>NC_138424.1:7500000-8750000 GCF_016097725.1 Ips typographus
TTTAGAGAACCATCATTTATATTAAAATAAAATTATAGAAAACAACAAACATTCGTAGATCTTTTATGTTGATCTACCTGTAAGTATAGAGTTTTTGTGCCTAATATGGAACCCTAAAGAGAAAAAACAATGCACGTGATCATTTATTTAGAAGAACAAAGAAAAATGTATACAGGGTGCTATAAAAAAGTAAGTCAATCCGTTAAGTGTATAGATTACTTGAGTAAAATAAATACGTTTTGTAATATCGTTTGGGCTTATTTTAATTTGAGCCACAGTGTTCGCTGAATTCGTGTCCCAAACTGTAACAAAAAAAAAACGTTTTTTGAAGAAAATGGTATTTTATAACAATATATTAAAGAAAAAAGTTTAATAAAGTGATAAAGTAATAAAGAAGAAGAAACCATAGTATTAGAAGATGGCGCACCAAAAAAGAAAACTATCAAAAAACGCGTGACTATGAAAAAGAAAAAAAGAAGATCAATTTCTGTATCAGATAAAATTACCACGATTGAAGAGAAAGTTTTCACAAAAGAATTGTGAAGAAACAAAGCATCATTCGTAGAAGAAACTTTCAAAGAATTAAT
Organism: Ips typographus; assembly: GCF_016097725.1. Taxonomy (NCBI): domain Eukaryota; kingdom Metazoa; phylum Arthropoda; class Insecta; order Coleoptera; family Curculionidae; genus Ips; species Ips typographus. The sequence continues at coordinate 7,500,588 of NC_138424.1, forward strand.
GGAAGAAATTCCTGAAAATATTCAATAAACCGTTATTGTAGAGGTGTACAGAAAGTGTTCTAAGGAAAAAGGTAGTAAAGAAAATTATCAGAAAGAAAGAGAGCGATAAAGACAAATATATTGAAATTCTTACAGTAGAGAAAGAAGATAAAGAATCCTTGACTATCATCACGGTAGAGAAAGAAACACCTAAAGAACTAGAAAATACAGTAGAAGAATTACTTGAAGAGGTTAAAAATCAACGATAACTGAAGAAGATTTTTCTAAAAAAAAGTTATGAAAAACTGAAATTCTTGCTGTATAAGAACAAGTTCTTAAAGTTTCAGGAGAAAGAAGAAGTTACAAAACCAAAAGAATGTGAAGAAAAACCAGAAATCAGTCATCAATTTACTTACTCAGATGAAGAGAAGACAAAACTTGAGAGAGTAAACGATATGGAGCTATTGAAGAAAGCTTTCTGGGAGCAGCTAGGTATTTCATTGCAAAGACGAAGAAATACCAGACACTACAGTTGAGAAAAAGAAAGTCAATAAGATTAATAAAAAAAAGACGTAAAAACTGGTGACGTAGAAAACACAGAAAAAAACAGAGTATGTAATAGAAGTTCAGAAAGCCACAGTTATTGAAGAAGGTGTCCCAAAGAAGAAAATACCGAAATTGTCATGGTTGAAGAAAGCTATAACAATTCTATTGAATCCGAGATAGAACATCCAGAAGACCAGAAAGAAGAGAGAATCTGAAATCAAATTGAAGAACTTCGAGAGCGAAGAGGAAAGGATGTTATTTTATCAAAAACGTAGAAGTCAAGTACATTGTTTTCGTATAGTCTGCGCCACTGCTTTATACAAAACCAATCGACTTACACTAAAAAAACTGCGTTGCTTAGAAAACCATTCGGACACTCTGTATATTATCAAACACCGTGGCCCAAATTTAAAAATTATATTATGAAACTTGTATTACTGTTTTTCTTAAGGGATCTTTAGTTAACGGATTAGCATCTTTTTTCAAAACCTTGTATTTGAAATAGAGTTTCTATGTAAAAAAGTTGATATGTAATATCTAAAATGTATGTTGTAAAAAAAACTAGATCTAACTTAAAATTGAAATGAATTAGAGAACAAATATGAGTACTGTAACACTATTGACAAAAAGTATAAAGTCACAAGTTTTAAAAGGGTGAAGGTAATGACCTAGTTTCCTCACGTAAAACGTGATTTGCAGACCCACCGCTTAACGATTCAATAAAGAAAATAAAGACGTTTAAAGTATGAGGAGCACGTAGAAAACCAACACAATTGGAAAACTTGGCAGCGGCAGGGTCTAGAAAAATCGAAAACAAGCGTTAAACATCCGATCTACTCGAACTTGTATGTTTCAGTCCGCATAAAAACAAAAAAAGTGCTAATTTGAAACGGAGTGCAGCGAACCCTCAGTCCTGCCGCTGCCAGTGCCGTACTTAAAGGGGGGGTGCGTGAACCACATAAGTTGGAAATTTACCCGTTACTCGTGTTGAACTGCAGCAGACGAGATTTGACCCCTCTGCGCGGCAGCGACCGAGGGCCGTCCACTGAATCCGTCTTTCTACATAATTAAAAAAAAAACTTTCTTTACCATGATTTTTAATAAAATAAAAAATTCAGTCGTACTCAAACCAACCAAATCTACCCCGGAAATGTAGGGGTTTGTTGGTACGAGTTTGACTCAATACAGAGCAAAACATTGTCTGATTTTTAATTTATGTCCGAATGTAAAAAATGTATTTACTATTATTTAGTATATTTACGGTCAATAAACAATTCCATGATTTCTGATGTTGCACATTAAACAGAGCGATTAGGGGCAAGAGTTTTGAAACTATTGTTAATTTATTAGACTATTAAAAAGATAAGACGTTCAATTTGAATTAAAGTGTAAGTACCAATTTACCTTGCACTTACACTATATTATACAGGGTGGTCCAGTTTTAAGTGTCAATAATTCACCATTTGATAGCTAATCAAAAAATAAGTTGACTTGCATTATGTCATTTTTCTGAAAAACGTTTCCTAAGGAAGATACAGTCCTCCAAATTTCAATTTAAAAAATCGTTTTATAGTTTAAAACTGAACATCCAAGACTTGTGAAAGTCCAAATTTGTACTGAATAGTCTAAAAACTTTTTTACTACTAGGAATGGTCTTATGATTCGCTTTCCCAGACTGCCATCCTGGTTGAGTGTCTGAAACTGGCATTCAAGAACTAAAAAAAGTTCGGAAATCAAGACAAAGATTGTATTGTGCATGAAACTCATTTTTTACTACTAAAAATAGAATAAAAGTTGACTTTTAATGCTAGAACGGGCCTTACTAGGACTAAAGAGAGTCCAAAAGTATATTTTCAAGACTTTAATTGGTGTACAACTCAATTTTCTGGACTGGACAACAAATCTAGAAGTAAATTAAATTTTCGGACTATTTTATTTCTAAAAATTAGTTCTCAAGACTATTATTGTAGCATTTGGTACCAACATTTTTTACTTTTATTACTGAAGAAACTTGACTTTTGGAAATAGTCTTAAACTCGATTTTTCAGTCTTAAAAAGCACTAAAAACAGTCTGAATTTCTTAGAGATGCTACAATTTATTGCACCTATGAGTGTAGAAGTCAATTTAATACTGAAGAAGCTTGAAATAACATTTTCAAGACTATGGTCAGTGGACAAACTGGCTTCTAGGCCTGATAAGTCAAAAACTTTGTAAAGATAGTCTTGAAACTCGATTTGAGGCACTGAAAACAGCCTTAAAACACTAAAAACAGTCTAGTTTATTAAGAAATACCGATATATCAAGTCGATTTAATAGTGACAAAGCTTGGAATACTATTTTAAGTCTATGAAGAGTGTAAAAATTGTTTTTTAAGTTTGCCATGTCAATAACTTGGTCAAGATAGTCTTGAAACTCGATTTTCCAAGCTGAAAGCAGTTTTGAAGCACTAAAAATAGTCCAGAATTCGAAGAAAATTAAAAGCAAAGTAAAAAGCACGAAAAGTTCGATTTCAAGACAATTTTCATGTATCTAATGTTAATGTCCTGCATCTAAGACTATTTTCAAGACTAAAATATTGAAATTTGTCTTCAAATTATGAAAACTTACTTCAAATGCAAATTTTAAGCTTCTGATGTCACTTTTCATTAGTTCAGTCACATTTTGGGGTTCAAGTCAATTTTTAAGCTTTAAATGTATGAATTTGTTGTAACAAATTCTTGAAAAAGTAGTTTTTATGTCTACAAGTCAATTTTTAGTGTTAAAGTCTCTCAATTTGCATGAAAACTGGTTACAAACACAATTTTTAAGCTTCTGAAATTTGTATCTTTTCTAGTTCAATTTTCAAAACTAAAGTCTTTTAGTTTGTCTGGAAACTATGAAAACTGGCTACAATAATATTTTTTAAACTTCTTAAGTGAATTTTCCGTTTCCAAGACAATTTTTAAGTTGGGTTGGGTTAGTTTTAGGTCTTTGACCGTAATAACGTGTAATAAAGTGCTTGTTCCAAATTTGATCAATATTGCTCCAACGGTCTGACAGTTATGACAAAAAAAACGATTTTTTAAACAGAAATTTGAAGGACTGTATTTTCCTTAGAAAGCACTTTTCAGGAAAATGACATAATGAATGTCAACTTATTTTTTAATTAGCTATGGATTGGTGAATTATTGATATTTAAAACTGGACCACCCTGTGTAATATTTACCTTGATGGAGTTACCATAGCATAGCATATTATTCAACAGATGGATCATAATATTAGATGGAACAACAAGTTGGAATAATTTACTTCAAAAAATAAAATGTAAAATCCTTTCACATTATTGAGAAAAAAGGGTTTTAAAATGTTAATTTTTGCTTCAATGCAAGAAAATAGGTAGTCTAGTTGCCAGTAAAGAAGTTTTTTTATTTTTTTAATAGTCTATGAAGAAATGTTTATTAAACCTAAATGATTTTGTGCGTTTAATTAATTCTATAGACAAATTAATGTTTAATCAAAAGTTACGATGACTGTATTATCTGATGCCTATAGAAAATACTTACTCTGCGTTTGTTTCTGGCGTAGGCAAATCTCCTATGGTAGTTAAAGTTAAAGTGGACCAGTACAAAGAACCTAAATATTTCCTTGTTAAAGTGGCGTAGTCTCCAGGCCGATACGGATACACCCAGTCACCCTATTATATACACGGTGAATTCAATTACAAACCAAATAGGAGGTGTTCACCTGAAATCCTTCGGCTTCGGATAATAAGAAATAAAAACATCCGAACCAATGAGCTAGGATCAACAGGATGTGAATCAGGTTGACGACCCGCCACAAATTCGGCCATATCGTCCTCGACTCGACCATGTAATAATAGTTGACCGCCCTATATACTTTGAGAAATCGAGGACACCTCAGCAAAGGATGGAAACCCAACCTGAGCTGAAGCAGGTCTACTGGACACAACGCAGTGAGGTCCAGCAGGAAGGCACGTGAGCGAAGGTAATGACAGGCCAATTTTTTAGAATCATATACCATTAGACCTAATTGTTCACCAAATATTACCATAGAACACTTAGTCATACTCTACTACTATTACCTTGTTCTAAATATCCCGTTCTAAACTGTACAACCAAATCTAGTAAAAAAACCAAGTCACTTAGATAATCACAGGTGAGCCAAAAAGTTGAGACCATTTCCTGAAAATATACAAATGTAAGTATTAAATTATGCAGGAAATAAATCTGAGCCTCATAAACATTCCTACTTTAGGGAATGGAGAGCTTTTATTGTTCAATAAATTGGAATAAATGGATTGTGCTTTTATTGGTCATTATGATAAAATCAATAATATTCTTGCAGATATTTGATGATGAGTAATTTTATATTTTAGTTTAATTGGTGTTTTGTCTTAGCAGAGTTTCTGATTCTTATGTCTAGTTGTATGCTGTAATTTTTTTGTTTACGACGTGTACATCCATTCTAATGTAAATGGCAAAAGTACAAAAATAAATACTAATTCTAATTAAAATCAAAAGTAATTATATGCTTTACGTTAAGGTTTCCTTTTCCCACAAGCAATTTTTATAGTATTGTTTTGGCTATCGTGATCCAGAATCTAAAAACGTTCTGTCTCCCCAGAGTGTACATTGTACGTAATATATTATTTACTAACTCAATCCCAATAACAAAATTAGCTGGGAAGAAGTTTTAGGTCAAAAATGTTATTATTATCCCTAAGGAACCGAACGCAGGAAGTAAATAATAATGATAATTTATAATGTTATGTGTACTTAGAATGTCTGTTAGTTTGAAAAATTGTTTTAACTGAAAATGATTTTGCATTTTAAATCACATCAAATTTAATAACAATATTCCTCCAAAACTGCAGTGTTTGATAATGGACAATCAAAGACAAGGTTGATCTCCACCATATGGAAACTATGCTTTCTACAAAAAGCATTAGGGTAAGAGTATTAATTAACAAATTATGATAATGTACTTTAAGTGAAGTTTGAAGACATTGGAAATACTTGACATGGAATCATGCTGGATATAGTAGTCTGTCTAATGGCCTAACATGGAAAACTTCTTGGTATTCCGAGAATTTACTTTTTGCAATAAGAACAATGCCAAGAAGATCATTGATTCTCCATTTTGACAAGCTTGACTCTGACCAGTTACTTAGATTTAATACATTCAAGAACAGAAATATTACCCATTTTACAGTACCTACATTACAATTTGATAAAAATTACTTAATCTGGAAAGTCCTATTTCTGTAACAGAAATTAAAGGCTCTTATCAAACAATTGGTTAACTTACCTGAAGTTCAGGAAAACTTTGCCTAACAATTAACGTCCACATATTGTACAACACACAAATCGTTAACACAAACAACCAATAAAAATAAAAATTTGAGTCCGGATTCACCACCGTTCGAGGCTGGCGTAATCGTTTTCTTCTTCTACGTGGTGCCAGTCTATTGTCACCTAAAACAAAAAAAAAGTTTTTAGTTAATGGTAAAATAGCCTAAAGAATGTAGATTCCAAAATAAAATACATTTTGAACTATTCAAAGAAAACATTCATGTAAATCCCATCAAAATCTGAGTCATATTGTCTACATCACCTTATGAAAAATGAGTTTATATTAAAATTCGTATTATTTAGAAAATATAAATTCATTAAATTTAAGCAAATATTCGAAGATGGCAGGTTACAGTCAGAATGCACGTAGTGAACAATAATAGATTTCGTCATTGAACCGATTTGGTATAAATAAGACTCGACATCCGTTAGTAAGGCAGATGGTGGAAGACAGCCAGGAGACTCCGTCTCGTGCCACACTATGTAGTCGTCCCGAATTCTGCAACCCGCACCAGGTTCGTAATCCTCTTTCTTTCTAATATGGGTGTCCATATAGGTAGGCTAATGCCTGTTTTGTCCTATTATGCTTCTTCGGACTTTGATATCCAGCACTCGTTCCAGCGTTTTGGAGGCCTACCTTGGGTTCGTTTTCCCACATGATTGTTTGTTTGGCGATTTTTACAAGTCTGTGGTGTTCCATTCTGTTTAGGGTTTATTCCAGTATTTACTTCTCTGTCTTAGCTACCTTCCTATGTCCTGTATCTCGCTCTGTTGTCTAAAGTCTTCGCTTCTGATTCTGTCGTGTAATGTTTTCCGTGTACACTTCTTATTATTTTCATTTCAACCGATCGCATCATTTGTAATGTTTTCAGGTCTGATTATCGATTTATATACTCGTATTTCACTGTTTATGTTGAGGAATTGTTTTTCGACACAATGTCTCTTTTGTTTGTTCTCTGACTTCATTCTGTAGATTTCCATAAATTGTTATCTCAGCAAGTATTTGCAGTGACTTACTTGTTCTTCAATTTTCTGGTCAATCTCCAGTTTGCAGCTTGTTGGCTCTTTTGATGATACAAGACATTGGGTTTTGTCCGTGTTAATGACCATATTTAATTGTTTTGCTGATTGATTAAAGGAGTGAAGTAATCTATGAAGGTTGTCTTCAGAATCCGCAATGAGCACTGTATCATCTGCGTGGCAGACAACATTGAAGTAAGTTCCCCATTTTGTATCCTGCTCTTTTAGGTAGATCTCCGACCATTTTGTCCATAATCATGTTGAATATAAATGGGTTTTGTTTTTATTCCTGGATCTGCCTAATTATTACTGGAGATCTCCATAAACCACTTTTCATTCTTATTTCAATTTCCCCAATAAACTATCTTTATTTTGAAATGTCACTATGTTCGTGGAAGCCGTTGAACACTCAATCTTATTCCAACGTAACAAATAGCCAACTCCTATTTCCAAGAAAGGATTGTAATTAGGATTTGCATTCCGTTAGTTAAGATGTATTATAATGAAGTTGTTAAGTGGAGTCGACCGACACTTGCGAGATAGCAGGTCAGGTCTTCTGACAAACTAGAATTTGTTTAGAAATCAATAATCACAAAATAGCTCAAAAAAGCAATCCTAGTCATGCATGTTGTGTTGTTTTTGAGATCAAGTTAAATGCATTATGAGCTTTATTGTAATATCAAAAATAACTCTGCTCTACATCAGGTCAATGCCAGTCTAATGGAAATAAGCATTATCTTGCATGTCTTTTCTACGACCAGATTAACTGTGCTAATCAGGGAATATTGTAGCATGAGCTGGAGAATTCCATGCAGGTTTACAAGCTAAGCACAGTGGAGAACATGAATTAGCGTAAAAAATTGATAGAGACGTTTCAGAAAGTTCAAATAGCGACCTAGTGGTAATAAACGTATCCTTTGCACTTAGAATGCATAGGTTAGGGTAGAGTTAATTCAAATATCTACTTATGTTTATGATCAAAAAATTCTACATATTCGTTGCAAAATTCTACTTTTTGATTTAAAATAAGGTAAAAACAAAAATACCTGGAAAACGAAGGAAAGCCAGTCCAAAATGAACTAAACATTTCATAAAATGCATGATATGTATAACATGCATAATATTTCAATGTAAACTAATAAAAGATAAACATGCATAGTCAATACAATAATCATGTGCTGAAACAGAAAAGAAAATGAGAAGGTAACCTAAAGAAATAGCAAGGATTGGTCTGAGAAGCAAAATAAAAGAAAAATGTGTTAGAAAATTCGAAATTTGCATATACTATTTGCTGTACGGTGAAGAATTAATGAAAAAGAAACAAATTGTTGATAACAATTCTATAGTATATGAACACTGTAATAGTTTATAAATCAACTGTCATGTGTGTCATGTAAAAGATGTCAAGGGTAGTAGTTGTACGAAGTCATCGTGCCATGTCATGCTGCCAACAGGTTCATCTTACAAATCATTGCCAGAAGAGAGAAAAGCAAAGTCAGTTTTGGAGGTTGTGTCCTCAGACGTATGTGGGCCAATAAGTCCTGCATCATATGATGGAAAAAGGTATGTGGTTTCCTTTATTGATAGCTATTCACATTTTACTGTTTGTTATTTTATTGAACACAAGCATGAAGTGTTGGAAAAATTTAAACAGTATGTGTCAATGGCTGAAAAAATTTGTGACAGTCACATTAAAAGGCTAATGGGGGAGAATATACCTCAAAAGAGTTTCAGCAATTTTGTAGAAACAAAGGAATTCATATTCAATACACAATACCACATAACCCACAGCAAAACGGTATAGCTGAAAGATTCAATCGCACCTTGTTAGAAAAATCTAGATGCTTGATGTATGAGTCAGATCTTGACAAATCCTTTTGGACAGAGGCTATGAAAACAGCTATTTACCTTATAAACCGAACAGAAACGTCAGTTTTAGAGAATGGAAAAACTCCAGCTGAAATTTGGTACAAGGAAAAACCAAATTTGAATAAAATTAAAGTGTTTGGTTGTAAGGCATATGTCCTAATACCCAGAGAAGAGAGACAAAGTAAACTAGATGCTCGAAGCCGTAAAATGATTTTCATGGGCTATACAGACAATGGATATCGTGTTTGGGATCCGGAAAAGAAGAAAATTGTGACAGGAAAACATATTATGTTTGATGAAAATGCGACAAGAAACTTAGGGACACCTTTAAACATGTTGGAAAGTGAAAATAAACGTGAAAACAACATCAAAGAAAAAGACAAAGATAAACATGCTGAAAGTGAAAGTGTGTGTAAAGAAGAAAACAACAATTCAAATGACAGTGAAGAACAAGAAACATTAAGACACAGTAGAAGAACAAGAAAACTACCTAAACGACTCGAAGACTATCACATGAGTTCTGATATAGATGAAAGTTTGATAGCAGCCCTGTCAGCTGAAACTTTAAATCAGCATGTACCCCAAACCTACAACGAGGCAATTGCTATGGGACAAGGTTGGAAACTGGCTATTGAAAGTGAGCTGAAAGCTCTTAGAGAAAATGAAACCTGGGAAATTGTTCCATATCCAGCTAATGAGACAGTAATTGACTCGAAATGGGTTTTTCGATACAAGGATGTGAATGGCTGTGCAAGTGAAAAGGCTCGACTTGTAGCTCGTGGATATCAACAGTGTGACGAAAGTATAGATATGTATGCTCCAGTAACCCGGATGTTGACTCTGAGAATATTATTTTCTTTATGTGTTCAGGACAATTTACACATAAATCAACTAGATGTGAAGTGCGCGTTCCTAAATGGTGAGCTGAAGGAACCAGTTTTATGAAAATACCTGATGGACTGAATGTAAGTAAAGACTTTGTTAAAAATAATGTTTGTAAACTGACTTATTCATGTGGATGATTTAATTTTAGTGTCAAAAACAGAGTCAGAACTAAAAAGTCTTAAAATAAAGTTAATGGAAAAGTTTCAATTGAGGGATTTAACTCCTGTTAAATCAAATTGTTTAGAGAATAATAAAGTCAAACTAAAGTTTTTGGGTTTAAATATCATTATAAAAGATGATATTTTGCTTATAAATCAATTTGATTTAATAGAAAAGGTTTTGTTTAAGTTTAACATGGTAAATTGTAATACTTCTAGAATTCCTGTTCAACCTAAGTTGTGTCTAGTAAAAGGAAGTAATGAAGAAGTTGAATGTAATGTACCTTACTGGGAATTAGTGGGATGTTTAATGTACATTATGTTAGGCAGTAGACCAGATTTATGCTTTGCCATCTCATTTTTCAGTCATTATCAAAATAATTATACATTTGAACATTGGAAGAATTTGAAGAACATTTTAAGATATTTAAAGCATACGAAACATCATTGTTTAAAATGTGAGAGAGTAAAAACTGATAATATTGTATCAGCTTATGCAATATATAGCATTGTCTGATTGTACTAAAGAATGCATATTCATAACAAAATTGTTGAGCGAAATTTTAAATAAAAATGTACTTCCTATTGTTATTTATGAGGATAATCAATCATGTATTAAAATGGCTATGACTTAAGAGACGAAACGCACAAAATATATTGACGTTCGTCATCATTATGTAAAAGACTGTGTAATTAAAAATGAAGTAGTTATAAACTATATCCCAACTGGTGAACAAATTGCTGACATTTTTACTAAAGCACTAAACATAACAAAGTTTGAATTTTTTAGGGAAAAACTTAAAGTTATGTCTTTAGAGTAAGTTTGTTTTCGCGAAACAGTTGTTTGGTTTTATAATTTGTTTTATTTAATAGTTATAGGAACTATAGAATTGCGGGGGAGTGTTGATAACAATTCTATATGTATATGAACACTGTATTAGTTTATAAGTCAACTGTCATGTGTGTCATCGTGCCATGTCATGTATTTTGTTTAAACACTGATTTAAAGTGCAATAAAACCATTAAAGTTAAGTTATCTTTTATTGAAAACTACATACAAAGAATCAACAAATCACACAAATGATAAATAGTGTAAAGAGTTTTCTTATATCTTAAAAGATGACAGACAAACTAACAAAAAACTTTTTGGACAAAACTTCGTAGCAGGGCTTAAAGGTTTCTCTTATGAAATCAATTGTACCGGATACATACCTGCACAGCCTTCACTACCAGTATCCTCAACAGTTTCTTGAGTTTCTGGTATTTGTCTAGTAGAAAACCGTTTGAGGAACGAATCTTCACGTTTCAGAGGGGGTTTCTGTAAAATTGGAAAATAATGTTAGAATAAGTAATAGTTGTCAGGTACATAGATTGGGTTGAATTGGTTTAAATAGTTAAATTAAAGGACCAAATGCAGCGTTGCTTAAACGCAACTGCCGTAACAATAAATCGGATATAATTAAATTAAATTTCGATGGTCGACGTCCAACTGAGCGAACTCTCTAAGCTACAGGAACTAATTGAATGAACTTTGACAATTAATTAATCCGAGCAGTAGCGGCTTATTTGCCGTAACAGTGCCATTTCTCTAATTACAGATAAGCATTAAACTCCTGAACTTTACGACCACAATTTCAGTATTTCCGTTAATAACGATTGTTATTATCTCTGTTATAATTATGCCGACGTAGATCTGACAGGTTTGCGGTCGGTTCTAACACAAAATAAACGGGAATAATGGAAATTCGGACACGAGTTGAGGTCCACGCGGATTACATTATTGTTTTCCTAACCATAACAACAAAACGTTTTTTAAAGTTCGATGATCAATTTAGTAAGCAAAAAAAAAACATAAAAAACGCATAATACAGTCATCATAATGATTTCCGTTTGCTCTTTGGAAAAGGAAACATGTTATGTCATGAAGTTTTATTTAAGGTGAATAGCTGAATAGCACCAAATGTATGCTCGAGATGTCGGATCTTTCAGAAAACCAGAGTTTCTTTTCAACTGTCCCAAACTTGCTAAATTGACCATCTCATTTAAAAGATTTATAAATCAGAAAGGGTACAGGTAACACTGAAAATGCAATTTACCTAATACATTTTCAGCAACCCAATTGCGGTTAGTTGACATTGCACACTTCCTGGCCGTAAAAATTTAATTGCTAATTTAATTTAGAATTTACTGATATATTGTGTTTATCTATCTTCCAGTACACTCCCAGTAGTCCCTCTATCCAGTATTTTAATTAGTACCACAATTTTTAAACTAAAACTGTGCAACGAACTAAAGGAGGTAATTCTAAAATTATCCGAACTTTGGCTTTTTGTACCTTGAAACGTGTCATTGTTTTAACATGATTTACCATTGTAACAAGCAATGATAAGAAACTAAATTGAACCTTATTAACATCCATTTTGTTTGTAAAAACTGAAAGAGTCCTATTTAGATTTAAGGTCAATTTACAGTCAATTTTCATGAATTCTTTTAGCTATGTTAAGGCTCAGGTCAATTTAGAGAACCAAACCAATAAACCAATAAGATAAATAAAAATTAAATTAATGAATAATAATTAAACATTAGTAAATTAATTAAAAGTTTAAAATTGAGTTATAATTCTCGTCTTAAAACCCTCGTTTTACCCAACTCACATAATAAACAAAATTGCACCTTATTGACACCTATTTTGTTTGTTGAAACTAAAGAAGTCAATACTTATGTTTAAGGGTTAATTATTTAAACAATTAATATACAGGGTGATTCCAAAGTTGGGGCTTTCCTTTCACCTGCGAATAGGGCTTCAAAAAATAGGGTTTTTTTTTCGTTTGACGCTTTTTTGAAATATGAACAATAACGAAGCTACAGGGTGTATACTATTGACATTTTATAGCATTTTTTATCATCTTTTCAACGATATATAGAAAATCTAGATTGGAGAGCAAATTACAGCGTCACAAGGCTTCAAACCTGGCAACATCGCTGCAAACTCACAAAAAGTGCCTGAATTAAAATATCTGAAAAACTGTAAACGTTAAAAAATTCTCTCAAACGCCATTTTGTAGCATTTTGCATCTTTTTTCCATTTGGGTACAAATTACAGCGTCACAAGGGTTTAATACTGGCAACAACGCTTTCAACTCACAAGAAGTGACACAATTTTTAAATTAAAATATCTCAAAAACTGAAAAAGTTAGACAGTTTGTTCAAACGCCATTTTGTGGCATTTTCTATCTTCTTCCCAATGACATATAGAAAATGTAGATTGGAGTGAAAATTACAGCGTCACAAGGCTTCAAACCTGGCAACATCGCTGCAAACTCACAAAAAGTGAAACAATTTTTGAATTAGAATATCTCAAAAATTAAGAAAGTTTGAAAAATTGTTCAACCACCATTTTGTAGCATTTTTTATTCTCTTACCAATGATATATAGAAAATCTGGATTGGATGGCAAACTACGGCGTCAGAAGGGTTTAAACTTGGCAACAACGCTGCGAACTCACAAAAAATGACACAATTTCTTAATATATCTAAAAAAACTGAAACAGTTAGAAAAGTCGTTCAAACTCCATTTTGTAGCATTTTATATTTTCTTTCCAGCAGTATATTAAAAATCTAGATTGGAAGCCAAATTACAGCTTCACAAGGGTTCAAACCTAGCAACAACGATGCAAACTCACAAAAGTGACACAATTTTCGAATTGAAATTTCTCAAAAACTGAAAAAGTTAGAACATTCGCTCAACCAACATTTTGTAACATTTTTCATCCTCTTTCTAATGATATATAAAAAATCTAGATTGGAGTGCAAATTACAGCTTCACAAGCCTTCAAACCTAGCAACAACGCTGCAAACTGGCAAAAAATTACCCAATTTTTGGAATTGAAATATCTCAAAAACTCAAAAAGTTAGAAAATTCGTTCACCCGACATTTTGTAGCATTTTTCATTCTCTTTTCAACGATATATAAAAAGTCTATATTGGAGTGCAAATTACAGCTTCACAAGGCTTCAAACCTGGCAACATCGCTGCAAACTCACAAAAAGTGTCTCAATTTTTGAATTAAAATATCTCAAAAACTAAAAAAGTTAGAAAAAATAAAATAAAATTGTTAATGTATGTTAATAGGAAATAACCTGTCAGTTAGTTAAAATTAAGTTAAAGTTATTTTTTATTTTCGTTTTTTCAGTAAAACTTTGACACCCTGTATCTTAGTTATTGTTCACATTTCGAAAAAAAATTATTTAATCTTGAACCTTATTTTTTGAAGCCCTATTCGCAGGTGAAATGAAAGCCCCAACTTAGGAATCACCCTGTATATTATATAATAACGTAATTCTCGCCTTAGCAAAGTGTTTAAAGGTCAGTTTTCTATAAATCTGTTAAACTTGTCGTTAACTAAAATAAGCGCTTTCTTTCGATCCATGGTTACGGACCCAAATACGTTATGATTTAAAAATCACGTAACGCCATGATTACAAAATTACACGGAGGCCACGTGACATTTGAATCGTATCGCGTTTGCATAAGAAATCACAAACCGTAAGAAAATGGCCATTATGTTTCTGCATCTGAAAATTGACAGTTATTTTTTCCAAAAAATTGTGTTCATAAGAACGAAGCTACTTTGAAAAAAGTTGTTTGTAATTTCGGATCCAAACCCGTTATGATTCAAAAGTCATGTGACCTCTATATGATTTTATAACCAGATGTCATGTGATTTTTAGATCAGAACGCTTTTGGATCTGAAAAGAATGATCGAAAGAATGCGGCTCTTATTAACATCTATTTGTCAAAAAAGAATCAGTCTGTCTGTTTAAAAGTCAGCTTACACAGTCAATCCTATCTTGAAGTTAACTCTCGAAAAGGCCCAACTGTGTATAGCTTTACGTAAAGATTAAACTTTCAGTTTAACTGAAACCTGACATAGTGGCCATTAATGGGTGTGTAATGTAATTTCCACCTTAAGAGTACTAAAAGTCAGTTGTATACAGTTCAGTTAAACTTGTTAACTAAAATATGTTTCTGCACCTTAAAATTGACAGTGAAATTTTACAAAAAAACGCGTTATGATTGAAAAGTCACGTGACCTCTATCTGATTATATAATCGTGATGTCATGTGATTTTTAAATCAGAACACTTTGGGATCCAAAATCATGGATCGAAAGAATGTTATTAACATCTAGTTGTCAAAAAAGAATCAGTTATTCTGTCTGTTTAAAGGTCAGCTTACACAGTCAAATCCTATCTTGCAGTTAACTCTCGAAAAGGCCCAAGAGAAAGATTACTTTCAGTTTAACTGAAACCTGATATAGTGGCCATTAACGGGTGTATAATGTAATTTCCGTCTTAAGAGTATCTACTAAAGGTTAGTTGTATACAGTTCCGTTAAACTTGTTGTTAACTAAAATATGTTTCTTATATTATTATTCTTAAGAGGGTTTACTATTCTAATTAAACTAATAATGAAAAAAAAAAAAAAAACTTATTGACATATCTCTCTCATTTGTCAAAAAGCAGTCATCAGTTGCTCTCTGTCTGTTCAGTGCTATTCTCTTCTACTTCAACTATTTTATTCTAAAGATAATTTTGATAGAAACCGTGGAATCAGACGCTACTGTTGGTCAATTCCGCCATTTCTATAGAAATTATCTTTAGAATAAATTTATCCGGAGGTAAAAGTACCAGCCCTTAAGGGTTAACTTACATAGTCTGTCACTTGTGACTTGGTTTAGTTAAACATTACATCTTCAGTTTAACTAAAACCTGTAAAAGTGGTCTTTAACGAGTGAGTGTCAGTTTTATACAATTCAGCTAAACTTGTAGTTAACTTAAACGTATCAAATTAGTTACAAAAATCATGTCAATAAGGACGAATTTACGATAAAACCAGTCACGGTATTAATGAGATTTACAATTGAAACAAACATGAGATGAGAAGCAAAACTGAACTTTATTGATAATCATCTAAATTGTTCAGGTCATTACTCTGTCTAAGTGTCAATTTACACAGTCAACCTAGTTAACTAAAAGTATTTAAATAGTTAGTAAGGACATCTAATAGATTATTGTTTAACTATAGCTTATAAATCAGACCTTATCTCGGTTAAATATCGTGTATAAAACTTGATTTAATTAAAATGTTGATGTTGAAATGTGCTTGAAACAAACCCGTAATATAATGATATTTAAATTAAAACCAACAGTTTATAATTTAAAAGTCAGCTTTATGACATTCTTTGTTCTTCAAAACTGGTCCAACATAGATTAAGAAAAAAAATGGATGCATAGTAAATCTTGAACACGTCACAGGGAAACAAACATTACACAGAAACAAAATTTGGTTTTTACCTCCTTCTTACGCCTTTCAGAGATTTTTCATATTGTTTAAAAATTGCATAAAATTTAAATTAAACTCTTACAGAAGACGATTTATACTAGTGACAAGCAAACTACGCAGTTTCACAGTTGCATCGTAAAAAAACCGCAAACATGCCGCTAGAATGGAGATAAAGCGACCGACCAACGAAATTCGGAGAAAGATAATTTCCTTTCCAGATATGTGAGTAGTTAAGCAATTCGCGGCGAAGACATTTTCACCATCTCCGGGAAAACGACGCTTCGCGGCGACAATTTACGACGTATAAATTTCTACTTTAATAGGAAATACCTTCTGGTCGATTTAGACTAGAAAAATTAGAGAATTTTAATTGAACTATAGTTCAAAAGGGTTGCACACCAGTTAACGTAAATTAAAACCTGAAATAAACTGGCAATTTAATTTAATTAATGTAAAGTCTTTGCAGTGGAGGTGGAAAATAACAGTATTCTCTACAACAAATCCTATTACAATGGCGTTGTATCAACCATAACAACTGACACTCCCAAAACATCTAATCTCTACATTTTCAATAGACCGGCAGTAGTTTCGGCTTGGAAAGAGAAAAACTCCATCAGAAAAATTACGCTCAACCTTTTCTCGTGAAACTTTTCCCATTAGAGTTACTAGCAGGCGATATCTGGCGTAAACACGCAGTAGAAGAAAACCAGAAATAAAATTTACTGTTTTGGTCTTCTCAAGGATTTACGTCCCGTTTAATAACTGATTACCTCTCGGAATTTCTTTGCGTCGAGTAAATCGAACCTACCTTGGCTGATATTGCTGAGGATATTTGCACGGTCGTTCGAAGTTTCATCCATCGCTGATTCGACTTGGTCCTGAAAATAGAAGATCAAAATTATTAGCTTATTAATTTCTAAATATAAACAGTAAACCACAATGCCATATCACTTAACCACATACTATCTATAAACACCGAGGAAGTCAATAAATTAAGGCTAACTAAATAGGTACACAGACTGTCTTGAAAAGAAAGTAACGTAAAACAAGTGGAAAAACCTAAACGAGAATTTTCTGCCATTTTGTGTTACGTCGGAATAACAGAAAATGTTAAGTTAAAAACATTTTAACATAATAAATAAAACTTTCCGTGTTGTTGAACACAACAGTGCATCTGAATTGCATTTACTACAGGCCAAGGATGATCATCAAAAACTTAAATACTAATTCCTGATAAACTTTAAAACAATAACTTAAAGAAGGTATAATTCTGTAATTTGGCACTTTTCTGGAATGAGATTTCTGAAGAAATAAAGTTCGGTCTGTTCTGGTCATTTAACAAAGTAATACTAAATTTAACTTTGAATTTTTATTAAACCTTACAGTTAGTACACTTTCTTTTAGTATTCTTTAGTTTTATTGTAATCATCCTAATTTAGTGACAAAAACTAAAATGGGGTGTGTCTGTGCTGCAGTAATTGTCAAACCTGCAAAAAATTGTCTACTAAGTAAAATTCAGTACCAAAAACTCTAAAAAAGAGATTAATTTGACGTAGGTTAGACAGTTTCAACCAAGTATAATAGTGGACAAAAACTAAATTTTCTTTCTAAATCCTGTAAATACATTTTAGGAAAATATATGTTTAGAAGCATATCAAGATGAATTTTGGGCACTTTTGAAGATTTTCACTGCAATTAAAATGCATCCCAGCTTTCTGAACATTTGTTTAAAGCTTGTAAAGCATCTTCAGCAAGTGTGGTGCAAGAAAGGTGATCTTTTAGCATTTTAATCTATTTTTCAAGGGTTCTAAACCATTTTCAACTTTCTCCTTTTAGTAGCTATTTTTTGAAAAACCATTTTTACAAGTTCAGAAATGTCAGCTTTCCAAAACTATTTTTAACTGAAACGCCTACATAGAAATGTTTAGAATGCAGTGGAAAATCTGTATTTCCGCACTAGTGCGAGATTTTTACGACACGTCTAATTTTAAGTGATTATAATACTCGTTTTGAAGGTGGGAAAACTGGGCTAACAAACCGGTAAGTAGTTCAACTGAGTAAATTAAAATAAAGTAATTTGCAAGTAAATTGCAAGTTTTTTATTAAAGTAGATGTGATAATAATGGATAATTTCCACTCGTTGAAGGGATATGGAATTCCTAACGTGAAATATGGAAATGGACCTATAACAGGCAGTTTTAAACGTGAGATATCAAATAGACAATTTACAGCTTATCTTATTTCTAATGACAAAAATAAACAAATTATGGTATCGTCAGATGTAAATTGTAATCCCTTAAGAGTAGGAGAAAAAATAATAGTGTTCCTTTCCTTTTTGTTCCTGTTTTCTAAGAAATACAACTTTCCGCACTTGTCAGGAAAATAACTATACAAGGTGTCAGAATACTTATTTTTCAGAAATAATGATAGAGTGGCACTCAAATACCTAATAATTTTTTGACGAATTAACCGGATTTTTCACCTAATTTAAGGTTCTTTGGTATGAATATGCCATTTGCTGTGCATTATAACCCTTATGGGGCAAAATAAAAATTGCCAAAACTGCACTTTTGTGCAAAAATGTCATTTTTCCAAATTTTTGAAAGGTTGTAACTTTTTTTATTTGAACTCATCAATTTTCCCACATTATTTATTTTTTTTTTGAAAGATGAAAAATTTAAATTGCTTTTTCCTACTCGGGTGCGGTAAAGTGCACTTTTCCGCATGAATAATATACCTGCAATTTTGAAGTTTATATGTGTAGAGCAAAAATACCCATTTTCACCAAACTTTTTATGAGATGTTTAAGCAAAGAAAAAATGAGTGCGGAAAAGTAACTTTTCCGCAGTCATTTTATTTTTCAAAAAAAAAAACATTTAAATCAAAAAACCATAACTGTAGGTATATTTGATTTCTCAATTAAGAATACACTTTTAATCATCTTTGTAAACAGAGGCTTTCATTTTATTAATTTTACTATGCATTTTCGTTCAATTTTATGAAAAATGATACTCGTAAATTTTGTACCTAACACATGCGGAAAGCGTCTTTCCCGCCCTTTAACTGCTTGCAACTGCAGTCTCGTGCGGGAGAGTACCATTTTCCGCACTTGTCAGGTAAATAACTATTTTTGTGCTTATTTCATCTAATTTAAGGTCTTTTGGTATAAATATTCACTTTGCTGTGCATCTGGAACAAAATGAAAAATTGCACTTTAAAAAAAAAAAAAAATTTTTAAATTTTTGAATTGCTTTTATTTCAAGCTAAATTAGTTCAATTAGTTTTTAAAAACGATCACAATGAAAACAGGAAAGAGAAGTTATTTACTAAATTGTAGAAAATCAGCTAACAAATAAAAAAAATATTTCGAAATAATATTGCAGTAACCTAACCTAACTTAAATTTAACGATGTTTTTTCAACCAAACAATAATTTATATAATAAAGACAAAACGAAAAATGACAATAAGAAATAATTTGTTACACAATTTGGAAAAAAGGTTATGTTTTTCTCAAAGTTATTCTGTGACACCTTGTATAGACACATTTTTGAATATTGTATGTCTTTTTGCAGAAAAATTATAATACAAGCTTCCGATGTGATAAAAATGACTACTATTTTTATTTGTTTTAGCAAACTTTGCATGAAACCAATATCCTGCTAGTTGTACGATCGTCCATACAAAATTAGCTTCTAAACTTTAATGACGAAAAAGACAAATTAAACCCTCTACTTTCCACGAATAGTTTTTAAACGAAAAAAACCGTAATTTCCGTAAACACCATAAAACGAAATGCTCCGGAAAAATGACCCAATTACAGTTTCAAATAATTATCATAGTTTTTGTTGATAACCCATGGCCGTACCTACTAGCGTTGTATTTTGCATCGTTCCCAGTCGCATTCAAATCCACATCTCTACTCGTGTATACTAATATGATATTTACAGACCTTCTGTAAATTAGGTTTGTGAAATACTGGTGGTATGGACGTTCTGTCTAAATTCGTGATCCTTTGGCCAGTACCTGTAGAAGGTGTATCTACATAGAAAATAAACGTTTTACAAAACTGAATCGAGTGAGGACACCTTGTAGAAGCACTGGAAAAATTCTAATTCACCACTAAATGACTCAGCTACAGAAGTCCCACATGCAAAATACAACTGTCTAATAAATAATATATCGGACTAGTTTAAGCTAAACAGCAATGCCTTGTAATCACGTCAGAAATTGTGGTTTGATACCTCTAAAATTTAATTAAAACTCTGTTGCAGTTAGAGAGTGTTAAGAGTATTAATTATCTCGGTTATTAAAAATGCCCCATTAATTACAGTTATGTTGTCTTTGTGTATTTGAGAAGCCATTAATATTATTTACGGTGTTGTTGAAGTCAGTTAACGAGTTTATAAGTGAAAAAGTTCAATAAACAGAAATAGTTTAATGAATGAACTTTTTGGATCATGAAATTCTCCTTCTACATGTTTTTTTCCAGAGAGTTAAGTAAACTAGGCATTACGTTATACTTAAAAAAGTCAATTAATGTGTTCAATAAATCACCTAAAAACACGAAAAGTACCTAATCTCAACCATTACATGACATCTAACCTATACCGTTTAGTAGAAGGTTGCATATTAAATTTACCATCAACAAAAAGTCTGGCTCTCGCTGGTATATTGAAACGACTAACCAAGTTGGTTAAACCCAGAAGCCTGACATTTTGCCCTTACTTCTCTATCTAAAAACAAACCGCAACAGTATACAATAGAAAGTACAGTATAGAGACAGGCCATCAAAAAAAAAACCAATGCAGAACAACCAACCAGGAAGAAAGACCTCTAAGAAGTCGAGTACGTCAGAAGATAAATAGATGTTTGTTTATTTACAAAAAAAAAGTTTGAGTCAAAACGTCAAACCGCTGTTTCAATCACTCTTTTAAGGAAGAAACTGAAACTCAGCGATGTTGTAGACGGTTTAACACTCAAATAATAGACAGTGTGGTTAAAAAACAATAAAACACAATAATACGAGTACATAGTAGAAGTCAATGTGCTAAAAACCTCTTGATCTTTCGCAGCGAATGATAATAGGCCATAACCGCCCTAAGGTTTCTCCAACTCTGGATTCCTGGTTTGGAACCGCTCCTTTCGGAAGTGATCGTCTTCTTATCTTCCGAATCGATGCTGCTGAAAAGATCATTACAACCCTAAATACTAAGCCATGCAAAAGTGATTTAAGCCTCAATACAATCGATCTAAATGTTTGATGTTATACCAAAGACGATACAGCACTTTAGTTGCAAAACTTTTATAAAGCCTTATTTTGTAGCTTTCTTCGTTATAGTATGAAGAAAAAGTTGACTTTGTGTTATTGGATAAGGACCAAAAATCAATTATTACAAGTAACTAGAAAGTTACTTATCTTCTATACATAGATTAATTATTATTCACACACATTCATTATTATTCAGATGAAGTTTGCGAGTTTAAATCATCGAGTGAGTAATAGCCATTACATGCGTGTAGAATACTATACTTTGTCTACGACTGTGGTATTCAATCATTTCACAAATTAAAATATCATCTGCTGTCAACGTGACAATCTGCTATTGTTCGGTTTGGTACCGGACAATTAGACAGTTTTCATGTTTAGGACACAACTGTAACTGACGACCATACGTCATAACTGTCAAAATTCTTGCTGCTGCTGGTTTTACTGGATTTTAAGAGTGTTTCGTGGTTATACAGCTTTATGGAGAGGAATTTGACGATTGTCATGTGTAAAAATAGACTAAAATTAAGTCAGAAACAAACAACCAAAAGTTACAAATGTCAAAAATTGCACTGATGAAGGTATAAAAGGCATTCACCCAAACTCACACTATTTTTTTTTACTTTTCAAGTGTTTCGTCATTTTGTAACTCTATTAGATTGAATTTAAAAGTTTTCAGATTTAAAACAGAAAAGAAGACAGAACTCTAACCTGTAACTGACGGCCAAATGTCATAACTGTCAACATTCCACTCATAAAGCTATAAAATACGTTTGGTACTGCTTATACTGGTTTTAGTGGATTTTAAGAGTGTTTTAGAGCTTTATGGAGAGGGTTCTGACGATTGTCATGTGTAAAAATAGACTAAAATTAAGTCAGAAACAAACAACCAAAAGTTACAAATGTCAAAAATTGCACTGATGAAGGTATAAAAGGCATTCACCCAAACTCACACTATTTTTTTTTACTTTTCAAGCGTTTCGTCATTTTGTAACTCTATTAGATTGAATTTAAAAGTTTTCAGATTTAAAACAGAAAAGAAGACAGAACTCTAACCTGTAACTGACGGCCAAATGTCATAACTGTCAACATTCCACTCATAAAGCTATAAAATACGTTTGGTACTGCTTATACTGGTTTTAGTGGATTTTAAGAGTGTTTTAGAGCTTCATGGAGAGTATTTTGACGATTGTCATATGTAAAAATGGACTAAAATTAAGTCAGAAACAACCAAAAATTGCAATGATGAAGGTATAAAAGGCATTCACCCAAACTCACACTAATTTTTTTTACTTTTCAAGTGTTTCGTTATTTTGTAACTTTATTGGATTGAATTTGAAAGTTTTCAGGTTTAAAACAGAAAAGGAGACAGAACTCTAACCTGTAACTGACGGCCAAATGTCATAACTGTCAAAGATCCACGCATAAAGCTATAAAATACGTTTGGTACTGCTTATACTGGATTTTAAGAGTATTTTGTGGTTTTACAGCTTTATGGAGAGGGTTCTGACGATTGTCATGTGTAAAAATAGACTAAAATTAAGTCAGAAACAAACAACCAAAAGTTACATATGTCAAAAATTGCACTGATGAAGGTATAAAAGGCATTCAACCAAATTCACACTAATTTTGTTACTTTTCAAGTGTTTCGTCATTTTGTAACTCTATTAGATTGAATTTGAAAGTTTTCAGGTTTAAAACAGAAAAGAAGACAGAACTCTAACCTGTAACTGACGGCCAAATGTCATAACTGTCAACATTCCACTCATAAAGCTATAAAATACGTTTGGTACTGCTTATGCTGGTTTTACTGGATTTTAAGAGTGTTTTCTGGTTTAGAGCTTCATGGAGAGGATTTTGACGATTGTCATATGTAAAAATGGACTAAAATTAAGTCAGAAACAACCAAAAATTGCAATGATGAAGGTATAAAAGGCATTCACCCAAACTCACACTAATTTTTTTTACTTTTCAAGTTTTTCGTTATTTTGTAACTTTATTGGATTGAATTTGAGAGTTTTCAGGTTTAAAACAGACAGAAAAGAAGACAGAACTCTAACCTGTAACTGACGGTCAAATGTCATAACTGTCAAAGTTCCACCCATAAAACTATAAAATACGTTTAGTACTGCTTATACTGGTTTTACTGGATTTAATAGTATTTTGTGATTTTGAGCTTTCCGGAGCGGATTTTGACGATTGTCATATCTAAAATTAGACTAAAATTAAGTCAGAAACAAACAACCAAAAATTGCACTGATGAAGGTATAAAAGGCATTCAACCAAATTCACACTAATTTTGTTACTTTTCAAGTGTTTCGTCATTTTGTAACTCTATTAGATTGAATTTGAAAGTTTTCAGGTTTAAAACAGAAAAGAAGATAGAGCTCTAACCTGTAACTGACGGTCAAATGTAATAACTGTCAAAATTCGACTCATAAAGCTATAAAATATGTTTGGTTCTGTTTATACCAGTTTTACAGCTTTATGGAGAGGATTTGGAGAGGAAGAAACAGCCAACCAAATGTTATGAAGGCCAAAAATTACACTGATGAAGGTATAAAATGCATTCAACCAAAGTCAATCCAGTTTTGTTACTTTTCAAGTATGTTTCATTGTTTTGTAACTCTATGGGATTGAATTTGACAGTTACCAGGTTTGGAACAGAACAAAAGAGAGCTGTACTAACAGCCTAATGTCGTCTGTTAAAGAAAGAAATATTAATGTTTAAGAATAAAACTGTCTATTTATAAGTCGCCACAGGAAAGCAAATATTTCAAATTTGACAAATGAAGGAGCAAACGTACATTATTATTATAGTGTATGTTTGTTATAGTTTCTATTAACTGTTACGTCACTCCATTTTACTTTGATTTTTGCTATATAGTGGTAGTATCCGAAAGTGGACTAAACCAGTTAGTAATAGCAGTGAGTAATATTATTAAACAGTCATAGAAAAAATTCTCTTTATGGTCTGCATATCACTTTTTAACTTAAAACCAAATTTTGTAAACACATAAATAAACATTATTTAGGTAATTTTCGAGTAATTAATCAGTCCTAATTTACCGAAGTTAAATCGCTTCTAGTGCTACATTTATTCGCGTTCAAATTAACTACAATAATTCAGCGTTTTATCGAATAGAGTTGATTAAAGTTGGGTGCAATAACTCAACGAATTTGTTGGATTTTAGCGGTGTATTTATATACACACACCTTTATTTTCCTGCAATTTGTTTAAATTTTATTGAAGCTCTCCGTTAAATTAAAATTTTGTTGGATACAGATAATGTAAACCATAACGTAGAACGTAATATTTTTTAATGCAAATTAAACTGTGCAATTTTGGATTGCTATTATTTAAAAGTTAATAATTCTGCAAAAAAATATAAGTCGTAAATTGGTTATTTCTGGATGGACAGCTTCCTCTAAAATGATATCGTCTTTGGTAACTGCTTCTCTAACGTTTTTAAAAATTTACGGTTACACCATGGAAGTACCATATGACTGTCTGATGTTGGTAACCAGAGTTTTAACTGGGAATCAGGATACTAAACCAAAATATGCAGAAAAAGCACTACGCGAGCCATAGAAATTTGCAATGCTTCTCACGTAGTTTGAGTCCGCAGATGCCGTCAGGCATATGGAATGATTTTGGGAGTTTGCGAATCTTGTTTTACAAGGAAATTGTTTAAAACTCTCTTGGAAATAGTATGGGAATACAAAAGAGTTGTGACTAAGCCGACTGTAAGCTATTTTTCTTTCCGAAGGGGTTTTATTTCGTCTCCACAAGGTCAAGGAACGGATAGTGCATAGTCATCCGTTTTGTTCTTAACTAAAAGTAATGTTTTCTTTAACGGTTTTCTTGGAAGTTTGAAAATAATGCTCGGCTGCATTTGAAACTGTCCGTTCCTAGAAACATCAACTTCCTTTGTAGTAAACATTGCTGCAACGCTTTGATTACTTATTAACCCCTTAATGAACAGTTGAGCTTTTGAGGAAGCAATTTGCGAACGCAGCACGTCAAACAATTTTTGTTATTAAAATTTTAATTTAACTGAGAGAACTTACCTTTGATTTGGACTTTTGCAATCGCTTTCGTTGGCGTTTGAGCTTTCGTCCTCATCGCGGCTGGTATTGTGCGACCTGGGGCTGTGTAAGGGCGTGTTTGCGTCGTCCGAACTACCCTCTTCTGCCCCCAGGGCTACTCCGACCATCAAGTGACCCCCATTACCCCCCTGAGATGCCGCTGCTACCTGGGGAGTTCCCAAAGGTGGCGGATCGATCTGAAATCAATAGTTGCTGTTTTGAATCGATTGGTTGACTGACTTACATTTGAAATTATTATCTTATTGTAATAAGCCTAACTTGAGATTAAATCAAAGGTAAGTCTCTATAGTTCAATGTACCCTACACAGTAATAAAAGAAGTATACTTCAAAGTTCAAAGATCCGACAAATTACAGTATATTTTACTTATAATACTTCCCATACTTATAAAATAAAATTAAGTCATGAATTGAACCCTCTCATTACAATTTATCAGTCACAACTTACCAACAAATCAAAATTAAGTATTTTTGACTTCCTGCAAGCCAAATATAAAATTTTTGCTGCTCTTACCAGTTTGCATAACTCATTATGATATATTACACCCCGAGAAAACTTATAGCATTGCATTTCCCCAAGGAGTCAATGGATGATAAAATGGAAATAAGCAACTCGGCTTCTGGGAATTGAATATTGATCGATCAATTCCTCTTTGCCGGTTTTCAAGTTGGCGAAACTGAATTTTTCTTTCTTGTACCAAATGTGTAATTAAGTTTTACTTTCTTATGAAATCAATTGAAGCCAACGTTGAAAACAGGAAAAATGATTATGAAACATCAGGAAAAATGTCTAAGCATAACAGTACTATATACAATTAATTTAATTTTGGTCATCTTCTCATTTCTGAGTAGTTATCTGGGCATGAGAATATGTTTTGCTAGGAATATCCAGTAAAATGATCATATTTTGACAGCTAAATAGAACCCCCTAAATTTTGGCATTTTTTCTACTTTTGTTTCATTCTTCTTCTGATTTTTTACTTTGTATTACTTTTTTATTTTGTTTTGACTCTTTTATTTTATGTATCTCATATTTGTGGTGCGTTTAGTTTTCTAACAAATTTAGAAATATTTTTCTCATATTTTGCTGCTTGAAATATAACGTCAAACTTTAGCTCCTTTTCCTCTGGTTTTTCATTGTTGTTTCTATTTCTCTTGTTTTTCTCGTTCTTTCCTTCATGTCACTATTTTTTTCAGAATTTGTTTAGGTTTGTTTTAGTTACAAATAAAGAACTTTCCTATACCTTTAAAATGAAATTACAAGAAACACTGAAGCTCAAATTGATTTTGAAAATGTTTTTAAAAAAAAGTAAAAAAAAATATTTAGAAAATGGTTAGAGCTACGGAAATTTTGCAATAAACCAAAAATGTTCAGAATGACTTTGTGCACTCGGTGGACTAGGTCACACCCACTTAAAACCAGGTAAATGCGGGCACAACTGGCAGAGCGTTAGTTTCAAATTTAACTGGTATTCTTTTCATTTTTTGAACACCCTGTGCATATTCAATTAGCACGAAGTGAAAGAGCAGTTCAAAACGAACATTTTTAGCTTTGTAAAGTCGCCGAAACCCCAAAAATGGCAGAGATACAGAATTTTCAAAATTTTGATGCAATTTCCAAAATTTGCACAAGGACAAAAGGGAGGATTTACTACTAATTCTACTTCTACTACTTTTTCAGTTTCCAAATAACTCGCATTATTATTTACATATTCTGCAGTACTTAATACTTTCATTGGATTGAACAGTTTAATCTTGTGAAAGTATATATTCTCTCTGGTTGGTTTCCAATGATTCACTCACAGCGATTTAGTCACATACAGTTTTTTTCATTGATCACAACTGATAAATAAGGATTTTCCCCAGCATCGGATATGCAGGAAACCTTAAAGATGAATATAAACTAAAGTGGATGTCGACAGTGACAAAACTTGCACGAATATGAAAACCGAACAACTACAAAATGCAGACATAAGGCCAGTTCGAGAATGGTAACTGACAGGATAGAGCTCGGAGCGAAAAGGGTGTTGAAAGCTTTGTGATAACGATGGGATTCTCTGAAAAATCGATAAAGATGTGTTTGAGAACGACAGGTAAAATGTAAGTGGAAAACTCTCGTATTATCTCTGTAGTGCTCCAATTTTCAGTAAACTATGCTTAAAGTGCTTAGAAATACAAGTTAAGAGAAATGTGGCTGGTTGGGGGGAGAGAAACGTGTCCATAAAAGAAATAATTTACCAAAGTTGTTGTATGTTTTATTTGGTAATAAAGTATGTAACTAGCAGGCTACAATGTACTAAAGCCTGCTGTTTTTTACAGAAAAACATGTATCACTCTTTAATATTTGTAAGTAGTGTTGGCAGAGAATAATAATTTAACCCTAAGTTTCAATTTTTATATGGTCAGTCATGTTCTGACTTGTTTTTCAGATAATAGACAACTAAAAAACACATATCCTTAAATTACAGTGAGTGAATTCACAAACATATGGTGCCAAAGATGCCGTTATAACTTCGTGCCCATGTTTCTAGTAATTGCTTTAAACAAAGTTATATTTCAGTTAGAAGTTTACATGAGGCTCAAGGGGTAACGTGTTAATTACCTGAAAATTTGCAAATTACCTGTAACTTTGATTTTAGTTGTTTACTTTTGGACAAATTGTCGTTAATAACTGCAATCCTTGTATCTTACATACATTTTCTCTAAGATGACTATAGGTGACAATATTTATTTATACTATTATTGATTGGTTGTTTTATTTTCTTTGCAGGAAACTGAGGTAAGAGAAGATATTACATATCACGAAATAAAAAAAACTTAAGCTCACTCTCATGAGTACGAAAATATAGCTGTTTTTTTAGGTCCAAGCCGTCTTGTCAAAATTCGAAACGGACCACGTGATACATCATCCAGTTCACCATCAAGGATCACGCTGGTTTGACATTATTCAAACAAACCAATTGTCGTTGTCCTGAAGGAGGCAATTCGAATTCAATTCATCAAACCGGAACATCGTTAAATTCCCACACATTCGCGCGTCTCTAAACATGTATTTGACGTTCGAAATGGATTCGCTTGTATACAGGAACGTATCATTAATCCCGAAGTGTCAAACCGGCATTATTCGGTCTCGAATAGATAAGAGGGCAGAGAGTGTAGGAAGGAGAAATAGCGGGGTGAGGGGGAACACTAAAGACCAAGACGATTTTAGGGAAAAACGAGAGCGAATTCGGAACCGCAATAATTTAAATTCGACATCGATTGTCTTCTGCGGGATGATTTCTAACTTTCGGATTGATTTTACCCTGGGGATTATGTGTGAGTCGAAGAAGCTGTCTTCTGTGGGTATGATACATTTATAGATCAAAGATTCACGTATAAAATAATTCCATTTCCTAAACATACTTCCAGTGATAATGTAGGAAATGCAATGTGATCGTTTTAAATGTCCCCTGTAATCCATTCTATTTGGGACATGGATTAAATTGTAATTTGGTCCAAATTCCAGTTATCGTAATCCTTCCACTGAACGATTTTTAAATCGTTTTGTTTTTCTTGGGATCAACCCTTGGTTGACCTTTTTAATCAAGCAGGTACAATACATTCTAACTGGCCAGTAGACATTTAGTAGGTATAGTAGTGTGGTCAGAAATTATTTTTAAAAAATGGATAAATGACCAAGACGCAAGTAATATGACAACTTTCCGGCAGTAGAAAACTAATAATTCTAAATATTCCTATATGCACTTGCTAGATTAAAAAGTAATATCATTCTTGACAATTTAGACTAAACTTTTTTTGTGAATTTGGGAATTCTCTTTAGCAAAAGTGACAAACCGAGAAGAATGGAATATGCAATGTCATTCTTATTATAAAGTAATATTTTTTTGGGGTCAATATTCCATATTTCTTGAATGTTTCACTTACAGTAAAAGGGTAGGAATAGGAAGGAGCTTCAGTCAAAGAAAAAAATATTGTTATAGAAAGATCAGTTTGGACGATCCAGGATTATGATGGCATATTGGAATATTTAAAGGGGATATAACATCATAACATGTTATCTTGAAAAATTGATTGGTACTGTCCGATTATGTCATATATTTGGTAAAAATGATTACTTTGTTCAACAAGACTTGTTAATAGTTGTGTGCAACATCTGGTGACATCTGTACTCAACTCTATGAGTTAGAAAGTATAGATGGCGTTCCAAAATCTAGGAACAGCACCATTAATGCCGCATCATTCGGTAAACACCGATAAGACTTGTTAAGTTTATACTTCTAGAACAGTTAATAATAATTAGATTCATGAAAACAATTATTATCTTGAACCGTTGCAAAACATTTTTTTACTGGAAACAATATTCTTTGAGTAGGATGTTTGAAGAAAATAATTGTGCATTATCATTTAATCTTTTTAGCATAATATCTGATAACTTACTGCCAATAATGTTAAAAGAAAAACACTGTCTTTTCCAACCACTGATTCCAAAATTTTGACTTTCTATTTTGTTAAGGCTTTTGATAGGAAGCGTGCCTAATTCTTTTATATTACATGTTTCCATTGATCACTAAACACCACTTTTCTTTACAATACCAACAAATAGGATTTGTATCGTTTTTTTATAAAGCTATAACTTCCGAATCGTTTCAAAAAATCCCAATTTGTCACCCTTAAAAAAAACAACTGGAATCGCAAACGTCTCTGTCATAAAAGGCAACGTTTACTGCCGAATATCTCACAAACAAAGCAACAAATTCGTAACTTTATTGATACGATCCTATCGGATATAAAAAAACAGGTCTTTATACTTTTCTCTCAAAACCTCAGACACTTATATATTTTACCCTTTGACGCAAACGACGCTTATGTTTTTCTTTCTCAAATTTTCAGTTCGTTTTTCCATTGTAAAAGCAGAAGAATATGTTTTTAGAATACTTACAAATCTAAGTTTAATTAGCAATTAACATTGGCGAGCTACAAACCATTTGGTGGCAAAAGCAACATTATATCTTCCTTTGACTAAAATCTACGTCTCAATTATGACGGTAATTGGATGTGGTTTGCAAAGACAATCAGTATAAATGCCAATATTACTGATGGAAACAATTCATTTTCCTTCACTGAACTCCAGCTATACCCTCATAAATTTATAAGGGTTAAACCGCATCTTCTCTTGTGGTATTTTGTGTCGTGATATACACTAAACCTTTGTAAATTATTGAAGCTTGAATTTCTTCTATTGTAATAATTTTGCTCTTATATACTTATTTATACTTTTTCTATCGTATTTAACAAATAATATGTTTTATAGTAAGTTGAACAAATTCCAACCCCAACAACAGAATTCTAGTATTTTATTATAATTTCTTACAGAAGGCGCAGTTCATCTCAAGTAGGTTCAATATTTTCCTTTTAGAGAGATCGAAAAATGTTGTTATTTTCTGCATTAGCATTATCCCTACATCTTCTTGTGACTGGTTTTTGTAATATTTAAGTTAAAATAATGAAACTATCTAAATTTAAAATGATACTTATTGGAGTGTTGTCCAAACTTCTTATTAGGTAAACGACTTAATTCTTATAAAGTTTCAGTACAGTGAAATCTGGATTAGAAAAAATCAGAAAAGCATTTTTTTCCTTATACTTACGGTGACAAGTTTAAGTGGTTCTATAATTTGTTAAAATTAATATTTTGAGAGAATCATATACGAGCTTGCTCGTTGGATTTGACTCTGATGAACTTTTTCCCTATAAGTCGTTTGTCAACACATTCTTCTCCTCTTCTTTTGAAAATTTTAAACACTTAGCCAGCACAATCGTTTCAACCCCTTCTTCTACTATTCTCTTCAAAATGTTGAACAATTAGTCAGCTTAATCTTTTCAACAAACTCTTCCGCTCTTCCTTTGAAAATGTTAGACAATTAGTCAGCGCAATTATTTCAACACCTTCTTCTACTCTATCCTTGGAAATTTTTATTGAGACATTCTTTTACTTAGCGGGTAATGCCAAGTGTGCACGGTGAAGAATACAGGGT
This sequence comes from Ips typographus, assembly GCF_016097725.1. Lineage (NCBI taxonomy): Eukaryota > Metazoa > Arthropoda > Insecta > Coleoptera > Curculionidae > Ips > Ips typographus. The sequence goes on from NC_138424.1 coordinate 7,532,153, forward strand.
GGTTCAGTAAAAGCGTATGCTACGTGCAAATGTTTATTGATCCTTTGTAAACCGGTTTCGGCCCTTTAGGCCATCATCAGCACTCAAATTCGTCAGATCAAGGCCGATCCACTGGAGACCATCAAAAAACAAACATTTTAGATGTCAAAATGTTATTTGAAGAATCAGTCACGTGACTCTTTTTACGGTGAAAATAATCATAATAATCAAATTTACTTTTAAGGGTCCGGTGACACTTTTTTAATGCCAAAATGAAATCTTGAAAGTCACCTGACTGTAAATGGCAAAATAATATTTGAGGAGCACGTGACTGTTTTTTCTAGTTTTAAACACTAAATCACGTGACTAATTTTAAAAACAAAATACTATCCTTAACGTCACCTGACAGTTTTTACATTAAGACCGATATTTTTAAAGCCACGTGACTCGTTTTTAACGTCAAAACTTCTTTTTTTGAAAATTTTAAACAATTAGCCAGCACAATCATTTTCACACATTGTTCAACTATTCTCTTGAAAATTTTGAGCAATTTGTCAGCTTAATTATTTCAATACATTCTTCTACTCTCTACTACTTGAAAATTTTGGGCAGATAGCCAGCTCAATATTTTCAACACATACTTCTACTCTTTTAAAAATTTTAGACAATTATCCACCACAATCATTTCAATACGTCCTTGTACTCTTCTTTTGAAAATTTTGGGAAATTAGCCAGCTGAAGTCAAAATGGCTTTATCTTCATAAATGCTGTTTTACCCAACATTTTCTCACTCATTATGTACGTTGTACACGGTAATCAAAAATGTTTTTGAACGATTTGATATTTTGAATAATCTTGTAACTGTCAAAATAACACAGTTACAGACTGTCAACGTACTTCTTCATTTGGAGGACAAGACAAATCAAATGCGGAAAGCCTGCAATGCAGTCAAAACTGAATTAGTTACAGAAACTATACAACCGATAATATCCAATTATTCCATATTATAGAATCGATCATACAATATGTATAGTTGGTTATAATTTGTTTAATTATTTGACTTTAAAAGTTATCTTGAACAGTAAAGATTGAGTTTTAAAGAACATATAGACTGTTGAATTAAAAATAAGACCGTAAAAAATCTTATATTCAGAAACATATCTATACTACAAAATATTACAAAAATTTGTCTCCAAAATATTTCCTGGCCATGATATTGGCAGGCATTAGTAACTACTATTTCGAGGGATATTATGCAAGTAACAAAAACTTTCTAAAGAAGAAAATACCTTGTTATTACTAAAATTGAAATCATCTTGAAACAAAGTATATTTACCTTTAGTTGAAATCCCAAAATATTTGACATGAAACTGGTTAGAGCACTGTTCGTCCTGGGACACAACAAAACACTATAATCAAATGAATTCAGAAAGACAACGGTCTAATTAACGTTCACCTGCCTGGAAAATGAGTGTTTAGGTCTTACAATATCTGCTTGTTTACTATTAGGCCCTCGTCACTTTCTATTATCTTTGAAAGTAACCCTGATTTAACTAAACACGTGCGTATGAAACACATCTCATGCTGTGTTAATGAAACTGCGACCGGCCAATCGCAACAGGAATTTGCCATGTGCGGAAGGAGAATTTAATTGAATATCGACTATTGGCGTAGCTCTAATATAGTCAATGAAATTCATGTTCTATCAGCAGTATTAGTCATTTTGATGATATATTCTGCCTCGTGTTCCGATCAAAGTTTTATCGCTTATGACATCCTTAAAAAAATCCTGAAAGCTTTTTAAGCCTCATTTCGTCAGCAGTCTGCTATGCTAATATGCCTTACATCCCTCAAAAATATTGCTCCGCTTAACGTGGCGTAAAAACGGTTTTATGACAACACGAGGTCTCCAAATGAACCGAATGTTTACGAGGTATTTTTATGGGAAAACTTCAATGGGACTGGTTTGCTTCAATCAACCAGCAAAATATAATCAAATACTGCATTGCTATCAGTTCAAATTTTAACATCGCTTTTCTCCCTGACTGGACCAAATTTTTTTTAGGTTATTGGATAGATAATTTAAAGAGGATTCCAAAAATGTGCTTAAAACAGTCATTTTCTCACTCCAAGTGGGTTTTACAGGCAATTTTGTCCCTAACTGTCCTTTCAAACTGTGTTTTTGTCAGTTCGGACTTTGACACCGCTTTAATACCTGACTGTACTAAATTTTGTAGTGGTTTTTCAAGTTATTGGATAGGAAATTTAATGAGGATTCCAAAAATGTGCTTAAAATAGTAATGTTCTCACTCCAGATGGGTTTGACAAGCAATTTTGTTTTTGACTGTCAACCGGTGCTCAAAAGTGGCAAAATCAGGATTTACGCTACAAAACGTGTTTCTAAGATTTATGAAAGTTATTTTGACATCAATCACACGACTGACTATCTAAATTAAGTCTGGTTCTCATAAACGTTCAGTAAAAAATACGAATATTTGTGAAATTCCAGGTTTTCGGAAATCGTTTTGATTGATTTAAACTTTTTACGAATTTCGAGATTTTTGCACATACAATGACACAATTTTTGTAGGTTATGGTATGTGACGTTTATTCAATTGGTAAAATTGGTAAATCACTATTTGCAATTATTATTGTGTCTATGGCACCATTTAGTCAGTCATTGTCAAACAATTAATAATATTCAGTCAGATCCTCAAACGTTCAAATTTTCCAATAGCATAGTATTATTTTTTGTGGATAGAATTTTCAGAAAATTTGTCGGCTATGAGAACGACATTATTTGAATGACTTATGACATCTGTCGCTTTTACCGAATTTTCATACTTTTCATACATGATTTCTGTCACTAATGTCAGTTACATTTGTTTAACTGAGAGTTATTTTGACAATTGTCAGTTTGTAAATGTAAATTACAAATTGTTTAAATAATAAAATCTTCAGATTTGCGTCATTCTCATCTCAAAAACACATTATTTTTTATAATATAAATATGAGGTAATAAAGAAAAGGGACAAAAAGCTGCTTTATCCATATTATAAACACGTTTGTCTGAATTACTACATTTTGAGATAAATTCGGTTGAAATTGTAATAACAACTTGTTCTGCACTTGAAATATAAATCTATGATTATTATTTATTCACACATTTTGAATTGCGTTAATTTTGCAAATTTATGACATTTATTTTTTTTATAATGATTTGTAAACACTCATTGTAGGGGTTTAGAAGCAATTAAGCATAAGTAATGATGTCATGACGTAACATTTATCATTTATATAAGATGTAACCGATTAGAGAACGATTCAAAGACACGTGATTTTGACGTAAGTTGGCAAAACAGCAGCATTTTTAAACTGGAAGTTAAATTTCTGTTTTGTTCATCAAATTAGTGGATTTTTTGTTGTCATTTTAAGTTATTATTTCATATTCGCAAGTACATTTTACTGTAAACATTTCTCGAATAAGAAAAATGCAATAAACTCGTGTGAAGAAGAACCAGAGGATGATTATACTTTTGTTTTTGTTCGGAAGATTGAAAACAAATTGACCAACCTTTTGTAATTTTTTTGCCAACATGCAATCTAAAATTGAAAACAATAATTTTAACGTAAAAATCTGAAACCTGTTATATGCTAAATGTTACTTTAAACGGGAGCGCTATAATTTGAAAGTATTTGTGGTAATGTTAGTAGAATTATGACAAAAGTAGAAACAACCGCAATATGAAGTTAGTTAATTAATTTAGCATAGATCATAACATACAGGTAGACATGTTCACAAAGTTGACTAAATGAATAATTGATCAGTGCTCGAGCATCTCACTAATGAATTTTGAACCAATCTATTCTATTAATGGATATATCTGGTCATTATTCGGCTTAGAAACTCCAGTCAATAGGCTGATTATAAGGGCTCTCGTATATTCAGGTTCCACCAAATCTAATAGAAAAATCTAATTTGAGCACAATAAGCTTAAAATGGGTCGGAGCAAAGTTTTACATTGCGCTAATGAGGATTTGTTCTCTAGAGTGATAAACGTTAGCATTTTAGAGCAAAAGCTCGGCGAAGTTTTAATCTATTTTTCGTTTCTAGAATGCGCTTTAATCAGATGATGATGGTGTGTCATGGTTTAATCTGCTAATTTAAATACAGAGAGTTTGAAAACTCTTCACCCTGATCAATTCCATAATACAGTATTTTTAAAAAACAATAAGTTTTAAATATATTTGTCGCATTTAAGTGGCATAGTGATTTTTCCAAATAACTCTTATACTAACCATTAGGTTATACCATAATTCTTCAACAAGACTGATGTTCTGAAAGTAACTGGATGGTAACAAGCAATGAGACATTACTGAATTCACACCCTTTAAAGTAACTGAAGAAAATTACAATGCCAGATTTATAGAGCCAAACGTTTACGAAACAAAAAATCTCTTTTTCCTGAATAGTGCCATGACCAATACACCGAAATTTCAACTTTTCGGATCTTCTGCAAAAAGTACAGTTACTAGCACCTTAATTTTGTCCATAGAAATTGACTTTAAACCTACATAGATCATGTTATTTCAGGTTTGGCAAAAGTTCATAAAGCTGCTTGGGATATTGCCGTTTTGGCATTATTCCGGGATTTTCTTTCCATTTGGTTTACAATCATTTAAACGACCGGAAAAAGTTACCTACAATTGAAAGCTAACAAATTTTAATCGTTACAATTACACATTATCAAGCTTGCTTCATCGTCGTCTAAATATGGAAACTGCTAATTAAAACCAATCAGAGCACCTTGAGGCGTGCAAAATTCGAACCAATAAGATCCTAGTTTCAGTGTTGACGATTTAATGGCACGCTTTCAAACAATATTTCCATGATGCAAATCAAACAAAAGGTGAATTACCATTACGGATTCAGCTCAGATTGAATTACGTAAATGGAATTCCATAATTGTATTAGATTTCATTTGAGTGAAATCTCTGATAGTTGCATAGCTCAAAGCAAAAACGATTATGCAAGAAGTAAACAAAGGTTTCAATACAATTTTATGTATATGTAGAAATTTGTAAATTAATTTATGTTTTTGATCACCTTACAACACCTTTATCTTTCAAGTTCTTTCAGTTCAAAATGCATATGATGATTTCCGATAATTACAAGTTGAAGAGATTTGAATGGATTGGTTATATTACCCTCTGTGTATAGTGGATACTTGAAACGGAATATTCAAGATGCTCTAAAGCTCTGATAACCCACGCCACTTTAAACGTATAATACCTATTACCTACGTGGACAAAAGAAGTGGCAGATGTTAGTCGTAAAGAAACTGTCCTTTATACTACATTTTTCAAAATTAAAAATGTGTTAAAATAGAAAAACAGTTAAATTACTTGCCATTTTGTAAAAAGATTATTTACATTTTATGTGTATAAGTTATAAATATGAAGTACTTAGGTAATTAACAGGTCATAGTAACCCACTTTCCTGTTGTACGGTTTTTCTAATCCGGAATTATTGCAAAAAATAATCCATTTTAATCCCTTATATTATTTACTCGTTCCTGTAATTCCCAGGAGCATAATAATCCAGAAATTCCTTATGCGGTTTCTTTCTTCCTGAATCATTAATTAATTGTCCAGAACAAAGGATTACATTCTTTGCACCCAGCATAGATTATTTATATTTCTATATTCAACACTATGCACATACTAACCAAAATTATCGTGTTATAATCCTATGTTGGTTCCAATATTTTAGCATTATACAGCCAAGACTTACTTATTATCTTAGTTAACAGTTTTGGTTAACAGTATGAATTATTATTAGAAAAAAAAAACTTTTGGTATAATGGTGTATGCAACCTCTGTTTTTCGCTTCATAACATTCATTTGTTTTTCTAGAAAACACTGAAATAATTTTGTAGTATTTTTGTTATGTTATTGTATAGTAAATTTAATAAGGATCTCAAAAATTTGCTGAAAACAGTCATTTTCTTACTCCAAGTGGGTTTTACAGGCAATTTTGTCCCTGACTATCCTTTCAAACTGTGTTTTTGGCAGTTTAAACTTTGACACCTCTTTTCTCCCTGACTGTACCAAATTTTGTAGTATTTTTTTATGTTATTGAATAAGAAACTTAATGAGGATTCCAAAAGTGTACTTAAAACAGTAATTTTCTCACTCCAAGTGGGTTTTACAGGCAGTTCAGTAACTGGCTGTACTTTCAAACTGTGTTTTTGTCAATTCAAATTTTGATACCCCTTTTCTCCCTGACTGTACCAAATCCTCTAGTGTTTTTTCAGATTATTGGGTAATAAATTTAATGAGGATGCCAAAAATGTGCTTAAAACAGTAATTTTCTCACTCCAAGTGGGTTTTACAGGCGATTTTGTAACTGGTTATCCTTTCAAACTGTGTTTATGGCAGTTCAAACTTTGGTACAGCTTTTTTCCCTGACTGTACCAAATCTTGTAGTGTTTTTTCAGATTATTGGATAGGAAATTTAATGAGGATGCCAAAAATGTACTTAAAACAGTAATTTTCTCACTCCAAGTGGGTTTTACAGGCAATTCAGTAACTGGCTGTACTTTCAAACTGTGTTTTTGTCAATTCAAATTTTGATACCGCTTTTCTCCCTGACTGTACCAAATCCTCTAGTGTTTTTCAGATTATTGGGTAATAAATTTAATGAGGATGCCAAAAATGTGCTTAAAACAGTAATTTTCTCACACCAAGTGGGTTTTACAACCGATTTTGTCCGTGACTGTTTATTCAAACGGTGTTACTAGCAGTTAAAACTTTGAGACCCATTTTTCCCCTGACTGTATTAAATTTTGTAGTGTTGTTTTACGTTATCAGATAGGAAGTTTAATGAGGATTTCAAAAATTTGCTTAAAACAGTCATTTTCTTACTCCAAGTGGGTTTTACAGGCGATTTTGTCACTGACTTTTCTTTCAAATTGTGTCTCTGGTATTTTATATTTTGACACCCCTTTTCTCTGATTTTGTAATGATTTTTATGTCATTAGATAGAAAATTTAAGGATAATTAGAAAAATGTGCTTAAAAATATGATTCGGTCACTCCAAGTGGGTTTTACAGGCAATTTAGTCCTTTAAACCGTGTTCAAAATTTAGATCACAATTTTACTAACTTAACAAATCAGTTTTTCCTGAATTACTCGAAAACGGTGACTGTTAAAAAAAATTGTAGGAGACCAAAAATGTTCTGAATCAACTCATTAACTTAGCAACGTAAGGTTGCAGGACCGTTTTAGCTTCCAGTATACAGGGTGTGTATAAAAAGTATGGTGATTGAATGTTTTCGGTCACCCTGTACACATTTTTTGAGATAGAATTTTTTGCTCAACACTACTGGAAAGAGGAGCTCAAGAAGGCTAATTTAAGCGATTCAACCTCCCTGAATCCCCAAAAAATAACCGAATTAAAGGCTGTTCAAATTTTAAATCAGAGTTTCAACTGATTTGAAAATTTGTTGCACCAAACCAGTTTTTCCTAAATAACTAGAAAAATTTTAAAGAAAGCTGAAATTTTCGTAAAAAACTGCTAAACTCATTCCTGGAGTTTCACAGTCCACTACTATACAGGGGGTGCATGAAAAGTATAGTGGTTCAGATTTATGACTTTTCAAATTATGACAGTCAGGACAGGAAAATGATATTTTTCAAGCAAATTTCAATTAGACCCATAAATTTACTGGTAAAATTGGTAAATTTTCCTGTCGCATTGAATTTTATTTTACCTTACCGGTAAATAACCGATCATGGTAAATTTATTCGGTCTCACAATTTTGTTCAGTATACTTCTGGTTTTTTGCCAAGTGGTCACATGACCAATATTCGAGCATCAGTTACACTAAGCTAGCATCTAAAAGTTTGGGAGAGCAAAAGGGTAGTTTAACCATAAGTACAAAGAAAAGTCTCGTATTTCTGGATTCCTTAATTTAATCGAGAATACAATAAAAATTTTGTGCTGTTTTTGAAGTAATGAGGTAAGAAATTGATAAGCTGTAACTCAAACTAGCAAACTTGCAGCAATGTGTCTGAATTGTCACAATTTGCCTAATTAAATGAATTCTAGAAAAAATGCTGCAACTTTGATTGTAATTTAAACTATTGTGGCTGATCAAAATTAATGAAATCTCTGTCTGTTTTAGTACATTTCTGCCTATTTTTTCCTTTTTGGAAAACTTGTAGCACGTTTCAAATCAAATATAAAGGGAGCAGTTCCAAACTCAAATTTACATAATATGACAGTTTACAAGCTTCAAATTACTGAAAAAAAACCCATGGAAGTCTGGAACAATAATATTTCTTAGAGGTTCTCAATCTTCCTACGCTCCCCTGTCATTATTGGTTAAAGTTTTGTAGGGCTCATAACCAAAAACTTTAGGGACAATGATATATCGTGGCGTATTGATTTGCAATAAACTGAGGATAATTTTTCCGAGATCGTTTTGATCTACTTACCCGTATTAACGGCAATCTTTGATACCGAGCCGTTTTGCCACGTATTTTCTATGTCTTTGGTCTCATTTTTGAAGGCACTCCTGTCACGTATTTTTGCGCAAAATATCTATATTGCTGTTATTAAGGAATATGCAGCATTTTTAGGACTAGAACAGATAAAACCGAATGGGAAAACGCGGCTGTCTCTTCATCGGCAAAAGAAACCGTAAAACTGAACTGTTTTCCATAATGCGATTATTCTCTTCTTTGCGCATTTTATTTTTCAGTCATTGAGTGGGCCGAAATAAAATTGTAACTCAATTGCTTGTTTTCCAAGTCTGTTTCTAATTCTGACATTCCCCAAGGACTTTTAACAGTTGGAACTCTGCTGTGTCTTAATTGGAAGGCTAATGCGCTAGCTCAGCATCGTTGAAACTAAACTAAATTCTCCCTGATGTACGCAAAAAAAAAAACAAAAAAATGAACATTAACACTCTGGTCACGTTGGTTTGTCTAATTCGCTTTGGTGGTCGTTTCTTTCACATTTACGGCTCGTCTAGCTCAATCTACTCGTTGGCTTTTCCGTCTATAAACATGTTTTCTCTAAAACGCTTGTTTAGAAGAATTTATGCAAAGAAAGTATATCCATTTACATAATTATCAAACTCAAATGATAGATAAACAGTTATTTACTTAATTAGTGAGGAAAGTGATTTTGCTTGAATAAAGCAAAAAAACAGGTGTGTAACGGTTTCATAGTAAGATATTTTTTTTTGCTCAAATCCATGCTCTTTTCCATGATTTTAGTACAATCTGGGTAAAATTAGGGTTGTTTGTGAATAATTTGCAGTAAGTCCCTAAATTTTAAGGTCTGCACAGCAAATTTCAGCGCCGTAACCCCAAAATTTTAGAAATAGTGACTAAAACTGTGTTTCAATGAATTTTTACTGAATTTTGTTAATCTTCAATGGTTTTTAACACAGTTTGATTGAAGTTAGGGTTGTTTGAGAAAAACTGCAGTAAGTTCCTGGATATTATATAAGGTCAATTAACTGTCTGCAGAGCAAATTTCAGCAGAAATTGTGTTTTCTTGTATTTTCTATAATTTTAGTACCGTCTGAGTGAAATAAGGGTTGTTTATGATTTAATAGTTGACTTGTATAAAAGCTTCAAGGTAATAAATTTTTTTTGGTGTACAAATTTTAGTTCAATATAAAGGTTTTAGAGCTGTCGTACAAAAGAAGTTAAAGCAATAAATGGTATCAATTTGACAATTTATCAAGGCCATATCACAGCAATTTTGGAGCATATTGGCGCCGGCAAAACTACCCTATTTAATATTTTGCCTGGATTGACTGCTCTTACATCTGGTACAGATATTACGTCTAAACGAGTGATGAAATGAACTTTTCATAACTAGTTACATAAAATTTTAACTAGTTACGAAAAGTAAAACGTTTTGTCACTCTAATCAGTTTTGAAAAGTGTCACTTTATATGCCAAAATTAGAAAAATATTGTTATTTTAAACGGTTAAACATTATATTTTGCAGCAGATTGCATAATCTTCAAGAGTAAGTTTGTTTTCTTTTTCCAATTTTTTTTAATATGTAAACTCAAACAATATTTTGTGTCAATGTATTTGATTTTCATGTATTAGTGGGTTTTTAGCCTATTTTGTACTTAAAAAGCAGAAAAAAACGAAAAATAACGATTGGTGTTGTTAAGTAGTGACAACTTTTGTGAACCGCGGGACTAAAAATATTTTAAAAGTTGTATTAAAAAAATAAAAAAGTTCTCTCCGGCCGGGAATCGAACCCGGGTCTCCCGCGTGACAGGCGGGGATACTTACCACTATACTACCGAAGACTTGAAAGTATTATAAAAATACCCGTTTTGTACCCGCGCGTTATATAACAAAAGTTGAGTGTTCTAAGATTAGAGGTATTAATTGTTAGTTATCATTTTTATATCAAATTAAGCAAACAAAACTGATAAAAACAATCGTACTAAGTATACGTAATCGTACTTACTCCCGCACTTAAGCAAAAAGTGTATTTTTCAAAAATTGATATTTTTCAAAAAAATTTCAAAAAACCTTGTAGTTTAGGTAACGAACGAATCTCATATGCATACTCAAACAAACACAAACGCTTCTTTAAACACATACGCATGCGTTTTTTGAATATTCACAATCATTAAAAAAAAAACAATCAAACCGTATGACGTAGCATACATGTCATACTTGTCACATTTGTCACATTGAAAACATTTACCTTTCTATTACATTGTTACGTACGTCATCCTTCTTATACCTACGTATAGCAATCTCATAATAATAAGAAGAAGCTATTGCAAAACAATGTTCTAGATAAAGATGGAGATAAACTTTGTGACATGTGTCAATGTGCCAAAACGAATATGACGTAATTCAACATGTCGTGACGTGCTTTTATTGTACTTATTTTACCTAATTTAAGTTTTTTTGGTATAAATATGCCCTTTGCTGGGCATTGGAACCCTCCTAGAGCAAAATAAAAAATTGACAAAATTGCACTTTTTGCTAAAATGGGATTTTTTTAATTTTTAAATGATTGTAACTTTTTTATTTGACTTCTTATAGATTTCACTAAAACGCCATTAGAAAGAGGATAAAAAATACTATAAAATGAGCTAAAACTGGCCTCTCTAGCTCTTCATGTTACAGAGGTATTGAAATTCGAAAATACGCCTAAAAATCTTTTGACCAACTGTCAAATCACGTCACGTTTAGTTTTGCCCCACATTTGTCACACAAAGTTTATCCCCGTCTTTGTCTAGAGCGCTGATTACCAATAGGACGTTAGTTTTCTTTTCTTGAAACTGGGCATAGGAAAACCGGGTAACTGAGAGAGAAACAAGGCGAAAATTTCGGGGCAATGTTGCCAGAAGCTTATCTGAATTCATTTACTTTGGATTAAGTACATAATTTTGTTATTGGCCTATTGGCACTTTTTTACTCAAATATACACAGAAAACGAACCAAACACAGGGAACTTATCGCAAATACATTATAAAATAAATAATGGAAATGATTAGGAATGTTCTAATCACAAAATTAATTTTGAAAGTAATCTACATAGAGAGACGTTTGACAACATCGTAGCAAAACTTCAGCTTACTTGGACTTTTTTTGTCTATGTCTCGCACATGCAATTATTAATGTTTCTCTGTCAGTCAAATTGATTAAAAAATTGATAAAATTTCAAATATGCTAGTATAAGAATAATCAATACAAGGATATATTTTATAAGTAACTTAGTATTTTATGACATATAAAGGTAGATGCCATAAACTATAGGAAACATGAATATCAATTTAAAAGTATTTTTTTGTAGCGAATTGAAAATGCAATATTATTACAATATGGCAGGCTATTTAGTAGAGTAGGTCAGTTAAACCAAACTCAATAGGAAAAGCAATTTTTATGCCTGTCAACAAAACAATGAATTTGGATGAAAAACAAAAATAGACTCCGCCAACGTAAATGGAATTTTCAAGTAACTTCACAAATATTCATCCAGCTTGAAAGATCTAATAATATTTTTAATAAGGAAAATCAATAAGGATACACAGACAGCTAGTAGTTTATATTACAAAAATTAATACTGTATTGCTTGACAACAAGACAATTGTAATTTTTGTTTTATTATTACATAAACTCAAAAGGTTCAAACTATTTATCTATGTCGTTACAGGTACTTAATAGAACAAATCCATAAACATAACACATGTAAACATAATAAACGCACGAATTTAATCTCCGATTTAAGGCTAATTTAAACATGAATAGTAATGCCAGGGTTGGTTTACACATGCCTGCTGCAATAGAGCGGGCGCTAAAGTGTCAATAAGCCCACTGAATAATTTATTATACTTCCAAGGAAAGACAGAATTTAATCTTGTAATAGCTCAAAAACCTAACGTGTAAATCAGGTCAGGAGTGAAATGAAAGTTTGTCGCAAGACTCTAAAGTTTCCCAATTAGAGTTATCAAGTTGAGTCATCTGGAAGATGCAAGTTTCCCTCGAAAACTTGCAATATTTACAGGTCGTAGACCGGCTGTTAAACGACGAACTCATTTAAAATGAGTTTAAAAATGCTATTGACTTTCAAATTTAAAATCCTTCAATGGCGGATTAATGAGGGCAAAAACCAATATTTCTTCTCTTCCTTCACTTTACTCTCCAAAATCTCTATCGAGTTTTACAACAGATTCAAAGTCAGCGATTTTAATCCAATTTAAAGTTTGGAGTCGAGATAATCAGACTAAAGCTTTCATTTTATTGATTAGTTTTCTGGGTTATACTGAAAGTTATGGATAAGTAGCAAAACTGATGCGTGCATCTATAGTCACTCTACAAAACGTGAAAAAGGGGGTCTACAGTTCTGACCTCAAAAATAGGGGTGAGAGATGGGCAAGAACGTTTCACGCCACCCATTTTGATTCCAAACATGTTGAGGAGTCCTCCAGGCTATTAGAAATCACTTTTTAATGGCTTCCATTAATGGGAAAACTGTAGTCGAACCGGTCGCAACGAGATTTCGAGCCAGACTGAACTGTCCGATGTTCAAGCATAAAATGAAGGAGCGAGAGAGGCAATGCATCAATTTCTCCTGCGATTAATAAAAAATGATATTGTCAAGGGGAGTACTAGGCGTGTTGCTAACCTAATAATAGTTAGTGAACGTGTCGCAAATTTGTACAGGCATGAAGAATTCAAAATTATCCATTTGAAATGTATGGTTACGACCAATAATGACACTTCTACCGTTAAAACTATATAATTACCGTTTTTGTGGTTTTGTTACCGTTTTTCTGTTTTTTTTTGTGAACAACCTATCGTTTTTAATAACATTACCATAATTTGGGTTGTAAGACTTTTTGTGGTATCGCCGTATAAAAAAAACAAAATTTCAAAATTTGTCTCAAAAAAAATTCAAGGATGCCATTTTAAAAGTTTTGAAAGTTCATCAATTCAAAATCAATCATCAATTGTCATGTGTCACAATTAAAAGGAGAGACAAAATTTCGTATAATAAGTAAGAAAGTAAGTACCACAATATTGGTACTATCTCATTGAAATTCACATCATAGACTAAACTTGATCTGAAAACTTCAAATCCGGTGGCATTAAATAGTACCATTTCCGAGGTACCTATCTTAGAAAATTAGCTCCCTCATTAAACTCTAATTTGACTTTTCTAAGCGTTTCTAAGCTTCCGGACAGTTATTTTGCCAGTTGTCACGTGAATGTCTAGCTAAATTATTTTCCAAAAATCACGTTATATCTGTCACTCATATTAAAACGGTCAAAATATTCCTGGAATTTGCAGGAATTGCAGTTTAACTCAGTTTTCGAATTTTTTTTGAGATTTGTCAATTATTTTGACAATTGTTCCATAATCATCTAGCTAAATAATGTTCTAGGACCACATGACAACTGACGTCAAAACTCTTAAACTGTGCTCAGTTGCAAGAATCAGGGTTTAGAAAACTTTTCGTGCAGTATTCGATATAAAACGTGTTTCCGAGACTTATGACAGTTAATTTGACACTGGTCACGCAACTGTCTTGCTGAATTATAATCAAAAAACACGTTATATCTGTCGTTAATGTCAAAACTGTCAAAATTTGCCTAGAACTTGCAAGAATATTACAATTTAACGCAGTTTTTTTACAGTTTTCAAAACTAGACGTGTTATGTGACTATATATGTTAGTTAGTTTGACGATGGTCACGTGACCGTCTAGTTAATTAGTGTTCTAGAACCACGTGGCAACTATCACTGACATCAAAACTGTCAAACTGTGCTACTTCAAAAGTGGTAAAAATCTCAAGTTTTAAAAAAGTTTTCTTGCAGTATTCCAGGCACTCGTAAAACGTGTTTCTTAGATATATGACAGTTATTTTGACAGTGGTGACGTGACTGTATACCTAAATTATTTCACGTCACATCTCTCATTAATGTCAAAACTGTCAAAATTTGACCAGAATTTGCAAGAATTACAGGTTAATAGGGTTTTCTTACCGTTTTCGAAACGAGACGTGTTTCTGAAATTTATGACAGTTTTTTAACAGTGGTCACGTGATCGTCTAGCTAATTAGCGATTTAGAACCACGTGACAACTATCAATAACGTCAAAACTGTCAAACTGTGCTCAAAAGTTCGCAAAAATCTCAAGGATTAAAAAAGTTTCTTTGTAGTATTCCAGATAAAACGTGGTTCTGAGATTTATGTCAGTTAGTTTGATGGTGGTCACGTGACCGTCTAGCTAATGAGTGTTCTCAAACCACGTGACAACTGTCACTAACGTCAAAACTGTCAAACTGTGCTCCATCAAAAGTTGCAAAAATCTCAAGTTTTAAAAAAGTTTTCTTGCAGTATTCGAGATAAAACGTGTTTCTGAGATATATGACAGTTTTTTTGACAGTGGTCACGTGACTGTATACCTAAATTATTCTCTAAAAACCACGTGATATTTCTCATTAATGACGAAACCAGAATTTGCAAGAATTACAATTTATTACGGTTTTCTTACAGTTTTCGAAACGAGACGTGTTTCTGAAATATATGACAGTTTTTTTGACAGTGGTCACGTGATTGGCTAGCTAATAGCGATTTAGAACCACGTGACAACTATCACTAACGTCAAAACTGTCAAACTGTGCTCAAAAGTTATAAAAAGTTTATTTGTAGTATTCGAGATAAAACGTGGTTCTGAGACTTATGTCAGTTAGTTTGATGGGGTCACATGACCGTCTAGCTAATGAGTGTTCTAAAACCACGTGACAACTGTCACTAACGTCAAAACTGTCAAACTGTGCTGCATCAAAACTTACAAAAATCTCAAGTTTTAAAAAAGTTTTCTTGCAGTATTCGAGATAAAACGTGTTTCTGAGATATATGACAGTTATTTTGACAGTGGTGACGTGACTGTATACCTAAATTATTCTCTAAAAACCACGTGATATTTCTCATTAATGACGAAACCAGAATTTGCAAGACTTACAAGTTATTACGGTTTTCTTACAGTTTTCGAAACGAGACTTGTTTCTGAAATTTATGACAGTTTTTTTGACAGTGGTCACGTGATTGTCTAGCTAATTAGCGATTTAGAACCACGTGACAACTATCAGTAACGTCAAAACTGTCAAACTGTGCTCAAAAGTTCGCAAAAATCTCAAGGATTAAAAAAGTTTCTTTGTAGTATTCGGGATAAAACGTGGTTCTGAGATTTATGTCAGTTAGTTTGACGGGGGTCACGTGACCGTCTAGCTAATGAGTGTTCTAGAACCACGTGACAACTGTCACTAACGTCAAAACTGTCAAACTATTTTGCATCAAAAGTTGCAAAAATCTCTAGTTTTAAAAAGTTTGTGTGCAGTGTTTAATATAAAATGTGTTTCTGAGATTTATGACAGTTATTTTGACAATGGTCACGTGACCGTCTAGCTAAATAATGTTCTAGAACCACGTGGCAACTATCACTAACATCTAAACTGTCAAACTATCCTGCATCAAAAGTTCCAAAAATCTCAAGTTTTAAAAAAGTTTTCTTGCAGTATTTGCGATAAAACGTGTTTCTGAGATATATGACAGTTATTTTGACAGTGGTGACGTGACTGTATACCTAAACTATTCTCTAAAAACCACGTGACATCTCTCAGTAATGTCGAAACTGTCAAAATTTGATCAGCATTTGCAAGAATTACAGGTTATTGCGGTTTTCTTACAGTTTTCGGAACGAGACGAGTTTCTGAAATTTATGACAGTTTTTTTGACAGTGGTCACGTGATCGGCTAGCTAATTAGTGTTCTAGAACCGCGTGACAACTGTCGCTAACGTCAAAACTGTCAAACTATGCTCAAAAGTTGCACAAATCTCAAAGTTTAAAAAAGTTTTTGTGCGATATTTAATATAAAATGTGTTTCTGAGATTTATGGCAGTTATTTTGACAATGGTCACGTGACCGTCTAGCTAAATAGTGTTCTAGAACCACGTGGCAACTATCACTGACATCAAAACTGTCAAACTGTGCTACTTCAAAAGTGGCAAAAATCTCAAGTTTTAAAAAAGTTTTCTTGCAGTATTCGAGATACTCGTAAAACGTGTTTCTGAGATATATGACAGTTATTTTGACAGTGGTGACGTGACTGTATACCTATAAATTATTCCATGTGACATCTCTTATTACTGTCGAAACTGTCAAAATTTTACCAGAATTTGCAAGAATTACAGGTTATTACGGTTTTCTTACAGTTTTCGAAACGAGACGTGTTTCTGAAATTTATGACAGTGGTCACGTGATCGTCTAGCTAATTAGCGATTTAGAACCACGTGACAATTATCACTAACGTCAAAATTGTGCTCCATCAAAAGTTGCAAAAATTTCAAGTTTTGAAAAAGTTTTCTTGCAGTATTCGAGCTGAAACGTGTTTTTGAGATTTATGACAGTTATTTTGACAGTGGTCACGTGACTGTCTAGCTAAATTATCCTCTAAAAATCACGTGATATATGACACTAATATCAAAACTTAGAAAACAATTGATAAAATAATGTTATTCCACGGTAATGCATTATTGTCAAGATCTATGAATGACTGATGACAAATATCCTAAGATATTTCTGATTTTATATTTCCTTCGATTTTTAAAATGAAGAAGTCAGAACACTTTCTTACTATCAATTGGATATCCCTTATCACTTCTCAGGTTCTTTAAGTATTTTCTCCCATTAACAAAAAGTATGAAACTTTACTTTCCTGTAAAAATGGAACGGTTGAAAATGTGTTGAAAATACCTGGAAAGTCAATGTTCGTTTACGTTTTTACCATCAGCTAAAAAACAACAACAAAACTGTCAAACAGCATATAGTTTTATGTAGAACTGAATTAAGAGCACCTGAGTTTACTTACAGAGAATGTGAGAGTTTTAGTGTTTCTTGGATAAATGACAGAGCCAATTTAGTCTGGTGTAATTCGCTCCTAAACGTTCGGATAATAAATCAGTCCACTTTCAATTTTAAAAGCAATTTTCTTACAATCACGCATCGATTTGCATGGCAACGGCCTAGAAAATGAGATCTCGAAGAACCGAATGAATAATGACGGATTTTCCAATAAGCTGTCGTGGCTGTCACCTCCAAAAATTTTCAACACTAATTAAAGGTGATAAACCCCCGTCCAAAACATTCAGAATTAATTTATGATAACAGAAAAGGTATATTAAAGTTAGGCAAACAAACTGATGGGGAAAAATATCACTCTCCGCACTTTTGAGGTAAACTATGTAGTAAATGTTTGAGAGTAATATTATGTAAAAGAAATTCGTTGCTGCATCTTCACGATGATTCAAATTTAAATCCTTGATGTTTTTAGATAAAAAAAACAATACACATTTTAAAATTCAACCAATTTTCTCTTAATAAGTTAATTATTCATCTTTGATACAATACGATGGAAAATACTACCTTATTTGCTGCAAATACTCGAATTGCTAATTTTTCAGTCAAAAACAATTCATTAGTAAATTGCTTTTTATTTATGTTTTGGCATCTGTGACCTTAGTTTTTGTGTCAAATCATCAGTTTGTTGTCTAATTGCATAAGCTTTAAAGCGTCCGCTTTCCTAAACATTCAAACAAAGGATTTACTTTGCAAAAGATAAATATTCACTCTGTTTATTAACTGTATTATTGTCTATTCTAAAGTAGTTCCTGAAATCTAAAATCCGGGAACCATTACAACAAAGAGATTACAGTTTGTTAGTATAAAAGACAAGTTCTTCATAAAAATCTCAAAGAAATCAAACAGCATTTCTGATGGCTTGATGTTTTACTTCAGGGTTATGGAACTCCTTACGGTTCTTACTCATCGGTCTAGAAAACATAAATTTAAAAATTACTCCACTTCTCGATAACAGTGCAGATGAACTTAATTTTGTAAAAACCACATATTCAGACGAACAAATAACTTTCGGAAATATGTGGTTCTGTAATATCGGACTCACAGTCTAATGCTTTTAATTCAGTAATGTGATTCAAGAAAAAACGGTATTATAAATAATGATATGAGTATATTTGATTTAGAGGGTTCATAAAGCAAAACCAAAATTAAAATAACATACTAGTTTTTGTCAATAACGTACAATTTGTCAATTTGTTTTGTAATTTGTAAATCTTTTCGAGTATGTATTTTCTTATTTGTGATTTCCTAAGTTTTAAAGTCTCATTTTTTTCTTTAACCCGTTTTTAAACCGTTTCTTGTACTATAATACTTGCTTTAGTTGTAGATTTTTTTACTAAAATTTGCTTATAAGGTTTTAAGGGATTCTAAAATCTGACAGAATTTACCGAAAAATCTGCCTGCTAAATGTGTTAATTCGTATAATGTTATAAATTATCTATATTTAGTCTTAAATTTGTCTTAACGATCTTTATGATGAGAGTAGTAATGAATATTTGTTTCTCCCAAAGAATTTTACTAGAATGTTTATGGAAAAAGAATCTACTACTTGTTTCCCAAGATTGGTTGCACAACCATCAACAACAAGGAAAAGCAATAATGTGAGATTTCCCAAATACATCATTGATCATGTAATTAAAAGGTTATGTCACTTGCAAGCCTAATTTGGTCTATTAGAGAACATGATCCATCTTCATTTATCAAAAGTCTGAGTGAGTTGAAACTTGCAATAATTGTGGACACACTGTATTTTTCCCGTATTTAGGGTATCTAAAACCTACCCAATAGACCTATTAGTTTTTCTGTGGTTTTTTATCATCTGGCCAATTTGAACCGACCTCGTTTTGTAATCATTATCTTTCCGACTGAACGACTAGTCAGGGGACAATATAATCGCCATTTTTCCCTCCAGATAACTGATAGGCAACGTTATAGAGGAAAAAGCAGCCACTATTGGGCCCCAATCCATGTTTTTTTGGTTTTATTGCATTCACGCGCTTTACAATAAAGCCAAGTTTTTACAGGAGTCCAAAGAGTAATTTTCACCCGTCTAAACTAAAGGTTTTATTGGTCTTCGACGCCGGTGTTTAATCTAGTTTAAGTAAAACTTTCCGGTCCGCAATTCAATCCTTACCCGTCTATTTGGTCGAATAAATCTCTAAAGGATGCTCGGAAGTTTCGGAGCCAATTTCCAAAATTGAAATTGGAGCAATAGAAACGATTGTTTTCGGCCTGAAGTTGTACTTGAACAAACTTTATCGTAGCGTAACGTTGAATAACTATTCTGTTTAAAGATTTACAACACTTTAGTTTAATATCCCTATAAGAATGAAATGGCCAGTAAAACACTTTAATACAACGTAAACTAAACCACTTTTGTAAAGCTGGTAAGTAATATAAAAATGGGTAAATTTGTTTAATCTCACTTGATAGAACAGAGACAAATAACAATCCCCAATTTTAATAGAAATAAAACCTTTTAGACCATAAATCAAATATATCTCAAATCACTAAACTGTTTTCTATGTCAAGAAGTTCAAGAACTTTATATCCTTGCCAAAGTATTCGGAGTATTCAGTCAAAACCGTAATCGAGCCTAAAAAAACACATACTAAATGAAAAAACTCTTTGAAACAATGGGAACCAATATTAATACAAGATTGTTTGTTTTCTTTATGGTTTTTTTACAAAGTAAGCTCAAATAAAACGTTAAAAACCTAAATCAGACTTTTTTATTATCAGAGGCATTAAAAAAAGTGTTTGTTTTCGTACCATATTTGATTTGATGTCATATAATTAGTACGTTTCCATGCAATTGAAGGCGTTTTTAAAACGATCTCAAAATTGAAATTTGTTAGTTTCCATGCTAATTTTCAAATCGTTTTCAATTCCGTTTTGAAACTAGATTGAGCTTTTGACAAAACGCAGAAACGATTGAGATGTGTCATTTGAGTTCCGATGCACTTCTTTCTTCATATTCGACAAGAGTGTCCACCCCACAAACTGGATGATGATCTGGCAATCAATATTTCATCAAGCATGGCAAAATAGTTACACTCTGAACGGACTTCTCCACTTGTCCCATTTTTACGCTTCACTTTATAATACAAGCACTGCAAAGCTTTCCATTTATTTTAAACTTGCCAAACGTCTTAGTAGTTACACCTTTCTTTACTAATTCCTCATAAACCAATTGGTAAATTTCTCCATTTTTATACTTCTTGGTATCAGAATACTGATTGATAGAGTCCGGATTTCTAGAAATTTTGCTTTTTGTAAATAATAAAAGCAACCAACCTTTGACATCTAATGTGAACGATTTATACAAAAACGCGTCATTTGACAGATTTTGTTGATGCTTTTTTTGCTTTTTTCTTCGCTTTGTGCTTATTTTAGTTTTTTGTGCTTATTTACTGCTATTTTTGGGGCCTTCTGAACGACAAAAACATGTTGCAAAATGTCTGTATCAATTTACAAATTTAAACTGACCAAAAAATTTCCAAATACCTACACCTGAAGAGGTCTAAAAAAATGTAAAAACATTCCAAAACACTATAAAACCTCTAAAATGCCTTGCAAAGCTTAGAAACCAGCCTAGAAGCTTCTAAAAGCTTTTAGAACAGTCTAAAAGCTTCCGTATGCTTCTAAAGTAGTTAAAAGCTTCCAAACGTTTCTAAAACCGTCTACAAGGTTTCAAATGTCTTAAGGGCAGTCCAGAACCTTCAAGGCTCTTTAAACTGTCCAAACACCTTCCAAATGCTTCTAAAGTAGTCTAAAAAGGTTTTAAAACACTACAGAAACTCCAAAATATGTCTAAAGCCTTTCAAATTAGTCTAGAAGCTTCCAAAAGCTTTTAGAACACTCTAAAGGCTTCCAAATAATCATTAACTAGTCTAGAAGTTCTCAAAAAATTTCAAGGTAGTCTAAAAGCTTCCGTATGCTTCTAAAGCAGTTTAAAAGCTTCCAAAACTTCAAATTCACATGTCTTAAACGAAGTCCAGAACCATCAATGCTCCTAAAGTAATCTAAAAAGATTTCAAAACACTACAGAAAGTCCAAAATGCTTCTAAAGCAGTCGGAAGCCTTTCAAAACAGTCTAGAAGCTTCCAAAAGCTTTTAAAACCCGCTAAAGGCTTCCAAATAATTTTCAACTAATCTAGAAGCTCTCAAAAAATTTCAAGGCAATCTAAAAACTTGTAAAGCAGTTTCAAAGCTTTCAAAAGTTCAAATTCACATGTCTTAAAAGCAGTCCAGAATCTTCAATGCTCCTAAAGTAGTCTAAAAAGATTCCAAAACACGACAGAAACTCCAAAATGCTTCTAAAGCAGTCGGAAGTCTTTCAAAACAGTCTAGAACCTTTCAAAATCATTTAGAACAGTCTAAAAGATTTGAAACGCTTATCAACTAGTCTAGAAGCTCTCAGAAGATATTAAAGCAGTTTAGAAGCTTCCAAAAAATTTTGTGAACCGTGTAAGAGATTCCGAATGCCTCTAAAGCATTCCAGAACCTTCAATATGCTGTTTAAACAGTCTAAAATCCTCCCAAATGCTCTCAATTAGTTCAGAAAACATTTTGGAAAGTTTTCAAAACAGTCTAAAATCTTCCGTATGCTTCTAAAGTAATTTGAAATCTTCAAAAAAGTTGAACTCCAACAAATTTTGCATCTCTGAAAGAGTATTGCGCTTTTTTAAAGCTTTTTTTACAAATTTTTATGCTTTTTTGACGAAAATAATTTTGCTTTTTAAGCGCTTTTTTTCACGATTTTAGTGCTTTTTAATCCGGACTCTACTGATTGATGTTTTGTGTTTGGAAAATTTTCAGTAGAAGTTTTACTTCTTTTCCAGCCAAACATTTCTGGTAGCCATGATAAGGTAAAATGTAATTATTGCTTACTTTATTAGTAACAACAATTAATGAAATTAGAAACAATTCAAATGATAAAATGAAAAATGTTTGATTATGTTCTCTAATTTAAAGAAGTGAAAAATGACATTTACACGTTGACAATACACAATTGTGACGTATTTTCTCGATTTCAAAATAGTTTTAATTTTTAAGGTGTTTCCATGCTATTTCAATCCCGATACGATCCCAAAATTCGGCGAATCGACCTTGAAGTGAAATAAGATTGAAACCGAATTGAAAACAGGTTTACAAGGCAAAATTCAAAACGTTTTGAGAACGTTTTTAATTTGCATGGAAACGTAGTAAATTATGATGCAGATTGTCTGTTTGTTCAGAAAGCAATAAATTCTTAAAGCCTAATAAATTGTCTCCAAAATTTTTAAAATACAAATTTATTTAAATAAAAAAAAATTTACAGTAGACTACACTGAAATATTGCTGTTTTTGCAAACAAAAATTATATTCATTTGTCTGAAGCTTGTTTTATTGGTATATTACTGATGTGAAAAACCTTGACTTGGAAATTTTTCACATCAGCAAAACCTGAATAACTCCACGTTTGGGAATGTTATTTAGCCTATTAATTAAGTAAACTGAATATTGTGTAAGTTTTTGTAACCACATAACGGGTGCAATAACTAATATGATTACCTACCAAATTAAATATATCAAAATTATTATGGTGGTTGTTATGTTTTACTGAAATATCTAAATTGTTATAATAATAATACAAATTTTACTATTTGAATTTATGAAGTATATTAAATTAATAGACGTTTTTTTTTTTATTTCAGTTACCGTAAAGCGAACAATTATCGAAACTAAACTAATTACATTGCACGCAATTCAGTTATAATATGCGCTTCAGGAGATAATACATCGGCCATTTGAAATTAATATTTCATCACTAGAGTTTAAAATTTGTTCACATTTTGTAACAAAAACGCTTCTAAATTAAAATAACCAGATAATTTAAAATGTCAATTTTGCAGCTATTGTTTACAAATTAATCACAAGTAAATATTCGGTTAACATACCGAAAGCAAATAATTTCGATTTCTTTTCAAGAAATAGCTTCCAAAGAATTTTGAAAACTCTTTGTCACATTTTAATCTCGAAAAAGAGAAAAATTGGAATAGCTTTTAAGTGTCTTTTTACCCAGATTACCCCCAACGAATAAAAGGAGACGCTTAGCGCTATTAATATTGGAAGTTCCCACAATTTAGCTCCCAGCTGGGACAAAGCTGAGATTTTATTGCTTTTTACTTTTCGTTTGAAATAACACAGCAAATTCTTCACTCACTGTTTTTGTTTTACAAGAAAGATCATCTTTATGTCATTTTTGTTTTATAAAGTTTAAAAGACCTGAGGAACGGAAAAAAATTTCATAACTTTCCTGAAATATTGTTTTCTTTATAAAAAGGTCTCAGTAAAGACTATCTAATCTTAAATGGTTCAAACTATTTAATTAACTGTTCTAGGAAATTTTTAGTTATTAAAATTATGATGTCTTAAATAAGAAATATTGACTTAAGGGCTTTTTTATCCACAGCAATTTTGTAGTAGAATTTCTCAGAAAAACGTCTAGAGCAGTTGGATTTTCTTCAAAACATTTCCAATATGCAAGTATCTAAGAACACCAATTATTTTGTGTGGTTTGAATATTAAAAAAATAATTTAAATAGACTAAAATCCGTTTCATAAATTTAATACATCTTTTTCTACTTATTTTTAACATTTATTTTCGTATAATGCAGTTAAACTTTCTCATTCACGTCCGAGTCAAGTTAAAAAACAAACATAAGATAATGAGTTTCAGAAAGATTTAAGCCAATTTAGGAGTGTGCTTAGAATTTCAATTTTGTACCCGGTATACATTTTAGTCTGAGTGAAACGAATCTTATGAGACGTCAAGGATTATTATTGTCCACGAAATCTAAAATAAAATTTCAAATATAAATGAAGACAAGATTAATTTTTTACTAAAATCATCCGATTTAAGTCTGTTTTTTTATCGGGATTGAAAAACTACAGAAATGTATAAAAATCGTTAGAACAAACTAAAAATTCTACGGGAAACAAAATAACTTCAAAACTGTTTTTCAGATATCAAAGTTGCTCTATTTTGTATGTTCTTTTATTTTTTAAGATCTGTACTTCTTTACGTTTGTTATTGTACTTAATTTTCTTCATTTTTTGCTTTGTTACATTAATACTTCTTTAGTATATTTGTTCTCTACTGTTAACCATAATAGAAGATATCTATCTGTTCTAGACACATCTCACAAACCTCTCACATCTTTTTAAGACAAACACTCAAAACAGACGACGCTTTCCAAGCTTGTAATTGGTCTTCTAAGATCACGTGACTGTTGTGTAGGTTCTGTATTTTCATGGTTTTTAGCTTAAATTTAGTTTAAAAAACGTTTTCCAAGCTTGCAAATTGGCTTTCTAAGGTAATGTGACTGTTTCGTTTAAACTTCATCTGTCAGAAGCTTGTCAAGCTTTCCATTGGTCTATAAAGATCACGTGACTGTTTTACATGGTCTGTATGGTGTTTTCATGATTTTTAGCTTAAATGGATATTAAAAAACGTTTTCCAAGCTCGCAAATTGGCTTTCTAAGGTAATGTGACTGTTTCGTTTAAACTTCATCTGTCAGAAGCTTGTCAAGCTTCCCATTGGTCTATAGAGGTCACGTGACTGTTGTGAATGCTCTGTATGGTGTTTTCATGATTTTTAGCTTAAATTTAGTTAAAAAAGCATTTTCCAAGTCTGCAACTTGGCTTTCTAAGGTCATGTGATTGTTTCGTTTACATTTCTAGTTTAAACTTCATCTGTCAGAAGCTTGTCAAGCTTTCCATTGGTCTATAAAGATCACGTGACTGTTTTACATGGTCTGTATGGTGTTTTCATGATTTTTAGCTTAAATTTAGTTGAAAAAGCGTTTTCCAAGTCTGCAACTTGGCTTTCTAAGGTCATGTGATTGTTTCGTTTACATTTCTAGTTTAAACTTCATCTGTCAGAAGCTTGTCAAGCTTTCCATTGGTCTATAAAGATCACGTGACTGTTTTACATGGTCTGTATGGTGTTTTCATGATTTTTAGCTTAAATTTAGTTTAAAAAACGTTTTCCAAGCTTGCAAATTGGCTTTCTAAGGTAATGTGACTGTTTCGTTTACATTTCTAGTTTAAACTTCATCTGTCAGAAGCTTGTCAAGCTTCCCATTGGTCTATAGAGGTCACGTGACTGTTGTGAATGCTCTGTATGGTATTTTCATGATTTTTAGATTAAATTTAGTTTAAAAAACGTTTTCCAAACCTGCAAATTGGCTTTCTAAGGTCATGTGACTGTTTCGTTTACATTCCTAGCTTAAACTTCCTCTGTCAGAAACTTGTCAAACTTTCCATTAGTCTACAGAGGTCACGTGAGTGTTGTGCATGTCCTGTATGGTGTTTTCATGATTTTTAGCTTAAATTTAGTTAAAAAAGCGTTTTGCAAGCCTGCAACTTGGCTTTCTAAGGTCATGTGACTGTTTCGTTTACATTTCTAGTTTAACCTTCATCTGCCAGAATCTTGTCAAGTTTTCCATTGGCTTACAGAGGTCACGTGACTGTTATGCATGTCCTGTATGGTATTTTCATGATTTTTAGCTTAAATTTAGTTTAAAAAACGTTTTCCAAGCCTGCAAATTGGCTTTCTAAGGTAATGTGACTGTTTCGTTTACATTTCTAGTTTAAACTTCATCCACAATCTATCAGAAGTTTGTCAAGCTTCCCATTGGTCTACAGGGGTCACGTGACTGTTGTGCAAGTTCTGTATGGTATATTCATGTTTTCAGCTGAAATTTAGGTTAAAAGGCACTATTCAAGCTTGAAAACTGGCTTTCTAAGGGCACATAGCTGTGCTTGCCTTTATCTGCCAAAAGATTTCTAAGCTATTTATTGGTCTACAGAGGTCACGTGACTGTTGTTTATGTTATGTATGGTATTTACATGGGTTTTACTTTAAATTTTCATTTAACTAAAACATTCCTAAGCTTACTTAGCCGTGTACTAACTGCCTACTAACCAAACTTAACCCAAGGCAATAATTTGTAACAAATAATGTAAAAATAATACAAATAACTAACTAAGATAAGGAAGTTATTGTTAAAAGTTTTGATTTAAATTTTGTTTTTTTTTACTACTACATTGCTACTTACTCTCGCTGGTTGGAGAAGAACATTCTTATAAAAGCATTTTTTCGAAGGTAATTGGAAAAAACTGATATTTTTTCAAACGAGATTATTGACAGCAAAAGGCGTTTTTCTTCTTCAAAAGGACAACCGGTTTCAACAGAAAATGGTTTACTTACTGTCTGTTAGTGACTTTTCCTGCAGAGCTTAGACTCGTACAATTTTCTTTATACGAGAACATATCCGTAACAGAATTTTTCTTTTCTGTTTTGCACATACAGACTGAACAGCAAACCATCCTCTTTCCAGTTAAAATAAAAAAATCAAATTGAACCAAAAGTAGCTGTTACTTTTCCTGTTACTAAAATCGAATATTCTTCTTAACTCCGACCCTTTAAATCATATTTTTTGTACAGATTATTAGTTTTCCTCAATCAATAATCTGAGAAATATCATCAAACTTATCGGCAAAATGTTTTTTTTTTTAAGAAGAGGAAAGGAAAAGCTTATTCATCTATTTATGAGGCGTATCACATTCTCCGAAGCTATTTGTAATTCTATAGCAGTTTTTTGTAAACGTTTACAGTTTGCTGCCAAAATCAGTATGATCTCTATTAATAAGTCTTCAGAAATATCTCTCTCTGTCTTGTTTAAATGTATAGGTATTTCTATATCTATACATCAGTGTTTATCACAAATATAAATCTAATTGTGTTTCTAGGTTTGGATTATTAATTAGTACTGACCTGGTATTTTACTTTCTTGGACAAACTACCCGATATAGTAGCAAAAGTTTGAAAGTTACTGTAAGAAACATAGTAATTGTCCATAATTTTTTGTTACTAGGCGCTTTAGAAATACCGATTGCACCAACTTTAACCAACACTATACTGACAACTTTTCGCTGGAAAGATCGGTGTATAACTAAGAAAAAAGGTCTAAAAGGTCAAAAATCCGGCATAATTCGGTAGGTAAATAAAACGACAGCTTTGACCCTTTTATCTGCAGGTCTTTTAGTTTCAGGGACACGATTCAAAGGGAAAGCATCTCCTTTGAACTTTGAGGTTAAACCTGCTCAAATTTTAAAAAGAAAATATTTTTATCGGAAAAATTAGCGATTTTTTGACAAATTATTTTGAAAGTCATCAAAGTGTTCCTTACCCAGAACTCTTTTTTTCCGTACTGAAAGTACCTGTGCCACTTTTACATCCCAATTACAGCTCTTAACATGGAATATACCAATTCTTTACTGCATACAAGCGAATAAGGGCTTATTTCACTTATGCAAGGCAAAGTGACTGTCAACTGTTTACACCGGGATTTTCTTCAAAGGGTCGAGAGCACCACGACGTCGTGAAGGGCGCTCGTTTGTTTTCGCCCTTGGGGGATAATGGCCACGTGGTTGAGTTATTATTTCCAGGCGACCTTGGATAATGACGGGAGACGTTAAGTGGCCCTCAAAGAGTACAATACCCTGTTAGAGCGATGTTTTTATTATCCTGCTGAACTTTACGTACGAAAATTTAATACTTGGAAGATTTGTGTACATTTGATTGAAATTTATTACTCTAATAAATTACATAGGAAGGATTGATGATCAGTTTGACTGTAAAATTGTAGCATTGCCTGCATTTTGAAATTTACAACTTTACCTAGTAACCTTTAATATTTTTAATACTAATTTGTAGCAATTGTTTATGTGACGAAAAAGTAGAAACCCTATGAAATAACTTGTTTTCAACACCGTACAAATAAAATATTAGATATTGTTACGATTTTCCCGTGGGTTTACACAAAGTCAGTTTAACTCAACAATTAATAAATTTCAAAACACTCCGTACAATAATTAATTCAGTTACTAAAAACACTACTACAATTTCACAATTATTCCACTATTTAAATTTTACCGCGTTCCCAAATTCACTACTCCCGCCGTCTGAAACCGTTTCTTTTATATTCGCAAACCACGTTCTAGAAAGACCGCAAAACGCTTCGCGATTTGCCTCGAATATCAAAGATTCTTCCAGGTGTGGCGCTTCCTAACTGTGGCCTACTTTAACACGTGCCCGGTCAGATATTGCGGCGCATCGGTTTCATCCCGAATCGAGTGCTCGTTCAGAAGTATCGAGCATAGTAGGCCCAAACCGTAACACTGCCCCCCTCTTAAAGCTGATCGTCCCGATCCGCTTCAGCTAATCGCTGGTATTTCTTGAGTCTGTCCAGATGGACAATTTTCATCTTGCCTTTGGGGCAGCGTTGGACTCTCTACACGACGTCATTTAACCTTTTTACCACATTGTAAGGTCCCTCTCAGTGTCGTTTCCATCTTTGACTTAATCCTTTGCTCCTCCTGGGTTGAAACATCCACACAGCATCACCTTCCTTATAATTGCCACCAGTTGGTCTGTGGTCCAGTGTCATCTTCATACGGTTGTTGTTTGGTTTCATCTTCTCTCTCTCTCAAGTTCCCGAATTGTGCTGGATCCCTTCTGTAACGAACACTGTTCACACCGTTTATACCATTCCTCAACGTCCTTTCTGAAGTTGGTCCAGTAAAATCGATCTCTTATTCTAGCCAAAGTCTGGTTTACTCCAAAGTGTCCTCCTCCACGACTGTCATGTAGTTCTCGCAGCACATTCTCTTTGCAGGAATTGGGCACTATTGTTTGGTAAACAAAGCGTTTTCCGTCTGGACTTTCCCATTTGCGAGTAATTAAGTCATCTCGCAGTCGAAGCGAATTCCACTGCAACCAGTAACCCGTTACTGTTGGTCCATATCTGGAAATCTGTTGCCAATCCGGTTTCAAATCCTTCTCCAACCATCTTCTGATTACTTTCAAATCAGAGTCTGAGCGCTGTCCTTTTATTATGTCTTCCTTAGAAACGCTGCTCTTCATTCTTTTTGAAGCCTCTTTATTTGTCACCTTCGCGATTTGACCAATCCTCCAACCATTATGAATTTGTCCTTTCCGGTACCTTAAGTCACTATCAAAAGCTTGACGATCCTCTACATATCGCGGTAAATGTCCTTCCGGGTTCTTCATTTCCTGCTCGTGGTTACGCCAGTTCTGCGGGGTCGGTAAACGAGACTGCTGTTTGCAATTCCAGCGGTAATGTCCTTTACGTCCACAATTATAACACGTAATGTTTCTTTTAACGGAGTAGTACCGGTGATTTGTACTCCACATGCGTCCACATCGATAACATTCCACTCTAGTGATCGGGCATGATCGTTCTAACTGTGTGGACTGACCATTTCCTGATGCTGCCATTTGTTGCACTAATTGGCCAACCATTGATTTAATTTCATCTATTAATGTAGCAACATGATCGGCTGGCGGTACCTTCTCCTCTTGAATAGTCTCTGGCTTTAAGTCATTGCAGTCCAGAGTCGAACCAGTAATTCGCTGGTGTTGCTCCCTTTGAACATCTTCAGCATTTTCTTTACCTCCGGATCTCGAATCCCTTCTACAAAATACTGTGCCACAAATTCTTCTTGGATTTCATCCGGGACGGCTGGGTAAGCCAGATGCACAAGGCGACGAATTTCGGCTTCAAACTCTTGTAAATTTTCGCCAGTTTTCTGCTGTCTTGCCTTTAATTGTGTTTGGTACACTCGTTTCCTATGCTGATCCCCATAACGTCGTTCTAATAATAATAATAATAATAATAGCTTTATTGTTCAACGATACACAATTAAAGAACAATCATAGTACACGTGTGATAACGTGCACTACAAGGAAAAAGACAGATGCGTAGGTTGCATAGCTTTTTCCAAAAGCGTGCGAAAAACAGATTTTGACAAACTGAAAATATCAATTTCCAAGCTAAAACTATTGTAAACATTACACATACTATATAGCGGAGATTGAACAGCCACAGTAGTTCTAGCGTAAACCGTATAAAACAACTCTTTATTTCGAATATTTACTGACCTGGGAACTCGAATACTAATTAACTTTAAAAATTCAATATTATCAATTTCATTATTCAGTAAACCGTATAAATGCATTGTAGTTGAAATCCAACGTCTATTTTGTAAACTTATAGTCTTATAAACATTCTGCAGAAATTCCCGTTGGTGCCATATGTAATCTCCCGTAATTCTAAAGTGTTTACATTTTAAATACCTGCTTTGAACCGACTCAAGAGAGTATACGTATTTTTCATATATGGGATTCCAAATAACACAAGCGTATTCTAATTTGCTTCTAACAAGTGTCATATAAAGAAAGTCTAAAACATCTGTAGTATCGAACATTTTTGAATTTCTGACAACAAAACCTAACAGTTTTGAAGCTCTATTAATTACATTAAAAATGTGTACAGAAAATGATAATTTACAATCAAACGTAACTCCCAGATCACAAATTTCAGTTACTCTATTCAAATCGTTGGTTACAATTCTGTAGTCAAATACCATAGGAGAGCGAGCATTCGAGAACGAGAGCACAGCACACTTGGATATATTAAAGTTTAAATCATTTATTCTACACCAATCCGACAACAAATCCAAGTCCTTCTGCAAGAGAGTGCAATCATAAAGAGAATCAACCCTCCTATATATTTTAAGGTCATCAGCGTATAATAAGATTTCCGAGTTTTGTACAGATGCAATAATGTCATTAAAATAAATTAAAAACAATAAAGGACCCAAATTACTACCCTGAGGTACGCCGGATGTACTAAAAAAAGGTTTAGATTGAAAATTATTTACACTAACATACAATTCCCTATTTAACAAATAACTAGATAACAGGTTGACCAAACCATCTGACAGGCCATACATTTGCAGTTTTCTTGATAACTTGTGCTGATTAAGTCTATCAAACGCCTTGGTCAGATCTGTGTATATGCTATCAACTTGGGACCTATTAGAAATACAATCAGATATATATTGAGTCATACAGCACAAGTTAGTCACAGTTGATCGTTTAGGAAGAAAACCATGTTGTTTTACAGACAATGCGCCCTCTACATGTTTCAAAATACAATCATATAGTAGAGATTCAAAAATCTTTGCTGGAAAACATAGAATTGAAATTGCCCTATAATTATTGATTAGACCCCTATCACCAGACTTAAATACTGGACACACTCTTGATCTTTTCCAAATGGCAGGAAATATTCCAGACTGCAAACTAAGATTGAAGATAACCAATAGTGGCTTCACCAACTCAGAGATACAACCCCTAAATATAAATCCGGGAATATTATCAGGACCCTTCGAGTTTGACCTAATCTTCCGAGCAACTCCCAAAATATCACTCTCATTAAAAGATGTAATATTGAGGGTTTGGTTGACAAAATACTTATTCTGATAAAAATCATCAAACTCGGTAGTGACTACATCTGTATTAGAGTATACTGACTCAAAGTATCTGGCAAATGCGTCAGAAATTGATTGTCCGTTTCTTAGTGGCTGATTATCTAGAAACATCATGTTAGGTACTGATGAATTGCCTTTTTTGGAATTTATAAAACTCCAAAAAAGTTTGGGATTACTTTTGATATTCTTTTCACATTCACAAATATACTGAGCGTAGGATGATTTAACCAAGGTTGCAACTGTATCTCTGATGGAGTCAAATTTAATCTTGTACTTAAGTTTGCCATATTTCTTAAATAGATTTTTATAGTGAAGTTTATTCTTCAATGCAGATATAATTTCTTTATTGTACCATACGTAATGCAGCTACTAATGCTTCATAGTTGCTTCGTTGGGCGTTAGGCAGAGTTTGTAACAGCTCCAATGCAGGTCCTCGTAATGCCACCCAGCTACAGCCATTTCCTCGTTACTCCATCCATTTGCATTTGCAGCGGCCTCAAATTGGAGTTGGTACTTTGCCCATGAAGTTTGTCCGTCGTATGTGGGGGGCTTGATCTTGTTGAGCCCGTTTCCGGTGATCACTGCAGAGCTGACTCCTCTGCTGTCAATTTTCCGCTCTAAGTTCAGTAGCTTTATCTCGACATCATTCTGAATTTTGTTAATATCCTCCCGAGCATCATTTAATTTTACCTGTACGTCATACTCCATCTTTTTGAGACTGTGGGTTACATACTCTTGGATGTCTGTCTTGGTCCCCGCTAGAACGTCCAATATTTCTACGTTACGCTTTTCTTGCCGCTCTCTGTCTTCTGGTCGAATTCTTTCTTCTTCTTCTTTGTCTTGTTGTCGAATTCTTTCTAGTTCTTCCTTGTTTTGTTTTCGAATCCTTTCTTGTTCTTCCTTGTCTTGTTTTCGAATCCTTTCTTGTTCTTCTTTGTCTCGTTGTCGAATCTCTTCTTGTTTTTCAAGCATTGCCATAATAGCTGCAAGTTGGGCCTCCATGTTTGCACTTTGACGTCTTGTTATTGGCATAAAATAAATTTAACACACCACTGTTCCGAAAACCTCTAGTCCGGTTCTGAACACAAGTCTCTAACCCGAAGTTTAGTTCCAATTCACGTCGCACTAAAGTCTGATCCCACTTCTGACACCAATTGTTACGATTTTACCGTGGGTTCACACAAAGTCAGTTTAACTCAACAATTAATAAATTTATTTACACTTCAAAAACAAACAAAACACTCCGTACAATAATTAGTTCAGCTATTAAAAACACTACTACAATTCCACAATTATTCCACTATTTAAACTTTACCGCGTTCCCAAATTCATTATTCCCGCCGTCTGAAACCGCTTCTTTTATATTCGCAAACCACGTTCTAGAATGACCGCAAAACGCTTCGCGATTTGCCTCGAATATCAAAGATGCTTCCAGGTGTCGCTTCCTACCATAACTGTGGCCTACTTTAACACGCGCCCGGCCAGATATTGCGGCGCATCGGTTTCATCCCGAATCGAGTGCTCGTTCAGAAGTATCGAGCATAGTAGGCCCAAACCGTAACAATATTTTAAGTACAACTTTACTAATATCTGAAAGTAACAGAAGTTATTATTTATGGATAAGAACCATTAGAAGAAAATTGGCACTTTGGAATTCCCTGCTCTATCCAGTTCTGTCCTCTAAGATTATCAATTATCTGTAAATTCAAATCCAACATTTTGACCTTCTTCTAAAAAACATAAAATATGAGGCACTTATTTTATTTCGTTAAAGCCCAGCGGGTTTCCTTTTGAGAAGGCAGTTCGAATTTTCAAGCATGAAATTGAACGCAGAAGAACGACGGATTTCAGGTTTTCAATTCGAACGCCTAAAAAGGTATTTTTGAGGCAACTCGATCGGTTTGCCTCTATTACCCTCAGCATAGGGATTTCGCATCTGCCTACCCAATATTTCGCGTATAATTTCCAGCTAACTAAGCGCAAGGGAATAAATTTGCAATATCTGGAATTTCACGGAATTTTCATGATTAATGATTCCCGGTTTTATATTGTCAGTGCAACATTTGTAATTTTCGGAAAAGTGTTACGTCATGTAACGTTAATATGAAAAGGCTCTTAAAAGACCACCACACATTGCGATTTAGTCGTTTAAAACGTAATATTAAATACGACATTATATTTTGCGTTAACCGCCTTTTCCGACAACCCCAAACTAATGCTCTATCTTTTATACCGAGAAAGTCATTTCAAATGACTCGTCCAGCCTCGTTCTGTTTACATTTCATTAATTTATCTCTTTAATCAAAGTCGTCACTAATTCATTTCAGAGGGTTCGGTTATATTTTGCGGCTAAAATAGTTTTCAAGCCGCGCAACTTTGGTAATTAAATCCCAAAGCATTTCGTTGTAGGTAAAGCTCGATTAGGCGACAAATTGAACTATCTATCCATTTTTTACTTGGACACTTCTTAAAAGGAATTTATCAACTAATTTTGTACGACAGCA
The DNA here is from genome assembly GCF_016097725.1 of Ips typographus. Classification (NCBI taxonomy): domain Eukaryota; kingdom Metazoa; phylum Arthropoda; class Insecta; order Coleoptera; family Curculionidae; genus Ips; species Ips typographus. The sequence goes on from NC_138424.1 coordinate 7,566,531, forward strand.
TACACCCAGCAAATTTTCGATTTTGGATATAAATGCTCTGTAAGTATTAAAAACTCTGAAGGGCGACTCTTCTTTCTTCATGATGTATTTTAAGACAAAAATTATTTAGAAAAAAATAATTTTTAATCTATCCTGACTGTGTCACGTGACTCATGTAATTAATTTGACTGAACCGGGTCGAGTCACGTGATGTTTTTTTCCAAAGTTAATTAACCTAACTTTTACCAAGATTGTTACGTGACTTATGTAATTAACTTAAAAAACTAACCAAAACAAGTAATTTAACCTAACATAAGCAAATGACGGGAGTTTTTTTAGAAAATTTGTCAAAAATTGCTTAACCTAACCTAACTTATACCCAGTCAAGTGATTTATTTTGAGACTAAACATATTTATCAAAAAATCATTTTTAACCATACTTAAGCAAGTCATGTGTGTTTTTTTCAAAAAATTTGGCAAAAATCAATTGTTTAGTATATTTTGGAAATTAATTAAAAAAAAGATAAGCAAATTCCCCTAACTTAACCTAACCTAGTTGAATCACGTGATTTTTTTAACAAAAGAACGTTAACGTAACTTAACCTAAGCCACGTAATTTTTTGGTCATTACGTCAAATTTTGATAAGTGTGACGTATTTGACAGTTGGGTAGATACAGTTCTGAACATACTCTGTCAAAATCCACGCCGTAAAGCTTTAAAGTGTACATTTAGCAGTGTTTTTACCTTTTCAAATGGTTTTTATAGTTAAAGTAGGGTTTACTGTCAAATTTTTACAAATGTGAAGTATTTGACAGTTGAGTAGAGACAATTATGATCATATTCTGTCAAAACTGCAACGCAACTGTCAAAATCCAATCCGTAAATCTATAAAATGTACATTTAGCAGTGTTTATAAATCTTCAAATGGTTTTTATAGTTAAAGTACGGTTTACTGTCAAATGTTGACAAATGTGAAGAATTTGACGTTGAGTAGAGACAGTTCTAAACACATTCTGTCAAAATTGCAACGCAACTGTCAAAATACACGCCGTAAATCTATGAAGTGTACATTTAGCAGCGTTTTTACCTTTTCAAATGGTTTTAATAGTTAGAAGTGAGTTTTCTGTCAAATTTTGTTAAATGTGACGTATTTGACAGTGAAGTACAGACAAACAAAAAATTAACCCAATTCAACCTAACCTAAGCAGGTCATGTGGTTTCTCTGAAAACTAGGCAAAATCAAAATTTTCAACTCTATTTTGAAAAGTTTCAAGAAACAGTTTTCATAACTTAACCTAACCCAATTAAGCCACGTGATTTTTTCTAAATAAAAAAGTTAATTAACCTGAAAATTGACTGTATGGTGTAAACTAAAATATGATTCTTATTAAATAATATTAAAAAATTCTTAACCGAAATCACTCTGATACCAATACTTGAACTATCAATCAACGTACGTCTTCGTTTGATTCGTGGCTATAAATCGTCGGAAAAAAAAAACAATTTATGAAAAATTGGCTGACCCTTACCGGAATACAAAAAATCCTTCCCCGTTAGCCTGAAGCCGACAAATATGAGATTTATAACTTTTCGTCGACGATATTTAGATCCATATAAACCTTTTTATCAGTTGGAACGAAAGCATCTGCCACTGTTTTACTGAAATATTCACATAAAAGACTTTATTAAATTTTCTGCTTTTGTTATAAAAAATTTATGTTTTACAGTTTTCAGTAATTACCTAACGTCAGTATTTTTTCAAATACACCCGGCATATTTTGTTCCACGATGCATTCAACGTATATTTTCCTGTATACCAAATAAAGCACTGAAAAGTTTTAAAAAGCTTAACATATTTCTGCAGGCGAAGGCAAATAGTTTCTTATACGCTTTAAGCTAGTGTCGGTAGCTGAAAATTGGCTTTCTTTCAAACAGCAAAAGTCAATTATGCTGTTTAAAGCCAACACCCACTTGCATCTTTTTGCTAGCAAAAGCATAAGTGTATCAGGACAGTCTGGATTAAGAATTATGACTCCGCTTTCTTATAAAATGTTATGAGGATTTAAAAGAGTTTGGGAAAATTTTATAGACAACAGATAGGTAGGTAGATGTAAAATCCGTATTTTCCTACTTAATAAGTCTGAAAACAAAGATAATAATGTTGCTTTTCTCTGGAGAAGAAATGGAAAAAGCTTGTAAAACTAAATTATTCGTTAAAAAAGTTATCAATGAAAACGACAGAGAGTATTGAAAAGAAAATAGAAAAACTGAGAATAGGAAGAGTAAAAGATCAGTCAGTCAGTCTCAGTTTCCTTTTAAACCTGTTTTTGCTTGAATTGAACTTGTGCTCTGCTGATTATTTTGTTTAGTTAAATGCCATGGTTTTAATATACAGGGTGTCTAAAAAGTCTGGAATATTGCAAATATCTCGAAAACTGCTGATTTTATTTTTCTCAAAATTTGCGTCTTGTTAAAGTAAATAACAGCGCATGACGTGAGGGTGAAATGAGGTTCGCAAGTATACAGGGTCAGTCACAAAGTATACCAACTTTCTTAATTCAAACCTAACACACTGTATATTACTTCAGATTTTAAGAGTACTCATAAAGGCCAATTCAACGATATACGATTTTTTTTTTTTTTATGTATTTTTTTTTTTTTTTTTGATTTTTTTTTTGTACCTACCTATAACAATGATAGGTGTAACAATGACAGCTAACGTCAATATAATGTTAAATTAATTGGCAAATTTTCCTATTACTTAAAATGGTGTTTTAGAGTGAGAAGGAAAAGACTGACATCTTAAGTATCCTTCTCACTCAAAAACACCATTTTCAGTAATAGGAAAATTTGCCAATTAATTTAACATTATATTGACGTTAGCTGTCATTGTTACACCTATCATTGTTATAGGTAGGTACAAAAAAAAAAATCAAAAAAAAAAAAAAAAAAAATCGTATATCGTTGAATTGGCCTTTATGAGTACTCTTAAAATCTGAAGTAATATACAGTGTGTTAGGTTTGAATTAAGAAAGTTGGTATACTTTGTGACTGACCCTGTATACTTGCGAACCTCATTTCACCCTCACGTCATGCGCTGTTATTTACTTTAACAAGACGCAAATTTTGAGAAAAATAAAATCAGCAGTTTTCGAGATATTTGCAATATTCCAGACTTTTTAGACACCCTGTATATTGTCACGAATAACATAAGTTGCACCATGTTCCGTTACCTAGTCTGGCCCCGGTCTCCCCCAGTGCACTGCCGAATCAGCGAGACCGGCAAATTGGGGTCATGAGACGAGTATTTAATCAGCGTCTCAAGCCATCGAAGATTACTGGTCTCTGGGTCGGTCTATCGAGCATCAGTCCGAACTTCCTAGTGCCCGGACGGCTCGATACCTTCTTGGAAATCCAGGCTGAACAGACTAGAGTCCTTACGCAACCCAGTGGTGACCGTCGGGACTCTTGACCCTTTCAGTACCTAAAGTAAGTCCTTTAGGGCGTGTCGGTCATAGGGGTTCCCTGCTCGTATCGAGCGGGTTTCGCTTGGCGACACTCCAAGGGGGGCTTGCTGTGCATAAAGTAAATCCTTCGGGCTTGTCGGACATAGGGGTTCCCTGCTCGTATCGAGCGGGTTCCGCTTGGCGGCACATCAGGAGGCCTTACGCACACTCACACACACACACACACCCCCACGCACCCCCTCGTAGAGAGAGTCCCATGGGCGTCCCGCCTGTAGCGGTACTAGCGGCCCTCTTAATCTGGGAGTAAGATTTAGTTAGGCATCATCGTCAGTATACAAATAAAGGAGACATACTTGAGCTACGTTTGTTGTTTCTCTTCCTGCGCTACCCCCAAAACGTGACATGGTGGAGGCGCCTTGTTGAATCCCGGGGCTACTGATCTCCATATCTGTGGCCAAACCAAGCCGTACGCCCTAACAGGAATGAGAAAAGCGTACAACTTGAGATCAGCAAATCCTAGCAGCCCCATTCAACCAAGGCACAGGAGCTCAAGCGTAGGAGACCCTTGGATGCAAGAAACAGATTACCTAACCCTTACGCTTGTAAATACAAGAAGGGAAGACACTGAGCAGCCACAAGAACCAGAAAACGATCTGGAAAATACAGTGATAGAGACAGGAGCACAAGTACACCCTGAGAAAGGAGATAAAGCATTAGAAGGCAAGAAGGGGTCAAGAGAAATGGCGGACATTACCATTTCGGCGGTTGAGGCAGGGGAAAAAACACCCGCACTACCTCAATTCATCAGCCCACCAACGTTCAACCCGGGCAGTGATTCAGCCCCTCAGTTTATCGGCACATACGAGCGAACGGCAGTGGCCAATAGCTGGAACGATGCGTTAAAAATACTATACTTTCACTCGTACCTGCAGGGCGCCGCAAACATTTGGTATAGAGAATATAAAGCAGCAAACCCTGACAGCAACTGGCAACACATTTGTCAAGCATTCAAGACTGAGTTTAGCGACGGTATCAACAGTCGCCATTTGCTTGCAAAGTTAAGGCAAAGGAAGCAAAGGGACCTGGAACAGACAAAGAATTATTTCTATGATCTAAGGGTCCTATACGAAGAATACAAAGAAAACGTAGATCTCGACGAATTCGTAGATATTTTCCAGAGTGGGCTAAAAGATATACCAAGAGCTAAATACTACTGGCTCACAAATTTTCCTAATAACCCACCTAGGAACTTGGACGAAGTCAAAAAACTTTGCATCACAATAGATAACGCTCCTGAAAAGTTCTCGACACCGCTCACTTTTAGACCGCAGCATCAAATAGAAGAACAGGCCGCTGGACCAGTAGAACAAAGACAGTCACCTTTTGGCAATCCCCGCCCTTACAGAACCCCGCCACCGCTCAGGAGAGACTATGGCACAAACCATGCCAGTAATCCAGAAAGACAGTACCAATCCACGAGGACATATGACAACAGGCTCAGGTGCTACAACTGCGGTAAAATAGGCCACTTTGCTGCTGTGTGTAGAAGTAGACAGCAGCACCCAAACTCCAGGGGGTGGCAAAACTAAGTCCCGTCACCCTCTCCACTCGGGGCACAACGTGCTATAAGATACTACACATAAATGCTGTTGTTAACGATTATTACGTACCGGCGATTATTGACACAGGTGCGGAACTAAATGTGATAAGCCATCTCCTGGTCAACAAAAAACATAGGATCAGAGACCCACCCACGTTGCTTGTGACAGCTGGCGGTCAGAAAGTAAGAAGTCTAGGCGACACATTGGCATCACTGGAGCTCAGAGGCAATTACAAGAAAAAATTAGAAATTAAAGCAACGATATTGGAGAATACACCACAACCCCTTATTTTGGGCATGGAGTTCTTAAGGGAAATGCAGGCAGCAATTTGCTTAATATCCAACATACTCACCCTAAATCAAGATTTGGTGATACCGCTCGGTGCAAAGCAAGATTCTGCATCCAAAAAACCATGCAAAACACGAAGCTGGAGAGAAGTGATCCAAGAAATACCTGGGTCCATCTTCAGTCTTCCGAGCAGCACTGCATGGGCCGTTGCAGTCTCTTCGGCTCCCAGTAGAGATAGAGGAGTGGGAAAAGCCATCAGGGACCATTTGGCAGATTACAACACAGAAAAGCTACCCATAGGGAGCGTGGTCAGTTTGTTTAAGAAAAACAGACATACCCTACAGATGATAGTAAAAGAAGAGGGTAGCGAATATATCCCTACTCATACGCTCCAACATTGCTGTAGGAAATTGAAAGATTGGGCAATACGAAATAAAATAAGTAAGGTGGCTATACCTAGATTGACATCCGCAAACGCAAACAGCGAGTCAGATTGGGAGAAGCTTAAAGACTTGCTGTATGAGACTTTCAAGGAAACGAGTGTGACGGTACTGGTTTCAAAAAATAGAGAACCCCGACCAAGAAAGACCAAGACACAAACCAGCTCCTGGAACACCCTGCCGAACTACATAGAAAACGATGACCGCTTGATAGTTAAGTTGAAGGCAAAGGAAGATTACACTCTGAAGCCAGGAGAGAAAAAATCCATCAAAACTGAACCAAAAATACCCCTATCTACAGAGATGTTATTAGTACAAAACGAGAGATGGCTAGTACGCAACAACCTACTATGCAACCTAGAAAGAGCCGAAAACTCTATATCATTGACCCTCAAGAACATAGGGCCAACTAGAAGGGTTATTTACAAAGACACAACGGTGGCACGGCTAGAAGAGCCCAGTGGGTTGAGCACCACAGCACTCTTTACAACACAGAGAATAGACGAAGAAGTAGTGACATTAGAAGACCACAAACTGGACCACATTACGGATAAGCAGTTCAAAAAAGAACTAGAGAGTCTACTGGTTGAATATGGGGACGTATTTTGCAAGTCACCAAAATATATGGGCAAAACACAACTGATAGAGCACAAAATAGAAGTAACAGAAGATAAACCAGTGAAATGCCGCCCTTATAGAGTCTCACAATCCGAGCGAGAAATCATTGACACACAAATAAAAGAAATGCTCAATTGCGGAGTAATAAGACCATGCCACTCGCCGTGGGCAAGCCCCGTTGTACTGGTGAAAAAGAAAGATGGCACGACGAGGTTCTGCGTGGATTACAAAAGAACTATAAACCCAGTCACCAAAAAATCATGTTACCCGATACCACAAATCGATGACATTCTCACATACATGGGAAATGCCAAGTACTTTACAACTTTGGACATGTTCTCGGGTTACTGGCAGATTCCTATAGAAGAGTCGTCCAAACAATACACGGCTTTCACGGCACAGGGACATGGATCATACGAATTCAACGTGTTAAGCTTTGGTCTATGCAATGCACCAGCAACCTTCCAACAACTTGCAGATAAGATATTTAGAGACTTAAAGTGGAAGGACATACTAATATATCTAGATGATATTATTATTTACTCAGAAAACTTAGAGGAACACTTAGCAAAATTACAAAAAGTATTCCAGAAAATGAGAGAAGCCAATCTGACCTTAAAACCGAGTAAATGCGAATATTTGCAGGAAAAGATAAGGATTTTGGGCTACACAGTAAGCAAAGAAGGAATAAGCCCAGAGGAAGAAAAACTTGCAGGGATTAAGCAATTCCCCACACCAAAGAAAACAAAGGACCTACAAAGCTTTTTAGGATTATGCAATTTTTATAGGAAATTTATAAAGGACTACGCGGTATTGGCACGGCCCTTACATGAGGCCACAAAAAAGAACAAGTTCTGCTGGGGTGAAGATCAGGCGAAAGCATTTGAACTGCTGAAAGAAAAACTGACGTCATCCCCAGTATTAAAACATTACAATCCGAATATAGGATGTACAATGCACACGGACGCCTGTATAGATGGAATAGGGGCAATTCTGCTCCAAGAAGGCAGTGACGGTCAAGACCACCCGATAGCTTATATAAGCCGGGCCTTGTCAAAAGCAGAGAAGAACTATTCGATCAGCGAGCTGGAGCTATTAGCAGCAGTCTGGGGAATGACCTACCTTAGGCATCTAATTTATGGACACCCTGTAAAAATCGTAACAGATCACCACGCATTATGCTGGATACACAATGTAAAAGATCACTCAAGAAGATTAGCACGTTGGGCTCTCAAGTTGGCAGAATTTGACTACACGGTAGTCTATAAAAAAGGCAGTAAGCACCAAGATGCGGACTGCCTATCACGGAACCCGGTGGCAGGATGGAGCGAAGTCGAATTAGATGAATTAGACGATATACCCACTTTCACGATATCAACGTTAGACATAGGAGAATTGCAGAATAAGGATAAGGCCATACTAGAATTAAAAACAGCAATAAGCAACCCCGAATCAACAAACGTTGACGCACTGACACGGCGAAAAATAAAGAATTTTAGGCTGAGGGAGGGCGTTCTGTATAGAGCAACACAAACTAAGGAAGGACTGGAACACGCACTCGTGATTCCCCGGTCACTTAGGGAGGAAATTTTGTGGGAAGCTCACAACGCACCTACCAGCGGACACATGGGGGTAACAAAAACTCTGAGCAGACTTACTCCCAAATACTATTGGGATTCGATGACTAAGGACGTCAGAAATTACGTTAAAGGTTGTAGGGACTGCCAGGCGAGAAAAGGGCCAACAAATGATAAGCCATTGGGCTTACTCCAGCCAATAAAAGTGGGCAAAGTATTTGATAAAGTAGGGATAGACCTACTGGGACCATTCCGGAAAAGTAACCAAGGCAAGACAACGATAGTAGTAGTGACAGACTACGCGTCAAGATACGCCATCACAGCGGCCCTGCCTAACGGGAAGGCAGGACCTGTGGCAAAATTCTTATTGGAACGAGTAATACTAATTCACGGCGTTCCTAGAAGCATCCTCAGCGATAGAGGCAAGGTATTCCAATCCGAACTGGTGCAGGAATTACAACAGATTATGGGTCTGAAAAGCACTTTTACAACGGCATACCACCCTTCGTGCAACGGCCTAACTGAACGCTTAAACAAAACGTTGGCGGACATGCTGTCACTATACTGCAACACAGAGCAGACAGATTGGTGCACGTATCTGCCTTTCGTGACATTCGCATACAATACGGCCAAACAGGAGACGACACGTTTTAGCCCATTTCAACTAATATTCGCAAGGAACCCCACACTCCCACTGGACGCCACCCTTTTAGAAACTGAGGACGAGTCGAACACGAACGAATTACGAGAGAAAGCTTTACTGTTAAGGGCAATTGCTGTAGATAATATCCACAAAAAACAAGAAAAGGACAAGGACATTTACGACAAATATCACAGAGATGGTGAATTTGAGGTAGGAGATAGGGTGAAAATATTCATCCCAATTAGGAAAGTGGGAAAAAGTGAGAAACTGCTGCTACGATGGTTCGGACCCTACAGAATAATAAGGAAACTCAGTGAAGTTAACTATGAAGTAAAACAGGAAAAAGGAAAAAAAAACGGATATAGTGCACATAGGGAGGATTTTACCATTTTACGATGAATGGACTTTGGGGGATATATCCGATGTGGATTCAGACGTAGAAAGCAAGGAAGTGGAACAATAAAATAAGTTGTAAGGGTAACATTTTGCATAAGTAGGGTGCAAACTCAGTATATTTCATAAAGCTAACATAGTCTAAACAATTATTTAAGTAGGTTGACCAATCATTACGCCTCTTCCGCCAGGATATCACAACCTAGGAACTCACGGAACAAGCGACCATCCCGCGCACTTCGAAGTGGACGCGGAAAGTCAGTAGAGGGCGCCACCACCCGCGAACTGAGTAACGGGTGCTCTGGCGCACAGTTAGGCAAGACGAAGCCGCGTAAGGCCGCCCTCCAGGAAGGAGCAACAGATTCCAGGAGAACCACAAGGGAGATAACAAGGGGAGCGTAATAGGACATAAGTTACGATTGGTCACACGGTGTAAATAAAGCCATGGGGCATGTAGGTTATTTAGTTAAGTTAGGGTTAAGTGTCCGGGGCGAACACTCTTCAGAGGGGGGAGATGTCACGAATAACATAAGTTGCACCATGTTCCGTTACCTAGTCTGGCCCCGGTCTCCCCCAGTGCACTGCCGAATCAGCGAGACCGGCAAATTGGGGTCATGAGACGAGTATTTAATCAGCGTCTCAAGCCATCGAAGATTACTGGTCTCTGGGTCGGTCTATCGAGCATCAGTCCGAACTTCCTAGTGCCCGGACGGCTCGATACCTTCTTGGAAATCCAGGCTGAACAGACTAGAGTCCTTACGCAACCCAGTGGTGACCGTCGGGACTCTTGACCCTTTCAGTACCTAAAGTAAGTCCTTTAGGGCGTGTCGGTCATAGGGGTTCCCTGCTCGTATCGAGCGGGTTTCGCTTGGCGACACTCCAAGGGGGGCTTGCTGTGCATAAAGTAAATCCTTCGGGCTTGTCGGACATAGGGGTTCCCTGCTCGTATCGAGCGGGTTCCGCTTGGCGGCACATCAGGAGGCCTTACGCACACTCACACACACACACACACCCCCACGCACCCCCTCGTAGAGAGAGTCCCATGGGCGTCCCGCCTGTAGCGGTACTAGCGGCCCTCTTAATCTGGGAGTAAGATTTAGTTAGGCATCATCGTCAGTATACAAATAAAGGAGACATACTTGAGCTACGTTTGTTGTTTCTCTTCCTGCGCTACCCCCAAAACGTGACAATATTTTAAGTCAAAAAACTTTTTAGGCATTCATCCTTTATCTGATAATGGAGTAATTTAAATTAGCACCTTTTAAGGTAGGCTTAGGTAAAAACTTTCTCAATCAGGGCTTCAAATATGATATCTTGGAAAACCATTTAAAAACAAAATTAAAATAGACCACAAATCTTAACCATTTGATGTGTGTTGAACCATTTGTTGTTGTGGATAATTTAAACTTTAATAATGACCGTCATCAAAAACAGAAGCAAAATGTATAACTTATTTGGCTGAAGGAGTAACAACTGAGCCAAAATAATCCTTCTTAAGTAATTGAGACGCCTAAACGATTATACCTAAAGATTAATCGGAAAGAGCTTTTAGGTCCCTTACAAGGCGATATCTTAATTATCCAAAAACGATTATGATGGTCGATCATTAAATTGAAAGAGAAATTTGAGGACCTGATGTTATCCATTGACAAGTTGTTTCAAGAACAAACTATTAACGGTAAAACTACGCAAACAACATTGAAGCTTTTCAGTCGTAAATTAGACGAGATTAATGGAGTTACTGGTATAGTTAGCTAAAGGAAATGCTATAAACTTTCCTTCGGGAGTGAGATTTCCACTTTGTCGAGTCTGTGATTGTTGTTTAGTTTTCTGACAAGATTTGCATCGTTAATTTAGCAGTTTCACTTGATATACACACACGTCGCTGTCTTTTACAGGAAGTATAATTTAATTACTCTGAAACAACGGGTCCTGTGTAAACAGGAGGACCTAACGACCAGCTAATTCGTTAATCCTTCCTACATAAACCGATAATCCACTAGATACCTTAAAGGAATGAAAACGCAATTAAAAGTAGCTGAGGAGACTTAAACCGGTTTAGTAGGGCTGTTAAATTCCAGTAATAATAACGGATTAAGACTATAAAGTTACTTTATTCAGTTCAGTTAAATTAGAAATTTCTATAAAAGGAAATTCAATGCTAAATAAATAATGAAGGTGCAGATGAAATAAAATTGTTGATTAAAAATTTGGTATTTAATATTACCAGAAAATTACTTTATTTCAAAAAAAATCATGTTCCATGTCCTCATTTTTTTTTATTTTATTTTCGATTTTATAGCTGAAATGTCGTAAAATATTATCGACGAAGTAGACCATTACAAACATTTATAGACTATCACATCCAATGATATTTTTAGTCTAGTAATAATACCTAATTTCAGTAACAGTATGGTTGCAAAACGAACATTAATCAGTTTTTACAGTGTTTACGTAACAGGTGCTTTATTTATCCAAATTATTTTGTATTCAACTGTATTGCTTTTGCAAATTTGTTCTTTTTATTATTGCTACCATCTACCAGTTCAATGTCCAGAAAAATGTTTAAAATTAAACGTAGAATCTGGTTCTGTAACTTTAAAAACGCTCCAAAGTAACACGACCCTGTAATTTGCCACACCCTGTATACATTTGAAAGAAACCGATCAAGTGACTGGTATGACAAGAAAGAGGACTGAAAAAGATCCATTTTGAGTGGTTTACGCGCCATGTAAGTCAAAAAATTACGGTGTTATTAAATTTTGCAAATTCAAGTGTTCGTTTTGAAAGTTTTGGTCAAAGCACCATGCAGCTGGTTTTTATCAAATGTCTCAAAAACGGTTCAAGATGCGAAAATTTTACAGGAGAGCAAAATTATTCAAAATTAAACGTAGAATCTGGTTTTGTAACTTTGAAAACTCTTCAAAGTATTTAAAGGACATCAGAGGGCGATAAACTAACACGACCCTCTTATTTGCCACACCCTGTATACATTTGACAGAGACTAATCAAGTGACTGGTATGACAAGAAAGAGGACTAAAAAAGATACACTTTGAGTGGTTTACGCGCCCTGTAAGTCAAGAAATGGCTGAATTATTCAATTTTGCAAATTCAAGTGTCCGTTTTGAAAGTTTTGGTCAAAGCACCATGCAGCTGGTTTTTATCAAATGTCTCGAAAATGGTTCAATATACGAAAATTTTACAGGAGAGCAAAATTGTTCAAAATTAAGTGTAGAACCTGGTTTTGTAACTTTGAAAACGCTCCAAAGCTTTTAAAGACCATCAGGGGGCGACAAACTAACACGAACCTGTAATTTGCTACACCCTGTATACATTTGACAGAGACTAATCAAGTGACTGGTATGACAAGAAAGAGATTTTTGAGGCAAAAAAGATACATTTTGAGTGGTTTACGCGCCCTGTAAGTCAAAAAATGACGGTGTTATTCAATTTTGCAAATTCAAGTGTCCGTTTTGAAAGTTTTGGTCAAAGCACCATGCAGCTGGTTTTTATCAAATGTCTCAAAAACGGTTCAAGATACGAACATTTTACAAGAGAGCAAAATTGTTCAAAATGAAACGTAGATTCTGGTTCTGTAACTTAAAAAACGCTCAAAAGTAACACAACCCTGTAATTTGCAACACCCTGTATACATTTGGACTGCTATGACAGGAAAGAGGACTAAAAAGCTACAGCAAAGCCAAGTTACATTCAAGTCAGGCCAATATTCTAAATCAAAATTCAAAACTTGGAGTGCTGTAACGTTATAACTTTAATTTCTCTGACAAGTCCGATAAAAGCAGTAGTTTTTATTTTATCTTCAAAGACAATATTTCATCACCTTCTTAATTAGCAACCTGCAAGAAAACACTGAAACAAAACAAAAGTGGTATTTCTGAACCTGATATCAGCGTGCACTTAATTAAAACAACATATTAAAGTGAAAACCGGAGGTCTTAATTCAGTCGAGGGTTTCGTAATAAAAGATAAGGTTTTAAAAGCCACGAGATGAGAGTTTTAAAAGACTTCCCGGTAAAATTCCAGGGATAATACAGGACTTTGCCTGAATCTCTATGTGCAAGATCCAATTTAATGTCTGGAAAACCTTGGAAAGTTATTTTTAACGTTGAGCAGTTTTTATTGCTCTACTATTATAGAGCCAATCCATCTTTTACAGTTGTAATAAAACAATGACATATTTTTCCACTAACGGGGTTGTAGAACTTTTTATAAAGCTAAAAAGTATCCACTTTCACGATTGGCAAAAAGTTATAAGTTTTGAGTGGCAACAAATTAAACTCGGTCTGTTTACCTTTTACACTTTTAAACTTTCAGGAAACGTTAAGGGTGATATGTGAACGCGTTCCATCAAATACAACAAAATTGAACAGACCAGACAGTAATAAAAAGCTGGTTTTTTTAGAGCTGGGCAGTCTGCCAACTGTTCGAGGTAAAATTCCATTCGAAGGAAAGAAAAATGAGCAGCGGAGAAGAGAAAGTTAATTTCTTCTTAAAAGTTCGTTCGAAAGTAATTGTCCGCACTTAGATAACCGTTTCAACGCTAAAATTGATTTAACCCATTCAAAATTAATTTTAAGTGTATTTCTTTAGAAAAACTGAATTTGAGATAATCAGTTAATATAATTAAAAACACGGTACTAACAAAAAATTGTAGAGAATTGAGAAACAAGAACCAAATTTTTATTTCAACAAGACTTATATTACAATGTAATAATTTTCTGTCTGTGCGACAATAATTTCAAATTCAAATTTCATCAAAGGAAACTCTATAACCATATTGTTTTGTAAATTTCAATTTATCGGAGTTTCACACGTAAAATCCCGATGTTACAACACATTCAAAATAATTTTAGCATTATTTTAAAATAATTGTTTAGAAATTACGTATAGAAATTATTTAAAATGTTTGTTAATTCGAAAACACAGCATACTAATAATAGATAATTGTTCAAATGAAGTAATTTGTTATATTAATTATTAACAGACTATAGGATTTCCTTAACTCCGGACAGTTAAATAGGTTGCTAATTAAACTGTCCCGCTATAACTAAAGTTTCAGTTCTTATTTATCCACTAAAGTGCAATTTTTTCAAGAAGAAGAAGAAGAGACCTTGCAAATAATCTATTGTGGTCGTAGTAATCAAAAAGCTGACATTTGCTCACACTTTGTGCAAGTTAATTCCAAATCATTTCAAGGCTCAGGACCATAAATCGAAGCATATCTTCAAAATTTGCTAGAATATATGGGAAAGAGGAAAAGAATCGTATTAAATAGTTTTACATTCGTCTTCTGCGCTTATCAATGCAGTCGTGCGAGAAAGGTTGGAACAAATCCAAGCCACATGGGCAAAGAATTGACGTGCAAAAACGAAAGACGATGCTATACACGGTGTTCCAAGTTTTAACTAAATGTAATAGAACAAAACCTTAAATTTTATTGGATAGATTTCAAAAATCACTGTTTAATGTTAAACTGACACTTAAAAAAGAATTAACGATAGTTCTTAAGAATATAAATCTAGTATTTTTTGATCTTGTGGAACTTAAAAAGATGGAATGAGAAAGTATTTTTATTTTGATGATATGATTTTTGAAACAGTTTGAAAAATCCAAAAAATCACTTTTTTCTAAGTACATGTCTCAAAAATTGCAACTACTGAACTTTTTTCTTTGATGACGCACCATTTATGACTAAAGAACAAGTAGTGATCATTTCAATTAACTTGAAGAAAGACGCCATTTTGGTTCAAATGTCAACAAACTCATTATCACGTGACTGTGGGACCAATGGGCAACTTTTTGCCAATAAGACATTTTTGACTAAAACCAAAGGTTTCTGAGATATTGACAGGAGAAGTATTTTTGTTGGCAGTGGGTGTACAGTGACAGAAGTCTGCAACTGTCAAAGTGGTCACGAGACTGTAGGCAATAATAGGCGCTTCTTTACTAAAATCACAGGCTTTTGAAATATTGACGAGAGAAGTAGTTGGTTGTCCATAAGTCTGCAACTGTTAAAGCTGTCAAAGTGACACTTGATCACGTGACTGTAGGGACCAATGGGCAACTTTTTGCCAGGTTAGGCATTTTCTGTTAAAACCACAGGATTCTAAGATATTGTGAAAAGTATTTTTGTTGCCAGTGATTGTACAGTTTGACAGGCTTGAAAAAGGACCTTTGGTCACGTGACTGTAGAAACCAATAAAACACTTTTTTTACAAGTTAGCCATTTTCGGATGATATGACAGGTTTCTGAGTTATTAACAGAAGAAGTACATGGTGTATTTTTGTTGACAGTGGTTGGAAAGTAACATCCATAAGTCTGCAACTGTTAAATCTGTCAAAGTCACGTGACTGTACGGACCAATAGGCAACTTGCCAGTAAGACATTTTCGGAGATATTAACAGGAGAAGTATTTTTGTTGACAGTGGGTGTACAGTAACAGAAGTCTGCAACTGTCAAAGTGGTCACGTGACTGTAGGGAATAATAGGCGACTTTTTGCTAAGACCACAGGCTTTTCAAACATTGACGAGAGAAGTAGTTGGTTGTCCATAAGTTTGCAACTGTTAAAGCTGAGTTTTTCTGAGAGATTTCTGAGTTACTAACAAGAGAAGTCGGTATAAAGAAGTATTATGGTTTATGCAGTGCTTAGACACCCTGTATATCCGAAACTATTCGGAATTTTGAACTTTTGAAAACGGATTATTATTATTGGATGACCCCAAGAATACGTCACTTTACCTCCATTCAACTGTCGAATATGAGACACCCTGTACAGGGTGCTGCATTTTCGATGGTTTTACGGGGTACAGAGAAAACGGTAATAGATAGAAAAAAAGTAGCATACGTGTTCTGATCTCTTTTTCTGACCTGAGATGACTGGCGAAGAGTGGGCTGCGCTAACTTCTTTTGTTTCAAAGATACGGGGGGCTTTTGAAAATTGGTCATTTTGGAAGCTCCTCTGTATTTCATTTGCTATTAAAGTTATCAAAAAAGAAAAAGCGGTTTCCGGTAGAAGTTTTGACGTAGAATCCAATGGCGTAGTCAGTTTTTTTCTATTACGTTTAGTTTCTGACATATGACAGTAAATTATATTTTTTTAAATGGAACACCCTATATATTTTTAGTTCTTTTAATTCTGTTGATTTTTACTCTTTCAACGGTGTATTAAAACATATAAGTTTGTAAACGTTAATCTTAGTAAATAGAAAAAAAGCATTTCCTTAACAAAAAAGTACTAAATAATATGTATATTTGGCTATGTTCATATTAACATGTTACATGTCGTTTATAAACAGTTTTTTAAACTTTTACCTTAAAAATAGTAGAAAATTGAAATGGCCACTTTTCTTATTAAAGTGACGGTAGAACTGTTTGTAACTTAGATTTTTAATAAGATTTATTAAAAATATTTAATTTTCTGATGTGTTAGTTTTTTTAATTTCCGATTTTGTTTGGTATTTTGGATATTGGCCTTTTTTTAGCTTAGCAAAGGTCTTTTTTTAAATAACAGGATTAACCTCTACAAACTTATATGTTGTAAAACACCGTTGAAAAGGTAAAAATCAACAGAATTAAATGACGTAAAAATATATAGGATGTTCCATTTAAAAAAATATAATTTACTGTCATATGTCAGAAACTAAACGTAATAGAAAAAAACTGACTACGCCATTGGATTCTACGTCAAAACTTCTACCGGAAACCGTTTTTCCTTTTTTGATAACTTTAATAGCAAATGAAATACAGAGGAGGTTCCAAAATGACCAATTTTCAAAAGCCCCCCGTATCTTTGAAACAAAAGAAGTTTGCGCCGCCCACTTTTCGCCAGTCATCTCAGCTCAGAAAAAGAGATCAGAACACGTATGCTACTTTTTTTCTATCTATTACCGTTTTCTCTGTACCCCGTAAAACCATCGAAAATGCAGCACCCTGTACAGTAAAAATGGACATGGTGGCTTTCTGGTGTATATGAGCGATTTTTGTAATAAAAAATATAGTTTTTTTATTATTTTATTTATTTTCCATTTATTGGAAAAAGCTTAGAGAGGTCCAAAAGTGGAGTGGGGTTTGCTAAAAAAGAAGAAACTAAAAAAACCCTTTTGAGACATTTAATTATTTTATAATAATAAAACGTAGTTTACTTCACTTTTGATCCATACTGTAGGTAGCGTCATATAACTTTTTGGTTTTATGTAGAAGGACTGATAATGTGCTAATATTAAGAGCAAATCTGTAGTAATTGTACTAAACACTCTTGCTCTGCTGGGAAAATAATAGCATTGTTGAAAAATTTAATACTAATAAAAAGTGACTAGGAAAACTACGTAATATTATAGGAAAATTTTATAATTTTTATTAATTAATTTAACTTTTAAAAAAGCCTTTCTGAGCTCCTTTAAACTTATTTCTGTCAAAAATAAAAACAAGATCGTAAGAGATAAACGTCTAAATGAGTTTGTTTCAATTTAGTATGATATTTTAGCTGTTCGGTCGATACCGGACGTACAATTCAATTTCCCCAACAAAACGTCAGATTTCTGACTTTCTTCCAAATAAGAAACCGTTAACTTTGTTTATTTTGCCCGAGATGTACTGATATCTTTCAACTTATAGCGGAAGCTCCATTTTATATGCTGTCTTTTTGTTTTCGTTGGTTAAGTGACGCGAAAACTGCATTGATAAAAGTTGAGCAACGAATAAATAAGGCAAATCCACCCAACCAACAAAATGTACGCAAACACCTTTAAATGCATTTTTCATCAACAATGGAATGAAATTTACCCGTATAAGCTGTCGATAACACGTACAGATTAGAGATAAGTCATTTCGTCGTCCTGCAAAGGACATGCACATTAATCAATAGCTAAAGAGAGAAAGAGGATGTTGTCGAGAAGCATGAAGGATTCTCATCTCAAAGGTCAATTTAATCTTATTTTCTTCCTGTCAGCGCGACTCGGAAGGATTCAATTTATCTGAGATGGAGAGAGACAGATCGAGCATTAGACCATACATTCCAAGCCTTAAGCTCGAGGGTGATAGTTATTAAATACTGTATTTATATTACTTAAAATACTTAAAAATAAATTGGTAAATGGGTCCATTATATTCCTTTAACTAAGTTTCAAAAGTTATTGTCTGATTTTGACTTGGAGATGGTTTTGTTAAGCTTCAACTTCAGAGTTTAATCTCGATTGTGTTTCATACAGAAACTAAAATGTTTCAGTTGACCTATTTTCTTTATGTTGCAATGTTCACTTTTAGTTTTGGAAAATTAAATTGGTGTCATTGTATTAATCGTAAATTTATATCACTTTTAAGAGGTAAAATGTCAAGAACAAGAAACAGAAAGGCTTAATACTTTTCTCTTGTTTAAGTATTGTTTATATTCAAGATCACTTTTTCAAAGTATTTATGCAGTATCAACGGTGCTTGCTTTAGCATCATAATTATTTTTCTTAATAATATGTACATAAACTGCTCGTCAAAAAGAATGGGACAGCAACATTTTTGGTCATTTTTGAGCGGCTGTTTCTTCAAATTGATTCACTCGATTTTAATAATTTTTTTGAGGATTAAAATGTATTTTCTTTCTCTTTCTGATGACCTAAATAATCTTTATGAAAGTTTTCACGGATACGAGAATCCCATTTACAAATTTTATTGCAAAATTTCAAAAATGGGGTTATTTTTACTTTTCCCATTCATATATCTAGACGTTTTCACCAGTTTGGCGATTAAGGACCGTTTATAAAATTTATTAGTAAATTTCAAAAATGAGTTCACTTTTACATCTTTTTATTCAAATTCAACAATTTCTTTAGATTGTTTGCTGAAGAAGTACGCGATAAGCAAAATTACACTTAAAACTACCCAATTTAATTGAAAAGAAGTAGTCCATATTTCCATAGTGGAGTAGGGAGTGTAAGTGAATGTAAAACACAAATTGGGTCTCCATAAAATGTATTAAATAGCTGTTATCTGCTATCTGCCCTGAAAAAATGTACTAAAGTTGTTGAATTTCAATAAAGGGATGTAAAAATAAACCCATTTTTGAAATTTACCAATAAATTTTATAAACGGCTCTGAATCGCCAAACAAAACAAAATTGGATCATTAAACAAATAGTGTGCTTCTTGCAAAATATGACTTTGTTTTCAAAGTTTTATTTGGGTTACCCTGTATAACGCACATTAAGATTTTTACTTAAATTGGTTAGTTTTAGGTGTAACCTTGCTAATCCTTTTATTCTCGCACCAAACGTTTCAAAAAATGGTTAAATTAAAAACAAGAAAATTAAAAATAACCCCATTTTTTAAATTTTACAATAAAAATTGTAAACGGTCCTTTTATGGTTATTTAAAAAAAAAATAAAAAAATTTGAGAGAGTTTGGTGTATCCTGTCACTTTTTGACTTATAACTCCTTAGGGAGGCTCCTAAAGGCAAAAACACCTTTATCTTGTAGAGAATAAAACCTTATTCTTCACAAAGGTCACGTTTTTCAGTTTAAACTGATATTTTAAAAGTCACGTGACTCTCTTTGAGGTGAAGTAAATCACGTGACGATTTTCGAGCATCAAATTTAATTTTAAAGGTACATACTGTGTTCCTGTGTGTGTGTGATCCTGTGTTCGTTTTAAAGTTTAAATAGGATCACCTCTTAAAAATGGAATTCATAATGTCACGTGACACTTTTAAATGTGAAATGTGAAATGGGTTTTCGGTTTAAATTGAAATTTTTTAAGTTACGTGACTATTTTTACATTGAAAATCGTCTCGAGACAATTTTCAATCATCAAATTTACTTTTAAAGATTACGTGACTTTTTTTAACGTCAAAACCAAATTCTAAAGGTCACATGACCGTTTTGAAGTTTTAAATTGATACACGTATAGTTTTTACGTTTAGACTGATATTATTAAAGTCACGTGTCTTTTTTTTAAGTTGCAAATGGTCACGAGACGATTTTCAAACATCAAATTTATTTTTAACGGTCACGTGACTCGTTTTTAATATCAGAACAGAATCCTAAAGGTCATGTGACCGTTTTTCAGTTTTAAACTGATACACTGAATCACGTGACTTTTTTTTACCTCGAAATGAATCCTGAAGGTCGCGTGATTCTTTTTAGATTAATAACAAAATTTATAATGTCATGTGACAGTTTTAAATGTCAAAATGTTATTTGGAGGGTCATCTAACGGTTTTTCAGTTTCAATTGATATTTTTTAAGTTCCGTGACTCTTTTTACATTGAAAATCGTCTCGAGAGAATTTTCAGTCATAAAATTAATTTTTAAAGTTTACGTGACTTTTTTTAACGTCAAAACCAAATTCTGAAGGTCACATGACCGTTTTTTAGTTTTAAATTGATACACGTATAGTTTTTACGTTTAGACTGATATTATTAAAGTCACGTGTCTTTTTTTAAGTTGCAAATGATCACGTGACGATTTTTAACTATCAAATTTATTTTTAACGGTCACGTGACTTTTTTTACGTCGAAACGAATTCTGATGGTCACGTGATTCTTTTTAGATTAATGATGAAATGTACAATATCACGTGACAGTTTTGAACATCATTTAAAGATCACCCGACCATTTTTTAGTTTAAACTGATGTTTTTCAAACTCACGTGACGTTTTACAGGGAAAATAGTTGCGTGACGATTTCCAATCATCAAATTTATTTTTAAAGGTCACGTGACAGTTTTTATGATCTAGGGACTCTCATGTGACGGTTTTAAATAGCGAAATCGTATTTGAGAGGCCACGTGACCGTGTTTTAGCTTTAAACACAAAATCACGTGATTAAAATATTATTCTTAACGTCATCTGACTGTTTTTTACGTTTAGACTGATATTATTAAAGTCACGTGTCTCTTTTAAAATTGCAAATGGTCACGTGAGGATTTTCAAACATCAAATTTATTTTTAACGGTCACGTGACTCTTTTTTAACTTTAGAACAGAATCCTAAAGGACATGTGACCGTTCTTCAGTTTAAACTGATGTTTTTCAAAATCACGTGACTCTTTACAGTGAAAATAGTCGCGTGACGATTTCCAATCATCAAATTTATTTTTAAAGGTCACGTGACAATTTTTATGATCTAGGAACTCTCATGTGACGGTTTTAAATAGCGAAATCGTATTTGAGAGGCCACGTGACCGTTAGTTTTAAACACGAAATCACTTGATTAAAATATTATTCTTAACGCCATCTGACAGTTTTTACGTTTACACTGATTTTTTTAAAGTCACGTGACTATTTTAATATTAATAATGGACTTCAGAATGTATTAAGTTAAGTATAAAATTGTCATCTGACAGATGTGAAAAATACCAATTTATCTGTCTATAATAATATTACGTCATCTTATTTTTCTTTGATTTTCCCTATATCAAAGAGTGGGTTGTTATCGGGTATCTTTTCCACATAATATTGTAACACATTAACGTTTAGATAGGAAACTTAATTTTGTTTGGCCAAAAACGGGGGGCAAAACAAAACCCTCGGGCGTTGTTTGTTTAAGAGGATTACGGGGGGCGGGGGTCGAAAAATCTTCCATGGGAAATAAAGTGAAACACGTAAAAGTTGGAGGAGGACGAGATTCTCGACGGGATGTTATTAGTTTAGTTCGTGTTGGCAAATTCGAATTGGTGCGCATCAGCGGGTGTCCTAATTGGGTGCGAGGTTCTAAATCGCGGTGTAGATAACTGTAAGCCTTAAGGGTGCACGTACTCCTCAAAAATAATGTATTATACTGTTTAGGTGTTCATTTTCAGCTTCAAAAATTAGGTTGACGTTTTCGCTTCCAGCTTCGTTAAGACCTAATTAGTTTTTTTTTGTGTGCAACGACGTCTTTGCATTAAAGCCCAGTTTCAGCTCCTGCTAATTGAGTCTCAAAAGTTTTTGATTAAATTTCTTAGTTGTCTTTGTTGGATATTTCCATAAACATGGCTTTAAAAGGGAAGAAAAAGTAGGCCAATATCAAACAACATTACATCTTACACATTACACTCATGATGAGTGTCAGTTATGAAACATAAGATTGATTTGTAAGGTTTATTACCAAAGAATTAATTTCCATACAAAAGTCATCAAGTAGGTTAAATATCACTCAACCAGGAACACAACCACCTGAAAAATCGTTACTAAAACCAAAAGTTCATATGAAGGCAATTTTGAGGAGTTTTATAAAAAGATGAATTACATGTTTGACCATAAAAAACTCAAAAGACAAATTGAAGACTTTAACATCGAAAGAAATATGTATCTGACTTCAAAAATTCCGAAACATATGGTGAATTTTAAAGCCCTTATGAAGAATATACAGGGTGGTCCAGTTTTAAGTGTCAATAATTCACCATTTCATAGCTAATCAAAAAATAAGTTGACTTGCATTATGTAATTTTTCTGAAAAACGTTTCCTAAGGAAGATACAGTCCGCCAAATTTCAATTTAAAAAATCGTTTTATAGTTTAAAACTGAACATCCATGACTTGTGAAAGTCCAAATTTGTACTGAATAGTCTAAAAACTCTTTTACTACTAGGAATGGTCTTATGATTCGCTTTCTCAGACTACCATCCTGGTTGAGTGTCTGAAACTGGCATTCAAGAACTAAAAAAAGTCCGGAAATCAAGACAAAGATTGTATTGTGCATGAAACTCATTTTTTACTACTAAAAATAGTATAAAAGTTGACTTTTAATGCTAGAACTGACTTTACTAGAACCAAAGAGAGTCCAAAAGTATATTTTCAAGACTTTAATTGGTGTACAACTCAATTTTCTGGACTGGACAACAAGTCTAGAAGTAAATTAAATTTTCGGACTATTTTATTTCTAAAAATTAGTTCTCAAGTCTATTATTGTAGCATTTGGTACCAAAATTTTTTACTTTTATTACTGAAGAAACTTGACTTTTGGAAATAGTCTTAAACTCGATTTTTCAGTCTTAAAAAGCACTAAAAACAGTGTGAATTTCTTAGAGATGCTACAATTTATTGCACCTATGAGTGTAGAAGTCAATTTAATAGTGAAGAAGCTTGAAATAACATTTTCAAGATTATGGTCAGTGGACAAACTGGCTTTTAGGCCTGATAAGTCAAAAACTTTGTAAAGATAGTCTTGAAACTCGATTTGAGGCACTGAAAACAGCCTTAAAACACTAAAAACAGTCTAGTTTATTAAGAAATACCCGAATTTTTAGCACTGAGGTGTCTAGAAGTCGATTTAATAGTGACAAAGCTTGAAATGCCATTTTAAGTCTATGAAGAATGTAAAAATTGTTTTTTAAGTTTGCTATGTCAATAACTTGGTAAAGATAGTCTTGAAACTCGATTTTCCCAGCTGAAAGCAGTTTTGAAGCACTAAAAATAGTCCACAATTCGAAGAAAATGAAAAGCAAAATAAAAAGCACGAAAAGCTCGTTTTCAAGACAACTTTCATGAATCTAATGTCAATGTTCTGCATCTAAGACTATTTTCAAGACTAAAATATTGAAATTTGTCTTCAAATTATGAAAACTTACTTCAAATGCAAATTTTAAACTTCTGATGTCACTTTTCATTAGTTCAGTCACATTTTGGGGTTCAAGTCAATTTTTAAGGTTTAAATGTATGAATTTGTAGTAACAAGTTCTTGAAAAAGTAGTTTTTATGTCTACAAGTCAATTTTTAGTATTAAAGTCTCTCGATTTGCATGAAAACGGTTTACAAACACAATTTTTAAGCTTATGAAATTTTTATCTTTTCTAATTCAATTTTCAAAACTAAAGTCTTTTAGTTTGTCTGGAAACTATGAAAACTGGCTACAATAATATTTTTTAAACTTCTTAAGTGAATTTTCCATTTCCAACACAATTTTTCAGTTGGGTTGGGTTAGTTTTGGTCTTTGACCGTAATAACGTGTAATAAAGTGCTTGTTCCAAATTTGATCAATATTGCTCCAACGGTCTGACAGTTATGACAAAAAAAACGATTTTTTAAACAGAAATTTGAAGGACTGTATTTTCCTTAGGAAGCACTTTTCAGGAAAATGACATAATGAATGTCAACTTATTTTTTAATTGGCTATGGATTGGTGAATTATTGACATTTAAAACTGGACCACCCTGTATAAGATAATGGATAACTTATGGGACGAAAAAGATTTGGAAGACCTTACAAGAAAGGTATTTCACATAACACCATCGTGGATTATGATGAGAGGATTCAATTTTATTGCTTAACACATTGTTACAAAATTGTGTGCAATTGTAATACATGTAAAGTCCATTAGGTAACTTCTTCCATTGAAAAGTTCTGCCGTTCAATTTGCTCGTACTTTATGAACGTTTTCTACTTCGTATATGTAATAATCATGTGTGGAACTAGCAATTTAACCATCAAAATTTCACTGAAGTCAGTATGTAGCAGCAGCAAAACTTTTTCAGCAAACGAAAGTAATTAATTTACTATTACAGGCAAAATAGAAATTTTCTCCGCTATCACAATTTGCTAACAAGGAAGCTTAGCTATAATAACTGACGTGATTTATGGTAATTTTATTATAATATTGTAAAAACTCCAAAGTTTATTTGTCTTTAGACATTTTGTTAAAAGTTGAATCCTGTTTTGCGACACAAAATACCATTTTCTGGAAACGTACGACAGCAAACACGTTCTTGTGCAAAGAAGTGGAAAAATCCTGAACCATAAAGTAACATTTCGCAAAGCTCTCCAAGCTTTCCAGACTCATTTATGACTGGTTCTGAAGTATGCTTTTGTCGCCCTGGCAGTAAATTTACCTCATTTGTTCCTCCTTTCAGACAGGATATAGGTATACAGTGCGTTTTTCTTAACGCGCAACATAGGATTTTACGTGTTAAATTTTTAAGCACATGTCAGACCATGTTATTTTGGAACTAGAAGTATAAAACTTGACGGGTGGCTGTTTCGTACCCTGAAGCTTAAGTAAGTTTACCACTTCGGCCTAAAAAGTGATTAAAAACTTGCAAAGAATCATCTTTTTTCGAAAAGATTTTATCTTTCCATACTCCTTGTATGTATGATAGGTGCTTGTTTTTGATACTGGCACGGCAGGTAGCAGGTAAAATTTGGCGTAGAAAGTAAAACAGGGTGATCATTAACTTTATATCAAGAAAGTTAAGAGCAAAAGAAGTATTTTTTATAAGTAAATTGTTCAAAGTGACCCCGGTTTGAAGCCAAACAGTATTCCAAACAATCACAAAATGCCCTTTTGACGTTCAAAAGAT
The DNA here is from genome assembly GCF_016097725.1 of Ips typographus. NCBI lineage: Eukaryota > Metazoa > Arthropoda > Insecta > Coleoptera > Curculionidae > Ips > Ips typographus. Next base: position 7,591,819 of record NC_138424.1, read on the forward strand.
GTCGGGCCATGATGCACTCAAAATATGTCACTCTATCTGCTACCTGCCCTGCCGATATCAAAAACAACAATGCATACAGGGAATATGAAACGATAAAATCTTTTCGAAAAAAAAATGATTTTTTGCCAGTTTTTAATCACTTTTTAGACCAAATTGGTAAACTTACTTAAGCTTCAGGATACTAAAGACACACCGGTCAAGTTTTAGACCTGCAGTTCCAAAATAACATGGTCTAACATGGGCTTAAAAATTTAACACGTAAAATCCTATGTTGCGCGTTAAAAAAAACGCACTGTATACAAACTACCCCTACTTTATAACACGTTTTGAGTTTTAGTAAATTTAGTTAAAAATGTTTGTACAAATTATATTTCAAATTGGAAACATCAATGTTACATTTGTGTATCTTTAATTTCAAATATTGCGTTTTTAGAAAATACGCATGATAATATATTCAGGTCAAACGAAAGAGGAAATTACGAAAATTAACTAAATTCCGACTTCAAACTCAGAATTTACATTGTCACATTGCAAACACTCTTCGAACCAAATTAGACAAAATTTCTCAGTTTGGCAACATTGCAAACAGACTTGGAACCAAATTAGTTAAGTTTGCCAGTTTGGTAACATTGCAAACACTCTTCGAACAAAAATAGTAGAATTGGTCAAATTGGCATCACTGCTAGCACACTTTGACTAATTTAGAAGAATGTTTCAGTTTGGCAACATTGCAAAAACATTTTTGAACTAACTTGGTAGAATTTGTCAGTTTATCAACAATGGGCTCCCACTTCAAACCAACTTAGTTAAATTTGTTAGTTTGGTAGCTGTGCAAACTCTCTTCGAACCAAATTAGTAAAACTTCTCAGTTTGGCAACAATGCAAATATAATTTGAACCAAATTAGTAGTTTTGTCAGTTTGACACTATTGCAACTAAATTCCGAGTTTGAAGTCGAAATTTAATTAAATTCACAGTTTGAAGATGAAAATTAATCAATTTACGAGTTGGAAGTCGAAACTCTCAAAAAGTCCCAGAAGCTTTCAGAAAGTCTGAGAAGCTTCCAAAAAAAACCAGAAACTCCCGAAAAATCCTAGAAGCTTCAAGAAAGTCCCAGAAACTTTGAGAACGTCCCATAAAGTCTCAGAAGCTTTTAGCAATACCAGAAGCTGTTGGAAAGTCTGAGAAACTCTCAAAAAGTCCCAGAAGCTTTCAGAAAGTCTGAGAAGCTTACAAAAAATTACAGAAAATCCCGAGAAATCCTAGAAGCTTTAAGAAACTCCCAGAAACTTCGAGAACGTCCCAGAAAGTCTGAAAAGCTTTTAGCAATTCTAGAAGCTGTTGGGAAATCTGAGAAAATCTCAAAAAGTCCCAGAAGCTTTCAGAAAGTCTGAGAAGCTTTATAGAAAGCGCAGAAGCTCCCGAAAAATTCTAGAAGCTTCAAGAAAGTCCCGGAAACTTAGAAAACGTCACAGATTGTCTCACAAGCTTTTAGCAATTCCAGAAGCTGTTGAAAAGTCTGAGAAGCTTTCAGAAAGTCTGAGAAGCTTTCAAAAAATCCCAGAAGCTTCCGAAAAATTCTAGAAATTTCAAGAAAGTCCCAGAAACTTTGAGAACGTCCCAGAAAGTCTCAGAAGCTTTCAGCAATTCCAGAAGCTGTTGGGAAGTCTAAGAAACTCTCTAAAAGTCCCAGAAGCTTTCAGAAAGTCTAAGAAGCTTTAAAAAAGCCTAGAAGCTCCCGAAAAATTCTAGAAGCTTCAAGAAAGACCCAGAAACTTTGAGAAGGTCCCAGACAGTCTCAGAAGCTTTTAGCAACTCCAGAAGCTGTTAGAAAATCTGAGAAACACTCAAAAAGTCCCAGAAGCTTTCAGAAAGTCTGAGAAGCTTTCAAAAAAGCCCAGAAGCTCCCGAAAAATTCTAGAAGCTTCAAGAAAGTTCTAAAAACTTCGAAAACGTCCCAAAAAGTCTGAGAAGCTTTCAAAAAAGCCCAAAAGCTCCCGAAAAATTCTAGATGCTTCAATAAAGTCCCAGAAATTTCGAAAACGTCCCAGAAAGTCTCAGAAGCTTTTAGCAATTCCAGAAGCTCTTGAAAATTCTGAAAAACTCTCAAAAAGTCCCAGAAGCTTTCAAAGAAGCCCAGAAGTTCCCGAAAATTCCTAGAAGCTTCAAGAAAGTCCCAGAAACTTCAAAAACGTCCCAAAAAGTCTCAGAAGCTTTCAGCAATTCCAGAAGCTGCTGGAAAGTCTGAGAAACTCTCAAAAAGTCCCAGAAGCTTTCAAAAAACCCCAGAAGCTCCCGAAAAATTCTAGAAGCTTCAAGAAAGACCCAGAAACTTTGAGAACGTCCCAGACAGAAGCTTTTAGCAACTCCAGAAGCTGTTAGAAAATCTGAGAAACTCTCAAAAAAGCCCAGAAGCTCCCGAAAAATCCTAGAAGCTTCAAGAAAGTTCCAGAAACTTTGAGAACGTCCCAGAAAGTCTCAGAAGATTTTAGCAATTCCAGAAGCTGTTGGAAAGTCTGAGAAACTCTCAAAAAGTCCCAGAAGCTTTCAGAATGTCTGAGAAGCTTCCAAAAAAAACCAGAAGCTCCTAAAAAAATCCCAGAAGCTTCAAGAAAGTCCAACTAGGGTCTTTTATTCAAAAGAAATGCTCCAGAAACATATTTACAAACCACCCACCAAGAGTAGAGGGAGAGAAGTGTAGAGGGCTGAAAGAAGAAGTTTAAGCCCGTGACCGAAGAAGTTTGAAACATTTGTGTTTTCACAAACCAAAATATTTAGAATTATGTTTACTGAAATAATAAATTGAATACAGCAAAAACAGGTAATAAAACAAAGCACACATTTTGCCATGTAAAACCCACCTTGCTTTAGGTAGATGCTGATTAATTTCTTCATGTTTATAAATGACGGGTAATAATAACAGAGGTAATTACATTTTGTTAATTAACTTAAATTAAAGTCCAAAAATTATAAACACAATTTTTAAACTAATGAATATAAATTTACTTGTTACAATTGTGTAATGCTGATACTGAATTGAAATAAGTTAACCTAACTTCTTTCCTGTTTTTTTGAAAAACAGATTGCTGCCTATCGGAATCTTAGGAAACCAAACTTGTATAAAAGATTAGCAGGTAAGCGTAAAAGTAGAACCTAAAAGTATCAGTTCTCCAGTTTTAGACCTTTTTCCTCTGGAAAGAGATTTTTTGTGCTTCACATTTTACCATAAAAGAAATATGTAAAAGTTTCTGGGAGTAAAACTGTGTTACGCACATAAAATACATATTCTGGTAATGACACTATTTCATAGCAAAGTTTGTAGAAGCAAATTAATGTAATTCTATTTCCATCCATAAAGTTTGTACCAACACGTTCCTAGATATTTTTAAAAGTAAATGAGGCTTGGCTTCACGCAATAAAGCAAGTTTTAAAGCAAATGATTTAGGACTTTCTCACTAAAATAGACTTACTGACCTACTTAATCATGCTTTACTGCAAAAAACTTCCATTCAAAGAAACAAACATTTTCTACATCTTTGAGTGAAAATTGCAAGTCGTCAACTGTAATGTATAGCGCATCCAAGCGACACAAACTTCATTGTTAAGACACCTGGCTTGAATCTCAACCGACTGAAAAGCACTGCAAATGATATTTGCATGCCAAATGTCGGATACATCTCAATACACCGGATGAACACGAGAATATAATGGACGCAGCTGCAACTGAAGCTTGCTTTACAAATTGGGGTCCATTGCTTCGCAATTACGAGCATCTTGGAAACAGCCAAATCCGATTAGGCTCTCGTTAATCTTGCGGTCATGGAAATTTGATGTCGGACGACGTAACTTGTGTTTGTTTGTTCTTCTTACGTGATTTTTTTTTAGATTTGTAATTGGTAATAATAATAATAAAAGTGTGAAAATGTCGGTACAACTTTAGTATTAAAGAAACTAAATCGATGAAACTATTAAAAGTAACTATTTCCTAAAACTGTCCTCACTTTGTAGTTGTGAATAACGTTCTTGCTGCACTACAATGGCATTTTGTAGTATCACTGACATATTAGTAAAATCAGTCTTTTTCTCTCTCTCTCTCTCTGTCTAACTAAAATTAAAGTGTACATCTCCCAAAAATCGAGTATGTCATTAGGATAACCAAAATCACAATTCTCAATAATTGCAGATTTGTGTTTCTCTCTCTCTAACCCTGGATGGCTTGACAAAAAGTATTCAAAACATTATTTCTCATCTTTTCTTTTCTGACCCTGCTAGAACTTAATTCTACTTTTCAGAACAATTATTTTGTCTTTTTTTGAAATATCTGAGCAATTATAGCCATCTCAGTGATTTTAAATGACTCTTACTCTTTTCTTCTTCTTTAAAGTTTGATTTTTGATTCTTCTTTAAAGTATGTTGGCCTTTGAAAACGATTATCTGGTTTTCTTTTGAAATTTCTGAGCAATCAGCCATTCAACCACTTCAAAAGATTCTTTATTTCTTCCTGTTTTTCTTTTCTGAGGCCGTTCTATGATTCTTCTTTAAAAGATGTTGGCATTCAAACACGATCATTTTGTCTTCTTTGGAAGTTTCTGGGCAATTAGCCAGCTTAATCATTTCAAAACATTTTTTCTTCTTCTTTTCTGACGCTATCAGAACTTTTATTATTCATTAAAATATGTTGGCATTAGAAAACCATTTCTAGGAAAAATTTCTAGGCAATTAGCCAGTACGATCATTTCAAAACGTACTTCCTCTTTTCTATTCTCACGCTGTTTGAACTTGGGTTTTCTTTAAAATATGTTGGCCTTTGGAAACAATCATCTGGTTTTCTTTTCAAATTTCTGGGCAATTAGCCATTCAACTACTTCAAAAGATTCTTTATTTCTTCCTTTTTTTCTGACGCTGTTATAACGTGATTCTTCTTTAAAATGTATTGGCAATGTTGGCATTCAAAAACGATCATTTTCTCTTCTATTGAAATTTCTGGACAATTAGGCAGCTATCTCGTTTCAAAAAGTTCTTCTTTTCGGACGCTGTTAGAACCTGATTCTTCTTTAAAAAATGTTGGCATTCAAAAACAATCGTTTTGTCTTCTTTGGAAGTTTCTGGACAATTAGCCAGCTTAATCATTTCAAAACATTTTTTCTTCTTCTTTTCTGACGCTATCAGAACTTGATTCTTTTTTAAAATATGTTGGCATTTGAAAACCATCATTTTGTCTTCGTTGGAAATTTCTGGGCAATTAGCCAGTTCAATCATTTCAAAACGTACTTCCTCTTTTCTTTTCTAACGTTGTTATAACGTGATTCTTCTTTAAAATGTGTTGGCATTTAAAAACGATCATTTTCTCTTCTTTCTTTCTGGGCAGTAAGGCAGCTATCTCGTTTCAAAAAGTTCTTCTTTTCTGACGCTGTTGGAACGGGATTCCGCTTTGGCTTGCAATTAGCCAGCTTAATCATTTCAAAACATTTTTTCTTCTTCTTTTCTGACGCTATCAGAACTATATTCTTCTTTAAAATATATTGGCATTTGAAAACAATTGAAAACAGAACGTACCTCCTCTTTTCTAGTTTTCTAACGCTGTTTGAATTTGGTTTTTCTTTAAAATATGTTGGTCTTTAAAAACGATCATTTTATCTTCTTTTGAAGTTTCTAGGCACTTAACCAGCTCAATAATTTTAAAACATTATTCTTCTCTTCTCTTCTGAGAACTTGATTCTTTTTTAAAATATGTTGGCATTTAAAAACTGCCGCCATAGTGAAGTTTTCAATTAAGTTAATTTGAATTACAGTATTGTTCTGCGTTGGTTTAATTAGTAGCGTTTGGTATTGTCAAACTTTGAATTGTTTCATGTTTGTCCAGTTTGATTTACTTATTTTAATTAATTTTTACAATTAACGATAATACAGTTTCTCATTGTTATTTTTATACTTGTTTAAATTGCAATCATAGTTTACCTCCTTATGAAACCTGCATAAAGTAGATTTTACCTACATCCTGATTGTGACTGAGGTAAGTTCGTCCATTTTCACACTAATACCTAAAATTCATTTCAACATAAAACCAGCAGCAAAATAAAAACAAACTTTCCAACCATCAAAATCATCACCAACAGTACTAAATTAGAAAGTTTCTTGTTCATATCACTAAACGACATTGAATAATATTCAAATTTCCTGCAGAAACTAGCATGTAGAATGCACAATTATATTGTCGCACAGCTGTACGTATTATAAGAATCAGCATTTCCCTGTGAATGCGGTAAAGAGATGCAAAATTGCGGCATTTCATCAAGTGAAATTGTATCGCAGAATTCGGTCCGCATACCCGATTTATGACGGGGGGGTGTTAATGATCAGCGGGATGATAAAACCCAATGAGGGACAAAATTGCCTCCTACACCCAGCTAATGGAAATTGTAGGTCAATACACGCCGAGCTAATTTAGTCTTTTCGAGAGGTATTTTAGAGCAATTTTCAACCGGCAATTCCCTCGTTTCAATCATTAGAAAAAAACTTAATGATGAAAAATTGAGCACTTAAGTATGACTACGTCGGTGGTGTTTTTACAACGATGTTTGCAATTAAAAATATAGAGAAAATCAGGTGAAAAGGTACGGGAAGAACAAAGACAGCAGTGTTTTAAAAACCACTCCAAAGCGTAAAAGGGGAGATGAATGACTAATCACCCAATTAATCCGTTGAATGCGAGATGGATAAAAAATGACCAACACACGTATGGGATATCCGATTTAATGAAAATATGCAAATTAAACCATTTTGGTATGAGAACCCCCTACATTTGTAACAGGTACCGAGTCTTAATAACTCAGTTATTCATCTGCAAAACGGTAATAAAACTTTTCCAAAGCTTTTTAAAGAACTCAAACTTACAGAGTAAATTTCCCTTTATGTTAAATTTTCAAATGAAAAATGGAAAACACTTTCCGGAATAACTCACACGCCGCTCTATTGAGAAAAGTTGTACGCTTCGACAGATTATTACCCGGCTACAAGTTTTTAAAAAGTATTGAGGGCATATACGTAAATTGGAAAAGACTGGGAAGGAGACGAAGAAAATACCGCAGAAGCTCTTGGTGAAATTTAAAATTTAGATTTTTATCGATTCGAGTCGTAACCTGAAAATGTCATCGAACTCACTTATCCAATCTCTATTTGGATAAACCCTGACAATCGATAAATTGACAAAAGCAAATTCTGCATTTCAGAAACTTTTCTCAGCTTGAACGGCATAGTCAAACAAACTAACCGTGAAAATTTTAACTCCTATTCGGGAAACATAATAGATATTTATTGAACTTTTAGATGGACTTTTAGCGACCAAATAACGACTAATGTTTCAATATAAAACCATCCGGCATGATAATAAAAGTTTACGTAAGTGAAGCTTTCCTTTCTTTCATTATTGCACTGTAATAAACATTTATTCAACCCCAACGAAACACTTTTATGCATAAACGAAGTGGGACATTCTGTATTTTACTTCGTTGCACTTTATGAAAGGCTCCAGTTTTGAAACCACTTCAATGTAAGTTTTTTCCTTGCAGACTTTAAATGCTTGAACATTAAGTTACTAACGAGAGTAGCAAAATTCCTGCTTGCAAGTATTATTTCTCAATTTCTACCGGGCCCTTTGCCAAAATTTGTTATCCAAAAATTAACTGCGGAAAGTGAGTCCCAAACAAACACGAAGCGTTAACGTCGAAATAAAATGTAAATTCGGGTTTAATTTCTGCCGGCGGGCCAATTGAGGCGCTTTGGTAAAGCTTCTCTTTGAATTTTGAGTTCCTTTGTTTATGTAGTTAATGCAATTTGTCAGAATACAAAAAAAAACCACAGTGATTTTCATATGGAAATTACTAGTGTTTGGAGTGACAGTTTAGGCAGTTTTTTTGCTTTTTGAAAACATGACAAAATATCTTCAACGACAAAAAAAAAATTGGAATACTCATTTTTCCACTACTAACATGATAAACATACCATTATTGAATGATTAGTAACTAGAGAAATTAGTTCTCTATAATGATCTAGGTCAAAAATATTCTAATTTCTAGTTCAAGTCTGGCACAAACACAACATAAAAGGAAATATTATTGACCTAGGTAACCTAACCCTAACCTAACCTAACCTAACCTAACCTAACCCTAACCAGAAATATTATTAACCTAGGTAAATAATAATGTCATTGTCTCTTAAGATATATGACATGAAATATACCTGACTTGGCAGAGACAGATAAATTAGATTGTCTCGCATTCAGAGGCCGGCAGAGGGTGCTGTACGCAGGAGTATTTACATCAAGGTATTTTTGAGGTTGAAGAAAACAAAACAAAACCGTGTAAACAAATCTATGGTAAACCACAAAAGAACCCGCTGAATTATGGGTCCATCAGCCTCCTGCCATCCTTGGGGAAAGTGGCAGAAGTTATCATCCTCGGGAGGCTAAAGGTGCAAGAAGAGGACCTGTACGCACGTCATCCCTGACGAGCAATTTGAATTCCGGAGGACACTATCAACGGAACTCCAAGTCCTGAGGATGACCGAGTACATCACGGCGACAGGAGCCGTGCTGCTAGACGTCTCCAAGGCCTTCGACAGGATTTGGCACAGAAGACTTCTAATCAAGATGTATCAGATGTATCAGATCCGCCTAGAACTCAGCGAACCAGCTTAGCACTCTATGCGGATGACACTGCGATCATGGCCCGGAGCAGGAGCAACCGACTCCTGACCCGATACAAGCAAGAGGAGACCACAGCATTGGACAAATGGTGCAACAAATGGAAAACCGACCTAAACACGGGGTCTTCAAAAGAAGACCAAGGATGGATGATTCACCACCGCAACGGAAAGGATCAAGCAGAGCGCAGTGAAGATATTCCAAAAAGCAGCGTAAATCAGTTACTGCAAGAAGCAGTGAACTACGACCCGGAGCTAGAAGCACACCACAAACGACACCGATACCAGCTATTGGATAACGCGTAATTATTAATAAGTTTTTCTTTCTGTTTCAGATGGACGACCATTCAGGACCAACCAGTCAAGAAGAGGACCAACTTTCCGCAGTTATCCCGGTGCTAACTGGGCTCTGACTGCACTCCTGGCACTTTCCCCCGCTTTGCCTACGCAAAAGAGGGAAAACCATCCCCCACTCACCAGACCCTGACTCCCCAAAACTTTAGGATGTAAAACAGACGGACGAAAGCCGGCGGTTTGGACATCCTATAGTTTGCCAGGACCACCAGAGATGGACGAGCTGACGAAGAAAGAAGAAATGGAGGACAAGAAGAGCCTCTCCATCAGCGGGGGTAACCTTCTCCCAGGACAGAGGACGCCGATACAACTCTGGGAACTTCCCGAAAGGGAAAATTCCCGGACTTGTAGCAAATTCCTCTTCCAGACCTATCCTTTTGGTCTACAGCGATGGGAGGGTAAAAAGCAGTAGTCTTGCTTGACCCATTTATCTGAGGCCGCATTCCCAGCCAAAGAATTCTTGGCGGGAAATCTATGGTAACTGATGTCTTAAAATTTTGTGTATGTTCTTTCTAGAGTTTTCGGTGGTTTTCCGTATTCGTTTTTAAAGATTTTGCATTCGTTTGTGTTTTATGGGCGAAAAACGGAATTTGAGATAAACATGTCTCCTGTAGAGAAATAGTACATTTTCAACTAATACTCCTAAGAACGACTAATTAAGTTCCAATACATTATATAGAGTTAAAATAGAATATTTTAACCCACCGACCCATTTTTGGGTGGTTATATTGACCTTGTTCTGGAAGTAACCAATTAAGTGCCTCGGGGATGGTTAGAGAAATGTTCAGGATATGTGAAAGCAATTAAAACCTCCACAAAGTGGATTCCAATGAGTTTCTGTATTACTGTACTCCACTCTATTTTGAGACAGTTTTTAAGTCTGAACAAATACGTACGCCTCAAAATTACCCATTAAAAATATATAACACTCAACTTAGTACGTCATTATTAAAATATGAAAAGTGCAAATCAGAAGTAAAACCTAATCTCTTTAGCAGACTGTTCTAACTCACTTTTAGCATTAAACTTTTAAGCTGTTCGTTGTGTGTTTCCGTTTAATGGTCAAATCCACAGCTCTTTCCTCTAATTTCCTGAGCCTTTCTGGTAATTTAAAATTGCTAACTACCCCATTTATATGTATACTTCCGTAATCTAAATGTTAACAAAGTCAATAATAGTAATCTTTCAGTTAATATTAGATGATCTCTAATGCCATTATTTGAAGAATAATGGTTAAAACAGATATTGTATAAGGAGATCTCGAAAACGGTAAGAGATATAGTACAGATACAGAGTTGGTTAAATGGAGGCAAAGTTGCAGAATTTGGACTTATGCCGTTTTACATTAACATTTAAATCAAAACCCTAGTACTTCCGGAAATAACCAAATTTCGGAAAAAAATTTATTGTAAGCTTATTTGATGAGATAATTTCGACGTTTCCGTTTTTGCCAGCCATCATCAACTTTATTTTTTTAAATGCAGATTTTGAAAGTGTTTTGTTTTCTGATTTAAATGACGTGCAGCACTTGATTAATTTTTTGAATTTTAGGTTAGAATTTGATGAATTACTAATTAGTGATGATGATTGTTCTTACACAAAATGCATTTCTACATATGTATTTATTTAATTAAGCCAATTTCCAACCTAAAATTCAAGTGTTGCACGTCATTTAAATAAAAAAACAAAGCACTTTCAAAATTGGCCTTAAAAAACAGGGTCGCATTTAAAAAAGTAAGTTTGATGATTGCTGGCAACAGCCGAAACGTCGGATTTCAATTCTGACGATGTCAGGTTTTAGAGGGAAGAAAGTTGCTATGACAAAATGTTGATAAGTTTAAATCATCTCATCAAATAAGCTTACAATAATAAATTTGTCTTAAACATTCCCCATTTAACCGACTCTGTAGCTCTTACCGTTACCGAGATCCCAATACATGTAAAACCAATTTGGAACACACTGTATTACTGCTATTATACATCATATACAAGTAATACTTTCAGCAGTTAGTTTATGGATGATCTTAAAAGTGTGCGCTTTTTTTACAACTGGGCGTAAAGAGGGTTGTTACGTAACGGAAAACTATGCGTAATTAGCTATTTACACTGAGGTTGTAAGTAAAATTTACGCTATCGTCTATCCGTGCTGTAATACTTGCGTTTGGCTGTCGAGAAAACTTTTTTCAATGTCTAAAACAAAGTTTTACTAATCCTGTTCTGACGATGACAGACCAAACATTTTTTGTTATACTTTCTATATGGCTCCGGGTTTAACATGAACGCATGGTAAATTCCCCAAATGCGAAAAAGTTTCCCTATAAATTGGAAACGTATTTTGGGGGAGAACGGCGTCGCAGTCGAATATCCTAGACCGTCGTCATGGATACCAAGGATATAAATCCTACTTATGTGGAAATCCAGTGTGGACAGCACCTTGTCCCCGGAATGTATTAGACATTTGCATCCAGTTCGACTTGAAAAATTACCGTCGACATATCACTACGTTCTTTTGTAAACCGGATTGTTCCGGAGTAAATAATTCCGGTGTCTCGAACAGTGAAGGAAAATTTGTCGTGCTGACTGATTTGTATTCCGTAACAGACGACGGTGTGTAATAAAAAGTCGGGCGGCTATTAAAATTAGCTTCGTTTTTCTTGAACAGGCTTTTCTACTCTAATTTTTCCACAACCCAAGGGAATAATTTAATTTATTCCGGAAAAGTAGGATTATTCCGGCTATAGAAGTGCTGTCAAATCCATACGAATGGCCGCCGATGAACGAGCCGTTCTTTTATTTTCTCGATCCGTGGTCTTTCAGCTTGAATAGCTTTAGCTGGATGGTGAGGCTGAAATTGGAGCTGCAGATTAAACCTATTCAATAACTACAGAATTGATCATATTGAAAAGCTTTCAGAAATAATTGGCATGCCATCAATGGTGCACACACTACACACATCTAGTTTAGAAAGCGTCAGTTGAATTTTAGAATCCATAAAAAGGATTTCAGAAATATAACTTGTATTTTCGAAAAGCAAAATCAGTTTTAGAATAGTAACTTTACAGGAAAGATTAGTTGTATTTTAGAGACGGTCTAAAATGCAACTTACGTTTTGTAAAATAAAATTAACTACATGTGTAAATGGTGTCCTTACAGGAGTAAAAGTGAGTTCTTCCAAATTTCCTTTCATCAAAAATATTAAAGCCCTGACTTGGTTAGCCCTGAAAATGGTTAGGTACTTGTTAAGTTAATGCGACTAAAATTAAATTAGGATTGCTAAAGGGATCGTCTAATGAATCTAATAAAAACAGGGTTATGAAGGGAATTTGCTTATTCATGTTCTCTCCCTGAAACGTTATTAGCTGCCATATTACTTATGTTATTTAGTTCGAAGACTTGGATTTTTAGTATTGGTTGTTATTAAATAAAAATTGAACACACTAAAGAGAAGTTTTATGGGTTACTAGCACAATGTGTCAATTTTGATCATAAAAGTTGGCAACGGCAGAGGTTTTTATTGGTCATGTAATTTAACCAAACTTGTAACAGTACAGTTTAGTCGAGGAGTAAACCGCTGGGGCATTATGGTGTACAAACTTAAGGAATTAATGGGCATTACTGGATGTACATTAATATTTTGAAAACTGTTAATAGAATTGGGAACGTCTATATTATACTTATTTAAAAAAAAAACTCATAAAATAATTTTGTCTATACATCTTCCATTCAAGTTTAAACATAAATAAAGTTTGGTAATTTCAATGAATTCCGTTGGAATACAATGAAAAATTATAAATTTTGTAGTTTTACTTTTAAAAATTTTGACGTTCTCTAGCGACAAAACCGAACCACTTACCCATAAACTTTTATACGTCAATAGAAAGCTTATTTTATTGGCTATCCATTGGCATATAAAAGTTTATACAAAGTGTAGCAAATAAGCTAGTTATTGACGATTGAACGAAAGAATGCACCAAAAAAGTCATGAAAAAATTAGTCAATTTTGACACCCTCTAGCGGCCGAACTGTCTAACCTATCCATTCAGCTTGGGAGACTGTTAGAAAGCTCATTGCATTGGCTATCCATTGACGTATAAAACACTACTAAAAATGGTGCAAATAAACGAGTTATTGAAGATTGAACAAAAGGTTGCACAAAAAAGTCATAAAAAAAATAATCAACTTTGACGTTCTCTAGCGGTCAAACCGTCTAACCTATCAACCTAAGTTGGGAAATTTTTAGAAAGCTCATTCCATTGGCTTCTCCATTGACGTATAAAACTATAGCAAAAATAGTGCAATTAAGCGGGTTTTCGAATATTAAACAAAAGGATACACCAAAAAAATTGGTCAAAGTTGACGCCCTCTAGTGGATAAACGGTACCACTAACCAACCGACCTTTCTACGTCAATGGAAAGCTCATTTCATTGGCTGTCCATCGACATACAAAAGTATATACAAAGTGTTACAATTACGCGTGTTATTTATGGTTTACAGAGAGGGTGCCCCAGAAACACTTTTTGACTGGTTAGGGCTAATTTGACCCTGGAAAATTAGTAAAACACGGTTACGTGAGCCACTAGGTCTACTAGGATGTAATGCATAGAAATTTCTTGAAAAACCGATTTTGCAAATGACAATTTTCGTAAGGGTCAAATTTGCCTGAAAAGCCACCACCGGGTTTTGCGTTATGTTGGCCAGTTAGTGAAAGCGAAAATCGACTTTAATGATTTTATTTCTACAGTTTTGCTACGGCTCTACATTTGACACTCGCTGTGCTAGAATTGTGCCAAATATTAGGGCCGTACCTGACCGATTTAAAAAAAAATCCCTCAAAGAAGTTAGAGTAGTTACAGTCAAGAAAAACGTTTAGTTAGCTTTGGAGCCCTCTGGCGGCCAAATAAAGCACCCTATCAACACAAACGGCCATATTTTTGGAAAGCCCATTATATTTTCTATCCATTGACATATAAAAGTCTATACAAAGTGTTGCAAATAATAACCGAGTTGTTTGATAATACACTTTTGACTGAATTGGACCGCTTACTACGCCGCCTACTTTAACCTTCAATAACTCGATTATTTTGACAGTTACAGGGTGGTTCAAAGTATCAATTTAAAGAATACGTTTTTCTAATAAGTGACCTAATACAAACTTACCTAAATTTTGAACAGAGAATCAGAGAAAGTTATAAGAATAACGACGTAGAATCCAAAAATGCAATAATATACAAGGTGTCTAATTTAAAATAAGCACCAGTTGATATCTACTTCCGGTTAAATGGTTGCACGCATATTTTCTTATTTTTACTTTTTTTTTCAATAAAAAAGGTTTTTTTAGACTCTTCAGTCGTGGTAATTCATAAAATTAGTGGGTGTTGTTAGGTTAGGTTAGTTATCGGGAATTGTTTTAGGAATTACTAGGCATTACAAAGAATTAGTGGACACTGATGTAAAAAGAATGATTGGTGCATCCACCTTTAGTTCGACCATAACACAAAATTGGTTTTAGTATGTTCCTATAATAACTGAATTGATGACAGGACTAATAAGTAAGAAATTAATAGAAAAGCCGAGAGTAAGAGAACAAAAACTAAAGAAGACTTTAGAACAGAGAGGAGAGCAAAAAGTTGCCACTTGCCTACTAAGAATAAAGAATTAGTAATTCTCTTAGAAGAGAAATGAGTGGATGAATGAGAAACAAAAAGTCGATCTCCACAATGTTTATTAAGTGTGTTTTTGCTTTCACTTGCTACTTCTTTTCAATACAAAAAAAACACACAAAACAACATTTTTTTCTGAGAAACAACTTGTATTTTGATTTCAAATATTATTGTTTAGATACTATTCTGGATGCAAATTAACGCCATTTCTCAAAACCTAACAATCAAGCTTAAATTGGCCAACACGTAGCTTCAAATTTATCCGAATTGAGCACATACGGAAACTTTATTCACAACAGGCAGTTGGACGATTGCCATATTGGATATAAACGTTGGGTTGTTTGTTAATTTATTGGTGATTGTTATCAATTTTCACTTCAATCCTTTTTTCAGTTGCAAATGATTAACCAAAACCATTTTCAATTAAGAGCATAGAAATAATAAAAACCCTGATAACAATGATTGAAACGTTTAATACAATTAGATTAGGGAGAGCGCTAAAATGAAACTGTTCAATAATTTGGTTGGTTAAAAATTCGTCAAACAATTGTAGCAATGTAATTTGAATGACTGACGAGTGTTTGAATTGCACCGTTTAATTGGGGACTAAAAAGTTTTTTTTTAGTTCCACTGAGTTTTAATGAATAGAAGAAACTCAAGCCAAACTTTGACAAAACCCCAGTTCGATGAAGAATATTATTTGTATCGCAAAATCATTTTAATGTAATCTCGTTTTTTCTTCAATTGAAAAACGCGCGAATTGTCAAGTCAATATCAACTAAGTTAATATAAGTTTTGTACACTAATGAAGCAAATTAAGAAGATATTCCAATAAAACTCACTATTTTTTTGTTCAACAATCCAGTGTCGTAACAGTTTGATCCAGATTTGATGATAACTTCCATTAATGACCAAATGTCTTAGAGTACATGAGTAGTGGGCACAAGAACGTACTTTTGGGTTATCAAATAATTTTAAAACTATCTAATTTTAAAAGTCTTTTTGCATCAAAATTTGCAACGTTCGCATTTGACGGCCATACCTTACCAATTCAAGTCATTTTTACTTTTCATTTTATTGTTACATTAACTCGCAATGTTGTCATTTCAAGCCTGATTTTGTCCAAACTTGAAAGGTTTTTTTTGCCTGAAACTGTATGTCAAGTCGTTTTTATTCGTTTTCTTGTTGTGCTGCTAATATTTACAATGTTGCCTATTTGTAAATTGGTAAAACATTTTTTTTAATTCCAAATCTTTTCACTTTTACGGTTAATTTCCTGGTTTTGTAAGCAACATTGCCATTTAACACTACTTTGCTAATTTGAGCCATTTCTACACTGCAAACATGGGAGAAACTTTTAACAACAGAGTATGAAATGTTCTTTGAAAGCAGGATTTTTTGAATATTTATAACTAACTATTTATAGAAGCATTATTAATAATATTTTTACTTGCTGAGATTTTTGGATAGCAAATAATCAAACATAAGTTACCTTAAACTTAAAAATACTAATTGCTTTTGAACTATATAGAAAATGTAAAAACATTCCAAAACAATATAGAAGCTCCAAAATGCCTTGCAAAAGCTTACAAAAAGCCTAGAAGCTTCCAAATGCTTTTCAACTTATCTATAGAAGCTCTCTAAAAATTTCAAGACAGTCTAAAAGCTTCTGTATGCTTCTAGACCAGTTTAACAGCTTTCAAAAGTTTCTAGGACCGTCTACAAGGTTTCAAATGCCTTAAAAGCATTCCAGAAACTTTAATGCTCTTTAAACTGTTCAAACACTTTCCAAAGGCTCCTAAAGTAGTCTAAAAAGGTTTTAAAACACTACAGGAAACTCCAAAATGCTTCTCAAACGGTCGAAAGCCTTCCAAAAGCTTTTAGAACACTCTAAAGGCTTCCAAATGATCTTCCAATGAAGCTCTCAAAAAATTTCAAGGCAATCTAAAAGCTTCCAGATGCTTCTTAAGCAGTTTAAAAGCTTCCATAAGTTTCTAGAACCGTACATAAGTTTTTAAATGCTTTAAAAGCAGTCCTAAAAATGTAATGCTTTTTAAACTCTCCAGAAACCTTCCAAATGCTCCTAAAGTAGTCTAAAAAATTTCAAAATACTACATAAACTCCAAAATGCTTCTAAAGCAGTCGAATGCCTTCCAAAAGCTTTTAGAACAGTCTCAAAGCTGTCAAAACATTTCAAGACAGTCAAATAGCAAATAATCCGTATGCTTTTAGAGCAGTTTAAAAGCTTCGAAAAGTTTTTAGAACCGTCTATAAGGTTTCAAATGTCTTAAACTAAACTTTAAATGTTTCTAAAGTTGTCTAAAAGGTTTCAAAACACTACAGAAACTCCAAAATGCTTCTAAAGCTGTCGGAAGCCTTTCAAAACAATCTAGAAACATCCAAAAGCTTTTAGAACAGTCTAAAATATTCCAAAAAAATCCTAGAACCGTCTGAGAATTTCCAAATGCCTCTAACGCATTCCAGAACCTTCAATATGCTATTTAAACCGTCCAATAACCTTCCAAATGCTTCTAGGGTAGTCTAAAAAGATTTCAAAATACTACAGAAACTCCAAAATGCTTCTAAAGCAGTCGAATGCCTTCCAAAAGCTTTTAGAACAGTCTAGAAGCTCTCAAAACATTTCAAGACGGTCAAAAAGTTTCCATATGCTTTTAGAGCAGTTTCAAAGCTTCCAGAAGTTTCTAGAACCGTCTATAAGGTTTCAAATGTCTTAAAAGCAGTCCAGAACCTTTTTAATGCTCCTAAAGTAGTCTAAAAGATTTCAAAACGCTACAGAAACTCCAAAATGCGTCTAAAGCTGTTGGAACCCTTTCAAAACAATCTAGAAGCATCCAAAGGCTTTTAGAACAGTCTAAAAGATTCCAAATGCTCGCCAGCTAGTCTAGAAGCTCCCAAAAGATATAAAAACAGTCTAGAAACGTTCAAAAAATTCTAGAACCGTCTAAGAATTTCCAAATGCCTCTAAAGCATTCCAGAACCTTCAATATGCTCTTTAAATTGTCCAAAAACCTTCTAAATTCTCCTCAAGTAGTTTTAAAAACAGTCTAAAATCTTCCGTGTATACGTATGCTTCTAAAGCAGTTTAAAAGCTTCAAAAAATTTCTAGAACTTGAAATCAAGGAAAAAATTAAAAATACAGTTTATGCTTTTTTAAAGCTTTTTTTGAGAAAATTTTTTTTACGATTTTAGTGCTTTTCATTCCAGACTCTAGTTATAACATTTAATATAAAAGTACTGAAGTGCAAAAATAACTTAACTTCAAGAACTTAGCTTAAAGTAAATTTTGGTACTGAAGTTTAAATGTTTCAGTGTCTAGTCGATTTATGAGAAGATTTTTAAAATGCAAACTCTTCTTAGATTAGAGACTATTACTGACATTTTATTTACGTTTGGATTTGGAGTACTTTTTCTTAAATTATGCTAAAAATTATTGGTAAACCAATATATTTTTTAGATATTTTTAAACTGAAAAAGCAAAACTTTTATAATGCTAGCTAGCTTAATTTGCAGATCCAGCTAGTTTGCCTCCAGTTAAAAAACTCCAAAATTGTTTCAATTTACTTGTGGTTTATAAAAAAAACGCCACCGCTAAATTAATGTCTGTAGGGAACAGTTCACTCACCTTATAATAGCAATTTTACTCTCTGCTTTACATTGTCAAGAGCAATTTGAATTATTTGATAGTAGAGAGGTGATACTGACTGAAAATTTGGCAGTAAGCCACCTTTTCCAAATAAAACTTTGAAAACTTACCTGAAATCCAGAAGGTCCAGCGTTTGATGAACTAGGATGAAGATGTGACGCACTGGTAGATCCATAATACTGATTGTAGGAAGTGTCCAAAATTTTTTTATGCGCGGAAGCATGAGCGCGATACGCCGACACGCTAAGCTTCATTTTTCTGCATTTTTTCGTCTTATCCTCGAATCTGATTCACGTCATGTTTTTCGCGTATATTTTCCGTTTTACTCGTCATCCTTTCGCTCACGCCAGCGACTTTTCGACTGACTAGCATATGTTCCGAATAATGGCTTTTCCGAATCGCTCTACTGCACGAGACTGTGAAGTTCGAAAACCGTCTTAAGCACCGAATTTAATTCGCATAAAACTATTGACTCTTTTATTCTGGACTTTTGGATGATAAACTTTAATCTCCGGAGGTTGTCGTTGACTGCTGACTATTTTCCACGCGGATCTCTCGAGATTAGCCGCCTGCAATAAACGTGACAATTACTTTGGGTTAAAATGTCAAAAGTTTAATAATGAGTAACATCACAAAGATAAAAACTGGCTTAAAATCATCATTATCATCATGTATACGTTCTGCGAAGACCATAATTATATACAATCTAAACCCTCTTCGCTGCTTGATAAAAACTTCAGTAAAGTCTAACATGTCCTATATCCTGCCTCACAACTTATATAAAATCCACGATTTGAGAATTTAATTTAATACTCCTGAAAGTAGAAAAGACAATTTATAAGTACACTGTGAGCAAATTTGTTCCAAAAAATTAAAAATGGGTTGCTAAGTAAAAAAACGTTTGATTAGTAGTCGTAATCATAATCTTAAACGTAAACGTAAACAAGTCATCTAAATTATATTGTTTACTATGTGTTGTTTTTGATAAAAATTAAACTTATGACTAAGAAACTGAGAACTGAGAAACTGAACTGAATTTGTTGAAGGAAAAAAGAAGAGAAACTAGTTGTTTTCACCCAATCTGAATAAAATGTTTTTGACATTTGTAATTTATTTCAAATGCGTTTGATACTTAATTGCAAGAATGAGTTTAGATAAAGCAGCTTTGTTTCTTCCACCTGATTTACAAAGAGTTGTATTTCTAAAAGCATTTTAGGAAACTACATGAAAAATTAAACTTTATGACTGTTATGAAGTATATAAACGAAGTAAATAATGAATGAAGAAAACAACATTGTTCATTTAACTTTGTGTAACGTGTCACTTAAATAACGCTCGTATTCTTCATAGTTTAAAGTATTACTGAAGAAACCTATAGTTTTTAAGTGCAGCACTTAAGAAATCTCCTGGATCTCTCAACTAACTTCGAAATAACTAAAAGTTATGAAAATGAAAAAAAGTATAAACTTTCCAGCTCTTTAAACGAGCAAACTTATTAAGTAATGCGATAACCTATATAGGGTTCATTAATTAAGGTGCAAGTTACGAACTTTTAGTTGATAATAAACAATAGATAATGTAATATTGATACAGTTTTCTTTGTGTAAAACTGGCGTAACAAAGTGGAAAATTAGGATTTTCGATATTGTGATGACTCTAAGTTTTATGTATTCCAAAATTACTATGCACATTGTACAATCTGTTTTTTTGTATTATATGATTGCGTTTCGAAGAAATAACATCTAAAATAGCAAAACTCTTTGAATAGGTATACTACTAGAAACCAATATTCTAAAATTCGTCTCCCTCATCACTCTAATTATTGATAGGCCAATTATGTCTAAGCAATGTGTTAAGTTATTAGTTTTAAATTGTGAAAAAGGTATCGACTTTATATGAGATAACAGCAAAATGAAGAATTTAGGACCGTAGTTATAAGAAGAATTTAGATAGGAAATTTCGTTGCATTTTCTTAACCCAGAACTTTGCAATACAAGACAGGTTAATTAGCAAGCTTAGCAAGTTAGGTTACTGTAGGTTGGAAATAACCTATAATAACCTAACAAGAGCTTTGAAAAATAGGTTACAAGAGTAAGAAAGAAAAACTATGATCAAACAATTGTTTTCATTAAAAATGTTTGTCATAAATTGCCTTGTGATAGAACTTTCCTTCCTGAATTCCCTATGTAACTAGGGAAATATGACTTCTGCTCCCTTTATGGGGCAATTTGCCAGGGGTTTTCTCTCTGCCTAGAATTTTTCTGACTCAGGCCATTCCCAGGCAGGCCTCTTGGTGCTTCGGTATACAAAACAACTGGTTGTGTTGTGTGGTTTCTGAGCTTTGCTTCCTCCTTGACATGGGCGGTGCATACGGTGCTGAGTGTTAGAAAGACAAGGAGGATAACACAACTACTGGCTCAGGGTAAAATGAGTCCAGGAATCTTATCTACAAACAATATAGGAAAGGCATTTAAGATCAGTTGTCTACAATCATACTATCTTAATCCCTAGATCTCTATAACAATCAAATCAGTTTAAATACAAATATATTAGTTTACCATTATTATTTTGCGCCATTATTATCATTCTTATTCTACATCAAATGGATATTTCATAAAAATTTATGTATTTATTTAGTCCGTTATTAACATGTTTGTTGGGCTCTCAATCAAACTAGGAAAACTCATGGGGGATGATACACCCCCACTTTGCAGGTCTCTATAAAGGTCAAAAACTCCATCATAGTTGATAGAGCATTGGAAAAATATGTGATTCAAGTCCTTGATTGCTCCGCATTCACAAAATGGGGAATCTGCCACCTCAATTCTAAACTGATGTTCCGTAGTCAGGCAATGTCCTGTTCGCATTCTTATAATGGTTGTGATAATTTTTCTGTTTTTCTATTTTATTTTTTGAATCGGTTTAAGACATCCTTTTTCTATCCATCAATTCTTGCCTTGTGTAAGGCAAGATATGTCTTATGTCCAGGTCTAGTTGCAAAGGAACATTGAGGTTTCTCCCTAATTTTGCAAATTGATCCACTTTTTCATTCCGGTTTATTGTGGAATGGCTTGGTATCTAAGCCAAAGAAATCTCAAATCCTGCATCTCTTGCTTCAATTAAAAGTATTTTTGTTTTTAAAGTGATATGGTCATTTTTAGGGTTTATGGTATTGTCACACCCGTGTTAGTAGTTACGGTGCACACCCAGTAACCAGCACAGTCAGCAAGGTTAGCGTACGGAGGTCGCTGACTGGTATAAAAGATGCACCGTAGCTCGGCTAAATTACCGAACTCTGGGGTCATCCCCAGAGGGAGGTCACGAGCGACAGTCCGAACTTTCTAGTGCCCGGACGGCTCGTTACACTTGGACGACTTGGCGACACTTCAGAAGGGCTTACGCACCTACCACTATACGTACACACCCACACACCCCCTCTTGGTCAGTGTTCACTGCCTAATAAAGAAGACATACTTAAGCTACGATCTTGTTTCTCTTCCTACGCTACCCCCTAAACGTGACATGGTGGAGGCGCCCCGTTCAATCCCCGTCTATTAATCTTCATATTGATAGACACACCCTCGCAAATTGAAGCCAATTAAGTCACAGGGAAAAGATGAAGGAATAACAGAGGAAAAAGAAGAGAGGCAAAGACCAGAAGAAAGAAGAGAGAGAAAGAAAGAGAGATCAGGAAGACGACTCAACCATGCCCACCCCCACAAGTTCAAGCACACCCCAGAAGAATCAAGACGAGTTTTGACGGACCAGCCTGCAGGTCCGCAGTTGCTTGAACTGAGTAGGGCTATATCAAGAGCGGCCTGTAGGTTGCCCTAAACATTTTAGTGTATAGGAGCACATTTTAGTTTGTAGTGTATTGGGTAAGATAAAACTAAACTTTTGATAACTAGGTTTCATAAAATAAGTGTATGTATAGTTAATGCAATAACAATATCTCGATTTCTAGACCAGTGACGCCATTCCCGACCTAGGTACTTTGCTGAGGTAGCAAAATCGCGCAAGTATAAGGTGTTTTGTTTATAAATACATGTTATGTCTGTTTATGTTATTGGAGTCGGGCTTGTTTGCTAATTAATTGTTGACTTTAGGGGCCACCTAATTACCTCGTTGCGTCCATCGACAAATTGACCTGATTAAAGAAGCGAGAAGAAGAGGAGCAAGCCTAGGAGAAACCAGCATCTTCGGATGGGTTCCGCACCGTCGGTTCTACAGCCGCGTGCACCCAGAGTCCCGTAAATGAAGGGCTGAAGAAGGTTCTCCAGATGGGCTTAGAAATGACGATGTAGAGTAGTCCAAAGCAACGTGTGCTAAAAAGAGAGCACGCAATGGACCAAAGATGTCGAAGCTAAGCGATGGATTTCCGCTTAGACAAGGTAGTACCGAGAGAAGGTACTAGAAGATGGTGCCCAATGCAGGGGACAATTTACGCTTAAATGAGAAAGCAAGAAGATGGACGCAACAACAAGGTTGAAAGGGGACCCAATGAAAGGAATAATTGTTTTTGAGTATGCAAACATGGCAACGTCTAAAAATCGAGAAGTAGAAGTAGTTAAGATATTTTTTCAATAAAGCTTTCCCCACCCCTTTTTTAGCAAATAAGTAACATGTTTTAGTTTTAAGAAGTAATAATTGTTGGTTTGAATAAAGTACATCCCCACCTGCTTTTTAAAGTAAGATTAGAAAATAAGTGAGTTGATTTTGTAAACATGGACTTTTAGTGTTCGGGGCGAACACTTATTGGAAGGGGGAGATGTCACACCCGTGTTAGTAGTTACGGTGCACACCCAGTAACCAGCACAGTCAGCAAGGTTAGCGTAATGAGGTCGCTGACTGGTATAAAAGATGCACCGTAGCTCGGCTAAATTACCGAACTCTGGGGTCATCCCCAGAGGGAGGTCACGAGCGACAGTCCGAACTTTCTAGTGCCCGGACGGCTCGTTACACTTGGACGACTTGGCGACACTTCAGAAGGGCTTACGCACCTACCACTATACGTACACACCCACACACCCCCTCTTGGTCAGTGTTCACTGCCTAATAAAGAAGACATACTTAAGCTACGATCTTGTTTCTCTTCCTACGCTACCCCTTAAACGTGACAGTATTGTCATCCATTTTTATGATTATGATATTTTGATATTCTTATATGAGATATGTTTTTGGACCACCGTATCCATCCTCCTAATGATTCCTGATAATATTGTATCCCTTAATGTAAATGTTTTCATCCCTATTTCATTTAGTGCTATTATTTGTGGGTTGTATTTCCAAAAAAATATTTCATTGCAAAATTTGGAAGTCTTTGTGTTCAATCATTTTTGTCTCATGATTTCCTGGTTTCTCTTCTTTGAGAACATCTATACATTATTTACTATTTAGTTAGAATTCGCTATTTGATCCCATTTTCATGTTCAACAGAACATTCTGTTTTGTTGTCGATGATTTGCACTAGTTACACTAGTTGGAAAAGTCTCTTGTGTTAAGGGTGTATAGGTATGTTGTTCGTCTTCTTGTATTAATGGGTTCTACTTGAGTCATTGGGGTTTAGAAGTGCTTTATTATGCTTACTTTTATTATTAAAGCTATGTATGTATCTTGGGTGTTTCGTTTCTTAGCTTGATTTCTATATGTTCTTTTAAATCCCTGCTGCTGCTCTACTACCTCCCGTCTTTGCATTATGGATATTCTATTAGTTTCCTATTGTCTCGATGGAAGGGGAGGTTCTCTTGGGTTATACTGGAAGTCCCTTTCATTGGTGTATTGCTTAGGACACGTATCGTTGGCTTTTTGGAAGGTTATGTTTTCAAAAACTATTAGTTTTTTAATTTGGGTTTGCCTTTCATATTCTGAACATTGTTTTGATGTCGAAATGTGTTCTCCACATTTGCAATGATAACATTTCTTTGATATCTTTTTTTGTTGTTAACATTGTTACTGCTAGACATAGCTTGACTATCTGGGGTTTGCATTTCCCCATGAGTTATTACATCCTCACTTGCTATATTTATTAAAATATCATTTTTGGTTGGTGTAAGGTGATCTGTACACATTCATTAACAAAACCAGTTTTTGAAGGCTACATTTTCAGAAACACTATTAATTTCTAATTATAAAACCGTCGATGGCAATACGTTAATTAATCCGCTTAATTGGGATACCAATAAGTTTCGATAATTTAGCGCTGAAAGGTAAACATTAACGTAGTCCTGAAAGCTCTCCACCGTTACAAACTAATTAGAGTCGCCATCCCCACGCAGGGTCACGTACATTTCTCCCAGCTCTTAAGCTGGTCATTTAAATTTAAAGTGCTTTTCTGCATGTGCATGTTTAGTTCGTTTGGAAAAAGATATTTTTTCGTATTTTTTTTTTAATTGTAGGAAAGTGGGTTTATTCTCGGTAATAATTGAAAAGATGCACCTAGGAAACGCAATTAAAATTTTAATTAAAGCACCCCTTCAGTGAAATGTTTACTGGACTGTGGATACTTAAGAATTTTAATGGCTTGGAACGAAACAAGGTAAAAACATTCAAAAGTGCTAATTTCAGTTTAGTTACTAATTTAGTAGATTCTTTTATGTTTAAATGGTGTCTAATTCAGGTCAATCCAAACGAGTACAAAGTGGGTTTTAAAATCAATATTTTTTCCCTGTTATTATCGTACCAGTAAATAATTTAAAAGTGCAGTAACTATGAATATTAGAGTGGTAAAATATAGGTTGTGACACAGTTTCTAAAAATATCATTTTAATTCAGTTTTGTGCTATCTTGCAATCTTTACTCAGTTGTTTTCAGGAAATGTCAAGAATAATTTGTTTGTACAGAATGATGGTTTATATTCTAATCAATAGCTAACTCCGTGAATTTTAATCTGTCAGCATAGTTTAAATTAGCAAAGTTGCAGTATTTTTTCTGCATCACGAGAATCTAATGTCAAAATTGACATATGCCAATCGTTTGTCGAATTTTTGACGTATTTTAATTAGATCACCCTGTGTTTGGTTTGCTTAATCGAAGATCTTTTTATTCTGATTTCAAATCTATCTAACTTCAAACGTAACAGTGAATACGCACAGACAATTCAATTATTTTACTAATATTAGCATTTAGTATCAGCTGATCTTTACAGTATTGCAAGCTCAAAATTGCATTATTAAAGTCATATGGTGAGTCTCTTACAAATTGAGTTTTCACAACTGGATTTTTTCAAAGGGTAAACAACACTAAAGGTCACATGACTTTTTTTTGTGTTGCATGTATAAAATTGCAGAATCAAAGTTACATGACGTGTCTTTCAGCTTTTACAAATATCTAAATATTATTTAGCCAATTTTTTGCGTAGCAAACTCTGTTTTATGGTCACGTGACTGATTTTGCCAAGTGTCAACTGGCCTTTACAGTGTTGCAACCTCAAACTTGCGCTATCAATGTCACGTGTGACGTGGCTCTTACAACTTCAGCTTTCACAACTGTCTAAATTTGATTTAGCAAATTCTCAACGTTTTAACTATATTCTAAAAGTATTTTCAGTATTGCAAATTCAAAATGGCATACTCAGTCACGTGATCGACGTATACTTTACAATTTCTACTTTTACAACTGCCTAAATTTGATTTAGCAAATTTTCTTAGTTTAAACTGTGCTGGTCACGTGAGTGATTTTGTCAGGTGTCACCTGGCTTTTACAGTGTTGCAACCTCAAACTTGCGCTATCAATGTCACGTGTGACGTCGCGCTTACAATTTCTTTCACAACTGTCTAAATTTGCCAAATTTTCAAGGTTTAAACCACAATTTCAACAGTCACGAGACTGTTTTTGACAAATGTCAACTAGCCTTTTCAATGATGCAAGTTCAAAATTGCATAATCAAAGTTACGTGACGTGTATTTTGCAATTCAGCTTTTACAACTGTCTAAATTTGATATAGCAACTTTTCACCGTTGAAAGTATGTTTTTATGGTCACGTGACTAGTTTTGACAGGTGTCAACTGGCCTTTACATTGTTGCAAGCTCAAAATTGTGTTATCAACGTCACGTGACGTGGCTCTTACAATTTCGGCTTTTACAACTGTCCAAATTTGATTTAGCAAATTTTCAACGTTTTAACTATATTCTAAAAGTCACGTGACTGTTTTGACAGATATGAACTGGCTTTTACAGTGTTGCAACCTCAAACTTGCGCTATCAAATGTCACGTGTGACGTGGCTCTTACAATTTCAGCTTTCACGACTGTCTAAATTTGATTTAGAAAATGTTCAGCGTTTTAACTATATTCTCAAAGTCACGTGACTGTTTTGGCAGATATGAACTGGCCTTTTTAGTATTGCAAGTTCAAAATGGCATAATCAGTCACGTGACGTGTATTTTACAATTTCTACTTTTACAAACTGTCTAAATTTGATTTAGCACTTTCCTTAGTTTATACTGTGTTTCTATGGTCACGTGAGTGATTTTGTCAGGTGTCAACTGGCTTTTACAGTGTTGCAACCTCAAACTTGCGCTATCAAATGTCACGATTGACGTGACTGTTACAATTTATTTCACAACTGTCTAAATTTGATTTATCAAATTTTCAAGGTTTAAACTACAATTTAAATGTCACGAAACTGTTTTTGACAAATGTCAACTAGCCTTTCCAGTGATGCAAGTTCAAAATTGCATAATCAAAGTTACGTGCAAAGTAAGTTTTTATGGTCACGTGACTAATTTTGACAGGTGTCAACTGGCCTTTCCAGCGATGCAAGTTCAAAATTGCATATCCAAAGTTACGTGACGTGTATTTTACAATTCAGCCTTTACCACTGTCTAAATTTGATTTAACAAATTTTTACAGATCAAAGTATATTTTTATGGTCACGTGACTAATTTTGACAGGTGTCAACTGGCCTTTACAGTGTTGCAAGCTCAAAATTGTGTTATCAACGTCACGTGACGTGGCTCTTACAATTTCAGCTTTCACAACTGTCTAAATTTAATTTAGCTAGTTTTCAACGTTTTAACTACATTTTAAGTCACGTGACTGTTTTTGACAGATGTCACGTGGTTTTTACACGTTGCAAGTTTGAAATTGCATAACAAACAGCTTTTTACAGCATGTCTACATTTCATTTAGCGTTTGTCACGTCAAGAATATACCCAAAAACCCCAAAAAATAAAAATAAAACTCTATAATTTTCGAAAAGTAACCAATATAACCAACTGCAAAAAAAATACATATTTGAAATCAGAAAAAGATATGTTCCGACTATAAAATAAAATACAGTGTGCTTCATTTAAAATAATCAAAACATATGTCAAAAGTTTGACAAGTGATTGACATATGTAAAATATAAACAATCACCACTTTGAATGAATTATTAACGCACTCTTGCAGTGATTTTAGTGAGATGAATTTGAAAGATATGTAATTTGACATAAATTACCTTGAAAAAATAAAGTAATATAAAATTAAGAAAAAAGTACATTTTCCACTTACGTGCTAAGACGTTTGAAACAATAGCTATAGGTATGTCAGTATATTTAGGTAGTTATTTCTAATTAACTCTGCGCCTCTGTAAATGTATTGTCAAGTTAGAAAAGTGAATTAAACTGGATAAGTATTGGCAGAATCCACCTAGTAAAAGCAATTAAGTTTTTAATTAAAACGGTCCCACGAAGGATTCTCATCAGACATAGCCGATATTACTAGCTTCTGTGAGCGTCTACTCCAGTAAAATTTGGTTTTCACTAATTAAAATCTCAAAAATGTTTTTCCAATCTAAGGATAATTTTTACTTCCCTGACATTGTTATGTTTTTTCAGCATTTCAAACTTTACCCTTAAAATGACCTTAACCCTTTAAAACTGAAGTTGCAAAATAACAATCAATCAAGGGACAAAACTGACTTCTTAACAGCACCGCAATATCGCAAATACTCTAAATTCAGTTTTGCTCTCATCCTAATGCTTGCGCATCCCCTAAACCCAATAAGATTTCCCATTTTCTTCACGTCTGAGAGGGTAACATGACATTGTCAAACAGATAAGTTGTAATACGTCATATTCCGCACGTGTTAGGAAAGTAGCTGTTGAAATATTTTCCGTGTCAGCTGAGATATAAATATTACAGTGATATCAGAGATAGCCAAGAGGTAGAAATAAAATTGGATTACATTCCCCTGTCTCCACAAATAGAGGCAAAACCCCGAAAACGATTTTTTCAGGAGGGGAATAATGTAACGGAAACAATCTCATTGACAATTTTACTTTTTCTTTCTTTGGATTTATTTGTGTAAGGAAATTAAATCCGTGCTTGGGTTGGTTGTTTAACGACGCGGACAAGACGTTTTCAATTGAGAGTTGTCGCGCTCAATTACGGAAAAGTCTGATCAGATTTCCAACCAACTACTACATCGCGATAAAGAAAAACCAGATAACAAGGCAGAAAAAGGGGGATCGGATACACATTGATCGCGATTTTCAAAGACAGACTCTTCGACGCCGACCTTTTCACATGAACTTCTATCCTAGAATTCTGAAAACACACATCATTATCGCCTAGGAAAACATCACCCTGACATTCAATTTCTCAATTGATAAATGAGTATCCTAAAAATAAATTTCAGCAAAGACAAAGTCCAGTTTCCCTAACAATGGAAGAACACACTCAATTTTGGTAAATTTGTTTGATAACTAACTTTACATACTGGTTTGTTCACAACTTCCTCTAACATTTTAAGGACAATTACCTTATTTGATGCGAGCGAATTAATTCCGGCAATATACAGAGCCGCTCCAAAACAAAGTTGCAAAACTTTAAAACGCGCAACGAGCGGTAGAAAAATCGATACGCTATTCCCTGGGAGCGGTTTTTTTTGGCACACCCGTTACAGTAATCCCTGAAAACGCGGCGCGAGTGGTTGACGAAGAAGATCGACTCGCGACCGCTGAAAACTCGCTACTGATGAAAATTTCCCATCCGATCGGGAGTTCGCAATGCGAAAATGATGCCTACATTGTGGGGAAGGTCCGTCAGAGGGCTGCACCTGTCGGATTCTGGTTTTTCTGTCAAT
The DNA here is from genome assembly GCF_016097725.1 of Ips typographus. Lineage (NCBI taxonomy): Eukaryota > Metazoa > Arthropoda > Insecta > Coleoptera > Curculionidae > Ips > Ips typographus. Next base: position 7,621,264 of record NC_138424.1, read on the forward strand.
AACTATGAAAAATTTCAAGTTTTAAATACTTTTAACATAGTTTGACTGATTAATATGTCCAGTTTGTATACCTACAAATAAGAAGAAAAATAAACTAAATTCTAAATTGTTTAGTCGTTAAAGTTCAATAACAAAATTGTGGACAACTTTTTTTGACCAACATATTAAAAATTTGAGTTTCAGAACCGAAATAACACTCACATTCTTTGGACGTACTTTAAGAAACTGTCATGCACATCAGAAAAATTACTGATTTTTCTTTTATTACTTAGAAATCACGCAAACAAAATGTTGAGTGTAACGTTATTTTGTCCTAATATCGATTTAGATAGAAAAATCCCCTGTTTGCGGGCTTTAGGTGAAATTGTACAGGGTGTTGTCGTATAGCGTTGGAAAGAGCGTAAAAACTGCTTTAAAATGAGGTTTGAAAGGTCCTGGTCAAAAATAGCTTGTTTAGTTCCCGAGATGTCGCAACTTGAAAATTGTCCTGCTATATTGATTTTTGATCATTTTGGCTTAAAAATCAAGATCTCATTTTAAAGAAAATTTCCAGAAAATCAAATAAAATGGCGTATTCAGTTAAACTTTCTATTCAATCTGAGTCTAATAGAAAGGAACGCAAAAATGTTAAAAAAAAACAATATACAAAAAATACACACCAATATATTTTTGGGGTTTGCGCTTAAAAACATATAGTCAATATCTTCAGCTCTAGTATATGTGAGTTTTGACACTATACAGTATGTCCAAGATTCGATTCTCTATACAGGGATCGCGCTTCCCCGAAGAGCTACTGCAAAGGCTAAATAGGAAAAGTTTTAGAGAAGTTAATAGGCAATCCAACACCGTTTTAGAAATATTTAATTTTTGCTTCGTTTTTGAATTATTTTTGAAAAACCAAAAAACGAGCATTTTCAAAAAAGTGCTGTATTTTCGCTAATTTTATAAATTTTAAAATTTGGCTTGAACATTGTTAGAGCAACTTTTTAAGGACTATCTTTCTGTGCATTTCGTTTTCAGTTCCGACGTTTCGGTCTCGAGTAGGGCTTCCAAGTCCCGGGACTAGAAAGCTATTCGGGACTGAATTGAAAAGTCCCGGGACTGATCCGATGGTCCCGAAAAATATGAAAACTAACCAAAAAAATAATGTTTTTAATAAAATTAAAGTCTTTTTTAGAAGCAAAAAATATTAACAAGTATTTGAAAACCCCTCGGAAAACCCACACTTTATTACCTATTTTTTTGAATAAATTAAAATTATAAGGCTACTAGAGTCTTTAGAGTTCTCTAGGGACAATCTGAGCCTCTTAGAAAACTCGTTTGGACTCCACACTACTGTTAAATTTCGGGACCAAATGTGGTCCAACACAGGTCCCTTGGACCAGAGTATTAAAATGCCACAAAATAAGTATCCAAATGAAGAGAAATTTGACATGCTGGCACTGTATCTTCAGTCCAACAGAAACGCATACGTGACTTCAATTAGGTATTTGGAGACGTATCCAGAACGACGCCAACCTCACAAGACCCACTTTAGAAATCTAGTTGTTAATTTATTAGCCGTCAATGAAAACCCAACCGCATCTGTTAGAATGGTGAAACAAGATGTAAACGTGTCAAAATCAACTGTTCACCAAGTTCTTAAAACTTCTGGATATCATCCTTATAAGCCAACAGTTGTACAAGGACTTTTGGAGACCGATTATCCCAGAAGACTCTGCGTTTCTCGAACTGGTACATTGATAAAAGTAATGAGGACCCAGAATTTTCTAATTTTGTTGTATGGACTGATGGAAGCAGGATTTCTAATTGTGGTGTTTTTAATAAGCAGAACAGACATGTTTGGGCTGTAGAGAATCCCCATGAGGTTGCTCAAAGACGGATGCAGACAAGATTTGGCTTAAATATTTGGTGTGGAATCATTCGTATGCAAAAAGTTGCGACTCAGTAACTGAGCAATGTTTCTCATTTTAGGAAATCGTTTAATAGGGCCATTTACATTTGATTATAACCGTAATGGAAGGAGGGATTTATAGAGAGCTGAGATCTTACCAGCTCTTCGAGAAATTGTGCCAAACGAAGCTGATTTTATAAAATTATGGTTTCAACTGGATGGCTGTCCTGCGCATAACACCGGTTGGTTATGGATTTTCTTAGAGAAAATTTTGGAAACAATGTCATTGCATTAAACGGTTCAATCCCATGGCCAGCGAGATCTCCAGACCTATTCCCTTTAAATTTTTATCTTTGGGGTCATGCTAAAAATTATGAGTTTGAACCTCCTACAAATGTTGATGTTCTCCGAGAAAGGGTAATAATAGTATATTCTATATTAAGAGCGGAAAGTAGTTATTTGCCGCTTGCACATGAAAATTGCAGCTTGAGGCGAAGCCGAACGCTGCAATCATGTAAACGAAGTCTCTCTTGTCTATGAAGAACCTCGTCACTAGTAGAGACCTAAACCTACAGCTCCGCATGCGTATATTGCGCTGTTATATCTTCCCAGTGCTACTCTATGGCTCCGAGAGTTGGACATTATGCCAAACAATGGAAAACCGCATTGACTCCTTTGAGATGTACTTGTATCGCCGTATACTGCGCATATCCTGGGTAGACAGGATAACCAACGAGAAAGTGCTAAGAAGAATAGGTAAAGGTAAATAACTGCTGACAACCATCAAAGAATGAAAGCTCATCATGAATACATAGGGCACGTTATGAGGGGGGAGCACTTTTTTTTGGTTTTTCTAAAATAATTTAAAAACGAAGCAAAAATGAAATATTTTTAAAACGGTGTTGGATTGCCTATTAAATTCTCTAAAACTTTCCCCATTTAACCTTTGCAGTAGCTCTTACGGGAAGCGAGATCCCTGTATAGAAAATCGAATCTTGGACATACTGTATGGGTAACTAAACCTGCGGAATGTTAAATAACATAATCAACTTTGGTAAAGGTATATCTAATTTAAATTCTGACATGGTTCTCTGCAATAAAAAATTGAAAATACCAAAACAGCACCAATAAACTACAAGTCAAACAAACAACACTTAAATACAAATAACAAGCATAATTCCAGTTTTCCACTAAGTGAAAATAATCAAAACACAACAAAAACATTTAGAAAAAGTTAAAAGAGAATTTTTTAAAAAATACACAGTCAAACAATAACGGAATGAATAAGTTAAATGCATTAGTGTAACTACGTTACACAGGAAGGCAGTGCAGAATTCTTACAGAAATTCCATTTTACAATAATTCCCCCTACAAAAGCATTAAACACCAAATTGAAGAAACATTTTATAAAAAGCATCCACAAACACTTTCCCAATAAAAGAGACCAGTCCAACCACCACATTCGACTTAACTCTAAGGCCAAAACTTGTTAAACAACTCCATAAAACTGTCGTAGATCATAAATGTTATGGCAACGTCCAGGCACACTCTACCTAATCTAGGGACTGTGCCTTTGTAGAACGCAAAAGCTCCTTCGTTCTTCCAAATTTGAACGGCACAGTCAAGAGTGTTTTTGTACTTGCTGGCTTCCAAACCTTGCATTCTCGTTTTTACTACGTCTAATGGTGTGTTGCCAAATACAGATGCAGCTCCTAAGAGAAGATGATTTATTATTGACAACAATTTTAAGATTTGACCAAATTTTGCATTATACAAGGTGGTCCAGTTTTAATTGTCAGCCAAAAATAAGTTAACATACATTATGTCATGATCCTGAAAAATGCTTCTCAAGGAAAATACAGTCCATAAAAGTTCAGTTTAAAAAATCTGTTTCTTGTCATAACTGTCAAACCGCTGGAGCAATTTTAATCAAATTTAGAACAAAAACATATGAAATTAATACTCATTATGTGATGTTAATGGCGTTTGTCGAAACTGTCCAGTGGAGTAAATACAGAAAGATGGTTTTAATTTTTCTGTTCTATTTTCTATGTCACTGGATATTTTTAAAAAATTTCAGTATTTTTTTACTTTACTTGTTCAATTTGACAAAATAAGTATCTCTTATAAAATTCTGATTAAAACTTTGTTTACCAGTTAATTGAGTTATTATGTTCAAAGACCCAAAACCAACCCAACCCAACTTAAAAATTGTCTTGAAAACGGTGAAAATCGACTTAAGAAGCTTAAAAAATGTCTTTGTAGTCAGTTTTCATAGTTTCCAGACAAATTGCAAGACTTTAGTTTTGAAAATTGACTTAGAAACCAATAAATTTACTTTGAAACGGTGAAAATGGACTTGAGAAGCTTAAAAATTGTCTTTGTAACCAGTTTTCACAGTTTTCAGACAAATTGAAAGACAGCCTTGACAATTGACTTGAAAACTGTGAAGATTGACTTGAGAGCCAAAAGATGACTCTGAATCAATGAAAAGTGACATCAAACCAAAAAGTGACTCTGAATCAATGAAAAGTGACATCAAAAGCTTAAAATTAATTTCAATATTTTAGTCTTGAAAATAGTCTTAAATACAGGATATTGATATTAGATTCATGAAAATTGACTTGAAACTTTCCAAGTTTTTTTACTATGCTTTTCATTTTCTTAGAACTCTGTTAGGGCTTTAGAACTGCTTTCAGATTGGAAAATCGAGATTTAGGGTTATCTTCACCAAGTTTTTGACATAGCAGACTTAAAAAACTATTTTTACATTTTCCATAGGCTTATACATGCCATTTCACGCTTTGTCAATATTAAATTGACTTCTAGACGCTTCACTGTGCTTTAAGACTGAAAAATCGAATTTTAAACTATTTTTCATAGTAAAAGTTAAGTTTCAGACTCTTCATTGATGAAATTAAACAATTTTGGCATTAAATGATACGATATTAGTCTTGAAGACTAATTTTTAGAATTAAATTAGTTCGAAATTTCGGACTACGGGCTATGGATTGGTGAATTATTGTTATTTAAAACTGGACCACCCTGTATTGTCAAAATAAGTATAATGTATCAAGTTATCATAATTTGACTACATTTTTTCATGTTACATGTCCGAATATCACCCCCAATAAACTACAATGTTAACTGAAGACCAAAATGTCGCAAATTGTTTGCTAATTTTGAACTCTGTTAAAAACTTAAAAAAAAAACAAAGTATTACCAGCTATGGCACCAAAAGCTCCCACCAACAACTTAGGAACTGGCTTGGACTTATCATCGCCCTTGTACAAATCCTTGAGGCTTTCCATAACAAAGAATCGAATAGCCTGATTAGAACCCTGTTTCATAATTGTGGCAGTCAAACCCTTATAAACTCCCCCTATACCTATAAAACAATCCACAATCTATCTGATTTATGATTTGAATAACCAACACCAACCTTGTTCCTTAATAATAATCCCTACGCCATGGAAAAAGCCCTTATATCGAGGATTTCCACTTCTTTGGTCATTAATAAACTTAACCTTAACAGTCTCCATAGGAGTGACGGCAAAAATAGCTTCGCACACACCAGCTCCTAAACCACATAACAGTCGATTACTGATCGACAAACTGCCATCAGGTTCCACAGCCAGGCCTCGTAAAGTTTCAAATGCGCCAAATCTTACGGCACTTTTAGGTATCGAGCCATAAAGTAAAACACTAAGACCTCGGTAAAGTCCAAAAAACCCGTGATTTTTCACGGTTTTTCTGACACAGTCTGCAATACCGTCGTACTTTTTTGCAGCCCCTTTTTCGTCTAACTGCAGCTGCGTTTTTACGTATTCTGTGGGAAATGTGATGCAGATTTCAATGCCTCCGGTTATTCCCCCTGAAATTTCACTCAGTAAACCAGATATAAGAAAGTGGGTAAAGGTGTAAAACCTGCAATTATTCCTTTAAGACTTTGGTTGCCACCACCAGCTGGAGCTGCTGCTCCATTTTGTTGGAGCCAAGGTCTTTGATAGTAAGGGTTTAGGAAAACAGGAGCTGCTGTCTTTGGTGTCATAGTGGCTTTGGTAAAGAAGCTAAAAATGTGAATGTATGTTAAAAAAAATGTGTTTTCCTGTTATACATAAATGCTTGCATTAGCTGTGCTTCAAAATATGAAAAGCTTATTGCAGCAATGTAAATATTAACTTTGTATAAATATGTATTTAATTTAATGCAATAACTACCATAATTAGTCCTTAATCTTAACATTCTTAACTGTTGCTTGCAGCATTGTTAGTTCAAGCAAGTAATCCATAATAGTCACAAAAATCCTTTTAACAATATTGTTATTTATAAAGTAGGAAGTGTGGCATTTTAATAACTTAGTAAGTGTTAAATTTACATAAACTAAATAAGTATTATGATTTCTGATTCATCCGTGTTGTCCCGAGTTCCTTTGGTACCAAATAGTCGGAAACAGCCATTGGGAGCTGTCAGAGAACTGGTATAGGCTTAGGCAAATCAAAACATCGCATTTTTTGAAATTGTGCCAAAATTTGATTTATTTTAGCCAAAAGAAATTTGTGTGTTTTTTTCAAGGTGAGGTTCTAGTATGGTCAGAAGACCTGAAAAGAAGCCAACCCAAGATTTTAAGTGGGTTACCTAACCCATAACCAACTTAAATTAGGCTTAGTAAGGTCAGTTTTTACTCATTTTAAGAGTTTTTTAGAGATTTTACTTAACATAAAAAGGGCCTGGACAAGAGGGCATACAAAGGTTCATACTAAACATAAATTCACCAAAAATTTGCAGTTCCTTTGTGAGACACTTTCTTTCTTTTTTTATTTCTTCTTTTTTGTTTAATATGGACCTTCCTAAGCACTTTTGTGAAAGCTACCTCAAAAAATAAACATTTGAAGTTATCTTTAAAAAATCTTAAAAAACGCTTTACATTAGTAAAAAATTGAAACTTAATTAAGGAAGGAAAACCTAATTTAGGTAGGTTATGGGTTAGAAAATCCAATCAAAATCTCAGGTTGGCTTCTTTTGAGGTCTTCTGACCATACTAGGACCTCACCTTGTCAAAAACAAGGAATTTCTTCTTCTGGCTAAAATATTGTCCAAAATTTGGCAATAACTAAAAAATGCGATTTTAAAATTTTCCAAGAGTTTCTGATGGCTGTTTCCAACTATTTGGAACCCAAGAAACCTGAAACAACACTTTTTCTCAATGGGACCAAACACAAACCAAATTTTGTTAAATGTTTTAACAAAATATGTATTTTTTGGAACTTATCAGCTAAAAATCTCACTATCTGGTCTTATAAAATGTGTTTTCAACTCTACATACAATAAACTTGCAAAAAAGACAAAAAAAACACTTCAAATTCCAGGAAACTACTGGATGACTTGATCCACAAATCCTCCACCACTAAATTAAGAAAAATTATGTATTTAGTTATAATTTATACAGAAACTGGTCTTTCTACAGAAACTGTCACTTTCAAAATGTAATGTATGTAATATAATATATCTTCATTACAAAAAAAAAACAAGTAACTAAGTCAAATATGTAGTAGATACCTGTTTTAAATACTCTCAAAGTAACCTATACTGCTAACAAAAGTAAATATTACAATACAATTTTTCCTTGTAATATTTTTGAAAATTATAACTATTTTACACATTCCTGTACATTATATTATACCCTAAAATAATCTAAAAAATTAAATTTTAAGCCATTCAAAGTTAAAACAGTCTTATTTCAATTGAACAGTAGTTGAGATGTTCAATAATTAGTAGACTAGGGCAAACAATTTTTTAAATGACCTAAAAGTGTTAATTAAAACCTAATAATTCTACAAATTTCTATAAAAATTTAAATCCACTTACCTATAACACTGTGTGTGAATATATTTACATAAAAACCAGTAAAACCTTATTAAAACTTTACTGTCTACCAAATTTGAAAAACATTTGAAGGACAATAAATGTGTAAATATTTAACCTTGTGTTATACAGCTTACAACAATAATAGATTGGGAGTGCATGCTGAAAGAGTGGCATGTAATAGGACCACCTTCATTTTTATCAATTTATCAACACACTAGAATGTGTTTGACTGTGCTTGGTTACTGTAGTTTCATATAAATTTAATGATTTTTGATAACAGGATTATTATAGTGAAATCTTGTATTGTTTGTGCAGTTTGCAATAATTTTCTTTTTTATTATTTTGGACACTTTTAAAATTATTGGGAAAACAGTGCAATCAGTGTATCTACAAAAAAATCAATTTTTAATTACAGACAAGCCACGTATTTTTATTCAAACTTTCCATATGTTCTTCTTGGAATATTGACTATTATGCAATTAAATTGATAGACCAAACTAGTTTTGGGAATGTTTTTACATTGTTGTTTAGGTTTAGCCAATTTTTCAATAGCAAGCAATGTAAAAACGTTAAGTTTTACAGCAATACAAACGCAGTAAACCGGCTATAATCTTGTCGTAAATCATACTTACAAAATTAAGGAGGTTTTCCCGGATAATTTTATAAAAACATTGTCTTTTTAAAGAAATCACACCACTTTTTAAATAATTTACATTTCAATGTTATGACGTCAACGTCAAGAGAGGCTTCTTCAAATTTTGTTGATGCGACCGATACAGGCAACTGTTTATACATCTCCCAAGTTTACTAGTTGCCGGTTCTGAATAGTGGGTATCACGTGGTACCTATGTAGGACTGCTCCTAAATGATCACATGATTCTTTATCAAGCAAATATGTCACTGTCAGTTCACTTAACTGTCAATCGTTGCTGGTTTTACTACCAAAGAGTTTGTGGAAGATCTTCAAAATTTAATTTATAAATTTAATTAACAAAAATGAGCCTGGGTAGTACTATTTACAACGCGATCTTCAAAAGATCTTCAACCTTTGCCTTGGCTTGCATAGCTTCGGCCTTTGTGTTCGAAAGAAGTTTCGACCTAACTTGCGACACCATCTTCGAGAACGCCAATAAAGGGGTATGCATGTAATTTATTATGTAACATTAAAATAAAATTTAGCCTTTTACTATGTATTTTATATTTTGTCTATTAGCTGTATTAAATACTTGACAATTTTTGTTACAGAAACTGTGGAGAGACATTAAGGACAAGTATGCCCAGTGATTCTCGAAAGCTGTTGGAAGTTTGTGATGTAGAATTGTTAATGTATTTATTGTAATAAAAAAGTTCTTATAGTTGATCAAGTTTGTTTAATGCTTAAATATCCCCAGTTGCAGTAGCTTTTTCTTTAAAAGTAATAATACTTATCCTACCCTACTGTACTACAAGTTAGAAATAACTTCTTCCTTATTTACTACTTATATGCTACTTTACAGTAATTTTTCAGATAGTGAGTGTTCTGCCAGCATTATAAAATACATGCTGTCAATAAATTAACTATTATAGTGAGCCCCACTTTGAGGTGCAGGGATGTTATACTTTGATCTTGGTGACAGAAGTCACACAACTCAGTATCTTAAGCCAGCAATAAGAATATGAATTGAAACATTAAACCAGTTTTTACTAGAATGTAGGAAAAAGTTCACAAGTTATGGCAAAAATTAAAATAAAATAGTATGGCCTAATAAAAAGGTAAATGCACAAAGGGGTCTAAAGACCATTTGAGTTTTGTGCCACTTTTAGTGCTTGAATTTACAATATAATGGCTCACCAATTCACATATTTTGTTAAATTAACACTAAAGTTTTCACATGGTTTATATTACATACAATACACAATTCAAGTTCAATGGTCATATCTCAAAAGCAGGAACAGGTAAAATTGAGTTCATTGTTTGCCTAAACAAAGTTTTGATGTAATATATAGAGCACACAGCCGGTTAGAATTCACAAACTAAAGTGTAAATTTGTATAAAAGAAAATATCAATCAATGAGTGTTTATTAAATGCAGGAAGTGAAATTCACAGCCTCATTTAATGAACAAAGTATTTTAAACTTTTACAGATTTATATAAAACCATGTTACAAATCACTTGTAGTTAGTTCAACATCAACTGTCCTAAAGTCTAAAATGAAGTGTTCAATTGGATTTAGTTTCACGTATCTCGTACTATTGGTGGTAAGTTGATTCTTTTTGCTTTTTCTACTTTTTTGGTATATATTTTGTGTGATTTAGGCTATAACTGAGGCTCAATGGGGTGATCCGCACATGGGGCAAGGACCACAAGGTAACTTATGTATTAACTATCAACATTTTTTTTAAAACAAGTATTATATTTAGGAGGCCCCCCTCCACCGCCACCTCCGCAACAACAACAACCCCAACAACCATACTATCCGGCGCCTAATCCGGCACCATACAACACCACTACAACAACCACCACTACAGCATCGCCTCCTGCTAATGGTTGTCCACAACAAGGACCTTATCAACACTATTAGCAAATAGTTTACCCATTGATGGGTTGAATCATGAAGTATTTTCAATAAAAGTAACTAATTTTTAAGTGTCAAGAAAATGATGATGCAAATATTCGCACTTTACCAAACTAACATTTATTAGCTTATGTGACCATCAAGCTACTATACAAAATTCATACTTTATCAATAAATGTTTTGATACTTAATTAATAGAACTGCATTTGTATTGTTACGAAGGCTGCGTAACTACCTGAAGATTTTCTGAAATTGGAGGATTAGAAGACATTGTTGTTCTAACAATGCTAATCCCTTTAATATGAGATTTCAACCCTATTAAATAAAGTAACCCATACAACATGTAAAATGCAGATCTTATTGAAGATGTTTTGACTAGAATGTTGGGGAAACAATTAATCTTAGATGGATGGAGAGGACTATTCTAGAAATCTGTCAATTATTGTGTGAAATAAATTCTATTAAGTGAACAAAAAGTCTCACTTATCAAATAAACCTGCGGTTTCTTAAATGGAACCATGGGTGCTGTTCTTGTAACATCTGCCTACCTGTGCATTTAAAACTGTTTTCAATAATTGGGATAAAATAATATAAACGTTTGGTCGCAGATCAATCAGTGGTTCAGAATGTCCACTGATTAAAGTGAATATCCAAAATTGTTCACCAAATCATCACAATTATTTGCATTGCTTATTTAAAAAAGTGAAGAACAATACCTAAATAGACAGAGGAATATACATATTGTTATCGAACATTGCATATAAAAAGAAACTTTTGCGCAGAAAGACAAGTAATCAATGAAAACCTTGGAAAATCTAGTCTGTGTAAGTAAAAAAATGATAAAATTAAAAAAATTGCTCTCTGCAAATATACAGTGTGTTGAGTTTAAACAAATACAAAAAAGGAGGTAGCACACTACATGAAAAAAAAAACAAACAAGTTTTCCATATATTTCAGATATCCAGTTGAAGTTTCAACATTTTTTTCCCCATTTCGGTGTTATTTTGATATATTTTGTAAAACTGGGTTATAAAGATTTTATCCTGTTTTGAATTGTGATCTAAACAGCGCAAATTTGCGTTGTTTGCAGTTTCTATACAACCTAATGAGTTCAGCTTTGGACAACGTGAAAACATCTTGCTATAGAGACTTTATATGAGCCCCTTTCCGCTAGGATCTAAAAGTATTGGCAAAGAAACCGTTTCAAGAACCGTTCCTACAGTTCAAAAGCTTCTCTGACAACAATAGGAAACGTACTTTGACCGAAAAATTCGGAAAAAGCAGCAAAAATATAACTTTTTAAAGTTTTTCTTGTGTAAAAATTTCATTTTAACGAACTTAAGTAGTAGTCAAGTCTTTTCAAGTAGTCAAACCAGGTGAAATTGTGTAGCAAGGCAGTCTGTATAATAGTATAATAATTTGTAGATGTATTTATATTGTGATATAAAAGGTATTTGTCAACATCCTAGAGATGGAAAAATACAATAAATTAATATGATCCGAATGAAGAAAATTAGCTACCATTTATATGACACTTAGTCACCTTAAAATACAGGAAACAATTATTATTTATTTACTTAAATGTATTTTTAGAAATTTTACAATGTTTTAATGTACTATACTTTGGAAACTACTGACCAATCAGGGGTTATTAAATTTAGCACTTTCCAGTCGTTGCCTTCGTTAAAATAATATAAATAAAAGTTGGCGACTATTCTGAATAAAAATTAGTCAGTTCTACACTGACCTGAAGTATAGAATGAAATGTTTTACCTGGTTTCCTCTGGCATATTTTCTGTTACTTGTGGTAAGTGCATATTTGACTGTCAAAAGTTTTATACATGGTTTTTTTATCACATACAGGTTGTAACTGAAACTCAGTGGCCTGATCAACACATGGGCCATGGACCACCTGGTATTAATTGAATGAAATCAATCAATCAGTGGTTTTCAAAGCAAATTTTTAGGTGGGAGACCACCGCCTCGACGACAGCACTATAACTATTATCCTCAGACTTACAACACGAGTTCAACTACCACCACAACTACCAACAGAAGCTCATCCTACTAAATAGAATGCACTACATTACCATACCCACCAAGTTTTCCGTGAGATAAAAATTCAAAGTGTTAATTAATTAAGCAATTTTACTATCATATTTTGTTAGGATGACAAATCTTCAACTTCACTTGCTGCTGCCGTTGTAGCTTCTGTAGCAGCTGGTGCAGCAACACTGACTTCAACAGCTACAGAAGCTGTAGCTCCAGCAATTGTGGTCGATTGTGTTGGGGATGCAGCTAAAAAAATGTTTATATTGTAATGGAAAATCTTAAATAAAACTCACTAATTGTACTAATAGTTCCTCTTGGTGGATAGCGTGGATACTTATGATACCAAATCCAAATACATGATGGTGGTTTATTAGAGTTGTTTAGTGGGTGTGTTTTTATTAATATACTATTTTCCTAAAAACAAAAACGGTAGTAGAATTTAAACAATTCCAGACACAACAAACTCACCAAAGTTATGAATAGTGCTAAAAGAACAAAGAGACCAGCATGCATTTTGGTAGGTTTATAATGACTATACCATGTTTTAAGTATAGAAACCAATGCATGCAAGAATCATTAGCAATTTTTGATGGCAATCAGGTCTTTCATTGTATTGTTACGTTTAATGAGGTCGTTTACAATTAGAGGGGGTGTTTGCGTTTGTTTTAATGAGATCGCAGTGCAAAAGAATGTAAAGTACAGAACCAAAACAAGGCAGTTCTCAGAGTTCTGTTGATGTCATAATAGAGACAAAACTAATAAATTTCTGGTCCTTCTGTGTGCTTTAGAAAAATGTCTCTTTAACACTCATAACTTTTCTTAATAGTCGACATTTCAAATAAATTCTAGAAGTATATTTATACACTTGTTACAGTTTCTGTGCTGAAATTTCTGCAAGTAACATCTATTAAAAACAGCTTAAGCAGTATGAGCTTTGGAGCAACCATCGTGTTTAGTTTAGGTATAGTAAATGGAAAGAAACTAGTCAATGAAATTAGTATTATAACCGCTTTAATGACGAATGAACTAAAGGAAATACAAAACAACCAACAAACTGATTAAAAACAGAAACACGGCTTTTTCCAAAAAAAGTTCAGAGTTTTTGCGAAGACTGAAGAACCCAAGATCTTTGTCAGAGAAGGGACAAGGAACATGGTACCATTCAGCATTGTGGATGTCATTATAAAATTCCTTGCAACTAGAGTATGTTTAAATGAGTTACAAATTGATTAAATCAATCAAAAAAATTAGAAGAAATCTTTAATAAAATCCTTTTTAAAAATTAAATAATTAAAAAGCAACCAAAACTTAAAAATACTCTTTCACCCGTAAATAATACTAAATATTACGAAAATAGTTGATTAAAAATAGCTGTTAAATAAAGTATCAATATGTCTACATTTTAAAGTTTTATTTTTAACATTTTGTTGACAATATATTGCTTCATCCATTTCAAATCTACTCATCTTCCTTTTTTTCAATTTTATTTTCGACGCTGTCTCTCTTAGTGGATTCGTCAACTTCTTCTACATCTTCCACTGGAGAACAAACCATTTTACAAGTCAGTTTGTCACCTTTCTCATTGTAAACTTCATCAAAAGGATTGCGAGGTGGTTTTGGTAGATGGTTCATGGATCTCAACTGGTATCCTCCGCCTCTATATGGGTAAAAATACGGATGTTCTCCTATGTTAGGAAGAAAAGTGTGAATTGGATTTTCTGGAGGAAATTGAGGTCCAACAAATTGGGAGCTTGTCAAGCCCTAAAATATTTTTATATTAGCGTGTAGGTACATAACTTGCTAGGAAAACTTACCACAGCCACTAAAACGAACAAAGCTACAACAGAAACAGGGAAATTCATTTTTTCAATGTTTTGCTGGAACCTAATAGTTTTGCAACCGGTATTCCACTATTTATTGGTTAGACTGTGTGTCTGCCTTTATAATCGATTTAGGTATTTTTTTCTATCAATGACTCAAATTATGTATGTAATAAAATGGAGAACGTCCGATGATGATTCTACAAAACATGTAACACGTATTTGGAACATAAAAATTCGACTTCCGGCTAGTGAATAAATAATAGACAATAATATAACAATTTCAATAATTTATCCTTGTCGTGTTGCACGATTTAATGCAAATATAATGATTATGTTTGAGTAATATGTGGTCAATTATTTGTAGCTTATTGGAGGGTAATTTATAAAAAAAACTTGATAATGGTGGCGTCAATAAAGGTGAAAAAAGTAATTATTTATTTGATTTTTCTTTATTTAATTATTAACTATGTTATTTTTGAAAAAAATGCCAAATAAAATTATTTTAAATAATGTGTAAGTATTCTTTACTTTCAGAAGGTTTGTTTACACTATTCCAAAATGGTGTAACAAGTCTGACTTATAATGTAATACAATAATTTATGTACCCTGCGTAAAAATTAAAAACTACATCACTGCACAAATTTATAGAATCTTACTGTAATCTGGTCCTGTCTGTCTGTGGTCCAGTTTTAAATGTCAATAATTTACCACTTGATAACTTATCAAAAGATAAGATGACATGCATTATGTAATTTTCCTGAAAAGCACTTCCTAAAGAAGATACATTCCTCCAAATTTCATTCTGAATTGTCTGAAACTGTATAATATAATAAAAATAGTCTAAAAGTACTTTTAAGGCTAGAAATTACTTTACTAAGACTAAAGAAAGCCCAAAACTGTATTTTCAATTCGAATTGGTGTACAACTGAATTTTTTTGACTGAGTTAAGTGTAGAAATCAATTAAACACTCAAAACAGTCCAAATTCAATTTTCGGGGGTAATTGCACAAGTGCATAAAAATTACCGATAATTTTGCGTGAAAACTTGTTATCTCTTAACTGCATGAGTTTATTTTCATATTTTTTTGGCGAAAGAGCCCGACACCGAAGGTGGAGGGCTTTTTTAGAAAAAAATATGAAAATGACCGAATGCAGTTTGCAAAGATAACAAGTTTGAACGCAGAATTATCAGGTCATTTTTAAGGCACGAATGTAATTTTGGGGAATATTTCCCGAATAAAGAAAATGTTTTGGTTTTGCTGCAACTATAGATTGCTCAATGGAGCTCAATGAACAAGTTCCAAACCGTTCATTAATTTATTGTTGACATCGCGTTTGACATTGTTTGGTTATAAAAAGTCAAAAAACTGCGCAAAGACAACAATTAGTATACTAGCAATAGGCTCTACAACAATGCAGTCGTTATAGATACGTACAGTGCAATTATCGAAATGCAATTATCACTTTAGAATGCAATTATCGCTGTCATTCTGGTGAAAATGCACTGCTCATATGGGACATTTAACACATGAGGGAAATATTCGGACTAATTTATTTCTAAAATTTAGCTTTCAAGACTAATATAGTAGCATTTAGTGCCAAACTTTGTTAATTGATTAATAAAGAGTCTGAAACTTGGCTTTTACTATTATAGATCGTCTTAAACACGATTTTTCAGTCTTAAAAGCACCAGTCCGAATTTTTTAGAAACGGACCAATTTTTTGCACCGATGAGTGTCAAAGTCAATCTAATTGTGAAGAAGGTTGAAATGACATTTTCAAGACTATGGACAAGTTAGAAACTTGCTTCCAGTCCTGATAAGTCAAAGACTTTGTGAAGATAGTCTTGAAACTTGATTTTTCAGGCTTAAAACCGCCTTAGCGCGCTTAAAACAGACTAGCATTTTAAGAAATGCTCGAAGTTTTAGCACTGAGGTGTCTAGAAGTCAATTTATTAGTGAAGAAGCTTGAAATGACATTTTTAAGCCTACGGAAAATGTAAAAATTGTTTTTTAAGTCTGCAATGTCATAAACTTGTTGAAGATGGTCTTGAAACTCGATTTTCCAAGCTGAAAGTAGTTTTGAACCACTAAAAATAGTCCAGAGTTTTAAGGAAATAAGAAAGGAACTTGTAAAGATAGTCTTGAAGTCAACTTGTATGAACTTCAAGACTAAAATATTGAAGTTTGTCTTCAATAATTATGAAAACTTATTTCAAATGAAAATTTTAAGCTTCTAATGTCACTTTTTATAGGTTCAGTCACTTTTTAGTGTCCAAGTCAATTTTCAAGGTTTAAATGTGTTAATTTGTAGTCAAAACTTCTAGACAAAGTAGTTTTCATGTCTACAAGTCAATTTTCAATACTAAAGTCTTTCAATTTGTTCAGAAACTATGAAACTGGTTAGAAAGACAATTTTTAAGCCTCTCAAGTCAATTTTCTCTGTTTTAAAGCCAACTTATTGGTTTCTAAGTCCATTTTCAACACTAAAGTTTTCCAATTTGTCCGGAAATTATGAAAACTGGCAACAGAGATTTTTTAAAGCTTCTTAAGTCAATTTTGACTCTTTTCAAGACAATTTTTGTTGTTGGGTTGGGTTGGTTTTGGGTCTTTGAACGTTACTCAACTCAATTATCTGGTAAACGGAGTTTCAAATCAGAATTTAATAAGAGATACTTTCTTTTTCAGCTTGAACAACTAAAATTAAAACAAAACTGTCATTTTTAAAAAATATCTAGTGACTGATAAGACGGAAAAATGAAAACAATCTTCCTGTATCTACGGCACCGGAATTTTTTGAATTTCATAAGTGCTTGTTATACAAACTTGATCAAAATTGCTCCAACGGTCTGTCAGTTATAACAAAAAACTGAAATTTGAAGGACTGTATTTTCCTTTTTCCAGGAAAATTACATAATACATGTTAGCTTATCTTTTGATGGTCAAGTGGTAACTTATTGACATTTAAAACTGGACCACCCTGTATAATCTATTTATCGCTAATTATTGATTAATCTAATTTACGTTTTAAATATTTATTGCCTTTGTTAATAATAATTACATATAAACCTAAGACAAAACGTGATGTAAATTATTCTGTGATTTATGTTCATAATACATTGCGGCGAATTTAAGCATAAGTTATTCATCTCAGATGAATAGAATTTAAAATTAAGCCTTACAAATCAAAAGAATGGACAAATACTGCTCGTAAATAAAATTTAACTGACATGGTTAAATTCACATGTTTAAATCATCAACTTTACGCTCTAGGACTTTTGATCATTTTTACTGTCGGTTTCTGAGGACAACGGGCAGTAAAGTTACAAAAAAGCACGTACTGACAAAGTGCGATAAAATCAAAATTGACCATATAGTAGTTATTCAAACCTGTAACCATCGCTTTTACGGTTATTTCCTAATATCAAATATAATTCTGTTTAAAAGGTTTTTTCAAGATATTAAAAAAGTATTTTTTAAATTTTAACTTATGTGGCTACAATTTCAATATCTTCAAAGTTAAATTGACAAGGGAAACAGTTTGATGGTGTGGAAAACTAAGAAAAACCAGTCCATTTAATGAAGCATTCAGTCAAGAATGACTGAGACCACTATAGGGCAAACCGTAGAGAGTATAACAAAGAGATAAGCAGAACAAAATGAAAAACAAAGTGGAGCTTGTCAAAAATAGAGATAACACACAAAACAGCTAAAAAAGTCTAAATCTGCTCATAAAAGCTCACTACAAATAATTGCCACACCTGTCATAACTTCTAAGCTGAGAAAGCAAATACCAAAAAGACAAGAGTCCAAATTTCTATGATTTAAGAAGTCCAATCAAAAACTTCAGTATAAGTGCTACACAGTTAAGTTCATTGAGTTTAATATATTGATATGGTATATGGATTTGCAACAGTTTACAGTGTTTTGTTGTTATCATTAATGTGATTATAATTGATCATTTTTTAATATCTTCAACAGACGAAAGGAATAATTGAAATTATTACCATATAACTGCGCATAAAAGTCAAAACAAAATCCACTTTAAGAAAATATTATTACCATAAATATTTGTTTGAAAATGTTCTCAAACCGTGAGATTTATCAGATTTGTTGGTTCGAAAAGTTTTGACGTAATTGGTAAATTAAACTACGCTTTACTTATTATTTATATCATGTTTATTTCAAAATCGTAGCCACCAAAACTGCGTTTGATTAATAAGTATATTAAATCATTTTCTTCCTGCACCTCCAGCACCAGCTCCACCATCAGCTCCACCACCAGCTCCTGCGTTGAACCCAAAACCAAATCCTGCTCCTGCTTGACCTCCTGCTTGTCCGCCTGGTCCTCCACCACCTTGTGCCAATACGCCTTGAGCGAACTGAAACAAAATCAGGAAATGTTACATGTATGTAAATGTTTGGTCAACAACTCTATTTTGATAGAATAAAGTCTAAAGAGGTCTAAAAACTTATGCAATACCATATTTTCTCACAATTTTGTTGTATGAATAACTTGTGCAAAGACAATACAGATTAAAAAAATATACTACTTATTAACAAAATACAACAAACAAATATACTAAAATCCATATTTTACAAATGGCTAGAGATCCCTATAAGCAAAATTATGTTATAACAAAAAATTACATTTTTGCACAAGTTTTCATATAGTTTAGACAAATAATCAATAACAAGCACTTACCAAGAAAGCAGCAATCATCAAAACGACCAAAATCGATTTCATCTTGCTTGGATTGGAATTCAGTTTTTGGGAATCTTTGCACTGATACCACTTTTCTATCAATAAGCCATTCCAAAACATTTATATATGCTCAAAATCCAGTTTTTTCCGTGATTGTAATAATTAAATTCTGATAATTAGGTGAAGGAAAACGATAATTGTATACGCCTTTTTGGTGTTTTGTTGTTTTTACCGTAACCTTACAACATGAACAATTTTTTGCACGCAATTTGACTAACTATAAACAGCAGATCAATGGAATTATGGGCGTCAGATAAAATGTTTGATAAAAAGTTTCTGCTGACAGTGTTTTTGGGTGCTGTTGCTTTAATGGTAAGATGATGAATAACTATGAAACAAATCAAATCTCCAATCAACCAATGTATTTTTATTTGGAGAATCTTGGACCAGCTCCATATGTAGCTTTACTATGATTCCATCGTATTATTTGTTTTTAATTTTGGACTATGTAGCTCCTACTATAAAACATTATTTCTTATATCTTCTCCATTTTTTTTTACTCTTCTTTTTACAAATCGTTTAGCTTAAAAAGTTTACCCTCTTTTGCCATTCGTGTCAGATCTTAAATATCATTGATTTTCAGTTCTTCGGAGAGGCCGCGCCTCAAATGAGACCTCCTCCATTCCACGGACCGCCTCCACCACCACCACCACCACCATCTGGTGGCAACTTTGATAATTCTCAGGTTTGTAGATATTCAAAGTTTAATAAGTTATCTTAACTAATCTAAATCAATATTAGAATGGGGAAGTTCAGCGATCCTCAACAGTGGATTACGGATCGAACGGTGCCCAAGCATCAGTAAACGTTGAAACTTATTCCACAACTTAATATGTAACATTTTAGAGGATACTTTTACGGATATTAAAACTATCATACTTTCATGGGTATTTTTATTACTTTCTTGCTAGTAAACATACAGCAAATCCAGTGAATTGCGTTAGCCGGATGAAGTGAAGTTGGCAGCTGAAAATCAATATCAATCATTAATGCAAATTTTCTGGCATTCAGTTGTAGAAAGCTGTAGTTTGTAGTAATAATAAAAAAAAATATTGTTAAACTTACGTGGTGGTGGAGGACCTTGACCTCTGTTGCAGGAGGCGCTATGTCCTCGTGCAGTACCCAGGTCACGTTTTACCAAGCTGCTACTGCTACCACTTGAGGAACCAGTCGAAGAACTGCCAGTTCCTTGAGTTCCAGTTTGACCAGTGCCTTTCATTAAAAATTCAGGTCCAAAACATGCAAAAAACCGTAAAAACAATCACCTGAAGCTCCGGCGCTCATGCTGTAACCAAATCCACCTTGTCCAGAGACTTGACCATCAACTTGACGGCTAGATCCATAATTTGTTCCTTGCGGAGCTCCATTTGAAACCACCTAAAAATCAACGTAAAAAAAACTCAAGCAATTCTAGAAAGCTTTTACCATCATCACTGCCAGCAGCACCATAGAAAATAATACAACAGTATTCATGATGATTTCTTCTCTGAAAAGTTTATGGTCATTTCTGGGGGTGTTGCAGGGTTTTTATACATGAACTGCAACAATAATTCAACTCACATTAGAGGTCATTAATTTTTTATAATTTGTTGCTGTTGAAAGTGTTAAATTAACCGATAACTCTTTTATAGCAATGTCAGTGTTAAATGATGCAATTTAGACACTTACACAATGCGAAACATTTAAACGCAAGTTCAAGCGTAATATTGGTTTTTTCCTGTAACATTCTACTGGTTGGTCATCTATTTCACCAAAATGAAAAATAATTTGTTTTTCTTATTCCATAACTGAATCTCTTTTTAAATAAGTTTTGACTTAATAGATTAGAAAAGCTCTCATCATCGCGGATTATGTGTGAATAGTAGTGATCCATTCTTAGAAAGTTAAGTTTTTTACAGTTTTATGAGGTTCTGAGGTTTTATCTCTAAGAGAACTAATCTGATTAACATAATAATAACAACATATATCAAGAAGAATAATTCAAATGCAGCATGGAAATAAGAGCACCTGGTTCTACTGATTGTACATCACCTCAACCAAAACGATGATTTTTAAAGGAATAAACCGATTTTGTTACAGTTTTTTATTACATCATCACTACAATAAAAATAAAATACATTTTCATGACAACAAAATTAACTTTATTTTTTTACTGTGATACGTAACATATAGCAGGATTAAAGAAGTGTTTGCAAATCAGTTTATACACCAGCGTTGGATGTGATCCAAGCCCTAAAGGTGGAAACCCTGGCGAAAGCGCTGGGATGTCCAGCCTGGCAACTGGTAGCTCCAAAAGACACAATACCGATTTCAACACCGTTGAGAACAAGAGGACCACCAGAGTCGCCATTGCAAGATCCACGTCCACCAGCTCCAGAAGTGCAAATATGTTGTGCTTGAACGATACTTCCGTAGGAAGCTTGACAAACGGCGTTGGTGATGACTGGTACATCGACGAACCTCAATTCACTGGAGATAGCGTTACTAGAGTCAGTGGTTCTACCTGTAATAATATCGGGTGAATTAATGCGAAACGTATTAAGGGTGTAACATACCCCATCCAGAAACCCTAGCGGTAGATCCGGCAAAGTTGCCAGAGCTAGCAGGAGCCAAAGAGATAGCGGAAATTCCAGTTTGTCCAATGGGAATGGAGGTAAGTCTAAGGAGCCCAATGTCATTGGCAAGAGTTTGAGGGGTCCATTGAGCATGAATTGTACGAGCTTGAGCAGCCAATCGCACTTGGGTGGGCTCGTTGGTGGTGGTCATTGGATTGTGAGCACCCAAAATGACTTGCACGGAAGTGGCACTAATTATGTCACACAAAACAAATTGAATTTTTTTAAATCAAATTAAAAATTAGAATACTTACGTGTCAATGCAATGGGCAGCGGTCAAGACCCAAGTGTTACTGATGATGGAACCACCGCAGAAACCAGAGTTGTTGATAACAAGAGCGGCTTGGAAAGGAAATTGGTTGCGGCTAGCTACAGAACCTCCAACGATCCTGGATCCTGATTCGCCGGAAGGTTGAGGAGCTGGAGGTCCAATGGGTTCCACAAACAGGTCCAACGGTTTAATGTTGGCCCAATCATAGTTTAGTTCCTGCAATAAATTTTTTTAGCTTAAAAAAACTTAACAAACCAGAAAAATAACATACCTGCTCTACTTCAGCAGTCACCAAAGTGCTGAGCAAGCAAGCGAAAGCAAAAAGTGCGATTTTCATCTTGACAATCTACCAAAAGTAGCCAGGCCAGACTATGTCTTATCTTCGTTTATTCAGGGTTTTTATATACAAAAATCACTACTGATGTTTTTTTAAATTTGTGACGTTATCTTAGATAGGCAAAGTTTTCCTAAAAAGTTAATTGCATATTAATCCTTTTAATACCTAATTGTGTAAAACAATCGATTTTTCAACAAAAAAATAACGATTAGGCTGATGGACATAATCTCTTATTCTGGAACATCATCAGCATCATGTCTAAAAATATAAGTCGCAATAAAATAGTTTTTTTTAATATCTCAATTTCTAGAAGAATAAGTTAGAATACTGATATAATCATTTTCTTTCAAATTTGTTTCAAGTTCACAAAAGGTCTGATAGTTTCTGTTACCTTACTGGACAGAAATAAACGGTTTTCTAATGTTTTGGCAAAATCTCATTTGCTTTCATCAAAAGATCTGTCCCATTTCTTTATCTTTTCCATATAATAGAAAAAATGTGATGGTACAATAAAGAATTAATAACAAATCTTCTTATAACATGTTTGTCTAGTTGCTATAAACTAGATATTAAAAGGTCATATACAGGGTGGTCCAGTTTTAAGTGTCAATAATTCACCATTTGATAGTCAAAAAATAAGTTGACTTGCATTGTGTCATTTTTCTGAAAAACGTTTCCTAAGGAAGATACAGTCCTCCAAATTTCCATTTAAAAAATCGTTTTATAGTTTAAAACTGAACATTCAAGACTTGTGAAAGTCCAAATTTGTACTGAATAGTCTAAAAACTTTTTTACTACTAGGAATGGTCTTATGATTCGCTTTCTCAGACTGCCATCCTGGTTGAGTGTCTGAAACTGGCATTCAAGAACTAAAAAAAGTCCGGAAATCAAGACAAAGATTGTATTGTGCATGAAACTCATTTTTTACTACTAAAAATAATATAAAAGTTGACTTTTAATGCTAGAACTGACTTTACTAGGACTAAAGAGAGTCCAAAAGTATATTTTCAAGACTTTAATTGGTGTACAACTCAATTTTCTGGACTGGACAACAAGTCTAGAAGTAAATTAAATTTTTGGACAATTTTATTTCTAAAAATTAGTTCTCAAGACTATTATTGTAGCATTTGGTACCAACATTTTTTACTTTTATTACTGAAGAAACTTGACTTGTGGAAATAGTCTTAAACTCGATTTTTCAGTCTTAAAAAGCACTAAAAACAGTCTGAATTTCTTAGAGATGCTACAATTTATTGCACCTATGAGTGTAGAAGTCAATTTAAAAGTGAAGAAGCTTGAAATAACATTTTCAAGATTATGGTCAGTGGACAAACTAGCTTTTAGGCCTGATAAGTCAAAAACTTTGTAAAGATAGTATTGAAACTCGATTTGAGGCACTGAAAACAGCCTTAAAACACTAAAAATAGTCTAGTTTATTAAGAAATACCCGAATTTTTAGCACTGAGGTGTCTAGAAGTCGATTTAATAGTGACAAAGCTTCGAATGCCATTTTAAGTTTATGAAGAATGTAAAAATTGTTTTTTAAGTTTGCTATGTCAATAACTTGGTGAAGATAGTCTTGAAACTCGATTTTCCAAGCTGAAAGCAGTTTTGAAGCACTGAAAATAGTCCAGAATTCGAAGAAAATGAAAAGCAAAGTAAAAAGCACGAAAAGTTCGTTTTCAAGACAATTTTCATGAATCTAATGTCAATGTTCTGCATCTATTTTCAAGACTAAAATATTGAAATTTGTCTTTAAGAAACTTACTTCAAATGCAAATTTTAAGCTTCTGACGTCACTTTTCATTAGTTCAGTCACATTTTGGGGTTCAAGTCAATTTTTAAGGTTTAAATGTATGAATTTGTAGTAACAAATTCTTGAAAAAGTAGTTTTTATGTCTACAAGTCAATTTTTAGTATTAAAGTCTCTCGATTTGCATGAAAACTGGTTACAAACACAATTTTTAAGCTGCTGAAATGTTTATCTTTTTTAATTCAATTTTCAAGTCTTTTAGTTTGTCTGGAAACTATGAAAACTGGCTACAATAATATTTTTTAAACTTCTTAAGTGAATTTTCCGTTTCCAAGACAATTTTTAAGTTGGGTTGGGTTAGTTTTGGGTCTTTGACCGTAATAACGTATAATAAAGTGCTTGTTCCAAATTTGATCAATATTGCAATCTAATGTTGGTCTGACAGTTATGACAAAAAAACCGATTTTTTAAACAGAAATTTGAAAGATTGTATTTTCCTTAGGAAGCACTTTTCAGGAAAATGACATAATGAATGTCAACTTATTTTTTAATTGGCTATGGATTGGTGAATTATTGACATACAAAACTGGACCACCCTGTATAATATATATTCAACGTTAAAAAAAATTTTGATAGTCTCTGTGGTCTGTTAAAACCTCACTTTAACAACATTAGATTGACAGAAAGATATGATTTTCTAATGTTTGTTTTAACATTTTATAGACAGAGCGTCTAAAGTTTTAATAACAAAAATATGATAAAACACAAGGGATTAAAGAGACATTTTTAATTCAATAACATATAACATGTTAGTCTAGTTCCTGTAAACAAGATATTTCAACTTTTATCCATTCAACAGTCCAGTTCAGATTATCTCTTATCATTTTCCTACATAGCAGTAGCAAAAGAAGTCTATTAATACATTTTGTGTATGTATGAAGTAAATTTAACTACCTTTAAACATTTTATTTTACCAAATGTTTCCGATTTTTCTGGTTAAAAAAACATAATACTAAACCTATGTTACACCCCATTGTATGTCATATTATCTGACACAGACCATCGTGACGTCAATTAAAAACAAAAACATTGTAAAAAAAGTCAGGCAGCAAATTTATTATTAAAAAGATAAAGTTAATCGCCTGATTATTTACCGTTAGACAGTGATATTAATTTGGGGATCAATAACGTATTAAGTTGATCGGCAAAAGATGATTTACGAACTTTATTTATGATTATTGTCGATATATTAAAATATAGGCCTTGAGTTTTGCACACCTTAATGTTATTAAACAATATCACATATGATTATGTAACCGGACTTTTACAAAAAGTGTCTTTTGTCATGTACACCATTTCTAACTGTAATTCAGAGTATTCATTTGAAATTCAGAAAGAATCAAGTGTAATTTAGAATAGTTAATTGTAATTCAGAAAATGTCAAGTGCAATTCAGAATAGGCAACTGTAATTCAGTTTAATTTTTGGAACCTAAATTGTGTTATTTTTTTCATAACATTCACTGTGTTATAAAGTATATTATAGTAATTAAGATACCAAGGGCATTATAAGGACAATAATGCATGAGGTCGATAGGGTACAACACGAGGGCCTCCGGCTCGAGGGGTAATTTTATCCACAGATCATGTATTTTATGGAATTGCCTTTGAATGTTCTGAACTTGATTTGATGGTTTCTGAATTGCAGTTCCTTATTCTGAATTACGTCTGACCTGTTCTGAAATTCACTTGACCCTTTTGGTTTAAATGGTGTGGATACGAATTCAAATTAAAATATCATTGAAAAAGAACAGCTAAAGAGTTACATTAATGTTGTTCCACATATATTTTTTGTAATTTGATAGTGAAAATATTAAATGAACTGATATTTCTAAAATCTTTTCTTAATATCTATTTCCCAATAGATTAGAAGTTTGAGTGATAATTCCTAAAGAGGAAATAACAAAAGAGAACAGGCAAATAACAGAACAGAATAAGAAACACCGAAAACTGTATCTCGGTTATAGTTATTACAACTAGTCCAAAATACAGAGAACATTTTAGATTTAAGAGAAGATTATTTATTTGACATGTCACTAAAATCTTCTGTTACTCTTTTCTATAGGAATTAAAGAGTACCTTCTATGCTACTAAAGCACCAAATTGATTCAACTGATCAAAGAGCAAAAATGAGGTAGTACTACAGAGTTTATTCATTTTTTTTACATAAAACTGTTGGACTATATTTGGATGTAATTTTGCATAAATTTCCTTTTGTTATTTGCATTTTACCTGCCTTAAATTAATCCACATGACTTACATATTAAATAGGCTAAAATATCTAGCAAACTGAAGCTTATCCAGTGTTACGCTTGCGAAACTTGGATCACGCGTTAACCCTCTCTGACTTTGCAGTTTTAGAGTCTAAACAATCTATATTCGTAAGCTTTCGCGTTAAAAAAATAATAATATCAATTAGAATTGACTTAGGTGATTATCGGCTTAAAAAATGGACAAGACTAAGACTATTTGATGATTGAATAACAATTCAGGGTGATGAGGATTAGATACTATAGGTATAAAAAGCTCAGGACGGTAGGGTAGAGCACAGTTTGGTAGCTTATCCACAGTGCCAAAATGAAAGTAGCAGTTTTCGCCTTTGTTTGCTTCCTCAGCACTTTTGTAGCCGCCGACCCCAGTGTCGTAAGTTATTTTTAGTATTTATTTTTTGTTTTTATTGTAATCCTGTGTTTTATTATTAAAGGAGTTGGGCTATGACTGGGCTAACATTAAACCCATAAACATCTACGTTGAGCCTATTGGCCCAGCCCCAGAAGTACCTGAAGGAAGCAGGATTGTTGGTGGGTCTGTAGCCGCCCGTAACCAATTTCCCTATCAAGTTGCTTTGATCATCAACAACTCCGGGTTTTGCGGTGGTTCCATCATCAGTAACACTTGGGTGTTAACTGCTGCCCACTGCGTTGACACGTAAGTGTGGTTTTCTTTACTCTTTTGAAGAAGTAAGTGACAGTGATTCTAATTCAGGGCTACCTCTGTACAAATCATCGCTGGTGCCCACAACCCCACGACCACCGTTAACGAACCTACTCAAGTGCGTTTTGCTGCTCAAGCTCGTACTGTCCACGCTCAATGGAATCCTTCAAATTTGGCTAACGACATTGCTCTGCTCAGAGCAACTTCCATCCCTATCGGTTCCACCGGAATCTCTGCCGTTTCTCTAGCTCCTGCCAGCTCTGGTAACTTTGCCGGATCTACTGCTGTCCTTTCTGGATGGGGCAGGACCAGCGACTCTAGCAACTCTATCTCATCTGAATTGAGGACCGTTCAATTGCCTATCATCACGAACGCGGTCTGTCAAAGCTCTTTCGGAAGCATCGTCCAGGCTCAACACATCTGTACCTCCGGAGCTGGTGCACGTGGTGCCTGCAACGGTGACTCTGGTGGTCCATTGGTGGTCAGCGGTGTCGAAGTTGGTGTTGTCTCCTTCGGAGCTAGCGCTTGCACTGCTGGACATCCTTCTGTCTACGCTAGGGTTTCCAACTTTAGGTCTTGGATCTCAACCAACTCTGGTGTCTAAACTGATTTGATTTTTTTTTTTTTGGGAAATGAATTTTTGATTAAATAAATGCTAGCTTAGGCATACATATTATTTTCTTTTTCTTCACCTTTTACCCTGTTAAATATGTTCTAAAATTGTTAGTGTTATTGGAAACTAGTCCTAGAGTAGCAGGGTCATGGAAAATAATTCAATAGAAATGTTGTGTGACAGTGATAAGTACCTAAACTGAAAAGATGAATTGAAACTTATTTACCAACTTGTAACCTAGAGGAGCTAACAAAAAAAAAGCTAAGTTAAATTACAATCAATTTTAGATCAGCAGAAGAACATTCTTTGGCACAGATGCTTTGCCAAGAGCCAATAGACCATTACACAGCTAGATTTTAAAAGAATCTTAACGCACAAAGATAGGGAAAGCTCACAAGGCGTGCATTATGATATGTGCATCACAAATGCTGTTTTACATACCAATCCCACCAATTAATGTAAATCTCTATTTTTGTTATTTACTTTATATCCAAATTTATGATGGTACTTTTATAGTTTTTAGTTATTTTGAGTGAATTATTTAAATTAAAATACCCATTTATGAGGTAAGAGAAACTAGGATTTACCAGTGAAATTGCTAGCAACTGTAAAACTATGTTGAATTATCCTGAGTTTCCTTAAAAAATTTTTGAAAGTGTCTTTCTGTTTAAATTTGTTTTCATCTTCAATACAGCCAAAAATTTTCACAAATTTTCCATTTATATCTAGTAAATTCAATATATTTTGTACACTCTTGTGGTGTAGGTTAATAGAAAATCATTATTAGAAGATCAAAACCTTGATTTTCACCATTTTTTATATCTTTAGAAACTGTCCTTTGATGAGTTTCTATTAAGTAGTATAATAGTTTCCTGGCCGAATGGTGTGGATGAGATGCAATACCAAGAAAAGGATTATGATGCCAGAAATAGAAGTTAAAGGATCTTCCTTCTAGTTATCCGACAAATTCTGCCAACTTGTCACTATTCTTCTCTTCTTCCCTTCGTTTCTTTTGTATTTCTTTTTATTACGAGTTACAGACGAGGGATATCGTACCAAAGATGTAAATATGTATAGGTGATTTTCTTATGTAAATTGTGTTGTTGGATGTGGGTGAATTGACTCCTTTAGATAAAACTCTGTTAAAAATCTCTAGATTGTAGTCAGTTTTTAAACTGTCCATATTTTGAATTTTTATAAACGAAACATGCTTATTTTGTGTATTTCGATTCTGTACAGTTTAAAGAATGTAAATGCTTTCGTACAAACGAAAATGTGCAGTCACCATATTGTGCGATCTTTGCTCGAGATTTTACTTTAGAAAAACTTATTGTGGATAGCTGAAGGTACTAAGTACGCCCTTTTTTCATGGAAATAATACAGTATGTTTCAAAAGTGTGTGCCAGAATTTTTTGCGAATTGGTAGACCTCGCCAATACTAACTTTAGTTTGCTTATGAACCCAGAAAGCGCATTTACCTAAGAGGGTTTAAGTACTACAGGTATGGCAAGATAATGCTAAAAATGACATAAAAACAGAATTATTTAAAAAAGCAATACAAGGTGGTCCAGTTTTAAATGCCAATAATTCACCATTCGATAGCCCATCAACAAATAAGTTAACATACATTATGTCATTTTTCTGAAAAAGGCTTCCTAAGGAAAATACAGTACTTCAAATTTCACTTTAAAAAATCGGTTTTTTTGTCATAACTGTCAGACCGTTGCATCAAATTTGGAACAAGCACTCATGAAATTAATACTCATTATGAATGACGTTTGCCAACATTCTCCAGAAGCGTAGATACAGAAAGATGGTTTTCATATTTTTGCCTTATTTTCTACGTCTCTGGATATTTTTCAAAAATTACAGTTTCTTTTAATTTTATTGTTCACGATGAAAAATTAATTATCTCCTATACAATTCTAATTTGAAACTTCGTTTACGAGATAATTCAGTTATTACGTTCAAAGACCCAAAACTAACCCAATCCAACTTAAAAATTGTCACATACACATCCAGAGACTTTAATATTCAAAATTGACTTGTTTGCATAAAAAACCACTTTTTCTAGAATTTTTTATTACAAATTCATACATTTAAACCTTAAAAATTGACTTGAACACCAAAAAGTGACATCAGAAACGTAAAATTTGCATTTGAAGTAAGTTTTCATAATTTGAAAACAAATTTCAATATTTTAGTCTTGAAAATAGTCTTAGATACAGGACATTGACATTAGATTCATAAAAATTGTCTTGAAAACTAACTTTTCGTACCTTTTACTTTGCTTTTCATTTTCTTAGAATTCTGGACTACTTTTAGTGTTTCAAAACTGCTTTCAGCTTGGAAAATCGAAGTTATTGACATAGCAAACTTAAAAAAACAATTTTTACATTCTCCATAGACTTAAAATATCATTCTAAGCTTTTTGACTATTAAATCGACTTCTAGACACCTCAGTGCTAAAAACTCAAGTATTTCTTAAAAATCTAGACTGTTTTTAGTGCTTTAAGATGCTTCAATACTATCTTTTGACTTATCAGGCCTAAAAGCCAGTTTGTACACTGTCCATAGTCTTGAAAATGTCATTTCAAGCTTCTTCACTATTAAATTGACTTCTACACTCATAGGTACAATAAATTGTAGCATCTCTAAAAAATTCAGACTGTTTTTAGTGCTTTTTAAGACTGAAAAATCGAGTTTAAGACTATTTCCAAAAGTCAAGTTTCTTCAGTAATAAAAGTAAAAAATTTTGGTACCAAATGCTACGATATTAGTCTTGAGAAATAAAATAGTCCGAAAATTTAATTTACTTCTAGTCTTGTTTCAGAAAATTGCGTTGTACACTAATTAAAGTCCTGAAAATAGACTTTTGGACTCTCTTTAGTCCTAGTAAAGTTAGTTCTAGCCTTAAAAATCAACTTTTAGATTATTTTTAGTAGCAAAAAATGACTTACATGTACAATACAATCTTTGTCTTGATTTCCGGACTGTTTTTAGTTTTTACCAGGAAGGCAGTCTGAGAAAACGAATTATAAGACTATTCCTAGTAGTTAATAGCAAATTTTTAGACTATTCAGTACAAATTTGGACTCTCACAAGTCTTGAATGTTCAGTTTTACACTATAAAACGATTTTTTAAATTGAAATTTGGTGGGCTGTATCTTAGGAAACGTTTTTCAGAAAAATTACATAATGCAACTCAACTTATTTTTTGATTGGCTATCGAATGGTGAATTATTGACACTTAAAACTGGACTGGTTGGTGTTGAACAAGAATCAATGGTAAAAATTTTGGATATCTATTTTAAAAATGTAAATTTTTGTAAGTATTTTGAGTAAGAGGTTTCTGATTTTTTTACCACTCTGTATATAATTTAATACCCTGTTTATACTGGAAGCAAGATAAATGTAAGAAAAATTAGAAAAAAAAAAGATTAAATTTAATAATTAATGAGTTATGATCTGTCCAAAAAAAGCGATTAATTAAGATGGATAGATTTTTTATAGACTGCAGTTTACTTTGTGTGGAACTATAAAAGGCAGTTCTCCCAAGACGAGGAGAGGTGGAGAAAAAGATAAAAAAGAAAACAGCAAGAGTAAACATCATGTGGAACATGCACTCTGTTTTTTTGGGTATTTTGTTTGTTGGTTTGTGCATCGCCTTGATTGCAGCCCAACCAATAACCGACATTGATGAACCCGAACTGATGGTAAGTTTTCATTAAAACAATAATACATGGGTCAGTAAATTTTTTCCTAGGAGGTCGATTCTGTATGGAACGATTTTAAGCCAATAAGAATCTCCGTCGACCCGATTGGCCCTGCTCCTCAAATTTCCGTAGAAAGAGTTGTGGGTGGTGTAGAAGCTCCACGTAACGGTTTTCCCTATCAAGTTGCTTTGATCATCAACAACGCAGGTTTCTGCGGTGGTTCCATTATTAGTGAACAATGGGCTCTAACTGCTGCTCACTGTGTTGACACGTATGCTTATTAGATCGAGAGAAGCTAAATCACCAAATTATTGTTGCAGTGCCAACTCTGTGCAAATTATTGCCGGTGCTCACAACCCTTTTACTACCGTAAATGAGCCTCTTCAAGTGCGTATTGCCGCCCAGGCAATCACAGTCCATGCTCAGTGGAACCCTTCTCTTATTGCCAACGACATCGCCCTTCTAAGAGCTGCAAACATTCCTATACAAAATCAAGGAATTGCCGCAATTGCTCTTGCTGCTTCTAACTCAGGTTCTTTTGCTGGATCGACAGGTGTCCTTACTGGATGGGGTAATTAAATCATAAAAAAAAATCTTAAAGCTAACAAGAATTAAACTTAAATTTATAGGCATGACGAGCGACTCCAGTAATTCCGTTTCCTCTCAATTGATGACCGTCCAATTGCCTATCATTACTAACGCCGTTTGTCAACAATATTTTGGCATCTGGGCTAGAGCCGAGCACATTTGTACCTCTGGAGCTGGAGGACGTGGAGGCTGCTTTGGAGATTCTGGAGGTCCTTTGGTTGTAAACGGAGTGGAAGTTGGTATTGTTTCCTTTGGGTCCAGTCTGTGCGAAGGTGGAGAACCAACTGCTTACGCAAGAATTTCCTACTTTAGGGACTGGATTCAGACCAACTCTGGTGTATAAATTGCTTTTGTTAATGAAAGATGAAAAACTTTAATAAAATATACTTTGCAACCAAAAGATGTGATTTAGATATGTGAATAGAGGGATCATACATTTAGTTTGTGAATGCTGAAGCAACAAATGTTTGGCTTCATGGGTTTTTGGGTTCATCACTTAAATGTTGAAGAATTAACATGGATTACACTGATTTAGTGTAACACTACTCTTCGGGTTGCCTAAAGTGTGATGACTTTGTCTTTTTTGAATAAATTAAAAAGAACTGTTGATAAGCTACTTAGAATTTAAAAAAACAAATCTTTTTTAGTTCTAAGTAACGAAGGTATGCTTTTTACCATTTTTTCTTCTTGAATGTAACTCTATACAGACGTTGAATATTCGGATTTTGTTCGAATGACAAAGGTTCAAAAATGTGATGTTTTATGCAGCAAAAAGTAACTAAGCCAAAACACAATTTACGGATGCATAAAGTTCAAATTTCGTCTCCAAAAGTGAACTGGGATGAGAAAAATTACCATGTTTATTTGGTTCTAAGATTTTGTCTAAAAAGGTCCAACGTTTGCGATAGAGATCAGGAAACATTTTTATATTTTTTTGTTGTTTATCCTTTTACTGTTTCTATTCTATTACCGGATTCTCATGAAAATTAATTTTATTATTTCTGTACTTATTGAGAGGAACAAATTTGAACAAAATTAATTTAAAAATAATGTACAAATGATATTCCACCTTCCAATATTGCTCGAGTTGATTCCAGTACTGATGATTCAATACTAAAAATAAAAAATTACACTAGGATGTTTAAAAATTTTGAAAATACCATCAGTTTCACAGAATAAAACCAAACAACATATAAGTTTCGTAAATCTCGTCTAACTTCGTTTTGTATCAATTACGACGCATTTTCCTTAACAACTGTGTATGAATGACGACACCATATGATGGCAGACGACACCATACTTATTGCCGAAACAATAGGAGGGTTACAGAGCTTGGTTGATCAAGTAGTGAAGAGCAGTGAGGAAGGAGGACTTACCTTAAATATCAAAAAGACCAAATTCATGATCATTACAAAGTCAGCTCAACAACAGGAAAACCTATGGATCAACGGAGAATCAATAGAGAAAGTTAGCAAATACAAATACTTAGGAACAACGGTTAATGAAGATAATGAGTACACCGAAGAAATTAAAGCAAGAATTGGACAGGCCAGAACCATATTCAACAAAATGAGGAATGTGTTATGCAGTAGAGATCTTAATCTACACCTTAGAGTCAGAATATTGAGATGCTATGTTTTCTCGGTGTTGCTGTACGGGATGGAATCCTGGACGTTAAAGAAAGAGATAAGCGACCGACTGGAAGCATTCGAGATGCGGTCATATAGAAGGATCTTGAGAATAAGTTGGGTGGACATGGTAACAAACGAGGAGGTACTGGGAAGAATGAGAAACGAAAAGGAAATATTAAACACAATTAAAATAAGGAAGCTGCAATATCTGGGCCATGTGATGAGGGGAGATAAATATGTATTGTTGCAGAACATTATGCAGGGAAAGATACAGGGGAAAAGAAGCAGAGGAAGAAGACGTATCTCTTGGTTGAATAACCTGAGAGGATGGTATAACTGTAGTTCCACTGAGTTGTTTAGAGCTGCAGCATCGAAAGTGAGGATAGCCATGATGATTGCCAACCTTCTGAGAGGAGATGGCACTTAAAGAAGAAGAAGATGAATGACAATGAAGAAATAATAGAATTTTATTTTTGTCTGTCATTTTGTGTCTTACGTTATATATTTTTTTTAATTTAAACTGTAATGCTTTATAAAAGCACTTAAGTTAGTCGTTAAACAAATAATATGTGAAAACTTAAAATCTGGATACATAATTTCTTGATATGGTGATTTTTGGAAATAAAATAAATGCCAAAATATACAATATGTTCGATTATGGCTAAATATTTGTACACATTCTAAGACTCACTACGCATAGTAGATAGTAGGTAAAGATCTACCGTGAAATAAAGTTATTCTTAAATTCAGACCAAAAACGAAAAAAAAATGAAAGGGATTATAGGATACATACCAAGACAAGAAAATGTGGAGATATCCTTACCTTAAATATTGGATTAGAAGAGATTAATAAATAAATTATGGTCTGTTCAAAAACTCAATTAATTAAGATAATATCAACATTTTTAGAAGTCTGTCTGCAATTCAGTCATAATAAATACTTTTGTTGGCCAGGTTTGCGCTTTAAAAAATGAAGTATTTTTTAATTTTTATTTTGTGCTTTGCCTTAAGGGCAGCCCAGCCCATTGACGAACAAACGGTAAAACATTTCTAAAATATTCTATACTATAATTCAGTAAATTTTTGCGTAGGAATTGGGTGGTAATTGGGCTGACATTAAACCCATCAAAATCTACGTGGATCCTATTGGCCCTGCACCTAGAGTTCCTTTGCAAAGGATTGTGGGTGGTGAAGAAGCTCCACGTAACGGTTTTCCCTATCAAGTTGCTTTGATCATCAACCTTACAGGCTTCTGCGGTGGTTCAATCATTAGTGATCAATGGGTCTTAACTGCAGCTCACTGTGTTGACACGTATGGTTTTTTTTTGGTTAGGAATGAACTGGTTGAAGCAATCTTTGTTACAGAGCCACTTCCGTGCAAATTGTTGCTGGTGCCCATAACCCTTTTACTACCGTAAACGAGCCTCTTCAAGTGCGTATTGCCGCCCAAGCTATCACAGTCCACGCTCAGTGGACCCCTTCCCTCATTGCCAACGATGTCGCCCTTCTAAGAGCCACAAATATTCCTATACAAAATGAAGGAATTGCTGCTATTCCTCTAGCCCCTTCTAACTCAGGATCTTTTGCCGGTATTACAGGTGTCATTACTGGATGGGGTAAGTCATCATATATCATATCAGATCATTAAGTACAAAAATTAAATTTATATAGGCTTTACGAGCGACTCCAGCAACACCGTTTCCTCCCAGTTGATGACCGTACAAGTGCCCATCATTACGAACGCCCTTTGTCAAGAACATTTTGGAATGTGGGCTCGTGAAGAGCATATTTGCACTTCTGGAGCTGGAGGACGTGGAAGTTGTTTTGGAGATTCTGGAGGTCCCTTGGTTGCTGACGGAGTTGAAGTGGGAGTCGTTTCGTTTGGATCGAGCTTGTGTCAGGACGAAGGACCAACGGCTTTCGCAAGAGTTTCACACTTCAGGGACTGGATCCAGGCCAACTCTGGTGTTTAGTACCGTTAACTTAAAATGTATTAAATTTTTGTGTAAAGACAAAAATTTATTGAATTAAATACTTGTTTTAAAAATAAAATACTTTCAATCACAGTAGTGAAACGTTTGCTCTTACTCACCAACATGTTTAGTCTCTAGGAAATTAAGTATTCCCAAATAGAACATTCCAGGATGACGTCACTGACACTGTGTCTTACACCAAACATGATTAAAAACCAAAAAGTAACATTCTACAATACAATTTTCCATTTTTTCATAATAAAACAGAAAATTTGGTAATAGAGGATTTATACAGTTTTAAAATTGCTAGTGAAGAAATTGTATTTTAGGTTTCTTCTAACGTAAATATAATCTTTTTGCAAAAATTTAACTTTTGCTTGAGTTAAAGCTGCTTAAACTAATAAAACATTTAAACAAAACAAAAAATAATAAACGTTTGTAAATTTCACAAATTATTTAAGGTTTTGAACCCTAAAACAAAAAAAAATATTCGGTAGAATAACACGTACCAACATAGAGTAGTTCTATATTTCCCAAAAAACATTTTTTTCCTTCACAAAAACCACAAAAAACAGAAAGAACTTACTAATGCCTGTTTCCCTGACACTTCCAAGTTGATTTTAAGTACAACTTAAGTTGAGGTTTGAATGTGAATGCAGATCAGGTAATAACACAGTCTAAACTAAACTTATCTAGCTATAATTTTTGAAAATTATTTATTAGTGTCAACCACCTCCCTAGATGATACAAATACCCTTTCTTAGAATTGATGGCTCCTTTGTCTACAATAAAAAAATATTACTAATCCCCAAAGTCTTAAAAACCTAAAGGTAATGCCCTGTTAATATACAGATTACCAACTACTGTTACATCTATTTTTATCACATCATAAATTATCTATATCCTGTGATTATTAAAACAAACTCCTAAAGAATGTGTGTAAAGCTGCACGTCTTTACGCTAATTTACAACAATATAGAAATGTACACTATTTGTCTGTTGCAGAAATTATAAATAATAAAATTGTCTACTATTAATTATTTACATGCTTAGTTCTCAAAAATTATGACAGTGCTGGGCTTAAATTGGGGATTGTCAAATCAACCAGTCTGTACTAAGATAATAAGAACAAGGAGGTACTTACTTGAAAAAATTCCATCAAAACGGATTAAAACATAAGTTATGGTATGTCAGTATTCAGACCGATTAAGCTAATACCAAATTCCTACATCCAGCAGTTTACTATAAATACTCAGCGTCAAATCATTGAAATACAGTTTGGTAGCTTTGTCCATTAAAAGAGTACCAAATATGAAGGTTGTAGCCGTTCTAGCTTTGTGCCTTGCCTTTGTGGCAGCACAACCCATCGACCAATCCGTGGTAAGTTTTTGCTAAAGCAGTATTAGTTCGTTTCGGTAAATTCTTATTGTGCAGGAATTGGGTTACGACTGGGCCAGAATTAAGCCCATCAACATCTATGTGGAACCTATTGGCCCAGCTCCTGAATTTACTGGAGAAAGGGTTGTTGGTGGTGAAGTTGCCCAACGTAACGGACACCCCTACCAAGTGGCTTTGATCATCAACAACTCAGGTTTCTGCGGTGGTTCCATCATCAGCGCAGAATGGGTACTTACTGCTGCTCACTGTGTTGACACGTAAGTTATTTGAGCTCATTTATTTATTTCTCTAAAAATTCAGTCCTTCATTGTGTACTGGATTTTCAATAACAAGATATGACAAACAATCTACGTTGTATAGTAAAGATTCCAGTTCTGAATATTCAATAAGTTTCAAACAGAAAGTTTCATAGAGTTTTAAATATCTCACTGACTGAATCCTGACTTTCGACTTGGGATAGAACCTAGGAGTTTTAGCTAAATGAGGTTTATTCTACCTTTCCTAGTGGAACTTTAGTACTGGTGATGACATTTAGAATACATTTGATTCTAGTGCTACTTCTGTTCAAATCATTGCCGGTGCCCACAACGCTCTTTCCACCGTTGACGAGCCCCTTCAAGTCCGTGTTAACGCTCAAGCTCGTACTGTCCACGAAGCATGGAACCGTCCTACCCTCTACAACGACATCGCCCTCTTGAGAGCCGACATTCCTATTGAAAACGAAGGAATCTCAGCCATTTCTCTTGCTCCTGCTAACTCTGGAAACTTTGCCGGATCTACCGCCACTCTTACTGGATGGGGTGAGTTTTTTTTAAATATTATCAGGTTATCAACAGTAACTTAAATTTAAAAAAATATAGGAAGGACTAGCGATTCCAGCAACGCCATTGCCTCCGTATTGCAAATCGTTCAATTGCCCGTCATCACCAACGCCGTTTGTCAACAATCCTACGGCAGCACCGTTCAAGACCAACACATCTGCACTTCTGGAGCTGGTGGACGTGGTGGATGCAACGGTGACTCTGGCGGTCCATTGACTGTTAGCGGAATCGAAATCGGTGTTGTTTCCTTTGGATCTAGCTTGTGCGAAGCCGGCCATCCCACTGCTTTCGCCAGGGTTTCCCACTTCAGGGACTGGATCACCGCCAACTCTGGAGTTTAAGTTCACGTTTGGCTGTTATTGACAGAAAGTGATTTCTAAGGCTTATTAAAATATTGTTACCATTAAATATGCATTTTAACTGAATAACTACCAGTTTCAAAACACTCAGGTTTTGGGCCATATTAACTGCTTCAATAAAACACAGAATTCACTTAACACCAATCAAAAATTCTGTATCATGCGACCTTATACATATGTTAATGGTGAAGGTGGTTATAGTAGGTGGCAAATAGACTTCATTTAACTACTTACAAATTATGCAACAGTTTTGTATATAGAACATGGAACAAAATGGATATGGAACAATTCAAATCACAAAAAAAATGTGAAGATACGCAGTATTCACTCTAATAATAGGTACATACAATTTTACTACGCCATACTTTCACTAATTCAGCCTTCCTAACCTAACCTAATTACAAATTAAACTAAACCACAATAATTACCTGGATAAACAGAATATTTTTGGATAAATAAGTAATCATTCTTAATTCCTTATGAATATTATGTTTATAACAGATTAACATTACATGTAAGTTTCAGAATTATCTGATTTTTGAATAGAAAACAGTTCAAAACATATTCGTATTCAATCTAAATATTTACGGTTATTGTAAATATTTATATTTCTAGTCTTTAAACAAATTGGGAAGGGAAAGACTGTTTTCTAATTGGTCAAGCTAGCCCAATTCCGTTTGGCTAATCGGACGACGGTTGAACTGATAGTAAATTTACCAGAATTTAAAACTGCAAATTCAGTTTACAGTTAGTTTGTAACCATGAGTGAAGCAGATAGGTCAAGTGACTCGAGTGACACTGTTCCAGGTGCCATAATGGAGGTACCTCCACCTATAAATCCGGCAACGATCAACATTAGAAAAGCTCTCGAAGAAGAGCTGAATATATTGCGGAAGGCAGTCAATGATTTAGACGAAACTCTCGCCCGAATAGATCCTACGAAGAAAGATGAAGTTTATAGGGCCTTTGTGGAAAATAAAGATGCAATAAAACAAACAATCGACGAGTGCGAAAAAGCAATTGCAAGGGCGCAGAAAATAATTCCAAATTTGTAATTACTACTACTACTATTAAGAAATACCTACCTCTACAGTTTTTAACTAGAAAAATCGGTTCTTATCAGAACCACCAATAACAGTAGAAAGGAAAATTCGTATAATCGTGTGTAGGAATGTATTTAATCTTTTTTACAACTTTTTATCAACATAAGCCAGTTTTTT
The DNA here is from genome assembly GCF_016097725.1 of Ips typographus. Classification (NCBI taxonomy): domain Eukaryota; kingdom Metazoa; phylum Arthropoda; class Insecta; order Coleoptera; family Curculionidae; genus Ips; species Ips typographus. The sequence goes on from NC_138424.1 coordinate 7,660,507, forward strand.
TCTCGTAGGACGTTCCTTTTCCCCTCATTGTTACCAGTATTTTATTTTTGTATGTATACACAGTGTTCAAGGTGCACTACGCATGGGGATCTCTTATTTATACTAGTTTTATTCTAGGATCTACCTTAAAATGACATAATAAGAAACGAACAAAATGAAGAATATTTAATTAAAATTGTAAATTATTTAACGCGCAAATACTATTACTACTATTATCACAATACGAAAAACACATTATTGCATACCTTAGATTTGAGATTTTATATACAGGGTGGTCCAGTTTTAAATGTCAATAATTCACCATTCGATAGCCCATCAAAAAATAAGTTAACATACATTATGTAATTTTCCTGAAAAATGCTTTCATAGTTTCCAGACAAATTGAAAGACTTTAGTTTTGAAAATTGACTTATTAACCAGTAAATTTACTTTTAAACGGTAAAAATTGACTAGAAAGGCTTAAAAATTGTCTTTGTAACCAGTTTTCAGACAAATTGAAAGACTTGAGAAGCTTAAAAACTGTCTTTGTAGTCAGTCGTTATAGTATTCAGATAAGTTGAAAAACTTTAGTAGTGAAAATTGAATTTCCGCCATGAAAAACTACTTTATCTAAAATTTTTGAGTAAAAATTCACACATTTCAACCTTGAAAATTGACTTGGACCCCAAAAACTGATTGGGTACCAATGAAAAGTGATCAAAATTTGAATTGAAGTAAGTAATATATTATAAATAATAGTAGTAATATATAGTAAAGTAATTTGAAGTAAGTTTTCATAATTTGAAAATACATTTCAATATTTTAGTCTTGAAAATAGTCTTAAATACAGGATATTGACATTATTCATGAAAATTGACTTGAAGACTAACTTTTCAAGTTTTTTTACTTTGATTTTCATTTTCTTAGAACTCTGGGCTATTTTTAGGGCTTTAAAACTGCTTTTAGCTTGGAAAATCGAGTTTTAGGGTTATCTTCACCAATTTTTTGACATAGCAAACTTTCTATAGGCTTAAACATGCCATTTTACGCTTTGTTAGTATTAAATTGTGTTCTAGTCGCTTCACTGTGCTTTAAGGCTGAAAAATCGAATTTTAAACTATTTTTTATAGTAAAAATTAAGTTTCAGACTCTTTATTGATGGAATTAAACAATTTTGGCATTAAATTATACGATATTACTCTTGAACTGGAGGTCTGTGTCTTCCTTAGGAAAATGACATAAGGCATATAATTTTTGAGGGGCTATCGATTGGTGAATTATTGACATTTAAAACTGGACCCTGTATAAACATATACTTTATATAAAAAATAGACTATTATTTTGTAATATAATTTGGATATAAAACCGTTATTATAATGTGACAACAACTTACAATAAACCGGTAAAATCTCTCGTTTGACAAACAATAATCATCAATCAGAAAACAGTGAACCCATAAGCTTAACTTTATTTATTAATTCTTAAAGATCAATTTGGCAATTCGGTGGTAAGTTTACAAAAATTCGATTGCAATCAAGTAGCCATACCTGTTTTGATGGTAACCGCAAGTACTGCACAAACAAAGATTGTATAAATCTCTAATTGAATAAACCAAATTAGTCTTGGTCACGTAAAAACTAATAATTACTTCCTTAAATTCAGAAGTTTAATATCATCACTATCTTCTTCCGAACTGGATAGTAAATAGCTGCCTTCCACGTCCGCAAAATCGTTTTCTTCCTCATCGTCTTCGTCGTAGTACGGTCTTAAAATAGGTTTTTCTAAACATACAAAAAATCCTAAAACTCCAGCAGTCGCAGAAATGGTAAATAATTAAGTAATGTCATGATTATTATCATCCTGAAGATGAGATTTACTCAAATCTCCCTCACCTCCTAGTTGCATGATAATATCGTCATAACTGGCATCAGATTCACCCTGACCATTCATTCTAATATTCTAGTAAATAAAGAAAATTTAAATAAATAAGCTTGAATAAAAATTCTATTATAGGGATGCCAAGTTATTTTTAAGGTAAATAACTTAAACCTATCTCACTTACTTTCTACCTAAAAATCCTGCTTCTAAATATATCATTGAAACTACAAATGTCTTTAATACAAAAAATTACAAACTACTTACAACTAATACTCTTCGTCAAAGAGTCCAAATTGTCCAAAATAAACCGTCAGGCCAATCTTCTTCTTTTCCGTTGAGGTGGATTTTTAACTGCAAAGGCTGTATCTCGGTAACAGCCGGGAGGCCTCGTCGGTTATCGATTTAACCACTTCTGGAATAGGTCCTCTATCACAATCTGTTCCATGTCATAACGTGGACTAGACGGTACAATTGCTGGTAGCATTCGGTATTACACTCAGTAACTTCCGTTCCGGAAGGAAACAGCTTTCTAAGATCCCCTGATGTCCAATAGTCTGATTTTTGCTCGAATTTTTTAGAAAACTGACTTTCCAGCTCTCATTAAAAGTCTCTCTTGACAATCAACAACCAAAAACAAAAAAAACCTTTTTTCCCACCTTCTACCTCCACGTACCACCTTTTTCACCTCCTTTGAAGTTCATCAAGTAATACTGTTAATTTTCTTAATAACTACATACAATCCTACTAAAACTAACTATAATGGTAAACACTTGACATCCCTACAAAAATGTACCTTTTCTATAAATTAAATAAATAAATTTTCTTTATTTTCTTGAAAAAAAAATCCTTATTTTTAAGACAGTACGTAGAACTCATACAAAAATAGGACATTAAGGTAAAGTACCACATCAACACCTAAGATAATCTCTTCAAAGCGAAAAAAAGTACTTACGGTTTCGTGGTCTGGAAAATATCTCTTTTTCTTTATTTTCATCACCGTCATCGTCTTTAAATTCGTCCTCAACTCCAAACTGAGGCAATAAGCCGTAGTCGTACCTCCTCCCTTTACAAACCACATAGCAAAAAATTCCCATCCCCAGTAAACCGGCCAAAATAAACCCTTAAAAAAAAATAATATTTATTACCACATACAGTTACAAAAACTGGAATTTTTACCAGTTAAAGTAACAAAAGCCAAACGGGGCACGCCCCAAAAAGTATTGTTTCTCCTCAGTGTAAACACAGTAACTTTGGGAACATTTGCGTCATTGACCATCACCAATTTCACGTCTTTAAAATATCTGGGAGCATCTACTATTACAGTATAAGTGCCCACTTGCAAAGGAATCCCGAATTTTCCGTTATTGTCCGAGTGTAATGTCAGGTTCGCCTCTTTGACGTAGAGCTTGGCATTTGGAACTGGATGGTTTAGCTCATCGTGCACGTAACCTACAATCAACAGTACTGAAAAGACTGTAAAAACTGTAGTAGTAGAATACCCTTGATTCCTGAACTAACATCCCCATTAAAGGGTTCGTGTAATGAACTATCAGTAAAGACAACTTTGTCATCGACAGTAGCATCATCCACGAGGACTTTTTTCACTGTATGGCTTTCACCAGGTGAACTACCCGCCAACAAAATTTTAACTTCAGCAATTTGTAGCTCCCACACATGCACTTTAACTAATTTTGATTCGTATCCGTGGCAGGACACGTTTAAGGTGTATTGGCCTGCTGGCACCATTGATTTGAAATGAGCTAAGTTTTTGGTGACTTCAAAAGTTTCTCCTGTTTCTAGAACCTGCACCGTAGCATTCAGTAGTGGGATGTTTTTATAGTTTCTAACTGTGCCTTGTAACCCTGCGATTTAATTTCCAAATAACCACATAAGTCGACAATTTGAAAACTAAACATACCGGTTCTTGTAGCATTTAAAATGCTCATTAGAGGTGCTAAAATGTCTCTCCAAATATAAGGCAAATTTTCCACTGCCGGATAATCGCAGCAACTCACTTTCAGCGTCAACATTGGAGTGTAGTACTCTTTAAATAGAAAATCAGTGGTAATAGCGTCCGTTCCGCTAGTCCTTTCAGGACAAATTTGTGGAATTTTAAAAGCAGCGTTGTAGGTTTGGGCTAGTAACTCATACTTGTTAACTGGTGTGGCTGTGTACGGATACCTATAAATCACACAAATCATTATTTTCCAAATAAAACCAAAAGTGATGTTATTACAAAACTCCCGTTCGGCCTCCTTCAATATTGATCAGTAAATCAAACTTTTCGTCTAAAAGCATGTGTTTAAAAGCGTTGGTATTGACCACAGTGTCTTTGTTGCTGGTATGTCGATTGTTTAAGTCTAAGATCTGTTCACCAACTTGCTTAAAATCAGCAGTAATATTGTTGCACAAGTACTTATCCGGTTTTGTTTGAACGTCTGACTGCTTATTATAGTCTCCCCATATCTAAAAAATACACCAGTTCTACAATTTAAGAGCAAAAAACCAATCTCTTCTGTTTGCGTATCAAAATGTATCATTAAAATCTGGTAAAAGCGATAAAAGTAATTTCGGCGCAAAATATAGACCACTATAGACCAATTTTATACATTAAAACATTAGAAGTTTGACATTATAATTTGTTTATGTTGCACCTATACGTTATGAATGCATAATACCTTGGAAACGGTGTAGATTATAGTGTTAATAACAACCTGAGGGCATTATAGGCGGGCGTTATCATAACGCGCTAACATTTAATGTGTCTATACGGTATGTTTCAAATAATCAAGTTATTCGCGATTTTTTGGGAAAATGCACCGAAATTTTGTCAAAATGAAGGTTTTTCCTGGCCTACTATATACTGACCGTCGCCTGAATTAAAGTGGTTTTTAATAAATATTTCGAAGATTTACATAAAAACTACAAGAGTGCAAAATTGTTCCTAATGGACCACTAAACCAAACTACGTAACGTTTGAACTTCAATACAGTTGCCTGTATACAGGGTGTGCACAAAATTGTTAGTGGATCATTTGCTCACTCTGTACACAATTTTTTGCTCTACACCACTGAAAAGAGCAGTTCAAGACGATTCTTTCCCAAGCTACAGGGTGTTAAAGTTTTGAACTAATTTTCGGTAAAAAGCGCAGCAAAGTGGTTTTTGGAAAATATCGCGAAAACGGTTAGAATTACAAAAAAAACACTACAGAAACTCCAAAATACTTCTCAAGCAGTAGAAAGTCTTCCAAATGATCTTCAACTAGTCTAGAAGCTTTTAAAAAAATTCAAAGCAGTCTAAAAGCTTCTGTATGCTTTTAAAACAGTTTGAAAGCTTCTGAAAGTTTTTAGAACCGTTTACAAGGTATCAAATGCCTTAAAAGCAGTCCAGAACCTTAAATGCTCCTAAAGTAGTCTAAAAAGATTTCAAAACACTGCAGAAACACCAAATTGCTTCTAAAACAGTCCAAATTGCCTTTCAAAACAATCTAGAATGCTCTTCAACTAGTCCAGATGCTCCTAAAAGATATTCAACCGTCTAAACGCTTCAAAAAAATTGTAGAACCGTCTAAGAATTTCCAAATGCCTCTAAAGCATTCCAGAACCTTCAATATTCTCTTTAAACTGTCCAAAAACCTTCCAAATGCTCTTTAAGTAGTTGAAAAGAGTCTAAAATCTTTTGTATGCTTCTAAAGCAGTTTAAAAGCTTTAAAAAATTTGCATCTCTGAAAGAGTTTTCTGCTTTTTTACTGACTTTTATGCTTTTTTGAGGAAAATAACTTTGCTAATTAAGCGCTTTTTTTCACGACTTTAGTCCTTTTTAATCCGGACTCTCATTATAAGATTCCGTCCAGCTTTTGCCATTTTCACTGACTGAGAGGACAGGACTATCAAAGTCACAACATTCAGGTAAAATAAACAGTAAACAACATACCGGTAAAGGTATACCTTACTTTTCAATACCAGAAACAGTAAATAATTGCTGAATTAGGTGAAACATAAAACATTGTATTGTTTCGGCCTTCAGGTCATTATGTTTTTCTCTAACGCCCTTGGTACATAAATAGCTATTATATTATCTGCACCAGTTCCTCATTGTTGCACATTTGCATTAATGATAGACCTTTTTTGAAATAACGGTTTTACTACGCATTCTTTCCACCAAATAAAAAGTGAAAACATATATTAGACTTAAAACTTTCCTACCTTTTCAAATGCATTGTCTATCACAGGAATAATATGAATAGCAGTTTTAGACAAAATGTCCGTAATTGGAGGATCTTTGTAGTACAAGCCTTTTAGTAAATGCCTGGCCAAGTTCACGGTCATCTCGCGCCCAATTGGTTGCGTTGCAAATAAATTCCCAAGTATTCCTACATGAAATTTGGTCTCGTCGGAAGTTGCAATCTACAAACGTGTGTTATTAATATTTTCAAAGAGACTTAAGTGAAATACTTTACATGTTGGCTTATTTTCAGCCAGTGAATGGCCATGGAAACCAAATCGTCCCCACCATGAAATTCTGCAGAATCTGGATATTGATTCTCTAAAGCGCTCAAAAGCGAGTAAATATCGGATCCGCTGTGGTAAGCGGGGTAGTACACGTTGGGGTGAATAGCAAAGTCGTATGCACTAGCCCAATGCTCGGGATCGTCTTTCATTAAAATCGGATTCAGTTCTAAACTACCAGACTCAGGTACAACCTTAAAGTATATAATAATTTTTGAAAACCCCAAAAAAGCTTTAAACTCACAATTTCTGAGGTGTAGGTTTCATAACCGCGTGCAGCAAAAGTGATATTGTATTTTCCAGGTAACAACAATCTCCAATAATCTCCCTCCTGAGCTGAACTTACTGTATGTTTAATACCCTCAACGACAATCTCAGCATGTGGAATCCGATGCCCTATAGTACTTGAAACAAATCCATATACTCCAATATGAACCTGCAATTTCAATTTATAATTAATCGAAAACTTTAAGTGAAAAGTATCCAACTTACTTGCTCCATAAATGCAATTAAAGCTTCTTTATTATCAAGCCAATATTTAGGTAGTTCTTTGGCATATGGATATTTATAACATCCGATCTCTAATGTCACTTCAAAACAGCCAGCTACAAGGTAGTTCCAATCTTGCATTCCACCACTAACTGAATACCATTTTGCTCCGTTTGTGATACCACCTTCAAATCGCTCTTTTGGGAAGAGCGGACAAGGAATTTCTTTGTGCATAGTTTTGTGAGCCTAAAATTCCAGCTTTTAACAATTACATCAAAATACTGACTGGTAAAGTACATTAGCATAAACTGAAGCTAAATGTTTGAATAACGTGTCATCTGGAGAAGGGTTGGCAACATTCTTAGGGAATCCAGGAGGACCGTCGTCAAACGGGTAATTCGCCACTAGAGCTCCATTATGAAGATTAGCTGAGAGTACAAAAGGCTCAGACTTGATCCAACGCATTACCAGTTGAGTTTCAGGTTCAAGAAATCTATTGTACTACAATTGGTAAAGTTCAGTTAACCAGTTTCTTTACAAAACTAGTAACCTACAGAATTGACCGTATATTGATCCGGAAAATTTCTGTTCAAATCAAAGTTATCCGCATTGTTTCTTCCTTTCAAACTCGAATCATCACCTGAAACATCTTAGCTCTAGCACCTATAGTTTACAAACTGTATTTTAGACGTCTTAAATACCTTCATCAGAGACTTCGTAACCATCTGGGTTCATGGTGGGCATTAAATGAATCCGCGTAGTATTCATTAACTTAGTGATACGATCATCAGTACCGTATCGTTCGCACATGTATTTGATTAAATAAAGCAGTAGTTCTCTGCCTACTATTTCGTTTCCGTGCATGTTAGCTACATATTTGAACTCCGGTTTGCCTAATGTCACAAAAGTAGTTATTAAATTAACATTTACTGATACTCCGGAGTCAAAATATTCCAAATTGCAGGTGTTACAACAGAAAAAGTATAATTATTAAAAGTTGAACTCTTTTGTAATAATTTAATACAATTTTATTGTTGATGTGGTTTGCACTGTAATGAGATTAAGCTACGCATACAAAGTTAATACTATACAGTGTGTGATTCACAACCTGGATAGACACAGAGCAAGGGCATGTAAAAAGTCTCAAAACAAGTCTGGTTGATATTTAAAATGTTTTTCTTAGGCTCATGGTTAACGAAATACAGGGAGACATTTTTTTCCTACAGTTTATGAGATATTTTGTCAAATTGCGCTGCTGACTTTGACCCACCAAACCAAACAATTTTTTGAATTTGCGGTTAAATTTAAGAATCACCTTTAAAACTACACACTGACTTTGAAACAAGTCAACAGAGTTAAAGAGAAAATACCAAGATTTTTTTAAAACGAACTCCCTGTATTAGCAACTCGACTTGTTTTGAGCTACTCTATATGGTTGTTGTGAATCACCCTGTATAAAGGGAGATACGTCGGAAAAAACTGCATAAGAAACTCATGTGATATCATTTAAGATCATAAGTTAATGTACTTTTTTCGTAAAGTTGTGATCTGTTAAATGATTGCAAACATGACACATTTTACTTATGAAGTTTTGTCCCATCTTTGTCAACATAATTGATTTGGCTTTTTAACCTCCAGGGCGTTAAAAAATAACAAAAGTGTCAATAGAATAGAAAAAGATACAAAATAATTAAAAATTTGCACCTCAACTCTACATTAAAAGCAGAAATGTGATACTTACCCTCTTTCATTTTCATATAATCAAATAAGTAATCGTAGTGTACAATAAAATTATTAGAAAAAATAGAATTTTGCTTTTCAAATTATGCCTTACCTGGGACATGCTTCAATGGTGTATTGCTCAAAACAAACACGTATAAATCCCTTCCTTGCACCGATTTCCCAATCGAATACAAGTGTGTAATGTTCGGATAGGTGCGATTGAAGAATAGTAGATACTGAACTAGTTCGTCATAGTGGTGATGTTTAAACAGTGTGGAATCGTGGATCATAAAACCGTACTCATCATAAATGGAAGTGTTTGCGACGATGACGTTTTTGTAGTTACCTGGAGGTGTTCAACAAACGCTAAATTTGCTGTTTTATTTAGAGTTTTTTAAAAGCATGCTATAGTGCTGTTTTATTCTTCCTTAAGTCAAATGCTTGCTGTGTTTTTAGTAGTGTTGCAGATTAGTATGTGGTGCAAAGGTGTAAAAATACACATGTTTATTTGCCAACACTTTATTTCTAATCATACAATGAAAATAAAAAAATGGAATGCCTGCATTGAATAAACATATGTACTTAAGTTTAGTATTACTATTTAAAATGCTTTAAGCTCTACATGGATAAACTAGACTAATACATTTTCCCCGATTTATTAAAGTGTTTTCCTTTACCAGTGTAAACCCCTTCCCACAACCTATATAAATACATTAAAATGAGATTCAATGTTGTCCTAACAATAAATAACACTATTCAAATAAGATTCTTCTCCAATACACAACCAAAAAGGACGGTTTAAAATATCTTTGGACTAAATTCGTAGTAATAGTTGTCTTTTTGTTAACAAACTGGACAATAATATAAGTTAAAGCTTAAAAGAAAAACCAACAACTGAAACACCAAATAGAAATGTGGACTAATTAAATTGGAATTTCCTGAAAATAAAATTAACTCATTAAATATGTTTTTTTGGTTTAGTTTAGTGATTAACGAAAACTGACAGAACACAAGTCAGTTAGTTAGTCCTCTGAAAATTAATGGAAGTTATTGATGAACAAACAATATGACTAACGTAAGCATTAATAAAATTGCTAGTGAACAATAAGCGCTTGTTTATTGGAAAGCCTTTTATACACCCCAAAACCAGCGATCACCAGATATTCCACTCTTATCTGAAAAATCGTTACCTTCTTGTTGAGGTTGCAATTTTAAAGTGAAATTTTGAATGGTTGTTTGACCGCGTTGCACTTCAACAGTTACGGTATCCGAAGGTAAATATCTAAAACTTTTCTTTTAACCAGTTACTATTGCAAAGATAAATTTTACTTACCCGAAGGCAGATGCAAACATTTCATATTTTCCTGGCAGCAACAGTCTCCAATATTCCCCTCGGTTGGATGTAGTAATGTTGTGGTTAATCCCTTTGACAACAATGTCTGCGTCCAAAACCGGATCACCGCGCTCATTACTTACCAATCCTAAATCAACCAAAACTATAAGATTACGAAGAAAAACAAAAGATATATCACCTTTAACTCCCCAATGAGTGGCCTCAATGAAACTCAGCAAAGATTCTTTGTTATTGCGCCATTCTTGTGGTAGTACAGTGGCATTGGGAAACTTGCAACAAGACAGTTCGAAAGTAACCTCAAAACAATTGGACTTTACATAATTAAAGTCTTGCATCCCACCTTAAAAAAATATATTAATTTAACTTTAACTCAAGATTAGTGAGAGCAGAATACCTCGGACTTCGTACCAGAACGCCCCGTTTGTAATCCCTTGAGGAAAATTGTCATTTGTGCAAGCTTTTCCTGTTTTCATTACCTCGTTGTTTTGCGCGTACAAAAGTGCCAGTTCTTTAAAGATCTCGTTATCTGGTGATTTACTTTCTTTGCAGCATTGAACCCCAGTGCTAATAACATTTTATTTTAGAGTTACATCGAAAGATCGTGTTTTTGAGGGAGAGTTGCCATTTAAAAATAGGTAATCAATTTAATTCATCCTGGTCTTTCTGTATTCAATTTTTTATGAATCTCGCCGTAAATAATGTAAAAAATAGAAGCAAAGAAGTTTGTGAAGTTATTTAAGTAATGTAAGTAAAATCTTATACATTCATACTAATGTTAAAAAAAAAAACGTTATCAAATAATATGAGCTTTAACACAATAGACCTTTAAATATGTACAATATCAAGCAAAGCTATTTTTGTATACCATAGAAACTGTGTAAAAATATTACTTTGTTATGTGAAACAATGGTCTAATTTCATTTAGTCCTAAAAATCAAATAATGTGGTTTTTTTATGTGGAAATAATCCATATATTGCTCCCAACCAACTATTAATTTATAGCATTCTGCTGTAAGAAATAAACAACCCAAAATACAACTAAATTTAATGATATCTCTGGCCATGTTCACTGTTTCAATTACCGTTTTATTATAAAAGTTTACAGAAACATACTTTGAATCATCATAAGGATAACTAGCGACCACAGCGCCGCCATGAAGGTTTCCAGATAACACAAAAGGTCGAGAAAGAATCCACGTCATCATGGCAACAGTCTCAGGCTGTCTGCCAGCGATAACAGTACCTATAAGTCACAAATGTACAAAAATTCATTTTACTTTGGACTTTACAAGGCACAAACCTGCCCTACGAGCAGCAAATTGATCTGGAAAATCCCTGTTAAGGTCTATACCATTTTCGTTTTCCCTCCCAACATAACCATTCTTAGATTCACAACGACCTTCCTGTAAATGTTATTTAGTGAAAGTTGCTCTTTTTGAAAATACTGAGAAATATACAGTTCCTTTGAATGCACAGAGAAATAAAGGGATTTGAAAGTTTTTTTTTTAATTTGCAGAACATAAAATAGGAACAATTTATGTTAGTTATTTATGCTTTGTAGGGTTTTTGTGAAGGCTTAAGTTTCTATTAACACCCAACAACATGCAACCTTGAAGTAAGTAATAGTAAGTATTTCTTTCTTGATCTTTTTCCTTGTATTCAAATGTGTTAAGTGTTTAATAACACTGGTCGACAAAAAAAATATTTTTTTTTGTAACAAAAAGCTGAATAGCATAAAATGGTAAAATGGACCAATATGAATTGAAAACAGCAAAAAAAAAACTTGTAGCACGTAAGGTTTTCTTGTTACGTTAAACAAACCACAAGCGTAGAACGGTATTATAATGCATATGTTATTTATCACAAAATATATTTTACAAGTAATTTAAATCTCTATAGCGACTGTATCTACTTAATAATAAGTTGAAATCTAATAACAATACAAATATTCAAAAAAGATATTTGAAACACACCAAATAGTTCTATTTTTTTCTTTTGTGTGGGGTGACGTCTTCTCTCTTCAAAAACCAGCAATAGTCACCCATCATGGCTTCATCCCATCGTCCTTGGTACCTTGTTTCCATTGTCCTGATGTCCTGATGGAACCTTTCACCTTGCTCGTCGCTAACAGCGCCCAAATTCTCCGGAAAAAATGATAGACGGGAATGAAGAAAGTGAATTTTTAAAGACATTCGACAACCAAGCAAATTGTAAGATTCCAAAAGTTCCTCAACTATTTGTTCATAATTTTGATCCTTATTGTTACCTAAAAATCCCTTCACCACTCTTACAAATGAGTTCCACGCTCTCAATTCTTCTAAGGTGAGATTTTCCGTGAAATGAACATCTCCCATCAATTTTCTAGTTTGCGGTCCAATAAAAATACCTTCTTTTAATTTGGCGTCACTTAACTGAGGAAACACTTGTCTCAGGTACTTAAATCCTTTACCATCTTTATTCATAGCCTTCACAAAGTTTTTTATCAGTCCGAGTTTTATATGAAGAGGAGGCAAAAGAACATTTTTTGGATCTACAAGAGGCTCATACTTAACATTTTGAGATCCAGGTTGAAATGCACTCCTCTCCGGCCGACCATCAGTGATTTTAGATTAATAGATACCAATACAAGGGAAAAACTCTTTTTCTACCTATCTTTTTTTTTATCTTTTCTACCGTTTGTTCATCTAGAATTACAAAGTCGTATATGCATATAAACTCCTTTTGGAAGAACGCTCTTTTGTATATAATACTAAAAATATTTAAAAAAAAAACAGTAACTACATATGAATTTACGAATATTTCCTCTTGGTAAATAAGTAATATCCGTTGTGTTAATCCCAAAAAAGCAATTCTTTTTTACAGTTTCATTTTGGCAGTTACGACTTTGTAATTCTAGATGAACGCGTTGTGCCGACTCTGCCGAACACGCCTACCGTCGTATTTTAAGCCGCGCCTAAGTTAAGTTTGATTCAGGCTGTCATTTTTTCACCTGTATTGTCACAGTGTGAACCACCCTTAACTTAATCTTGGCTTAAAGTATGACTGTGCAAATGGGGGTTCGTCATATTTGCTCTGCTCCTTCATGCGGGGCTTCAACTCAAACACGGCTATTACTGGCCAACATCAAAAGGTTTAATGAAGCTATTGAAAAAAGTGGACGTTCTAGGACTTTATGGGATTTTTTTCTATTACTAGAAAGGCATAAGCATTGTAAAATTAATGGTCTGACTGGTGTTACAAAAATTGTGTCGGCCAGTGTAATTAGGCTCTGTTTTTTACAAGATTTTTAGCATGCTTATCATTGCCACAGTTGATTTGACAGGACTTTGATGGAGCCAGCAGAGCAAATTTGATGCCACAATGACGTAACTTAGCAAAACCATAACTGAACCAACTGTCAAATTATGTCACTGTGACGTCAAATTTGCTCTGCTGGTTCCATGAACTGTCAAAACAAATGCCGTCTGGACCACTAACTCCCATTTGCATTGTCCTACTTTAAGCTAAGTGTGATTTTTTCAACTGTATTGTCACAGTCTGAACCACATTTAACTTAAACTTAGTTTATAGTGTTATCACACTAAACTCAAAAAAATTTATGACAGTGCAAAAACTGCAAACAGGGGTAAAATGTATAAACTAAGCAAAAACCAAATATGACAGCAGTTAGCAGTTTCTAAAATTTGCACAGTGATTAGTGTAACAGGTGTTAACTAACTTCTAATAAATATAGTTTATCATGTTACACACAAGATAGTTTTACTTACTTAAATGTAAAATTACCAAACAGTCAGACTGTACTTACCATAGAGTTTTCATATCCATCTGGATTCATACTTGGCATCAAATAAATATCAGTGTTATTAACCAACCTGGTAACTCTCTCATCTTTCCCATAATTTAAAACCAAGTAATATGCTAAATAGATGACTAACTGTCTTCCAATGGATTCATCCCCATGCATGTTGGCCACATATTTAAACATAGGTGTCAACAAAGTTCGATTGTTAACATTTGAGTTAATGTTCAATGCCCATAGTTCTCGATTCTTTACTGACTTTCCAACACTCACCAGCTTGGCTATAGTAGGATTTTCAGTTTCCAGTTTCTTAAATGTGTTAGTTAGCTCATCATAACTGTAATAACGGGGATTTTCCAGGAAATCTTCGTTTACTGTATCGGTACCCAACAGAGGTACTGAAAGAGCAAGGTGTTGGAACAGGGCCACTAGTAACACGATCTTCAGCATTTTTAGGCGGTTCAATGTTTAATTGTTAAACGCGAAGCCGGAATTTCATTGTACGCGGAGCAGATGGTTATGCGTGGCGCTTGAAAAACAAAAAAAATAATCGTGTTTTCCTATTTGTGGTTTTATTCACTACATTAACTAGATTTGGAACATTGGAAATTGGAACGTCAACACTTTGATTAGTGAGGTTAGTTTTTTCTTTTCAATGTGTATTACGGGTTGCCTCAAACATTAGAAATTTTTAATTACGGTTATGAATGAAAAGCATACATTGTGCATTTTGTTGTTGTTAGGAAAAACATTTTTGTTAGATAATTTTTAACTAGAATAGAATGTGAAACAATGAAACAAGATAAATCTAAAATTACAAAAAATATAGCTTTCAAACAGCAAAATTGCAAAATAAATTCAATTCTTATCCAAGTTTATGCAACTAGCAATACAAAATGTGCACTTCCTACAGTCACGTGATCAGACTGACATTTCTTGTCCTTAACATCTTAACCCAATTTTTTTTGTTTATAATAACAAACAAATAACAAACTTTAATCTTAATAATATAGATAAATCTCAACAACTAAGTATGAGTGTCTGACATCAGCAAATACAAAAAAATGAGTGAAAACCCTGTAAAACACCATTTTTCTGCAAGGTAAACATCATTTCTTTTACTATTTATATGAAATCACTGAAATCTGGTTTCACAGGCCCAATGCAGGCAAAGGCCTTTGGGTGTTTTACCTGCTACCGTCTGCGGTATTTCTATGCCTATTTAAACACCCAGTGGTTCTAACATACAGCTATAAACTGTTAAGTCCACTGATTGGGTCTTTGGTTCTTACTTCCAGCTATTTGGTTGTGAAACACTCTCAAAATAAACCAATTTCGTGGTTAAATCCTTGGATTTGTATGCCTTTTGTTGTATTATACAGTGTGTATCTGTGGTATTTTGGACTAATGCATGGTAAGTCAGGTATTGTAAATGCCATTACTTGCAAATATAACTGTTGAGATTTCCCTTTAGAATGGTTTAGTGGTATTGTCAGTGGTTTGATTACTACTGCAGTGTTTGTGTCTAGCTATTTGTGGCTGTTGAATACTTTGAAAGAGAGTTTTACCTTTGGGGAGGCAGGTTTAATAGCCCAAGGTTTCACATTGTTTCTGTACCAAAGTTTGATAAATATGGCCAGTTTTGGGGCACTCAAACGCTATCACAGTAATATGCAAAACTCCACTTTGATTATTCAGGTAATTTGTGTAACTTTCTTGCCAAAAGAAAATCTTTATTCAAGCTTGCAGGTTGGTTTAACTGCAATACTTCTTCTAGCTTACATTGTGTACAAATTTAACTTGAAATCTGCGAAAGTGTTTTACTTATTAACCATTTTGGTGTGTGTTGGATTTATTATAGTTCCACTGCACTTGCTTTTACAACAAAGCCCTTTAGTCTGGATTTTCTCCCAAGTTTTTACAGATATCACTTTAGTAAGTTCAGACAAATTTTACCTAGTAACAGACCAAGTACTAATAAATAAATGATTTCAGTTAAAACTTTTTCTTTACTGGAGTTGCTGTATTGTTGTAGCAGCTTTGGCAGTGAGCAACCAAATTTTTTATGCCAAAAGAGCATCAACTAGAACCAGAAAAGTATTCCATGTTCTGGCTGTACTAGTTTATGTACCAGGGCTGTATTTAAGGTGTACATTTCTGTACCTGGCTAGTGGAGTTATACTGGGAGTGTTCCTATTTTTAGAGGTATTTACTGTACAACTAAACAATTTTTGAAATTTTAATGTTTTGTTGAACAGATTTTAAGACTTACACAAGTGCCACCTTTAGGAAATCACCTTCAAGATGGTTATGAAGTGTTCAGAGATGAAAAAGACACAGGTCTAGTAGCTTTAACGCCAATATATTTACTAGTTGGGGTGTCTATACCAATTTGGATCCACCCTTCACCTTGTGATGTTACTGATTCTGCTCAGTTTAGTATATTGCCATTATTAGCAGGGTTGAGCTCTATAGGAGTGGGAGATACAGCAGCCAGTTTTATAGGGTCGCGATTTGGCAGAGTTAAGTGGAAAGGTTCATCCAAAACCTTTGAAGGAACATTAGCATGCATTTTAAGTCAGTTTGGTTTCTTTTTCCTTCTGCATCATTTAGGTTTATTGTCTTATTTAAGTAGTGCAGCTGTTTTAAAAATTGTTGTAGCTGTTGTGGTTGGGTCTTTTGTAGAGGCAAAAACCACTCAGATTGATAATTTAGTGCTTCCTCTTGTAATGTTTATTATTTTAATATAGAAAAAATGTATTAAAATTTGTTATTAAAAACAGTTAAGTTAGTGTTTCTATTTAGACAATCAAACCTCTTAAATAGTTTTTCCACACTATAAAAGTAGATTTGTTATAAATTAAATCAAAAAGAAGGCCCACTGCATTACTTTGTGGTGATTTGGTGAATGTGTCTCACATTATTTGTATGACCACATCCCTACTACAATTCATTGAACTTGAACACTAGGGCCGCATTCGTTTTCAAGCTACATGGAGCGTTTATGACGTCATGATGACGAAATTTGGCAAAACCATAATTTGACCAACTGTCAAACTACGTCATTGTGACGTCAAAGAAGAAATGAAGGATAAACGGACGACTTAACCTTAAAAACCTTATCGTGTACCAAAACAAGGAAACAAAACAACATGTAGCCTGAGAAAAAATGGATAAAGAAATAATATATCTGAGAATCTGAGTAGTTTAAATTGTTAACGTGAGAATTGAATATAAGGAACCATGGAAGTAAATCCGCTTAGTGTAATTTTGGTGAAATCGGACAGCAAAGATGATCGTCTTCTATTCAGATATCCTTACCATGTACAGGAAAATAAAGAAGCAGCCAACCAAAGAAGAAAAAACCCATTTGCTTTAGTAGTGCCCGTTGAAGAAGCCTTACAGACCCCTGTTGTTTGCACTTCAAACATTTCTAAAGGAGTTCTTACAGGATTCAGTGACAAAGTGCTCTCGTCATTGTTTGCTGTAAAAACCGACTTGTCCAACAAGAAAATTGAGCTAAAAGTCAACGACGTACGTTTTGTGAGTCATCCCACATTACTGCAGCTGAAAACTAGACAGTCTGAAAGAGATGATTCAGGAATCATGCTTATTAATGTGGTTTTTGCTCTCTCAGCCATGGCCAGCCATTCAGTTGTAGGATGTTACAATGACTTGAGCCAGAGGATTGGAGTTATCTTGAGACATGAAGAAAGACGATGTGGATTTGTTTCTGAGCAGACACAGATGATGATGACAGCCCATGATGAATGTACTACAAACAATGGATCAGCTTTCAATGTAATATTGGACAAGTCTTCTTTAGCCAAAAACATTAAGAAGTTGTATGAAGATTTGTGTACAACTGGACTAGTGAATGTGACTTTTAATAGGTGGATGACACTGAGTTTTTGTCTGCCACAGAAAGCCCACCAATGGCATTTAAGAGGTCAAGTTGTAGAGCCTGAAGATATTGACAGATGCTTGAAAGCTATAAGACCATACCACAGTCTTTTGCTACTGTATCCTGTAGAACACCTAATTAACTTTACATGTTTGGATAGTTCTCCATCTTTAGTAAAAATGCTTAAACAATACTCTCCAATGAAAAACCTGCAGACTTTAGCTTCTGATTCAGATTTAACACTCTCACATGTATTTGAGCTTACAGCTCATCTGATTTACTGGGCAAAGGCTACAGTAATTTTTCCGGTATGTGCCACCAACAGATATGTAATTTCTCCTAATGCTCCTGTTGATCAAGATTCACCTTTAATTGACAAATTCAGTAAAGCCTTCCCTGGAATGCAGTTGATACCTTCACTTCATCAATTTTCTGAACCAACTTCATTGCTCTCTAAATTAGATCCATTGTCTAAACCTACACCACAGTCATCTTTAGTAAAAAACATAATCTGGATGCTTCAACAACATCTTCTAATACAACTGCACACCTACATACAATATATGCCCACTGAAAGTGGCGTTGTAGGTAGAACTGGAAAAAAGTATGGTAAAACCCCATCTCCGCGTACCAGTTCAGTTTTGTCAACATCTTTCCCAGAACCAACAAGAACAGAGTCTGAAAGTGGGGCTTCCACAGTGTCTGAAGCACTAGACTTTATTAAACAACTGAACTTAGAGAATGTGAGCTTTGCATCAACTGACGACGATAAACAGGACTATCAGGAGGAATTGTTATTGGATTTTCCTGATGAGGAAAGAAGTCAGATCTTTAAAGTCCCAGCTACTAATACACCAGAGGATTTGAAACTGTTTGCGCGACTTTGTAGAAAAGGCTACTTTGAAGGAAACCATCATATTGAGGAGATAATGTATCTGGAAAATTTGAGGAGGAGTCAACTGACACAATTGTTGGACAAGTTTAGAGATGTTTTGGTGACTTATGACACTGAAGATCCAGCTATTGCTATGTTTTCTTGTCCAGTTTGAGCAAGTGGGTAATTGTAAGTGCTGTGATTGTATTTTTTCTAAGATTTATTATATATGTGTATGTTAATTTAGTCATTGTTTGTTTTAGGACAAAGTCAAATTAAAGATTTTACCTTTTACCATTTATCTTGTATTATTACAGTAGTATAATGTAACTTAATTGAACTACAAGTTAAGTTATTTTTCTAATAAGTGAATAATTTGATTCAAGTGTTTAAATACAATATTTTTTCTAAAATTTTGAAATTTCTTGCATTCAAAAGATTACAGGCTTGCCTTGCTCATAAATTTAAAAAGTATGGAATAATGTTAGCAAATCTAAGAGAACAATCCAAAAATATGTGTAATTGTCAAATTATTTATTCAAGCATAATCAAATACAATCAGTTTGTAGTTTGTATGGAATAAATATAAAAAAATATCAACAAATTACTTAAAAACCTAAACCACAAATAAATTATGAGATTAAAATAATGTTATTAATTATATCAATCAGATTTCTGTGCTAATTTAAATACACTTTCCACAGCAAGTATTTACACTCATCTCTTCAGGTTTATGGTTGGGTGTCCATGGTCCCAAACTAGCATTGGCATAAAAGTCCATAGGGTAGCTTTTGCCCTCCTTGTGCCATTGTGCATCCCCTATAGTCACAGCCAATTCATAGGGAGTCAAAAAAGGCTTGGCAAAAGCCAATCCCCAATCTATAGACAGCCTGGGGCAAGCAATTTGAACAAAAGCATCCAACTTAGGAAATAAATCAATTTTTTTAGGAAATATCTCAGATAACAATATTACCACAGCATCTTTTCCTGATTCAGTTATGCGCTTTCTTAAGTGCTCTACTACTTTAGGGCTGCCTTGCCGCCCCAAAGTTCCCATTACCACCCCAAATGTTCCAGCTAACTTTGCTTTATCTATGTTGCTTTTCCGGATTAACTCCATTTGGACATGGTCATAGCTTTCAAAAGTAAACTTTTTGCTGTAAGGATCATATTTGTAGGCTTTTACTTTGGGATTGGCAATCATAGCAGCCTCTAAATGGAACTGTCCATCTCCTAAGTAAATTACTACATCACAACATTTCAAAACAGGAGCAGTACACCCTAAAATCTCTCCAGGAGAAAGTGGTTTGAATTGAGGTATTGAAACATTTTTGTATTCACTTTCTTCTAGAATTTTTGCAACAGCCTGTAAAGTAGTCACAAACTGTATGGTGCTCACCAAACCCATTTTTACATGAGGTTTAAAGTTCATCTTAATAGTTTCTATAAAGTGTAGGGGGTCTATCTTAATGTCCACAAATATGTAAAGCACTTTTATGCCGCTAGTTTGATCTATTGGCACTAAACAGCTATGACCATAATGCACTAAAAGTTCCACACCCAAAGCTTTGGCAGTTAAGTCATCAATACAGCAAGCTCCATAAGTCACGTCCCCCATTATAACAGTATCAGCTCCAGTAAAGTCTTTAATTATGTCGGCAATTGTGGTGGCAAACAGTAGCAGTCCTTCAGGCATTTGCAAAGCCACAACTGTGGCTTTCAGCTCTTTGATTCTCCATATGGTTTTTGGCAACTCAAAATTATAGTTTTGCGGAAGAAACGAGACAGCAGCTTGCAGTTTGGGGTCCTTTAGCAGGCTTTCTGGTACTCTAGTCACTCTGGTGGCTTTGAAAACTTTTCTCTGCGGTTTTGCTTTGACTACCAACGTTGTTTCTGCCATTCTATTCGAGCTTGATTTATGTTGTAGTTTAAATTATCACAAATTTTAGTATGTTTGATACATCATCTTTTAAATTTTTGTACAAAACTTGACTCAGAAATTTTTGAGGTTATATTGCTACGTGAGTAGTTTAAATGCACTATGGCGGTGAATTTTTCGACAGATGACAGTAAAAATCTCAAATGAACTAATTCTAGTTTGACAGTTACCAGTCGGCAAGTTTGCCATTACTTTCCGTTCTGTAACGGCAAAATTGCAGCAACAAGGCAAAACAGTAGCAACTTTGGAATCTTTTTTTGTATAGTTATTTCAGATCAGTCATAGTTAACAGATTTGTTGATTAATAATATTGTGATAACTGAGTATACCCAGTAGAAACTTAGAAACTGGAGGCATATTTTGGCGGAAGTATTAACGAGTTTTAAGCTGTAGTAACTAGTAACATAGGCTATCTTGTTTTATCGGAATGAGTTAAAATGAGACAGATATCGTAAACACTCTAGTAAACACTGATGCCAAACTACGTCAAAAGAGATAACTTGGAAGTGCTGCCACTTTGACAAATGTCAACTGTCAATCAAAGAATCAAATTGAAATTTGATTATTTACATTTTGAAGGATTTTTAATAGTTCAATTTGAATACCCTTGAATTCTAATTAGAATTTAAAATACTTGCATTGTTTACACCGCCTCGCACGGGAAATAATTTCCACGCTTTACTGGGTCAGCGTTAATTAATCCGGATTTTCCCGAGTTTGCTATTGTAAGCAAGCGGCCGATCGACCAAACCTGAAATGGCAAAGCAAGGCGGACTCGTGCAGTTTTTGAGAGGCTTGTACTATGATGAATTTAAATGGTGCGTAATTTTCAGCTGCAGCACATCGAAAGTGAGGTTAGATAAGATTGATTTTTTCTCTTGTAGGGCCCTCGTTAAGAGCATCGGCATTTTTGCTTTGGGCGTCCGAATAGCTCAGGAATGTCAGGGGATTGAGTTAGTACCCTCTCAAATTTAGGTTTTTTTCCTGTTAGTTAATAATTAAGTTGCTTAGTATAGATGTGTGTCGTGACCGAATAAATTACAAGTGAAGAAACATGAAAAAGTGTGTTTTTTTCTTTTTGCTGGACCTGCTTTTGTGTTTTGCTAAACCACGCAGCGATCGGGCCCCACCGAATTTTGTGTATATTTTGACAGATGATCAAGATATTATGCTGAATGGTTTGGTAAGTATTGTTTTTTTTTTCAGTATTTCATTACCTTACTCCAGATCTAGTATTTAATCAATTTGTAATAACATAACACCTAACTAATGAAGTGTCTGTAAAATTTTGTTGCTTGTTACTGTAGGTACCTGAGTTTTGCATCCATTGGTGAAACTCTAGATAAAAAAACTGCATTAATCTAAAAACAAATAATGCAGTTGGACTGAATTATAAACAAATTGAAAACCAAATTCATTGCCAAGATTTGAACTTGAAACTTCCCAATAAGGAGCAATACAATTTTAACTAAAAAAGAAAGGAGGTGAACAGCCAATTAAAACTTTCATAAGGATCTGGTCTGACAAACCAAAACTTAAGGGAGGTTTAATTAACTCTTTAAGGCCTTTACCAGGGACATTATATTATGATTTGATAATGAGTAATAAGAGTAAAAGAAACTGTATTACTATTAACTGAGAAATAAATCATCTAAATTGGGATCTGTTTACTAGGCACAATAGCTGTAGGTAAAGCTATAACAATAGAACATACAATATACAATTACTTTGTCAAATTAACTTTGCATGTAACCATGCACCACATGCAATTAAGATCTATTTTTGAGTATTTTAAGCACTTAAACAATGCTAAATTTAAGTTTATCCTTTGTGTTTCAAGCTCAATTGTTTTATTGACGTTTTCTGAGAATTATCTGTTTTATTCATAGAGTATAAAACTTTATTGTAGGTACATTAGTCAAGTACACACCATATCCAACTATGTGCAGGCAGCACTATTAAACACTTCATATATTTTTAATGTCAATTTTTGTATGTATTCTTTATATTTTTATTGAAAATATAGGAGTGTAAACCTATAGGTCATATGATGTTGTCCACCATTAGTCAGGAAGAATAATGTTTTTAGTTGTGACATGCTTTTAGGTGTAGGTCTGCTGCATGTAGGTACAATAAATCCATTATTCTTTAGATTAGATGTGTCTCAGTAAAGTATCTACTTTAAGGTTTATTTATGGCACACGCGTGAATTCAACATTTAGATAAACTGAAAATTTGTTGTAAATTTGACAAAAATTACCTAATACAAGTCCCTCCCAAAAATTCTGTCTGAGCTGAAAAACCTTAATACCAACTGATAAATTTATGTAAAACTGTCCTCTCATCATTGATAGAGAAACAATTTTTTTTCCCTGAATTTATTTAGTATTTGTAGTCAAAAAAGTAAATAATTAATGTCCCTGGTCTATGTACAGTTTGAAAGCTTTAAGCTATTACAGTAAAAGGTTATTACTACTGGAGATACCTATTTACATAACTTACGCAGTTTTGCAATTAGCGGAACATCAGTTTACCATTAATAACCATCAGAAACTTACAGATGTTGTATAACTGCATGGTGTATTATCTAATATTTTATCCAAATGAAATCAATAAGTTATTTCTATAATTATTTATTTAATTAATTCAGCAGACTAGTTTAATTCTTAGATTTAGAAAACGGTTCTTTTTATACGTTTTTTTTTATCAAGGTTAATATATATTTCTTTGACATCCAAAACTTTTTTGAGTTTTTTGCATACTTGGACATAATTACAGTTTTACTCTCCTTAAGTGTTCAGTGTAACAAGTATCATAAAATGAATCATTTCTTTTTAAATATTATGGAATGAGCTAAATCTGAACAAAATGTCATAGAAACGTATTTTATGTTCTTAACTTTTGAACTTAAACATATCTTATTATGCAGTTGTTATGTTGTTTCCATATACCCACATGGTTTGCATTCCTTTTAAAGTTTATATAGTAATAATATTAGCGTGAAATTTTACAGATTGCCATGAAAAAGTCCTTGAATTTGGTGGGAGACAAAGGAAAGTTTTTCGTGCATTCGGTAAGTTGGTCACCTTGATTTTTCAGTTTGTAATTAAAACTGATAATTCAAAATTTCTAGTTTGTTAATACGCCAATCTGTTGTCCAAGCAGAAGCTCTATATTGACCGGCAGGTATCCTCACAATCTAGGAGTGTTCAACAATTCCCTTTCTGGAAATTGTTCTAGTCCCTATTGGCAGAAACACTTTGAGCCTCATTCTATAGCAGCTATTTTGAAAAATCGTCTAAATTACACGACGTTTTATGCTGGAAAATATTTGAACCAGGTTTATAATTGTTTTTTATTTCTAAATGTCTTGTAGCTGGAATGTATTTATCATTTTTAGTATGGCTCTAAGTATGCTGGAGGAACGGCTCATGTTCCTAAAGGCTACGACTGGTGGGTTGGACTTAAAGGCAACTCAAAATACTACAACTACACCTTATCAGTGAACGGGACCAATTTACCTTTGAAAAATCTATATTTGACTGATTTACTGGTAAGAGATTTACTTTCATGCTGTTCTTGTAACTTTAACAGGAATTAAAAATGTACGAATTGATATATTGTTATAGGCTAACTACAGTTTGGCCTTTTTGAACCAAGGATTTATGGAGAACTCCCCGTTTTTTATGATGGTGGCACCTCCAGCTAGCCATGCACCCTTTATACCTCCCAAACGTTACTCCCATCGGTTTGCAGGAGTTGAGGCAGTTAGAAATCCTTCTTTCAATCATACACCTCATAATGTAAGCTAATTTTCTATTTTTAAATACCTGAATAATTATTGAAATGAGTGAATAGAGTGAACTGAGTGGTTATGTATTGTGTTGAGTACATAATATGCAGTTTGGGTCTCTAAAATTGTTATATTGAACACTTATTCGAAGTTTTCTTGATATGTACTACAAACAGGGGGAAGAAATGTAGAAAGCCTAGCACTATCGGGAGAAAACTTATTTTGCAGAGCACAAGATTGGTTTAAAAGTAACAGATTATTACTTAATAATAATAAAAGAAAGGTTCTACTCTTTAGAACAAAACAATTCAAAATTGAAAAACCTGGAACACTAACTTTTGGACAATCAAATACAGAGCTCATAGAACATACCAAATTTCTTGGAATTCACTTGGATGAATTCCTAAACTGGTCAAATCATATTTTAGAGTTAAACAAAAAGCTTAGTTCAGTTTGCTATGGCATACGAGTCACTGCGAAATACATGAATGAAAGAACATTAAAAATCCTATATTACGCAAACTTTGAATCTGTGCTCAAGTATGGGATAATATTTTGGGGTTCTAATACCTTAATGGAAAAAAATTTTGTTTTACAAAAACGAGCACTTAGAATAGTCAAGAAAATGGGATACAGGGAGAGCTGCAGGGGGGTTTTCAAAGCTAATGGCATTCTGACGGTGTGGGGACTATATATTTATGAATGTATAGTTTTCTTTTTCAAAAACAAAAGTATGTTTGATATGGAGGTACATCATAGTTATAACACTCGAAGCGTAAATGTAAATTATCCAATACACAGATTAACTATAACCGAAAAAAATCCATATTATGCCTGTTTGAAGCTTTTTAATACATTACAAAATGATTTAAAATTAGAAAGAAATGAGAAACTTTTTAAAAGAAAGGTAAAACAGATGTTAATTAATTTAGAGCCATATTGTATCAGGGATTATGTAAGAGACTATTAGGTGTACGCTCATCTTAAAATGACGCTGTTTCTTTTTGTGTTTTCATGTATGTTTTTTGTAGTTACAGGAAATGTATTGTGACCATAATTAGAAATAAAGAAGACTAACTAACAAACATTCATTCGCATTACAAACACTTGATCTGAAGAGTGTTTGGCCATCTGAAAATAGCGACTAGCAATATAAATAAATTAGATGATACCACAATTAGAACGCAATTTCTGTCGTAAATATTTGAGTGAGGCAGAACAAATTAAACAATTTTGATCTGCTATAAAGTAAACTAAATCTTTTGGATCTTTTTTAAGTGTTTCCTTAAACTGTAAAACCAAAAAGGCAAAATAATAAATTAGAAACCGCACACTGTTTGTTCGAAATTGTGATCTTTTTAAAGCTCCAAGTTTACTTTGACTAGGGCAACACTGTCAAAACTACGCTTTTTGATTACTATATTTCACATGGATTTTTGATGTTACAATTATGTTATTATTTGCTTTTGTTAGAGACTTTCTTATTGTTTCTCTCTCATATAATCCAATAAGTCCTCTCTGACATAACATTCCTATAAATCATGTTGGCTTGAACTACTGAAAAGTACCGTTTGAATCTTTTCAGAGGTTAAAATACACTGAAAACTATTTTAAATAAATTTTCAGAAACATTGGCTTTTAAAAATGCATCCCAAAAAACTTCCAACCAACGTTACAATTTTGGACCAAATCCATCGAAGAAGACTGCAGACACTTTTAGCCGTTGATGACCTGGTGGAGCGAATAGTTTTACAATTGAGAAAAATGAAATTGTTTCACAAAACTTACTTTATTATCAGCTCCGACAATGGATTCCACATTGGTTGGTTTGGTAATTAACTAAAACCAGTGTAAAATTTGATGAATTTAAGGTCAGTTTGGTCAACCTTGGGACAAACGACAGCCTTATGAAGCCGACACTCGTGTGCCTTTACTAATAAGCGGTCCAGGGGTGGGCAAAAAAATTTTGGAGTCTTTTCCTGTATCTTCGGTCGATATGGCTCCCACAATTTTAGGTATTACCCGAAAATTTTCCTGTTAATCAGCTAAAATTGTTAAGAATGTTGCAGACTTAGCCGGAATTAAACCACCACATTTTATGGATGGGAAAAGTTTCAAGAAACAACTGTTAAACAAACGAAACAAGATTGGTTTTAAGTTTGTTTTTATGGAGTATTGGGGAGAGGCAAATGAGAAAACTGTCGATAAAAGTTGTCGCGCCTCTTATGACCCTTTTGTCTCTGTAAGTTAACTTTTTTCACCCTTTGTGTTTGTAACTTATAATTTTTTTGTTTAACATAGGAATGCAGCACTAATCAATGGTGCAAATGTCAGGACAGTCGAAATAACACTTACACTTGTGTAGTGGATTTCAGGGAGGAGTTGAGGTTTAAGTTTTGTAGATTTGCAGACAGTCAGGTAAGAAACTCACACATTCCCTCATAGAAACAACTAAATGTATAATTTTAGCGATTTGTGGAGGCGTACAACTTATCTTTGGACCCTTATGAACTAACGAATGTTTACTCAAAAATGAACTCAAAATTAATAAGGTATTACAACAATATTTTGAACAAATTCAAAAAATGTTCAGGGCGTTCTTGCAAAACTTTGTAAAAGTATACTGAACTCAAAATTTAATTTATTTCTGTATAAAACTGAGGTGTTGATGATGATCAACTTATTCTATTTATTTATTTTCTAATTTGACTTTTGCTCGAGTGTCATTACTAGAGTCCGAATTTCTAGGAATTTTGCTTTTTGTTAATAATAAAAGCAACCAACCTTTCTAATGTGAACGATTTACGCAAAACCACGTTATTTGACAGATTTTTGAATTGTTTTTTTGCTTCTTCTTTTTGTGCTTAATTTAGTTTTTTTTTTACTGCGGCTTATTTGCTGCTATTTTTTGTATGGTTTTAAGTTGAATAAGCTAATTTACAATTGCAATAGCTATATTGAGATATTGAAGGCTTCTGAGAGACGAAAACAACAGCTTCCTAAAATTTCTAGACTGGTCTACAAGGTTTTAAATGCCTTAAAAACAGTCCAGAACCTTCAGTGCTCTTTAAACTGTAAACGCTTTCTAAATGCTCCTAAAGTAGTCTAAAAAGGCTATTTTAACAAATTATGGCATGGAGAACACGAATCTGGTCACTGACTTTGAAATTAGGGCATTTTTAACGGTTTTCAAGACATGGCACCCTTAAAAATTATATTTTGACAAATGACAGTTTACGTCACATTTCTACCATTAACCTAAACTAACTAAGGCAGTTAAAGACAGTTTTCAAAATTTAAAAATTTTCCAACAAATTTATATTTAAAAATGTCAAAACTCTAGTTTTTACTTTTCATGGTCGACCGGTGCGTTGTATGGTAAAATGTTATATTTAATGAAAGATATTGTTTTATAGGGGGCTTTGAGGGAAAAATTTCACACTGCTAACTCAAACCGTTTTCGAAATATTTAAAAAAATGTCCGAAAAAAAGTAATCAAGTCTGACGCCCTCTAGCGGCCAAACGTGGCAAGTTAGCGGTACCCGCTCAACGTCACGTGATAGCTCTAATCATTAGCCACTTTCGATCATTTAATGTGTCTATACGGTACGTTTCAAATAATCAAGTTATTCGCGATTTTTTGTGAAAATGCATCGAAATTTTGTCAAAATGAAGGTTTTTCTGGCCTACTATACTGACCGCCGTCTGATTTAAGGTGGTTTTTAGTACATATTTCGAAAACGGTTAGATTTACATAAAAACTACAAGAGTGCAAAATTGTTCGTAATGGACCACTAAACCAAACTACCTAACGTTTGAACTTCAATACAGTTACAGGATGTGCACAAAATTGTTAGTGGATCATTATTTTTGCTCTGTACACAATTTTTTGCTCTAGACCACTGAAAAGAGCAGTTCAAGACGATTCTTTTGAGTGGTTGAACCACCCTGAACTCCCAAAAATAACCAAGCTACAGGGTGTTAAAGTTTTGAACTAATTTTCGGTAAAATATGCATCAAAGTAGAAAACAGTTAGAATTACAAACAAAAACAAACAGGACAGAAACTCCAAAATGTTTCTCAAGAAGTCGAAAGTCTTCCAAAACAGTCTAGAAGTTTCCAAAAGCTTTTAGAACGCTTTAAAGGCTTCCAAATTGCCTTCAACTAGTCTAGAAGCTTTTAAAAACTTCAAGCCAGTCTAAAATCTTAGCTTTTAAAACATTTTAAAAGTTTCTAGAACCGTCTACAAGGTTTCAAATGCCTTAAAAGCAGTCCAGCCCTTCGATGCTCCTAAAGTAGTCTAAAAAGATTTCAAAACACTGCAGAAACACCAAAATGCTTCTAAAACAGTCGGAAGCCTTTCAGAACAATCTAGAATGCTCTTCAACTAGTCCAGATGCTCCCAAAAGATAACAAAGCTTCAAAAAAATTCTGGAACCGTCTAAGAAGTTCCAAATGCCTCTAAAGCATTCCAGAACCTTCAATATGCTCTTTAAACTGTCCAAAAACCTTCCAAATGCTCTTTAAGTAGTTGAAAAGAGTCTAAAATCGTTCGTATTCTTCTAAAGCAGTTTAAAAGCTTTAAACAATTTCTAGAACTCAAAAAAAGTAAAAATATTTGCTATCTCTGGAAGAGTTTTGTGCTTTTTTACAGATTTTTATGCTTTTTTGAGGAAAATAATTTTGCTTATTAAGCGCTTTTTTGCACGATTTTAGTGCTTTTTAATCCGGACTCTAGTCATTACTAAATAATTATTTAACCTATACACGTTAAGTTGTAATTTAATTTATTGAAACTATAGTATTATAGTTTGGCTAATATTCTAAGCTTGCCAGAATTCCTAGGTGACGAGTAATTACATACAGGGTGAATAACAATTAAGGTTTCATTATTACGACAAATGGCAATCCATTTTGCTTCTGGGTCTGTTGAACAAATGGGTTGATCGGGATTATGGCGAGTCTCTATACTACCTGGAACAAATGTTTGACACTTTATTATCTTTTCTGCTCATTAATCATCCGTACTTTTCATGGCACTGCTTTATCAGTTTTTAATATCAGGCGTTCATGAGCACACTTTGATTATGTTGTGCTTTGTATTTACATAAATAGTACAAAAAGTGTGTAACTGCCTGTTAGAAATGTTTTAAATGTAAATTAGATTATTTCACAGTGGGCTAACAAAGGAACAACACAGTTATATCCACAATAACTTTATTTTAGCATGCAAGAAGCAAAGGCACGCTCAACCAGTTTTGGATATAGAAATATTTATTTTCAGGAGCTCAGACTGAGTGGTCTTTTGATCAATCACAAACTACAAACGTTTTGTTCATTCACCCTGTATAATATAACAATCCTGTAGATTTGAATCCACATTATCCTATAAGAGAAGTTTTTATAAAACCGTCCCAACTCCTATAATACTCTTCGTACAAAAACCAGCGTATTGACAATATAGAAACAGTATTTTTGCGCATTTATAACTAGAACCTTAAGAAACACATAATATTTACTGCTTCTGCGCGTACACTGCTTAGTGTTCACACTAACAACTTGTTTTTCCTAGTGTGAGTTAATTGAAAATTGCTTCATCAAAGTCATCGAATGAAACGGTTGTGATTATTGATTAATGCTGATAGCTGTGTTTGTGAATTAGTTTAGTATAGCTAGATGACAGTATTTTATGAAATAGGTATTAAAGGAATTACAACAAGCAATAATAAGTAAAGAGGATGTGATAACGTAGTATAATAACTAACAAATACACAACTTTTAATTCTCATGTAGTTTCTATTATTGATTTTTCAATTTGTAACAGTATAAGTTACTTATTTAAAACATTTCGGTTTATGACACCAGCAGTCGAAGTGTAATCCATTGTGGTTCCGGTAAGGGCGATTATTTGTTCAGAAACTTCCACAGCCACCCTAACTTGAGCCTCTCCAGTGCTGGCACCCAAATGAGGCGTGGCCACAACTTTAGCATGACCAATCAGCTCCAAGGTCACAGGATTAGTGGGCGGTTCTTGTTCGTAAACGTCAATCCCTGCCCCTCCGCACTTACCAGACTTAAGTGCGCTTAACAAGTCCGATTCGTTGATGATACCTCCTCTAGCTACGTTGATGATTCTAACTCCTGTTTTACATTTATCTAACACTACAGTGTTGATCAAGTCTAAAAAGCAAAAAGGTGGGTTAGATGTTTTTTAAATTTGTGAGCTTATACTTCTTGTGGCTGGAATCAACGGAGTGTGTACAGTGATGTAGTCTGCTCTAGGCCATATCTCCTCCAGTTCGAGGTACTCTACATTAAATTGTTTGGCCTCTTCAGCGCTGATTATAGGGTCAAAACCGATAGTCTGTGAATTATGTACTTATATTTTGTTTATTAACAACATATGTTAACAACGTACGGTCATTCCCCATGCCTGCATTCTCAAAGCTACTTCTTTGCCAATTCTGCCTAATCCGATGATGGCCAACGTTTTTCCGCTCAATTCGTGTCCCGAATAGAGTTTTCTGTCCCATCTTCCTGCTTTTAAGGAAGCTGCAGCCGCTGTAACGTTTCTGGCCAGGTTTGTGATTAGAGCGCATGTTAACTCACAGGCACTTATTGAGTTACCACCAGGCGTACTAAGATATAATATTAGTATTAATTTTGATTATCACACTGATTGAAACTGTCTTAGGTCTTTAAGTAAAAGAGACTGTAGGATAGATTAGATCAGCCACAAACACTCTTTTTTTATAAGCAAGTACAGTAAATTTGTTAGTACAGAATTTCATTTTTAAATTGTTATGGTAGGTTGGATTCTATGGTGTTTTGTTTTTTTAATGACTTTTTAAGTCAAAGTTCAATTAATCATAATCTGAATAATTATTTAGGTTCTACTAGGCCAGAGTATCACGAAAATATTAAATAACAAAGTAAAGCACCTTAATTCCAAAACAGTATAATAATAAGATATCCGGAAATCGATTCTAAATATAAATATCATTTACGTTTTATGATTATGAATCTTCAAGGATAAAACAAAAAATGAGGAAGAATTGTTAAAAGCGGTTTGATTTTAGAAAAAAATAAATTCTACTATACAGGGTGGTCCAGTTTTAAATGTCAATAATTCACCAATCCATAGCCAATTAAAAAATAAGTTGACAGGCATTATGTCATTAATTAAGGAAAATACAGTCCTTCAAATTTCTGTTTAAAAAAGTTTTTTGTCATAACTGTCAAACCGTTGGAGCAATTTTGATCAAATTTGGAACACTCATTATGAAATTAATACTCATTATGAATGACGTTTGCCAAAATTCTCCAGTAGCCTAGATACAGGAAGATGGTTTTAATGTTTTTGCCTTCTACGTCTCTAGATATTTTTCAAAAATTACGTGTTTTTTTTTAATTTCATTGTTTACGATGAAAAATAAATTATCTCCTATAAAATTCTGATTTGAAACTTCCTTTACGATATAATTCAGTTATTACTTTCAAAGACCCAAAACTAACCCAACCCAACTTAAAAATTGTCTTGGAAACAGAAAATTCACTTAAGAAGCTTAAAAAATTTAATTGTAGCTAGTTTTCATAGTTTCTAGGCAAACTGAAAGACTAGTTTTGAAAATTGACTGAGAAAAGATAAAAATTGATTTCAGAAGCTTAAAAATTGTGTTTGTAACCAGTTTTCATGCAAATTGAGAGACTTTAATATTGAAAATTGATTTGTACTTGTAGACATAAAAACTACTTTTTCTAGAATCTTGACTACACATTCATACATTTAAACCTTAAAAATTGACTTGAACACCAAAAAGTGACTATGAACCAATGAAAAGTAACATCAGAAGCTTAAAATTTGCATTTGAAGTAAGTTATCATAATTTTAAGACAAATTTCAATATTTTAGTTTTGAAAATAGTCTTAGATAGAGGACATTGACATTAGATTCATGAAAATTGTCTTGAAAACGAACTTTTCGTGCTTTTTACTTTGCTTTTCATTTTCTTCGAATTCTGGACTATTTTTAGTGCTTCAAAACTGCTTTCAGCTTGGAAAATCGAGTTTCAAGACTATCTTCACCAAGTTATTGACATAGCAAACTTAAAAAACAATTTCTACATTCTTCATAGACTTAAAATAGCATTCCAAGCCTTGTCACTATTAAATCGACTACTAGACACCTCAGTGTTAAAAATTCGGGTATATCTTAATAAACTAGACTGTTTTTAGTATTTTAAGGCTGTTTTCAGTGCTTCAAATCGAGCTTCAAGACTATCTTTACAAAGTTTTTGACTTATCAGGTCTAAAAGCCAATTTGTACACTGTCCACAGTTTTGAAAATGTTATTTCAAGCTTCTTCAGTATTAAATTGACTTCTACACTCATCATAGGTGCAATAAATTGTAGCATCTTTAAGAAATTCAGACTGTTTTTAGTGCTTTTTAAGAATGAAAAATCGAGTTTAAGACTTTTTCCAAAAGTCAAGTTTCTTCAGTAATAAAAGTAAAAAATGTTGGTATCAAATGCTACGATATTAGTCTTGAGAACTAATTTTTAGAAATGAAATAGTCCGAAAATTTAATTTACTTCTATAGACTTGTTCCAGTCCAGAAAATTGAGTTGTACACCAATTGAAGTGCTGAAAATAGACTTTTAGACTCTATTTAGTCCTAGTAAAGTCAGTTCTAGCTTTAAAAGTCAACTTTTAGATTATCTTTAGAAGTAAAAAATGAGTTTCATGCCCAATACAATCTTTGTCTTGATTTCCGGACTGTTTTTAGTTCTTGAAATCCAGTTTCAGACACTCGACCAGGATGGCAGTTTGAGAAAACAAATTATAAGACTATTCCTAGTAGTAAATAGCAAGTTTTTAGACTATTCGGTACAAATTTGGACTCTAACAATTCTTGAATGTTCAGTTTTACACTATAAAACGATTTTTTAAATTGAAATTTGAAGGAATGTAGGTTTCTTAGGAAACGTTTTTCAGAAAAATTACATAATGCAAGTCAACTTATTTTTTGATTGGCTATCGAATGGTGAATTATTGACACTTAAAACTGGACCATCCTGTATATTTTCCTTGTAACAGTGATTGTAGGTAAAACATGAGAGAAACCTTACTTACTTCAGAACGACTACATTAGCAGCAGTAGCGGCATTTACATCAATGTTATCGACCCCAGCTCCTGCTCTTCCGATGGCCTTTAATCTTTTTCCTGCTTGTATAACATCGGCAGTGACCTTAGTGTCTGAACGCACAATTATAGCATCATAATTCTGCGATACAATAAAGTAACAACATCAATCAACACCTTTCAGTTGTATTTCTTCTATACATACCACAATTTCTTCAATTAGTTGCTCTTTACTCAACTTGTACTTGCAGTCCACCTCAATATTGTATTTCTTCAATAAATCGACACAAGCATTATCAACCGCATCGGCCACTAGCACTTTTTTAATATCCATATTTGTTTTTGTTGTTAAGTAAATTAAAATTTCACTTATTATCACTTGAGAATGTATTAAACCGGCCTGACCTTTGTTCGATTCAGTAGTATCTGAGTGTTCGCTGCCTTTTGATTGAAGTGGAATAACTTGTTTACCACAACAAGTTTAACGGAATAAGTTCAATAGCAGGACCGAAGTAGGCTTATATCCTTTAATTTAGTTGTAAAAATGGTACGAAACGTACAGTTTAATTCATTATTTGATTTAAAAAATTAACTGTGGAAACAGCAATTGTTATGGTTTACCAAATGTTACTGCATAAACCAATAAACCAGCAGTTTTATTAAGTCAGACCCTGTAGATGATTAGCAGATTGTGATAGTATCATTATACTTGTTTATCTATGTAGAAACGGACCCCAGCAAAGTACTATTTTTAGTAAGAAAGTCCTGAAGAAAGTATAATTTGCGTTGATTGGTAAATATGTGTAATTAAGAATGCTATCAAAACATATTTGTTCGAATGGTATGATTTTGTAGAATAGCTAATGTAAAATTTTACTGGTAGTACTATTTTAGGTAAAACTGCTTTTTTTGGTACAAAGGGAAGGGACCACAAACATTTCGGGGTTTTCAATTCTGTTTACAGCTTTTTTTTATTTACTAGACCTCTTTTTAAGAAGAATCTGGATAAAAACTTCTCTTTCTCTCACGCAGTCAGTGTATCACTATTTGAAAAAAATGTAAATTTGGGGCTACATTTTCTGTCAACCACTAGGTTCAATTACTATAAACTATATTTTACGTTTATTTAGTATATTTTTCAATCACTTCTATGACTCTGTCATATAACAAACTTTTGACATCTTTGGCTCCAACAAAGTCTAAATGGCTGAATTTCTCGTACTGTATTAGATTTGCTTCTACCACATTTGGCAGTTTACTTAAAAGCTTCTCAATATCCTACAATATGTAACTATTATAAGTTCTATAACAATTGATGAGTAATGTATTCAGAAGTGTCAAATCAACTTACATCAACAGCAGCAAAACAATCATTTTTTCCATAATAAGCTGCCAGAGGAGCAGTGATGTTGCTCAGTTCGTAATTAGGAGGTTCAGGGGTGCCGTAATAAGCTGTGTTCTCTAATGTTCCATAATCGTATTGTCTGAAAGAACCTACACGAAAAAATAACTTTGTTCGCTAGAATCCAGTATTTTTGTATGTTGCT
Organism: Ips typographus; assembly: GCF_016097725.1. Taxonomy (NCBI): domain Eukaryota; kingdom Metazoa; phylum Arthropoda; class Insecta; order Coleoptera; family Curculionidae; genus Ips; species Ips typographus. The sequence goes on from NC_138424.1 coordinate 7,695,436, forward strand.
CCCACCTGAAAGAATTTCCTGACCGTAATGTATTAATTGTTTAGCAGAAACTCCAGCCGGCTTGTCAGATAACAATATCAACAGATAGTCCTAAAACCAAATATGTAGTCAATGAAAACAAAATTTAAACATTCTTACCAAATCCAATTGGTCTGGATCAAATCCCAGTAATAAGCCCATGAAGTCTTTACAAATAATGTCAACTCCTTGAATGGAGCATAAACCAACCAGAAACTGTGGCAACCAGTCATTATAGGGCGATCCATAGAAATTGATAAAGCTTGATACAGCCTACATTTTTTACATTACAACCAGGCTATATCAAAAATTAGGGCCCCAACCTGTAACTCACTGAGATACTGAGCAAGAAATACTGGTATGACACTTGTGACACCCTCCATGTACCCTACAGGGCTGGTTGATAATAGTGCCATGGAAGAGGAAGTACTTTCAGAAAAAGTAACCACTGTCACTTTGGAAACTCCTGTATAATTTAAGATATAATCGATACTTGCCGATAGGTCATAGTAGCCTCTTTCGTGAAAACTGAAATTCCAAAACTCTTGTTGGGAACTGTCCAAATAAAGGTGATTCATTGAATATCTGGTTCCACGAGAATTGGTCATCCAAATGTCATAGCCTAAGAAAAGATTTAAATGGTTTATGTTTAAAAATTATGTGTGACTGTAGACTAACCTAAATCGTACAAAACAAGGGCGAGAGACTTATTAGGGCCTTGATTGACCCAATCGAATGAGGAGCACAAAAGAGGAGGGACGAATAGTACCACAGAGTGGTTGGTAGCACTGGTTTGTGGTATTCTATGCACAGAAAGTATGAAACCATCTTCCGTAGTAACGTTATGGGACTCAAAGGGGTACTGGTATTTACTCAAGTATTCATCCTGATAAAAAAATAAAACAATCAATGTTTTGAACACTGAATGTACTTACAATAGTCAGGAAAGCATCCTCGGGAAGCTGTACTTTGCTAACTAAGTTAAAATCCACATGGTTTCGTGCAATTCCCCGTGAACTTAAAGGAATTTGCGTTAACAACATAAAAGATAATACTAAGATGCTATTCATTGTCGCATATGTTCAGAACACTATATTCTCTATCTAAATGATTGTTTACTTTCTGCTTTCTTTTAAATCATGTTAATCAATAATAAGTATTTTTCTGGAATTACCACGTAGTCGACCTTTGATCCTATTTCTGCTTCTCTAATGTTTTGCAAGAGATATCTATTATTGCCAGGTGCAATTCTAAAGTTATCTCATCCAAATACAAATTATGTACAATGTAAAGTAGACTTAACAACATTTACTGTGTCCAAATTGTTTAAGAAGTGTTTACACTTTGTAATGTACTGCAAATACATATACAGGGTGGTCCAGTTTTAAATGTCAATAATTCACCAATCCATACCCAATTAAAAAATAAGTTGACATTCATTATGTCATTTTCCTGAAAAGTTCTTCCTAAGGAAAATACAGTCCTTCAAATTTCTGTTTAAAAAAATCGTTTTTTTTGTCATAACTGTCAGACCGTTGGAGCAATATTGATCAAATTTGGAACAAGCACTTTATTACACGTTATTACGGTCAAAGACCCAAAACTAACCTAACCCAACTTAAAAGTCTTGGAAACGGAAAATTCACTTAAGAAGATTAAAAAATATTATTGTAGCCGGTTTTCATAGTTTCCAGACAAACTAAAAGACTTTAGTTTTGAAAATTGAATTAGAAAAGATAAACATTTCAGAAGATTAAAAATTGTGTTTGTAACCAGTTTTCATGCAAATCGAGAGACTTTAATTGACTTGTAGACATAAAAACTACTTTTTCAAGAATTTGTTACTACAAATTCATACATTTAAAGCTTAAAAATTGACTTGAACCTCAAAATGTGACTGAACTAATGAAAAGTGACATCAGAAGCTTAAAATTTGCATTTGAAGTAAGTTTTCATAATTTGAAGACAAATTTCAATATTTTAGTCTTGAAAATAGTCTTAGATGCAGGACATTGACATTAGATTCATGAAAATTGTCTTGAAAACGAACTTTTCGTGCTTTTTACTTTGCTTTTCATTTTCTTCAAATTCTGGACTATTTTTAGTGCTTCAAAACTGCCTTCAGCTTGGAAAATCGAGTTTCAAGACTATCTTCACCAAGTTATTGACATAGCAAACTTAAAAAACAATTTTTACATTCTTCATAGACTTAAAATAGCATTCCAAGCTTTGTCACTATTAAATCGACTTCTAGACACCTCAGTGTTCAAAATTCGGGTATATCTTAATAAACTAGACTGTTTTTAGTATTTTAAGGCTGTTTTCAGTGCCTCAAATCGAGTTTCAAGACTATCTTTACAAAGTTTTTGACTTATCAGGCCTAAAAGCCAGTGTGTCCACTGACCATAGTCTTGAAAATGTTATTTCAAGCTTCTTCACTATTAAATTGACTTCTACACTCATAGGTGCAATAAATTGTAGCACCTCTAAGAAATTCAGACTGTTTTTAGTGCTTTTTATGACTGAAAAATCGAGTTTAAGACTATTTCCAAAAGTCAAGTTTCTTCAGTAATAAAAGTAAAAAATGTTGGTACCAAATGCTACAATAATAGTCTTGAGAACTAATTTTTAGAAATAAAATGTCCGAAAATTTTATTTATTTCTAGACTTGTTGTCCAGTCCAGAAAATTCAGTTGTACACCAATTAAAGTCTTGAAAATATACTTTTGGACTCTCTTTAGTCGTAGTAAAGTCAGTTCTAGCATTAAAAGTCAACTTTTATATTATTTTTAGTAGTAAAAAATGAGTTTCATGCACAATACAATCTTTGTCTTGATTTCCGGATTTTTTTTTTGTTCTTGAATGCCAGTTTCAGACACTCAACCAGGATGGCAGTCTGAGAAAACGAATCATAAGACTAGACATTCCTAGTAGTAAAAAAGTTTTTAGACTATTCAGTACAAATTTGGACACAAGTCTTGGATGTTCAGTTTTAAACTATAAAACGACTTTTTAAATTGAAATTTGGAGGACTGTATCTTCCTTAGGAAACGTTTTTCAGAAAAATTACACAATGCAAGTCAACTTATTTTTTGATTGGCTATCAAATGGTGAATTATTGACTCTTAAAACTGGACCACCCTGTATATACAGGGTGTAATATTAAAAAAACATATTTATTTCTTTTCTGTTCGTTGCAAGTCTTGATTTCAATAAAAAAGTTAACTTTGTTGATATAAGGTCAAATCTGACAAAAGATATGTTTTGTCACTCATCCTTTGATTTTCATTATATTGGGTATTATGGAAATAATGTGCAAACATTTTGTCGAGTTTCATAGTTTTGAAGTAAAAACTATGACTATTTTGTTTAAAGTAACATAATCATTATCATCTGATTTCAACCTTCTAGATTTTTTTAGATACTCAGTGTGATTACACTATTTTTATGTTTTCAGCCAACACCAAATTTCCACTTCTTTCAAGGTTTTACAAAACATTTAGTTCTCAGGATTATTCCAATTCCAGGCAACAAAAAATGCTGCATATAATGGAATCACATGATGAGGGAAATGAGGGACGCCTACGCAGAAATCTGCATGGCACTTTAAGAAGAATCAAACAACACTTTTATAATCATTTTATATTCCCAACAAAATTTAGATACAAAAAATAAAATGGTATGCACTTATTATAATTTGTAAGGTGAGCAAGCCTGTTAGGGCCTGTCATAAATAATCATAAATCCATTGTGAAAGCAGTTTGTTATAGAAAAAAGATGGAAGAAGTTGCCTGACGCACAACTCCGTGGTATCACAGTGATTTAGTGGCTTTCTTTATGCTGCCTGTTCTCGTGGTCAGCATGATGGTGATGTTCTCTGTTTTCATGAGCAGCATGATGGTGATGCTCTCTGTTTTCATGAGCTTTGTGTTTAACTTGCTCTGCAAATCACACACTTGTTGAATTCAGTTTAACATTAAGAGAATGGAGTTACCCTTTAGATGATGTACGCCATGTTTGAGGTGGGCAAAATTACTGCGGCTATGGTGAGAACGCTCACCTGAAAAAGTTTTTAAGTAGAAAAAGTTTGCAACTTTGAAAGTGTCTTACTGGTATTAGGTCCGCCTGTGTATCGTATACCATCTTCCCAGCAGTAGCATGGGCATATAGGACCTGGGGATGTTGTAGAGGAGGTTGAGGTTGAATCCGTTACCGGTGTTGAATCGGATGAAGTCGATTCAGTAGGAGTTGTTGAGTTATCAGTAGGTGATGACGTAACTGTAACAGTGGTTTCTTCGGATGTAGTCGGTGTTACAGTAGAAGGACTTGATGACTCAGAACTGGTTTGTGTAACCCAAGGAGTTGGTGACTCGGTTGTAGATCCGGTCGGGCCACTAGGCGTAGGTGTCACTCTTCAAAAGTTTACGACATTATTTTACAAATAACAGATCTGCAAACTCACTCTGAAGTTGTTGTGTCTGTTGAAGTAGATCCACCAGTAGGAGGGACGCCAGAGGATGGTGTAGTTTCAGTACTAGTACTAGTACTTTGGTTTACGGGAGGGGTACCTAAGAAAAATCCAAGTTATACCTTATTAAAGTTAATTTTAAATTGCGACTTCTACTTACAAACGATATGACAAAAACCACCATGGTTCCTAGAATGCACAGCCGCATGATGGCGGTTATGGTGGCTCTGATGAGTAGCATCTATAATTTTGTTATGCGAATATTAAAATAAAAACCAAGGGCAGACTTAATCTAGTTGAAGTTAATAAAACTTGTTTGGATATAAAATGCACTTACCACAAACAGCAACAATCACCAAAATACTAAAAATGGACAGTTTGAACGCCATTTTCACTTATTTTCCTAGCTAACAAACTTTTGGCTTTTGTTAGCTATTGGTGACACAGCCTAACCAGGTTTTCGAACCGGCTTTATATAGGAGGTTGATTTGATGGAAGAATTTCACTAATGTTCAATAACAATGTCGTGACTTTGAAATACATTTTTGCTTAGATAACACTCAAACATGCCTCCAAATGAGAATTTAAACTACGATGTTATCGCTGAATTATGGTGATTTTATTCGAACAAATAACTCTAGTGAAGGGATAGTTGCAATACTATTAGTTCAATGATATCTAAACTACTATTTACACCAACTATACGAGTTGCTAGTTGTTCTAAAGTAGTCACTGACAGGACGCATTACAAAATTAACCAAGATCTCCCAGGCTGTTAGGAAACTAGCTCCAAGGAAAAGAGCTAATGCACTTCCAATAGAAACTGCAACATTTGAAATTGCTATAATTAGATAACATAATATACTAAGTTAATTGGTGTGCAACTAACCAATTAGATCAAGAGATCCTTTGACAACATTCCTTCGGAATCGTTCCGTTGGTAGTCTTTCCAGTGTTATGTCAACCAGACTGTAATCTTCAGATGTGCTCGTCATAGTTTCAGTAATTACATCCAATTGACTATCCACACAACTGTCCAGACAGTCACATTCTAAACCCTTCTTTTGCGATCCAGGTGGTTTCTGCACCATCAGCTCTTGGAAATTGGTCTGGATGCAATCCAGTCCCGTTACGTTACATTGTTTAGACAAGTCTGAAATTACATTTACTCTGGTGTCTTAGTACTTGAATTTCTTTTAAAAAATAAGCAATTATTTTACCAGTATGGGGCATTAAGTGATGAGCACATCCGCATTTGTTTATTTGAGCATCTTTACGACACTGAGTTAAACAGGCACTGTAACTGTAGTAAGGATATACGTCCAGATAATTTTCTTCTGGATAGCGGCATTTTCTTTGGTGGATGTTCAAGGTTTTTACCTAAAATATCTGTGGATTTTGCAATGTGCACTATAAATTACTTATCAATAGGAACCTCAGGTTGGTTTTCAATCTCTTTGACAGCAAATCTGCGTTTAATCTGTTTTCCCGTATCAACCAAGATAACGTCTTTTTTCGAAGTAACCACCGAAGGTACCTCGTACCTGCCTAAGACATACACCTACAACCACGTAGAAAGTGCATTTTTATAAAAACTAAATTAGTTTTTTACTAAGTTATCTCCTTTTAAAGTCAAGTGCAGTGATCCAGGACCGGTAGTTCTGTTGGACACCATGTCGATTTCAACCAAGTGGTTCGCTCTAAAAATTTGGTTTTCATAGTGTTTACCTGTACCATTTTAACATACTTGGATTGTAAAGAGTTAAGGGCGAAGCACCTTCCAAGATCAGTGTCCAGTGGAACAAAGGTTGCACAACAGTCAAACTCTCGAGTGTTCCACTTACATTTTTTTATTAATTCAGTACAACCACTTCTAACCTACATAACCCTGATTAAATAAATATTTAGTGCTGGAATTGGTGGAGTTAAGTACCTGCGGGGAAATACTCCCCAAATTAGAGTAAATGCATAGTTTGTCAGGCTCGGTAGCTCCAGGTCCGCACATACGTAAAGTAAAAAAGTTATCCTCATTGTAGAAAGCCATTTCCTTGATAATTTCATCCAAATCGCAATCATGGGGGTTCCCAAATATTCTACATGAAACTAGCTATGATAAGTCTGGGTTTTTTGAAAGTACTCTGCTCTACTATGCAATACCTACTCGAGCTGATAATAACACTCACCGATCAGAAATTTCAGCAACTTTGTCCTCATTGTTTCGTTCACAAACGTAAACAGCAGAAAATTGGGTGTTCCAATCGCGGTAATTAGTGTTCACCACGAAGCTTACAGCGCTATTTTGATACGAATTCCATGCTGAAGTGATCACTGAAGCCGATGCCCACCAGCATAAGATACTGCATACGAACCAGAAAGTTCTGCAACAGTTTAATTCCAATTTTCTCAGTAGAAATATCGTCCAATCAAGAGTGTGCTAAACAAACTAGAGTTTTGCTTCAAAAAAGGTTATTATGATTATGATTTCATACACGTAAACTTTCTGGAAAAACATCTTCTCATAATAAAGTGTCTAACAGAATTAAGTCTGTGGATCGTGGTGGCCACTCAATTGACCAGACAGTTTTACTTTAAAAACTACCATCCTGAAGGGTTTTTTCTTATGTACCATATTGGCAAACTGGTCCTTTTCCACTGTTTAATAAATTTCTATATTCGTACAGTAGAAAAAGTAAACCATAATTATAATGAAATCACCTTTCTGTCCAATGTAAACCAGGTTCTGCCAAATACCTCAAACCATGAAAGGTAGCATTTCTTATATAACGAACCCAAACAATTTTGATACTTTCCAACATAATTGAAACTTTGTAACCAAATCATAAAAGCATTATACTGGACTGATTTCTGTTTTGTAATCTCGTCATAAATAATCTAATGATTAAATATTCATCATAAAACCACGCTTGATCATATCGTATTGTATGGAAGAGGACACAAAGAATGGTATCAATATTTCTTTATTTACATCTTTTGTATATTTTAATCAATTTTTGTTATCGTCGTTACAACGTTTAGAACTTGATGATTTCAGTCAAAGTTAAATAATAAATTGCATAATTTCCGGTAAAGCAGGATAATTTCATCATCAAGATAACCAAATTGCTCTTGCCAAAAACTTCTACCAATATTAAAACACCCTGTGTACAAATCTGATCTGACGTGTATTTCACCAAACTCTTATCATTCTGACATGACATTAACACATTTTTATGTTTTTTTTTACTCTTTTTAATAATGTCTCCCAGAAAACAAACCAAGAAACGCACTAACGAAATTATCGACGTGGTGGCATTTGCCAAAGAGCCCAAAACCAGAAAACTCAAATTAAGAAAGGAATTTACGTGCCCAATTTGTTTGAATGTTTCATCTACCGGTACCATCATAGGAATTCCCAATGCGTGCAGACACCGATACTGTTTTACGTGCTTGAGAACTTGGTCAAAGCTAGAAAATAGCTGTCCTTTGTGCAGAATACGGTTCAGAAGTATTATAGGTAGGTAATCGTAGTTAAACAAATTTCGACCAGCATAAAAGCAGAGGATTTTGTATAGTGTATTCCAAGTGCGGAAGGTACGTGAAACGAGTACCGATCACAATCAGGAGGAATCGAAAAATGCGGGGATTTTTTCGGTCTCTTATCAGGATATTTTTACGTATTTTTGGGGGCCAAATATGACGTACATTGTAAAGTTCTAAATACAAAGATTTAAAGCAAACTGATTGTTAATATAGCGCTATCAACCAATCTAAAAATGTAGCAAGATTTTTAGTTAAGTTTCCTTTAGTTTAATTGTTCAGAAGTCCTGATTAGAAAAACTACACCACAAGCAAAATAATAAAACCAACTAACTTATTAAAATACTACTTTTTATTTCTTAATTTGCTTAAACATTATATATGTTAATTACTGATAGCTGAAGAAAAATCAATCAAAATCAAAAAATTCATAATAAGTATATACATAAAAGCAAATAAATTAATAACTAGATTAGAACTATATAACCTGGTAAATTTACGTAAAAAAAAAGACAAACATTAATAATAATCTTGAATCAAAACGTCATACTGTGACCTAACAATACCCTTACCGGATAGTAAGTAGATTTACCAGGGAATTTAGATTACTTTCTAATGAACACAATGCAATAGGTGTACAGGTTGAAACAAAAGTAGAAAAACAAAAACCTGTTGATATCCGAAAACAAAATTTTCGAGACTGAAATTATACTGGGTTTGAATGGCCTGTAAATGCCGCTTTATTGAATTTTTTAGAACAAATATCACAAGAAAATATTGTCTGTAAAAAAAAATAATATTTTTAACCAGTCTTTGTTATAAGTGTAGAAGTCAATTGTTCTAACAATTTAAAATTTACTAGTCAGAGATGAGCGAATTGTAAACGCATTAAACGATAATGGGATAAATTTAATAAAGGAAATAAATTGATATGCCTGTAAAAAATAATTAATAACATTGTAAATCAAGATATCGATAAGAGTTAAATAGATAAAAAAAGCTTCAAACTTGAAAGTACAATTCAAACCACAAAACAATTTTATTCATAAAATTGTTAATTATTTCAGAGTAATTTACACAAAAAGTTCGTACATTGAAAATGAAGAACTCTTGCCGATTGGTCCGTTAAAAACACTGTTTTCCAATCATGTCGGACACACGATCCGAAAACTTTCTAAGCAGACCAATTTGGCTTTTATGTATCCATAAAATTAGGATTCAAATTGGACCTTAAGTTCATTATATTTGGTTTAAAAAATTTGAAATTATCCGAACGAAATCAACGGTAAATTATTGCAAATCTGGATAAAAGGAAAAGAATACTTGAGAATCAACGAAGATAGATGCCATTAACCTGTGCCAAGCGGTCAAACTTGTTGAAACTGCTTATCCAAAGGTTCACCCAACAAAATATTACAAAAGGGTATTCGGTTGAAATTTCTGTTTTGAGTGCCAAAATATTTGATAAATATGAGTTTCTTAAGTGCTTTTGTGACCAAATTCCAACTTTTTACCGTTGCTTTTGTATAGAAAATTATGTTTTTGTACACCTGTACATAGAATTTACAATGCTATGGCTAAAATCAAAATCCAATAAGATCAAGGACAGTAAACGGTAAAGGATTACTTAATCCCATTTTTTCTAATTGATCGGTAATGATTTTAATAAATTTTTTTGTTCTTTCAAAATTCCTTGGATCAGCAAATAAATTTTTGGATTTTGTGACAAACTGCTATTCAGGCAGTTTCGAGAAATCCGAGTTTTAACTTTGAGCAAAGAATAACAAGTTTCATTGTTGACTACACCATTTACACAGGTAGTTTAGAAAATATCACTTGGATTTTAGAAAATATAAGTTGCATCTCAGAACTTAAAAATTGTATTTCAGTATCGTAAATTTGATTTTAGAAAGCGTGAGTTGGATTTCAGATTAGTCTCTTGTATTTCAGAAAAGGTCTGTTGGATATTAGAATAGTTATTTTAATTTCAGAATTTGTCACGTGTATTTTGAAAAAATGTATTTCAATTTCAGAATTTTATTACGTTTTTGTGTGTTTATTAGTCCATTTTTTTAATTTAATATCAGCGAATTGTTTTATATGTAGTAACAATTACGAGTTACAAAACGCCAACAAGAATAACTTTGTCAATGAATACAAAATTTACATCCAAACTGGCATATCTTCATTTGCTAAAACTTTTAATAACTTTGTAACAATGACAGCACAATTACCTTTCACAAATGTTAGTATGAAGACTTCTGATATACAACTTTAATTTTCCAAATTACAAATAATCGTGTCAAAAATCCGACTGATCTTTTCTGAAATTCAAGAAACTATTCTAAAATACAATTTGCAATTTCTAAAATCAAAGTTATTATTCTAATATTGAATGTACCGTTTCCGAAATACAAGTGATATTTCTAAAATCTATCACATGGTTTCTAAAATTCAACTGATGCTTTCTAAATTACATATGAAAATGGTGTAGAGTACCTGATAACGTCAAACAAAACACTGACTCAAAAAAAGTAAATAATGATTATAAGAAATTGATATTGATATTGTATTTGATACTGAAAATGGATGCAATTTTTATTTCACAATGAAATAAGATAAGAGACAACCGACAACATGTTGCCTACCCAAGGCAAACCGAGGTCAGCCAAAAAGATCATCCCAACATCAAAGGAATTATGCCGGATGTCCCTTTTTGTTAAATAGTTATTCTTTGCTTGACACATTATAAATGTTTGACACGCAATGTCAACCTATTTTGAAAGATCAAAAAGTCATCCCTTATCCACCTTCTAATTAGATATTTAACAGGTTTTTTAGTCAACGATGTAACCTGTTGTTTTTTCTTCATAATTTAAACTCAGATTTATCAAAACTGGCTGGATAAAATTTTGTTAAACCTTAACTGCTGACTATAGGAATTTTGAAAGAACGTAAAAATTGATTAAAATCATTACTTTAACTTTGTGGAAAAAGGTAGACCGTTTTGAAACATTTGGAATACCTTGTATATTAACCTATTGTGAGACTTTACTGTGACGTCAGAATCCATTCGCCGCCGGGAAACAAAATCGGCCGATCGAGCAATCCTTTACTGTTTACCGTCCTAGCAATAAGTTGACCTAACAATGTAATAAGTAAATGTTTTGAATGGGACATTTGCTTCTTCATTTGTCACCTTCAAAACTTTGACCTTTCTATTATCATTGCTACGTCATCCTATTTCTCTTTGATATTCGCCGTAATAATTAAGATAGCAGGTAAATTACGATATCGCTAATTTAGCACGATTTGTCAGTTTTCTGACTTTCCTCAAACTATGACATAATAGATTTACTGAAACTAGATTTTCATTCATTACTAAGAATGTTACTAATAAGTATAATAGTGTTGCAAAATTGCATTTCTGCGAATTTATACGTAATCAAATAAAATATAGTAACATTTAATAGATAACTTGCTTGCAACATATACAAGTTTAGTATATACATCCATAAAAAAATAATATAGACAAATGGCCAAAATACTGATTGTATATCTCATATGCAAGTCTCGCAGGACTACTTACAAATAATTTGTAGTTTAGCGTATTAACTACGCAAACAAAAGAAAATCAACTCTTTCGCGAATACCATAAACTAAACTCTACTCAACTCTTTTTTATTCCTGTCAAAACAAGAACGATGGAATACCCTCCTGAGCCCCTGTCTTAACCAACAAACGGGGGATTTTCATTCTAAAGCTTGGTAGATTCTAAAACGTACAAATAAAGTCAATTTTTCCGAATTAAGGTTCCGAAAAAAATTACTTACTTTTACTTTATTTGCTGTGATATTCGTTGCCTTACAACCGGCGTGATGAAGACGTTGCCTTTTCGTTCGACTTTTTGCAATTTTGGGTAAGTTTTCAACTTCTTAGCAGCTTTGGCGGTTCGTACAGGGTTCATTTCTGCTTCTGAAAAATGAATATAATAATTATTTATACACTGTGTAGGTAAAGTCACGCTTAAATTCTATTAAAAATCAGGGATTTGTTTTCTGGGAAAACGCTCGGACACGTCAATATTTATTTTTGATGATAAACATGCTGAACCAAAAATAAGTGTCCAATGTCAACTTTATTTATTATTAAGTTAGATTAGGTTATACTTGGAATTCGATGCAGAATCCAAAAATAAAATAAAAAATAGAAGTTTCCATTTAAAAAAATTAAGTTGACAGTCGTAACTTGTTTTTGGGTCACCCTGTATACATGAATTTATTATCAAAAAAATCGCAATAAAAAATAAATATTGACGTGTCCGAGCGTTTTCAAAGAAAACAAATAACTGATTTTTAATAAAATTTATGCGCGACTTTACGGACACACTGTATATTTATAAAGTATCAAACTATAGTGCAATTAGTGTGTTCCACAAAGCCTAAGTAGTTTTCTAAACTATTTTTATTAATGTGTTCGTGCATCCAGAAACTAGTACGTGTTTTATTTATTTATGCAGTGTAAATGAAGTGGACAGATCAAAATGAACAATATGGTCTCTAAAGCGAATCTGACAAACGAACTTCTAGTCACATTATTTAGGTAGATTACTGCAAATGGATGTAAAACAAATCCGGGAGACTCGGTATAATTTATTAATATACAGGGTGGCCCAGTTTATCCACTATACGATAGTCCATCAAAAAATAAGTTGACATGCATTATGTCATTTTGCTGAAAAACGCTTCCTAAGGAAGATACAGTCTTCCAAATTTTAGTTTAAAAAATCATTTTTTTTTTGCTATAACTGTCAGACCGTTAGACTAATTTTGATCAAATTTTGTAGTAAGTACTTATGAAATGAATGCTCCATGGGATGTGAATGACGTTTGTCAAACTTGTTAAGTGGCGTAGATACAGGGGGGTGATGTTTTTCCACTCTATTTTTAAATGCTGACTAATTATATTCCAAAAATTACAGTTTTTTAATTTCTTTGTTCAATTTAAAGAAAGATGCATCCCCTGTAATATTTTGGTTCAAAAGTGGTTTCTCCTTCAAAAAATAAGTTGACATGTATGTTGTCATTTTTTAAAAGACCTCATCCTCAAGTTCAGAAAAATCGTTGTTTTTGTGTAATAATAACCGACCGTTGAAAGTGAAAACCGATCAAATTTGGTACAAGGACTCGAAACTGATACTCATTACCGAGTCTTAGAGCCACCACAAAAAAAACAATTATCATCCCTTTGAGCGAAGTCACAAGTTTAAAAGTTAATTTAGATGAAAATAAACTTCAACGGTCTCAGAATTATGACAAAAAAACACGATTTTTGAAGCTGAACTTTGGATGGCTGTATCTTCCTGTTTTTGAAGGACAACCCACTGTTGCCGTTTAATGGTTATAAAATAAACTATCCAATTTTTGACGGCCCAGATATCAGTTTTTTTTGTAGTTTTAAAACGTAACTCAATTATCTCGTAGACGAAGTTTCAAATTCGAATTTTAGAACAAATACTTTCTTTTAAAAATTTAACAAAGAATTTAAAAAGTGTCATTTTTGAAAAATGTCCAGTGACGTAGAAAATAAAAATCATCCCTCTGTATGTACGCAACTAGACAATTTTGACAACAATTTGATCAAAATTGCTCAAACGGTCTGACAGTTATGAGAAAAAAACAGTTTTTTAAACTGAAATTTGGAGGACTGTATCTTTCTTAGGAAGCAATTTTTACAAAAATAACATGCATGTCAACTTATTTTTTGATGGGCTATCGAATGGTGATTTAAAACTGGACCACCCTGTATTATAATAACAATTTGAGCAAATATGTATCTTAGTAATAAAGCAAAACTGATTTTTTTCTCCTACTTGACTTATTGCAGTTTAAAATGTTGGCTTTATAGATTTGTTTGGTAAGTACTGATAATAATTTACTCAATATTTCTCTTTCCGGATTACAAGCTGAAAAATTGTATTACCAAAAAACTCTGTGCTTGTAATGTTCTATTTCTAATTACACCGGTCATTCAGTTTATTTTATCATCAGAATCGATTTATTGCGATAATCATTATGAGGTCGACGCGCTTAAAATAAAGCTGCGTAACTAGAAACTAAGGTTAACAGTAGTAGTGACATCATAGCTAAGATATCGAAATAACCAAACTTGCTCAAGATGCGATAAGATTTTGATTGAATCTATGTAATACTACAATATTAGATGAATGTAAAAATGAGAGTAAAGTCTAAGCCGCAAAAATAATTTTATTTGCGTTTTCAAAGATGGTTTTTGAAATTTTAGTCTCAGAAAGTAAAAAACAAAAAAATTACTTGAAGACTCTCAATTTAAAACCAGATTGAAAAATTAACTATAAAAACAAGCATACTACGTGAAATTACACAATGTACAGTTGGTTTTGAATTGAATTTAAATGTCTTTACAGGGTGGCACAATAAAAAGGTCGCATCCGTAATTATGATAAAAAATTGCTGAAACGAGTCTTATTAGATTATTATTAGACCCCGTTAAACACTGATTTTCAAAACGTCTGTCTGAGTTTTGAGATAAACTGGATATAAGAATAAGTAAAATAGCAATTTTTGTCTGATTTTCTTTGGACAATTTGTTTGATTCAATTGAAATTATTGGAGCCATTATTAATTATTTATACAGGGTATCCGTTTTATGAGCTCAACCATGGGGATCTCGGTTATTTGAACAGATACAAAGTCGGTTAAATTAGGACAAAGATGCGCATTTTCGAGCTTTGTAAAATGTCGTTTTAAAAATTACAAAATTCCGACAAATCTGGAAAAAAGCGCAAAATTACTTTCTGATACTTCATTGAAATCTAGCAGAATTTGGAGCATTTTCTAAGCCTAGAAGAGGTGTTAATAGACAAAAGGTTAATGAAGCGGAGTAAATTGTTAACACGCAGGTTGTTGTCTTTCTGGATACCGCTATAGGTATGTTTCTGAAGTAATCTGTACATTTCTATGCGATGCGTAATAAATTTCTAGCATATCTCGTTTTTCTTCACATCCAGTCGGAGTGTCAATAATTTGTTTATCAAAAACAACGTCATGTACCGTTATTTACAAGGCTCTCTTGCCCTCTTTGCAAAGAAACTAATTTTCATATTTTCTCCAAACTGCAAGTCCAAATCTTAACATGTCATTATAACCAGAAAGAAAAGCTGATTTTAAAAATGCAAAAATCAAAGATGGCGCCCCTATGAAAAAACAAAGCTGATGATGGTTTCGGAAAATCGAAACGTCGGATTCCAAATTTGACTGCGCCATCTTGTAGAGCAGAAAGTGACTGTGACGATGTATCAGTCATTTTCATTTGTTTCATCGAACGAGTCCAGAAAAAATTAAAAACGTTTTTCCAAAATTTCGCTTCTTTCCAGATAATTACGGAAGTAGTCGGAATTATGTAATTTTTAAATCGACATCTTACAAAGCTCGAAAATGTGCATCTTTGCCCTAATTTAACGAACTTTGTATCTCTCCAAATAACCGAGATCCCCATGGTTGAGCTCGTAAAACGGATACACCCTTGTTTATTTAAGAACTTCATTTTCAACATCTTTAGATGTTAAAACTCCATCTCCTTGAATGTTAGATAACTTCTTTCATTTGCTGTACAATGATCGTTTGTCGGTTACAATCACCACTTAATCAATGTAACTTTCCAATACGTCACTATTTCTGTTCAACTACATTTACAATTCAATTTTGTTAGATACAAGTATCACATCACTTAGAAACGTGTCCGCTAAGACAAAGCAAAGTGGCTAGTAATTAACTTCAAATCAAAGTTTAAGTGCTACGTCATTTCGGTTAACACGTCAAAAACCACTGAACCTCGACCAGATACTGTTCTACTGGAAAATCCTGTCAGGATAAGTTAGCATTTATAGCTTGTAGCTTTTGATTGACAAGAAATGTCATTTCCCAATTTGGTTACTAATTAATTGTCCATTAAAGTCAGACTAAAAAAATAACTTGACTTTAACTTCCTTTACACCTTTAACGTAATAATATTTAGATCAAACATGACAAAACAAATATTTGTTTATGGTGAAAACACCAAACCAAGTTTAATAGTTAATTGCTCAAAAACTAGGTAATGTACCAGTCCTGTCACAGATTACGTACTGATTACTGAGGATAACAATAACCACTAAGCAAACATCATGTGCTTTACTTTGGCTATCTGGAGTTAAGACAATAATCACGTTTTTTCATTAAAACAAAGGCATTCAAAATGATAATTTACCGATTGATCGTTTTTTGCTGCGCCCAAAAATCAAATTTTTAATAGTTTCGGACATGTCGTCTAATTCGTACATAGCGTCGTGGGGACTCGTTCCAAAAAAGTTCTTGATTTTAGGATCAGCGTGGTGATCCAGCAATATCCTGACGATTTCAGGATTCTGAGCCTCGGCAGCGTGAAACAATGCAGTCCTGCCGCTAGTTTGGTCTTTGCAGTTCACTTTTGCGCGATTTCCTATCAACAGCAGGGCGCCAGCTGTCCAACTTCGCATGCAGCATATCATAAGCGGAGTCAAACCTTCAGATTAATTTCAGTTAAAAAAAATATAATTTACTCAAATTGGGGTTGACAACCTTCAAAATTATAATCGTCGATACAATAAGCACACTCATCGAATGTCTTATGCACCAAAATGATACCCAGAGCTTCGTGCCTTTGGAATTTAGCTGCCAAATGTAGAATGTTGTTGCCTTCTCCGTCAACTTCTTTAATGTCAGCGACATAGTCCAGAAGCGTTTTAACTATTTCAGACTGTACGTCGTAAATTATAGCCAATTGCAAAGGGGTCTGCAAACAAATTAAATTCCAGCTTAGCTTAAAAATTACATTGATGCCTTCGACAATAAAACATTCTAGATCAAAGGTTTTCAGTAAGATGAACTTTAAACGTTCATTTAACTGATTGCAATACAATTTTTTAATGACTATCTAAAAAACAAAGAAAAAATTAATTTTGAGTCCAAAACAGATAACAGATACTTGTGATGTAAATGAATGAACAAGGTGATAAAGTTAGCGTTTAAATTCTGAATGTAATTGGTTTGATATTTATTGTAGTATCTCACATAATAAAACACACCTGAAAGAGATTTAGGACACAATAATGAAATGCCATATGCCATAATATGAAAAATGCAGCAAATACCTCTAATTAAAGGATATTAAGATCAAATATAGAATTTTACGTATAAAAACTCTAATCTGGCAATCACTTCCTGATTATCAATTCTGTGTTGGTGTTTTTACATCATCATCTACAGGGTGATTCAAGATAAAACTTATTAATAATTATTATAAAGAATAATGTAATATAATTTGTTTCTTTATTAAATTACGCTGTTTTACTCTTGGTATCATTTTCAGATTAGACACTCTATATTCCTTATGAAACATGTTCATTGTTTTTGCATTTTTAAGGTGGATATTGGAATAGATAGTAGATATTAGATGGAATGTTTCGTCGAAAATACCAAATTAGTAATATCGTTGATTTTTGACAGATTAGAGAGAAGCATCTCGAGATAAACAGACCAACCTTTTGATCAGCTTGTCCGACCAAATGGCTTGCCATACATAACAAAGTTACCCAAACAGCATTGTTTACAATCCTAACTGAATACACGCTACATAAACAGTTAATTTAACATCAATGACCTAAATAACCTTTTAAATAACAGCGATAAGTTCCGCTGGTCTAATGAACCGCCTTTTAAAAAATGGGGAATTACTGTGGTTCATTACTATCTCTCAGGGGACTCCCCATTACTGGGTAGTGTAAATTTGTGGTTTTAATTACAACAAAAGTTTTGATTTGAATACACTTAAAAAGTCGTAAAACTACAGGATTTAAATGCTGGAATGTCATCAATTAGTGTCAAGTATATTGTATCAGAACGCAGTGATAAACATAAATGTAATAATAAACTTTGTGACACGTAAATTATACATGATGATCTCCTTATTAGATGTTGAAATCATAAAAGCCTAAACTTAAAGTGTTTTCGACAAAATTCGAAAACAATACGTCTGTGGTTACCATAAAATGCGTTATACTTAGGTAAATATATTGTAACTTGTGTCTTATCTACGCATTTAACTAAAATTTACACAATTACTGTTTTATCAGTTAATATAATTTTATAAAACTGTTGTTCTTAAAATACTATTATTCGAATAGTTTTGGTAAAGTCCCAAGGGGGAATCCACTATCGGTTATCATTTTTTAGCGGATAAAAGTTGCATCAACTATCAAAGCTAATTCAACTTAGGGAGTCTTTCCCCATGACTAAATAATTATTTACAATAATTATTAACTCTAAGTGTTTACAAATACAAAAGTAAATATTCCACACAAAATTCAAGGTTTAATTGAAAAAATTCTTATCTAACAACATTTCTACAGAAGTGGTGTATAATTCTTATTAAACTGATGCGAATACTTAGAAACTGATAAGAACATGATAAGGTTTGAGTAAATATCATACATGGGTATAACACAAACTTAAAAGCCTATCTAAAAAAAGAAAGCCGAAAATATGTAACAGGCTTAATTTTCACCTTGAATAGTATGAATTGGTCTACATTTTTTTCTGCTGATAGCATTAAGTGACGTTTACCAATTTTATAGTCTCAAATTCTCAATAAATAAAATATGTCATATAACATCTTTTATTTTACATTCTGTCTTCAAGTAGATGGGAACTAATTTTTCAGCTGTTAAACTGACTGTTTTCTAAGCGTGCCAAGTTTACACAGCTTATACACATTATGTCACACTAAAAAATTAATATTCAATGATTTTCAGTTCTAAAACTTTGGGTAAATTGAGTGTCCCAAAATTTGTGCTACAATACTTTAACTGTGTAGGCAAAAATGCAACAAAAAGTTTACATTATCATAACAAATTTAGGGTGTTTTCTTTAAAGGGATCCAACTCCCTTGTTTATAGAAAGTTTTTTATTTTTGTCTGTAAAACATCATCTTTTATTTAAAAATAAAACCTGTTATATTTCAAAGGCTACTTAAGATATTGTCATTGTCAACAGCCTGGAAAAACCCCAAAACCCACAAATCACATGATATACATTTTTATCTAAAAACCGACAACTTAGGCTGATCCAAGCCTAAAAAAAGCTAAAAAAACAATTGTTTTGATAAGTACTATAAATGATTCTCGGAATTATTACCATAAAAAAACTATTTTTTACACCCTTTTATACAAACTGATAAATTAAATTAAAATAAAGCAAGAAATTTGCAATCTTTCTAGTGTATTTTAATTTTTTTTTAAATAATTAGAAATACACCTTGATAGAAGAATCATACAGAAAAAACAAAATTACAGTGTGATAAAAGAAGTAATAATTATGTTCTTATCAATATGAACTCCCTCTAGTCTTATCATTTACTGTTGTCATAAAACTTTTTGTGACAACACTGGCAAAGCTTTGTTTTGTGTTTCGTTTACATAAAAATCCTATGCTAGATCTGCAGCATACTAATCAATCAATTTCAGTTTTAAATTACAACCCAATCAATTCACCCACTATCCAACTTTTTAGCAGGTTTTCTTCTATTTCCATTTTAAAAGTTTGCCTTTTTGTTTTTTGTTGCACTAAAATTTTTAGAGAAAATTATCAAAAATTGGGAAAAATGTATGTTTATCAATTATGATACATTATGTTAAAGATTCCATATTTATTAACGCATAGGTAGATTGAGTGATTATAAAATTTATAAATGTTTATCTCCCCGTATGGTACTAAAGATCAAAATGACAAGCAAAGGTGACTTTGCTACCTTTCCGGCACACGTGTTTCTAATTTTCCATTAAATTGTTTGTAAACATGAGTGTAATGCATTAACGATAAACTTACCGTAAATATTTATCAGGTAAAGTTTAGAAATTTGTTTCTTAAGAAATTTAAAAATGTCGACATAACGAAAATTAAAAACACCCTTCAATACCCAACAACTTACTTTCCTAGTAATAAACAATTTCCGGTAAAACCAATTTATAAACCGACCAATAGAATTTATAACTAATAAACGCAGAAAAACCAGAGATAAGAAAGCAGGTAAATAAATTTGGATACAGTTTAGGAACGAAATCCTGGAAAACCGTGAATGTTCAAATTTTCCAACTAGTTATTGACAAACCATTCATTTTATTTCAGGAATCGTCAATAGAAGAGAAACTGCACTCGCCTGATTTTAGGAAGTTTGACGTAAACAATTCTACTTACGCATCCGTCGTGTGTTTCCATGTTAACTCCCAATTTCCTGGCTTTTAAGGCGACGCACTGTAGTTTTACTGCATCCAGGTCGTTTCGAACTACGCCTTCATGAAGAGGCCTAAAATAATGAGGTATTAATGAGAGTTGATCTTTTTTTTTAATTTAGGAAAAAGTTGAAAAATAAATTGCTTGAATATAATACAATACAGGTTGGCTAACATGCACTTGTTCAAAAGTATTGTGACATTATTTAGATCGAATGATGACGATTTTTTCGTCAATGTCATTAGACTAGATTAATCTGCAATACCTGGAGATCGTCATGTTGTTTTTTGGTTTTTCTGAACAGACTGGGCGATCTTTCACAATTATAGTCTAGTATTATCTAAAATTACAAACATGAAACTAGTATATTCGTTTACTAAACGAATAGAGAGCGGAAGGATCTAACGATAAGCAATGTTTACTATTATCAATTTGTAAAATTTGATTACATCCCTGAACTAGTTAACATATTTGTTATTATAAGCAACTAAATTTCCTGTGCAATTCTGTTAAATTAGGTATATGTATAAATAAAAAAGATGTGTTTGCTGTTAATTTTTGCAACTAATATTAGGATAAAGTTAATAATCCCAAAGGAATGCACTTTGTGACTAATTCAATGTGAATTCTACAAATCTATACATTGAAACTCAATCCCAAAGTAGTAAAACTGAGATTATTGGTAAACCCGAGAATGAAACTAATAATGAACATAAAAATACCACTCCTTGATTAATCGAAAGATTAATAATAATTTCTAAACTATAGTGTTGAAAGGGTATTTCACTCATATGAGTAACATATTGCAAAACTCACTGTAATATATTGAAATCAACTCTAGGAAGTGAAGTACTCTATCAATGACTTTTAAATTCATTGCCACCTGATTCAATTCCAATAAGGTGGCGCCACATTGTGAAACTCACAATCTTGTGGGATGGATCATTGTTTTGCTTATGACTTTTTTTTTAAACTGTGACTGACGTCATTTGCCTGAGTAATGTTGAGTCTACATGTGCGTAAATCGCAAAAATGATACAACTATGACTGGCACAATTTTGATTTTTAAGTGTTTTTTTAAATTTCAACAGCCATCCATATCTAGTAACAAGTTTTGTTTTAAAGCAATTAATGCAAACCTGTAATTTACCTAAGGTTGGCGAAACTTGGCTCTGTTCCTTTAGAACAATAAATTTTTGTCAATTTGACTGACAAGTTTAAGGAAAATATAATGACAATCAGTTTGTTTTAGGTTTTGTATTTGGTGTTTCGTGATTTCAAAATTCAAAGAACACATGTTGTGGAAAATCCACCAAGTGACTTAAGCTATATTTGCTGAAATGCTAATTTACTTAGGGGTTTAACACTTGAAAAACAAGTGAAGATAAGAACAACGGAGATGACAACAGTATATTACTTTATACCAAGAGTGCTTTGAATAACTGTAAAAAAAGTTCTTCTCGAGTTCTTAACACCAAAATTTGTAGTAGCTATGAATTTGAAAAGTATACAGAAGGTAACAAGGCAGATTTTGAGTTATTTGACTTTATGGTAGATTTTAAATACTAAAAGTAAAAATAGATGTTAGAATACAAATAATAAGTATAAGTGGGTTAACCCTGAGGAATAGCTGGATACGATGGGTTTTACCCAAGTGAATTAATTCAGTTTAGTTATTTTCAAAATATTTTTAAAAATTTTGTATACTACCCATGTTTTGTTTATGTGTTTACTGACATTCTAGTTACCAGTTAACTGAATTCAACTCATCAGATGACTTTTAAAGAAAGTTGTTTATAATGACAAGAACCTAACCACAGACAAACAGGCAGCAGATCTTTCATAAGTCAAAAATTTTGAAAATTGTTGACAAAATAGGATAACCCAGTTTAATAAGCAGGTACTTTTGTAGACTCTCACATAATTGTTATTTTACCCTATAGCACAATTAAACAAACTAACTGAAATCTATAAAAAAAAAACACAAAAATACTTACAAATAACCAGCCACATTGTAAACAGCACATTCCCTTAATGCCTGGAAGAACATCATTTTCTTGGCATTCACACCATTATCAAGACCATTTCTGAGTTCCCCACTTTCACTCTCAACAGGACTTTTGACTATACTCCTTGTAAAACTTCTATTAGGATAACTGTCATGCAAAACTTTTCCCATAGTTGGCCCCATTCCAAAATTGACATCATTCAAAAGTACTGATTCAATTAAATTATTGTAGCTCTCATCTTCTGGAAATGTTAAACGTTCTTGGGGAAATTCTGTTTGAATCCCTCTGTGAGTGACAGTCTCCTTTTGTAGGTCTGTTTGGATACCCACTTCCACAGAGCTCTTTTGCACCTCTATGTTTTTCAATACCAACTTTTTCACAACCATGTTCTTTTTCACAGACAAATTTAGTGCCTGCATTTTCACTTGATTGAGAACTTTCAAATTTCGTTCACAAAGCAGTTTGACACTTGGAGGGTTCTGGGGTAAAAGCTCAAAGTTGTCTAAATCGGAGACTTCATCCCCACCATCAGATACCAAACAGCAGCTGATTAGTTGTGCATCCAAATCTGTTGTGGGTTTCACAGATGATGCAGGACTGACATTGGGACTTACAGTAGAGTGAGTAGTGCTAGCTACATTTGTTGGTGCAATACTGTCTATGGCTGTGCAATCATCACCAATAATCCTAAAGCAGTTGTTATCAGTTTGTTTACTAACCAATGAGGTTTTACTAGAGGTGTCATTGATAACATTAATTTGAGGCGGGTTTTTCAAAGTTTTAACAACAGCTGACTTTTTGATCAGAATGGTTTTCCTCTTCATTCCTTCAGGGATTTGGTTTGATGGTACAACTCTCAATTTTTGGCCCCTAAGTATGATAAATTTGTTTCCAAAATTGTCTGTCTGTAAAGGCGTTCTTGTTATTACGTTCTGCATGCCTTTTGGACTCTTTTCTCTACATTTAATCTCAGCCGAAGACACCACTGGTAAATTATTTTTGAACCCCATTAGACAAAACTTGTCCTCAACTACATCGGTCAAACCGCGCTGATAATAGTTCAGTTTCTTATGGATATCGTTACTTTTTACAAACATATTAATGTCAAGCCTGTTATTTGATTTAAAGGGAGATCCTGTGGACAATGAAAAGTTGAAAATACCATTCCTAACCTATAAAGATGGGTCGAGGACACACATTCAAGCAGTAAAAAAAACTAGACTTACCTAAATTACACAAATTCGAGTTATATTCCGGGTAAATGTTCACAAGATAATAACGTTTACATGTGTTTTCTCAAAAAAGTTTCGTTATTGGGTAAATCCCCTTTGCCCTTGGTGTTTTGTTATAGGCGTCATTGCCGTCATTGCCGCCATATCACTTTCAGACCCTAGTTTCAGACGCAGGCGGCACCAATAAAATACTCGAATTTCACGTGGTCACATGATACTTGTTACATTGTCTCAAATAGAATCACGTGATTAACGAAAATGCGGTGATATTGATCGTCTGGTTAAATCGATGCGTACAGTCTGGCAAACACGCTTAGCGCATGGAAAGTGGGATTTACGGCGTTTGCAACGTTGTCAATGTTCACACATGAGAAAATGAATTGCAGTGTTGTTTGGTTACAAAATTACAAATGTAGCTGTGGTATTAATTTAGCAAGCAGGTATTAGTTAGAGTATAATAATTAAATGTAAAAAAATAGCATGAATTTACGTGAATTTGCAGTTTATAAAACACAACTTTTTGAATTTTGAAATTGAAATTCTAACGTTTTACTTACGTATTTATTTATGGTATTTTTGTTCTCCCCAATGTTGTCAATGTTTTATTTATTATTGCAATTTTACAATAAAAGTGCAACAGTGACTTTGAGATGATAATGAAGTGGGGGAGATAAAGTGAGAAAATCCTTCTTGACACCTCTCATTTCTCATCAGCAGTCTCAACCGTTAAAAACCACACCCTTTTGCTACGAAGCTAGCCCCTACGGCAAGCAGACTTGAGCGTTTGGTAGGTGTCACGTGATGTTACGATGACTTTTATTAATTTTGTCACGAGTTGTAGAGCTCGAATCAGCTAAGAAAAGGCCACAGGCGTCATCAAACGATGATGTCACGATCTCTGTACGTCTCGCTTTAAATATTGCTGCTCTCGTTACTTTCCAAGTTGTTGCAGCCAGTCAGTGGTGTGCTATTATTTTATCAGTAAAATGAAACATTTTCTTCGTTTTTAATAAAGAAAATAAAAGACAAAAAGTTTTTCAAAGGAATGGAAACTCCTTCTGCTTCTTTCTTCATAAATTGTAAGACGTTACTGACGATTTCACGGCCTTGGCTGTGTATGATAACACCTTTCCTTCCAACCTTTTTGGAAGACATTATGACAAAATAACGTTTTTCATTCATAACACTGTGTGAACTTCAACTGCGACCATCAACAATACAACCAAAACACCAGACTAAAACGGAACCTAACCTAACCCCCTAAGTCTCCCTGTTCGCCACTACATTTTTTTAAACTTGGCAACACCGTTTAGAGTGCCGGCTAGTAAAAGCATATAAAAAGGTCCATCTGTCCCTGGCCGCTGCCGCATCTGTTTTAATTGTGTCCAAGTAAAAACCGTACTACGTTGCCAAGTGGCTTTTTGACCGCTTAACAATTTATTTTCGGGAATATTTTAATAGGACGCCTCTGATTATATCTAATGCGACGGCAACTGTAGAAGGAGAAAGAAATAGTTTTAAAAACTGCGTCATTGATGATGCGGTGGCCTTTTCTCATCTGATTCGAGCTCTACTGTCTGCTGCTGAAACAAAGGCTGAAATTCCAGAATTAAAATTATTTTTAATTTATTCAAAGTATCTGTAAAAAATGAATTTATGTAACTAGCTAGGAAAACATCAGTTTTAGATAACGATCAGATTTCTGGAAAACCTTGGTCAAAGTGAAAGGTGATATCCAGTTAAATGATTTTTCCGTGCATGTATGGTTGCATAATATTTGTCAAAAATTGCGGTAAATTGTAAATTTTTCATTTTTATTTACTTATAAATAATATGTGTACTATATATTTATTTACCAATACATATAAATTAATATAACATAATATACAAAATATACATAAAATAAAATTAACATAAATAATGTTACATGTCAGAATGTTTCAATAAATGCTGATGGGTAGTTATGAAATATTTCTATCATTAGACAAAAGGTCAGCATAATATGGTGTAAAATAGTCTTCTATCCCATATACTGTCACTAAAAATAATAATAATTTATACTGAATTTCCAGATTTACTGAGTAAACTCGTGCATTTCTGTTACGCTGCCAAACTTGTATAGAGTCTGTCTGAGAACTTCCATCGCAAACATATAGGGCACCGTTTTGAGCAGTTTATAGAACCAGTAAAGCCTGAAGCAAAGATAATCTTATTTTCCACAAAAAATCAGGCAATTCTTAAATATAAAAACCTGTTTAGCTTTTTCCGAGCCGCTGGCAAACTAGTCATTTCGTCTTTCAGGATGAATTGTCTTACTCCTTTCAAGTAATCCCCCACGTAGTGATCCCAATCAAACCCCTGGCCAAGAGTTAAATCAACCGGAAATTCTTCGCAATCTTCTGCATGGCTGACTGCTTCAATCAGAGATTGGTATGAGGACGATCCAAAGGTCCATTCGTTGGTAGAGAAGAAACTACCTGCTTCTAATGCTTGATTCATCTTTTTAGACAATTTGAACATCCTGAATAAGTAGAAAAATCCTCAAAAACATTCAAAATTGTTCAGAAAGTACTTACATAGGTTTTCTTCCTGAACAAACCAGAGCCACGTCCAGAAACATTGAAGGAATATTATGATACACGGCAGCATAGAACGAGTGTTTGGTCTTGTTGGTGGTATAAGCAAAACTGGGATACCATTGTACGTATTTGCTGGGCCATTCATAGCTGTGTTTATGGGTGAACTGGGCAAATTCCTTCCATGTCACCGGGTTTAAGGTTCCGCTAGTGCAATTGTACACTCTCATGCTAGGAGATCTGAATAGCCTCTTTAGCTTTGGTATTCTTTGTGAAGTAGTTTATTACCTGTAAACTGCAGTATGCCAGGCGCTTGTTATAAGAGTGTTCACCACCACGTCCACAGGAACCAAATCCATGCGACAACGTTCATCACAAATTATTGATTTGATGGTACCCCTGCCGCATTCCATTACAATACCGGTGATGCCTGAAAGGTTATCCACCCATCCGGGATAAGGTTCCTTCCAAGCTGCTGTTACTATATTTGATGGATTTTTACTAAAATTTGTCTTTGGCTTTTAAAACTACATACTGATTGATGGTCGGACAATTGCGGTGGGGATATTTCCGGAATGTTCCAGAACCAGCTGCTCTGCCAAAGACTTTGCAAATGTGTAGGTGTTAGGGTGGTTGCCCTTAAAAGGTTACTTTATCACCAAAAGATACATTTGTAGGAGAGTGTGAAACTTACAAGCAATTTGGGTGCTAAAATCTCTACAATCTCATCAGGGAAGTTTTGTACTAGATCGATGACTGTGTAGGCGTTGTAGGTTGTTTCGTAGACTTTCTCTTCTACCACTCGTTTATCCGAGTTTGAGAAAGCGGTAGAAACATGCACACAGCTCTAATAATTAACAAATTAGGCGATACCTTTTAATCATTTTACTACAAACCTTCAGTTGTTTCATTTTTTGGCACAACTCCAATACCCGTTTGGTGCCAAGGGTGTTCAAAAGCACTGCAGTTTTCAAGTTCTCGTTAAACCTAAAAGTAGACAACCCGTTGAACATTATTATTATTTATGGTAAAACCGTGGATCAGTATACTTTACAGTTGCGGCCGAATGAAACACTATATCAATGTTATCTATAAGATACAGTTGGTCTTCTTCGGATAAACCCAGATTGGGTAGGCCGACATCTCCAGGGAGCACTTTCACTTTTTCGAAAATGTCCGGGTTCTTTTCTCTTAACCTACTGAATACCTACAAAAATTGTCATACAGTATTGCATTTGGAGATTTGATTAAGATTTAATTAAGGGGAAACAGATATTTTGATGAACTATAGAAATTCTAAGTGACGTTGTGGTAGAATATTTAGTCATGTGTTCTGGCTGGTTTAAAAAAGCCTTAAATCTTCATATTCTAGCTTATATACAGGTGTGGATAATTTACAAAATTATGCACCAGCGGTATTAACAGAGAGTTGATATCCAATATTGCGATGAAAGAAGCCTAAAAAGTCTATTAAAGACATGTCAAATTAGCTTTGATCAATCAGTGCAGAATTTGACAGTTGATCAAGAAAAATTAATCTTTATTTTTAATGAAATGGTCCTGTAATCAACTTTCAAATAGATTTGCTGATTTGTAACGTTCCTTTCTTGTGGCGTGTCAAAATAATTAATAACATCCGGTATAAAAAGTATAATTTGTTTTCCCAATTCCAACCCAAATTTTAAATTTCTAAAACTGCCAGTAATATGATTTTTAATTAACTAAAAATACATTTATTATCGTACTTACCCCATCTTTAAAAAGATTGTCAGTTCTCTGTTCCACTGTGAAACCCTTTTTTGTTCTCATAAGTATGAAAAGCGCATCCACTCCGGTACAGGATCTCAACAGTTTTTCCACAAGTGCTTTTCCCACAAACCCTAAAAATTATTACAAAAATTACAAAACAACCACCCAAATTTATTCCAATTTACCCGTAGCACCGGTAATAAACACTTTTTTTCCTTTGTAGAATTCCGAGATATTGTTCGTGGCATCGCTGGCCTTAATTCGATCGCCCATCTTCAGTTCGCGTGCTTCAACTGAAGATTTAACAGTATTTTTGTTAAATTTGCAACGTATAATTAACCGCTTTCTTCGTTCTGAAACGATATGTAGAGCACCGTAAGCACGAGAGACGTTAAAGGTGATCAAACTGTTTTAGATTGCTTTCGTATATAAAAGCCGGTATCTTCGGACTAAGCCAAACACAGTGAAAGTAGGAAGATTTAGATGTCGTTTTTGATGTGGTAGAGGTAGAAGTGGGTTGTGTACGTAAAAGGACAGCTGCAGGTGTCCTTTTTATATAAGATCCAGGAAAAATAACAACCACTGCAAATTTTCCATCAAAACAGGTTTTAGTCTAAAATTAATGCATCTACTTTTTATGCGTAGTTACTCAGTCAAGAAATGTAGATAAATATATTATTACAGATACAAAATATCTATTTTCATGGGTCTTCAAGATTATTAACTAAAGTGGTGGTGATGTTTTTTGGGATGTAAAAGGACAGCTCAGTGGCGTTCCTCAAAAGAAACTTTATATCCGTCTCTAGGCCTTAGAACTAGGTTAGTTTTCAGCTCAATATCCTGGACGCTTTTGTAGGAAGTGTTGACTTTATATCTTCTCAGTACAGTTGCTAAGAGGGTCTTCATTGCCATCATCCCATATCTCATACCTTAGAAGAATTAGTGATAAAAAAAAGATGATAAAAATTTGCTACTACTAACCTATACAATTTCTAGGACCATAAGAAAAAGGAAAGTAAGCCGTAAAGGGTCTTTTTCCAATTTCTTCAGGTAGAAATCGGTCTGGATCAAACTTCAAAGGATCCGGATAGTATTTAGGGTTTCTGTGTACGTTCAGGATCCCCAAAACTATCGAACAGTCTTTCAGCACTACAAAATCACCTGCAGAGCACATTAAGTTTTATTCCTATGACTAGAATATTCTAGATTTCAATACCCAAATCAATATTAGCATCGGCAGTCCTAACTAAAAAAGCAGCTAACGGAAACAACCTCAAAGTCTCTTTCAGCACCTTTTCAAGATACACCAAACGTGGTAAGTGTGTTAAACCCACGCTGTCCCATGGTCCAATCACATCCATTATTTCTGCATAAACTTTTTCCTGTACAAAACCGTTACCATTCGGTATCTTTAACACGGTCGGGACTTTTCCTTTTTACCTGAATCTCTTGATGCAGGCCAAGCATAGTGAAAGCGAAACAGTTCGAAGAAGCCGTAGTGTCCGAACCCTACAATATAACCCACTTGCTGAAGTATGTTGTTTTGTACAGTGACATGGTTATAAATTTGCTTCCGTAGAAACTGTTCATAAACATGTAAATTTAAAGTTGTACCGCTATCATAAATGTGATGGTTTCGTCCAACAGTTCCTCGTCTGTAAATTTAAAACTTCCTTCGTCGTTAATGTCCAGTAGCAGATCTAGGAAAGCTTGTCGTTTGTTTATCGTTGATCCTTGATTCTGATTGGTTGTTCTTAGCAACTTTTTTTCAGTCAAAACCTAGTAAAACCATTATTATTTCACCTCATTTGAATATGCAGTAGGTAGTTTGCATGGAAATGCTATCTTTGTTTCTAGTTTCTATTGAAACCTACCAACCAATTATTCTCCCACTTACCTTTTGACTAAAGTTTCGAATTTGATCTATAGCTTCCTGAAACTCTTTTCCCAATTTGGAATGCCTAAAGATGAATTCGCTGTGATAGATTATGTTAAAAATCCTCATCATGACAATTTCCATGACTCTGTTTTGGTAAAAAACATTTTCAGTTCCTATAGATTAATCTACTACTAAGTGCATACTTATCTACTGCGTTTGAAAATTGGCTATCTGCTGATTGAGTGTCCATTTGTACGCCCATTGCTGTTTCTACAATTTTTTATGTCTTTAGCTTAAGGTAAATTGTGTGTATTATGTACTCACCGCAAATAATATCCAGAGTGCATGCTGATACAACTTTAAAAACATCAATTTCACCTTTACCACTATACTTGCTTAGAACTTCAGTCAGAATCTCGGATTGTTCCACAAAAACCTCCATAAATTTATCTAAAACTCTTTGATTGAAGGTTGGCATGATCATTTTACGGTGTTTCCTCCAAGTGGTTACTATTTATACAACACAATTTTACAGTTACACAAGTATTACTTATATGTGGATTAGTACCTGATCGTGCAGTAAACAGCCCTTGCCCCACTACAGGTTCTGCCATGCTGTAAAGGAATTCTTTCCTCAAAGCTTGAGGGCTGGTTAATATAATTTCCATATATTTTGCGTCCGAAACTGCATAAAACATTCTAAAGCCAAACCACACCCGAAAAAATGGTGGATATTGGCTGAACATCTTATTAATTGTGTTGAATATATCTAAAATTGTTCACTAAGCTGTTACAGTTGTAGTACAGTACTTTTGGCACTTACCATATGGACTCCCTATAAAAGATAACGCCGACCCTATTAAAGGTAGGGCAAGAGGACCAGGCAAATTCAAAGACTCTTTATACAATTTCCGTCTTTTCCACGCAATTTGCAGAAAGTACACTAAAACCGAACTTATCAAAAGTATTAAAAGAAATTCAGTTAATACAGTGCGGCGCATAAGAGCCTTTAAATCCCTGATGCTTTGCCACATGATGTGTACTAAACACTAAAACTAGTCATTTGGGTGGTTTTGCAGAAAAGTACCAGTTCTAGGGTAATGTACCAGGTTACCTTGATTAAAAAATATGAAGTAACAATAGTCTTTTTTAGGTAAATGCAATGCAAAAAGACATTTAAACCATATAACGTTAGAGGTCATAGTAAATTGGTACTGGTTATAGCACATCCATTTTGTTTTGTAAAAAAGTTACATAATGTTTTTTAGTTAGGCTTTATGGGTCAAAAAGAATCGGTTACAGTAAAACATATAAAAATTATACCAAAAACTAGCTTTCGGGAAAATCGAAAAAAAAACAAAACTGATATGTTTATGTTTATATTGGTTATAAGACTCTAAATTTGCTTAAAACGCATTAATTACCTACCTAAGGCATTTGTCTTAATTGTTTAGAGTTATAGGAAGTAAAAGCCACTTTTATCACTGTTCTTGAAAAATTAAATTTAAAAATAAAAACGACGATTTTATTTCCAAGACTTTTATAACAATTTTAAATTAAAGGTATGAAAAATGCAAGGTAATATAAAGTGACTATCTGAAAAAAAAAAAAAAAACAAGAAAACGTACATCAAATAGACATTATTATAATCCATAAAATAATTATTACAGAGAATTTTAAATACATACTACAGGAAACAAAAAAAAGTCACACGGGCCTGTCCGGGATTTGAACCCGGGACCTCTCGCACCCGAAGCGAGAATCATACCCCTAGACCAACAGGCCGTTGCTAGAAATAACGACTCGAGTCTAATAAAACCAACACACATATATTTATGCTTAGATTTATGTTTCTATTTTAATGCTTTATTAAAACTTTTATTTCGTAAATGTTAGTAAACACTATAAATTGTATTGTTTTGTTTTATAGAATAAGAACACAATTTATAATTAATTTTTTTTGAATAATCTCACACTGGAAAAAAAACTCAGAATAATAAAATCTATAAAATCTGGGTAGCAAATAAAATAGGCAACATGCAAAATTACATAAATTCTGTGAATGAAACAACTTTCTACATCTCCCCTGTATTTTTTGGAGAACAACATAACCCCAAAATTCAGTCGTCAAAACTGAATCCTAAAATGGACGTAAATAATCAACGAATTGAATTAAATAAGAGCGTAGACCTGTATAGAGATACTCCAGTCCGATATTTAGGTTAGTTAATATTAATAAATATAAGTAAAATTAGATAAATGAGCGGAAATGTTGCAGGTTATGCAAACGAAGTGGGCGAAGCTTTCAGATCGATTATTGGCACGAAATGGGTTAACGTAACATACGGAATTGCTACTTTATACGTTCTGGCCGATACGGGTCATAAAAGTGTCGAATCTTATAAAGTAAGTCATATTTCGTAAAATATCATTATTACAAAAATTAAAAAAAATTATAAGGATTCTGTTTAACTGTGAACTGTGTATTGTTGGTTGCCTACACACCTAGGATTATAACACGATTATAATGAGGATGTAGGCAACCAACACGACACTGTAATAAGAATTTTAATTTTGTATTCGATTAACAAGTTTAGTGTAAAACTAGTGTATTTGTATTCTGCTCTATCAAATTTTATGGAAACAATATGACAACACACTATTTCTACACCAAATGTCAATCAAAAACGCCATATTAAGACTAGAAGCCTTCAATACTGCAAGAAACCGAATATTGTGCAATTTTTCAAAGTGTTAATTGTCTCATTTTGTACATTAGATATATTTTAAGTCATATACAGGACAAAACAGACACAACTTTTTGACAAAAATTACCTATAGATTAAAATGACATGTCGCCAGTCGCCATTTTGAATTGCAATTTCTAAAATTTAGGACACACAAAGTGGAACAATTTTTAAAAATTAAACGATTTAAAATCCCCATTCCCCATAACAGAAGGCTAATCTTTTAGGCTAATGTGAACGAAACGAATCACAAAACTAAAGTGGCCTACACTACAATAGATACGTTGGTATGGCAGCTGTTGGCTTCAGTAGCCATCCCAGGCTTTACCATCAATAGAATATGTGCCTTCAGTAGTTATGCACTGAAGAAAAGCGAAAAACTGCCTAAAACTTCGCGGAAATGGCTTGTAACCGCCATTGGATTAACGGCTATACCGTTTATCATTAAGCCGATAGATAAGTTTGTTGACTTTGTTCTGGACGAAAGTCTGCGAAAATATCAGCCTAAATGATGATAGCTTGTATGTTGGTTTATGAAAAGTCGGTCATAATTTGCTTTGACTGGTAATGGAAGTTGGTAGAGAAGCAGCAATAATTGTTAATGGGAAATATTACTGCCGAAATAAAACTATTATTTTTTACTGCTAATCTAAGCCACTACAGTAAGTAGGCAATTTATTTCAACCACAGATTCCATTTTATCCCCTTGCCCTTCATCATTGACCACTTCACCACCATCTACTTTAGGACATTCTGGAACGGTGCTAATGTCGCCTTCACCCTTACTCTGCACTTCCCCTTGCTCCTCTTTACTCATCCCCTCCAACTGTGTGCACTCTGAAGTGTGCACCAAATCTCCATTTAAACTTATCACATTGGGGTCTTCATAAATACTCATTAAGCTACCTGGAATGATAAATAAACTTTATTGAATTCAATTATTCCTCCTTTTACCTGTGTCTTCTTTATTATTCTCTGTAGGTGAGCGATCTTTATACATGGTATGCACACTGGCTATAAGTTCCCTCCACTCTTCGTCTTCACTAAATTCCGATAACTCGCCCAGTAAATCTTGCAGGGTTATCGGTCTGCCCGGGTTTGTTGCATCAAAAGGTAACTCCTCAATGAACTTTTGAATCTCATGGACAGTGGGAAACTCTTTAAGTTTCTTTTTCTCTTTCTTTGTAGCTTTCTTTTTGTCCAGGTAACGTTTTATTAAGTAGACAGTGGCGGTAGCTGTACATAACAGCAGAAACTTTTTGTAGTGAGCTTGAAAATGGGAAGCCAGGAATGTA
Organism: Ips typographus; assembly: GCF_016097725.1. Lineage (NCBI taxonomy): Eukaryota > Metazoa > Arthropoda > Insecta > Coleoptera > Curculionidae > Ips > Ips typographus. The sequence continues at coordinate 7,729,290 of NC_138424.1, forward strand.
TCCATCTAATTTTGAAAACTAGCAGGAAATGTGAATATGGTATAATAGCAATAATGTCATTAATTCAAGAAAAAATGTCATGTCAGTCAACTTACTCACAGGTTTTTGGTTTCCTTCTATTGTTCATTGTTTGAAAACAGGTACTGTTGAGCTTTTATATACAGGATTATTCAATTTGGTTGTGGTCAAGCATATGCCTGTACTGTAAACTATAACCAAAACAGTCTGCAAATCAATATCAATACGAAATTAATTTTTTGGGCCTATATGTATAGGTTCAGGTCAGCGATAAAATTGTTTTGCGTGGTTAAGGCTTTGCTTTACTGCTTTCAATGATTCCAAGGTTTCTTTAATTTTCTTAAACCCTTTCAAAAACCATTTCACTGTTTATAGCAGTAGTAGGTCTGGTGGTAGTGTCCGTTATTTTGAGCAATTTGATGATCACTTTTCTAGTTCTGTCTATAGGGGGCTCTGTGTTTCAAACTATTTCTCACAGTCTATAGAAAAGAAAGTATGTCAAATCGGAGAAGCTGACAGCTGACAGTGATAAGTGTCCATTAAAAAAAAAAAATTGGAAACATTTCAACTTGCCAAGCGAAAATAAATTGCGTATTCTCTCAGTAATCCAATTAAAGGGCAATGTCTAAAATAAACGGTAATTACCTGAGCAAATTACTCAAAAAAAACTTTATTAAACCACCGATTTTTACTTTTTTAAGGACATATAGGGTTACCATAACAATCAAACTAAGGAGGGCAGTTTGCAACAATGTCGCTGCGAGCCCTAGGGGGCAAATTAATCAAACATGGAACCACCATTATCCGGCAAGCGAACAGGGCAAAACCGTCAGGGAAACCCCCGATCCGATCAATTAGCATCTCTGCAAAACCTGTACAGCCTTTGTCAGTTCCCGTCCAAAGGTCTGACCTTCTGAAAAACAACAGGTACCATATATTTAGAAATATTGGAGTTCAAGTCAGCCAGAGGGCCAGGCGTGTGCTTATTGATGATGTGTTGAATCGCGTTGGTAATGCTGGAGTGGTTCAGAAAGCTTCTCAAAGAAGTATTGGTGGAAATACTGCTCCTTTGTTGGGTTTGGTTGGAGTCAGCGTTATTGGTCAGGGATTGCTTACTAAAGAAGAAGAGCTTGAAGGTGTGTGCTGGGAAATACGGGAATGTATCTCAAAGATTCAGTGGAACAGAGATAATGCCCAACAAGAAATTACACCAGAAAACACACCAATAAGTTTGGAATCTTTTAAGTTTGGCAATCCAATTGCCAAGGGAGCAAATGCAGTGGTGTATTCAGTATCCTTAAAAGATGCAGAAACCATCAAATCTGAAAGAGAATTTCCATGGGCTTTAAAAATGATGTTCAACTACGATATCCAATCAAATTCTATGGCAATTTTAAAGGCTATGTATAGGGAAACTGTCCCAGCTTCCATGTATTTTAATCAACAAGGAATATCAAGCTATGAATATGAATTTTTAAATATGACAAGACATCTACCACCACACCCAAATATTGTTAAAATTCATTCAGTTTTTACTGATTACATCCCTGAATTGAAGATGTGCAGGGAAATGTATCCTGCAGCTTTACCAAAACGGATTGATCCTAATGGAGAGGGAAGAAACATGTCATTGTTTATATTAATGAACAGGTAAGAATTAATTTTATAATTAGTTCAAGTTACATGCATTTAATTAAATGAGTTGTTGATCTGTGCAGGGTAGTCAAGGTGGTTATTACCTTGGCAAAACCTTTATTTTTTGATTAATTATTAAACCATTTAACAAGTTATTGTTTTTAGTATTCAAAGTGCAATATCTATTGGAATTTTTGTATTCATTTAAGTAACCTTATAAATTGACTGGTAATAGGAGTTATCTATCAATATTTTTTAATAATAAACAATGTAGTGTTATAAAATGAACAATACACTATTGTTGTGGAAAAACTAAAAATAAAAGCACTTTTTAACTAATCTATACTTGAGTCTAGAATTATTGCTAATTCTAAACTTAAGCTTGCTGTTTTAATATTATTTTTCTTGCATTAAGTAATTTTATTGTGTCTGGAATTCAATTTTCATTACAGAAAAAATGATCAGGATAAATCTTTATATAGATTATCTCTTTTTTCAAATATTTTTTGTATGTGAACCAAGTAAGTAGTAGTAGTGGTCCTGTAGATTCATGTAAATAACTAGATTTTCATAATAATTCTTCCTGTTATTATAAAAGGTTACATCCAAGTTCAACAATTAATCAAACCTACTTTTGTAATACATTACATACTGACGTCAATCTATTTTTAAAGGTATCATCAGAACTTGCAAGAATACTTATCATCCTTTAAACCATCAGCGCGCACATCTGCTATTCTATTCACTCAACTACTAGAAGGAGTGACCCACATGGTGGCAAATAACATTGCACACAGAGACCTAAAATCAGACAACATTCTTCTGGATTTGGCTGATCCTCACAATCCCCTGGCAGTCATCAGTGATTTTGGTTGTTGCCTAGCTGAACAATCGTCAGATTTAACAGTGTCTTACACCACTTATGACGTAGATAAAGGTGGCAACACTGCATTAATGGCACCGGAAATAATCAGCAAAAAACCGGGCCCTTTCAGCAAACTAAATTATTCAAAATCAGATTTGTGGGCTGTGGGAGCTTTGGGTTATGAAATATTTGGAGAGACAAATCCGTTTTACGGGGATAAAAACAGGAGGCTTAACAGTATGATGTATAAAGAGGAGGATTTACCGCAATTGCCTGAAAAAGTGCCTACAATTTTTAAGCGATTGATTAAAAACTTGCTTAGGCGCCATCCAGGTGATCGGCTGGATCCCGAATTAGCCGCCAATGTAGGACAACTGTTTTTGTGGGCCCCAAATTCCTGGCTACATTTGTCTGGCAAAATACCTGGTTATGAGGAAATTTTAGAGTGGTTGTTGAGTTTAGCTGCTAAGATTGTATGTGAAGGAAGTCGAGTTGGAGCAGAAGGCTTTACCCGTCAAGATAATAAGCTCAGTTACGCGGAATATCTGCTTATTGCCACATTTTTGTGCAGGGCCAAATTGCAAAGTGTTAAACAGGCTTTGTGTTGGATCCACGGTGATGAGTTTATTTAATAATTTATTCAGTGTTGCAAGCTGATGCTTATTTAATAAGGAAAAAAGTTTTTAATTTGATAATATTGGTGATTAAATCCAAGCAAATATTATTCTGTAAAGTGTAAATATATTATTGTTATTGCTACTGATGCTAGTCGGTATTTGTTGATGCACTAATAAACGTTTATTCATTCATTATGTTTTTATGTTATATTGTCTTACATCTAATATTGTCTTGAATATAAATATAAGGTGTCCTAGAAATTAGTGTAGCATACACGCTAACTGTGTATTTTATTAGCTAAAATGCGACAAAAAGTTCATAAGAGCTGCATATAAGGGTCACTTAGGTCAACAAAACCACTTAAAGTTGATTTCCAAGGTAACAAACAGGTGGTTTACGAATTTGTTTCAATTAACAGGAAGTACTAGGGAAGATTACCTACAAAAGTATCAAAATTTTGTTATTTATTTAACGTAAATAAACTTTTGGGTCATTTTTAAACGAACCCACAGATTTTGGTGCAGTTTGGACTATCATTGAGCTTAATTTATGGGATTTTGGTTGATGAAAAAAACTCTGACATAAATGCACCGCCACTGTACTATACAGGGTGGAAAAGAAGCGCGTGCAAAAAATGTGAAATTTTCAAGTAGTCCCCAATTGATGAATAATTTGTTTTGGGTTAGTTTTAACTTATTAAGGAAGTGTTGTTTAGGTCAATATCTCGGGACATTTTTGCCTGTTTCCCAATTAGCATCCTGTGACTCAAGAAATAGCGATGTATCCAAAAAATGCGACATAGCAGTGCTCAATCTCGAATTAAGGCAGAGTAGCTCATTTTAAGTCACGTGTAGGTCCCATATTATGTGTCGCATAATTTTAACTCAAGTCTTTTAACCGATAGAGCCATACAGGGTGTTTAGAGACAGTTAAAGTGGAAGAACAATTTGTGCAAACAATTTCAAAAGTTTCACTCACTGTCGCTGGACACCCTGTAAGGTCTTACCAAATATGGGGCTTGTCCTGAAAAGTACTCAGATTATGTAACAGATAATGTTGAACATACAACGGCATTTGAGTGATGGATACAAACCTGCTAATTTATGGCTTAATTCAAGATTGAACACTGTTTTGTCCATTTTCCGGAAAAATCGATATTTCGTCGGACACATGACGTTAATTAAGAAACGCCCAAAAACCCGAGTCCCGAGGTAATACCCTAGACAACAAGTTCCTAAGTAAGAAAAAAGTTTAAATTATTTATTAGTAAAGTGGCTGTAATTTAATACTTTTTTTGCGCACGTTCTTGTCCTACTTTGATTGTCTTTAGTCACCCTGTATGATCTTATTGGTCATGGGGTTGCTTCAAAAATTATGTAAAAGATATAAAATGACACATAAAAAGCTGCTGCCATAACTTAATTCGAGCTTGAGCACTGTAATGTCGTCTTTTTTGGATAAATCAATATTTCTTGAGACATGGGACGTTAAGTGGGAAACGCCCACAAAAGGGCCCAAGATATTGACCTAAAAACACTTCCTTATGTTAAAAAAAAAAAATTTGGTCAATTGGAGACTACTTGAAAATTTCACTTTTTTGCACGCACTTCTTTCACACCCTGTATAAGGCAGTTAGAGTGCATTAAAGCAAAAGTTTTTACATCAGTAAAGAGCCAATCAACCAAGCTCAATGACGGTTTAAAAATGACCCAAAAATACCACTGTCCCGGTTGACGTGGCGAGCAGTTTAGTTACCAATTCATACCCCGGACTTCAAAATCGTTCTTACCTGAAGCATTATTATACAACTTTCTTTAATTTACTTGGAATAGTGCCAAGCGAAACATTAAACAACAGACTTAATTGCATCCATCATTTATATTATATACAAATTAATATACATATACATTATGTACGTTATGGTTTCCTTATAGTTAAATAGTGAGTCTTATGTCAAGAACTGTTTATAGAAATATGTGACTTAACTGAACTGCTTCTACTCCTGCTCCTTTTAGACCGCGAAGATGACCTGGATCGTCTGTGTCTTTTTGACTTCTTCTTGGACTTTGAACGTTTCCTACGCAAAATGTTTAGCTAGATATAATGGAGCTTAGAACGCAAAAATTTACCTTTTATGAGATTTTTTCTTTTTATCCTTTTTCTTCTTTTTGTCTTCGTGTCGCTGTCTGCTTTCGCTTCTTTCTCTATCTTTTGTAATGCGGCTTCTATGTCTTTCTCTCGACCTCGATCTACGACTGGACCGACTCACTGACTTTGACCTACTTTTGCATCGTGACGACGACTTCTCTTTTGTCCGGCTTTTCTCTCTTGTTGTACTCCTTGATCTAAATCAACAGTTTCATGAATCCGTACAAAACAAAAATGGAACCACACTCACCGAACTATGATAACACTATCATCGGAACTTCTTCGGCTATGTGAGGGTGAATAACAGGTTCTGGGTTTGGTTTCACGACTTGGTGATTTCGTAGCCGACTTTAATTTGAGGAACATGGCAGCCTTGCGTTTGCGTTCTAACCGGCGTGCTTTCTCTTTTTCGTCAGCCTCCTTCTCCTCTCGATTCACTTGGATGTCTTTTTCCAGCTGCAGCATCTCGAGAATAGGGTCGTCTTTTTCTAGAGTTCCATTTTTCAGTTTCAGTTCATCTCCGGTTTCAAACATATCAATCGGGATGGATTTGTTCTTGGAGCGGCGTTTTGGCGACGTTCCATTTCTTTCAGTGGATTTGGATCGGGATTTTCGTTTCCTAATCGGTGCAGGTGATTTGGTACGCGATCTAAATAGAGTAAGAGTGAGCCAGTGTTTTGTTTATAAAAAGAATCAAAGTAAAAGGACTTTACCTGGAGCGAGTTTTTATAGTTGCAGCCACTTTAACCTTATCATGTACTAGTGAGTCTGGCAACAGTGTAATAAGCTCCGGACATCGGGCTTTAATTTCCTTATTCTTGAGTAACTCTTCACTAAGTGTGTTAGAGCCTGTTATCTCAGTTTTTACTGGCACTTGAGGCGTTGCGATGTTGACTTTTGCATTATTTGCTGGACTTTTCTCACCTTCCTCGTCCGAGGAATCTTCAACCGGTAAAGCACTCCTAATCTCCTTCTGGTGCTCCTCTTTGGGCTTCTTAATCGAAAAACTGACAGGCGCTACGACAGATACTAGAAAACAACCTGAATTTTGTTCACAACTTTGTTAACTCACTTGGCTGTTTTTTGTTAACTTTAACGGGGATTGATTTCTTTTCTTCAGCTTTCTTCACTTCAGGTTCACCCCTCAATTTGGATAGTTTTATTCTGAAAATCTTAAATCAGTACTTGCTAACTAAACTTAAAAAAAACTCACTTGTAGTAGGGGTAGAATTCGTGATCAGATTTTAAGAAGAAAAACCGTGGATCCTCCTTTTGTTTGATAATTTCCTCAAATTGCGCCCCGTTTTTCATGACGTACTCTGCCATTTTGTCTATGACAGTTTGCAGCTCGGACGGTGGATTCCTAATTAAATACTATTACCGCAACACTTAAAACACACTTTACATTTCTTACTTGACAGATTGATCGGACTTAACAACAGTTTCTTCTTGTTCAGAATCTTCGTCTTCACTTCCTGATCCATACGCAGCCAAAGAGAGTAAAGGTTTATTTACTGGAATTTTCACAGTGAATAACAACAGTAAATAGTGTTTTGAGATTGTGTGAATATACTTAAGTTTCATGGATATTGTCACAAATAGATATTTCCTACAGTTAAATTTTATGCCCCAAAGCACAGAATAGCTAAGCTTTCTGTGCTTAAAGTTTCTGGGAATACATAATTGCTTATTCTAAAAATTTGCCTACTAAACTAAAGGAAATTGCTGTTTGGAACAACATTTAAACAACTCTTTCACTACCTTCATTAGGATCATATTTGACCAAAGTAACTTTCTTGTCTCCAGTCTTCTCGACATTAGCCGCCAAAGTTGGTTCCGCTTTGACCGGAGGTAATTGCGGTACGTTAGCGGTGTAAGGATTGATGCCGTCTTTATTCACGTTGGATACTGAAAGTTTTGAGGTTTTCGTTTAAATGTAATGAAACTTCTATAAAGGCCGTTTGAGGCTATTCAATTTTTTATACAAGATTTTGAACAATTTTCTGTAGAAGGTAGATTGGATAGTGTCAATTGGCCCGAAAATTGATTAGGATTGAAAAATGGACGAAAAATAGAACCGGTTCTATTTTTCAGCCAATTTCTAGTTTAGGGATCATGGGCCAACAGAAAACAAACAATTTTCTAATCTTCAATAAAATTTGGTACGAAAAAAACCTAAAGTCTAGGTGCACGTTACGAGAGGAATACTGAAGCAAACAGGAGAATAGACCATTTGATTTAGATCATCCATGACTTTTCTTAATTAATTAAAAACCAATCCAAAAACAGTAACACATTAATCAATTAAGAAAGCATTTTTCTGTCTAATTGCATCCAATATAGGATTATATCTTGGCTGTAATGTAAAACAATATAAATTTTGATAGGAACTGCAAGTTTGTTTTGGTCTATTGTTCAAGATCTTGTATAAGAAATTGGATAGTCACGTAAAACGGCCTTTATTAAGCAAGCCACTGTAATTGGCGGTTACGTCATCTAGTTTGTTATCTCTCAAACGAATTTCATATTTGTCTTACAGCGACATGTAAGATAAATAAATGGACGTAACCGCCACTTGCCCTGGTTTGTACCTTACCTATTTGGGCGTAGGAATTATTATTGTTAGAACTAGTCTGGGCTTGCTGCTGCGCTTCTTGCATTTGTTTCTGGTGATGTTGTACAAATTGCGCCCAGGCCAGTTGATGAATGTAACTTTGCATGTTTGAGTCTAACTGACTGAAGTTCATCGGTAAACCCGAGTATAACGCTGAAAATGTTACTTAATTTATACATGACTAGTCTCTATAGACAGAATAATAAATATTTTGTTTTATTTTAAAGATTCTATCTATCCATCTAAACAGCCTTAAACATCCATCTTTGGATATCCTCCTCCTCCCTCCCTCGCCTCCTCTTGTCTCCTCCATGTTTCTCTACCGTTGCTGTTGTTATTTTAAAGATAACTAATTCTAACATCTTGCCAAATAGCTAAATAGCTCTAGTGATGTAATAAAATTTCAAAACCTTATTTTCTCAATTGCTATAACTGAAAGTTGCACAGACACGACGTTAATAAGCTGTTCCAAACCACTGATTTCATATAAATTTGGCAACAGCAAACTCAAGCTCTCTTACTTGTCCAACTTATAGAATACTAAAATAATTTCAAAGTTTTACTTACCTCCTTGTTCACTATTGATCACAGAATGCCTCCAGTACTCATAGAACTGTTGCACATAATAATACTGATGGTACTGTTGTTCTAAAGTCATTTGATTAATGATCTGCATTTGATTGGGTGTTTGTTGTTGAACAGTGGCTGGGCTCTGAGAATCGGGTAGAGTGTTTCCACCAAGCCCCGCCCCCTGAATCCGATTGACCAATTGGGAGTAGGCGCAATCAGCGGACGGCCGATACGGCACGCTGGTTAGCTGGGTCTGCGTCGGGGGCGTGCCCTGTTCGAAAGAAAAAGCAAGTGTTATCGATTGTTCTCAACAGGACCTTCTAAATAAAGGTCTTGGCGTGGAAATAATCTCCAAGTTAACCAAGTAGCTTGCCAAATATCTCCCGTCCAAAGAATTGTACTTTTTTCTTTAATTTAACCGGATTCAGGTGATATTTTACAAGGTACTTGGAGTTGTCGAGCAATCACCAGCAGCGAGCGTAAGCTGTAAATTCAATGTTTGCTGCAGAAGGTAAGAAATCTTCGTTCCGTCTTCTTTTAGTCTGGACTCCTCTCCTTATTGGGCGGGTAACCACTTACCCCGCAGTCGGACGAAAATAAATGGCACGATCACAAAATAAAATAGTTTAAACTAAAAAGGGGAATTTGCTCGTTTTGATTATTAGATGAAAATCTAGAAAATCCCTGGGAGGAAGCTGAAAAAGCTTTTCGTCGCTGTATGGCTAATGTTCAAACATGCTGCAGATAAAAATGACACCTGTAACATAAAAAATGCTTTATTCATGACATACTACATGAAGTCCACTGATCATGAAAACCATTGACAAGTTGTATTAAAAGCTTTCATAAACACTGGACTCAATACTACAGGGTACATTACAGGTCCAAAGAAACTTGTTTAGTAGTTACAAACCTTGTCATATAAATAAAATTATTATGTTTAAACCTGTAATTACCAAATACTACTTTCAGCACAAAAATTATGTTTTAAGGATGTTTTCTTCTTTTTTCCAAGAATATTTATAAATTCGGCAAGTACCTCTAAACATCAATCATTTTGTGTTTTTTGATATTATTAATGATTTTCAAGCTCATAGTAGTTAAAACCAGCAGATTTTCAGCTTTAAGATGTTCAACTAATGCCAGGTCCACATTAAACGGACAAAACAAAAACAAAACTTTTTTAAAACTTTAATGCAACAAAACATTTTCAAAACAAAGTTCACATCGCAGACCATTTATTAAAAACAAAACAGCAGCAAACATTCCATGTTTCAGTTTTGTCTTTGCAGTCCACACTGTAGCATGTTTCCTTACCGTTTTCGTACTGAAGAACGATTTCGTATTAATGGCTGGTTATTATTATGATTTGTTAAATTTCAAGAAGAAAAGAAGATGTTTTTGGGTGAGACCCACTTTGCGCAGACAAACGAGTCACGGAGTCGTTTATTCTTGTCCTTAAGAAAATTCATAAGCGCATATCCAAAGCATTTTGATACGAACTTTTGTACCGCGCCAGACTTTTTGTACTGCTGGTAATTCCTTTTTTCTCTTTAATATTGAGAGTTAAAATTTCTTATTTTTCTTTCAATTTCTTCCCCTGATACATTCAGAGTTGGTCCAAATTCCTTTATCCTTTTCACAAAAACTATTGACCACGCGCCAAAGATATTCAGTTCCCCATAAAGCAAACAAAACAGAAACCCTTTGATGTTTACCGACAAGCAAGGGGACTCAAAATTTTTGGGGAATAAGGCGACAAAAAAGTTGCTGAAATGTTCCAACTTTGTTGCAGAATTGTTGAAAAACGAAAAAAGATGAAAAAAGTTTCTGTTTTGTTTCTCCTTTGTCAGTTTAATGTGGACCAGCATAAAGGTTAATGAGTAGGTATGGCAGGTAATGAATGTTTAGCAAAAGTGCATTATTATAGATGCTTTCATATTTTATAATTTAGAAAATTCTTGGTGTTGCCACACTTTAAGAATTGTAGTGAGAAACAAAAGTAATCTGGACACACTGGATGATTTTTATTTATTAATTGTTTGTAGTTCCAATTTTTTTATATTACAATTTTCTATTTTGATAATATTGACTGTACAGCCAAAGCTGAAGGACAAAAAAATGCAAAAATACTTCTCAACATTACTAAATTTCAATTTAACTGCACATGTCATAATGTAACCACTAAGTGACTTGCTCCAGAACTAAATCTTGAGAAACTCAAATGCAACTCAAAACAAAATTTACTCAAATTATCCTGCAGCTCAAATCAAACAAATTTTGTGCTGAATGTAGTTCCAATTTTGGAATAATTGACACAAACCTGAACAGTAGGCTAATCTATTAATACAATATTACATTAACCAGTTTAGAACAAACCTAAAGGTTAAGCAATATAGTAAATCAAGTTTATCCCACCACTGAACACTGACTATTATCACCCTCAAACTGTAACCTAAAGGAGTCTCAAATAAGAGCCAAACTTTTCTATTAAACCTGAAAACAATTCAGAGGCACCTACCGGTTTTGCAGTTGCTGACAGCAAGCTAGGATGAAGGTAGTGAGAGTTTTTGTCATCAGATTCAGAGTTGTCCTGCTGATTTGCTTCTGAAATCATAATTTAATAATACAAACAAAAAACTGTTTGTGAAAGTAGTCAAACCTGGTTTCTTTTCACACTGGGGCTGATATCTGCCATTCTTAAAAGCAGCCAACAAATGTCTGTAGAATTTGTAAAGTGGGTCATGCACTGTCAAGAAACTGAACTGAGGATTGTCTGCTTGCTTGGCTTTGATAAGGATTTCCATTTGAGGGCCTTGACGACTCACAAATAAGGCAGTTTTCTCAATTCTTGCATATTCTTTCATTGTCTTTGGCTTTAAACACATTTTACAGTAAATGACTTGATTTTTATAGCTTATCATAAAAACTTACTATGTTAATGTCAACAGGAACATCTAAATTTGGTGAGGGTTTGTACAGTTCATCCTCTTCTTCCTTCTCAGGAACTGTTGGAATACCATCCTTTTCAGGTTCTTCTTTTTCAGGTTGTAGTGAAGCATTATAGTCAAATGCTATGGCATTAGTTTTCTGTCTTTTGGCTACTTCTTCTGCAAATTTCCAGTTTCGGTTAGACAGGAATTATACTTGTAACTCTACCTTGACATGCCTTTGTACATTTCCTCTTCTTCCTCATTGATTTCTAAAGAGTAATATCTTTCTCTGTCACATCGTTCCTCAAGTTTCTTCTCCGATTCGCTTAAACCAAGCCAACGTAATGTATCATACCCTTCCCGGCTTGCCTCATAGCTTCTTATGTCTGACAAAGTCCCTCGACCATCATACCTACAAACCAACTGTAGCAATGCTTATAAAATGTTTTGTGTCGTTACCTGTCGATTTTTAAACTATCATCACCCATCCAGGGAATAAGGTGTTTGCCCTGGTCTATATATTGAGCCTTTTCATCATCCCTGAATATTTTGCAAGAGTACCCAAACACCAACAACTGATCCAAGTTTTCTTCCACACGTTTCTTACGTAAAATACCGGAATCCGACGAACCCCATTGCGACATTTTCGTTATTTTATATTTATTCACAAACACTTACACACAATCCAAATTTTTACATTTTTCTTCACATTGGGCCCATTGGGGTTTATGAAGATAAATAATAAATCTTTGCTTTTTTTCCTTTTCCTTATTGACAAAGTTTGACACTTTCATATGACTGATATCAGTATTTTTATGCCTATCACGTGACTTATTAGCTTCTGTAATTTAAATGTGTCACGTGATTACTACTAAAACATCGCGTGGCCGGCAGAAGTCAAATGTCATTTTGCCGAAACCGAGACGGAAACATGCGAAACGGTAAACACAACCAAAATGGAGCTCCTGTTTGTAGTGTTTCCAATTTGTTAATTTATTTTTTAAAAGCAAAGTGTTTATTAGTTTTGGAAAGTTTGTTGCAAATCACTGGTAAGTGACCGTTCTTCTAATTTGTATTGTGGCGTTGGACAATGCACTTCGTAATTTTTAATTTTTTTTATTTAACTACCACCCTAGTACTAGCCCTAGTTCTTAAAAAATACACAATCCACTACAATCCTTTATGTAAGAAAAAATTGAATTAACCATGAAAAATAACAAGTTCTAAATACATATAACTTAAAATTAAAAATTGTACCATCTGTTTTCAAGCAAATATGTTGGCCAACAGTGCATTTTAGTAAAGGCCAAATATAGGTTAGCTTTTAGTTAATTTTTAATTATTTCATTTTATTGTTGCTTTCAGTGTCTATTTTATAAAAAAGAAAGGTAGTTAATAAACTGTTATTCTGTTATTTCTCTTATTACGTAAGTGTTGAGGTAATTATTATTAATTTTCAACATTTGTTGGACAAAGGGTTCTTTTGTAAAGGGCATTTAAGGGCCGCTTGCACTGACATATTTAAGAGCACCCTAAGGTTTTAATTTGACTGTGACATTTTGCACATGACCTAGCACAGTCAAATCACTACATAGCCTAAGTAGAGCTTAAGGTGTTCCTAAAATATCAGTGCCAAGTAATCTAAAAACTAGGATTGTTTAATCCTTAACCTTCACTTGCACTGTCAAACTTTAGAGCAAGTTTAAGTTATGTTATATGTGGTTCACCCTGTGAAAATACTGGTGAAAAAGTTATAAGTAGTCTGCATCATCCTTAACTTGAGCTTGGCTTAAAGTGCAATAAGTGACAATTGTTAATATAATACCACTTCAGTATAAATAGTAAATCTAATAACTTTACCCAAAGAGTTTCAAATCCAATGTTGGCCTTATTGGTTCTTTTGAAATAGTGTAACTTAGCCCCAGTTTGACAATCACAGTATAATGCTAAGTCCACATGTGTAGCATTTGAGTAAATCATGGCACAGTTTGTAGTTTGTAATTGCTCAAAAAATCTGCTTTTTCTTGTTTGATGACTAACAACTATCAATAGTGCTGCAATTTATGCAAAAGCTGCACATGTGGAGTTACTATTATGTTATTGTTATTGTCTCAAAATTGTCTTTTTTGTTCAGGGAGAGACATAATTTGCAGAAATTAAATTTTAAAATAGTTAATTTGATTTGGTAGTTAAATGTTAAATTTGACTTGGAATGTTGCTATCAATGAATAAAAAAATATAGCAGGAAGGAGCAATACAATCAAAGAGGAAAACAAAAATAGGGGACAGTATGGCGCCGTAAACTGTCAGAAAATCACACACAAAATCCACTCGTCAATTCAACTAATTTAAGTTTGCAAAAATTAATCTTTAATGGACCCAAAAGCAAAACAAACAAAAACAACAAATCTTTGTGGTTTTTAGCTAACTTCACATACCACCAAATATAAACAAAACTGTTTTACGACTACCGCGCAGTAGGTGAATGTGGGGGACACAGATGGCGACTTACGTCCCCGGTCTCTTAATGCACAAATGGGCGATTTGCTACCTCCTGATACTTGTTCTTTTTGCTCCCAGGTTGCTATGAAGTCTTTTTTTATGGTTTTCATGTTGAATTGATTTAAAAACCTTGAAATAACAATGTCAGGTCTGTTTTCATTATAATTGACTTAAAAATTGTGATATTATGCTATTAAGTAAAATGTCATGATTTTCATGTTATTTAAAACTTGAAAACCTCAGATTAATTGCTATCAAGTCAATTGTCATGATAATTGACTTGAAAAGCTTGAAATTGTGTTATTAAGTCAATGTTTCAAGATATTTGACTATCAAATTGACTTGAAAACCTTCAAGTGTAAGTGTAAGTTATTAACCCAATTTCCATGATAATTAGACATTCAGCATGATAATTAACTTGAAAATATTGAAATGATATTATCATGTTAGTTTTTATATGATGAATATGATTTTTATGGGTTTCATGTTATTCAAAACTTGAAAACTGATCTGGTACCTCTAAATAATTGCTATCAAATCAATTTTTATTATAATTGCCTTTAATTCCTTGAAATGATGGAACTAAGTCAATTTTCAAGCTATTTGAAGTGACTTCGACAATTTTTGGAATGTGGGTTTGGATCAATTTTTATAATTGACTTGAAAACCATGAAATTGTATTATAAAGTCAATTTGCATTTAAATATATGGTCTTCATTCAATTCCCCTTACAAAAAAAATCATTAAAAGTTCATTAAAATTATTCCTGGATGTATAGATTGAACCTAATAAACTATTGCTGCCTTTGCCTTACTCATCTCTTGTATTTGCTTTTAGTGGTAATGCATTCTCAACAATTTGCAATTTAATATTTGCTAAAAAAGTATACTTGCAAAAAAATTACTATTAAATTTATATTTCTTTGTGCTTAATTAACAATAAATATTTGTTTATTTTACAGTTTTTGTACCCGATAGGGTAGAATTTCAACATGTCAGACTCTGAAGGTAGCAATTACTCAGATCGCGGATCTGAAGCTGGTTCAGTAAGATCACGCAGTTCAAGGGGTAGTGTCAGATCGCGTAGAAGCAGATCCGGATCACCTTCAAGATCTCGTTCGCCAAGCAGATCACGGTCAAGAAGTGGGAGCGTCCGTTCCAGATCTCGATCAGCGTCTCGGAGTAGATCTAGAAGTCGCAGTAGAAGCCGAAGCGGCTCACGGCGATCCGGCTCCGAAGCTAGAGAAGCTTCTGGACCTGAAGATGTTCAAGAGGAAGAAGAGCCTGACGGACAGAGTTTACGAGATAGCGAGGAATATGACTCAGAGGAGGACGACAGTGATGGTGGGAGATCGAAGAAACGCAAAAAGAAGGACCGATATGGTGGTTTTATTATTGACGAAGCGGAGGTGGATGACGAAGTTGAAGATGAAGATGAGTGGGAGGATGGTGCCCAGGAAATGGGAATAGTTTCGAATGAGACTGATGAAGTTGGGCTTACTGCCCGGGAAATAGAAGGACGGCGTCGAGGAACGAGTTTATGGGATGCCCAGAAAGAACATGAAATTGAAGAGTATTTGCGTAAAAAATACGCAGACGACGGTGCTGCTATTAAGCATTTTGGTGATGGCGGTGAAGAAATGTCTGATGAAATCACTCAGCAAACTTTGCTGCCTGGTGTAAAGTAATGTCCAAAACCAATACAATACAAACTAGTAGTGTCAACACTGTTTGCTTTCTAGGGATCCTAATTTGTGGATGGTAAAGTGCCGACAAGGCGAAGAAAAAGTGACCTGCCTGCAGTTAATGCGCAAATTTTTAGCGTACCAAAACACAAATGAACCACTTCAAATCAAGTCAGTGGTGGCTCCTGAAGGAGTTAAAGGGTTTATCTACATTGAAGCCTACAAACAACCTCATGTTAAGGTAGGATTGAGAAGTTTAAGCGTATTTTTAATTAAAAAAAAAAACAATGTTTAGGCTGCAATGGAAAATATTGGCAACTTGAGAGTGGGAATTTGGAAACAGCAAATGGTTCCCATTAAAGAAATGACTGATGTTTTGAGGGTGGTCAAAGAACAAACAGGTTTGTGGTAGCAAAACTTGTGATTATCGAAATTTATGCAGAATGGTTTCAGGCTTAAAATCAAAGCAGTGGGTTAGGTTGAAGCGTGGCCTCTATAAGGATGACATAGCCCAAGTTGACTATTTTGACATGGCTCAAAATCAAGTCCACTTGAAGATCCTACCGCGTATTGACTACACTAGATTACGTGGTGCTTTAAGAACTACACAATCAGTAAGTTGATAGTCTGAATAGATGTTAAAGTTACAAAAATGCGTTTTACAGGATAATGAAGCTGAAAAAAGGAAGAAGAAACGTAGGCCTCCTCCGAAACCTTTCGATCCTGAAGCCATTAGAGCTATAGGTAATTTTGCCTCTAATGCGGCACTAGTCTTTAATTAATCACGCGATAATATGAATTTTGCAGGTGGAGAGGTGACTTCAGACGGTGACTTTCTAATATTTGAAGGCAACCGTTATTCAAGAAAAGGATTTCTTTATAAGAACTTTACTCTTAGTGCGGTTATTGTGGATGGAGTGAAACCCACTCTGGCTGAGTTGGAACGGTTCGAAGAACAGCCGGAAGGGATTGATTTGGAGTTGCCTGCTGAGAAAGAAGATAAAGGAGTCACGCATTCGTTCAGTGCCGGCGACAACGTGGAAGTGGTGGAGGGAGAATTGATAAATTTGCAAGGAAAAATCTTAACGTAAGTTCGGACGCATTTACTAACATTAAATTGTGATTTAAAAAATTGAACATCATTTTGTTTGGTTATTTTTTTGTGTAGACCATAAAATAGGTGACTTTGACATATCGTGACGATATTTACTTTGAGATCGTTTGTACCGTTTAGTAAGTACAAAGTATTGCCTGTGAAAGTATTTTCAACAAACTTTAGATTGAAACTGAAACTGAACTGAAAAAACTGTAAAACTGTAAACAATAATTATTGTGGCAACAGTGTCTCTCTTTACAAATAAGGATGCACCTATTTGAACTGTTATTGACGTCATCCTGGAGTGGTCTAAGCAGTGACAATTACAATTTTTTGGACATTTAAAAATATTGTTTTGCTTTATTTTTGAACAAATACAGCAGCAAACATATTCAATCTATTACATATGAAAATTTAATGAACCGCATTCTAAAATGGCTTAAAGATTTTTAATTTTTCTCTGGTAAACTTTCAGTATTGAAGGCTCCACTATCACGATCATGCCAAAGCACGAGGATTTGAAAGATCCGTTAGTCTTTCAGGCGAGCGAGTTGAAGAAATATTTCAGGATGGGAGATCACGTTAAAGTCTTAGCAGGTCTGTAATTTGATATTTTATTTTATTTATTATGATCAAGTTGATAAAGTGGCTTGGTTTTGGATTTGGTTAAACTGGTTCATCTATCTGTTTATTTGAAATGGTTTTAGGACGTTATGAGGGTGATACCGGCTTGGTAGTGCGAGTGGAAGCAAACCGTGTTGTTTTGATTTCTGATTTGACAATGCACGAAATGGAAATCCTGCCCAAAGACTTGCAACTGTGCAGTGACATGGCCAGTGGTGTGGATTCATTAGGCAAGTTTGAGTGGGGCGATTTGGTTACTTTGGACGCTGAAACTGTTGGAGTTATTGTCCGGTTAGAGAGGGAGAATTTTCACGTTCTCAACATGCACGGTTAGTAGTCTATGAAAAGTGGAAATAGTGCCGATTAGGCGTGTTTTCTGATCTATAAAAATACAAGACTCTTTGTAATTAATCTATTAGGTAAAGTGGTGGAGTGCAGACCAGGTTCTCTACAAAAACGAAAAATTAACCGATTCCTGGCCGCATTGGATTCCTACAGGAATAGCTTACACAGACGCGACATGGTTAAGGTGAGGATATGATTCTACTATTTCAAACAGTTTGTACTTAAAGTCATTAAGGGACATTCACAAGTATACTGAAAATCAAACAAAATTAGTATGACGTCGCAGTCGAAAAAATTGACAAGAAGGTTTAGTCAAGAAAAATAATCTCAAAAATTGTTAGAGGCTTAAGTATTTGTCCTGAACTTATTAAGAAGTATTTAGCATTGTCAGAGGCTTCTAGAGGATTGTTTTTGAAATGTCAAGGCCTCTAAATAGCACTGTAAACCATCCGAAAATTACCAAAAATCTCTACCATTGTCCTAAACATTCCAAGAATTTTTTCATGCAAATAATATAAGTTTATTGAAGAACGTCATAATAATAATAATAAACTCTTTATTGCTAGCACAATTACAAAATAACATAAGCAACGTCACAAAATACAATTCCAGGTACAACAAAAGAGTACCCACTGGTTAATAATTGACACTAAATCTATTCAGCAAATGTGTACAGACACTTTTCCAACAGGAAGCTTATGACAGATTTTCTATTTTTTTTATATTTTCAATTGACTTAACTAGGTAACTAGGAAGCAGTTGATATGCTTTGATTGCTTTGTGTTGTGGCCCCTTTCGAAATAAGGTTGATTGATGTTGGGGAATTCTCAAATCTCCCCTTGTTCTTGTGACTGAAGTAAGATTGTTGTCATACTTGTCCATGTTGAGCACAAAAAGGTGCGGGTATTTTTTAACAAACATTACTAGAGACAAATAATATGTAAGTATTCCTAGTTCCTTAAAGTATGGCTTACATGATGTTTGTGGAGATAATTTGATTATAAATCTGATTATTCTATCTCTTATCCGTCGAAGAAGTGCACAAAGACTGCTCAACTTTGCACGTAATCTATCGGTTTGATGATTCCAACGCAGTGCTGGGTCGATATAGACGCCTAGAAATTTTACGCTATCGGTACATGGAAGTGATTTATAGTTTATATGGACATACCCAGAGCTGTCGGTAGTTGAATTACTTTAATTGGAAAATGTAGTTCAATTAATTTTAAGTAATTGAACTACTGTAATTAGATTACTTTTCAAAAACAATAATTGTAATTGATTTTTCAATTACTCCGCAAAAGTAGTTGTAATTGGTAATTGATTTTACGATTTGTTCTGTAATTGAACCACTTTGAAAGTAGTTGAATTACTTTCAGAGTAATTGAATTACTCTCAGAGTAATTGAACTACTTTCAGAGTAGTTGAATTACAAATAATGTTAAAGGACTTCGATTTTCAACTTGAAACGTATCGCACGTCTGTTTCGTGGGCGCCATTTTTGTCGCTAAGAAACCACGTTTCTTGAAACGGTGTTCAGAGAAATTTGAAGTTGACGACCGAATTCCGCAGCCGATCGAGTGGAAATGTGGGGCCTCTAAGTGGAAAAGTCGATTCCTAAAGGTCTACGGGGAATTGTCTTGTGCGGTGCACTTCCAGGAGGCGGAAAGGGTGAAAACCTAGGTCAAGACCACGTGGATGTGACAGTGATGGTTATAGTTTCCACGAGGAATGACTATATCTTTTATTCGGATCGTGCCCTTAATCGCTCTTAGACTTTTTTGTGTACACATATTAGTATTTTTTGTAAAATTCTGCAAGCGGGAGGGATGAGAGTTTCTCAGACGCACGCAAGTGCCTCTTCCGCGGAACTTTAGTAATCGTGTATCGCGTAATCGCGCTGTTAAACTGGCTGAACGTCTCATTGACGAGTGGCCATCGTAACCACAACACACAAATAATGTTAAAGTAATGGAACTACTTGTTTTTGAGGTTAGATACGATTGTTGTGTTTTGCGCGGTCGAGAAGTAGCGGTTTACTGAACCGGATTCAGAGCGGCGTTTTGGTTGGGTAAATGAAAAAATAGAAAAAAGTTAGAAAGTTGCGATTTTTGCTGCCTGGTGTAGTATTTTGTTCTCTTCATTTTAACATTAAACAACGCTATAGGTTGCATTTAATTTTTTTGAGTTAGGCGGTAAAATAATATTTCTTTGTAGAAAGCGCCACCTGTGGACGAAAGAAAACAACTTTAAATAATTATTTATGGAGCATCTAATAGAAAAAAACCTGCTCTTTTCAATGGTGCCAAACTTAATGTTCTACGACAAAGGGTTTCGAAGTTATCGCAGTTTTTTAAAGCAACTTTTGACTTACCCCCACCACTTTAAGTCAAGAAATGGAGAAAAAAGGTTTTAATCAAAGTTGTTGCTAGTAAACGTAGGTTCCGTTTGCAAGTATTTTCAAAGTGCATTTGTATTTGAAATTTTGGAGATATGCACTTTTTTAAGTTAAAGTTGTTAGTACGCCCTCTTGAGGACATTTCCTGAAACTGAAAATATTTTCTAGCGATTCTTTTGGCCCCTTTTTATAACAAAATTTTTTTTTTCAAAGCTCTACGATTAACCGTTAAGTCAAAAAAGCCGAGTGCCACTCTTGTTTGGACACCCTGTACATTTACTACTGCCAATAAATAAATTACTTTTTAGTAGTTCAATTACATTTGAGTAGTTCGATTACATTTGAGTAGTTGAACTACTCTTGAGTATATAGAAGCCATTTGATCAATACTTTTACCAAAGTGTAGAAGTCCGGTCTTGTCTGAATTCAAATTTAAGGAATTTTTATTACACCATTCTAGCATCTCTCTGACTATCCGGCAGGAATCAGTAGACAATTGATTGATGGATGGTCTACAGACAATAACTGAAGTATCATCCGCATATTGACATATTTTGCCTCTTTCTAGGGCTACTTTTTAATCATTCACATACAAAATGAAAAGTAACGGCCCCAAAATTGAACCTTGGAGTACATCCTGATTTGTTGTGACAGTTGTGGAATAATAATATCTACCTTCGTATCTGACACAAACATTCTGTTTTCTATTTGTCAAGTATTGAACTAATCAGAGAAGCACTTTGTCCCCTTATACCATAGGATCGTACTTTATTTAAGAATATATCATGATCAATTGTGTCAAATGCTTTTGATAGATCAAAATAGTTATAAGCCAACCTTGTAGGTACGACAATGTATTATACTGTTCTCGCGGTCTGAGTTTACCCATGCGTCATCCCCCTGTGATTTAGAAGTAGACATGCATTATTGACTTCATCCTTGTCTATTGTTCACTTTCAGAAAGGGTAAATATCTAAGTGAATGTGTTCCCGAAAAAACATTTACTGATTAGCGCTTCTATTTCAGTCATTGTCAGTTTGACAACCATCGAAATTTATTTGATTTGTTTACTATTAATTCTTTTCCGTTTCTTTGTGTTGTTAATCATTTATAAAGTTTTCTATTTACCACACCACCACAGTTCTTTTAAGAGCTATTGTTTCTACGCTTTTAACATTCTGTAAGTACTTTCATAATAGTATTATTAATATTTTAATTTTTTTATGTCGGCTGTCACGATCTAACCAAAATTGGCACAATTACTAACCTGTTTTGAAAAAAAAGTGGGAGTGTCTATTATGATTTTTATTTAGCCATTTGGTTTTTCCTAAATTCGTAATTACTTACTATTACAGTATTTTTTTAGATAATGCCTGGAAAAATTCTCTACAGACAAACCCAGCAGTTAATTCTTAACCTTTGTGAATATTTTGAATTGGAAAAAACTAATGGAGGACCTTTAGAAGCTTTATCATCTGTTCAGGAAGAAAATAAGAAATTTTAAGACCTTACATATTCTTACTGATGTATTTTTTGATACTAGAAGGTTGCAGCTGCTTTGAAAATTTCCCGCAAAACTGTTTATTCGATTCGGAAAAAGCAAGCAAGTAATCTTATGATTTCCTCACCTAGAAAACCTAAATCGAGTCGTTATCGGCGGGTCAAGACCACTGATTTATCTGAAAGCATTAAAATGGATGTTCGAAATACATTATATGATATGTACAACGATAGTATGTTAATAATAGTAAAATATATCTACTTTTGTAAGAAACATCTATTAACATTTCATTGTTTCCAGAGACTGAGATTTTTTGGGTTGCATTATAGATTTTTCATACAAATTTCTTCAAACATATTAATAATAAAGTCATAGAAAAAATAAAATAAGCGTCTAAAATGTTTTCCAGCGGGTTTAAAATAAAATTAGTGGATTGCAACCTGAAAATGAGATATGAGATACTACAGCATCACTCAGAATGTCTTATTGAATTTTTAATTTGTTGTATTTATTTTAGAGAAACATGTAACCATCCAGAACCTAAATCAAGAGCTTAAAGTTAAAGAAATACTACATATTGTGATACATCTCTGCGAATTTTGGTAAATAAATTAGGTTTCAAATTTAGACGGGATTCTATGATCCAAACGGAGACTTCTCATAAATAAAAAATGTTATTTCGGTCAAGATATTTTTGATTTGCTTTGGTATAAGGTTGTTTTAGTGCAAATTTGCAGTCAAAGATCTCTAGTTTCTGACTGACAATACACGCAAAATTTTAAACGTGACGAAGCTGTAGACACGCCCTTTTCTATAATATGAACACAACAGGTTTGTTGACGAAAACTTGATTTGATTCATAATGATTATAAATGACGTAGCCTTCGTGACGCACGGGTAAACTCACTCCGCGAGAACAGTACCTATATTGCAAGTTCAGTGGATCTCTGAGTTCAGAAACCAAACTGGGTTTCAGAAAGTATAGAGTGTGCATCCAAAAAATGCACAATTTGGCTGTAGATGGCTTTCTCAAATACCTTTGAGAACGCTGAGAGCAAAGAAATTGGTCGATAATTGGAGGCGGACTGTTGTTCGCCATTTTTGAAAATTGGCACAAGTTTAGGTACATTTATTTGACTCAACATTAAAAATATTCCAAGCAGCTTTCATGGTCATCAACATTTAACTGAAACTGATTTTACTCATTCTAGTTTTAGGTTCAAGGTTTTTTTGAAAACAACAGTTTCCAGGGTAAATTAAAAATGCAAACTCAAAATCATCAGTTCATGAAATTATTATTTATTATATAATTCGTCCAAACGTTAACAAAAATAACTTACTTAATGATTATATTAAAATTCATTTACTTTAAAATCTAGGTAATAGATGGTCCACACTCAGGATTCTCGGGTGAAATCAAACACCTCTATCGCAATTACGCTTTTCTGTATTCGGTGGAATTTCTACAAAACGGCGGTATTTTCGTGTGCAAAACGAAGCACTTGCAATTAGCCGGTGGTAGTAAAATTGTACCCAACGCTGAATTGGGTACCGGAATGGAGTTTATGTCTCCACGGAGAAGCTCCCCCATGCATCCTTCAAGTGGCGGTGGCGGTGGAGGTGTGGGCGGTTTTGGAGGTGGAGGCGGTGGAGGACCTGGAGGAGGACGTGGCAGAGGACGGGTCTCACGCGACCGAGATATTATCGGGACTACCATTAAGATTACAAAAGGGCCTTATAAAGGCAACATTGGAATTGTTAAGGATGCCACGCAGAGCACAGCTCGTATTGAGCTACACACGTCTTGTCAGGTGCGTAATCATTCCAGATTTGTGGAAGTAATTTAATTAGGTGGATTTTGGCAGACAATTTCCGTGGATCGGAATCATATAGCGGACGTAGGAACCCCAGCCAAGGACGGTTCGATTTCGAGCTACGGTCGTACACCAGCTTATTCAGGCAGTCAGACTCCTCTTTATCGGGATATTGGCAACAAAACTCCCATGGCAGACTCT
This sequence comes from Ips typographus, assembly GCF_016097725.1. Classification (NCBI taxonomy): domain Eukaryota; kingdom Metazoa; phylum Arthropoda; class Insecta; order Coleoptera; family Curculionidae; genus Ips; species Ips typographus. The sequence continues at coordinate 7,752,856 of NC_138424.1, forward strand.
GGGTCTCGTACTCCGTTACATTATGGTTCTATGACACCCATCCATGATGGTTCCAGAACCCCTAACGCTAGTTCTGAATGGGATCCCAGCGTACCCAACACTTACCCATCTCCTGCCTATAATCCAAGTAAGTGTGTTTGAAAATTCTCAAAATGTGAAAAACTAGTGGGTTTAACTGTTTTATACTAAAGAAACATTTCTATTTGTTTGTTTAAGGTACACCTGGTGGTATGAATCCACCATTTACCCCTCAAACTCCAGGCGGCGTCTACGAAAGTTCGTACAGCCCTTACGGTGGGTACCAGAGCGCCATCTCTACACCTTCGCCTGCGACTGGTAAGTTTGTTGTCAATCTTTCTTTTTGTTTGTATACTCAAAATGTGAATTACTTTACAAGCAAGCCCATTTGCAATCCATGACCCAGGTAACCAACATGACTAGTTTTGCAGGTTTCAAGTATCCAATTTGTTAAATTTATGTTCAATGCAATAGGTTACGGGCAGTCTCCGGCTAGTAACAACCCATACAACACACCGAGCTCAGGCTACAGCCCTACGATGCCCTACAATCCTCAGACCCCAGGTGCTGGCTTGGATGTGCTGCCAATGACAGATTGGCACACTGTGGACATTGAAGTGCGCATCAGAGACAGCCACGATGACGCCGGATTAGTAGGACAAACTGGTGTGATTCGAAGTATATCAGGGGCGATGTGTTCAGTGTTTTTGCCCGAAGAAGACCGCGTGGTAAACATCCTGGCCGATCATTTAGATCCGGTTAGGCCTCAGAGGGGCGACCAGTTTAAGGTACGCTTTTAAGGTTTATTCGAACTACTCAAACGTAATATTCCAACTTTTTCCAGGTTATAATTGGAGAGGAACGAGAGCAAACTGGCGAATTACTGTCTATTGATTTACACGAGGGTGTAGTTAAAATTAAGGATGACATCACTATGTTGCCCTTGCAAAATTTGTGTAAAATGCGAAAAATGTAGAAAAGTGGCTTTACTGCTCTAGAGGAAGCTTGTGCTAATTTCATTAAGAAAATGAAGTGAAGTAATAAAATTGATTATAGGTTTTGATTGTATATTTTGTATGCAGTTTACAGAACAAAGCTACACCAGGTATATTTTTGTTTACATCAGTAGACTCTACCATAGGTACTACATCTTAACAAAATATATAGGACAATGGAATGACTTTTATGTAAATAAAAGCAGTATTGAGGGTAATAAACATATTTCCATGAGATAACAGGCTTTATAATTATTCTAGAAGTTGCAACCAACTTTGCTTATAGTGTAACATTCCCAACTATAGGAAAAGTTGGTTAATTTAGCAACATCGCCTAAATACCAGAAAAACAATTGATAATTTTTTTACTACAGTGTTATACAAGAAAGTTATCGACGTTTTTCCATATTTCGTCACTTTACCACACAATACATTAAAATAAAATGAGCATAAAATTTTCAAAGTGAGCTTCAATATAATAAATACCTAACCTTAATTCTGTATTCTCAGGCTAACATTAAAACTTCCAGGGCCTCATGAAAAATTCAGTCTTAACCATTAAAACAACTAATTAAAAAAATATCCAATAAATGTGTAACATACACCGTAAAAATTAACAACAAACTACAGACAAATTAAACACATACAATAATTAACCGGACCAACATATTCAGTAAAACCTTTTCATAAAACTAAACAGAAAACTGTTACTACCTATAACTGTTGTACTTTTCAAGTAAATCACTAATTTCCAGGTCCAGCTTTTCCTCCTGCAATATAATTTAATTTTTAAGCAGTATTTCAGTGATTAAGCAAAACAAAAAACTTACGGGACTTGTGCTGCGGCCAGACTTTGCCTTTTCCAACCATTCTACAGCTTCCCTGTACTCTCCCAAAGCAATTTTGCATTTAGCAATCATTAACCTGTTGTCTTTCCATTCAAAGGAAGACAATCTTTCTGCTTCCAAAAAATGTTGACAGGCTTCCTCAAAACTGGCAGTGGGAGGTTCACCAAAAAAGGCTGCCGCCACTTTTCTCTCATACCTAATTTATACTGTTACACTTAACCAGAAAGTGACACAAGTAAAAAATTACCATTTTAAACCGGCAACTTCATACTCAAACCTTCCCAGCATGTAATGCAAGGAGCCATCTTCAGGGCTTATGGACATTGCTATATCTAAATGCTTTTTAAACAGATGACCATCATTTATTCTCTCTTGGAGTGATACCAGCTCACTCCTGCTTCCTAAGTGTTTTGAAGTGAAAATCGAACTGAACAAGGGAAATTAGACTTACCTATTAACACAGCATACCATTTATGGACTTCAGCATGGTCTGGGGCAATGGTTAGTGCAGAGGTACATGCTTCAATACCTTTTACAAAGTAATCATTAATGACATTTTTTAACTTAAAATTGAAATATACCAATCTGATAGATTTCATATGATTAATTTCCAGTTAGATTTTGAGTTTAGTTTGGGCTTTAAAAGTACAGTTTTTCATGTAAGGTAAGTAATCTTTTACTTTTATACACACAAATTAATAATTTTGACATAAAAACTTGCAGATTGACATAAATTTTAAATGGAGAGTAGGTGTGGCTGTTAGTGCTCAGCTTCAATGCCTCATCTAGCAGGAACTAAATGTAAGTAATACCTACTTATACAATGTTCAGTTATTAGGATATTATCATCCTTAATGAAATAATAAACTACCAGCTATTTAATAATAATTATCATGTAAATTAATACTAAACTTACCTTTAGACAGTTTGCTGTGCATATCTGCCTTATCTTCACATTTATCTGCAAGTTTATGATGAGCCTTTCCTAAAAATCCCCCATAAACTTCTTTAAAAAAAAACCACACAGGGATAAAGCAATCTTAAAATACCTATCCTGTATAACAGCTCAGGATTATTGGGATTTTCTAAACAAAGGTCTTCTAACTTTTGCAATGTTTCCTCAATTTCCTCTACATCTCCTACATCTAAATTCCTGTCCAACTCTTTTAAAATCTACAAGCCATTAATTATTGAACATAAAAGTGTGGCACTATTACCTACCACATCAAAGTTAACAGTATTATTAACAGCTAGACTAGTCTCATCATCACTTAAATCATAAAACTCCAAGTCAGAACTATCAGCATTGGAAGCACTCAAATACTCATCTGTAGTACCAGTTATCACAGAGTTTGTTCTCTGACTGCTCAACCTATTTGACCTCTTTGTGCGAGTTTTACTGCAATTTACAAGACTTTTCCTAAGCCCCCAAAACACTTTAGTTTAACTTACCGTTCAGTACTCTGTTTACTTTGCAGGGTTTGCAATTCACTCTTTAGTACTGACATCTCTTTTTCCAGTCTGGCCAAGTCTTTGGCCATGGCGTTACGCATTTTGTCTTGTCGATAATGCTCGACTAGGAACATCCCTGCTGCACCAATCACCCCCAACACTGCAGCCCCTAAGAAGGCATTTAAACTGATATTGTTTTGAAGGGACATGTTTTGTGTACGACTGGTTGCGTTTTAGAGGATCATTACTTTAATGATCGCATTAAAGGTCAAAGTGCAAGTAATGAAATCCTATATACATTCAAATCGAGTTAAATTAAATACAAGTATTTATTTTACCAGTTTGGTAGTATTATAAAAAATTTGATGGGACGATGGATGGGAGAAAAAGTGAGGTTAGAGATAAATGCCACTGTCACTAATATTTTGCTGCGTTCTGCGATTGTTCGTTTTGACGTTCTATGAGGAGCGACCTCTACTGTGACGTCACGATGACATAATTTGACAGGTGATTAAATTATATTTTTTCTAAATTACCTCATCGTGACGTCATATTTGCTCCTGCTCAAGTGCTCATTTCACGGAGTTGGATTGAAAGCGGCAGCACCGTAGACGAGGACGTTCCGTAGTAATACTGTACTACCTACTTCAGTCGATTAAAAATAATTGTATTTGATAATTAGATGTTAAATGACCTTTGAGGTCCAAAGTTGACTAGAAACTGAGTTTGTCGCTTTATCACAGTATCATTTAATATAAATACATCCCGTATATTTGGTGTCCTTACCAGCGGTAGCAGCAACTTGCCAGTCTTTTAGTTTTCTTTGAAACATAATTTTTCCACTGTTATCGCACACCAAACACGACTAACAGATTTTCAAAAAAATACTTGTTGATCCTTGGCCACTCCATTCAATACTTATCTTTAATTACATACCGTAAACAGTGGAACTACTTGCATACGCAAAACTGGAAATTATCTTTTTAAATTTTATCGCAACATGTGTGAGATTGTGATAAGGTTTTACGGATGATTAAAATAGTACTTTCGACGGGCCAAAATGCACCGTGCAATAATAATTAATAATATTATTGTTACTTCTATTTACCGCCGGAGATTTATAATCGTGACAGTGCGTTGCCAAGAATTATTTAAAAATAAATCTCCTGGTTGATTCCAGATTCCAAGTAACCCGCATTATTTTGGCAGTACACACTTATTATATACGTTTGAAAGTGAACTTCTCCATGGGCAAGGGCAAAGGAGGTAAAGGAGGCGGTGGAGCGGCCCCGGCGGGCGATGTAAGTGTAACTCCTAAAATCCTGCAAGTGTACACATAGTTTGTACTTGCAGAAAAAAGCCGGTGGAAAACCTGCAGATCAAAAAGCAGGCGTGAAAGAAGCTGCACCTAAAGGAGGAAAAAAAGGTAATTAATTTTTATCAACCCATTTTTTTGGTAAAACTGATTGCTTTGTTCCAGGAGGCAAAAAATAAAAACTTATTTGAGAAGTAGGTTTATGTTATGATAAATATTTATATTTTATACTAAGGAATTTTGTTTTTTGTAATAAAAGTTTTTGTTTGACTTAAATTTTTGTTAAAAATTACCATTCCCAACAGCCAACTTTTTACTGGTCTATAGGGGGCGCTTGCTAACGATACACGGATATCAAAAAGAAATTAGAGTAATTAGACCATAACCTCAACTTTTACAACGGGACTGCCGTCAACTGTCAGTGTCAAGTTCACACGGTTCCCTTGGGAGCGACCCAGTTTCCCAATTTTTTAAAAAAAGTAGTATTTACCTTACTTGAAAATCCTTTTTTTTACTAAAAAATGTATAAACCGGCATAAAATACAAACCGCACTGTGTAGTAAAGAATAGTTGAAAATGGGTACAGTGCACGCCAAGGTGAGTTTCCTGGAACAAATCCCACTTGATTATGATCACATCTAAATATAATCTTTATTAACCCTGAACTTTTCTTCAGGTTCCTAGTGAAACTTCATCAAATGTAGAAAACTTTGCCAAACAGACCGGTCTTAAAGAACAACATGATGAACCTGATATCAAGGAAGTTGATTTGCAAACTGTTCCTGTAAGTTTTATTGCAGTACAAAAAGGGTGTTTTGTTTAATTTTAATGTTTGTTGGACTAACTCACATAAAAGGTAGAAAGGATCAACATCCAGTAAAGTAAATCAATGGATGTGTAGAGTCCCTGACACTTATTGTGATTTGTAAGGAAATTTTTTAGTTCACAAGTTACTTCCAGGAGTGTTCAATCTCTTGTGTCACCACGGAGAACGGCATTGAACAGTCACGGAGAAAATACAAATATTTGCAACAATTATGTTCTCCAAAGTTAACTTTTAAAAGAGCACAGCAGATTATAACCTGTTTTCTAAAATTGTATGCCTTGCTTAAGTATCTTATGCTTTTTTTGGCCTTTTTGTTAACTGTGAGTTGCCTTACATACCCTTCTTATTATATGAAACTAGTTTCTTAAGTAAGTCTTATATTCACCTCAGTTTTTTTGTTTTTTCTATTTTTTACATCATGATTTTCTTTACATTCATTTTAAGTATCTTTGTTATGTTTGTTTAGCCTGTGAATGATTGCAAAAGCTTTAAGTTTCAACTTTGATATCAGAATGCTAAAAGTTTGATTCTATTGGCCTTTCAAGATAAGAGATACTCCCCCTGGTGATCAGTTTTGAAAATAGTTTCTGGCATTCCAGCTGTCATTTCTCCATTTGTTTACCTTGATTTTGGTTAGGATGGTTTGCCCGATTTTAGTTCAACTGGCGCTGTGATCTTAACTTGAAAGGCCAATGGTTGTATTTGTTTTCCTTCACTCTACTCACTCCATGGAATGTCAAGATGATGTAATTTGGAAAAACCATAATTTGACCAACTGTCAAATTATGTGATTGTGACGTCACATTCGGTCTATACTACCTTCATGAAGCCTGAAAACAAATGCAGCCTCTACAACGATTTGTTTGGCCAATTGTTGTAGAAGGAACAGAAGCCATAAAAAAATCAAAATAATTATTTTACAGCTTTATATATTTTTTTTATTCCTTGTAATTATTTAGCATCTACACTTTTTGGCTTTTCAGATATTTACAAGAGTTTACCCTGTATATTGATTACTGCCACATCACTCTTTCTGGTCATCAAATTGTTTTTCTACATGTGACGTTTTATTTACCTTGAGTGCACTTTTTCTCTAGATTTATAAAAATTCAATGGGTTTTCCTCAAAATCAATGAGAAAACCAGCCCTTTTTAACAATATTCTGACAATTTTTTAGTATTAACTTAATCTACATACTAATATAGTTGGATTTTTACCTTTTGAGAATGACGTCATCTTTTTACATCTTTGTTTCTCGCATATCAAACATGTGAAATAAATAATTTTAGCAAAAAAGGCACGTTGTTAATTTTGTCATCCTGTCAAATTAAAAACGTTGACATTTACTGTCACTTTGATTTAAACGAATATCAAAGGTATAAAAATGCTGCGCTACAATGAGAAGGCCCAAATGCTAATTCTAAATGTGCTGCTTTTTTTCGAATACGAAAAGAAACAGTTTCCAAATGTCAACTGAAACTCCCATGATCACTCATTTTTCAAAGCATTTGTAGGTTAAAATTTGTGATCTAATTCCAGACATGCGTGTTTTTTCACCTGCATGACGTCATTCTCAAAGGGTAAAAATTTGACTATAACATTAACAACATCTGTTATGACAACAAAGACGTTCAATTGTCTAGGTTCGGGTAGACCGAATAAACATTGACGGCCTTGGACGTACAAAAAACGACATCGTAGAAGATTGCATTCGTGAGCTGTTCAAAGCTAAAGACTTTCAGGATGTACTTTTAAAAGCGCATAAGGCTCGAGTGAAATTAGATGAACTAGGCTGTTTCAAGAATATTGGAGTGTACATTGACACTAGCAAAGGTCCTAGCGCGACATCTGACGGTTTAGAGGCACGTTTATTATACCGAAAAAGAACATTGGTTGATCGTATGTTAGTAGGTTACCTTTGACGTCAAAGAATTCAAACGAGTGACTGGAGGTATAAGCACACAAGTAGGCAATAATGAAGGGTCGCTGCTTGTGGGCATGAAAGCGCCAAATATATTAGGAAGGGGCGAAAGAGTGCAGGCTGAATACAGTCATGGATCAAAGAAAACCAGTAACTTTAATTTGTCGTTTATTAAACCGTTTCGGGGGAAACACAGACCAACGTGAGTATGTCGTATTATGGTAAGTTAGTCAACGGTTATATCGTGTTTCTACGTAGTTTGAAAACATCGATACTTCAAGCACATTCAGAATGGCCTAGTTCAGGCTACAAGCAATTGGAACGAGGATTGCTAGTGGATTTAGGGTTTTACTCCACTTCTTTAGTAAGTAACGGAGAAACGGGGTGTTGCAACAAGTGTTGAGGGGGTTTTCTAGTTCAGGCACAACTTACAATGGGAAGGAATAATCCGGGATTTGACCACCTTATCTAGAGCCGCTTCATTTGAAGTTCGAGAGCAGTCAGGTCCTTCACTAAAATCCTCTTTTAAGCACATCTTATCTGTAGATGTTAGAGACGATATAATTTTTCCATCGGGAGGGTAAGTCCATAAATACTAGAGTTGAAATGGTAGGAACGTATTAGTTGTCTGCAATTAGGGGTTTGGTGCAACTGACTTCAGAGTTAGCCGGTATGGGCGGCAATATCGGCTATTTAAAGAACGAGATATTTTTCCAAGACAATTTTTCACTGTTTGAAGATGTAGTAAGTGTTTTTTTGCTTGATCAGCAGTCAAAACATTTAAATTGTCCGAAATCAATTATTTCAACTGAATTAAATTTGAGGTGCTTCAATTCAGCTTCATGTCAGGCTACTTAACCCCACTAAGCAATGACAAAAAGATCACGATAGCTGACCGCTGCTACATTGGAGGTCCCTTGTCTATACGGGGCTTTGAAACTCGTGGAGTGGGCCCCCATGCCGATGGGGATGCCCTGGGCTCGAACGCGTACTGGGCGGCTGGGGTGCATTTGTTTACACCGTTGCCTTTCCGACCGGGTCGAGGCGGTTTCGGCGAGCTTTTCAGGACGCACTTCTTCATCAACGCCGGCAACGTCGGAGATTTTTCTTTAGGTAGGTCAGAGCGAGATCAACTGATCCGGACGGGTTGTGAGAATTATTTTTTAGAGAAAACCTCCAAGGATGATCTTTTAGAGCTTTTGAAACACAACACGAGGGTGTCTTATGGCCTGGGAGTGGCTTTGCGACTAGGCAACATGGCCCGCTTGGAGGTAAACTATTGTTTTCCGTACCGATTCGATAAGGGTGATCAGACGCATCCCGGAGTACAGTTCGGCATCGGTGTACAATTCCTGTAATTGTTACTTCTGGTGTGCCTTAGTAATTTTTACGAAATGTTAGTGCTGTTGATGAAATGATAATTGGCCGTTTGGATTAGTCACTCTTCGTCTTATTCGTCCTCTATTTTAGGACTTTGAGTGACATGAAAATTGAATGTGTACTTCTTTTATTTTTGAATAAAGATAACGGGGCCGTCTGATGGCTTTATTGTTGATTATAAATAATGTTTTTTTTTCAATGGAATTTTATCCTATACTTATAAAATCACCCTGTATTATTGCTAAAAATTTTAAATTTGTCTGGTGACAAAATAAAAAAACTTTCAGAATCTCTGGGAAACTCAATAACTTGAGTTAAAGTTACTGAGTATTTTCTCAGAGTTTCCGGAAGTATAAGTAATAAAAGGCAACTCATAGACTTAACACTTTAAGTTGTTTAATATCAGCCGTAAAACGAATTCATATAAGTTTTAAAATATATCAAGTAAAAATCTGGAAGGCAAGTCATAATATTCTATTGCAAATCAGTCATGTAATAAAATACATAAGTATCTAAAGACAAAAACAAATTTTTAATAGTTCCTATCAATAAAAAAATACGTTTTCATACTATCTAAACGTTAACAAATCACCTTAATTAACCTCGTCCTCGTCACGGTTCAGTGTCCTCCGCGTTGGTATTTATTATGCTATCCTCCATATAATTCCTGCCAGTTCTTCTGTAGATGGCTGCCCTCACGTACATAAACGTGGATGTAAATGTGATTCCGTTATACAGGCACATACCAATAATTAGCAGAACAAAACCGAACAACTAAAACAAAACTGTAATCCTACAAAAACTCATAAATCTGTTTGAACTAACCTGAAGCCAATGGAAAGCCTGACCAAAGAATGCCAAACTGAACACCCAAATTACAATGGTTCTTACACTGTCTAGTACCATTCTAGTAGTGGCAGACATTTCTTTTGTTACACTAATGCCGGCAAAGTTGAAGAATGCAATCGAGATGATTGTACCTGTTTTATAAGTTTACAATATAAAGGAAAATAACAGTATTGGTTGTATCGCACCTAATACAGCCAAAAGTAACTGCCAGCTATTTTTAATTTGTATTAGAGCATCAATAGGGTCTTCCAATCGATCTCCAGCGTGTTCAGTTAATGGTGGCACCCCGCGAATAAAATAGAAAGGTATTTGCAACAGTCCTAATGTTATAAATCCAAACAAGCCTGAAATTTGCAGTCAACTTTAAAATCACAATTTTTTTGGTATTGTCTACAAGACAAACCTTCCCAACCCACTGCTTGAAGTGAAGGAATGTTTTCACCTTGGACAAACTTTTCTTCCACAACCATTTGAATGGCTTGGATAATTTGAGCGATTACAATCAACATATCTCCTGTAATTATGTCATTTTTGGTGTGGTTTTCGTCGTTATCGTTTGAGGAAAAATCCGCAACTCCCACCACAGCCAGACCAAGAATAACGAAAATAATTCCAGTCCATTCACGTTTCCCTAGGGTGCGATTAAGGAAAGCTACACTTAACAGTCCCACAAATACGATTACAGATCCTATCAAAAGACACACATTAACCATAATGCATCAATAATTTTATTTCTAATCAAATACCTCTAAACATTTGAAAACTGGATGCAAATGTTAGATTTAAACCAATATACATAATTGAGGTGGCAGTCATGTCACATAGAGCTGGAATATACAGTATAAGGGGATTGAAGTTTCTATTTCCTTTAGTAAGCTCTGACACATCTTCAGTGCCATCCTGTTAAAAAAATTATTTTATACAGTTTCTGGGCTTATCATATAATTAACTAACAAAGTGGAATGACCCAGAACTAATCTTAATATTATTCAAATAACCAGAATGTGATAACAAAAACCTGCTGTTGGTGGTGAACTTGTGGTATACTAATCATATGATTCACAGGATGTAAAGTTCAAATTTCAATTTGAATATTTAATTAATATAAACAAACTATTCTAATCCTATCAGGATACTGTTACTTTAGAATTTGTGATTAGTCAGCAATGTCTTGCTGCTGGTAAATGAGATATTCAAAGTGTCCCTGAAAGGTCTTTACAAGGCTCTGCCGCAGTTAGCTAGGATCAAAATAAAGTGATTTAGCCATATTTGCCTTAATCCAAAAGTTGATAGTTACAGAGCTACTTCTGGAGACTGTTTTGGACTGAGATAAACGTACATTTAGTAGTTCAAACACATTTTTCTTGAAAATGCTTGCCCATAGCAACATGACTAAAGTATACCTTTTCTAAGTAGAAATAACAGGCAAATACGCCTTTATACACCATTACTCAGAAAAAATACAAAAGAATTAAACAAATTGCTTGAATGTAAAAATCATTGGTAGATAAGAATTCCCCATCTCAGAAAATACCTCTAATACCTAATTTCATAATTTTAAATAGTTTGGTATAAAAACTAGGATTAAAAATTGAATTTTAATTTTTAACTTTGCCACCCTGTAATTATCAACACTTGGATTAAGGCAAATAGGGCTAAATTGCTTTATTTTAACCCCAGCTAACTGTGGCAGAGCATTGTAAAGACCTTTCAGGGACATTCTGTACAATATACCACAAATCTGCTACCTCACTTTCAGTTTATGTACAGTTGTTACAATGATGTAAATAGCAGAAATCTTATTAGTTATATCCACTATTTGCTCATCAACTCATTGTGTCTGAATATAAATCTGAATAAGGGCTTCAAAAATAGGTAAATCTTACTAGTAGTAACTTTATTTAAATCAGTACAACCTGATAAGAACTGCAAAAAATATCTAATCAACAAAATTGAAAATGGAAAGATATGTGAGATATGCTTATATGGTATTTATTGTGATAAGTAATCAAATATAATTTTAATTTATGAAATCACAAATATTTTATTTTAATGTAATAAATGAGAGACCAAACTACCTTTTCATTAAACTATTAAAATATGACATTTAAATGCAGCACTGCTGCCAAATCTTCCAGACACTGACTCTGTTCAAAGAACAAAGATCATATCAACAAAATACATTCTGAATACAGCTTGAAACTTACCGCTCTTTGACAATAGATTCGATACAATATTTTGAAAAATATCAGGCATGTCAATTCACCAAAAAACATGGTGCTGGCCTGGAAGAAGGGGTGGTCAAAATTTTTCTCGGTGCCATCCCGTCCCACTGATGTTATTGTATCTGCCCATCTAGAAAAGAACACATTTTAAATTGTGGTTTGATCAATGATTGACAATCAATGTAAAAAAGGAATTGTTAGTAAAAGGATAAAATATTGGTGAAAGGGTAATTGTTAACAAAATGAAAACTCTGCCCAATACAAATTAAAAAATGGGATACAATTCAAAATAAATGAAAAATAAGGTATTCAAATTCAACTCACTTTGTGCTTATGGTATTAATACTTCCGGTAATCACCATCAACACCGCTAAAAACGTCTGGTATCTTGTCCAAGCCATATTCGGACATTAAATAAAATAAAAGCAACGATTGAACAATTTAATTTCTTTTTATTACAAAAGACAAAAAATGTTGATGAGAAAGGCTTTTTGTTATTGTGTCAGAATCACTGACCTATGTCTGTCATCTACGAAAAATAAAAACAAATTCTCATGTCTGTCAAAAGTCATTAATTTAAAAGGAATATGAGGTTAAAATATGGTCTCGTGCCAGTGTTGGGTTCCGCTTATTGATCCCTCACGTGATAAAACATAATAGATCACGTGGTTTACAATTTACCATCTTATATGTTACAGTAGAAAAATAAGAAATCTCAACTCTGTAACTAATAAAATTGTAATAAAAGACTTTTGCTTGTAATTTATTTATTTTGGTATCTTAGCCTAAATCCATTAATAATAAAAATATAGTACAGACCCACAATTTGCACATATAAGCCCCAATTACACCACACATTGCAAATCACTTTCACTTACTTTGCACTATTAATATCAGTTAGGGCATTTTTGTATTAATATGTCCATTCTGTTGAGGAACATTTGGGGGCACATTCTGACTCTGTTCTGTATTAGTTCCATTGGTGGCTGTGTTTGTCATCAACCTATTCCGCCTTCTTGTATAATGTTGCCACAACAATATCTGTTGATCATCTATAAACTTGGTGCATTGAGCATTCACCAGTTCCCTTCTAAAGTGTTCATACTGGAGCAGATCCAAAAAGTACAGACACATTGGATACTTTAAATACTTAGCATAGTCTGGCTCTTTCCAGTAGAGTAGGTATTTGAGGTAGTTTATAAAGGTGGAGTCTTTGAAAAAGCCTCGTTGAGCTAAAACTAAATAAATGGGGTTTACAGTTGTCTTTGCTGGATGAAAAAAGGCAAACATACAGTTTAAGTAGTTGGGGTTACCCAAGCATTGTACAAACTCAAGTTCTACTTGGAAGCGCATTCTTTGCTGGTCTTCGGTTTCCGGCACTCCTGAAACATAATTCCAACCTTCTTAAAGATATAAAATGTTAAACTGTTTCCCATATCTGGACTTACTTTTTCCTGAAAGACCTGCCATCATAGTGGTTGTTTGGGTAGTTTTACTTAATGGGATTGGATAATCCTGGTCTAACTAACATCTGAAGTGTAGTAATTTGGTAATACACAAACATTCAAGTACAGTTTTATGCAAAATATGAGGAGAACAATTCAAAACAACAAACTATTGACAACAATCAAGAAAACAAAACAAAAATTTTATTTATTTTCCAATTCAAATAACAGTACTTGCTGATCAGATCGGATTAGACCACATGGCATCGCAGTTTGCATTACACGCTTTTAGGTTGGTCTCTCTCTCGTCTCGCACACACATGACTGACTGACAAGTGACAAACTAACACGATAATGGTAGAAACAAACAGTGTTGCCAAACATCAGAAATCTTGAACTTACAGCCAGCATAAGCTGAGTTGTGTTTTGAATGTGACTTGTAGCACAGGTACCAGCAGTACTAGCACAGTCTTTCTGAAATGTCCTAAATTCTGATGGTTAGTGTAGAAACGACAACACTGTAAATAGCAAAAATAAAAATCTTGCAGTGAATTTCTTTGGTCAATGTATTTAAAAAGAATGTGAACGAAAATAATTGGTTTTATATCAAAAATTTGACAAAAAATTTCAACTAAAAATGTGTTTGAGAAATCTTATTTTGTACGGTATTCGGCAAAGTACTTCACAAGCCCCTGTGGCCTAATGGATAAGGCATCTGCCTCCTAAGCAGGGGATTGTGGGTTCGAGTCCCACCAGGGGTACTAATTTTTTTTTATTTTCAATTTTTATAAATGTTTTTATAATTTAGTATTAAACAGAGTCTCATTCACTATTTTATATTTTAAAAGAAGAAGCGATTTCATAATGAATTTGATGGCCGAAATTCCAATCCTCAATTATAAAAATGTTTATTTTTGTTTTAATCACAACATTTAGTAGAGTGATTTTATGAAAATTGTTATTAACTAAAAATTTTCAACATGTTTGTACCAAAATCTTTCCACATATAAAAAATCATAATCGATTAGTCGTAATTAGTTTACATATTGTCCCATATTAGTGGTTCTTGGTAGTACTAAGAGCGTATAACAGCTTAGTGGAACCTGATGATTCTCATGCAAATTAAATATAAATAAAGAAATGGTGTTTTTGAAGTTCATTACTAACGAGTCATTCAAGGTGATTATAAGGCAAAATTTTCAAATCACTTTGCTTCCATCCCTCCATACTATACCGGTTTATTGAAGTCAGTAGTACCAGTGGTGGTTCTTCTGTGTGAAACAGTGGTACCGCAAGTGCGCACTTGACTTTTGTGTGCACTTTTACTTTTTGTTCAGGTGGTTCTGAGAGGATTCGGTATGTTCTTTTGTTTTGTGGTATATTTGTTAGAGTAACTTAATTTAAATTCTATGTTAATTGCATAATCAAACATTAACGCTACTTCAGTAGAATTTATATTAAAGCAGATAAGTAAATATTTATGATTGAATTTACGAATTCATAGAAGGCTTTTTTCATATAAGGCAATTTTTTCGGTGATTCAATGGTAATTCTGATACTTTGCAGAAATATCATATAACTCTGTTGGTTTCTATGTATTCAAATTTGGCTTAAGAATACCCCAGAACTACTAAAACTTGATTCTGGCAGTTTAGAAGTACCTCAAGAAAAGTAAAATTTAAATTATTTTTAACTGAATACAAGATGTTGAAGGTTTTAAACCTTTTACTGAACTCAAGAGACTAAAAGGCTGTGGCTTATAGAATCAGGTGCACAGATTGATTTTCAAGAAAAGTTATTATTTATGAATATACAAAGTAAAAAAAATGCACTGCAAATTGAACATTCGTTACTTTGTTTTTCTTTTATTTAAACGCACTTTTAACGTAAGTAAGTAAGTTGTAGTTGTTTATTATTCGGTCGATTTAATGATGTTTTTCTGTTATTAAGTATGGTATTCAGTGATGACTTAATTGTCAGTAGTTATGATGGCAATTAGGGTTTTCCACTGTTAATTTGATCTGATTTATGTTTCGGCTAGACTAGTATGCAAAACCAAATTGCACTAATTTTCTAAGATTTAGTTGAAAAACTGTACTTCTCGTGTCAAAATTAACACGAGTTAGTTTTTAATCTAGTTTTACGTAATTGTGTTAGTTGTTTTCATTTAATAATTAATAACAAAAAAATATATATATTTCTGAAATTGCCGGGTTTTTCCTATCCTTTTCAGTGAGTGATGGAAATATTAATCAATTTAAAATACATTGAAAAAGTTATTCTGTCAGACTATAAAAATAATTGCGTCATTTGAATAAAAATCACAAATCGACATAACACATTATTGTCAACCAGAGTTTAAACTTTTTTTACCTTTTTGAATTAAAAAAATATAATAAAACAAACTTGATTTAGAGTATATAATTGTACTTTGTATGCTAATACAATTAAATAAAGGAATACTAATATAAACTGCATTATAGTAAAATGTCAATTTTTACATAAAAAATAAACTCTTGGTTTTCATTCTCTATTTTTATTTATATTTAATTTTGGTACTTATATAAAAGAAGAAAAAAATCCAAAGCAATATTATCTGGGTATTACATAATGTAATAATAAGTATTTTATGTGCAATCTTTAATTATTCTCGATTTAGTTATTATATACCTAATTATTCGTTTTTTTTTATAGTAGATGAATTAGATTGTTACTCAGCATTTTTAAAGTACTTAAAAAACATCCTAAAGTAGAAAGAACATCCTAAAGAGAGTAGATTTAAATCAAAAATTTAGCTTGCTTATCCTTTATTTATACATATTTTCCGATATTTTTTACAACAATTTTCCATAGGAAATCAGCGGTCCCTGTAGGTATAGTTAAATATACTGAATATTACAGAATCAAATTCATTTTCATATGTTTTATAGCTTGATGAGTGGAGTTTTGACATTTGTGATATTTGGCTTGGTCATTTTGGTCATGTCTGGTCTGAACCTGGAAACTGTCAAATTCAATTCCATAAAGGTATAAAGAAAATAACGAAAAGTACTTGAAAAGCAATATGATCAGTTGGAATTGATGTAAATACATTTTATAGCTCGGTGAGTGAATTTTTGACGTGATCTTAGGCTGCCTGATCTCATTTTAACTCATTCTAACACAAAGGTGGTTCCAACAGACGTAGAATGACTCAAAACTTCGTAACTCTAACCGTTTTTGAGATATTTAACTTTTTTTTTAAACTGTGTTAAAAAAAAATTTTGTGTCTTGGTTATTTTTTATCGGTTTCGGGTGCAAAAATGCATCCCAAACATTTTTGGTCCCTTGAAAAATGTCTGTAACTCTAACCGTTTCTGAGATATTCGACTTTTTTGACAATTTTTTGGAAAATTGCATTGCAATTGTCAAAATTCTGTATCTCGGTTATTTTTAGGATTTCAGCAAGCAGAAAAAACTCAAAATATTTGTCTTGGACTGCTCTTTGTTTTTGCTTTCTTGTAAAATTTCCGTAACTCTAACCGTTTTTGATTTTTTTTTGATAACTGTTTCAAAAATTTTCTAATTGTTGTATCTCGGTTATTTTTTGCTGTTTTTAGGTGCAAAGAGGCATTCCAAACATTTTTGGTCTCTTGAAAAATGTCTGTATCTCTAACCGTTTTTGAGATATTCGACTTTTTGACTTTTCGACTTGACTTGAATTGCATTGCAATTTTTAAAACTCTGTAGTTCGGTTATTTTTAGGATTTCAGCAACCAGAAAAAACTCAAAATATTTTTCTTGGACTGCTCTTTCTTGTGATGTGACAACTGTCAAAGTCCTCCCCATAAAGCTATAAAAGTTAAGCACATACACACGAAAAAACTGTAAATTTAGTTTGACCTAGGTTAAATGCATTTTACACCTCCATCAGTGCATTTTTGACATTTGTGACATTTAGATGACCATATTTTAATTCTAGTTTATTCTGAATGTGACAATTGTTAAAACCATTTCCATAAAATTAAAATCTAATCAAATCCGTATAATCTGAACTAAATCAATTTTATAACTTTATGAGTCGAGTTTTGACAGTTGTAACATTACCAAGTCAGTTTCGCATGCTTTCTGGTATATGGTTTGAACCTGGAAACTCTCAAATTTAATTCCATAAATGTCTAAAAGAAACGAAACATTCAATCAGTCAATCAGTTTGAATTGATTTAAATACATTTTATAGCTTCCTTAGTACACTTTTGACAGTTGTGACGTTTGGATGCCTGTTTCTGACTTTGTATGAATCTGACAACTGTCAAAATCTTCTCTATAAAGCTATAAAAGAATAGCACGAAAAAACAGGAAATTTTGTTTGATCCAAGTTAAATGCATTTTATATCTTCATCAGGGCAATTTTGATATTTTCGTAACATTTGGATGACCATATTTGCTTAATTCTAGCCACTCTGCTCGCTCCATGGAACGTCAAAATGTCATCATCCTGTCAAAGTGAAGTTAACTGTCAAAATTGTTGCCTACTAGAAAAGTGTAAGAATTTTGTAGCCCTATGGAAAGAGTTAACTATTTCCGCAGTGGCCTTGTTTTGAACATGGTTTAGTGTCACATGACAACTGTCATAGCAGTCAAGTTAGTGTTTTCAATGTCTCATTTCAATTTATACTAATAAAGGAGATACTTTAAGTTGCTACAGCTTAAAATAATTTGACCAAAAGCGTCTAAAGTTTATTATTTTATTAACTTTTTAAACAAAATAGTGTCCATGGAGCGATAATTTAAAAATTAAGCTGAAAAATTAGGCTACTAGAGAAGTTAATGAGTATGATGTAAATTGAACCGGATTTTGACAGTTGTAGTGACACATCTGTTTGCTTTAGGATTATGGTCACGTGAATGTCATTTCAGCAATTATTCGGCCTTGTAAAATGCATTTTATAGCTCGATGAGTTTAGTATTTTGACAGGGAGTAGTTTGCGGCTGTTCTATCAGCAGAGCAAATATTAAGAAACAAAGAAAGTTTAGCTTCTGAAGAAACCTATAAGCGGAGAAACACATAAAATCGATATATCACTTTTTTCTATTACTAATTATTATTAATTTCCAATGTTTAACTCAATATTATCTCTTTTAAATAAATTTGCCATAATGTGCGTATCCCAAATATCCTTCAGAATTGTTTAAATAAGTAAGAATTTGTTACTGAATAGAATGTCAATATACCCGACAAGAAAACAAACCATTTTAATTGTAGGATTATAGTAAAATTACCTAACAATCGTTAGGAAATGCATAGAATTTGCATACATTTCGATGTTAATAAATTTCTAATACATTTTAATTTTTTTTTTCATTATATATTTCTAACTCATTTTAATCAATTAAAGATCTCAAAACAGCATTATTGTGCCTTACTCAGCCGAATAAACATATGGTTATTTGGACATTTGGTCAAAAATGTGTTAATAGGAAAGGAAACCAGTTCCACAAGACAAACAATAAAATCTGCATTATGTGTTCGAGCTTCTTTAATGATTTCTGTAAAATGAGTAGGCAATATTTCCATTTAGAAGGAAATAAAATAATTTGCAATGTCACTCTCCTAAAACCAGTAGTTTAGTATTTAATTAGTTTTGGATGGAAATTTTAAGACGTTTGTTTACAGTTTGTTATTCAGAGTGTCTTACATTTGATTGGCACTATTGGCAGCATGTTTTTGGGACACTTTTATACTCTTACGTACAAATTTTGACCTTATAATATTCTCTGTATAGCAGTCACAATGTCATACGCCCAAAAGTACGAGGCCTGGTTTATTACGAAACCCTTGAAAGAAAACACGTTTGATCAGTGTAAAAAGTTTGTATGTTACGTCAGTTGCCAATGACCTCAATGTTAATAAAAGTAAGAAAACCTGGTTAATGAATTGATGATTAAATGCATATTTTTCCTACTTTTACAACTCACCTGTGTAACCGTATTACTCGAGTAAAATCGTCGCGATTGGACATTATTATCGCATTACCATGCCATGTAATCAGTGTAAATAACAACCCATTATGTGGATATTTCTTAATGGTAATTGATGGTACGAAAATGAAAGTGAAGATGAAAATATTACTATACCAAGGCCTGAAGGCCGCGCCTTATTTTGGTATTGTATTAGTTCGTATAATACCACTAGGAAATGGGTTTCAAATTGAAATGCCGAAAAGTTATGGGATGCTTTAGAAAAAATCCAAAATAACAGACCATTGTATAATAAAACATTTACCAAACCTATTAAATCATGAGGGAAAAGCAGTCATGATGCAGAACTAACTTAACTACGTGAAACATCTCTTATAATCACCCACAATAATAATAAGTACTTTATATTGTCTATTAGTACCAATTTAGTTAATAACCACAGTAAAAAGATCGTTAGTAGACTTTTTTTGCGAAGAAAATTGCTAATAGCTGGTTTTGTTGCCAAATCTCTTCTAGTTTATTAGATTTTGGTGGCAACTCTATTAAAATAGAGATCCAGATTTTTTTTGTCACAATTAATAGAAAACACGACAAATTAATAACTATAAGCTAATAAAATATCAATGGGACAAAAACAACTATTTTTGATTAGAATGGGGTTTTATATGAATATTTTTTTATTCCATTTGCTAATAATTATTAGAAATTTTTTCTCTTTTTTGAAAACTATTTCAATCAAAAAATTAGTTTTTTACGTTTTTGGCGGAAAACTAAAATTACCAACGTCGCATTGTGTGACTTCAAAAATGTTTTACAAAAACTTGAACGTTACAGAACATTTTAACCAAAATGTTTGAAATGACATATCAATCATCTTCTAAATTCTGTGTTAAATAATCACCGGACTGTTTGTAGCTTGTGATTGGTCAAGAAAAAGCAGCAAGCTGAATGCTGCTTGTTTTGACCAATCACAGACTGCCTATATTGTGTTGGGATTTGATTTATGAAATTGCAGCACATGTAGACTTTGTTGAACGTTGAAATGTCAAAGAGTCAAAAATTAAAATGTCAAATTTTTGCGCCGTTGCCGGCTTGTGCCATGTTTGATTTGCTCTGGGCACGACGACGTCAAAGTGGACATAGTTAATCAGGATATTAACAAATTTAATTTTTTTTTGTTGATTTCCTAAATTAACTAGAGCATTAAATTCCAAACCAATTATAATAATACTTTATTCATGTTAAGCCCCAGATATACAACAAACATTCGTATATGTTTTATGTTGATCTACCTGTAAGTATAGTTTTTGTGCCTAATATGGAATCCTAAAGAGAAAAGACAATGCACTTGATCATTTATTTAGAAGAACAAAGAAAAATGTATACAGGGTGCTATAATAAAGTAAGTCAATCCGTTAAGTGTATAGATTACTTGAGTAAAATAAATACGTTTGGGCTTATTCTAATTTGAGCCACAGTGTTCGCTGAATTCGTGTCCCAAACTGTAACAAATAAAAACGTTTTTTGAAGAAAATGGTATTTTATAAAAATATATTAAAGAAAAAACAGTTTAATAAAGTGATAAAGTAATAAAGAAGAAGAAACCACAGTATTAGAAGATGGCGCACCAAAAAACGCGTGACTATGAAAAAGAAAAAAAGAAGATCAGTTTCTGTATTAGATAAAATTACCACGATTGAA
Source organism: Ips typographus (assembly GCF_016097725.1). Classification (NCBI taxonomy): domain Eukaryota; kingdom Metazoa; phylum Arthropoda; class Insecta; order Coleoptera; family Curculionidae; genus Ips; species Ips typographus. The sequence goes on from NC_138424.1 coordinate 7,773,792, forward strand.
GAGAAAGTTTTCACAAAAGAATTGTGAAGAAACAAAGCATTAAGAAGAAGGGGGTCCAGCACAAAAGACTGAAATTTATCACGGTTATTCGTAGAAGAAACTTTCAAAGAATTAATGGAAGAAATTCCTGAAGATATTCAATAAACCGTTATTGTAGAGGTGTACACAAAGTGTTCTAAGGAAAAAGGTAGTAAAGAAAATTATCAGAAAGAAAGAGAGCGATAAAGACAAATATATTGAAATTCTTACAGTAGAGAAAAAAGATAAAAAAACCCTTGACTATCGTCACGGTAGAGAAAGAAACACCTAAAGAACTAGAATATACAGTAGAAGAATTACTTGAAGAGGTTAAAAAACAACGATAACTGAAGAAGAAATTTCTAAAAAAAGTTATGAAAAACTGAAATTCTTACTGTATAAGAACAAGTTCTTAAAGTTTCAGGAGAAAGAAGTTACAAAACCAAAATAATGTGAAGAAAAACCAGAAATCAGTCATCAAGTTACGTACTCAGATGAAGAGAAGACAAAACCTGAGAGAGTAAACGATATGGAGCTATTGAAGGAAGCTTTCTGGGAGCAGCTAGGTATTTCATTGCAAAGACGAAGAAATACCAGACACTACAGTTGAGAAATAGAAAGTCAATAAGATTAATGAAAAAAAGAAGTAAAAACTGGTGACGTAAAAAACAGAAAAAAACAGAGTATGTAATAGAAGGCTTGTTGAAAGAAGTTCAGAAAATCACAGTTATTGAAGAAGGTGTCCTAAAGAAGAAAATACCGAAATTGTCATGGTTGAAGAAAGCTATACGCAATCACTATCGTAATTAAGTAATTGCAAATATAAAGCTAATAAAATCGCTAAAATAAGTGCTAAAATATAGTTCAAAATAAAATCCTAATTAGTAATATTTCTGAGTCTAAATTAAATTTAGAATTAAGTAAGTCAAGCTCTAAATACCAGTTATGGGGGATTACAAACGACAATACGGCAGTTATTACGAATCTTGATGGCACACTGGCAAAGCTACATTAAGACCTCTAGATTACTATAGGTAAATCATAAATTAATTATCACCCTGTATGTTAAAATGTCTAGATTTGAAAATGGACGAGACTCCTGCTTCAGATATACCAAGGTGGTATGCAGGTCAAAAAATTTTTGTTACTGGAGCCACCGGATTCATGGGCAAGATTCTGGTGGAGAAGTTGCTTCGATGCTGCCCCGACGTTTCGACCATCTATATTATCATCAGGAACAAAAAAGGCCGAACCGCCACACAAAGGTTGGAGGATTTTTTGAATTGTCCTGTAGGTATATTTTTCTTTGCAAGAAAAATTGTATTAAAAATGTGACTTTGTAGGTGTTTGATAAACTAAGAGATCAACCGGATGGAGAAAAAATGTTGAACAAACTAAAGTGTCTTAACGGGGATGTGACTTATCCTAATCTCAATTTGACTGATGACGAAGTGAGGGAGCTGGAGGAGAACGTTACCATGGTGTTCCACATGGCTGCCAACGTTCGATTTGACCAACCTTTAAAGGGTGCCGTCTTACTTAACACCGGTACTACCACTTTGTCATGTTCTTAACTAGATTTTATGCTGATTACTCCTTCAGGTGGTACTCTTAACGTGCTAGAGCTGGCTTGTAGATTTAAGAAACTTAAGGTGTTCGTGCATACCTCCACGTCCTACTGTCATTGTAATCGGGTTAAGTTGAATGAAGAACTATACCCTGCTCCTCACAATCCCAGGTTAGTAACTTTGATAATGCATTCTCAACCTCTGTTATTACGTTTGCATTGTTTAGATACATCCTAGACCTGGTGAAGTGGATGGACGCTGATCTTTTGAAGATGCTCACCCCTAAATTGCTGAGTGACTCGCCCAACACTTACGCCTACACTAAATGTTTGACTGAACATTTAGTTTCTGAGTACCAGGATAAGTTACCGATTGTAATCTGCAGACCATCTATCGGTAACTAATCTAACAAAATTTGAATGTTATTATAAACAGTTTTGACATTTATAGTTACGGCAGCATGGAAAGAACCAATACCCGGATGGGTAGACAACCTAAACGGCCCTACTGGTATTCTGGTAGGTGCTGGAAAGGGTGTGATCAGATCAATGCACTGTAACTCTGAGTACATTGCTGATGTGGTTCCTGTTGATGTGAGCGTAAACAGTTTATTGCTAGCTGCTTGGAAGGTTGGATTGGAAGGACGGAAAAACCAAGTGGAGGTCTACCATGTTACAGTCTATCACGTGAGTTGGTACAAAATATTTGAGTGAATTAAGTGGTATTAGGTTGTGTTTTTTTAGAAAACTGCAAAAACCTGGGGAGAGGTTTTGGCTATGGGAAGGAGGCTCTACTACGACTACCCATTCAGTGTTTGTCTGTGGTATCCTGGTGGGAATATTAAATCTAGCTACATGGAGCACTACTTGGCTGCGTTCTTCTACCACCTTATTCCTGCCTATATCGTAGACTTCCTCATGTATTTAACCAAAAACAAACCCTTGTAAGTACCTGCAAATAGATTGAAAGTAAAAACCTAATAGATCATGCACACAGCTTGGTGCAAACTCAAAAACGAATCCAGAACGGTTTGGGAGTTCTTCAATATTACACTACCAGACCTTGGTACTTTGCAAACGGGAAAATTCACAGACTGTACGACAGTTTGAGTGCCAAAGACCAGGAAACTTTCTACATAGATAAAGGACAGATAGTAAATGATGAGTATATGGTCAGTTACATTTTAGGGGCTAGGAAGTATTGCGTCCACGAGGAACCTGAGACTCTTCCATATGCCCGAAAAGTGTTGAAAAGGTTTGCCTTTAGCAATCTATTGAAACTAAAATTATTAACAAAAATTTTGTAGGTTGTACTATTTAGATGTGCTGACAAATGTGATGTTGGTGTGCCTCTTACTGTGGGGTCTTTATGTATTAGTCTCGACTGTAACTGGAGGGTTTGGTCAATCCCAACCAAGACTAAACGTGACACAAGGTCCTGTGTTATCTAGTTATACCAAGCTTAAGTCTGATGATTAGAGTTAGTTATAAGGAATCAAAAAATGTGGTGTAGATTGTTTTAGATTAAACTTTACATTTAGGAACGTAAGAATTTCTAGAGTATAAAACGTTCAATTGTAGATTAATTGAAGATCACGTGACTGCACGGAACCAATCTGTTATTTTTAGGTGTGGTATTTTGAATTGTAAGGTTTTGTTTATGACTAATCAATAATGTGATCGTGGAGAAAGTATAGTATTATCCACGCATTTTATGGTGGGAAATTCCACGGAACATTCCCTCTAGACCTGTAGAGAACAATATGTGTATCCTAAAGAACACGCTGATTAATATTATATTCTGCAATGTCATAAGTCTTGTTGATTTTCCTGTATTATTAGTGTATAATCATTTATTCAAATAAATATTTTTACTAGAAACTGAGTTTTTCTAACAAGGGGTTTGGAGTAAGTGTCTTCTGCTAACCTAACTGGTTTAAGTTTGTCTCTACTAACAACACATTTTGTTATTGTATCTTCCTTCAAAATAGGAACAAATAAATAAGTGATTAACAAAACTAACCGTCAGAATTTTTTTTGGAAGCAGTAGTTGAATGAAATAATAAATGGACAAAATATCTATACAACAGCCACAAGTTAAGTTAAATTAGACCAAAGTTATCAATTTGATGTCCAGTTTTTGAGGAAATTGACTTTGCAGTGACTGAAAATACGGACCTAATAACAATTTTATTTTCCAGTATTTTAGAGAAATAAATCTAATGACTAGAAAACTTTAAGATAGCATTTCCGGAAAGAAAAAATAATATTGTACATATACAATCGTTTGCTTCTTTATTTGACTTATTCAAAACTTTTACTTGTCTATTATTATATTGTAACCTCATTGTAATTTTGTTTGATTTTCCGGATAGTTTGTTTTTTTCTGACTAGCCGAGAATTAGGGTTTTCCTGTGAAAACACTCCAAATCCGAAAATTGTATACATTTGGCAACATTTTGTTGAAGAATTTAATCATCAGCTCAGTATTGTCATGTCATTGTGTATTGTCATGAAAGATTTTTTTTTGAAATTTTGTAATCTTTGGCAACGTTGCCAAAGATTACAAAATTGATTTACAAATTTGAAATTCAAAATTTGAAATTTTTTTCCGGAAATTTTTAATATTTAATAATTAATTTTCCGGAAAAAATTGGAAAATCTGAAAATCCAAAAATAATTCTTATTTTACATTTTTGTACTATTAACTTGAAGGTAGACAGTTGAGATTAATTTTGAAAATAAAAAATTTTTACTTGTAATTTACCTAACCTAACCTAACCTGAAACGTTCCTGAGATATTGAGAAAAAACGAGATTCAACTTTGACACCCTCTAGCGGCTAAACGGAACAACAAAGTCGTGCCCGTTCAGCATCACGTGATAATCCCGTTCATTAGCTTTCTTTTGTTATACGGTGTGTTTATACAGGGTGTTTCAAATAGGCGAGTTATGGACGATTTTCTGGAAAAGTGCACCAAAATTTCTCTCAAACTGGGTATTTCTACTTTCGAGGATGGTGGTCAAAGTAAGGCTGCTATAGCAAAAACAATTGAATATCGATACAAACATTTTACATCAAGTAGGCCTAGAATTTGACGTAGATTTCAAAAATCAAATAAAAAATTTTAAGTTGGTTGCTCAAATTTGGGACACCCGGTATACTGATGGATTATCTAGGAAAAAAGTATATGCATGGTATTTTTTTATAAAATGAAAATTAAACAAGTTAGAAGGATGTTAAAAATTCATTGAATCACCCTGTAAACTAGCCCATGGTTTTGTCAATAACTTGGTTATTTTTACAATAGGGTGGTTCAATATACCAATTTTTAGCCATTGAAATTCTTTAGCGTTTTTACCTAAAACGTCGAATAAGTGAGTTATTTACTGTTAAAATTGAGTTGTTTGATTTTGACAGTTTTTACTGTGACAGCCCATAACCCTGTTATTTTGACAGTTACAGGGTGGTTCAATATACTAATTTGTAGCCCTTGAAATGGTCTTTTGATCACCCTGTATACCATATATAGTAGAAATGTCACGCTATAATAATATTTTGAAAAGTGTTGAAGTTAGATGTACCACATTTTTCCACAAGATTCCGGTAATTTTCCGGAAAAAATTGGAAAATCTGAAAATAAAAAAATTATTCGTTTTTTAATTAATTGTACAACAATCCAATATCAATTCAAATAAAGTTTAATGTACTTTTAATAATTCACCACCGTTTGCACCGTCGATTTGTAAGCCGAGCTTAATTTAAGTGTGGGTCAGACTGTGACAGTATAGGTGAAAAAAGTCACACTCTAAACCACACTTAACTTAAGCTATGCTTAAAGTACGACGACGGTTAGATGTCTTAAATTATCTCATTAGAATGCATGATAAGTTTGATAATAAAATGACAAGTTTGACAGTTGTTTTCCCTATCAAGGAAAATGTTCAGAAGTAATTTTCCAGTAAATTTTCAAAAATAGACATTTTCCGACTCGAAAATTACCGCTTTTACATTTTTTTCCATTCCACCCAGGATATTTAAAAAAATGCAAAATATATATTTCAAAACCTTTTCGGTCATTCTTTAAACACTAGGAAACACCCTTAAGACCCTTAGAACAGTTTGACACAATTACGTCATTTTATTAAATTTCTTATAAATTCCTAGAAAAGTAACATCGTGGCAACGCCGTACTCTTTTTAATAAAGAATGTTAGAACCTTTTAAAGGGTTACATTTTGTCGTTTATGGTATTTTGTGGTATAATAGCAGTTTTATAGTCAAAACGGAATAGTAGTGACAAACTTGAAATTGTTTTCCCTAGTTCTTATGAAAAAATGTCAGTTTGTCAATGCTAAATGGCTGCATTTATAAAACCATATCGATTAGTAATCGATTTCTTATAATTTTAGTTCTTTTAGTCTTGCTAGAGGGTGCTAAAGTCTCTTAGAGTTTGATGCAATAATAATAATTATTATTTTATTCAAAGTACAACCAGGTTTTCCTCTTGGCTCTTAATTAAAGTAGAAAACAGATCTTCTGAAATGTTTTAAAACGTATTATTTGGACAGAATGTAAATCACAGCATTGTTCATAGTTTGTGATTGGTCACTGTGTTTTCTACTAATATTGCAGCATTTTGTGGGTATTTGGATCGATGATTCCACTTAATTAAAAAAATCCATACTTGTCATATGAGCAAAATTTAAATTAATTAATTGTAAATAAACTGTTCATCAAACTGTCACAATGACAAATTTTACAAATAACGAATAAAAACGGCAAACAAACGATAAAAATGCTTCTTAAATTCGTTAATTGATCATTTTTACATAACCATGAGCGGAATTAAGTTTTTCTAAGGTTTCCTAAAGAAAAGCTGAACGTCAGTCCAAATAAGGATTCACTGACGCTTTTGCTGTTGCACCCTCATTTGTCCATTCCAAAATGTTCGTAAATCGCCACATGATGGCTCTTTCAGACATACTTTACTTCAAATACATGCTCCTAATTGTGATTTTAGTGTTTCTGTACTAGCAAAGCAGGTAGGTAGCTAAAACCTTGACTATAAATTACACACTAATGCATTGGAATAAATTCTCTTCTACGCATTCAGCCCTTGTCAGGTACAGAGGGGATGCTGGACGAAAAATCAATAATGCACCCAGTTTATCCCGGCTGCTCCCTTAGAAGCGTTAGTTTTCGGTCGTATTTGTGATACAACATTATGAATATTCCTCCTGATTTGATTGAGTTTTAAGTTTAAGTACTCATTTTCCCTAATGTTCAAAATCGTCAAAATTACTCAAGGTCTTATCTACTTTTTGTCATGGTACACTTCAATACTAGCTGGTAAGTTCCCATCATTCTGATTTACCATTCTGTACTGGTGATTTTGTAGGCTATATGCTATTTGTGCCTCTAGCAATTTTGCAAATAGCCACACCAGAAGCACACAGAAGTACTGTGGACATAATTGTCAATTATTGGCAGTACTACGTCACAGTAAGTTAAATCAAATCAACTAGAATTTTACTATACCATGTTTCTAAACATCCCAGACTTTGTTGGTACGCAAAAATTGTGAAATTCACGTGACCGGTGATCCGATTCTTTCCGATGAAACCACCATCCTGATTTCGAACCATCGCACCAGGGTGGATTGGAATTTTTTGTGGGGAGTGACGTACCATGCGATCGAAGGGAAGGATCGATGGCGGTACAGTACTAAGTTTGTTTTGAAGGATTCCATCAAGAAAATTCCTGTAATAGGTAAGTTAGTTATCATTTCTATAAAAATGTTTATTAATTAGAGTAGTAATTGCTTATAGTAAGTAATTGAAAAAGTTTGATTTTTTGTAACAAACATATTTCAGAAGCGTAACGAGTTGCACAAAGTGAGTTACATAGAGTAGATGTTTTTCATGCAAAATTTTGTCTAATTTCACAAAAGAAGTAGCAAAATTTGACTTGACTCAAAAAATAAATAAATAATCAACTTTATTAAATATTTTAATGCTTGTATTAAAATTCTATGATAAATACTAAAAAAGACAGAACAATTAAACAATTCTTCATAATTTTTGGTTTCAGTTTTAACGTTAAATTGAAATACTATAAAATAGCAAAATAGTGAACATTCTGTCTGATTTTTTAAGGTTGGGTGATGCAAATGGCCTTGTACGTCTTCATCAAAAGAAATTGGGAAGAAGATAAGCAACGGTTCGACGACTACATCGAATATGTGCAAGATATGAAATATAATCACCTTTTGATCCTGTTTCCCGAAGGTACGGACCTGACCGAAAAAACGAAAATGACTAGCGACAAATTTGCCATAAAAAATGGTTTTCCTGTAAGTTTTAATTACAAATTTGGCACATTTCTGGATTGTTGGTTACAGCGTTATAAACATGTGCTCCACCCGAGATGTACCGGTTTCGTATACCTGGTGAACCAAATGAGGAAGAGGAAATGTCTGGACGCTGTGTACGATCTAACGTTGATTTATCCTGACGGTTGTCCTCAAACTGAGGGAGATTTATTTTTTGGTAATTTCCCTAAGAAGGTTTTTGCACATCTTGTCAGGTATCCAGTGTCAGATCTGCCAAAAAGTGAAGACGGTTTAAAGAAGTTTGTGGAGAAACGTTGGCTAGAAAAAGAGAAGACTATTGAAGAATTTGCAACTTCTGGAAACTTTCTTTGCTATGGTAGGGAGCTGAATCGTCAAAACTCTTTACCATGGGCTTACTTTACTCAAGTCCTTTGGGTGGGTTTTACCATAGTTATGATTAAATTGGCAATTATAAACAAAACTTATCTCTATTTCATTCTTATTTATTCAGTCAGTTTTTATCTATTTCCCTTGCTTACTATGTATAGATTAAAGAAAAATGTAAACCAAATTTTCTCTAAAGTAGCTGAACTACTTTAAGTATTAGTATAGGTAAATGTAGTGTAGCTGTAGGTATTTTTTAAATTTTTACTTTTGATTTCCAATTTTCTAGAAAGACCTTCGGGCTTTCTTTAGATAAAATGAAGCCAAAGATCTAGTTGTATAATGTTAGGCAGCAAGAAGCAGCAGCGAGATATGTTACTGAAGTATTCCCCTGTACATATGATACGGAAGTAACATATTATAGGTTAGATTTAAGATGTATTTAGCTTTTAAAATGTCCAGCACGCTTTTATAGTAGTAATTTTAGTGGAAAATTTATAATAAAGGATGTTTAAGGATAATTTTGAAGCACTGTTTGTAATTTGTGATTGGTCAAGAAAAACCAGCAGGCTGAAAGCTGCTTTTCTTGACCAATCACAAACTAGCACACTGTGCAGAGATGTACGAAAATGCTGCACATGTAGAGTTCGCATTAAGGCAAAATTCGAACTTTTCAAAAAATCTAATTAGTAGTAATCTATTGGAATATTCATTTCATAACATTGCTATGTCAAACTAAGAACTATTAAGGACAATGGACACCTATAATCTGTCCCTGTATATTTAATTACTGATGATGGTCAACTACTTAAGGCCTGCCTTAAATCAAATAAATTTGATTTTCAAAGCATGGCAAATTATTATATGATATAATAAACGTTTAATTTTTATTCAGTGTTATAAATAAAAATATAAACTCCTTAAATAAAGTACTAAATATTTATTAATAAAGGATTTGTATAGAGAATTGCTGTGATGATACAACTTAAAAGAAAATAGTTTTATGTATTTTGACAAATATTTTATTGTTATTAAAATGTACCTACATTGAAATGAAATGTGAAATCGTGCCAAAAAACAAAACCCTGAAATCGAGGTGTTATACCATTTTAGGGTTTTACCTGTAAAATATTTTAGCATTACTAATCTATTTAGGTTATAGGAAAGATACAGGGTAGTATAAAACGTACATGCAAATTTGCAACCCTGTAGCAACATTCCTGTGTATTTAGAGTAAACTAGTTGGATAATGTATTTATAAAACTTAGATGGTATACAGATAGTAGATAAATTGAAATGTTTTACTGAGTACTATCACAGGTAGCTAAATACAATATTGGCTCATAGCAATCACCCTGTAGAAGTAATAATTGTGGTTTTATTTGGTATTCATTATATCATTGGTGTTTTATTAATTTTCTGATTTTATGGAAACAATACAAAAATCAAGAAAAAGATCAAGACTTGTAACGAAAACTGTTTGTTTATAAATTTGTAACTGGTAATATTATAAAAGATAGCTTAACATAATTATAATTAATAAAAGTATGTGATAAATATGCTTCCGTTACTTTCTTAAAAAACTAAAACTGGCCATAGAAAAACAGAGAAACATTGATAATTGCATACGCGAGACAAAGGCAGAAAACCTAAAATAATTTCAAATAGGCGGAAATTTTGCTACGATGTTGTCAAACATTTATCCGTCTGGCGCCAACACTACAAATTTGTCGGGTAAAACAGGGTGGTTGAATAAACAGTTTTTTTGGCTACAATTTGGTAAAAAAATCCACCCTGTAGCTTTCATGGAAGCAAAGTTAAGGACTGTCAAAGCAGGCAATGCTTTTTGAAACTTCACCTTGGTGTTACTTTAACGTTTCTCCGCCTGGCGCTGCATCTACAGATTTTTCTGCCAAAACTGTACAGGGTGGTTGAATAAAGAATACTTTTGGCTTCAATCTGGTGAAACAATCCACCCTGTAGCTGTCATGCAACTAAAGTTAGGGGCTGACAAAGCAGGCAGTGCTTATTTGAACTTCACCTTGGTGTTACTTTAACGTTTCTCCGCGTGGCGCTGTCGCCTCAGATTTTTCTGGTAAAACTGTACAGGGTGGTTGAATAAACAATTTTTTTGGTTACAATTTGGTAAAATAATCCACCCTGTAGCTTTCATGGAAGCAAAGTTAAGGACTGTCAAAGCAGGCAGTGCTTTTTTGAACTTCACCTTGGTGTTACTTTAACGTTTCTCCGCGAGGCGCTGTCGCCTCAGATTTTTCTGGTAAAATTGTACAGGGTGGTTGAATAAACAATTTTTTTGGCTACAATTTGGTAAAAAAATCCACCCTGTAGCTTTCATGGAAGCAAAGTTAAGGACTGTCAAAGCAGGCAGTGCTTTTTGGAACTTCACCTTGGTGTTACTTTAAAGTTTCTCCGCCTGGCGCCAACACTACAATTTTTTTTGGCAAAATTGTACAGGGTGGTTGAATAAAGAATACTTTTGGCTTCAATCTGGTGAAAAAATCCACCCTGTAGCTGTCATGGAACTAAAGTTAGGGGCTGACAAAGCAGGCAGTGCTTTTTTGAACTTCACCTTGGTGTTACTTTAACGTTTCTCCGCGTGGCGCTGTCGCCTCAGGTTTTTCTGGTAAAACTGTACAGGGTGGTTGAATAAACAATTTTTTTGGCTACAATTTGGTAAAATAATCCACCCTGTAGCTTTCATGGAAGCAAAGTTAAGGACTGTCAAAGCAGGCAGTGCTTTTTTGAACTTCACCTTGGTGTTACTTTAACGTTTCTCCGGCTGGCGCCAACACTACAAATTTTTTTGCCAAAATTGTATAGGGTGGTTGAATAAAGAATACTTTTGGCTTCAATCTGGTGAAAAAATCCACCCTGTAGCTGTCATGGAACTAAAGTTAGGGGCTGACAAAGCAGGCAGTGCTTTTTTGAACTTCACCTTGGTGTTACTTTAACGTTTCTCCGCGAGGCGCTGTCGCCTCAGAATTTTCTGGTAAAACTGTAGGGGGTGGTTGAATAAACAATTTTTTTGGCTACAATTTGGTAAAAAAATCCACCCTGTAGCTCTCATGGAAGCAAAGTTAAGGACTGTCAAAGCAGGCAGTGCTTTTTTGAACTTCACCTTGGTGTTACTTTAAAGTTTCTCCGCCTGGCGCTGCAACTACAGATTTTTCTGGCAAAACTGTACAGGGTGGTTGAATAAACAATTTTTTTTGCTACAATTTGGTAAAAAATTGCACCCTGTAGCTCTCATGGAATCAAAGTTAGGGGCTGACAAAGCCGGTAGTGCTTTATTAAACTTCACCTTGGTGTTACTTTAAAGTTTTCTCCGCCTGGCGCTGCAACTACAGATTTTTCTGGTAAAACTGTACAGGGTGGTTGAATGAACAATTCATTTGGCTACAATTTGGTAAAAAAATCTACCCTGTAGCTGTCATAGAATCAAAGTTATGAGCTGTCAAAGCACATTATACTTTATTCATAAAGTAGTAGAGTTACCGACGCCATTCTTCATGTGAATTAATGAGAATTTAATGCAGATTAACATATCAAAAATTCACTGAGTTCACTTGATTTCATGGAGCCAAAACTCACATCTCTCTGAATTCGTTGACTCAATTACTTGCAAACTTAATTTTGTGACTAAAACATACCTAATTTTGTTTCTGGCAACATTGCCTCGAAGTTTTCGTTTACTAGATATTTTATTAGTTTTTCTGTCTTTGTCTCGCGCATGGAGTTATCTTTGTTTCTCTGTTAGTTGCACTGGGTTTTAGTTTTACCACACCTGCATAATTTAATACAAACAAGTTCTTTCATATCCTAACTAAAAAACCTTACAACTAATTAATCATCACTTTATTTTTATTTTATTTATTTCGTTTGTCTACCATCTTTTTTAAGGGATTTGAAAAAATAATAATAAGTTTTACTAACTAGTCTATTTATTCATGTAAGAAAATATATTCAAACACCTCAGCATATTAAATGTTAATATAATAATTGTGTTACAACTATATTTACGCTTATACCCAGTACATTTCTTGAGTAATAATAAAACTTTAAGCTAGAGCTTTGTACAAGTAATAGAAGATGGCAACGAAGAAAGCAATTTTGACTGCTCGATCCACCACATACAATCTGTGAGTAATAAAGAAATCAAGATTTTACCGCAGTTTTATGGTACAAACTTACATTTTTAAAGTTGTCCTTGCCCTTGGTAGACTTTCGTCAGAATCTTTAAAAATGTACTTTCTGGTGTATATCGTGCAATTTTCTAGATATTTGGTAATGTTAATATTGTCCGCATGTATCTAAATTTTAAATAGAGTGTGAGCCAATTTACAACATTTTTCCAACAAATTTCTTTACCCTATAACGTTTCCTTTCAAGTGCATTCAACTTTGTCCTCATGTTTAAAAAGTATTTCATGCTGAATTTCCATGGTCTGTTGGTGAAATAATCAAACATCACTTGGCCTTTGAGCAGTCTCTGATTGACTCCAATCAGACTGAAAGCAATATTATGTAAATAAGAAGTTTGTTTATGTCTTGACTAAACGTACACAGGTTTATAGCCAAGTACTAGAAGCAAAAGATCAACAAACACAGCAGGAATTAACTGGAACAGCACTACATGTATGTTGTGCCATAACTTGCTTTTGGTCATAATACCATTCGGGTACCAGAGAAGTTGATTGAACGGTATTCGACTGCTTACTTCTTTTCCCAGTTCCACAATTTCTTCCCAAGTGATTTGCAAATCTTCTTGGGGTAAGCACAAATTGAATACTCGTTGTTCTCTAAAGAATAAATTAAAAAGAAGAATATCATGTTGGGTGGTACCAACTTACTTGTTGCACTTTAAGTAATACCAGGCGGACACTAAAATGGCGCTAATGGTACAATCTGCAGGTACCACGTTGGCATTAGTCTTGCTGTCTATCCGAACCGACCGAATCACCCCTTTTCCAGCCCCAGCAAAAATTCCCATGGGGCTTTGGAGGTTACTGAAATAACCAGGGAATGGTTCTTCGTATGTTGGTATCACTGTGAAAGTTTTAGTGTTAAATTATTCTGTAGGTTTCTGTAAGGTACAGTTTTCACATACCTACAGCCGGTCTGACGATAATGACAGGTAGTTTGTCCATTTGTTCATTGACTAGGCCTTCGGCTAATGCTTTAGAAAAAGTGTACGTGTTGGGACAGTTGCCTAAAAGCCTAAAGACAAAAGTTAGTTTTATTAGAATTATTATAGTAACAAATTGTATATGTATGTACAGGGTACATGGTTTTACGGGGTAATTTTAATCCGTTTTTTTCTGGAGCACATCGTTTTTAGGATATTAACCAAATATACTCTTTTTAAACAGGACACCCTATATATTGTTACAGATAAAATTACCTTTATAAAAGTATAACACTAGAGAGTCAAATTGAAAAACAACGTAGAAATTCCCCTTTTACTTTTTTTTAATATTTTTCCAAATAATTGAGTAACGCTTGGTTGAACTTGTTTAGGGTCTTTTAAAGTACTTTATTTGTGCTTTGACACAGTTTTTCGCAAATATCTTCCTGAGAAGTCCCTTTAGGGCAAAGGTGTCCTAATACAATCTGGTAAAAGGTGAAATTTCGTGTAAGTTTCCCCTTTTACACTTTGTTGTTATTTTTCTAGATAACCGAGTAACCTGTCTGAACGTAAATTGTCTGAACTTGGAGGTTTCCCATTATTTTTTTTGTATATTTTTTAAGAATTATCAAAAAATATTAGATTATATGTTCAAGCTAGTTTTGACAATGGTTATGACTTTTTTTAAAAATCATAACATTTTCGCCATTTTGACATTTTTTAATTGTATTATTCCAATCAGTTTTTCCAAGATTACGTAATTTTTTTCCCCACTATTTGGATTTGTCTTTTCCTAAAATTTACTTACTTTTCTGTTCTGTCAAAATCACGTGATACACGCACACACAATTCCGCCATTTTGACCGCTTTTTGGTGAAGTGTCACGTGATTTTTGGCGGTTATTTTGACTTTTTTTGCATGTAAAATGAAAAAAAATCACGTGACATTTTTCATCATTACCCAACCATTTTTCCCACGTTTTTTTTCTAAATCAAGTGACACTTTTTGCCAAATTCACGTTTTTTCTCTCTCTGTATGAATTTTTATATGTCGATGGATAGCCAATGATATGAGCTTCTTTTCAATTTTTATGCACTGTTTGGTTTAAACCTGAATAACTTTCTCATTTGACTGACATGGTAAAGACTTTAATATGTCGATGGATATCTCATAAAATGGGCTTTGTAAAAATACTACAAAATTGGTTAATTGGTTTGACGGTTTGGCCGCTAGAGGGTGTCAAATTTTACCATTTTTTGTTTCACTTTTTTGATGCAGTCAATCGTAAATAATTCGCCAATTAGGTACACTCTGTAGACTTTTATACATCATTGGATAGCTAATAAAATGGGCTAATGAATATGGTTGGTTGATTTATTGGTTGGGCCACTAGAGGGCGTCAAATTTGATGACTTTATTTTCCACTTTGGTTCAATCGTAAATAATTCGCTTATTTGGTCTACACTATATAAACTTTTGATCAATAGATAGCGAATGAAATGGGCTTTCTAAAGATATGACAACACCGCATGGTAGGTTAAACCCTTTGGCCGCTAGAGGGCTTCAAACTTTTTTCTCTTAACTTTGAGAATCTACTGAACTGAAAAAAGTTCATAGTGACGTTTCTGTAAGGATCAGAAGACAGTTTTGGAGCCACTAATACTATTTAGGGGTTTCTGATTTGCTTAAAAAACATGCTCCAAAAAAGTCATTAATTTGTTTAGCCATGCTGTTTTACTCATAACTTACTCGATTGCAGAATAAAATTAGCGATTTCTACGTTGATCTTTAATTTATCTCTAAAGTGTTAAAGATATGTGAAAAGGTAATATTTCGCCTATTTAAAATCTGTAAAATTTCAAATAATCTAATTCTAATTTGAAATTTTTTTTTAAATGTAACGTTTTTTTCCAAAAATATATCCAATGCAAAATTCGAGTTAATAAACATCCTGTTTAAAAAATTGTATTGATTTTTTATTAAAGCTAATTAAAGTAACACTTAAATTTTTATCTAAACAAAAAAAAAACAATTTTAAAGCAAACATGCAAAAAAATTCTGTAGTAAACGTTCATTAATTACAAATTATTAACTGGATATTTATTACCTTGCTAAATGTTTAAAGGTTAATTAAGTAATAAAGAACTACGTAAAAAGATATACAGTATTGACGTATATCGCACTAAATAAGTCTATAAATTAATGTATTTGTAGTGGAAATGAGGGTTAAAAATAACGTAATAGTTTGATTTTCTAATCAACGAGTTCATAAACATGTACTTACTCTTTAGATAATTTTGTATCCACGTCTTTTCCTTTAATAGTACTAAGAATGTCCAGAACTTTGTGTGGATCTATAGGTGGGTCATAGATTTTCTCGTAAAGTACTTTTTCGTTGGGAAAAGCAAAAGCGGTGGAAACGTGAATGAACAACTACAAAAAAAAACATTTAATACAACTTTTATAACAGGATTTAATAGAGTTACCTGAAGCTTCTTGCACTCTTTTGCCAAATCCAGCATATATTTAGTGCCCAAAGTGTTCATCTGCACCGCATACTGAATAGTATCATCAAATCTGGTGCTGGCAGCCGAATGAACAATAATATCCACCTCGTTACGCAGAATATTTCTGTCGGTTTCAATTATTCCCAAATCAGTCTCCAAAACATCTCCCGTTACTATAATGCATTTTTTAAAACTATCCGGACGTTCTTTTTTCAAAACTGAAAACAACTGTAATTTGTGTGAGTTTTGTACTTACTGAATCCACCAGCTTACCACATGGTTAAATATGTCAGTCATACGATCCTTAGGACTAGTATTCCTTTTTTGTCTCACCAGCAAGTACAAAGTTTTTACCTCGGTGACTCTGAGTAGTTTTTCAATTAAAATCTTTCCCAAAAAACCAGTGGCACCGGAAATGAAAACAGTTTTGTTTTTGAACACCTCTCCGATACGGTCCACCTCCATTATACACCTAGATAAGTCAATCAAAACTGACGTAAAATGAGGATTTTGTATTTGTTGAGTTTAATATTGATTACGCTTTTAGTGATCAATTTAGTCCTGCAGACGTTATTGTTGACTTATGGGGCAAAACTCTACTTAGACCGGTATTGTTGTGGATCTTAAATGTATGTTGTCAATGTTTGTATTTAATTAGTTGGTAAAATTTGATAATTTCTAGGTTTAATTGAAGAGGCTAAAGATTGGAAGTCAAGCCAATTATTTATAAAGCTAAGCAAATAATGTTCATTTTCAATTAAGGATTGGAATTCTGTTAATACATAGAATAAGTCCACATGTGCATCATTTGCGTAAATCTCTTGATCTGATGATAATCTCTGATTTGATCAATCAGAAACCTACTGTGTGAAATGATGCACATGTTGCTAGTATTAGTCATTATAACATTTTTTGCTAAATATTAGCCAATCGATTGCCATTTAAATGAAGAACAAACATTTTCATTGTAAAACATATTGCATTTTTATTAATAAAACTGAATTCCTATAATGCAGTTAGTAAGGTAGAAATCTTCATATTTCTCAATCTGATTACAGAACAAGATCACTATTGGAAATCTTTGGTAACTATAATAATTGGCCTAGATACCTATATGATTGAATGGTAGTGCTGTTTTCATCATCGGATAACTAGTTTAGATCTTGTAAAAGCATCTTTTCATGCGTTTTTGTTTTATTTGACTGTTTTCTTTATTCCTGTCGATAAGATTCAACGACACCTCTCAATTATAATAAAATTGATGCACAGGCTGATAACTGCGTTTTGATCGTTCTTGAACTATTGATTATGGTTAATAGCAGTTCAAGATCATCCAGTATATTAGATATACGTAAATTATAAATATTAGCAAACATTAAAAATAAACTGAATAATCTGTGGTAAGTGTTAAAATTCTTTTATTTTGTTTATTAGCCAAGATTAGTGTAAATGTGAAACCAATTTGAGACACACTGTACAGGGTGGTTTATTTTCGTTTG
The DNA here is from genome assembly GCF_016097725.1 of Ips typographus. NCBI lineage: Eukaryota > Metazoa > Arthropoda > Insecta > Coleoptera > Curculionidae > Ips > Ips typographus. The sequence goes on from NC_138424.1 coordinate 7,791,245, forward strand.
TTTTATACAACATGTATGCTACAGAGTAAACGATAACAGATAGAAAAATAGTAGAATAAATGTTAGGAGCCTTATTTTTAAGCAAAACTTTTTTATGAAAATGTAGACTTTGAAAAAATTAAATTTTCAGCTTTTTGTCACTTTCCTTTATTATCTCATATTTAAATTATGACAAATAATATGTTTTTGAGATGATAAAAATAACGCAAATCGGAATATATTTTTATTTGAACATTTTGTAATTTACATTTACAAACTGATAATAATTGTCAAAATGAGACATAAATCTCAGGAACACGTCTTTGTTTCGAAAACTCTGTGTTAAACTGTAATTCTTGCAAATTCTAGGTAAATTTTGACAGTTTTGACATTAGTGACAGATTTAGACCATTAGTGATTTTTGGAAGATATTTAGTTAGGCAGTCACGTGACCAATGTAGCCTTTTCTAAAAAAAATTTAGATTTCAGCTTTTTGTCACTTTTCTTTATTATCTCATATTTAAATTATGACAAATAATATGTTTTTGAGATGAGAAAAATAACGCAAATCGGAATATATTTTTATTTAAACATTTTGTAATTTACATTTACAAACTGATAATAATTGTCAAAATGAGACATAAATCTCAGAAACACGTCTTTGTTTCGAAAACTCTGTGTTAAACTGTAACTCTTGCAAATTCTAGGTAAATTTAGACAGTTTTGACATTAGTGACAGATTTAGACCATTAGTGATTTTTGGAGGATATTTAGTTAGGCAGTCACGTGACCAATGTAGCCTTTTCAAAAAAAAATTTAATTTTCAGCTTTTTGTCACTTTTCTTTATTATCTCATATTTAAATTATGACAAATAATATGTTTTTGAGATGAGAAAAATAACGCAAATCGGAATATATTTTTATTTAAACATTTTGTAATTTACATTTACAAACTGATAATAATTGTCAAAATGAGACATAAATCTCAGGAACACGTCTTTGTTTCGAAAACTCTGTGTTAAACTGTAATTCTTGCAAATTCTAGGTAAATTTTGACAGTTTTGACATTAGTGACAGATTTAGACCATTAGTGATTTTTGGAAGATATTTAGTTAGGCAGTCACGTGACCAATGTAGCCTTTTCTAAAAAAAATTTAGATTTCAGCTTTTTGTCACTTTTCTTTATTATCTCATATTTAAATTATGACAAATAATATGTTTTTGAGATGAGAAAAATAACGCAAATCGGAATATATTTTTATTTAAACATTTTGTAATTTACATTTACAAACTGATAATAATTGTCAAAATGAGACATAAATCTCAGGAACACGTCTTTGTTTCGAAAACTCTGTGTTAAACTGTAATTCTTGCAAATTCTAGGTAAATTTAGACAGTGTTGACATTAGTGACAGATTTAGACCATTAGGGATTTTTGGAAGTTATTTAGTTAGGCAGTCACGTGACCAATGTAGCCTTTTCTAAAAAAAATTTAATTTTCAGCTTTTTGTCACTTTTCTTTATTATTTTCATGTTTAAATTATGACAAATAATATGTTTTTGAGATAAGAAAGATAACGCAAATCTGAAGATATTTTTATTTAAAGACTTTGTAATTTTACATTTACAAACTGACAATTGTCAAAATGAGGCATAAATCTCAGAAATACGTCTTTGTTTCGAAAACTGTTTTTTAAACGGCAATTCTTGCAAATACTAAGCAAATTTAGACAGTTTTGATATTAGTGACAGATTTAGACCATTAGTGATTTTTGGAGGATAATTTTTTCAGACCACTGTCAAAATAACTCTTATAAATCTCGGAAACACGTCTTGTATCGAATACTGCAAAAAAACTATTCTAAACCCTAATTTTTGCAACTTTTCGGCACAGTTTGACAGTCTGAGACAACATTGCTTGTCAAACCCACTTGGAGTGAGAAAATTACTGTTGTAAGCACATTTTTGGAATCCTCATTAAATTTCCTATAAAGTGGTGTCCTATAAGCGGTGTCAAATTTACCAGTAATTTACCGGGGAAATTTTCGTGGTAAAGTAAAATATTTACTTCACTAAAAAAACTATGGACATATATGATTACAATGTTTTAGAAAAAATGCATTTGAGAATAATTAATAATTAATATTTACCGAAAATGTTATTATATTATTATTTTCATCATCGTTTGTAAGATGAAATATGTGTTGTTAGTAATTATCAGTGTTCCAAACTCTAAAACTCTTATGCCATTTTACATATTGCATATGAGATAAAAACGTTTAAATTTCTTTAAAAACATTAAAAAAAGTAGGTGCATTTTAATTTGGCACATCTTATCTTCAGATGTTTTGTTTATAATTCCACTGGTAATTTTATAATACTAATAAACTTACTAAGTAATGCGTTTTTAGGAAATTAGAATCATACTACAAATTTCTAGTTACTGAAACCTGAAAGAAAACATATTCAAAACAAGAACCAAAATTGTAATAAATTTAATATGGAATTAAGTCGAAATTAACTTACTGTCTTTTTGTAGCAAAAACTAATATACTACAGTGGCGGCCGTTAAGCACTCACAACTTTGCCTGAAGACTAAATCACAAAGTTCTCTTATCACCTACTAACAAAGAAACGAGTTCTTTCCACGAGATGTACACCCGAACTAGCGAAAAAGCAAAACATCCGCTTCTCTTAATTCTCTTACTCTTATTGGTTACTGCTAAACTGGTAGGACCAGCACCGAACCCATCCAAAGGTAGTAAGGAATCATTTTACAATTAAGGACATTTAATTATTTATTTGAACTTGTCTCTCCTTCAATAAAAAAAATACCATAATTAGTCAAAATGTTATGAACATGATATATTACAGAGCTAATCACAATTTAAACATAGCCTTAGCGATGCTACCAGTTTTCAGCAAGTCCAAAGCTTTCTGGTAGTTTTTGAGATCAAAAACTTCAATTCCTAGTCTTTCGTAGTCAATGTACCTGGATCCCATTGCTTCGATCAATCCGATCGATTTCACCATACTGAAGGGATTGATGTTTACCGCAAAAATGGTGATTTCTCTGGCATAAAGATCAAAGGGAGCCACACTGAAAAAAAGTGTTGAAATTATTTTTTTTTATAATAAAATTAGTTTGAAGTAACCTTTGCTTTTCATTAATAGCGTTTTTTTCCTATAAACTGACCTACAAATTTGAATAATTGTAATAATGGGTTTGACATAGCTTGGAGTAATATTTTTACGAATTAATCGTTGTTATTTAGAGGGTTAGTGAACAAACTGAAAAGGTCGGTGTTTAATAATGTTACAGAAAAATTGCATAAGTTTAAAATCGCTTATAAGCTTGTCAAGCAAAACGCTAATTTTGTTTTATTTTCGATTACTCAAATAATTAGAAATGTCATTAGACTAACGAGTATACAATGTATAATAAACAATAAGAATCCCATTAAAATGATGTGAGTAAAGTATACATTTTGTCACTACTGTCAAAAATAGCTTCAAATGAATTGCTCAAGCAGTGACCAAAATTCAGTTTAGCAAAAATAGATATTAAATACTGTAATACTATTACTATGGTGATCAGCAGCAGAAAGCTGCTTTTTTTACCAATCACCCCATATATTCAAGAAAGGACAGAAGACGAACCCAGACAACTACAGGGGCATAACGCTGCTGAATATAAGCATGAAACTCTTCACCGGCATTTTGAAGGAAACACTTGAAACACAAATAACAAACAGGGAAGAACAACAAGGCTTCAGACAAAACACATCCACGACCGACGCCAGATTCATTATCAAACAACTAAAAGAAAAATCAATCGAATTTAATACACCGGCATATGTCTGCTTCATCGATTTGACCAAGGCATTTGATAGGGTTCGCCTCTCCGACTTCATAAATATACTGATAGCGAAAGAAACGCCAGACACCATCGTAAGAGCAGTCCGCAATCTCAATATAAACAACATGACTAAAGTAAAGGCAGAAGACACTCATACGGAAGAGATACTGACACCAGGAGGCATCAGACAAGGTGACAGCCTTAGCCGTTCAATCTCTTAATGGACAGAATTATAGAGGAAGTATCATCACTAAATATGGGATGCCGAATGGGACAGAATAAAAGAATCAGCATGGTATGCTATGCCGATGATGCAGCTATTTTTGCGGAAACGAATGACGATCTACAGAGATAACTACACAAATTCTGCCACGTCAACCAAAAGATGAACATGACGAAAAGCTTAACCTTTGCTAAAAATCCCGTAAGATGTAAGCTGGTAGTTCAGGACAAAATCATCGAGCAAGTCTCACAATTCAAATATCTGGGTATGGATCTGTCGAGTGAAGGTCCTAAGAAGCCAGATCAACAAAGCATCTGCCATGTCGGGCTGCTTAAGGCAGATAATATAGGCGAACGAATACATGCGAAAGGATAGCAAGGTCAGGATCTATAAGACTTGTATCAGGCCAATAATGACATACGGAATAGAAACCAGAGAAGAAACCAACAAAACGAAAAGAATGCTTCGAGTAGCCGAAATAAAAACGCTCAGGAGAATAATGAGAAAAACAAGAATAGACCGAATTAGGAACACTGATATTAAAGGGAACAATGTGGGATGCAAGGCATCGTAAGATGGGGAGACAAAGAAAAAGATATTGGTACGTTCACATGAGAAGAATGGAACAGGGAAGACTGCCACGCATCGCACTTGAAGGGAAACGAATAGGGAAAAGAACACCCTGAAGACCACCTAAGAGATGGAAGGACAGCTGGCAGTCCACCTCCCAGAAACTGATCCAGAGGAACCTGCAAAACAGATCGCGAGATCTTAAATATGAAGAAGAAGACAAACTACCCACTGTGATGCGATTTAGGCAAAAGCTTCACATGTGGTCAAAACCAAAATGTATTTGTGTCTGTCTTTCTTAATCACTCACATACTAACAAATTATTATTAAGTTGCCATATCTTGGAAAATGTAAACAAAATTGAATTACTACTGACACATAATTATGCTTAATTTTATTGGTTATTTGGATTTTGTACCTAATTTTCTTATCAGGAGGTGGTATTCCAAAACAGCATAGTTTACCTCCTTTGGTCAGCATGCTTAAGCCTTGCTCCACGGCTGGACAAAAACCGCTACAATCAATCACCACTTCGAAAGCATAGTCTGGATCTGATGCTCTTTTTTTTGTCAGCTGATCAGGGGTTAACAGATCGAACCCAGTTTCTGAAACCCAGTTTTTTTTTACCTTTTTTGTAAACTAGCATTTTTATTTATTATTGATTTTAGTACCCATTAAATGTCGAATAAAATTACGCTTCTGGTTTTGGTTGATGACAAAGGTCACTTTTGTACACTTTCAGTTTTTAATGATCAATTACAACCGTAAAATTGCGACATTCATTTTCGAGAAATGTAATTTTATTGAAAAAAAAAGTTGAGAAAAAATAGCGTGTGACTCGTTGAAAAATTCTCCATTTTACCACAGCAAACTTTTTAAGTAAATCAAGTAATCGTACTGTTCATTACTTTCAGTCTGGGTTTGTGAAGAGAGAAATATTAGCATTAAAGGACAAATAAACCTGTTTAAGTAGTTTTTATTGAAACATATTAAATTGATTAAGAAAGTCATTATTGGTGCATTTATAGATTAACTAAAAAAATCAGTCAATTTTTATGAACGTTTTTAATGCTAATTAAAGTTCTCGACCAACCTTGAAGCAAAATTAAATTATTAAAGAAAGAAGTAGTAGTCCATATTCTTTCAGTGGAGTCGCAAGAGTATTTATTAAAACTCAAATTCTCACTACGTTGTGTGTTATTACCGATTCTATTGCTTACTAAAACTTACCAAGTCTTTTGACAAAATTCAGTCTAGCAACATTAGGTTCGGACACTGTTACTTTCCGATGACCGTGATGATGCAACACCGATATCCAGAGATTTCCGATAATTCCCGCTCCTAAAACCAGAATCCTGGATCCTACAGGCACTGGAGACAACATGTCGAAACCGTGCGACAAACACGATAACGGTTCAGCCAAAGCGGCTAAAATGCACTCCAAGTGTAATAACACACTTTTAATTAACTTTGCCAAACGAACCTTGCTCTAATGTGATAGATTCTGGAAGTTTCTGGACCAAACTGGTCGCTACTAGGGCGTAAGTGGCCCAACCGCCATCCTGGTGAATTCCTACAGTGTTTTGAATTCCTCCAATGTTACAATAGTGAGGGTTGCCAGAATGGCAAAAATCACAGCAGCGACATCCTCTTAAATTTACAAAAAAGACAGAAATAAAACTCTAAAATTAACCTGGTAAAACTACAGATTGACATTTAACTGTTACTTATAAAAGTGACCGTAACTTTTGAGCGTAATTTTTCACCATTCCCTCTCCTGTTCTCTATTTTTTTTGAAAGTGTTAGAAAGAAACTAAAGCTGATTTCAGCAATCGGTTTGTTTGTTTTTGAGATATCGCAAACAAACCCAAAATGCTTGATTTTGTTTTTGGCTTCTAATATTTAATTTTCTGATGTGTTAGTTTATATGATTTCCGATTTTGTTTGGTATTTTAGATATTGGCCTTAATTTAGCTTAGCAAAGGTCTTTTTTTAAAATAACAGGATTAACCTCTACAAACTTATATGTTGTAATACACCGTTGAAAAGGTAAAAATCAACAGAATTAAATGACGTAAAAATATATAGGATGTTCCATTTAAAAAAATGTAACTTACTGTCATATGTCAGAAACTAAACGGAATAGAAAAAAACTGACTACGCCATTGGATTCTACATGAAAACTTCTACCGGGAACCGTTCTTGCTTTTTTGATAACTTTAAGAGCAACTGAATTAATGAAGAGGTTCAAAAATTACGAATTTTCGAAAACCCCCCGTATCTTTGAAACAAAAGAAGTTTGCGCCGCCCATTTTTGCCAGTCATCTCAGCTCAGAAAAAGAGATCAGAACACGTATACTACTTTTTTCTACGAATGTTTGCAAATAAGCTACTTTGCATACGTAAAAGTGTGTGCAAAGTGGCACTTTCTCGCACACTATGCGGGAAAAATTTTTTCCCGCACACTTTTTAAAATGTTGATTATACCTTGCAACAGTGGTTTTATATAGACTATTATACATAAAATCTGCTTAGAATTTTGCGTAGAATTCAAAAATGTAATAATATTCAGGGGTTTCATATAAAAAACACGACTTTTTTCACATTATTCTTCCGTACAGTTTAGGTAAATAAACCACCTTGTCTCTGTCTTTGAAAATGAGGCTTGTTTCCTTAGAAACCAAAGCTCATTGTCAAACAACGCATTTATATGCAATTTAAAGTCTACAACAGTGTTTATTCTTACTTATTTAAGTTAAAAAAACTATTTTAATAATGGATATCACTGAAGATGAACTTCCGGAAGATGTTCTAAAAGCCGCCAACATGGCTAGTTTGCAATTGCTGCCTCTCAAATCGCGAGAAAAATACGAGAAACAGTACGAGTTGTTTACCCAATGGTGCGAACAAAAGGGTTTTTATCACCTTAAAGGAAGAGGTACTTTTAGCGTATTTTGTTACTTTAAGCAAAGAATTCAAACCTAACACAATGTGGTCAAAGTATTCAATGCTCAAAAATGTAATAAAAATAAAAAGAGACATCGATATCGGTGAATTTTATAAGCTCACTGCATTTCTGAAAAAGCAGAATGTTGGTTTTAAACCTAAAAAGGCGAAAATTTTTACAAAAGAAGAAATATTCAGTTTTATGAACTCAGCACCAGATGAAATTTACCTGTTAATTAAAGTTGCCACTATATTCGGGTAGAGCTAGCCAATTTAACCACTACAGATATTGAAGACAAAGGAAACCTCATAATTGTTAAAATGAGGGATTCCAAAAATCATACAGCAAGAAACTTTATAATATCAGAAGAAGTTCATAACGGAACCTACCTGCAACTGTACAGAAGATACACCGGCCTACGTCCAAAAAAGTCAAACAATCGTTTTTTCTTAGTTTACAGAAAGGGTAAATGTTTTTCGCAAAGTGTTGGAGTAAACAGTTTTGGAAAAATGCCTTCTGAAATAGCTATTTTTTTGAAGTTGCCAAATCCAGAACTCTACACAGGGCACAGTTATCGTCGATCATCGGCAACGTTCCTAGCCGATTCTGGAGAAGGAATCACTGACATAAAACGCTTGGGGGGTTGGAAATCGACTACGGTAGCTGAAGAATACATTGATGAATCCACAAGTTATAAAAAAGGATTAAGTAACAAAATTCTGACCTTCAATCCCAAAGAAAGTGAAGCAGTTCCAAGTCCCAGTATTTTACCTTCAGTTGCTCAATCTGCGATCAATTTAAAAAACGCGACCAACTGTACATTTAACATTAATGTTGTTAATAACAATGAATAGTTATAAGTTGTTGTTTTTAATATCAATAAAAATTAAAAACAAAATGTATAGATATTTCATTCGTAGAAAAAATATTGTTCCTAACACGTGTGCAAAGTATAGTTTTCCCGCACTTGAAGCTTATCCGAACTCCGCTTTGCGTCGTTCGTCTAACTGCTTTCGCGTGTGGGAAAACATAACTTTGCACACTGAATAGGAAAACTACTATTTTTCTATCTATTACCGTTTTCTCTGTACCCCGTAAAACCATCGAAAATGCAGCACCCTGTACAGGGTGGCTAAATCCCGATTCTTCCATCTTTAATTCAAACCATCACTAAATTCCTTCTGTATCCATCTTTAAAAGGTAGCATGGTTTTTCAATTTGTTTCTATTACGTTATGTCGTCATTCCGAACTTCAAATATTGTCATATTTTTAATTGGTTATTAACACGTGGCCAGACAGGTTCATATTTTTAATATTACAATTATTGTGTCATTAAGAAATTTTAAAATAATATTGGAGGGTGCTGACACATCTAGAAAACGTCACTTTTGCAACTTTCTGAATTTAGAAATTATTTATGAAAAAACTTATTTAATTACTTAGTCTTCTACATTAACTTGAAAATGTTGAAAAAGATGGATGGGAGATGATTAGTTCATCTAAACTTTAATGGCAACTTCACATGTTCAAAACCCAAATTCTTCCTTAAAAAGTCACTCAGTCAAATATTAAAATAGTCTTATAGAAACTTAATTGGCTCAATCAAATCTTATGAAATTAACATTACAACTACTTGGTACTGAAATATGATTGTTTCAGGTTAAAAATAGTATATTACATACTCAGGTGGAAAGTGTTTGATTTCTGTCGAGAGACTAGGTAGTTCGACTTCGTCTCGGCGAACTTTATCTCGAGAAAGAATTAAACTTTCTACCGTGGTTTGTATACTATTTTATTTTCAACCATTTATCAAAATCTCATCAAACTTTTAATAAATCATTCAGTTGAAATATTGATTGCTAATAGTCTCTAACAATAAGGTAGTATAAGTACGAGTAATTATGACGTCAACCACAATAAACGACTGGTGATTTGTTTACAATCTTGACAACGTCATTATTGAGCTATTCTGTGTTTAATATTTTGAGCTAAAACGTTTCTTAAAGTGCTTTTAAGATGGAGACGCAGATGTTACTCATCATCACAGTCTCTTAACTATAAAAAGTAAGCCCAGATATGACAAAACGCATATTGACATTCACCCGGGTGGAAAGTGACATTTACCCGGGTGGTAAAAGCAGGTAATTTTCATCTTTCCACCTGGTTTACACATAAGAAATAACGTTATTACATACCTGGTTGAAAATAAAATTGATTTTTATAGATTTCTGAGTGTTTAATTATTATTCTGAGTGTTAAATTAATATCCCATTTTAAAATTTGTTTTTGGTGTGGTAATAAACCATAAATCATTATTATTGAAAACGGATGATAATAAACTATATTTTCACTTAATAGTCGAAAACATTAAATTCACAGCATTCACAAACAATGCACTTAACAGCTAGATTAATAAATTGTTATTTTTATTTTTAGAATATTTTTAAACATTTTTGCTATTTTTTTTATATCACACGCTTTTCACATTAGACAGTTTAAACTAAACAATGACACCGTAATTAATCATAAAAACGTCTTTAGTATTCATTAAAATGTTGGTATAGAGCAAGCCACTACAACTAGCAGTTACGTCATAGTGTGCACTCGCAGAAGCGCTAATAAATAAGATTTGGCTTATTTTCGCACACCAAATAAGCATACAATGACGTAACTGTCATTTGTCCTGGTTTGAACTTTACCACTTATTTCTCTGTTTGGGGTATTCGATTTCCTTAAAACATATAAAATAGAGTATTACTTACTCGTTAGGGTCTACCGTAACTCTATCTCCTTTTTTGACGTTTCGTACTTTTGATCCAACCTCAACGATGGTGCCGGAAAATTCATGGCCTAGTATTTTTGTTCCTTTGTTGGACAAAGGGAATTCACCCTAAAAAATATCACAAACCATTTCATTTACATTGAATGGGTAGTTAAATCTCAAAGTTGTTTTATTCGAATGATATTGTATTAAAAAATGCAAATTTTATCAAAAAAAGTTCTATTTACATTTAAAAGTCACACTGTATAGAAAATATAAAGAAAACATGACCTCTCCACTGAACTTTACTGCAATAATAAACAATCTGAACTATAATGATAAAAGTTCAGTTTGACAAACAGTAGTTTACACTTTTATCTTATAAAAATGTCAAGGATCAAAAGTAATTTTAAGCTTTCGTTTAGGAAATTTCCTAAAAAACAGTATTTATTGTAAAAATACAAACCGAGAGGAAACATTACGCCAGACTGATCATTATCAATAGATAAGCAAATAATAAGAGCCTTGTTTCAAACAATCTCCAATTATGATTTATGAAAAAGAGTGAATTGCAACCTGCACTTTCACGCTTTTTACGCACATATTAATAGGTAATTACATACCTAGGGTAGGTCAATATGTCCGTTTAATGATCCACTTTTATGACACAAAACTCATCGTTACGTTGTGTGAAAGTTTGCATTAGAATGCCATTGTCTGACCATAGGTACTTACCGCAATAATGTGCAAATCCGTACCGCAAACACCGGCAAAAGCCACTTTAATCAGCACCTGATCGGGTAAAGTAACTTTAGGTATCGGTACTTCGACATACTCTAAAATTTCGGTACTGCCAGTAAACCTTAAAGCTTCCATGTTGCGCTGGCTGTTGTTTGTTACAGTTTCGTTGGTTTATCCGGTTTTATACAGTAATTTAAATGATTAAATTGATGTTGTGCAATAAAATTGTGTTTTTATTATATTATTCTTTATCCAAGGTCGTGACTTATTTAAACGTTTAGTTTCTGGTAAATATTTTCCATAATAGCCCTGAAAATATTATATAGTTGTTTAACCAGGATATGAGTGCAAGAAAAAAACATAATTTTAATGTTATTATTTTTTAACGATAGTTTAAGTTAAACAATAGTAAAGTGCTAAATAAATATGTACAAAATGGAAGAGACAGTTGAATTTCTATGTGTATTTGTGCTGCAGAATCGTAACTACGCTAATAATGCACTGTTAATTGGTAAATAAATAGAAGCGTTCAAACAGTAACAGATTTTTAGCGTTACATTATTACAACGTAACTTTGTTTAATTGCCCTATAAGGTTGTGTTAAAAAAAGTACATAAGTCCATAGACTCTCTTATTCGAATTGTTTTTTACGTGTTTCATGGAATACATTAAAAAATTATCTAAAAGCTTTCTGCAGAAGAATATGGTGGAAAACTTTTATCAGGCTTTTTATTAAATCTGGCTTTTAGTCTGTAAAAGCGGTGTTTCGGCAAATTTTGACTTTTTGAGGCATCTATAGGGAGGAGATTTTTAGTTTTTTTTTTTTTAATTTTAAATAACTTGTATCTCAAAAACTAAAACACATTGAACATGCAAGTAACAACAGTTGATGATTCAAGATACATATTTACTCTATCTAAACTATATTTTAACCTTTCCCAATCTACTAAAATTTAACGTTGATTCGACGTAGTTGTGCTTATGTTGAGTAGTGACATTAAATAAACGTCGATTGAAGTATTTGTTGCAAGTGACATTTTTATGTTGTCCGATCTCCTAAAACCAACGTTAAGTTGGGTTTCTATGGATTTTCAAACAACGTTTTGGTTGGTTGTTTAATGGGCAGAGTGTTGAAAGTACAATTTATTTTCACTTTTTTGTTATTATATATTTTTTTAAATTTTTTAAAAAAACACTGTATTTAATTCTAATTTAAGATTTTTTATTTGGTAACGTAGTTACCTTGCCTCCGACATCATTTTTTGGATTAAGGGTTAGTTAGATCGTTATAAGATTTTGTGGTAGCATTTTTTCTCACAATTTAGAGACACTCTGTATAAAGTTCTACATCCAAATTATCAGTTATGTGTGTCATTTCTTTGTTTCTATTGATTTAAGGGCTTGCAGCTGTCAGAATTATTATGCAATTCTAATGTAACCAAGTAAGAACAATTTTATTGATGCGGTGTTTTGAACAAAAAAAACATTAAGATCGGTTAAGTTGAACTCCTACTGGTAGATAAACTTTGCAATATTATTAAATGCATTTCTGATTCTGAATTTACAAGAATCTTAGAGTGTTCAATTTAAAATCAATAATCTCATGGATACCCTTTTTGCCAGAATCTGGAAAAGCGGCATGTGGGAGAGGCCTTGTTACTGTAAACAAAGCTGAACTTAATAATTGTTATACATTATTGTTTTTTGTTTATTCATTCCATTCTTGAAACCTTGATGAAGGCGCTCTGAGCATTCACACATCAGTTGGTTGTGTACAGGATGTTTCTAATAGTGTGTAGAAAGACAGTGAGTAGTATAGGTATGTAGTTTCTTCAGAAAAAACGTTGATTTACACATTGCTGTTAAAAATGTTGGTTATTTGATCTAAAATCTCTTAGCACATATCAGCAAAGTACATGCAATTTAAAAGTTGCATTGGTTTGGAAGCATACTTGTACCGAAAATTACCAAATATGAAAAAGTGCTCAAAATCCTTAGCTATTAACCCTTAAACCACTATTTTGAACCAAATAAATTTACTGGGAATGTGTAGGAAATTGTCAATATGTCAGACAAAGTCCAGAAAAGAGACAGAGTAGCTGCTGTAGTGGCTGGGACCATTGCTGTTCTGAAAAATCCCACTATTGTGTAAGGCTGGAAAGTCTTTAGGTACAGTGAGAAATGCAACTTTCTGCACTCCACAAATATCCTTTTAGGACTACATATGTAATTTTAGAACCTCTGATGAAATTTGTTGGCACCTATTTCACATTGGATCAAAAGTTTGAGTAATATGGGTGCTGGTATAATAGAAAGTTTGTGGACTTCTTCGTTCTATCTTCAAGACCATTAAACGTTATATACTATGCCGCAGGGTACAGTTTTGGGTCCATTGTTGTTTTTACTATACATCAATGATATGGTAGGGGTGGCTCATAAATGTAAGATTGTTATGTTCGCGGACGATACAATGCTGTATATGGTGGGCAAAGATTTGACTAAAATGCAAGTTGAAATGAATCACGAACTTAACAATTTATTTAGCCGGCTCTGTGATAATAAATTAAGTCTTAATACTAATAAATCTAAATATTGCTTATTTGCGAAAAAACTAAAGTTGAGTTCAGTGAATATTAATAACATTCAAATCACCGTGAATGACAAAGAGATTAAATATCTCGGGGTAATATTAGATTGCAATCTATATTTTCATGCACACGCAGACTATGTTATGAGAAAATTTTCAAAAAAAGTTGGGTTTTTAACTAGAGTAAGTAAGCCACTGTCACTACAAACAAGATTGTTACTTTACAACCCCATTGCAGTACCCCACTTGCAGTTCTGTTCAACTTTGCTATATAATTTGCCCCAATATAAAATAAACCAGTTAGAGAAAATCCAAAATAGAGCCTTAAGTGTGATTTTGAAATGTAGCTATTATACACCTATTACATATATGTTGAAAGTTTTAAATATGTTGTCTGTCAGTCAAAAAATCATGTTTAATGTTAATTTGTTTGTATTTAAACTAAAACATAACCTTTTACCTCAATATATCTGTGATAATTTTAAACTTTTTAAGGATGTACATAATGACAGGACTAGAAATTGTACAGATTTTATTTTGTTAAATAGATGCAACACCATGCAGATGTTAAACTCGGTATTATACAGGGGATTGATCGAATTTAATAAACTACCTGTGAATGTGAAAAACTGCAACAACTTGAATGAGTTCAAATACCACCTGAAAAATTATATTTTATCCGGATGATTGTATAGTAATTAGTGTTTCTTTGTTCTTTTATTTTATAACTCATTGTTTTGATCGTAACATGTGATTACCCGTTGAGTATTAAACTGTTTCTTATTTAAAATCTTATATAGGTACTATTTATAACTTATATTTGTATAATGGATGTAGCACTTATGCTAAATAAATACATTATTACTATGTCAGATATACTATGATATCTTCAGAGATTAAATTACCTAGTTGGAAAAACTACTAATGTTCATTTAGAACCCTTTATTTCCTTGTAGATGTAATGCAGATATTGTTGCACAGTGAAATAGTATGTGAATGACTGTGACTGATTCTGCTAGTATATCAGTTTCTAAAGTCTTATTTACTATTATGGCAAACATTTTAACTTAAAAGACGTAATTTCTTAAAACTTTTTGAGATATCCACAGAACAGTATGACAGCTTTAATCCTCTCAACTTGGTGAAAGCGTTTAGATTCATTAACACTTTTCTGGTACTTCACTCGAGTAATTAAGGGGATTCCAAGGTTCACCTAGGCAAAGTTGTGATTTGACTGTGACAGATCATGTGCAAAATGTCAAGTTGAAACCTAGCTTAGGGTGTCCCTAAATATGTAGGTGCAATCGGGCCTTAATCCACGCGTGTATCCCATAAAGCATTACAAAAAGGCGTTTAATGGCTTGAACTGTCTTAGTGTGACATATGAAATTGATTGTTAATGTTTTTGAGTACAAAATGTTAATTAAACACCTATTTTCATTAAATATTTGAATTTTGTCTATTTCATGTATGAAGTTTTAATCCCAGATTCAGGAGTTATCGAGAAATTTACATTCTTAAAAGGGAGTGTAATTTTTTTTGCAGTAATTGATAGGGAAATTGACTGATCTTGAAGAACATAAATTTACCAAAGAAAAAGAACAAAAAGGCACTTGTCTTGGGTTGCTTCAGTCATACTGTATAACAGACTTGGATAAACACAAAAATGAAACACAAACTTACTTCTGTTACACTTTTTTTTAATACAAATACTTTGTAAGAATACAAAACAGCCGCATGCTAAACAGCTAAATAATACAAACTACAAAATACGAATTTATGGGCAGTCGGGAAGCTTCGAATCAATGTGATCACATCCAGCTTTTCTGGTTCTTTTTAATATAAAATACTCTAGCGATAAACCTGTCAGTATCAAAAAAAAAAAAAAGTTACAAATTCAGTCTCAATTTGCGTATAAATGTACCGTGTAATTAATACAGTTACCCTTATATCTAACACATTTTGTCGTAAACAAGCACCCAAGTGTAAATAAGTCTTTCTGTTGCTGAAAAAAAATCATTGGTGACGTCCCTTTGGTAGTTATTATGATCGCTTCTAACCGTAACCCTACGGTGTTGCTGCAATTTTTGATTATTTTGTCAGACAGTTATAAATTACCTGTAAATTCCACACGATTATTCTCTAGTACGTGCACTCATACGTTTTTATTACATATCAAATAAATAATATCACAAATTATGTTTTAAGTTTTTGTTAAACCGAGCTTTAGGTGGTTTTATCGTATACCGGATGTAGTGTTAATAGAGTAGGTATTGAAAATATCGCTTAGGAAAAAAATGTATATTAAAAAAAGGACCAAGAAAAATCGGTGGAAACAATTTTTGAATTTCCTAACTTTTTAAGTGTTTTCAGAGAAAAATACAACAAATTGGGACATTTTTATCACAACATTTTTTAAAACATGTTTTAATGGAGTAGAAAATTCTTTGTTTAATGAGCCATTTTTCCATTAGTTTTTATCTGACATGTGCAATAACTCTTTGCATTTTTTTGAGTAATTGTAAATATTCCATTCTACTTTCCACAAAATTTAGCTTTACCTTAAAAAACTTTTGTTCAAAACACCTGAGATAGGGTACTGGTTATTTTACCGTTAAGAGTCTACATAGAAATTGGACAGTATGTGCAAAAAAGTCACTGATTTAGGTTAAAATCCAGTACCGTAATTGTCCCCTAATGGTGGTTAATAACTTTAATGCAAGACAGTTACTGTAAAAAGCAACTAAAAATTAATTTCTATTGAAATATCTGAGATACGACACTGATTAAAAAAAAGAAAATTATAAAACATAATGAAATTCCAAAAATTAGAGGCACTAAGGTAAAAATTGCTCATTGATATTAATGCAAAAACCAAAAAAAATTAGTCACTGTGTATCTGATTATACGGTGCTGATTTTTGTATTATAATAAGCCATAGCGACTAGGTAGTGTGCTACCTAGTGACAAACACTATAATTACATTAACAGCCCTCGTGGTTAATGACATAAAAATGCAAAACAGTTATTGTAAAAAACAGCTTTAAAATTATTTAGGGTCGAAATTGCCTAAAAATTACTGAAAAAAAAAATCGGGAATTAATTTTTCTTGAAATATCTAGGATACCGTCCTGATTTTTGAATCCCAATAAGTCTAGCTAGTGACTAGGCAGTATGTGTACAATTGTGATAGATACATTAAAAATCAGGGCCGTACTGGCCGTACAGGCAGGCAGCACTGAAATAACCAACCAAGAAAATAATTTCTTTTAAAATACTACAACTTTTGTTTAGTGTTGATTTTAAGGTGTATTGACATGATTTCATTGATTTTGATCTAAACGAGAGTTTTTGCTATAATTTCTCCTAATTCAAAAATTATCTATTATTAACTTATATAAATGTATTTATTACGCCGCTAGAGGGCGTCAAACATACAAGAATAATTCGGCGTTTTTTGGAGATATCGCAAAAACTACTACAGTTAGAACTTTTAGTGTGGTTACTACCCATTAGGAACCACTTTGAAGAAAATACAGTTTTGGAGTAAATAGCTGTTAATTGCTTCACTAGAGGGCGTTAAAACCAGGAATTAATTTTTAACCATTTTTTTGTATGGACGTGAGGCTTTCCCTCAATATAGAGCACAAGCAATACTATACGCCACTTAGAAATTTCCAAACTATTTCCAACGTTCTCTACTAAAATGCAATTTTTTAAAAATGTTATTTTCAATAGTTTACCTTAACAAGACACCCGGTAGATATTCAACACAAAAATGCCGCCCATTATTTAAAACGTTTTGTTCAAACTGATTAAGTTCCGCGAAAAGTTAATTGCGTAAGTTGGCTTATAATAATGGGTTGTTCCACGAGTTCCGTATAACTATGACGGTACTTGTAAATACACGAAATTTAGCGTGTTTTTAAAGCTCGATTTAACAAACCTGTCTTTTTCTAGAAATCGTCGTTTGAAACCTGGGTACTAGCACTAGAGAAGGAACCCCTCGCGTCGCCAAGGCAACTATCAGGAACCGTAATGAAATTACATTTTTTATAGCTGGTCCAACTGGACCCGACCCTCTTCAAAATGCTCTTCCTCTCGTTTTCCGGTTTGCAAGTGACAATCACTTCCGGAACAATTAGACCACTTTCGAGAAGCGGAGCGGCATTATCACCAGCTATATTGATGTTGATACCATCTTCGAAGCTTCTGTTTCTGACGATGGTAGTGTGCTGTCGCCGATACGCTTCCGCATTAGGGCAGGGTTGCACCAAACCCAACAATTTGCCAATTTCCCGTTTTACCCGTTTGTTTCTGTAACCGAACAGAAACGGTGACAGTACATTAGAAAACACTAAAAGTACCAGAGAGAGATAGTTGAAAATCTGGCCTGGACTGATATGTATACAGCCTGAAGTTAACACTAGAGTGAGTCCGTAGGGCACGTAACACACCAGTACCATGAAAATAACTAGAACACTAATTTTAGCCGCCCGAGTTTCTTCCCTATACCTAAACACTGAGGCGTTACTAATTTTGTGCTTTAGGTTTACAATAAAATTATTCCTATCACTAATAGTCCTCTTAACTCTGTTAATTCTAGGATCATCTCGACTTTGCAGCAAAGAGAAATTGGGAGCAGAATGCACTTTAGGCAACTGTTCATTGATCTGATGTTTTCTGGGAGGACTTGGAGAACGTTCCACGTCTATAGCATCTAAAGGGGTGGTGGAACACGCTGACGTGCTTTTACGCATACGTTCACTGTTTTGATGGGCTGCAGTGTAAATACACACGTAGATAATGCAAATACCCAAAAACGGAGCCAGTATCACTAGGAAAAAGTATCCGAACGCAAACACCGTGTTCAAAACTTTCGTTCCGGAACTTTCCGAACTTCTTCTACCGCAGAAATGCCACAAACTTTCGTCAGAGTAGGTTACGGTGCTTAGCATTGCGCAGATCAAAGCCGCCACCCATCCACCCATTATAAAAATTGTGGCTCTCGATTTGTTCACGTAGGAATGATAACGCAACGAGTGGATCACTCCGAAATACTGATTAATCCCGATCAGCAGGATGCTGAAAATGGACGCCGTACAGACGAAACTGGTGCTGGCTTGGGCAAAATAACAGAGCAGCTCATCAGAGGTTGCACCAAACAACACGTCAGATTGATTGGCCGTAACCGTGCTCGTTTTGACGAATTGCTCGCTAGTTTGGATGATTTCGATTGGTTTGTTCGAGCTGAACAGTTCTTCCTTGATGAGGATGTCTTCTTCGAAGCTTTGGACCGTTTGGTTGGATTCATAATGCGTGGGAATCGCTCTCTGGTCCACCACCAAGAGGGGGATTAGTAAGATGCTGGACAACAAGTTGGTCACCAGGAGATTTATGATAAATCTGAAAGAAAACAATTATCATTAGTTTGTTGGTACAGATCAATAGAATCATGTTGTGCCAATATATCATTTCGTTATTAACAAAATTACAATTGCAATGGAACCATGATACTTGGATTGTCTGTCTATTAATCATTTGACTGACTTTAAAAATATAGGAATAACCTAATATCTGAAAGATAATTCAAATAATTCTGAATGTGTCTTGGACTTTGATGTCGAAGAATTATGATATTATTATGATAACTTTTCATTATTTTACTTTCAGATTGTTTCTTGCTTTGATTACTGTACTTTGGTTGCAATATACAAAATTAAACTACTATGATGTACAGAGATGACAATAGTGGAAGTGATACAAATTTGATTGGTAAAGCAATCCAAAGATTAAATAAACTCATGGAAAAAGAGGAAAAACACTTAAAAGATCTGCTCATCACGTGACATGGATCTGAAATTTGTTATGTGGGCAGTAAAAGTGTTTATTTTTTTTTTACACTTGCAATTTATTGGACATTTCATAGAGTCATTTGGAAAAGCAATATATTAAGACAATTTTTCAACCACTATTCCAAAAGTTAAGACATACATTTTTTAAAATAAAAAAAATAAATATCAATTTGTCCAAAAACATACAGGGTGGTCCAGTTTTAAGTCAATAATTCACCATTTGATAGCTAATCAAAAAATAAGTTGACTTATTTTTATGTCATTTTTCTGACAATGAACATCCAAGACTTGTGAAAGTCCAAATTTGTACTGAATAGTCTAAAAACTTTTTTACTACTAGGAATGGTCTTATGATTCGCTTTCTCAGACTGCCATCCTGGTTGAGTGTCTGAAACTGGCATTCAAGAACTAAAAAAAGTCCGGAAATCAAGACAAAGATTGTATTGTGCATGAAACTCATTTTTTACTACTAAAAATAGTATAAAAGTTGACTTTTAATGCTAGAACGGACCTTACTCGGACTAAAGAGAGTCCAAAAGTATATTTTTAAGACTTTAATTGGTGTACAACTCAATTTTCTTCAACTTTCAACAAGTCAAGAAGTAAATTAAATTTTCGGACTATTTTATTAGTAAAAATTAGTTCTCAAGACAATTATTGTAGCATTTGGTACCAACATTTTTTACTTTTATTACTGAAGAAACTTGACTTTCGGAAATAGTCTTAAACTCGATTTTTCAGTCTTAAAAAGCACTAAAAACAGTCTGAATTTCTTACAGGTGCTACAATTTATTGCACCTATGAGTGTAGAAGTCAATTTAATAGTGAAGAAGCTTGAAATTACATTTTCAAGACTATGGTCAGTGGACACACTGGCTTTTAGGCCTGATAAGTCAAAAACTTTGTAAAGATAGTCTTGAAACTCGATTTGAGGCACTGAAAACAGCCTTAAAACACTAAAACGATTCTAGTTTATTAAGAAATACCCGAATTTTTAGCACAAGTGTCTAGAAGTCGATTTAATAGTGACAAAGCTTGGAATGCCATTTGCTATGTCAATAACTTGGTGAAGATAGTCTTGAAACTCGATTTTCCAAGCTGAAAGCAGTTTTGAAGCACTAAAAATAGTCCAGAATTCGAAGAAAATGAAAACGCAAAGTAAAAAGCACGAAAAGGTAGTTTTCAAGACAATTTTCATGAATCTGATGTCAATGTCCTGCATCTAAGACTATTTTCAAGACTAAAATGTCTACAAGTCAATTTTTAGTATTAAAGTCTCTCGATTTGCATGAAAACTGATTACAAACACAACTTTTAAGCTTCTGAAATTTTTATCTTTTCTAATTCAATTTTCAAAACTAAAGTCTTTTAGTTTGTCTGGAAACTATGAAAACTGGCTACAATAATATTTTTTAAACTTCTTAAGTGAATTTTCCGTTTCCAAGACAATTTTTAAGTTGGGTTAGGTTAGTTTTGGGTCTTTGACCGTAATAACGTGTAATAAAGTGCTTGTTCCAAATTTGATCAATATTGCCCCAACGGTCTGACAGTTATGAAAAAAAAAACGATTTTTTAAACAGAAATTTGAAGGACTGTATTTTCCTTAGGAAGTACTTTTCAGGAAAATGACATAATGAATGTCAACTTATTTTTTAATTGGATTGGTGAATTATTGACATTTAAAACTGGACCACCCTGTATAGGGCGTTCCAGTTAAAATAGATAACTCAACATGTGTCAAAAATTTGACAAATGTCATATGCCATTTTGCTGCTGCAACGTTGCTAATTTATTGGTAAGTCCACATGTGCAGCTTTTGCTTAAATAGCAGCACAGTGGGTAGTTTCTGATTGGTCAAAAAAAGCAGCTTTCAGCTTACTGCTTATTGTTAATCAATCACAAAGCACCCATTGTCCTGCGATCTACGTAAAATCTGCAAATGTGTATTGCACATGTCAGATCCAAATTAACAGAGATAGTCATTGGGGAAAATAATAAACAATCACCCTGTACATCAACTCTTTCTTCTGTAAAAGTATTTGAAAGGCAATAGTATCATATACATAACTAAAACATCCTGTAACTGCCGAATTAGGACCTGTCTTAGAGTACCTGTTAATAGAATATTTCAAATTCAGATTTCAATTTAGTTCAATCTGTTTTTATTACTAGATAACTATGTTAGTTGAAATTTTCACTATATGACTGTAAAAGGTGGTTAAAAAAAATAAAACTTTTCAAATCGATATATTGAATCACTCTGTAACTGTCAAAATAATCTTGTTAATGTCAAAGTAGTATTTCTGTCAGTTTAATAAAAAGGAGATAATAAAATAATAAAAATAGACCACCTGGTGGTCATAAGAAGAAGAATTGAAAAATGAGTAGAAAAGAGGTAAAATACGAGTATGAGAATACAATTTTAAATTGAATTGAAAAATTGGTATTATTTTGGAGTAAATTAGCAAAATTTTGTCCTAAAACTATCGAATTCACTCTCCATTTATTTCAATCGAGTTATTTGACGTTTGTACTACACAGGGTGTCTAAAATATATCAGGACACATCTTTCAATATTAATTTCTCCATTGCCTGAATATGCAGTTATCACGTAGAGCTTATTGCAAAATTAAAGGTTTTAGCCAGGCTTGTCTGCATTTATAAATTATTGAGTATTAGTGAAAGCCTGTGATTTAAGAATGAGAGAAAACACTTTAAAAAATCATAATTTTTCCACTGACAATTAGTAAGAGTTTAATTACGATTTAGAATTAATGGTTATCACACATTTAAAGTACTTTAAGAATTATGGAAAGGAATGTTAAAGTAAGCTTCTGAACAAGCTTTTAAGTAGATGAACGAGGTCTTCGCTTAACACATCAATTATTAATAATACAATGACAGTGTAGAATTTTAATATCAATTAGGTTGTGTTTTAGTTCTTATCATTAAACGAGGCGACTGAATAAACAGCAATAGTAATAAGAACTCCAAATTACTGACCTTAAAACAATAACTGGCTTTATTAGCATCTGATTAACGCGGTCTATAAATTGTACAATGTAAAGTTATATACCAGAATAGCTATTTATATAACAAAGTATAACTTCAAAAAGAATTAAGTTCCAAGAAATTGACAGTTATGACATATTATTCCCTAATGACTAATTTTGTTATACTTCATAAGTGTGTCTTGATTTTACTGTAAATATCTTTTTTTTTAATCCCCTGTATCATTTTTCCTACCAACGGCTCTTCAAAACAACCAAAATGAAGCATCTTAATACAGTGTGTCAAAAGTATTTCTTGATTCTTGTTTCCGCTTCTTGCTTCAGAATGACTGAATAATTTAAACACTTGGAACAAGGTTGTTCACTTTTGCACTGTATTTCATCCAATTGCCATTCTTTTTAAAGTAATAAAAATCAGTATAATATGAATTATTCATCTTAAATAAAAATAATTCCCACATTCTTAAACTGCAAGTATTTTATAACGTATTTACAAATGCAAATTATGCTTCAAATGAAAGCTGCTGTGAATGCTTTGCGAGTACAAAGCAGTACTTATGCATTTTATTATACAAAAGTGTCTCATAAGACCTACGCGAGCAACATTTAGTTATTTTACAAAAATAGTGAAGATTTATCTTAAAATTTGCATGTTGTGTAGGTTAGGTTAGTTTTAAAAATGTTCGCTGTGATCTCAGTTTATGCTACAATAGAATAATATGACGGAAATGTTTAGAGGAGTGGAATTAACTTTGTTGAACTTCAAGATAGTCAAAATACGCTTAAATAACGTTGACTTCTCTATTTTCTAGTAAATTCGACCTATTTTAATTATTCTGGTTGACGCATAACCATAAATCACGCAATTAGCGAGTAGTAAAAATCCCACTAACCCAACAAGTAGGTAAATAACAAAGTTTTAAACGGAAACCATTACCAACATAAATAAAAACAATAATAATTGATACGAATGTATAATTTCGTATGCAATGACAGGATTATTAGTACAATTTACTTTTTTATTACAACTTTCAGGAAATAGAACACTTTCCGTTTCTCCTCTACAAACAATTTTGTAATGTTTTATTAAAGTATTAGTGGTAGATTGAATTGCTTTTGATTTGGCAATAGTATTGACTTAGATTTATAGCATTAATCTGATTACACACATACCGGTTTGGAATTGTCCGGAGGTTCCGTCTTCTGCCAAATATGATCAACAGAAAAGCGTTGGCCGTTACTGCTATAATTGAAGAAGTCACCAAGGCAACGGTCACTAACCAGTGATAATTCGAATCCATTTGTGGCCTGGAATTAAAAAAAATATATATTAATTGACAGTGTACAATAGTAGTGATCCATATAACCAGTTCCAGGAATGAATTCCATTCAATTAACTCGTGTCAATTGTGAGCAATGAACAATAACAACAACTTGAAAAATTGAATTGCATAATTCAGATTTTGATGAAATGAGGACGACTTTGACTGAAACAATCTATAATGGTGTTATCGAATGCAAGTATCGCAATAAGTGTCGATTTCACGGACCCGATTAGTAGCCGAAGCTATTGACATTGTAACTGTTTTTTTCACCAAACTAGGTATAATGTTCACTACACATACACTAAAACTGATTTTTAATTGATTTTTCGCGGTTACAGCAATTAAGTAGCTGAAGACGATGTAGCAATTTGATGTGGGACTTTAAGGTATAACAGACTGAAACTGGGTTAGATAATCACGGATATGGCATAAGAAATGTTCGAGGAGAAAGCCCGCAACAATTTCAATATAGAACGACCGAATATAAAATTTCTTTGCCATAAGTCACAGATTGAACGAGCAACCAGAATTTTGTTAATCATTTTTTCAATTTTTATGACAATATTATCACATTGAATAACTTTGCTTGAATGTTCTGTTACGTAACCACTAAAACAAAAATATTTTACGGTGCAAAACCTTGAGAAAAAGTGCTTTGACCAGCATACTCGCCAGACCTGAATCCTATCGAAGATATGCTCCCTAAGCTAAGCTTTACAATAAGCCACCAAAAGCTTGATTTATATACAGAGTGATCAAGTGATACACTGACCGTAATCTAAGTTTTTTAATTTTTTTTTTTAATTTATAGCTTCTACTATATATACTATGTCAAGTTATTCTTATGTAATTCCAGTATAAAGAAAATGCTTCAGTCGAATACACTTTCATGTGTATAATTGTGATTTTATCGTTATCAATTAAAAAGCCAGTCATTCTTTTTTAACAAAAGGTTGATACAAGATTTGTTGCAATTTTTATAAAAAGATTTAAATAAGTTGCATAATATAAGAACAATCAAATATATCTTTAAAGGAAGCTAATATTATCTTTTAATAAGTTTTTCCATTTTTTTTTACTTTTTTCTGATCCTAAGCCAAATACAGAGTGAATCAGTTTATATGAGCAGTACTCTTGATCAGCACAGTAGGTAGTTTCGGAATTTTTGACTAAAATATTGGAAATTCTGCTACTGGTACTGATTAAATACTTCTAATAATATTTTGGTTGCAAAGAGTTATTAGTATATTTATAAAGTCCTGAACCATAATTTATCACACAATCTCAGTGCATACAATCTGCATTTATTTTCATCTCATTGATTACATTGGTAACAAAAGCAAATACGGTGGTAAATCATGATTCATAATTATATTTACTCTAGGAAGTATAAATAATAATTTTGTACCGTACTTATTATTTAATAAAGTAACCTATTATTAGATTTAGGATTATTATCAGAAGGAAATGTTTGACTGACACCACACACAGGAAATTATTTAAAAACATTTAACTAGAATTTTCTATGCAAAACTAAAATATAGATGTAAAATTATTGGTAAAAATCTTCTGATACAGCACTGTAATTTCAGTAAAACAATTTTTTTTACATTACTTAACCCGGCACTGTATTGTACAGGGACTTTCACTGGAGACTGACCAACCCCCCTTTTTGGGCTGCCCTGTATGTAATTAAAGAAACTGAGATAGCCATTGGATGTAGTTTAAAAAGTTGAATCAAAAAATTAGTACCAAAATATTTCTAACCTTCAAATAGAAGAGCTACAGCCAATAATGGTGTTTCTTCTAATGGATTTAACTATTTTCGGAATTTGTTTTTTGACAAACCTTGTATATTGATAAAAAAAATATAGGAGGACCATTTATTAATTATAACTCTGGAATCATAGCCATAAACAAATGAGGGTAGAATATAAGACATGTTTTACAATTTTACAACAAACTAAAATAAAATATTAGGAAATAAAAGAAAAATTTTTTTTTTTTAATTTTGTGGTCATTTTTTAATTCAACTTTTTAAACTACATTAAATGGATATTTTTTCTTAAGTGGTAATGGTTGGATTAGGCCAGAAAAAAGCAGACGTTTATTGTCTACCACGAGTCGACGTTTCGACCACTGTTGGTGGTCATCCTCAGGACTCTAAAATTTTTATTATTCCTGTTTACATAGTGGTTACACTGAGGGTGTAGAATACATATCACAATTTAGCTCACAAAAATTAGCTTAATACATGAACTGACTCAATTTATATGATTGTTATAACACATATACATAATAAAACATAAATAAAAACACTTAATTATAATATAATTAAAGGACAAGCCTAAATCATGTAGATTTAGTACAAAAACAAAGAAAGGAACAAACTAGGGACAGGCAACACCAAAAACTTACGTGTAGTTTAAAACGCCTTAGTAAGGGTCTTCAAAATGTAGGACACATGTAACTCCATCATTGCACACATTTATAAATTGAACTATTTGTTCTAGATTCAATTCTGTACTATTTATTTTGTTTTACAGTAATCAGCGTGCTTGCAATGTGTAGTGGGATTCACTTCTTGTACGCTCTGAACACAATTTAACTCGGTTATTTCGATGTTTCTTCGAGTCTAACTGCCTATTTATCATCTCAGCATGCCGGATTTTTGCATGTCAATGGAATGTGTTTATTTACTCCTTCATAGCTGTAAACTTAGATTAAGGTGGATGTCGACATTGATTGGAAATCATTGTTTTATGTTTAAGAAATATATTAAAATAGCAAGAATTTAAACCTTCAATATCTTCTTTTTTATTAACATGATGTCTCTCCTTTTTTATAGCAATCATTTCATGTATCAATCTCTTTTTTAAATTTTTTTGTTTTCCAATAATCTTTGTGTTTGTAAAATCAAATGTATGAGCGAGCGTTTCTGAGTGTTCTGCCAAAGCGGTCTTTTGTTTTGACTGTAAGAGGTTTTGAGGTCGCACACTTCTTTGATGTTCCAATAACCGTGTTCGCAAATACCGACCTGTTTGGCCAATGTAGCAACAGTTACAATTTTGACACGGAATTTTATAAATCACATTACTTTGATAATCTATTGGTGTTTTAGTTTTAAGTTGTGTAAAATATTTTTTTAACGTATTTTCAGGTTTGTACGCGATTTTTACAGTGTCTGATTCAAGCAACCTAGAAACAGTTTCTGAGAGACCTTTAATGTATGGTATTTTATAATATTTACAAATGGAATGATCACTTGAGTTATTGGTAGTTTGTTTCCTAAGTAATTTATTTATTAATTTTTGAGGATATGAATTTTTAGTTAAGTAGATTTTAATACTCTCTAAATTCTTTGTGTGAAAGTTTGGATGGGAAAGTTTAATTGCTCTATTTTGTAGGTTTTTTATTATATTAGCTTTATGTTGGAAAGGGTGTTGTGAAAAGCTAATACAGTGCGTTTTTTTTAACGCGCAACATAGGATTTCACGTGTTAAATTTTTAAGCCCATGTTAGACCATGTTATTTTGGAACTACAAGTATAAAACTTGACGGGTGGCTGTTTCGTACCCTGAAGCTTAAGTAAGTTTACCAATTCGGCCTAAAAAGTGTTAAAAAGCTTGCAAAAAATCATCTTTTTTCGAAAAGGTTTTGTCGTTTCATACTCCCTGTATGCATTGTTGTTCTTTGTTGTTTTTGATACTGGCACGGCAGGTAGCAGGTAAAATTTGGCGTAGAAAGTAAAACAGGGTGATCATTAACTTTATATCAAGAAAGTTAAGAACAAAAGAAGTATTTTTATAAGTGAATTGTTCAAAGTGACCTCCGTTTGAAGCCAAACAGTATTCCAAACAATCATAAAATGCCCTTTTCAAAAGATGTCGGGTCGTGATGCAGTCAAAATATGTCACTTTACCTGCTACCTGCCCTGCCAGTATAAAAACAACAAGGAACAACAATGCATACAGGGAGTAT
This sequence comes from Ips typographus, assembly GCF_016097725.1. NCBI lineage: Eukaryota > Metazoa > Arthropoda > Insecta > Coleoptera > Curculionidae > Ips > Ips typographus. Next base: position 7,819,086 of record NC_138424.1, read on the forward strand.
GGAACGATAAAATCTTTTCGAAAAAAAATGATTTTTTTCCAGTTTTTAATCACTTTTTAGACCAAATTGGTAGACTTACTTAAGCTTCAGGGTACTAAAGACACACCCGTCAAGTTATAGACTTGCAGTTCCAAAATAAAATGGTCTAACATGGGCTTAAAAATTTAACACGTAAAATCCTATGTTGCGCGTTAAAAAAAACGCACTGTATAATAAAAAACCTACAAAATAGAGCAATTAAACTTTCCCATCCAAACTTTCACACAAAGAATTTAGAGAGTATTAAAATCTACTTAACTAAAAATTCATATCCTCAAAAATTAATAAATAAATTACTTAGGAAACAAACTACCAATAACTCAAGTGATCATTCCATTTGTAAATATTATAAAATACCATACATTAAAGGTCTCTCAGAAACTGTTTCTAGGTTGCTTGAATCAGACACTGTAAAAATCGCGTACAAACCTGAAAATACGTTAAAAAAATATTTTACACAACTTAAAACTAAAACACCAATAGATTATCAAAGTAATGTGATTTATAAAATTCCGTGTCAAAATTGTAACTGTTGCTACATTGGCCAAACAGGTCGGTATTTGCGAACACGGTTATTGGAACATCAAAGAAGTGTGCGACCTCAAAACCTCTTACAGTCAAAACAAAAGACCGCTTTGGCAGAACACTCAGAAACGCTCGCTCATACATTTGATTTTACAAACACAAAGATTATTGGAAAACAAAAAAATTTAAAAAAGAGATTGATACATGAAATGATTGCTATAAAAAAGGAGAGACATCATGTTAATAAAAAAGAAGATATTGAAGGTTTAAATTCTTGCTATTTTAATATATTTCTTAAACATAAAACAATGATTTCCAATCAATGTCGACATCCACCTTAATCTAAGTTTACAGCTATGAAGGAGTAAATAAACACATTCCATTGACATGCAAAAATCCGGCATGCTGAGATGATAAATAGGCAGTTAGACTCGAAGAAACATCGAAATAACCGAGTTAAATTGTGTTCAGACTCAGAGCGTACAAGAAGTGAATCCCACTACACATTGCAAGCACGCTGATTACTGTAAAACAAAATAAATAGTACAGAATTGAATCTAGAACAAATAGTTCAATTTATAAATGTGTGCAATGATGGAGTTACATGTGTCCTACATTTTGAAGACCCTTACTAAGGCGTTTTAAACTACACGTAAGTTTTTGGTGTTGCCTGTCCCTAGTTTGTTCCTTTCTTTGTTTTTGTACTAAATCTACATGATTTAGGCTTGTCCTTTAATTATATTATAATTAAGTGTTTTTATTTATGTTTTATTATGTATATGTGTTATAACAATCATATAAATTGAGTCAGTTCATGTATTAAGCTAATTTTTGTGAGCTAAATTGTGATATGTATTCTACACCCTCAGTGTAACCACTATGTAAACAGGAATAATAAAAATTTTAGAGTCCTGAGGATGACCACCAACAGTGGTCGAAACGTCGACTCGTGGTAGACAATAAACGTCTGCTTTTTTCTGGCCTAATCCAACCATTACCACTTAAGAAAAAATACCTTACAGAGGCTACTACCAACCAACTACACAAAAAATTAAATGGATATTTCAGTTTTTTTAATTACATACAGGGAAGTCAGAAAAAGGGGGTTGGTCAGTCCCCAGTGAAAGACCCTGTACAGTCTATTTTTAAGTGTTTTCGATACAGCTTTGTAATCTAGATTAAGTTTTCTATTTATTGTGCCCCAAATTCCTTAAATTGCAATTCACTTTCTTCTCAAATACTCAAATAACCCAAGTATTATTGTTTTTTATCTTTTTCGAATACGGTTCTGTAATATGAAGGGAGGTGACCATTTTAGGCAAAACAAATACTGTTTACGTGTTTAAACTTGAAAATAACCTACTGATGTGGGTTTGTATTTAAACTTAGTGATTTATTCAGTATTCCATAAAAGCTAAATGTTTCTAGCACACTTGCGCAAATGATTAACCTTTCGCCCTCACAGAAACTTGTTTATCCATTTTTAGTTCCAATTTAAACGAATTAACCACTCCTCAAATTTTTCAGTAAAATGCCGAGTTTACATATTGAAAACTTACATGTTACCAACAACAATGGCAAAATTCCAAAATTTCTTGGAATATTTGGCAACTTGGCTAGTGGCAACAGTTGCAATGTTTAACAACAAACGAGAATTTCTATAGATAATTATTACTTACTCGATACACTAGAGTAAAGATGAAAGTACACAGAAACTGGATATAACTGAAAAACAACCTATTTATAAATAAGGTAATACAAAGGGATTAGTGGGAGTATTAGTATAATAAAATGCACTAATATTGCTTCATAAATCCAAGTAGTAAAGGAAGGTTTTCCCTAGATTTGCAAAGGTTTATAAACTGATAAAAATAGACACAGAGCTAGACAAAATTAGTTAATGAGGCAAGCAATACACTAAAATCAATAAACTACACAGAAAAGCAAACTATCAAATGGACGTCAGCTGTTTTATATTTAATTGTTATACTCCCAAATTAAATGGTTTGGTAGATTAATAATAATTATTAATAATTATAATAAAGAAATAAATTTGGTTTAACACAGTATGGTTCGTGTGTGGGTGAAATTATTTAGTGTTTATTAAAAAAACATGTGTACTTTGGACACACCTTAAATTAAAATACATCTAAATACACTTAAAAAATGGTAAAACATGAAATTTTTGTCGTCAACTTAAGTGAAAAACATAAAAAAAGCTAAACTTGGTCGATAATAATAACTGAAAAGCTTCAATTAACGTGCATTATGTTTAAAAAAGTAAAAAAATAAACTGAAAAAACTGAGAAAAAGAACATCTTAATAAATACACACCAGACACAAACTAGAAAGACCGAAAAATACCAAAACGGTGACAAATGTAAAAATAAACTAGAATTACACACAAAATTGATTACTGTAGTGGATTCAGAAATTTTGGCAACACTGTATATAAGTTCTTAATGTAAATTTTTACCTGTAATTTTCGGACTTGCAAATTACATTAAATTGGTAAATTATTAATACAGTCTGATAAAAAAAATAAAATTAAAGGACGTCATATTAAAAAAAAGTGCACAGTTGCCACAGTGTAGAAAACATTTTTTAAAATACGACTTTTTTATACACTAAATAAATGAAATTGCGAATAGCAACTATATTTTCTATCAGTTTCTTAACACGACCCTTTTTTGAAGGACCGATTTAATTTTTTTTTTCACTGTTTGAGAAATACAACACACTGTATATTTATGTTTATTTCAACGTGCTTTTCAGCAAAAAGTTTGACAGAAAAACGACAACGGTCTGATGGTAATGTTATGCCAAAGATATTAACTTTCAGGCAATTTAGTTTGATTTTTACTGTATCGTTTTCTCTGTGGAAATGTGGCACAAAACTATGTTCATTTTTCAGATACTAGTATAGCTTTGTCAATATTTGACACAATGACCAGAGTTTTTTGATTTTCAATTCAGGGACAAGTGACCCATATTTACTCTGTAATTTCTAGAATAAACTGTCACGTGATAAGGTGTGATCTACACAAAGAAAAAACAGCTAAAAAAGATGAAAAAAGGAAAATCAATTAAAGAAAGCCAAAAAATTGCAAAATTGCAAACAAACAGAAATAAACATCATATTAAAATATTGACTAGACAAAATACAGTAAATTGACTGATAACTTAATTGTTAGTTTGTTTCTAACATTACGTTTTGTTAATACTTTTAGTACGTAACCTCAAAACAATTTAATGGAAACATTGAGTCAACTTAGCACTGCAGGCTCAAAATACCAGGACAAATCCATCACTAAACACGTCAAACTGTATATTTTAAGAAACTTGAAATGATTTCATTCATAGCTTATTAATGATAAAAAAAGAGGCCAAAACTACGTATATTCATTGAACCAAACTAAATTCATCTCCTAATTGGATTGGCAATGACGGAAATGATGCATAAGGTGGGTGTGAGAGAGCTTTAGTGCCAATTTTTAAAATTGGTAAACAAAAAGGAATCAAATTTTGTGGAACTTTTCAAAATATTTCCATTTGTTTTGTGTTCTAATACGTTGCTGCAAGCAAATTTTTGTTAAGATTATTTTTTTACGCTTGAAGTAGGAAAGGAAAAATTACTGACCATTCACGCGAAAAGTTGCATTGTTTCATAGTATTGATTCCGGTCGGAATTCAAGTACAACCAAAGAGTTTTCAGGGTTATTAAGGGACTTTACATGTTCATAAAGTTATCCAACCACAACAACAACAATTACTCAACACACGCTTGTTTAGTCTAAGGACTAGCTGATTCATTTTTGGTTTCAGCAAATTTGAACTGAATATAGTATAATTAACCTAAATTAAATCAAAAAGCCTTTCAAAGCAACACTCTGGAAAACCTAAATAAAACTTCAAAGACATACATCATCAATTTTTAAATAAAAAAGATTACAGTCTGTTATATTGAAACCATCACGTTAATTGACCTATCAATGACCAAATTTGTTTACGTAAACAGCGTGACTTTGCTACAATCAAACATCGATTGCATGTTGGTGAATCGATTCTTTGGAAAAAAAAACGATGTAACCCAATTTTTCCGCACTCTGTACACGTGTAGATTGCGTTAATGCATTGATGTCAGTAAGTGACGCCATTTTTGGTTAAAATTTACTTAAAATTAAGAAAAGTTAAAGGTAATTGTTATCCAGTAAAAATTACTTTAAAGTGAAGTGATGGAAAATTTACTATTACTTGCATGTCATTTATTCGAAAATAAATCAATTTCACTTTCTCAGAAAGTATGTGCTGACCTCATAATGTTTTTGTAGCCAAAATAACAACCAAAATTGAAAGTTGACTTTAGAGTAACAACAATATTATTCATTTATGTTTTTCTAGCAAAAGAACATTATAATGTCAATTTGTCAAACGTATTATCAACTTAACTGACGTATGTTTTTCTGACAGTTGAGAAACCAGAGTAAATGAAGTAACAGTCAAAACCACTCTTAAATTAAGTTAAAGTACTCACCTGATCAACAACTTATAAAGTTCTGTTGGCTTTTTAGCAAAACATTGATTTTCAATATTTGTTTCTTCCTACATTTTTTTTTATATGAATAATTCTATATTTTCCACACTTGTTTGTGTATTTTCGAAAATTTGCATGACAAAGGGATATACAGGATGCCTCAAAAAGCTTCGACAAAATGCTAGTTACCACAAAGTTTTTCCAACTCATTTGACTTCAAAAACTTGACCTTTTGTATGGTCAGGTCTTACATACAGAGTGATTAGAAAAGTTATTTTGGTTTATATTTAAGTAAAACTGATGCTTTTTTGAAATTCATGTTATGACTAGAGTCGGATTAAAAAGCACTAAAATCGTGAAAAAAAGCGCTTAATAAACAAAATTATTTTCTTCAAACAAGCAAAAAATCTGTAAAAAAGGACAAAACTCTTTCAGAGATGCAATATTTTTTTGAGTTCAACTTCTAGAAATTTTTTGAAGATTTCAAATTGCTTTAGAAGCATACGGAAGATTTTAGACTGTTTTGAAAACTTTCAAAAGTTTTTTGAACTACTTGAGAGCATTTGGAAGGTTTTTGGACTGTTTAAACAGCATATTGAAGGTTCTGGAATGCTTTAGAGGCATTTGGAATCTCTTACACAGTTCACAAAATATTTTGGAAGCTTCCAAACTGCTTTAATATCTTCTGGGAGCTTCTAGACTAGTTGAATAGCGTTTGGAATCTTTTAGACTGTTTTAAATACTTTTGGAAGCTTCTAGACTATTTTGAAAGGCTTTAGACTGCTTAAGCAGAGTTTCTGTAGTGTTTTGAAATCTTTTTAGACTACTTTAGGAGCATTGAAGATTCTGAACTGCTTTTAAGACGTGAATTTGAAATTTTGAAAGCTTTGAAACTGCTTTAGAAGCATACGGAAGCTTTTAGACTGCCTTGAAATTTTTTGAGAGCTTCTAGACTAGCTGAAGATTATTTGGAAGCCTTTAGAGTGTTTTAAAAGCTTTTGGAAGCTTCTAGACTGTTTTGGAAGGCTTTAGACATATTTTTGAGTTTCTGTAGTGTTTTAAAACATTATTAGACTACTTTACAAGCATTTGGAAGGTGTTTGGGCAGTTTAAAGAGCCTTGAAGGTTCTGGACTGCCTTTAAGACATTTGAAACCTTGTAGACGGTTTTAGAAACTTTTGAAAGCTGTTAAACTGCTTTAGAAGCATACGTATTTGATAATACGTATAAGATAAATTGAAAAGCATTTGGAAGCTCTTAAACTGTTCTAAAGACAAGCTTCTAGGCTGCTTTGTATGCTTTGCAAGGCATTTTAGAGGTTTTATAGTGTTTTGGAATGTTTTTACATTTTTTTAGACTACTTTAGGAGTATTTGAAAATTTTTTGGTCAGTTTAAATTTGTAAATTGATACTTATACATTTTGCAACATGTTTTTGTGGATCAGAAGCCTTCAATATCTCAATATAGCAATTTTTTGTCAAAGCAGTTATTAGTTTAGTTTATTTTTAAAAACTTGAAAAGCTTGTTTTGTAAAAAACTAGTTAAACCATACAAAAATAGCAGTAAATAAGCACAAAAAAACTAAAATAAGCACAAAACGAAGAAAAAAGAAAAAAAAGCATCAACAAAATCTGTCAAATGACGCGTTTTTGCATAAATCGTTCACATATTAGATGTCAAAAGTTGGTTGCTTTTATTATTTACAAAAAGCAAAATTTCTAGAAATCCGGACTCTAGTTATGACATATTGAAAATTTCAAAAAAAAAAACTGAGATATAACAAAATACCATCATAATACAAATCTGAAAAAAGTAAGATCAGAAAATGTAAATCGCAATTATCCATCTTTAATCATTTAGAGTCTTCGAAATAATGAAAATCTCAATTTTTAATACTTATTATCTTGAAAACAACATTTATATGGATATTACCTTAAACTTACTTACTTACTTGACATTGCTCATTTAGTTTATTACAATACATTATCTATTACCTTTATCACGTAATTAACGTAAAAAAATACCATTAACAATTACCATATAGCAATTTCTTTAAAAAATATATTTATGATAAAATGTATGAATGATTTTTACAATTTTTGACACTGTATCTTCCAAAGTCATCCCTATGTGGACTAGGGAAGTTAAATTGTTTCGTTACATTAAAGCCTCAACAATATGCAGTCGCTCTTTTTAGAGACATCCTGTATATTTTAGAATTTCTGTGTACCAACTGTATAAACTGATGAATAGAAATTTGTAGGTATTATTTTATACAGTACAGTACAACATTGAAACTGGTTTTTCGTATCTGAATTTACCGAATTCAATTATTAAACAAATGATTGGTGGCTCAAAAATCTGTGTTGTGTTTTAGAAAGACTGGAATAGAATTTTAGGACTATAACGTATAGGGAATTCCCCAAAATTGAAAAAGCCAACACACAATCAGCTACCTCTAACAGAAATTGAGCAATAAATTTCGCAGACAATGAAGCAATAAGAAAAGCCACTAATTTATTTAAAGGCGTCCATTTTTAGATTACCCGATGAGTAAGGTGGGCAGTGGTAAGATCCAGGTGTTAGCTTACGAAAGGTCTATAAATACGAATCCAATACATTTTAGATTTTTTTTCCTGATCGTGGGAGCGCCCATTTGAGTCAATTAAGTTGCTAATTTATACCGGTAACGAACTTTCAAAGCTCTTTACCTTGGAATATGGCCAAATTAGAGAGTTAGCATCATCAAACGAAATGTATGTCTACTTGTTGCTGCAATTTTGCTGACAGGTGTGTGTAACCCATTTGAATGGCCTGATAAAAAATGTAATAAATTTGACATCCACGTGTGTATAACTTGGTTGTAATTATTTTTAGTTAATGGGTAAGTAGCTACACTCGCACTATTTTTAAACCGTCGAGTTTGTGTTTTAGCACAGTAATTAAATTTAGAATAATGGCGTCAGAAAGTACAGGTTGATGAAAGATATTTGAATCCTTTATCAACTACCAAATCACATCATCAAACCATCAACTTTGCAGCAAATTACGTCACCGAAAATAATTAAGAAGAATTAACGAAGACCCACGTTGAATTGAACAGGATGTTGTGCAAAAACCCCATGAATGCCAAACAGTATTATTGTGGGTTCACTTAACTAAAAATAAATCAATTGATTTTCCTACAATTCAATCAAGATTTTTACTCATTCAATGAAATTCCAATCTTATCTAACACTAAACAACTTTTATTCACTTGAAATCATATTAAATAAACGCTGTAGAATTCAAAACAAGCCATTAATTTCATATCGATGGGAGTTTCCTCCTCTGGGAATTTTACAGTTCTGACTCAGTGTTCAAAAGTCGACGTTCTCTCAAATTTACGCACTTAAATCACAGTTAAACCGATAAATTACATATTCCAGATGGAAAAAATTTATGCAGACATGTAGGTGGGTTTTTAAAGGGGGACCATGAGTCAACCGGAGGCAAGGACCTCGTCCCGACTAATTTCGACTTGCATTCAATGTTATTATTATTGTTAATTTTTAGGTTTTGACATTGGCATAATTTCGTATCAGTGAAGGAATTCTGGTATTGGGTACAATAGGAATCATCTCAAAGTGTTATCAACAGACTGATGTAAACAATAACTGTATTATCCAAACTATTAAATTTTGATTGGCGGTTGTTACTAAAATTCACAGTGTTGCCAACCATGTACAAGGTTTTTATATGACTGACTTTTTTGATCCTTTTTTGCTTGGGTCTGTTTTTAGGTAACCAAATACATGACAACACAGCATGTTTAAATTAGTGTTTGACACATTGGTCACTATTCTGAATTTAGAAAATTTCGGTGTTTTTTGAGGGTTATACTAGATGATAAAATATTATTTTTGTTGTTCAAATGGTGGTGGTCCACTGTTCGTGGTTTGTGATTGGTCAAAAAAGGATGCAAGCTGAAAGCTGCTTTTTTGACCAATCACAAACTACAAACAATGGTGAGAAGAGCTAACTATTAGAAATCATTGAATTAGACAAAGTTGGCAAACAAACTTTATTCTTGACATGTGACAGTTTTGCAAAATTTGCGCCAGTTCCTCACATGATCACTTTATCAGACTGATCGATATCTTGTGACTAACCATCCAATTAGGTCACATGTCACTTAGAAAGTATGTTGCCAGCTTTATCTATATCTTTCTTTTTTCTTATCACTGGTTTTCTATGTTATGTTGTTTCAATGTTTGATGTTAATATCTTTATTTACTACCAATTTTCTAAAAGTATCAATTTTAAAACTGACTAGAAAATCCAAAATGGCCGCTACAAGTTTGAGTGTCTTGATAAAAGGTGAAAACGTTAAAATGGCGCCTCGCAGTGTGCGCAAGTCAAAATGGTGACCTTTATAATGTGGAGCAAAATTTAAAATCATAGATGAGCTTTTAAACTGAAAATCACTGATTTGATTGAACTATGTAATTTCTGAACTGTAGTTGAACTCTGAACTAGCTACGATTTTATGCGCCATCTAGCGGTAACCGGATAGTTGAAACTTGTCATATATCAATAAACGAAAAAAGTGTTCTCATTCCATTCAGCTTATGAGTTTAAAAAATCAAATGAGAAGTACTCGATTTATTCGTGAATTTTTAAATTACAATTGAGAGCCCCACCTACTGTTTATTTCAAGAGAAAGAAAAAAATACTATAAATTGTTGTATGTCATATTTGTCAGAAAAACTGATTTTTACTTCTTATTATGCCCTCTAATGGTCAAGTCTCGCAGTTTTTTCGCCCTCTATACTAGAAAGCCTAAAATGTCACTTTTAATGGCGGCGTTAGCGGTTTTCGTTTTATACACAAACGTATGCAGATGCAGTAAATATGTTTTTCTTTATTGTTTCGTGTAGTTGAGTGCAAGTTGTGAGTGAAAAATCAAAAAAATGTTCATTTCTGATCCAGATATGTATAGATAAGGCTTTTTTACACAATCAAGTCCAGCCTAAACAAATTGGTTACAACATTTGTCCTGGAAAGTACAACACAAAGCAAACTAGTTTAAACACTGTTCAGTATAAGAAAATCTGTAAATCCTTGAAACTAGGTAAGCAAAACTGGTAAATGGTTCTTATGTTATTACGAAGAACATTCATTCAAAATTATTTTTGTTGCTCTCACAATGAAGGATGCTTTAAAATGTAACTCACATACCTGTGCATGTAACAAGTACCTAATAAGTTTACTGTACTAGAAAGCTCTTGTACCTACCATTGAGTATATTGTTGGAGTTAAATCATCCCACTTCAAAGTGTTGGATCCGGTTTTTTGTAAAGTAAAAACCTGACACGGTTGGGTTTTTTTCTGAATTGCTGTTACAATGTGGCTTGAAAAACTTATGAACGGCAGCAAACAAAAATAACTTACGCAAATAACCTCAAGTTTTGGTTTTAAACCGTAAAAATTCATCTAATCCTCAAAAAACTCAATTTCCACAATACAAACTGTCACCACTATTCCCGCCATATTGGAATTTTTGACAAGCACCTTCTAGGCTTTCTAGTATAGTAGGCGGTGCTAAAGTCCGTTTCAGGGCTAGTGGCAGTGACGTAATAATTGTCATTTCTTTTCTATTACATGTGAACTGAGCGAGATGGAAATTTGACGTATATGTTATTAACAAAATTTTAAACTAAAATGAATTGTTTGTGTACTTGTATTTGTAACTTTGTTATTACAAAAGGTCCGTTCGCAGAAGCAATCCCTGACTGGTTTCCAACTCAAAAATAGTAAATGTCAAGTTTCATTGGTTGAATGCTCACGTGACTATGACGTATTGTGACTTGTGTGACCAATTGATGTATCTATTTCTCTGATTACTAGTTGGAGATTCTCTCTGCGAACAGACCTAAATACAATTATTTTCGTTTTGTGTCATTTTGACAGCAGAATCATGTTCTCAAAGTCAAAATTTATTTTGTTTTGAATAGCACACTAAAATGGGGCTGGATATGCAGTAGCCAGTTTTGACAGTCTCAGAAAAACTCATTTTTAGATAAATTTTTGTGCAATTTTCAAAAAAATTGTCGTTGACCAGACCAGGCTACGTTGTACCGTTAAGCCACTAGAGGGCGTGAAAGTTGATCATTTTTTTTCGGATATTTTCAACAACTTTTACTAGATATGGCAAACATACATTTTTCTGAACAGCGCATCGTTTGACCTTAAAAAATAATAGAAAAAACTTAAAATATAGAATTTCTGCCTTTTTTACAGGGGAATTCCATGAATTTTTTAGAAAAAATTTTGAATTTTCAAAATTGTCTTTGACTACCTATATAGTTTTAGATTAATAATAAAAATGTGATGTGAGGTGTCAGTTGTCAAAGTGTCATTTTTTAAGGGTGCCACGCCCTAAATACTATCAAAATTGCCATAATTTCAATGTCATCTCCGAAACCTTGCCAGTTAGAGCAAAATGGACGTCAAGTTCGTGTATTCCAGTTTGAAATTAGTAAAAAAGGTCACTTTGATTGAGCAAAATCCAATATGGCCGCGGTTAGTATGGTAGGCCCACAAATCCCAATTTTGAATCAAAATTTCGTGCATTTTTCCAAAAAAACGTCCATAACTCACTTATTTGATATATTTTTATAACACGTCGCATAACAAAAGAGAGCTAATGAATAGGGCTATCACGTGACTCGGGCCGCGCAAGGCTAAGTTGTACCGTTTGGACGCTAGAGGTCGTCAAAGTTGGCTCTAGTTTTCTTTGGATATCTCAGGAACGCTTCAAGTTAGAAATCAAAAATCAAGCACCTAGTTGGTATGCAACTTTTATCATCTTTACACTTTTGTGTTGTCACTGCCACTTCTCCTGGGACAGAAAATAGTTTCTCGACCTCCCTTATTAGATCCCCCGGTACAGGGTGATTAATTGAATTTTCTTTCTCAACTCTCGTAGATATTTGTTTCTACTTAATTTTTAATAAAACCAGTAAACTACTGTACTTTCCATATACACAACCAAAGTATTCCAACTAGTTTGATTCTAAAACAGTTCAAAATCACGAACCAAACTCTTCCTGTTTTATCTACCTGACATTTGTACGTGCAAGTTACCGGATCAGTTTTCCTGGTCCATTTATAAACCTGCCTGTATCAGTATTTCAATAATATTTTGAAATCACACGAATAAACATGTTTTTCGATTTAAAAGTAATGTAGAGTCTTGTGAACTCTGAAGAAAAACACTGTTGCATTCTTGGTTTTATGTTTCTTCTTGGTAACAGTTAGGTGGAACATTCTTTCTTTAATTACCAATTCATCAATCAAATTTGTTGTATTATTAGTCTTTGTAATTAGCACCTCAACACCCTATTAACATACTAAATTTAGAATCTTAGAAAGTTAGCAAATTTGAATTTATGCACCAACATCTTTACGCATACACTGAAAAACTGTTGTGTCACTTTAACATAAAACATTTTGGGAAAACGGAATTTATAGTAATTTCCTTGATTTGGATGACGCACAACGTGACATCACTGTTCCTATTATTACCAAAACCAGCAACAAACCGAAATTCTTATTAAAAATCAATGACAAAATCACTTTAAAAGTATCTACAAACCGAATTCACGTAACGCAAACAAGGTCAAGATTCCTTATTGTTTTGTTTTTTTCTTAAATCTCATTGATCCGCCCAATTGTAATCATCCGAGTACAAGAATTTCATTCATATTTACCTTCACAATTTTCAGTGTCACCATAAATGATCACCGATCTGTTGATTCAGATAATTTTAAACTGTAATTTGTTTATAATATTAACATTCGGGCTATTTGCGTCAGGGTATTGAAATCCGATATTAAACAAAAGATGTTTGAAATTCGATTCACGTACGGTGCTAATTATGATTTAATTAACTTAAACAATGAAATAAAAACAGTAAATTTCGTAATTTAACCGGATTTTTTTCGTGTCAAATAATGCTAAAAAATTACTTTCCACACGTCTATAAATAAGTTCCTGAATACTGGTACGCTAGTTAAAAATGAAAAATGTTTTAAATATTAATAGAAATAGTTGAATACTTAAATAGAAATATGATGGAAAGGTGTAAAGACAGATGAACGGTAGCTCATTGGTGAAAATGGTTATTTACGTTATACGTGTATTGTGTAGCTAACATAAAATTTATTAAAACTTACTGTCAGTTTATACTAATTTATATTTTATTTGAGTGAATTATAAAGGATTTAAGCCACCATACATAAAGATACTGTCCTGTAGTTTTTTTCAGAAGAGATAAAACTCAATTTTCATTGTTCAAAAGACCAAAAAAACGACTTTAAAAATTAGTTTAATCCATTTCAAGACTCAAAATAAAGTTTGAAAAATGTGAAAATTGACTTCCCAAGGGAATTCTAAAAACAATTTGGGTATTTTGTAATTGAAAATCAAATTTTAAGGGTCAAAGTTTGAAAAAGTGAAAAAATTACTCCAAAAACTAATTATTAAATCTGAATGCCAATTTTCAAAATTAGCAGAGTACATTTTCAGATTGGAAGTTAAAAAAAAATTCCGATGCTTCAGACACAAAGTTTCAGCCCTTCAAATCAAATTATGGTATATGTTTATACTAACATTTTAATCAGAAAGATATGAAAGTTAACATTGAAAGTTTAAAATTTTAAAAGTTAAAAATTTACTTCAACAAACAAATTTTTAATCGTCAATATAACAGGTTCTTCAAATGTTACTTATTAAATCAGACTAAGCTGAGTTATTAACATTTTATTGAATAATAATGTATACAAAAAGTTTAAAAAATACTTTGTACAACATAAAAACTTGGAATTTGTTAAGTATTTCCGTTATAATGTCAATAAAAAGCAAAAAAACGAACTAATCTTCTCTTCATCCTTGAAAGTGATTGATTAATGACCTTATACAGGTGATAAAATATTCATAACAATACTATCCACTTAAAGAAAGTGCAAATAAGTCAATGATAGTGGTTTTCATATAAAATGCATAAAATTTTTTTTTTATTACATATTAGATTTAAACAAATCTTAAAAAATGTTAATCTAATAAAATAGTAATACATGATCATTCAAAAAGATCAGTTATCAAAAAGGTAAAACTAAATGGTTTTCTTATGTTGTGATTTTGCTATAAAGTGTCCTTAACTCAAAAATGTTTATAATAAATGAAAACAATACCTTTTAAGTCATCACTCCAAATAAAACCTCCAAGGTACATTATCCAAGAGAGCACCACTCAACAATCATAGCAATAATCACTGAACCACTCGAAAAGCTAGGTTAAGGTTCCAATTTCTCACCAATAGACGGGAGAGATAGTACTTTATGCGCTGTCGACCGTACCAACAGCTCTATACAACGAGACTAATATTAGATTCACCAGAACACGAACTCGTACTCATCGTCATTCAAAAACCGACCGATAATCGTTAGCCTTGATGGGAGCAGACGAACCTTTAGACTCGAAATTAGACGGGCATTAAAGCTAATTTATCATAATTTCCTGTATTAATGACCACCTGCCTTAAAAACAGATTTTTCAAACAATTAGCAATGATTCAGTAAATCTGGCAATACCGCTACGAGTTCGAGATACGATCACTTTATTTTGAAATAACGGTCTTCGAGGCAATGTTGCCACTGTTGTGTGTTGTTCAAACCAAAAAGCTTGGTTAAAACATAGAGCCAACCAACTAGCATCAAGTGATTTAATTTGGAAATAACCTGACTAAACCAAAAAAAAATATTTAAATAATTATGCTAACTTTTGTTGAAATGTAGCCACAGCTTGGCAATATTGATCAAAATTGGAAAAACCACAAGATTAATCTAAAAGCTAAAATTAATTCTGGCAGTACAGATTTTTCCTAAGTTTGGTGACACTATAGGCAACCAACAATACACTGTTACCATTTACTGACTTTTGAAAGTTTGAAATTGATTTTCAAACTAAACCGAGTAAAACCTAACCTAAACGAATCCAGATAATCGTTAGCCTTGATGAGAGCAGACGAACCTTTAGACTCGAAATTAGACGGGCATTAAAGCTAATTTATCATAATTTCCTGTATGAATGACCACCTGCCTTAAAAACAGATTTTTCAAACAATTAGTAATGATTCAGTAAATCTGGCAATACCGCTTCGAGTTTGAGATACGATCACTTTATTTTGAAATAACGGTTTTCGAGGCAATGTTGTTTGTTGTTCAAACCACAAAGCTTGGTTAAAACATAGAGCCAACCAACTAGTATCAAGTGATTTAATTTGGAAATAACCTGACTAAACCAAAAAAATAATTTAAATAATCATGCTAACTTTATTTTGAAATGTAGCCACAACTTGGCAATATTGATCAACATTGAAAAAACCACAAGATTAACCTAAAAGCTAAAATTAATTCTGGCAGTACAGATTGATCCTAAGTTTGGTGACACTATAGGCAACCAACAATACAGTGACTGTTGCCATTTACTGACTCTTGAAAGTTTGAAAATGATTTTCAAACTAAACCGAGTAAAACCTAACCTAAACGAATACAGATAATCGTTAGCCTTGATGGGAGCAGACAAACCTTTAGACTCGAAATTAGACGGGCATTAAAGCTAATTTATCATAATTTCCTGTATTAATGACCACCTGCCTTAAAAACAGATTTTTCAAACAATTAGCAATGATTCAGTAAATCTGGCAATACCGCTTCGAGTTCGAGATATTTTGAAATAACGGTCTTCGAGGCAATGTTGCCACTGTTGTTTGTTGTTCAAACCAAAAAGCTTGGTTAAAACATAGAGCCAACCAACTAGCATCAAGTGATTTAATTTGGAAATAACCTGACTAAATAAAAAAATAATGAAAAAACCACAAGATTAATCTAAAAGCTAAAATTAATTCTGGCAGTAGAGATTGATCCTAAGTTTGGTGACACTAGCAACCAACAATACAGTGACTGTTGCTATTTACTTTTGAGAGTTTGAAATTGATTTTCAAACTAAACTGAGTAAAACCTAACCTAAACGAATACAGGATTTAAGCAAAATCAAAATAACGACTTGAATTGATCTGATGTCTTGTGGACAGATGTCGCTACGTGTTACACACTGTTGTCCTGATGAAACAGTACCACAGGGATTTTAATTCTTTTAGTTATTATTCCAGATTGTAGTGAATATAAATAAGGCAATAAATAAATCAAAAATTTAAACTAAACTGACCAGAAAATTTGAATTTTTGAATAAAAAGCTGGGTTTTTGATCAAAATATTAACTTAAAAAGTAGCTAGAGTAAATTAACGGAAAACAAAGCATTAAAGTGCCAATGTTAATTAGAGTTTGTCATAATATACTGGGTAGTGGGTAGAAATTTCTGCTAATAAAACACCTAAGAAAATCAATCAATACACAAAGATATAAAACAATAAAGATGACAAAGGTGAATAAAACAATAATAAGAAGTTTGTGATAATTAAATAATGTGACAGTGATTAATCCAAAATAATGACATTTTACTGACTTAACCTCGAGTTAATTGTTAACTCGATTTCATAAAACTTGTCCTTAAACATTACTACTACCGTACGTGGATTAAATTTAAAACATCTTTGCTTGATAAAGGGTTTCAATCTCTTCGGTGACGCAAATAGTCGGATTTATTTATAAACAAATTACAGGTTAAATTAATCGAGTCAACATACGAAAAAATTGATGAGAACATTTTGTTTGGTTACGTTGCATTTGCTTAATTTAAGTCTTTAACACGTGACAGTAATGTTACAAAGTTGCACAATATGTAATTAAACAACGTTTGTAGATGACGATTTTTTTTAAATTTGAGTAAAAGTTCTTAAAATGCAAATCATAATGACAAAAGCAATTATGACATTATTCCAGGAGTGAGCTAATTGATAAGTTAAAGCATGATGCAAAGTCTAAATTAATCTATTGTGTCTATAAAATTAAAGATAACTTTATTAATCATCTACCCCGGAAATGGTGTAAAAACAAAACGTTTTTACAGTTTTTAGCAATACAGATCAAAGGAGATGAGTTTGTATACAAAACACCGAAAATGAGACAATTTGCTAACTAAACAATGTTTCACATTTTTCTGAATTTCCGGAAAAATTCACGCAGTTTATCAATCTGTAGTGTTGTCAATTTGAGCTATCCCATCATTAACATGTAGTATGTTTCCCCACTGAATATTCATTAAAACTGAATTTCCTATTTAAACACACAAAATATGTAAAAAACTTAGTTTAGCATATTATGTTATTGATTCTATTTTTTTGTAATTACCAGCATAATTAAATCGTCTACAAAAATAATGTTAATATGCATTGGTAACACAATAACTGAAAATAAAATTAATAAAGACATATGTCTCTTTCATGTCTTGTATTAATAGATAATTATTAATGTAAAACGAAAATATGGTTCATTGTTGTTGCCAGGCTTTCTTGAAAGCGGATATCATCAAAAAAACTTTCAATGGCTTTGATTGGCAGATTTTAATTTAGCAAGTTTATTTTGTATTAATTTACAGCTGAAAGGACGATTTTTTAACTACAAGTTCAATAGAACTTCATGGCTTTATTTTTGATTCTAAACTGGTTTTATTTACCGAGCAACCGAACCTACACGTTCAAAAGCGGTTCCAAGCAAATACCAACTTGGAAAAAGTCAAAAATCTTGCTTTGAGTAACATTACTTTTTAATTCAACGGCCAAATATCCAAAAATCGCCACTCAATCAGAAAATTCACTCAGTTGAACAAAAAGGCACTGTTTACACTAGCATCACGGTAAACAAACTGGCAGTCTGGTATTATGGCCACAGAACAGCTGGTTTGACCCAAAAAATCAATAACTTACTAGACCTGAGAGAACCTTAGAACTAGCTCAAAAGTACCTGCTTTAATCATTTGACACCTGGCAACGTCGCAATATTTGTTTGTTTACACGCAACCAGTTATACAATCTTGATTTGAAATAACGGATGACAGTAGGTAGCGCCCATCGCTACCAACCTTACGTAAGTCTAATCAATTGATGAAATTTGTGACGTAGTCTTAATTTAGTTTGATTTTTGTGTAGTTATGGCAACTGACTTAACTAAAACTTGAAAAGATAAGAAAATGGATTTGACCAAAAAAGGGTAAGGTGTCACGTGACTCTTGCATATTCTAATTAATAAAGCTTACTATCTAATTAAGTGTCTGAAATTTAATTGTATTCTAGAATAGTCGTATTAGTGACAAAATGCTGTTAAATTAGATGTAAGTCAATTATGCAACATTCAGACTACAATTTTTGGTCACGTGCTATGAAAGTTGAAACAAAACTTACCAAGTTTGTAAAGTAAAAATTTAGGACATTCAGAAACGTCAAATAACAAGATGTGACGCGTCACGTGACTTTTGCATATTCTAATGAAAGCTTGCCAAGTTTCTGAAATTGGAATTTTATTCTAGAATAGT
Organism: Ips typographus; assembly: GCF_016097725.1. NCBI lineage: Eukaryota > Metazoa > Arthropoda > Insecta > Coleoptera > Curculionidae > Ips > Ips typographus. The sequence goes on from NC_138424.1 coordinate 7,837,719, forward strand.
AGAAAGGTTATATTAGTGACGAAACGCTTTTAAATCGGTCGTTAATGAATTATACAACATTTAGACTATAATTTTTGGTCACGTGATCTGAAAGTTGAAACAAAAGCTTACCAAGTTTGTAAAGTAAAAATTTAGGACATTCAGAAACGTCAAATAACAAGATGTGACGTGTCACGTGACTTTTGCATTTTCTAATAAAAGCTTGCCAAGTTTCTGAAATTGGATTTTATTCTAGAATAGTAGAAATGTCATAGTAGTGCCGAAACGCTTTTAAATCGGTCGTAAATCAATTATACAACATTTAGAGTATTTAGACTATAATTTTTGGTCGTAGTTTGTAAAGTAAAAATTCAGGACATTAAGAGACGTCAAAACGGTCACGTGATTTTACAAGACTAATTATTGGAAACGTGCAATGTCTTTAGAATTGAAATTTTAAAATCTGTAACGTGACACGTGACTATAGAATCAAATTTGACATTCACTTATCACTTAACTTTGAATTTAAAACTTTTAGGGAACATGATCACGTGACTTTGAAAAGGTTGCCAAATTAGACCATGTTTTTAAAATTTAAGAGTTTTTTTAGATAAAATTAGCTGCCTCATAGTATTTTATTATCGATATCCTGCATATGAAGTTCAAATTAAAGTATTTTTGCGCTGTTTTAGTGTATCATTAACAAAACTTAACCTACATAATGGTTAAGGTTATCAGGATTTAACCTAAAATGTATAATTTTATCGATATGTCGCTTATATTTGTCAAAACACTATCGATATTCTGCATTTTTGATGACCTTGTTTCAGCACAAACAAGGACAAGGATTCTTAATATTTTTAAAAAGATTCCATTAATTCACCTAGAGTTAATCTCACTATAGAAATGGTTTTACTTGCCATTATAAATCAACTTTAAATTATTACAGTTAATAGAGATGTTTACGTCAGAAAAGTTATTGCAACAATTAACTAAAGGCGTTTAAAACTCGATTAGTACTCAAACAAAAAAAATCTAGAATAATCCAGATAGACTAGCATAGGCGGCAACACTGCAGTTTTTTCATTTCACTTATTAGATAGGTTAACAGTTCTAGTTTTTCAAAGTAATTATCTGCATGACAGGCAAATTATTCCTCATCTGAGCGGAATGTTTCATTAATTTAAATATTAATTAATTCGTATTTTAACAAAATGTTGGATCTTTGCTTTGTCATTCATTAGTTTGCAAATTTTTAACATACCTACCTGTAATATCCTAGTAAACCTGGTCATTTTATAGTACATTTTTAATGCCAAAATACAGGTAATAACACTATACATGAGGCTGTTTTTTATTAAGTATTTCCGTTTAAAAAATTTAGCAAAAACAAGAAAATGTTCTAATCTACTTCCCATCCTTGAGAATGGTTAATAAACCATGCAGGTTATAAAATATTCAACTAACCGGTTCACGAAGTATCATCACCCTGAATACATGTACACCACGATTCATTTTTAGTAACTTTTTGTAAAATGTCAGTAATTAAGGAGCAAAAAGATTCACATTTTCATTAGATTTGTCATAACATATTGTCCAACACTCATTTTTATGCAACCAGTCATTCAATCTTTTCTCCTCTTACCGTTGACTTTATATGGATACCTTTGATATTTCCATACTTCTATAAGTAGTGACAATGAATGACTGGTTGCATAAGTATTGTCAGTTACAGGTCGACCACATGTGTTCACGTGACTTGATCACTTGATCCTAAAATTTTATGCTTTTTAAGGTAAAACTTTTTTGAAAAAATTCTGTCATAATGAATACTGCCACCTAACCGTACAAATTTGTAATTTCCTTACAAAACTTCCAGACACTCTGAGTTTTTCTTAAATTTCTGACTGAATTCGAAAAGGAAAGTCTTTTGTTATACTTGACATCCATAAATTCACTCGATTTTATTAACTTAATTAAAATGATTTTCTCCGCAGTTACCCATAAATGTTTGATTTGTACAAGTTTAATTAAATTCAACCAGAACACACAAATACAATGATGTTTTTAATATAATTAATAAAAAAGGGGCAACGTTGTCATATGTCTTTTTTTGTGACAAACATTAAACATTGCCAGTGTAAACGCCAAATGACAAACAACATATTCGTAGAAGCGTTTACGTGATTTAAAGTGATTCCCAATCATTAACGTGAAGAAAGTTTATCCTTATTTTCAATAAATATTTATTTAAAATTTCTGGTTATTTACTTTCCTATTTATAAGAGTTGTCTATTTAAGCAATAAGGTGTAAAAAAGATAATTTGGCTGTTATCGGTTATTAGACTGATGTGTTGATTTTGCCTGCCATTTCCTATTAAAACTGACTAATTAAGTCTGTTTGAAAAAGGTAGAACTAAAATTAGAAAATGTGGGTAAATCGAAATTAGGTATGTTTGTAGGAGTGGAAGAAATGAGCTCATTTTTAGGTATTTTTTTTAATGAATGGGCATGGAAATGTTCTAATCTGTTTACTAGTCATTTTAGGATGAGGTTGGTTAACTACTATATTTTATTCAGATGATTCATAACAAAGTATTTGGAACTTTTGGAAATTAGTGGGAAAGTTAGACAATGAGAATTTGAAATAGTTTTTAAGTAACATAGAATTCAAGAAGTTTTGCCAAATGTGAATAATTTTCCATGAACTGTAAAAAAAATGTTAGTAACCTGTAATGATCCTAATTTTTGCGCCATTTAAAGTTCAACCACCACTTTTCAGCTTAAATATTCATAATTATATACGTTTAATTTAGCTTATCAATATCTACAATTTGTTATAATTAATGGTAAAATGTTCCATTTTCTTACTTGTTATTACTTGTTCGAGGTTTCAAATTTTCCACACCAGACAAAAGAAAACAGAATGACAAATGCCAAAATACTAGGCAAAAAACAGTTTACTTGGTTCTTGGGAACGTTACTTTATCAGCCTTAATAAAATGATAAAAAATAGAGCAAGTTCAATTTTGTCAAGAAATTAACGTGAATTTATTTACGACAAATTTGATATCAAATTTTTAGAGGAAATATCCTAAAAACAATATTCAAATTTGAAGATTCTTTCTCATCTAGCAGTAGGTAATGCAAATATGACCAGTCAAGTAAATAACTGTTAAATTAGCACATTGGTTTTCCCATCAACTCATTTTTACCGCCAAATTTGTTTGTTATTAACAACAGATACAGAAAGAAAGAAAGTAAAACATACCTTTCAAGACATTATTGGAACTTTAACGTTCAAAAAACATGTATCCAAAAAAAGCATCACTGAACAGTCATAGCAATATCACAGTACCACTCGGAAAGCTAGGTTAAGGTTTCTAATCCGAAACAGACGGTTTACAACACGGTTCAGAGGCCGAGAAAGTACTTTGCGAGCCGCCGACCGTACCATTCGTTCTATACAACAAGACTAATAATAGAATACAATACAAAGTCGTACCTCGTACTCATCGTTACTAAAAAGCGACAGATAATTAGCCCGGATGGCAAAGAAGCGACCTTTTTGAGTTCCAGCAATGGTTCAGCACTACCTGCTTCAAACAAAACTACCCTAAAGTGACCACTTAGTAGGCAACCAGACGTGCAACGACCTTGATTTGAATTAACGGTTTCCAACAGTGTTATCGTTGTTAAAAACGCAAAATGTTGCCAATCTTATAAGTTTAACTACAGAACAGGGTCGTTTATATTATACATTTTATGGTTTGACCAAATTTTAAGTTATCACAGTAAACAATAGATTGTCAAACTTCTTGACAAAAAATTTGTTGAATGTGTTAAGCTCTGTCAGAATGCCTTATAAAAGCACATGTCTTTCATTATTTTTACACCAACAAAAATTCTCCTCTCGTTTTGAGGTAATAAGAAAGATAAGCCATCAACTAAAATTAGTTGTTCAAACAGTATTTTGCATAAAAACACATCAGTTTAATCATTCAAAGAAAAGCTTTATCCAACAATAATTTTAGTTTTGTTAATACAAGGTTTTTCATCTACCATTCAACTGTTGATAGAATGTGACAGATCTGGTCGAAAATGACAAGTTTTTGTCACATTATGTATACGTTTTTTTTAATATCATTTTTTGTCTAACCTCAACAATGTTAATAAGTCCCAGACTTCTATTCCGAAATTTGGGCTAGTTGTAAAAAGTCTCCAAAGCACTATTTATGTTTCTCTTATTCAAGTAAAAAAACACAAATTTGTTGTTCAATTACTTTATTTTTGTCTTACTCTTGGTATAGAAATCAATAACTGTCAAGAGTATTGTGTAACATGTTTGCAAATGTTACCTTTTTACCACTTGCAAAATTAGATAAATCATCCTGTAACAGTAAATGGTAAAAAGTAAAATCTGTCTGTGATTCCAAGCATTTTATTTAACAATCTTAAGAAATGAGTTTTGATTTAATGATTTGTAAACATGTTACTAAATTGATACTACAGTTCTTCCTTCATAGGAAGTACCAGGTAAACACACACAACATACAAAAAGCTGGTCAATTAAAAACCAAATTGTGGACCATCAAACCATACTTTGTATTAAAGATTAAAGCAGAAGTTCTATTTTCAGAGCAATTTTGGGATGCAATCCAAATTTATCGAACAATTTATCGTTCTACTGTTCTCTTTAAATTGTATATTTAAAACTTGTGCACAAATAATGATCTAAATTATCCTTGGCTGCATTGAGTGACCCAAAATGATAGTTTTCATAAAAAAAATGTTAGTTACTATTGTAAATGGGGTCTCCCATGATTATTTTTATTTCAAATTTAAGAAGAACAACAGTGTTCTAAGCTGGTTTTCTCAGCTGTTCGTGTTATTTTCGTTCTGTCTTGACAAAAGAAACTAGAAGTTTTAATATACATTTTGACATTTGAACGAACCTCCTGTCATATTAACTAAGTTAACATGTGTCAAATAAAGACACCTGTCATCTTTAAAGGAACAGAAGAAAAACAGCAGTATGAAAGAAACGGAGAGAGATAGAAAAACTGATGATTTCCCCTCCAGCCTCAAAAACCTTATAGGTCCTTACAAAAAGACAATGGTGATAATGACTGGATTTAGAATGTCGTGTATAAAAAATAAGTTTCGTTCACAAGTTTTGAATAGATAATAACACCCATTTTACCTACCCGTGAGTAATAAGTCATTATTCCTGGCTGTTACTCACTGGTTCAGACCACCCGCGGACAACATCAAAAACATTTTTCTTTCTATTACATTATTACGTCATATTTTGACGGATCACATTTGGCTGTCAGTTATACAGCTCTGTCTTTTCCTCTGTTTTAAAGCTGGAAACTGTAAAATTCTCATTGAGGTACAAATATACGAAACCTTCTTGAAAAATAACAAAATCAGTTTGACTTTGGTTGAATGCATTTTATACTTTCATTAGTGCGTTTATGGCATTTGTAACTTTGGTTGTCTGTTTCTGACAAAATTTTAGTTATTTTAAATATAACAACCGTCAAAATTATCTGCATAAAGATGTAAAACCACAAAACACTCTTAAAATCTAGTAAAATCAGTATAAACAGTACCAAAGGTATTTTATAGCTTTATGAGTGGAATTTTGACAGTTATGACATTTGGCAGTCAGTTGCAGTTCTATCCTGAACTTTGGAAACTGTCAAATTCAATCCCATGGAGGTACAAAACAACGAAACATACTCGAAAAGTAACAAAATCAGTTTGACTTTGGTTGAATGCATTCTATACCTTTTCCAGTGCGTTTTTGGCATTTGTAACGTTTGGTTGTCTGTTTCTGGCTTAATTTTAGTCTATTTTTAAATATGACAACCGTCAAATCCTTTCCATAAGCTGTAAAACTACAAAACACTCTTAAAATCCAGTAAAATCAGTATAAACAGTACCAAAGATATTTTATAGCTTTATGAGTGGAATTTTGACAGTTATGACATTTGACAGTCAGTTAAAGTTCTGTCCTAAACCTTGGAAACTCAAATTCAATCCCATGCAGGTACAAAACAAACTGAATGTATCAAAATTCAGGAATAACAAATTATAATTTATGAACAAATTTTTTTGAGATTTTTTTAGTTTCGACTGGGGAAATTGTTGACGAATTTGGCAACCCTGTAAGTTTTGTAACGTTTCTCAACTAGAGTACCTATGTGTATCCTTCTCTATTAAACGTCATTGAAATAGTACAGCGTACAGCAATTTTGTAGTTTTGAAACTAACCCTACAAATGCAAAAGTAAACTTAATCGTAATTGGGACGTCAACGTCGTAAACCATGTCAAAAGGCAAAATAAAAATAGGAGATTATTACATCCAATAGCAACCCTTAATGTTGTCTACGCCATACTGTTCGCGAAATAATCAATTTAAGACAGGAAACGTTTTGTAAAAACGTCAGAAAGTTTTTGGATGAAATTTGAAAAATATTATATTTTTGCACTCATCCTTTCAATTCCAAATGATAAAACTGATTTTTTAATTTGTGGGGTTGTAATTAAATAGCAAGTTAAAAACCATGCATCAGATAAGCAACACAGATGATGACGTAGCTGCCAGTTGACTTAGTTTGCAACTTACACCAATTGCTGTGCTGTAGTTAACGCCTCTATTTCTAGTTTCTCTTTTTGTGGTATTCTTCTTTACTTTATGAATTACGACCTGAACTGCATCTTCATCAATGAAACAGACGTGTGAGCGTTATTATACAGGGTGGTCCAGTTTTAATGTCAATAATTCACCAATCCATAGCCAATTAAAAAATAAGTTGACATTCATTTTGTCATTTTCCTGAAGTGCTTCCTAAGGAAAATACAGTCCTTCAAATTTCTGTTTAAAAAATATTTTTTTTTTGTCATAACTGTCAGACCGTTGGAGCAATATTGATCAAATTTGGAACAAGCACTTTATTACCCGTTATTACGGTCAAAGACCCAAAACTAACCCAACCCAACTTAAAAATTGGAAACGGAAAATTCACTTAAGAAGTTTAAAAAATATTATTGTAGCCAGTTTTCATAGTTTCCAGACAAACTGAAAGACTTTAGTTTTGAAGATAAAAATTTCAGAAGCTTAAAAATTGTGTTTGTAACCAGTTTTCATGCAAATCGAGAGACTTTAATACTAAAAATTGACTTGTAGACACAAAAACTACTTTTTCAAGAATTTGTTACTACAACTTCATACATTTAAGCCTTAAAAATTGACTTGAACCCCAAAATGTGACTGAACTAATGAAAAGTGATATCAGAAGCTTAAAATTTGCATTTGAAGTAAGTTTTCATAATTTGAAGACAAATTTCAATATTTTAGTCTTGAAAATAGTCTTAGATGCAGGACATTGACATTAGATTCATGAAAATTGTGTTGAAAACGAACTTTTCGTGCTTTATACTTTGCTTTTCATTTTCTTCGAATTCTGGACTATTTTTAGTGCTTCAAAACTGCTTTCAGCTTCGAAAATCGAGTTTCAAGACTATCTTCGCTAAGTTATTGACATAGCAAACTTAAAAAACAATTTTTTCATTCTTCATAGACTTAAAATGGTATTCCAAGCTTTGTCACTATTAAATCGACTTCTAGACACCTCAGTGCTAAAAATTCGGGTATTTCTTAATAAACTAGAATCGTTTTTAGTGTTTTAAGGCTGTTTTCAGTGCCTCAAATCGAGTTTCAAGACTATCTTTTTGACTTATCAGGCCTAAAAGCCAGTGTGTCCACTGACCATAGTCTTGAAAATGTTATTTCAAGCTTCTTCACTATTAAATTGACTTCTATACTCATAGGTGCAATAAATTGTAGCATCTCTAAGAAATTCACACTGTTTTTAGTGCTTTTTAAGACTGAAAAATCGAGTTTAAGACTGTTTTCAAAAGTCAAGTTTCTTCAGTAATAAAAGTAAAAAATTTTGGTACCAAATGCTACAATAATAGTCTTGAGAACTAATTTTTATAAATAAAATAGTCCGAAAATTTAATTTACTTCTAGACTTGTTGTCCAGTCCTGAAAATTGAGTTGTACACCAATTAAAGTCTTGAAAATATACTTTTGGACTCTCTTTAGTCCTAGTAAAGTCAGTTCTAGCATTAAAAGTCAACTTTTATATTATTTTTAGTAGTAAAAAATGAGTTTCATGCCCAATACAATCTTTGTCTTGATTTCCGGACTTTTTTTAGTTCTTGAATGCCAGTTTCAGACACTCAACCAGGATGGCAGTCTGAGAAAGCGAATCATAAGACCATTCCTAGTAGTAAAAAAGTTTTTAGACTATTCAGTACAAATTTGGACTTTCACAAGTCTTGAATGTTCAGTTTTAAACTATAAAACGATTTTTTAAATTGAAATTTGGAGGACTGTATCTTCCTTAGGAAACGTTTTTCAGAAAAATGACACAATGCAAGTCAACTTATTTTTTGATTGGCTATCAAATGGTAAATTATTGACACTTAAAACTGGACCACCCTGTATTATTATTAATACAAGCACTTAATAAAATATATTGCTGTAAAAAGTGAAACTTTCCAGTTTCCTAAAACGTCAAAGGTCGCGCTAAAATTCACGGTCGTCAAAGAGATTGTGTTGAATAATTATGCAAATTCACCCACACGCCAAACATTAGTCAGCCCGAATTAAATCGACATGAGTATTTAACAATAAATGACTGGTATCATCCAAAAAGTAACAATGGTACGATGATGGTAGACGAAATCGACGAACCGTTTCGCGTGTGTCTGATGATATATTTTTGTCCGGGATTATTATTAGGTAACACGAGTAATAAAAAATTTACGTTTAATACCCGTTACATGATTTAATGAGAGACAAATTGGCTAAGTCGCCATATATACCGCTTTTGATAGGCTTATTACGAGTTTAATGGATATTAAACGATATTCATTAAGTTTGATAGGTTTCGTGTGTATTAAGATAGGAATGCATTTAAAACGATCGTGTGGAAAAGGATTCTGGTTGTTAGGCGTATATTTCCATTGTAAATGTGTTTTCGAGAACACTCGCTAATTATTAAGAAAAAAATTAGAAATTTTTGGATTCACTGGTAGAGTAGCACTGTTAAAGTTCATTCACCATTTGACAAGAATTTTTGTTGATTTTTCAAATGTACTGATAGTTGCAGGATTTAAAATTTACTTTCCTAGCACATCAAGACAGTTTTATAGCTCTATGGAGCATAGTTCCAAATACACAGTAACACATGACAACTGTCAAAATCCTTTTACTGTACTTGTACACTTGAGAAGATTTATAGCTTTATGGACCAAGTTTGGTTTTTTTGGCCCCATTTGTTTTGTCACGATGACGTAATTTAACAAAACCAAAATTAAACCAACTGTCAAATTACGTCATGGTGACGTAAAAACTTAATAGCACACTAAATGACATAGTATTCTTGTAGTCAAACATTACAACAAAATAGCAAAGTATCATTGTTTAATAAACATTTTTTGAGTAATTATAGTTGCAAAATCTCATGATCATACCTTGGATGCAAATGTATGTTTATGAAAATTGATAGTCAGTAAGAAATTTACTATTTGTCAACGTTTCAAGGTAAATCCATCGTCAGGGAACCAACACACAAGTTTAGTAGGTATTGTGACGTTGTTTCCCGTTTAATTTTTTGTGTAATTGCACGGTTAATGCGTAAGTGAGAATGATTTCGTATTTTTGACGAACTTGGACTGGTGCCAGACACGCAAAGCATCAGAGAAAATTGCATTCTGTAGAGTGAGATAATTGGAGCGGAAACCACCTAAAGGCCGTTGTAATACCAACAAATACCGATTGAAAAATTGCTGTAACTAGATGTGATAGTCTCGACCTAGTCGATGGAGAAATGTTCAGATATTTTTAATTTATTTAATTTATACACGGTGGCTCAGAAAACCCATCCTTAAGGCACTCAGTATAGGCAGAACACACTAAATGTTTTGTTATAAATCTTATCAAAATACCATGCTGCGCAACTTAACATACAAAGTCTTTAACTTAAACTTTAAACTTTCTATTTCATTCAACACATAATATTCTCATTTGTTTGTATGCCATTTTTCCACTTCATTTAGCGTTTATTAGATTTAAATTTACAAAAGTAAAACGTAAAAATAACTTTGTTCTTAAAAAATCATCTGATAAAAAAAATAACAATAAGTCGAGTAGGCCATTCAGCAATTTCAGCTATAAACACAATTATTGTTGGTCTTTATCAGCCTTTCGTCTATCTTAGGAAAAACAAGTTTTAAGTTCACCTTAGTGAGAAAGCTGACTTGGTTTAGTAAACTTTAGATTGGTAAGCGGCGGTTTAACGATTAAATTACACTTTGCAAGCTGGCAATATGGCAGTTGATAAGAGACAACGTGTTTCGTACACGAGTCGGCAATGAGAATTGTCAGTATGCAGTTTTAATTTCTTGACCTATGGCAACATACGCGTGAAAAATTGTAAATGTTAGAAAAAGCTGATTTTGCGTTGATTTTTTGATGATTGTATGGGTTCAAATGACGAACCTGGGTTGAACCAGACAATGAGGTCATAAAAAATTGCTTTAAAATCATTCCTTAGAACGTGGCAATAAATTATGCTGTTTTAGTCAATAACCATATTTTTCATTTAACATTCAAAACTTGAAACAAAAAGAGAAGGGATATTTTGACAGTTGACAGACTCTCAAAACGTCCGTCATTCACATGTATGTACCTAGTTTGTGATTGGTCAAAAAAAAGCAGCTTTCAGCTTGCTGCTTTTTCTTGACCCATCCACTGTGCTGAGTTTGACACGAATGCTTTTACTCTGTTTTTGGATGTTTGTAACTTTTTTATTTGAACTCTTCTAAATTTCACTAAAACGCCATTAGAAAGAGCATAAAAAATACTACAAAATGAGCTAAAACTGGCTTCTCTAGCTTTTCATGTTACCGAGATATTTACATTCAAAAAGTAGTAAAAAAGACCCGTTATACTCCCCCATTCTTTAAATTTTTTTGAAAAACGAAAAAGTTTAAAGTGCTTTTTTTGTACTTATTTCACCTAATTTAAGATGCTTTGGTATAAATATGTCTTTTGCTGTACATTAGAACCCTCCTGGAGCAAAATGAAAAAGTGCCAAAATTGCGCTTTTTGCAGTAATAACATTTTTTCAGTTTTTGAGTGATTGTAATTTTTTTATTTGAACTCTTATAGATTTCGCTAACCCCCCCCCCCCCACCATACTTTCAATTTTTTTGAAAAACGAAAAATTTTTTGTTTTTATTTCACCTAATTTAAGATGCTTTGGTATAAATATGTCTTTTGCTGTGCGTTGGAACCCTCCTGGAGTAAATTAAAATATTGCCAAAATTGCCATTAGAAAGAAGATAAAAAATGCTACAAAATAAGATAAAACTGGCCTCTTTAGCTCTTCATGTTACCAAGATATTCACATTCAAAAAGTAGTAAAAAAAGACCACCAAGAAAAATTTTAAAATGCTTTTTTTGTACTTATTTTACCTAGTTTAAGGTCCTTTGGTATAAATATGTCTTTTGCTGTGCGTTGGAACCCTCCTGGAGTAAATTAAAATATTATATACGAATAAATCACAAAAACAACCCCTATTTTTTTTTCCTTAGAAACAACTTATTTTTTCTGTTTTGACTTTCATTTTAAATTTTAAAGCGCTCAATTTATTCGTTTTGATTTGTTGGAGGGAAAACTAAAAACCCCGAAAACAAAAAGGTCGTTTGGCAGCTCACTGTGACAAAATAGGAACATTGTCAACAGTGTCAAGTGTCAGTTCTAGTTCTATTTTGTTTTTGTATTTTTTTTTAATTTTGTTGCTGTCTTTCTTGTTTCATCGGCTTATCTATATCGATTGACCAATCCAACCAAACAAAGTCAAGGAATAAAACGAGATTCAAGTTATGATTGTTCTATCCCTTTCAATAATCGGATTAAGATTACAGGATATGAACATAGTCATTGACATCTCTCTTGGGATTATTTGTATACCGGGTGTCCAGAATACTTTAATTGAGACACCATAAGCGGAAAAACAAAGTCTACATGTGCAGCATTTGCGTAAATCTCACAACAGTGGCTTGTGATTGGTCAAAAAATCAGCTTTTAGCTTTGCTGATTTTTTTCCCAATCACAAACTACGATTGCTGTGCTTTATGTGGTATTTATCAATAGTCACATTAACCTCGTTTGTGTTGATGAAAATTATTCCAGTGAATTATATGCGTTTTAAAGTAAACGTAAACGATTGATAGCGTAGAGTAATATAACAAAAATAGAGCATTAAAGTGTGCTAATAGATGATTGGCATAAACAAACTTAAAACAACCTGGTGCTTCCTTAAACTTTACGATTTTCGGGAAGTCGTCGCAAATCGTTTTAATGAATTTTAACGAGTATTTCGTCTATTATTAGCGCAATTAGTTCCGGACACTTTAAACCGGGCCGAAATTTAAAACATTTGCATTCCAAAAGTGATTTTTATTGCGCGATGTATTTATTTTTGTTCTGACCAAAATAATGAGGTCGTGCTGACCCAAATACATAATATGCCGGTTACATGATTTATCCATGATTTCAGTGGGAATGTAAAATGTTCAAATGGGGGCTCGTGTCACATAACTTACCATTTAAGTAAATATCATCAAGTCTAGACGGATACGAGTAAATACAGGAATTCTGAAACAAAAAAAAAAAGGAAATTAATAAAAGTATAAATAAAAACCGTAAAAGGTGATTTTGAGGTGAGGTTCCAGACAGTATTGCAATAAAAGCTTATCTTGAGTGACTGCAACCAAACCTATTATTAATCGACACGACACTACAATTAAGTTTCAAAAAATCTGAATCTCATTATTATTCGACTACCGACATTGGTGATTAACAAAAAGCCGGAAAACCAACGAAAAAAAAAACCAAAGGCATTAAAGAGACGTTTCGCTAGACGGCACGTTTGCACAATCCAGGAAGCCGATTAACAAACGATTTGAGTTTATTAGTAGAAGTGCAACTGTTATTCCCATTTTTTTACAGTTTGATGATAATGAGAGTTTCGAGAGTCCTTGACGGTGACTCGTGGCTTAAAATTGCGACACGGGCTTTGAAACAAAACGCTCTGTCATCAATTATACATTAATTGGATGTCCTATTTGTGTGCATGCTCCTAATCAAAACCAACATTGCAGTATTCAGAATTTGACCGAACCCTGCTCAACGATTATTATTCAACGATCAGTATGTGCATATCTATGACAGTCTTTGTATAGCATAGACATATCATCCAGTAAGATGTTTAACAATTTAGTTAATTACCATATCAAGTGCTTTCAAGTTAATTATACGTGGAATGACAAAGCAGAGATTATCACAATACACCACAAATGATGTTGTAGAATTCTTTGTTTAATTACATTCCACTTATGGAAGGTAGTAAGTAATAATAAAAGAACACTTGTACTGTGAATGATTCAATGCTTGTATTGCATGCAGATTAGTATTAGTAGATAATTTTGAAAGAAAAATCTGTCATACTATTATACAGTGTTTGTTTAATTTAGTAGTCTGTTTCAAGACAGATATTATCGGGGGTAATTGCACGAGTGCATAAAAATTACCGATAATTTTGCATGAAAACTTGTTATCTCTTAACTGCATGAGTTTATTTCCATATTTTTTTGGCGAAAGAGCCCGACACCAAAGGTGGAGGGCTTTTTTAGAAAAAAATATGAAAATGACCGAATGCAGTTTGCAAAGATAACAAGTTTGAACGCAGAATTATCAGGTCATTTTTAAGGCACGAATGTAATTTTGGGGAATACTTCCCGAATAAAGAAAATGTTTTGGTTTTGCTGCAACTATAGATTGCTCAATGGAGCTCAATGAGCAAGTTCCAAACCGTTTATTAATTTTTGTTGACATCGCGTTTGACATTTTTTGGTTATAAAAAGTCAAAAAACTGCGCAAGGACAACAATTAGTGTACTAGCAATAGTCTCTACAACAATGCAGTCGTTATAGATACGTACAGTGCAATTATCGAAATGCAATTATCACTTTAGAATGCAATTATCGGGGGTAATTGCACAAGTGCATAAAAATTACCGATAATTTTGCGTGAAAACTTGTTATCTCTTAACTGCATGAGTTTATTTTCATATTTTTTTGGCGAAAGAGCCCGACATCGAAGGTGGAGGGCTGTTTTAGAAAAAGCTTAGAAAGGACCCAAAAGACCACAAGTGGTGCGTGCTGAAAACATTTTAATGAAAATTGGTATCGGTATCGGACTTCACATCTGCTTATTAGTCTATATCCCACCATTATTACTGCAAACTGAGTAAAATATGTAAAAGATGTGAAGAAGAGGTACTTCCTGAGCCATCTTACCAACAGAAGTTAACCTTTCATAAATTTATACAAAAATCATTCTAATTTTGACCCCACAGCCAATAAGCCACTGCCGCCATATGCAACAACCACTTTTCTCTCCTGTTTAGGTATCTTTTTCTCCTTCCTACTATGTTGACATTGTTTTTATTCATTGGCAGATACTTTTATCTTTTACCTAACTTTATATGTTGCCAGATTTAACTGAAAATTCATTTTGCTTTAACATTAACATATAAAAATGCAATTTTTCAACCGTCAATATCTCGCAATCAGTTAAATATCATTATAAATGTTCTAAAAGTATTGGTACTTCTTTTCGGTTGATCTAGGCAACACTGAAAAGTTTAATATCTTAGACCCAGGAAAAAGTACATTTAAAAAACATTATTTAACTGTTTTCTTATACAGGGTTTTTCAATGAAAAGTAGCCACCCTGAATATCTTCGAAAATAATTTCTCTGTTAAAAAATGCTAAGACGTCAACAAAGATTGCAAGGGGGACATCTTTTTACGTAGGATTTGAATTTCTGCCATCAGCCCCTTTGCTGCCATAGCCACCCCCACTAAGTTTTCAAATGGCACCATACCCTGTGTGGCACATCGTTGGAAAGGGTATTTCATAAGGAATTAATTGCACTATTTTATTTGTACATTTGCTTTGAATAGAGACCAAAAAAAATAAAAACATTTTTTTGTTATTTTGGCAAACTGCTGATAACACTACCGAATACCTGTTTTCTATTCCATGTTTTTGCCTCAGTCGGTCAACTTGTAAGTTCGTTTTGAAGGAACATTGTCAATATGGTTTATACGACTGCCGAAAGAATAGAAATTGTACGTTTTTCATCCAGATAAATTAATTGGTCATCAGTATGTCTTAAAGTTGATGCAAAAATTCATGGAAACTGGTTCAGTGACAAACAAAAAACATCAACCTGAAAGACAAATTATTAATGAACCAATTGTAGTTGCTGTTTTGGGACACGTTGTAATGGATAATAATCAGTCTTTAAATCAAATTTCCCATGCATCGGGTGTTTCGACAAGCAGTGTATGGAGAATTTAAAAAAAAACACAATTTTCATCCATACAAGGTAAAATTGGTTCAGGAATTAAACGAAGATGACTATGATAGAAGACTACAATTTTGTGAAATTATGTCTACTAATCTGACAAACAACGTGAACTTGTTTATGTACATACAATATTTGCTTCAGTCATGAGTGTATGTTTTTTTTTTGATTGGAGAAGTGAACAGGCATAACTGTAGGTATTGGTTTAGGGAAACTCATACCCAATATCCAGAAAAACTTAATGTTTGGGCAGGTATTTTAGGAGACCACATCGTTGGTCCGTTTTTTATTGACGGTCATTTGAATGGCGCTACTTATCTTGAGCTTCTTGACACCACTGTTGATCTGACAGAGCTACTAGAAAATGATGAAAATTTATTTGAAAATCAACTAATTTTCCAACAAGACGGTGCACCTCCACACTATTCACTTCCCGTTCGAGAATATCTGAACAATCAATTTCCTGGAAGATGGATTGGACGTGGTTCCATGGAATGGCCTGCTAGATCACCCGACCTCACTCCGTTGGACTTTTTTCTATGGGGGCATTTAAAATCTAAAGTCTATGCAACACAGCCGGCCAATATTGCAGACCTTAGGCAGAAAATAATACATGAATGCCGAAACTGACACCGCAAGTCCTCACAAATGTTCGCGAACTCTTCCAAAGTCGCTTGTATTATTGTATGGAAGTTAACGGAGGTTATTTTGAGCCATTAATTAAATGATAACCGCTATTTGCTATTATTTCTGCAGTTAACAAAAAATACACAAAACGTATTTTTTATTTTTTTTGGTCTCAATTCAAAGCAAATGTACAAATATAATAGTGCAATTAATTCCTTATGAAATACCCTTTCCAACGATGTGCCACACATGGTATGGTGCCATTTGAAAACTTAGTGGGGGTGGCTATGGCGGCAAAGGGGCTGATGGCAGAAATTCAAATCCTACGTAAAAAGATATCCCCCTTGCAATCTTTGTTGACGTGTCTTAGCATTTTTCAACAGAGAAATTCTTTTGGAAGATATTCAGGGTGGCTACTTTTCATTGAAAAACCCTGTATATGGAGTGTCTTGTCCGTTTCACCAACATTGGCTAAGTTGAGTTTAAGTCAGCTTAGATAAGTTTAGTTTAGACTGTGTTATTTTACACCTGATCTTTCACATTCAAACTTCAACTTAACAGCTTAAGTTGTACGTAAAATTGACTTGAGAAAGTGTCGGGAAAACAGGCGTTAAAAGGTCATATGACCGTTTTTAAGAATGAAATAGTATTTTAGAGATCTTAGAGGTCACGTGACCATTTTAAAGTAAAAACTTTGCCAATGCTTTCAATCATTAAATTAATTTAAGGTCATATGGCCGTTTTTAAGATTGAAATAGTATTTTAGAGATCACGTGACCATTTTTAAGTAAAAACTTTGCCAATGTTTGACCTGAATTTGGTTTGTAACTATAAAATTCACTGTTGTTTCAATGTTTTCATCAATTTTTCTTTTTCTTTTTAAAAAACAAATTTCAATTGCTTTCTTCTTTTTTAAGAACTCACCAGTTTTTTTTCCTAAAAAATATTTTACATTAAATCAATTTGTTTCAATTTAATTGAGTGTGAATTATTCTTTCTATTCTTTTTTCTTTTTTCAAATATGTCTACAAATTCACCTTCTTAAAAAACAATTTTTCGCCAAATCTTCCTCTTAAAAACAACTTTCTGACAATTTTTTTTTTCTTAAAAAAATGTTTTACCATTTTTTCTTCTTTTAAGAGCTAGTCCAAAGAAACAAAAAATAATTTTAATATAAATTATTATTTCAGTCTGAGTAATTAGCAGTATAACGGATATACAGAATGACAGCGGAATTTTTCCATCAATTATTCTTCTTTTTCAAAAAATTACTTCACCAGTCTTTTTCCACAAATTTTTCTTCATTTTCACCAGAAAAACACTTTTGTCAATTCTTCTTTATTCTGAACAAAATTCCCTCCAATTATTCTTTTCTCACTCTGTACAGCATTTGCGTAAATTGCAGCACAGTGGGTAGTTTCTGATTGGTCAAAAACAGCAGCGAGGTAAAAGTTGCTTTTTCTTGACCAATCACAAACTACAAACAGTGTGCTTCAATTTACGCAAATCCTGCACATGTGGACTTCATTGAGTTTTGATTTAACGCAGATTGTTTAAATAACCGAGATTTTCATGATGGAGCTCAAAGAAGAAATCTCCTGTATAAGTACTGCAAAACATTCTGACTTTTTGTTAACAAAATATATACAACTTTCATACAAATGGAGGTGAAGAGTGAGAGAAAAAAGAAACTTGTGTCATTTTCAGTTAACTTAACTTAACTTTTCAGTTAAAGGCAATTAAACAAAAAATTAAGAAGAGTACTTCATAGATTTTGATAGATTTTGCGTATAAAAAGTAGAAAAAGAAAAACTTTAAAAGAGAGCTTACAGTTAGGTTAATTTAGTTCAAGCTGAACAAACCTAATTTTAAATTCAAAACGTCTAAAAATAATTAAAAGTCGTTTGAAGGATTTTAATTACGCCATAAGAACAAACCTCAACGTTTTCAAATAATTCCGCTGAGCCTATTCTCGTACCAAAATTGGCATTCAAACTGTCAAATAACATGTTCTTACAAACTTTATTAAGCCTTTACATTTAGAATAAAACAGGAACTTATCACTGAAATAACTTTCCCGCCAGAATACATAATTACGCTTTCATTGTGGGTATTTATTTTTAATTTTTCGCTCGAAACAATTACACGGTAATTACAAAATCCTACTTGTAGTACATTATAGAAAAATCGAAAAACACGTCCAGCCATTAACAAATCTTTTAAATGTCTATCTAATTGCGGTTCCGAACATATCCGCCGGTTATTCCACGAGCCGTTTATCACTAGCAACAATAACAGGTTGCAACATCAAAACACCCTGTAGGAAGTGAATATTTTATGATTGGTGGACAAAAACGACCCCCCTTTCGATTTACGACATTTCCAGAAAATTTTATAATTATCCACCCCGACCATTTCCTGATTGGGCAACCGGACGTCACGTCATACTTTAATCGGATTAGTTCCGGTAAGAACAAATTCCTCCGGTTCCAAACAGTTTGACGGCAACAAGGTTCCCGGTTATGCAGATTTGCATATGCTTACGTGCGCATTAGATTTTTTTTTTTTTTGGCTTAAAGTCGGTCAGTAAGATTACCAGTTGCTCTGTGTTTTTTTCCTGTCAGAGGCCTTGGAATCGAGCTAAGGTTTAATTAAGAAGAAAAAACGGTTAAAGAGCTGTTACCGCACAATTTACCTAAATGGGTGAATAATCGTAGAGGTAATCATTAATAGAAAAAATGACTTGAATTGTTCGACAGAAAAAGTGATTTAATTTCAAGAGTGTCTTTGTCAATTGCGGGCAACAAGCGCCGTACTCAATGTCGCAGGTTAATTAGAAAACCAAGAATCTAATTATAGTTTTGTAATTTTAGATAAATGTCCGAGGTTTGCCCGAAATAATTTCTTATTTATAAAAGGGTACGCTTGACGGTTTGCACCGTTAAATCTAATTGCAGGACCGAAGTCATTAGTGCAAACGGTCGCAACTGAAAGCACAATAGTGAGTATTGTCATTTTTTTCAATTCATTTACAACTAAATTAATAAAAAGTTTCAAAAATCATTCTAGTAGAAAAATCACCGTTCTTTTAATCCATCACAAAGTTTTTTTTGTTGGTACAGTATGTAGACTCTGATGAATTGAGTAGTGTAGTATCCATTTTGTAGGTGATGGTACATGATTGAATATCACCAAAAACACACCCTTATAAAGACTTTATGAAGCAAATAATAGTTTACTTGCAGTATAAGAAAATTTCCTGTCCACAAAGTTTACACTCACTTTTATATGGCAGTCACAACACATAAAAGTTTTATTTGCTTGATCCACAAGTGCAGTATTTGCATAAATCACAACATTATTCGTAGTTTGTGATTGGTCAAGAAAAAGCAGCAAGCTGAAAGCTGCTTTTTTTGACCAATCACAAACTATACCCACTGTGCTGAAATTTACTCAAATGCTGCACTTGTGACTCTCTAATATACAAGGTGGTCCAGTTTTAAGTGTTAATAATTCATTATGCGGTAGCCCATCAAAAAATAAGCATGCATTGTGTCATTTTCCTGAAAAACGATTTCTAAGGACAATCCTCCAAATTTCAGTTTAAAATATCAGTTTTTTTGTCATAACTGTCAGACCGCTGGAGCAATTTTGATCAAATTTGAAACAAGAACTTATGACTACTCGTTATGTGATTTGAATGACGTTTGTCTAAATTTTTTAGTGGCTAGATACAGGGGGGATTTTTTCTACGCTCACTGGATATTTCTCAAAAGTTACTGTTTTTTATTTTCTTGTTCAATTTAGACAAAGATTTATCTCTCTAAATTTTGATTCAAAATTCTTTTTACGACATAATCGAGTTTAAAACCCAAAAAAGAGGGATATCCGGGCGGCCATAAATTGAAATATTTTATTTTATAAAAATAGAGCTGCAAGAAGTGGTTGGTCCTTCAAAAAATACGATAGCATGCTTGTCATTTTTTAAAAGAACTCATCCTAAAGTTCAGAAAAATCGTCTTATGTAAAGTTTCATAAATTGTACTTGTACCTAATTTGATCAAAATTCTATCAACGGTCTCAGAATTATGACAAAAAAACACGATTTTTGATGCTGAACTTTGAAGGGCTGTCTCTCTTCTTCATCATCCTGGGCACGAGTTTTTTTAAATGATTACTGATTACTTATGATTTATTTTTGAAGGACCAATCACTGTTGCACTAAAATTTTTATAAAATAAATTATCCAATTTCTGCCAGCCCAGATATCGGTCTTGTTTTGGGTTTTAAACCGTATAACTCAATTATCTCGTAAACGAAGTTTCAAATCAGAATTTTACAAGAGATACATACTTTCTTTTGAAAATTGAACCACGAAATTATAAGAGGTTGTTTACAAAAAGAAATTATAAGAAACTGTAATTTTTGAAAAGTATCCAGTGACGTAGAAAATAAGGCCGAAAAATGAAAACCATATATCATAAATACGCCACTGGGCAATTTTGACAAACGTCATTAACATCACATAGGTAATTGGAAGTATTAATTTCATAAGCGCTTGTTCTAGATTTGATCAAAACTGTTCCAACGGTCTGACAGTTATGTCAAAAATACGATTTTTTAAGGTCAAATTTGGACATCTATACATCATCTATCATACATCTGGTTAGGAGGCATTTTTCAGGAAAATGACATAATGCTTGTTGACTTATTATTTGATGGGCTATAGAATGGTGAATTATTGAGATTTAAAAGTGGACCACCCTGTATTTAACCAGTTTACAGTCTTTATCATTAAATTTCTTTTCTTCTTTGTCATTGGTTTTCTTTATTCTTTGAGTCTACACCATTTACATATGTAATTTAGAAAGCATCAGTTGAATTTTAGAAACCATGTGATAGATTTTAGAAATATAACTTGTATTTCGGAAACGGTACATTCAATATTAGAATAACTTTGATTTTAGAAATTGCAAATTGTATTTTAGAACAGTTTCTTGAATTTCAGAAAAGATCAGTCGGATTTTTGACACGGTTATTTGTAATTTGAAAAATTAAAGTTGTATATCAGAAATCTTCATACTAACATTTGTGAAAGGTAATTGTGCTGTCATTGTTACAAAGTTATTAAAAGTTTTAGCAAATGAAGATATGCGAGTTTGGATGTAAATTTTGTATTCATTGACAAAGTTATTCTTGTTGGC
This sequence comes from Ips typographus, assembly GCF_016097725.1. Taxonomy (NCBI): domain Eukaryota; kingdom Metazoa; phylum Arthropoda; class Insecta; order Coleoptera; family Curculionidae; genus Ips; species Ips typographus. Next base: position 7,859,055 of record NC_138424.1, read on the forward strand.
GTTTTGTAACTCGTAATTGTTACTACATATAGAACAATTCGCTGATATTAAATTAAAAAAATGGACTAATCAACACACAGAAACATAATAAAATTCTGAAATTAAAATAACTATTCTAATATCCAACAGACCTTTTCTGAAATACAAGAGACTAATCTGAAATCCAACTCACGCTTTCAGAAAATCAAATTTACGATACTGAAATACAATTTTTAAGTTCTGAGATGCAACTTATATTTTCTAAAATCCAAGTGATATTTTCTAAACTACCTGTGTAAATGGTGTAGTGTAGATGAATATATTGGTTTACAACAATTCTGCTATTGCATGATTAAGTTCTAACAATTATATGTTTATACTTTATAAGATTTAGATCAATGTCAAATGTCAACGACTTAACGCAAGACAGATGTCAGAGATTTTAAGAGGTTAAGATTTTTGGAAAAATGTCAAAAACGTGTACTTTTGTGCTTTTTGTATTAATTTAAACAAGTTTCTTTTATTAAAAATAATCACAGAACATCCTGGTTTTACTTTGTAGTTCAATAGAATAACGAATTAACTAAGCTTAACAATTAAATATTGTTGTTAGAAGCCATCAAGTTTGTTAAAAATGGCTTAAACTGTCCAGTTGATATCTGATAGTTTTATATCATCTAGTTAATATTTTTGTTCAATGGAATCGCAAGTCAATGTCAACAAAAGTCAAAGCTGTCAAAAGTCGGCCATTAAGCTTTTTAAACAATGATGACGTATTTTACATTTGCCAGCTACCTTGCCACAGTTCACTTTATAAAAAAAAATCAATAAAATCCACACATCAATACACAAAAGCAAATATGAATGAGAAATTATAAATTGCAATTAATATTTTAAAAAAATAAAAATGTAAGGTTAACAACACATTGTCAAACTTTGTACGTCAAAAATGACAATTTGTGTTGTAAACTGTCAACTAAAGTTTTCTTCACGAACATCCACCAGTTGAAGTTAAAACTTTAGATTGTCAGTAACAGCAAAGTATAAAACTGCAAAATATGGGTAACTTGGAGTTTTTCTATGACTTCATTAAAATCAACCTTTAAAACTGGCCATTAGAACATTCTCATCCTACTTCAGTTCGGTAACGTTTTTATAACGTGATAGTCATATGAAAAAAATAATGTAACTTGTCAGGATTTTCGGTAATGTTACTGTTAAATTTGTTAAAAAAAGTTCCTTAGAGTACGTCGAGAACAAGCTCGGTTATTTCTCGCTAGACCAAGCAGACTTGAATTTGACAATTGTCACAAGACACTCCATTGTGTACGATTAGGGTAGTCAAGTGATAACTGTCAGTTTATCATCTGATGAACAAAAGACAAATACTAGTTTGTTATAAAATATAGTTATTTAATTTTATTAGAGTATTATACATCAAAAGTACATGTGGCATGCTGTCCACAAGAATCTGAATACAGTTCTGTATGTGTAGTTGCATAACTAGAGTGAGTGTTCGTACTTTACACAAAACTACTGCAAAACTGTTTGGAGAAAACTCTAAAACTCTCAAAACATTTACTTACTTTGAAGGTGTGAATTTGTATACAATTCATGACAAATAAAACAAATGAAACACATTTCTTTGGCAATGTCGTAGATGTAATAGTTAGTGAAAAATTGACAATGACTTTTGACAATCTGTAGAGTAAGTGACTATACCAAATCTCAAGCAAAACTGGGATAACATCACAAAAGTCAAATAGTTTGCGTCAACCAAAAAAAAATGTACTTTTCCGCTTCGGGTGCGGTAAAGTGCAACTTTCCGCACTCATAAAGTAAGATTAATTTACAATAAATCTGCAAATTTAAAGTTTATATGTGTAGAGCAAAAATACCGATTTTCACCAACCTTTTTATGAGCTGTTCAAGCAAAGAAAAATTGAGTGTGCACTAGTGTGGAAAATTTACTTTCCGCACTCATTTTATGTAAAAAAAAACACATTTGCAGGCAACTGCAGTGCTCTCATGCAGGAAAGTACCACTTTCGGCACTTGTTAGGTAAATAATTATTAGCGTATTGATTTGATGGTGGTTGGGTTAGTAGCAATGAGCGCTGTTGTCTAGACATTTTTCTGGTATTTTTAATTGATTCTAGAGGCATTTGGAAATGATTACAAGCTGCAATGGTTTAAAAGAGTTCTAGAAGCATTTGACAATAGATTTTAAAATGCTGTTTTCGTATTTTTTTGCACTGTTTGCCAACATACTTTGCTGCTGTCACGTCATCATAATTTTGTTTGATAATAAGTACGCTGGGAGTTAGAAAAAGCATATATGCAGTACTCTGTATACTGTATCATAAACAAAATACAGCTCAAATTAAATTTTATTTTATACAGCGTGTTTCATAAATATATTGACAACTTTTCAAAAACGCAAAACAAACATTTTTGATCTTATACATATTTGTCCCTAAAATAATTTTGTTTTTTTAACTACAGGATGTTGAAATTTGCATTAACGTTTTTTGTTTGGCTAGAAAATGTTTAAAGTACGACTACTTTTTTTAAATTTATAAGCATTATTGAGCCAACCATAATTTTGACGTCCTTGCAATCCTATTTTTGACAGACTTTACATATAGTTTTGAATTTTCCACACTTTGACCAATATTCTGAAACTCCAGATAATAGCATAATTGCAATAAAACAAAGATTGGTTGTATGCAGTGTGAAATTTAGCGTTAAAACAGCCTACCAAATACAGTTATTACACACAAAGGTTAACCAATTAGATAAAGCGTTTTATGTAACGTACATATAATACGGGTACACGCATTTGCCCCAGGGTCGCTCTTGTCAGACAATGAACAATGGATTTCTACTGAAAAAAGTGCTATAAAACCAAACGTGCATTTTCCCTACGACAAATTGATAAGAATCTACACTTATGAGTGAAAAGCGCACCCAAGAAGGAAATTGACTATAATCATAAAAATAAGTTTTCAGGCCAAATTCGACGCAGCTGAATTTCAATTAAATGCGACATACATAAACCGCAACACGTACTTATCGAAAAGTCAGTCAAAAAAAGCGTTTTATTATTCTTGTGCTCTATATCCTTGTTGGGTGAAAGTATGATAGTTTCACAAGATGTTCTAGGTCGGACATTATTTAATGTGTTACACATGTTATACAATCTTGTGCCATTTATTTACGACTATTGAGTGCGTTACGGTTAACGAATATTCTAATAAGGCAGTCATTTCTAACATGTCAATACACATTTTTCGACTCATGTAGCATATGGTATTTCCAGCAGATTTATTATTCTATTCTAACTTCCTAACACATTCCTGACAATACAAACAACTCTTTTTTCATGAAGTGTAAAACACTCCAACTATTCCATTTTAAACGACGATTATCTTGTAAAGGTACGTTAATGAGGTCGAAGCATGGGAATTCCAAGTCGAAGACAAGTGAAACCTCTAGATCCTGTATTTTTTATAGCTTCTCAGGGTTAAGATGATGATTGTAATTCACTAACGGATCAATTCTATAAAGTATTTCACACACGCTTTGTTGACTGACCATCTTCACTCATTTGGCATTGACTCATTTATTCTTATTATTGAGCTAGTATTACATACAACTTCTTTATTGTTATATTCTTATTCTTAATTTTATAGCATTAATCTTTTCTTGATTTTACGCACATTTTGAAAATAGAACAAATATTATTCTGATGGTGGTTTGAATGCTTTTGACGTACTAAAACTTGGTTTAGAGTAGAAGAGACGAAGCTTTGAAAAGAAAATTTGAAGAAAACTTTGTTCCCCATTCCTGAAGCAAAACATTTACTTTTCAGGTTGAGTTTACTGTCTGCAAAGTAAATTTCAGGGTCTTAACTTTCAAATTTCAGAAATACTGACTGAAATTGTGTTTTCTTGCATTTTAACTGACTTTTAGTTCAATCTGATTGGAATAAGGGATGTTTGTGGAAAATAGGTAGTACGTCCCTGGATTCTAGGTTGAGTTTTCCAAAGACATTAATAGTTTTCTGTCTGTAGAGCAAATTTCAGGGTCGTAACTATTAAATTTCAAAAATACTGTCTAAAATTGTGTTTTCTTGCATTTTAACTGACTTTTCTGTATTTTCAATAACTTTTAGTATAATCTGACTGAAATAAGGTTTGTTTGTGGAAAATAGGCAGTAATCCCTTGGATTTCAGGTTGAGTTTACTGTCTGCAAAGCAAATTTCAGGGTCTTAACTTTAAAATTTCAGAAATACTGACTGAAATTGTGTTTTCTTGCATTTTAACTGACTTTTAGTTCAATCTGATTGGAATAAGGGTTGTTTGTGGAAAATAGGTAGTACGCCCCTGGATTTTAGGTTGATTTTACTGTCTGCAAAGCAAATTTCAGGGTCTGAACCCACAAATTGTTGAGTTTACTGTCTGCAAAGTAAATTTCAGGGTCTTAACTTTCAAATTTCAGAAATGCTGACTGAAATTGTGTTTTCTTGCACGTTAACTGACTTTAGTTCAATCGGATTGGAATAAGGTTGTTTGTGGAAAATAGGTAGTACGCCCCTGGATTTTAGGTTGAGTTTGCAAAGCAGATTTTAGGTTGAGTTTGCAAAGCAAATTATTTTTTTTTTTTATTTTAATTCTAAAATTTCAGAAATACTGACTAAAATTGTGTTTTCTTGCATTTTAACTGACTTTTCTGTATTTTCAATAACTTTTAGTGCAATAGAGTCTTAACTCTCAAATTTAAGAAGTACTGACTGAAATTGTGTTTTCTTGAACTTTAACTGACTTTTAGTACCATCTGACTAAAATAGGGGTTGTTGGTAGGAAATAGGCAGTACGCCCCTGGATTTCAGGTTGAATTTACTGTCTTTATAGCAAATTTCAGAGCCATAACCCTCAATTTCATGACACTTGCAAAAAATTTGCTACAAAAGTTTTCCAAGCAGCTTATGCTTGAAAGATTGGTTTTCAAGAAAAGTGTTGTTAGAATGCAACAGAAATAGCTGACAATGACAGTTTCCTGTCACATTCTAGATACATTTCTCTTGATAACGTTCCTCTCTCGTCTCAAGAAGAAGAAAATATGACAAGATATATTTAAATTTCTAGTTTAAATTTTTCATCCTCTTGAGATAAAATCCTTAACAAAATCAATGAGCAAAAATTCTTACAGGAAAAATAATGTTTTTCTGGAGAAAACACCTCACAGAAGCCCAAACTTAACAACATACCACACATAACAACTTAACATATTTGAAGGAAAATAGTTAAAAACTTACACATTGTCGTTGAAAACTCTTTACTGAGGGATAATGAGCCTGTTTAGAGTTGGGTACAAATTTCGATTTAAAAAAATCTGTCGGTCAAATCAACACCAGTGACATGTGTGTCAGTGAGTCAAGACCAATATGACCATTTCATCATGACGTTGACCTCATATCCATTTTGGCACACTGACACATGTCATTATAATGGTTTGTCATGTACAGTGTGTGCAGCATTTTTGCAAATCTCATCAACACAATGTGTAGTTTGTAATTGGTAAAGCAGCTTTCAGTTTGCTGGTTTTATTTGACCAATCACAAACTACAAACAATGCTGCGATTTACACAAATGCTGCACATGTAGACTTACCATATAATATACTAGGTACTTCTGCAGTATTTGCGTAAATGTGAGCACATAGTGGGTTGTTTTTAATCACAAACTACCTACTGTGTTTTCAATACAGCTCCAAATCCAATCAGTGAGCAATCCCATAAACAGTGCTGCATTTTACGCAAATACTGCACAGGTGGGCTGAATAAATTCCTGTCAAAATTGTCATTACTAATTATTCTAATAAACAATTTAGGTACTACACTAAACCTTGACTGGTTGGGTCCACCAGGTTGTCGACAAACACTGAATTACAAACAGTTTTCAGACCTTTTGTTCTTGATAACAATAGAGAGTTTCAGAAACTATAGAATCCGGCAACTAAGTCAGCTGTCTGAACCAATGAAATTCAAGTGCAATAAACACCAGAGATTGCCTAATTCAATTAATTTATATACCTGAGTCCAAAAACATACAGAGGGAGGACGTTTTTTGATATGTGCACTTTGAGATTTCTAGACCTTCAACCCAAATACCTTATTACAACCGTTCAACTGAAGATAAATGTATATTTCAGGTTCAATTAACCCAGATAATTAAACTGGTTAGAACTTGGGACGGATTGATTAATCCTGTAATATCGCTTATGTAAATGGAACGAAAGGATGATTCACTATCACTCCAGTCATTTTAATGTAGTACACAGAATGTCACTTTTACGTATCAATAACCTTGGATGCCCTTTTTCCTCTAGGCATATGTATATAGTATAAACAAAACAAATACATACGGGATGTACTATAGTTTCTAGACCGTTCCATGCATCAACGCATTCAGAAAAAAAGCGTGACCAAATATCCTTTCGCTGCACCACATTTAGAAAACATTTTTTAAATTTTTAAAGCCACAATAAGCGACCGAAACGACAACCACGAGGGTGTAAGACATGGCGCAATTCCCGATTTAAAAATTTAGTCTGATTGAAGTACGCGACAGTACTTCAACACTACTAAACTTCAACTGAAACCCCGCTTATTACGGCCGATCGGTTTATACTCGACCAGCTTGCTATGGGTACTACCTTTACTTGAAAAGAAGTACCGAAGGGTCATTCTTTGACAACGGTTTCAAGTTACTTCATGACAGTAATGGATGTGTGCGAAAGTACCAAAGTATACAAGCCAGTCAATACACAGCTAAAGAAAGTGTAGAGGGGGTTGGTGAGTTAAGGGAGAGGTAAGTTGGGCAGAATGAGGGAGCAAAACGCGACTTGGAGAATGTCCCAACCAGTACTATTTCGTCTTTGAACTTAGGTGTATTGGCGTTTCTTCCGCTAGTCTTATTTCAGTGATTTGCACTCGGTGAGTAATAATTATGTATTGATTACTTGGCAATATAAACGTACTTTGGTTCTCTTAACAGAGATCCTTATTTATAGGCATGTTTTTATTAAAATATTAATGCAAGCTTATTTTTTGTATATTTTTAAGTTTTTTTACTTTAGTACCTGCAAATAGAAAAACCAATTGTTAACGAAAACGGATAAAAAAATAACTTTTTTGTGAAAATGTATATAAAATGTTAAGTTGAATGACCCCTAAAATAACTGAAAATGTACACGCTATAAAGACGCCCAAAGCTGGTTTAAGAATTTTTTCAGAGATACATGGACGATGCACTTTGTCCATTCAGTCACCTAAATATTGCTTAATTGAAAATGTTTTTATTAAGTGTAAATAAACCCTCCAAAAAGCTTGATTATGCAAAAATCGTATTGGAATTTATTAAAATCTACAGGTGGTCCAAAAAATCCATAATAATGTTTTGATCGTTCTACATTTTAATTCAATTTGCCGTCGTGTTGATGAAGACCCACAATTTGCAATTGAAGAAATTATTATTTTCACTAATCATGATTGATTAGCATATTATTTGAGAAAATGGTACTTAAGTAGTTTTATAAAAAAAAAATTTTTAATTCGTTAGTCAATGATCTGGTCTCTAAAACATTTTATTAATTATGGCTCATATTATGTTGCAGATTACTAGTTTTTAATAATCAATCAACTGCGCCAAAAAACACACTAAATGTCAATAAATATCTATAGTTTCCAAATAATCAATTTTAAACTTCTACACATTGTATAAGTTTGACACAAATGACAAACCCTCTTAAACTTAAAAAAGTGTGAAATTTTATTTTCAACCCATTATGCTTATTGTTGCACATATACAATACAAATTTAACAAACAGTCCTACAAGGTGTTAACACATTCACTATAAAGGGTGTTTCAAAATTAGGGTAAAGGGTGGCAAAAAGTTCATAAAACAAAAATGTGACTACGTTTTCGCAATTTTAAACATGATTTAGATATGGATACTGAGAAGGCCAAAGCTTCAACTATTTGAAATTTCCAAACGAACAGGTGAAGGTGCCTCATCGTGCACAAACCACTCAACACTCAACGTACTTTGAACACCAAGAGCACAAAAAGAATACGCAATTAACTGTTATGAAATTTTGGATATTGTGAAATATGACAAAAAGATGGTCCTACTAATCGTTTGTTAGCCACACCGATCAATCACTTGAATATAAGTATAATATATAAGTCCGAATATTGTGGAGGTCAGAAAATTGAAAGTAAAATCTCGGTTGTAAATTGTCCATTTTGAGATTTTAGTTGAGAAACCCATTGAAAAATAATACTAAAGACTTTTAAGTTTAGTCTAGATGAATGAGTGCCAAAATCAGTTTTTTTCAAACTATATCTTCCTGGTGGTTTATTTTTATTTTCTGCCCAACAAAATAACTGTAAAACTATAATAAAAAATGTGAAGAAACGATGTAGCTTTTCGCTTTCTGATATAAACCATTAACTTTCAAAACTTTTATAATATAAAGTGAATTCAATTTTGTAAGTAGGAAATGAGCTTTATTATTGATTTTCCAACTTGATCTCACAATAAAGCAACACATCATATTCAAAAAATTTGTGTTCGAATTACCAATAAAACTGTCATGATAGTTAGGCACCAAATATCAATCATTTACAGAGATAGTAATAAAATATATAATAAGTTTTATAACTTTTCCAAGTCTATATAATAATTTAATAATAATTTATCGCTAATAACTTTATAAGCTTAATTGCAAATCCTAATATAGTTTTACAATCACCCGTGCATAAAAAAATCTCTTAATAGCATATTAAACTGTTACATAATTATACGTCCATTTCAAGGTAGACGGAATTTGGATTCTATTATGTATCAATCTTCCAATCAAACTTTCTTGTATCGACATGTCAGAATATGCCAAATGCTCTCCCTGAATTGCTTATTGAAAAACGTATACAAAATGGGGTTAATCACGGAATTTGTATAATTCAAATAACTACTTAATGTTATTATTATACTGGGAATTATGATACGTGGATTGATCAGAAAGCAAAGATTTACGGCCGCATAAGGTCCCATTGCCGCTATAAAAGCAAAGGATACAATCCAGACCACCTTCAGTGCTTTCATTTCATTGTTCAAGGATCTCAGTTCATTTGTTCTGAAAGACCAAGTTATGTTAACTGGAAAAAAGCTGTTCTACTTACTTATTAGCTCCTCCAACTGATCGGATCATTCCAGAGTTGCCATTTCTTTGATTCCTGTTTAACTTGTACAAAATTGCTACTGTCCTAATAAATAAGTAGCACACTACTATGATCATAATCATTATAATCAAAGCTTCGGATATCAAGATTCCTTCAAAGAGGCTCAGACCTCCAAGGATGTCAGAACAGTAAGATGAGCTTGTTGAAGGATAATCACTGATTAAAGCTGAAATCAGTCACAAAATGAGCAACAAATCAGTCTGTCAGTCTACAGTGTTCAGTTATTAATTAAACCATATAATATCTCGATATAGATTATTTATAAATAAAATAATACTAATTTAATTGGGAAAACACGTAGCACCAGTTGCTTTATTAATATAGTTAATTACTCAATGTTTTTTCAGAATGACACTATACCAGAGCATAATTTTAAACTTGTTTTCAAAAAAAAAAACATTCTGAGAAAAAATATTTGTAATAATAATTTTAATTGGGTTTAAGCATTACTTACATAAATAAACATTTCTCGTAAATGTTAAACGGTATTTTTGTAATAATATTGTGTCATATCAGTAAAGTGTTAAGAGATGAAAGTACAAACAGACAAGTACAAAATGGCAGCAATTAATGTACTTTTAAAAGTTACAGTTTCGATTTTTGATTTTTAACAGCGTTAAGAAAAATGTTCTGGATTTTTTGAATTAAATTATGGTTTTTCCAAATTTTGAAGAAAATCATGAAAAATTCAATTTTGAAAGGACTATTTGTGCAAAATGGCGATCTTCTCTACATTTGTTAATAAGTACTAGTGACAAAACAGTCATTATCAATGAATCAAGTCATGTCAAATTAATGAAAGCTAATAAAATTGTTCATATAAACTGTATTTCATTTTGTATCAGATTTCTTCCCTTCTCTATTTGTTTCAACTCTGTATAACGGGTGATAATATGGGATTGACATGTGAAAGTAATTTTTAATATTTTTTTTATCTTTACAGTGGAAAAAAAATTTGTATAAGTTATCCCCTAAATTTTGTAGATTCTCCTGTGCACTTGGTACCAAAAATGTTTCATTTTGTTTTTATCATAATAAAGGAAGTTAAATAAAATTAAACCTGTACCATTAATCACATTTAACTACTTTCTAATTATTTACCAATTATTTACCATCGCTAAGGGATTAAAAGACACTTTAGTCACGAGGTTTATATACTATTTTATGCACTTTAGAATGCGAGAAACTAAAAATAAAAAAAATTACAAAACTAACAGTGGTTACAACGGTACTCTCGTATTACTGATAGTTGTTATTGATTGTTGTTGGCATGGTGGATTCACTTAAAATTTATTGTGCCCTGGAAGTGTTGCTATGGCATAAAACAAATGTCAATCAGTTGTTATCAAACGGTGAGTCCAGAAAAATCGTATTTTTTGAAAATGAACATTGAAGAGGCCGCCCAAGAGCCCATCGCTAGCCTTCTTCCAGAAAAATCTCGCGAGGCTTACAAAAAACAGTTTCTTGTTTACCAAAAATGGTGCGTTGAACAGAATGCAGAGAATTAAAAGGGATTAAAAGCGGGATTAAAAGTCTCTCTTTTATCCCTCAAATGAAGGATTAAAAGTGCACTTTTAATCCCTAAAGTGCATAAAGTACTATAACACCCTGGTGGTATAACGGTTTTGAACAAAATATGACTTACCAATTATTACCACAGGTATTACACTCAACAAGGACGTGAACCAAACCGCTAGAATTTTTTTGACAGTCCGTCCCTTACTCATTTTAGTCACATTTATAGGATTCTTGATGACCGAATACCTTTCTAAACTTATCAAGCAGATATGAAATGCAGAAGCGGCAGTTAGGAAGTCATCTGTAGTTACGAATAATATGCACCAATAAAACTGGGACGGCTTCAATGCTAGGTTGGAAAAACAAACAGTAAACAACAAGTTTTAGAACAAAAATTGCCTTACCAGTAAGCATCATCACACGTCTAGCCGGTAATATCATCATACTGATGAGTAAATCAGTAAAGGCCAAACTGCATAAGAACAAATTGGTCAAAGTTTGTAATGTTTTATCCAAAGCCACTGCCAGACAGACCAAAATATTCCCGGTGGTTCCCAGAATAACAAAAACAATGGTAACATACCATGGAATTTCACCTACAGGCGCTGGTGCAATATCAGGATCGTGCTGATATATTAAGTTGGAATAGTTTGAAAATTCCATTTTTTCAAGACTGCAATGCTCAATCGTGCAAAATAAAATGAAACACTTGCAAAATGCTGAACCGAGGAAGACACTGCCTTCTTAACCAGTTTACATGTAAAAGCACCGGTTTTGTAAACATATTCCGCGTTTATTGATTACCTTGATTTTACCGCATTTAGATTTATCTCACAATACTACAAACGCATTGAAACACTAATTTTCTTATACATAAATAGTTTTTAATCAATTCCATAACGCAAACGCTCTTCCTTAAAAATATAAATAATGTGATTAACTATACGATATTATCAAAAATAAATTCAATGACTCTTGCGCAATAACAAGCGGCGTGAAAAAAATAAAAACAAATTTTGCAGCGTAAAAATTATGGCCGCTCTAATATGATAGTGTTACGTGCCAAGATAACAGGACAACATTTTTAATTAAGATTTTTTCCCCTTTTCCCTTGTCACTGAAAATAATTTTAAAAATCATTATAGCACCAAAAAAAGTCAAAACAGCCAAGGTACATTTAAGGCACTCTATTTTCAAAACAAACCCTTAAAATCTTAATACAACAAAATAATAACAGAAAAAGAAACGTAAATATATTGATATGTTCCAAGGTACTTACTACTAGAATATTTTCCTATATCAAAAACTTAAAACTAAAATTAAAGTTAAACGGGTAAAATTTCAACAAAAAAAAGTACCATTATGTGTTCAACCACAAGATAATCTAAATAATATAACGTCGGCCCTATGACTAGCCTAAGTTGGTAACAGATAACTTAAAGAACAGCGTGAGAAACTTGGCAAATTTGCTTCAGGGCTTAAAAAACTTAAGTTATTTCCGTAAATTTTAAAGTGGGCAACCTGTAAACTTCCTTGATGCATTGACCTTTTATTGCCAAATTTGCATTTAGAGTGGGAGAAACACAGCTGTTTTATCAGTCACCAAAAATTTAAAACCAGTTTTTACAAAATTATGTGACTTTTCAGACAAATGTTAATTTTTTTATATCTTTCATGAAATACCAGACTTATTGCATAAATGCAGGCTTTTAATAAACAAAAGTAAGTCTGGTATTTAATAAAAGATATAAAAAATAAACTTGTGAAGTTAACTGTATTTTAAACTAAACTTACCATTATCTGTCCTATAGATTTTATTTTTATTAATAATAAATACAAACTTTAGTGTAACTTCAGGCTTTTATGAGGATTTTATACTGCTCATGAAGTTTTTCGCCATGTACTTATAACCTAGTTTTTAAATGAAGCACCCTGTATTAAATTGCAAACTACTAAACTCTCATATGGTACTATAGGTATGTATACATACATGATACTAGCAATATTCAATTCTCAAAAATTTTCAACAAAATGGCGACTTAAAATATGTCTTTAAATACAGGGTAGCACATGTGTATGATATTATCTAGAATTCTGACAAAACCAATGTTTTCTCTATTTTGAGTAGTAAAAAAGCGACAGGGAGGATTATTTTTAAATTTTAAACATTTGTAAAATCAAGTGTTAAACAGTAATAAATAAAAAACAATAAAATGTATAAAGATGTTTTTTATGTATGTTTAAATTAAAAATAATTAAGGTCTATTGGACCATCAGACATAATAGGCTAATTTTGGCGACAATGTTTACTAGAGTATTATCTCATCTCTAGAGTATATCTCATTTTACCTGTGATTTGATCCAGGGTTAAAATTAAAATTATGCAAAGCAGATTATAATGGGATTTGTTTACATAAATAATTATATTTGTTTGAAACGATCCTACTAAATATCCCATTACTTTTACATGAATAATCATTGACTTCCACTTCTTGTATCAGGTCATTTTTAAATATTGAATCGGGTGGTACCAGCCCAAACATTCTTTTTTATGCCAAACGAATAAAAAGAAAAGGCAACTTTTAGCAGTGAAAACCACATTCCTGCTCATCCACTTCGCATTTTATATGATATTGTAGTATGCAAATTTACGGAATTGCTTAACATTTAAGTAAAGAAAATCAAATGGTAAAACCTTCGTGCAGTAAAATGAGGTCGTCTTCACTTGAAGCCATAAGAGGAATTACAAAAGAAAGCAAATAATGATTATTACTGATTAAGAAATAGATAAGGTTAAAAAATATATGTTGCTGCAAGATAGTAATAAAAATAAAGAATATCAAACACACCTTAACTCTCTCCGCGACTTCCTTCTGAATTTCCTTAACCAAGCCTTTATCTAAACTGAAACTAGACTTTCTTTTGTGCATACAAAACATGGTTTAATCCTGGTAAAAAAATTTCTTGTATTTTACACACAAAAAGCGTAATGTTAGTATTTATCACTTTTGAACCCTTTTTATTTTAATATAAACTCTAAAACCCCCTTAACTTTGGATGACTTAATATATTGTATAAATAACCTTTCGTTAAATGAATCCAGCCGAAAAGCAAACTTGCCAAACTAACTAGCAAAACACATCCTAAACAACCTGTAAATATTTACATAACAATACGTCCAACTAAAAATGTCAACCAGAAAAAGAGTCTTAAGGAAAATACTGATGAAACCAAACTACTTCACAATAAAAATTATGATGACTTACAACAGTAAGTAGAAGTACTAATTATTAGCTGTCATAAGCTGAGGCAATCAGGTAACTTTTAAGTGTCCTTTTTGTTTTTCTTGAACACTAGCGACGTGGATTTACTGCCCTTCATTCCGACGTTGTACGTTTCAGTTTTGTACACTCGCACCTCGTTAATATTCACGTGCACCACTTTGTGAGTGTGCAACTGGCTTTTAACGTTGGTCTCGAAATCGCACGTGTCACACTTGTAGGAACACTTTTTCTTTGACGTGTCGGTACTTTGGTCTAGGCCGTGGCAGTTTAGGATGTGCTTCTGCAATTCTATTTTGTAGTCCACGCGTAAAGGACAGAACGGACAGGAAAACATAGTGTCCTTTTGGTTGTCTTGGTGCCGTTTGCTCCAATGTCGCAACATCCTTGATTTACCGCAACTTTTAAATTGACAAGACTTGCAATCGTACCAGGTTGACTTCCCGTCTGTTTTGACAGTGTACTGGTCTGTGTTTGCCGGACATTGGTGTGCCATCAAAGCAGCAACGCTCCCAAACAAACCCTTGCACTTTTCACATTTGGTTGTGTCTTCGGTATGTATTTTTTTGTGTTGGACTAGTACCTCTTTGGAGGGAGTAGAGTAATCGCAAGTTTCGCAAATAAACATCACATTGCTACTAGAAATGTTGGTTGTTCCGAAAACGCTGTGAATTATTTCAATTTGGTCATCTGGTGGACTGGTCTTTTTGACATTGTGGGTGAGAACATGAGCCTTGATTTGGTACTGGTATTTTGCAGTTTCAGGACAAATTAGGCACTTATAAGTTTGGTTCCCACCCAGTTCAGTCTTGATAAACATCTGACAACTTTCGTTGTTTGTATCAGTGTCATCGAATTGTCTTAAACCCTCAGGAGTCACCTCCAGCTGGTGTCTTTTGACACAGTGGCTGATCATGTTGATGATCGAAGAGCGGAAATCGCACCGGGGGCAGTTAAACAAGGAACAGTCACTTCCTTGGTGACTGGTCATGTAATGTTCGTGAAATTGCTTGAAATCTCTAGTTTTAAAAGAGCAGTACTCGCAGTTGTGATTGTCAGGCAGCTGCCCTGGATTGTGGGTCCCCACATGTTGCCTCAGCTCAAGGATTTCGGTAGTAGTAAAAGTACAGTAACCACACTTATACAAAGTAGTACTGGAAACATGAACGGTTCGCCGATGTTTTCCTACGCTTTGTTTAGTTGACTTGAAGTCACACTGAGGACATTTAACTATTGGATTATTCAAAACAGTATGTTGGCGCAAATGCACATCTAAGTGTTTCTTTTTTTGGGTTGTATAGGAGCAGAAATGACATTTTAAAGAAATATTAGGATTTCTCTCACATCGACTGTTGCTATGCATGGCTTTTAGTTGAGTTGGTAGCTTCACACCGCAAAACTTACACTTGTACAAGTACGAGTTATGTTTGTTACTCGAATGAAAAAATAAACTTCTGTAACTGCTGGCTTTGAATGAGCAATATCGGCATTTCATTGGACCATCGCTAGTTTTACACTTTAACGAATGTTCCTTCAGTCTCAGAGGATTCTCTGTATTGAAGTTGCAATTGATGCAGTTTAAAACTTTCTTTGGACTTGCGCTACCTGCTTTATGCTGTCTAGATTTGTGAAAAGTGAGACAGGGACTGGGTGCCTCATAGTCACACTGGTCACATTTTGTTAATGGAAGATTCCTGAGCTCATGCAACTCTAGATGCTTTTTAAGCACTTTTTTATGCAAAGTTGAAAAAGAACAATACTGACACTGATGATGTATTGATAAATCCTTTTCCTTTTTTATTTCCTTCTTTATTGGTTTAAAAACTTTTTGTTGCTGAGATTGTAGAAGCAACCTCCTCCTTTTCTTTATATATTTAGATCCCTCACACTTATTGAAATGGTCTTCAATCAGATGGTTGGGTACAATTTTTAGGCATTTAGTGCATCGCTGAGTAGCATTCAAATGAATTTTTACTGAGTGAAGCATTAAAGATCGATCACTTTTGCCTTTAAAAGAACAATAAATGCAATTAAATGTATCAAACTTAGCAGAAACTGGTTTCTTTAATTTAGTTTTTGGAATCTTGGACTCAGGAATTTCTTCTTTCACCTTTTGTTCAGGAACTGAATCCTCTTTACTCTCACCCTTTTTAGAACTCTTATCACGCTTGAATAAACTTCGTAGTGTGGGCTTATCATAATGCTCCACCTCCTTAGGAACACAAATAGACTGATGGTGTTTTTTTAATTGAAGTGGTATCAATTTATGGCAACGTTCGCACGGTTTTGTGTACTTTTTATGGGAGTTATTTATATGTACTGTCAAAGATCCCCTGTTGCCCCCAACAAAGCCACAATGCTGACAGTGAAGTTCTGCAGGAAAATTTGATCTTATATGTCTCAAGGTGTGTTTCTGTAATGCTTTACGTACTTTGCACTCAAAGCTGCAATGTTTACACTTAAACACTTTGCCTTTACCTACAGAAGATTTTCTACTATTAGGCTTACTTGTTGAATCAGTTTGGTGTTGAATCAAAGCAAAATGAGTATCAGTAGAAAACTCATTCTGGCCACAATTAAATAGAACTTTATTATGTAAATCACTTAGCTGGTCTGGGTCTGAAACTTCAGGTTCTGTAGTGTCTATGTCTTCGTCAGATACAGTTTCTACATGGGTGATTACAATGGAGGAAAGTGGGTCAAAATCCATATGGTCTTCTTCACTGTTTGCATTGTAATTGGTAGTCTCAGGAAAATCAACCTGGTCACAATAATTAGGCAAATGATTTGGGACTAGTGGATCTTCAACCTTCATTGCTCCTAATAAATAATGATTTAGTATTACAATCAAAAACACAAAAAAGAAAATTCAATAATAACTTTTAACAATAATGTAGTCAAATGGTAAAATTGCAATGACAGTTGATCATTTTATAACTGGAGAGAATAAACTTACCCTGCTTAAGTATTATTTAAAGAAAATCACTTATTTCATATACAATACAAGCAAAAAATGGTAATTTTTTTGAAATTGTCTTTGTTTTGAATTTTGATTGACTGAATTGTTGATGTATGATTGCCCTTAATTGTTATGACCATAAGCCACCATTTTTTGTTCTCCTATCTGACCTGTGTTGAAGAAAAATATGATCATAATTTGATTTAAAATAGGATAATTATCTAATAAAACCTCCAACAGGTACAAAACTGAAAAAAGTAAACTATATGCAAAAAGTGAATAATATGCAAATCTACACTCTACAGGTTGTTTTCTTAAATAGCAATACAAGCTTATAAATCCAGCTTAACATTGATACTGTGTAATTATTTATTCTTACCTGTACATTCTGCTGCAGGATCATCAGAATAGTCTCTTGGTTCTTCTTTGATTTTTACTGTTTGAGGTAAACATCCATTTTCCTCTAAATAAATCATTTCTGGTATGTCTTTATATTCGAGCATATTTGCAGAGCTTGCACTCTCTGCAGCTGACTCCATCTCGACTTTGGTATTTGCTGTGCTGCAAGAGAAAAGTTTTATTAATTAAGAAAAACATTAAATCTAATTTTACGTTACTTTATAAGGTCTGACGTCTCCATTTTTCGGTCAACCATCAAGTCTAGTTGTTTTTCAGTTTATTCTTGAATTGAATGGGTTGGTTGTACTTTTGTAGAAAAGTTGGAGAAACACATAACCTCAATAACAAGTAAATGGTACAATACGTTTTGCATAATTGTTTAGCTCAATTATTATTCTAAACATTATTCCAATCAGTTTATAGGTAAAAATAGTGAGATTGCTACATTAAATATAACAATTTTTGTAATAAAAATAAAAAATGAAAACAAGTGATAACTCAAACAAAAAAACCAAAATTAAATGTCTTCTGTCAAAACGGCAAAACAAACTCAAAAGCTCTGCCAAATGTGTAATAATATCAAGTCAGATGACCGGCAAGCGTAGGCGTTATGTAAAGTCAGCTGACCACATTTAGTTGAACGTTGGTGAATGGAGCTTTTTATTTGTTTTGTTGGCTGCGTTGTGTTGACAATTGCAAATTTCACTTTCTTTTTGACAAGGTTGACATTAATCAGTTTGACGTTTGCCCATTGGAAATGGGGATTTCTCCGAATTCTCATATCATTACAATCTTTACAATTTGAAATCACAATTTCTGTAAATAACATGCCATCCCTTTGGTGAAAGACTACAGTGTTGTGTAAATACGGTTCCGATTGTTCAATTCATGATTGTTTAGTTAATTGATTAATCAAACTGCCATTATGGACGCAAAACGCAAGTTATCGTAAGTATATGAAACAGTTTGAGCCCTTTCTGCAGGAGCCAAATATTCTACTAACCATCCCGGCACTCCCCGCAGACTTTTAATCTCTTTGTTAGGGATGCTTGTTGTGTTTATACACCCACGTAATGTCCTTGATGATTGTTAAAAAAAGGGATTTGGTGAATTTGGTTATTTATAATCTTTATTACCTACAATATGAGTCAAATTGCCAGCTCATAAATCTATCTTTGGGGTTTCTAACCAACTTTTATCAAACTTTCCTTATTTTATGTTGGGTTTTTTTGTAATGTAATTTTTGGACATATATCCATTCACCTGTAGAAGACCTTGCACATCCTTAAAATATTGTTATTGTTTATTTACTAAGAGAGTATATTTGACAAGGGGTTGGCTTCAGGGTAGTCAAAGAACTTGATAATATGTTTTATAAGATATTAAAGTTAAGTGTCAATAACTAAGAAACTAAGTAGGTCATAAAACTAAAAACATTGTTTTCCCAAAAAAGGGTAAGAAAATTGGTCAAGGCAAAACAATAATAATTGATAAAAGAATGAAACATGTTTTGAAAAGCAATGTAATTTGTCATCACAGGAGATCTATCTGATATTAGATTTAAAACAGATGCACAAATACAGATCGGTAACACTGAAAGGTAAAATTTCAAAAAATCTACAATATTTTGGAATAACATATAAACATGGACACATTTTAAATGTTTTACCCTTTTGTGACAATCAGGAATACACACTGTGAGGTGAGACACAAGATGGCAATGAATTGAGGCTGTTTTTTCTTATGGAATGATTATGTTTCAATTTTCTGTCTCACCCATTAATTTTGATCACATTTCATGTAACATGTTGTATAGTTAATTTGAACAGTTTTGCAGCTATTTAATTATTAAAGAAAACTTTGCTTGAAATAAATGGCTGTCTAGATCACCAGATTTGAGGCCTCTAGATTATTTTCTATGGGGTCAGTTAAAAAATAAGGTATATGCAACAAAACTAGCAAATTTAAATGATTTAAGAAGAATTGTATGAAAAGCCTTATAACAGGTGACATGTTATAAAAGATTATTGAAAATTTTTATTTTAATTTAGCTCATTGTCAGACAATTTAAGGGGCACATTTTCAGCATTTAATGGGATAATTTACTTGATTGTAGTTTTCTTTAATAATAATAATAATAATAGCTGCCAAACTATTCAAGTTAACCATACAACATGTTGTCTAAAATGTAAAAAGTAATCAGAATGAGGCAACAAATAAGAAAATGTCACTGAAACATAGTCTTTCCATAAGAAAAAACATAACTTCAATTCATATCCATATTGTGGCTCATTCTGTATATTCTTGAATGTCACATTGAATGTTTTTTCATAAGTTGTATATGTATATGTATATATTATACTCACACTGTATAAAGATTCAGTACTACATAGTCCCAAAGGTAGTGTGTTGTTTTCAAGTGAATAATAAGAAATTTTAGTTAAATAAAGCAATTTTTATAGTCTAAAAGTCTTTAAGTCCTTGAAAAGTAATTTAGACTGACCAGAAATGCAGGTAGGAAATAACAAAAATTAGCAAAATTGCATGAAAAAAAGCAAAAAGGATAATTCTAAAATGTGGGAATTTCAAGAGTGATAGAGACAAAGTAAATGAACACTTTATGTATAGTATATTTTAACACACATTAACTAAATTTAACAACTATCAGAAGTTGATTTTGGTATCTGATTGTTTCAGCACACAAGGAGACTCTTTGTATGAACTTTTAGCTCTACCCAAAACAGCCTCAGCTGATGAAGTAAAAAAAACTTACCGACGTTTGGCCTTAAAGTATCACCCAGACAAGAACCCCAATAATCCAGAAGCTGCTGAAAAATTCAAGGAAGTTAATAGGTAACTTTTATCTGCTTTTTACTCACTCAATATCCTAATAAGGTTTTATTTCAGAGCTCATTCAATTTTAAGTGACCCTACCAAACGAAATATCTATGACAATTACGGGTCATTGGGGCTGTATATTGCTGAACAGTTTGGGGAAGAAAATGTCAACGCCTATTTTGTGGTTACCTCAACTTGGTGTAAGGTAAGGAAATCCAAACATTCTTTCTCTATTATTTTAATCTCAGTGTTGACTTTTATTTCTTGAATCTGACCTGTCTTATCTAAACAAAAGATAAACCAGCTAATCAGTAAACACTCTGGACTTTTGTGTATATTTATTACAGTCTAAGTATAATAGTGGAAACATGTACGTGCTAACCAGAACAGGAAGGTAAAATGCCTAAGGGTTGCAGCCCCACAGCTTTAGTGTCTTACATTGAAAGTTTCCCTCTATTAGGATGTAAATTGGATGTAGGTTAATTAAGTTTTAGTTACTACCTCATAAAGTTCCAGAGTGATTTTAATTTGAGGGTGTTTTTCAGGCCTTATTCGTGATATGTGGTATAGTAACCGGATGTTACTGTTGCTGCTGCCTGTGTTGCTGTTGCAACTTTTGCTGCGGCAAGTGCAAACCAAAGCCGGCAGAAGACAGTGGTGACTACCACACATTAAATGTAAGTTTTTAGTGTTGTTTGCTTGCTTTTTTTATGGGAAATATTGCCTGCTCGCTTTTGTGTTTTGCTTCTCTGCAGTAAACAGTTAATGAGGTAAGTGGCTTTGTGTTTTGCAAGTATTTTGGAGCCTGGATCAGGGAATAACAGCAGCAGGTAAATCCAGTCAGTCACTTACTCATTTTTTATCTTAGTTTTTTCATTCCTCTTAAAGTGTTGGTAATGAATGTTTGTTAAGGGTGGTTAAGGGCTGTACATGAATGTTTTTTTATGTCTGTGTGTTAAAAAAATACAATCAACTTGTGGTTTTGGATCAAATAAAGTAATGTAGATTTTTTTTTTCATTATTTTTTTTTTGTTTGGAGAGTTAGTGAGTTCTCACTGTAGTGATGTTTTCAGCGGGAGGGAGGGCCAAGCTCAGGTCAACCAGTGAGCATACAACCGCGTAAATCACCGGTAAGTGTGTTTATGTTTTGATGTTTTTTTTTCCTATTTTGGGAGGTTTTCATGTACCTATAGTTTTTTTTTTAAGCTCAATTTCTGGGTTGTTTAAGTTATAGTGTGTGGTTGCATAAGTAGCAAGTGCTTATTTTCGAAAATCGGCTAAAATACTGTTCATAATGATGTTCTTGACTCTTCATTAAGTTTAGGGACATCAAGTAATAATTTATTTGAAATCTTCAGTGGCTGAATATTTTATGAGTTACACAGTTATTTAAGTTAACTGTAAAATCAATTTTATTTATTAACCGCCTATTTCTTTAATCTTTTGCTCTTAATTTCACTATAGATAAATTTGAAAATGAAGTCTTGAGTCCTAAGAGTGAGAGGCAGAAAAATGTCGAAAATAATAATACGGGGTGCTCAAAAAATAGCCTCAAAAAGTCAGTTATAAAAAGGAAGGAAAGTCAAGTTTATTACATGGAATACACTTTTTTATTCCTTGTCTAAACTTAGTGCAAGTTTGTTATGCTACTTATTTGAAAAATTGATACTTGTCGAAATAATTTCAAATAAATGAATTTCTATGTTACATGAGCGCAAGACAGTTTTGCTTGAATTACCAAAGTAGGTGATGCATGTCGTGTTTGATACTTTTAAGGCGGCAAACTTGACGTCACGATGACATCATTGAACAAACTAATATTGTGGCCATCTGTCAAAATACATCATTGTGACGTCAAATTCGCGCAGCTATGCAGGCACAGCCTACTTTACCATTAGTACTTGACATCTTAGACGTTTATGGGATAAGAGAAAAATCGTTTAATGGTGATTATTTCAAAAAGTATCAGTTTTTCAAATAAGTAACATAATACAAACTTACTCTTATTTTAGACGGGGAACAAAATAAATAAAATAAAAATAGGGGTGGTGTTCCATTTGAAAAAAATGATTTTTGGTCTTTTTGACCACCTCGAATCGTTTTTGACGTTTTTTACATGTTTGACACGACTCAAAAACCATGCAAAAACGTTTTTTGATATGCAATTGAAATTAGGTATTGCAAATATCAAATTTCATATAAAATGGTAAATATCTCAGAAACGAATTCAGATAGGCGTATGACATTACATATAGGTATACAGGGTGTCTAAAAAGTCTGGAATATTGCAAATATCTCGAAAACTGCTGATTTTATTTTTCTCAAAATTTGCGTCTTGTTAAAGTAAATAACAGCGCATGACGTGAGGGTGAAATGAGGTTCGCAAGTATACAGGGTCAGTCACAAAGTATACCAACTTTCTTAATTCAAACCTAACACACTGTGTATTACTTCAGATTTTAAGAGTACTCATAAAGGCCAATTCAACGATCTACAGTATTGCTACTTTATTCTTAGTATTAGTCAATTTTATTTGAGGAAATTATGAAAACACTTAAACGTTAAGTAAATTAATTAAAACTAGCCCATTCAAAAACAAAAAAAAAAAAAAAAAAAAAAAAATTAACACCATTTTAAGTAATAGGAAAATTTGCCAATTAATTTAACATTATATTGACGTTAGCTGTCATTGTTACACCTATCATTGTTATAGGTAGGTACAAAAAAAAAAAAAAAAAAATCGTATATCGTTGAATTGGCCTTTATAAGTACTCTTAAAATCTGAAGTAATATACAGTGTGTTAAAATAAAACAATATACAAGGTGTTGCATTTAAATTAGTTTGAAACTAAAAAAAATAAAAAAAAGTCTTCTATTTAATTTTTGATGTGTTAACTTTCTAGCAAAATTGTAATTATTAATTAGTGAAAAGTCCCTGGTTGCACAATTGTGAATGAAAGTCGTCAGTCAAGGCAGATTGCCCACACTTAACTCATCCATTTTCAAAAAGTTATTTTGTCACTTTTAGCACGTATTTTACAACAAATACGTGCAGTATTTGTTTTTTATACAATTCTCTTTTTGCAATATTTTTTTTGTTAAATTATATGCCATTTTGGCTGATTGTAAACCAATTTCAGGACGATGGTAGTGACGAAGAGAGGGCAGGTTCCGGATCGCCGCCAGTCACCAGTCAGCCGTCGCCCAAAAAGGGGCCAGGCAATATGGCGTTTGCTATGCCAGCTCCCAGTGCTGCAGCAGGAGAAAGCGCCGCCTTAAATCAAGGTGACGTACCAGTTTATACTCCCGGTAAGTGCACTTTTTATTAATGCTTGCTGCCGAGTGCACAGTGTTAAAAAAATTTATGGAGAAAAACTGTTGATGTTTGACATTTTTTAAATTGACAAATTGTGGTACTGAAAATATTTGTTTAATTGCAATATTAAAAAACTGATAAATTGACAGCTGCTTTTGGCAAAAATGTCGTTTAAGTGGTCATAAGACACAAATGTAAACAACTGTTTTTCTCTATCAAGTGCACTTTGTGTTGCTTTAATTGCCTACTAATGACATTTATACACTATACACTTCTGAGTCAATGTTGATTAACACCCCGTACGTGATTCCTAGGGCTGTTTGTGTTTTTTCCCCGCTTTTTTTTTGTGGGCGTTTGCCAATTGTCTACTAACCGAGCTTATCCCATCAACATAGCGACTACAACATAACTCTCTCTTATTTCTAGATTTAAAGTAAGCACGTCGACGTTTTAAATTGCAGATATGCGCGGCCAAGCTAATTGGTGAACGACATCATACTACGCAACTATTGATTAGGTACTATTATTATATTTATTAAAGTTTTGACACCCTTTTGCCTAGTCGGAAACGGACCTTTTTCCCCCGTATTCTGGGGGTGGTCACGTGAAATGTTTTTTTAGTTTCTTTCGTCGATTGTAATAATACTACTTTATACCTTACTTGTTTCAGTGTATATGTATATTTATTGTAAGCTGCAGTTTTTTTTAGGAAATACAATGATTTTTAGGGCCTCTGACTAGAGCAAATCGGTTTAGCTTTGCAATTACAAGTGCACGCGGTTGTATTAGTTTAATTCCGTGTAAATAAAGCGGTTTTCATTAACCAAATAATTGGCACATCACTTTGATGGCTCTTGTTGTAACTGGTATTATTTACAGTGTTGACAGGAAGGCGGTAGCGAAGATTAACCGGTATTAATTAGTTGTTTAGGTTGCGATGTTTGTAGCTTGTCTTTGCTACGTGTGTTCCTTATTGTAAATTATTTTTTATTACCACTTTATCCGGTTGACGACTGTATGCATATCGCCATTGCTTTGAAACATGTTGCAAAGTCTATAAATTTTAGAATCAAAAAATATATAAATTGTGAAATGTACTGCAAATATTATTGGTTAGCTCTAGGGGCAATTACACTAATCTCAGGTTAAGTTTAACCTATAAATGTGGTTCAGTAATAGTGACCAGTATACAGAATTATTCTCAACGAAGTTACTTAAAAAAGCGTAAAAGGATAACAAAATATGTTGGTTTGATTAACAGCGGGCTGTACGTGCACTAACTCGTTTTGGTCGGTACCTTTAGAGTAAACTTAACCCAGATCCTCATTGTATCGAGTCAAGTTTGACATGTTATGACTTCCTAAGTAGATTTTATGGCAGGTACACTTTATCCTACAATATGCTGTTTTGCAGTCATGCAGATAGATGTGAACATTTGTAGTGCATACATTCTTAGAAGAACCAGAAAATATTCAGGAACTGCTTCAATAAAAAAAAAGAAACAATCGTCAGTACTTGAGCTTGGGCAACACTAAGGGCCGATTGCACCGACATATTTAGAGGCACCCTAGGCTAAGTTTTAATCTGACTGTGACGTTTTGCACCTGATCTGTCACAGTCAAATCAAAACTTAACCTAGCCTAGGTGAACCCTAGGGTGTCCTTAATTACGTCGGTGTAATTTGCCATAAGTTATAAAATTGAAAATTGAGGGGTCCATACTAACATCACATATACCCTGATTATTAAAACTGTAGTTGCACGTCATCAAGGTGAAAATGGGGTGGCGTTGTCAATGTTATAAAAAACGAACTAAAATTGAAGAATATTATTTTTCTTTCAAATGTGATATTGCATTTGCAGAAAGGTCTGTGGTTTTTACTGTTTTAATTAAACCTTTGGGGTATTGAGAGTGAGGGAAGCTTAGTTTAAGAGACCCTGAGTTGAGGGTTTTGAGATCTGATGTGTTTTACTCGGCATTTGTGTATAAACTTTGAGTAATAATGAAGACATTATTTGCGTAGATTTTTAACAATTCAATGATTTTTGTATTGGTTGAATAAGCTTACTCTTGCTAGTAAATGATAATACTTAGCTTTAGTACAGACTCATTTTTAGATCAATCTGTAGATGTAAGCTTTACACAAAAATCTAACAGAATAAAGTTGTTTGAAACCAGTATTGGACGGTTTTGTCATAAGAGACAGCTACGTGGCAGGTTGTGGGAATGTTGTTTGTCCACAAGTAAACCGTTTAATGACCACAGGAACGTAAAATAGGATCACCAGTTACAAAAAAATATCAGCGTATTCGACGTCAAACTTTGACACTTAAACGATCGGTTGAGATAATCGGTGATCCGAATTGGCCTTTCAAGAAAAGAGATACTCCCTCTGCTGATCAGTTTTGAAAACAGTTTCGGGCATTCCAGCTGTCATTTCTCCGTTTGTTTACGTTGATTTTGGCATATTTTGGTTAGGAATTTAGCGAGAGAATGAAGTGACAGTGTCATATTATTTATAATGTTAGGTTAGGAACGTGTTGCCTGATTTTAGTTCAAATGGCGCTGCGATCTTAACTTGAAACGCCAATAGTTCGGTAGCAAGAAAAACAGACGACAACATTGCGCACTATTGCCAACATATTTTAAGGTGCGTAATTTTGCAATGTTATTGTTCAATAAGTTTGGTTTGCAATAAAATCACCTGTGTTATGACGTGCATCTAAAGTTATAATAATCAGGGTATAGTATATTGTGTCTGTGCTGGCTATGGATAAGTCGTAATAGCTCGTTTTAGTGGATACTCCCATATTGATATAAAAAGCTAACTAGGTAATAAAGAATTATTGTCATTTACGTAAAATCTACATATTTTGACATTATACGCACCTATTTTGTTTGAAACGAGTTACGATTCACCCTGTATAGTTGCTCGATTAAAAATTCGAATTTTTTATTATCTCAATATTTTCAACGAACTACATCTATTGTATAGAAGTGTCCCATTCCACTGAAATTATTAATTATTGTATTTATTGGATATTCTTGTTAAATATTGTATCTATTTAAATTAGACAGGTAATTTACTATTTTAACTTGTAGTTAGTTTTAATCAATTACTAGCAACTAGCAGATACTACATATTCAAAAAAAAAATGGAAATAAACGATATTCATTATTGCATTTGGCTATTACTTAATTTTACTTAAGCTCCTAGTTCCAGTTCCCACTATTGTCAACTGTAAAAGCTGGATTCATAGTTCTAGTTCCGCAATAAGTAATCAGTAAGCTGCAGTAAAAATAAACAATATACTTGTAATACTCTAATTCATAGTTTGACAAATAAGTGCAAGCCGTATAAAACGCAATAATCATTTTCATTTCTTACCTTGCTTCTTACTGCTTCCGGCATAACGATTGGTCTTTACCCCCATTCATGGATTTTTGGAATATCATTTGACAAATATGTCTTTTGGTTTGGTCTAAAAATGGCAACCGACAAGATAGGTAAATCAAATTTTGAAGGTTTATAAGACTTTGGAGTTATGTTATTTCCTTCTTACTATAGTTGAACTAAGAATTGACATGGCTACTTTTTACTCCTACTCCTTGCTGCATGTCGCTTACTTCTTGCGGAATTAGAACTATGAATCTAGCTTAAGGTTAACGTTTAACCTCGGTTTAAATCAGGAACGTGACTGACAACTATGATAGAAAATAAAAAAAAGTTCAAACTTAAAATAATAAAACACATACACTAGAAATAATTAATTTTTATTATTGGATCACTGATTCATCTAGTTATTCCATAAAAATACCTAATAACTAACAAAATCCAGTTAATTTAACTGATTTAAATGTTTTCTTGTCAGTGCCTGTATGTACAGGTCAAAAACGAAAAACTTGCCAAAAATTCAAAACCATACTCTCTCATATGTACAAACGCAAACAAAACTTAAAAATAACATTCTGCTCACTGTTAGTAGTCAATCGTAAAACATTTAAAACAATGTTTTTCTTCACAATCGTAACTTGCGAGTCATGGCAATTTTACTGTAACTGCACCTGCAGCTCCGAGATGTCTTCAATTTCTTGACCCATTTCCTCGGATTCCTCGTATTTTCCCTCAAACTTAGCCTCGACCATTTCTTCATGCTCCCCACTATAATTAACCGATATAGAAGCAAATTCATGTATCAATTGACGATCAACTCACCTTTCTTGGACTTGTAACGCAACCTCCGCAGCTTCCACCGCTTTCTCAGTCTCAATATCAGAATTCGTTGGTACCATCGGTTTTGTCCTTCCGTATTTTTCGTGAATGTTTCTGTGCCGCTTTAATGCAAACCTGAAACCGAAACAGTTAAAATTGTTGTCTTTGGGTGGTGAAGGAAAAATAATAACCTGTCAGAAAACCCTACAGTGCAGATGTCGCACTTGAACGGTTTTTCACCTGAATGAACTTTTTGGTGGTTTTTCAGGTGGGTAGCTTGGTTAAAGCACGAACTGCAGATGTCACATCTGGAAAAAAACAAATGTTATTGTACCTGTATACAGGGTGGTCCAGTTTTAAGTGTCAATAATTCACCATTTGATAGCCAATCAAAAAATAAGTTGACTTGCATTATGTCATTTTTCTGAAAAACGTTTCCTAAGGAAGATACAGTCCTCCAAATTTCAATTTAAAAAATCGTTTTATAGTTTAAAACTGAACATCCAAGACTTGTGAAAGTCAGTGAAAGAAAGTCTCTCAGACTGCCATCCTGGTTGAGTGTCTGAAACTGGCATTCAAGAACTAAAAAAGACCGGAAATCAAGACAAAGATTGTATTGTGCATGAAACTTATTTTTTTCTACTAAAAATAATATAAAAGTTGACTTTTAATGCTAGAACTGACTTTACTAGGACTAAAGAGAGTCCAAAAGTATATTTTCAAGACTTTAATTGGTGTACAACTCAATTTCCTGGACTGGACAAGTCTAGAAGTAAATTAAATTTTCGGACTATTTTATTTCTAAAAATTAGTTCTCAAGAGTATTATTGTAGCATTTGGTACCAAAATTTGAAGAAAAATTTTGAGAAAAGAAACTTGACTTTTGGAAATAGTCTTAAACTCGATTTTTCAGTCTTAAAAAGCACTAAAAACAGTGAATTTCTTAGAGATGCTATAATTTATTGCACCTATGAGTGTAGAAGTCAATTTAATAGTGAAGAAGCTTGAAATAACATTTTCAAAACTATGGTCAGTGGACAAACTGGCTTTTAGGCCTGATAAGTCAAAAACTTTGTAAAGATAGTCTTGAAACTCGATTTGAGGCACTGAAAACAGCCTTAAAACACTAAAAACAGTCTAGTTTATTAAGAAATACCCGAATTTTTAGCACTGAGGTGTCTAGAAGTCGATTTAATAGTGACAAAGCTTGAAATGCTATTTTAAGTCTATGAAGAATGTAAAAATTGTTTTTTAAGTTTGTTATGTCAATAACTTGGTGAAGATAGTCTTGAAACTCGATTTTCCAAGCTGAAAGCAGTTTTGAAGCACTAAAAATAGTCCATAATTCGAAGAAAATGAAAATCAAAGTAAAAAGCACGAAAAGTTCGTTTTCAAGGCAATTTTCATGAATCTAATGTTAATGTCCTGCATCTAAGACTATTTTCAAGACTAAAATATTGAAATTTGTCTTAAAATTATGAAAACTTACTCCAAATGCAAATTTTAAGCTTCTGATGTCACTTTTCATTAGATCAGTCACATTTTGGGGTTCAAGTCAATTTTTAAGGTTTAAATGTATGAATTTGTTGTAACAAATTCTTGAAAAAGTAGTTTTTATGTCTACAAGTCAATTGCAAGTCTCTCGAGTTGCATGAAAACTGGTTACAAACACAATTTTTAAGCTTTTCTAATTCAATTTTCAAAACTAAAGTCTTTTAGTTTGTCTGGAAACTATGAAAACTGGCTACAATAATATTTTTTAAACTTCTTAAGTGAATTTTCCGTTTCCAAGACAATTTTTAATTGGGTTACCGTAATAATGTGTAATAAAGTGCTTGTTCCAAATTTGATCAATATTGCTCCAACGGTCTGACAGTTATGACAAAAAAAACGATTTTTTAAACAGAAATTTGAAGGACTGTATTTTCCTTAGGAAGCACTTTTCAGGAAAATGACATAATGAATGTCAACTTATTTTTTAATTGGCTATGGATTGGTGAATTATTGACATTTCAAACTGGGCCACCCTGTATTATTCAACTGTTGAATAGGCCGCATCGAAACGATTTCAACGATATATGATTTGTTGGATTTATCTGTAATACTTTTCTGAAAAAATGAGAAAAAATAAATTTTTCAAACCACCCTGTGATCGTTAATTCAAAACCAATCAGCTGTGCAGCACTCATTTTAAACGTCAATAACTCGGATATTTGACAAGTGACAGTAAATGTTATTAGAGATAAAATTGTAGAGGACATTCCGAAATTTCCAAAAATACCATTAAATCAAGTGATCGAGGTGATTACAAATGAAGTAATTAGAATCAATAGAAATCATGCAGACTGGATTACCAAAGCAATCGAAAAGTTAAAAAAAGGATATAGACTGTATTGAAATGAATGGTGGTCATTTCCAGCATTTACGGTCTTACCAAAATTAGTTTTCATTTTTTTTTTTAATTCATTTGTCTATTAATCAATCTCGGTCAATATCTCCCAATTAGCATCCTGTGACTCAAGAAATAGCGATATATCCAAAAAATGCAGATTATGTAACAGATAATATTGAACATACAACGGCATTTAAATGATAGATACAAACCTGCTAATATGGCTTAATTCAAGATTCAAGAACAGTGCTTTATCCATTTTCCGGAAAAATCGATATTTCTTCGGACACATGACGTTAATTAAGAAACGTCCGGAGGTAATACCATAGACAACAAGTTCCTATGTAAGAAAAAAGTTAAAATTATTTATTAGTAAAGTGGCTGTAATTTAATACTTTTCTTTCTTCACTTTGATTGTCTTTAGCCACCCTGTATGGTTTTATTGGTCATGGGGTTGCTTCAAAAATTATGTAAAAGAAATTATTGGATCTACACCCAACTAAAATGACACATAAAAAGCTGCTGCCATAATTCGAGCTTGAGCACTATAATGTCTTTTTTGGATAAATCAATATTTCTTGAGACTTGGGACGTTAATTGAAAAACGCCCCGAGATATTGACCTAAATATCACTTCCTTATGTTAAAACAAAAAAAAAAATTTGATCAATTGGGGACTACTTGAAAATTTCACTTTTTTGCACGCACTTCTTTCACACCCTGTATACGGCAGTTAGAGTGCATTTACATCAGTAAAGAGCCAATAAACCAAGCTCAATGAAAGTCCAAACCGCATTAAAATCTGTTGATTCATTTTAGAATGGCGTAATTTTAAAAATGACCCAAAAACATCACTATCCCGGTTGACGTGGCGAGCAGTTTATTACTTATTTTGCACTTTAGATAATGCAAATAAAGTAATTATAATAAAGGTAATAAAGTAATAAACCTGTAGGGTTTTTCGCCTGTATGGATCCGTCTGTGATTCCATAGAGTCGAATGCCTGGCAAAGGATTTGTCGCAAACTTCACACACGTACGGACGCTCTCCCGAGTGTATCCTTTCGTGATTTTTCAGATGAGGTGATTGGGAAAATTGCATACCACAAACGTTGCACCTAAATATTTTGTACTTCGTAACGACCTCTACGGTTTTTTTCGACTAAACAATAAACGTCACCTGTAAGGTTTTTCGCCTGTATGTATCCTGGAATGGTTCTTTAAGTAAGCTGCTTTTGCAAAAGCCAAGCCGCAAATATTGCACTTGAAATTTTTCTCGCCGGAATGCAGCCGTTTGTGTGACCACAAAGACGAGTACCTGCTAAATGACCCTAAAGGTTTTTGTTAATAACCCAACTACAAGCGTTAGACTTTGAGACGAACCATTGCAAATATTGCAGTGAAAAGGCTTCTCCACGTTGCTTTGCTGGTTTTTGGGGGCTCCAATGAAAATAATACCGCTGCCGTTACATTTAGTACACTTGGTCACACTGGCAACACCTCGTTTTTTTACCGGATGGTTGTTTTTAATGCCGATTGGAATCGAGTTTTGCGTGCCTGTAATTTGGTAATTGTAAAAGCAAATTATTCGTAAACCTAATAAAACTTAAAATAACCTAAATTTGAAGGGCTTTGCGTTTGAGTCCCGGTACTTTCCTCAAACTTAATAGTGGCTGGGGGATCCGTCGTTGCGGCTACTACAAATATTTGAGGTTGGATGGCTTCGGCGCTCAAACAATTTTCACATTTCACCTGCAAGATCGTTAAACTAATAAAAACATTCAAGTTTGGTAAGGTACGTGTCAGGGCAAATAGTCGTTACATATTTAACTGCGTTGCTTGTCTGTTTAGAGACTGTTCAAGGTATTTTCTCCCAAAAAAATTTACGAATATCAGAATTTTTAATATTTCGTCTTCTCTCTCAGTAATTCACCGAAAATATTCTTCTTTTTATTTGTCAGTTGTAAATATATGCTTGCATTTTACCACAATCAAAACTTGAAATCTGAAGCATTGTTTTCAAATGTAATTTGCACAAATAAATTCAAAATAGCATATTATTTTGTGGAATACATTTTGGTTAACAAAATATTAACAAACTCGGCGTGGAAAAGCTTGAAAATCACATCAAACTAACCTTGCCAAAACGTCACTTTGGCAGCGTCAAAAAGCTCAAGAAGGTTTTAATTCGTGTGGTTGGAAAAATGTAATATGACGTTTAATGACAGGCTTATAGTCAACTGACAAACAGTCAAAACTCATTAAACAGTGCCCTGAAACTGTAAAATATCGAATAATTGTGCTACTTTGATGAATCACGCCGCAAATTGTTATTCGTAGCTCTGATCGCATTGGTTTTCACGCTGCATGGAGCAAGCAGAGGGTTTTCAACATCACAATAACGTAATTTGACAGTTGGTCCAATTATGGTTTTGCCAAATTACGTCATCGTGACGTCAAAAACGCTCTGCTCGCTCCATGGAGCTTGATAACGAAAGCGGCCTCTGATTTATGTAATTTGACATATTGTTGACGTCCTGTAGTTTAAGTTTGTAGCATGAGGAAAAGTCTACATGTGCAGCATTTTCGTAAATCCTACCACAGTGGGAGGGCTGCTGCTTTACAAATCACCAATCCAACCAATCACAAACTACGAACAGTGCTGTGATTTACGGAAGTACTGCAGATGTGGACTTACCCTTTCTGTCCATATGTCTCCTTTTTCAACACATTCTACGCATCATTCCCAACATTTTTGAATCTGTGGCTGTCACAGTTATAAAATTTAATATACTTTGCAACGCTGGAAGAAGCACAGTCTAATAAACAATAAGAAACCCAACTAATGACGTAACCACCATTTGCCTTGGTTTCGACCTTATCTTCAACACTTACCTTCATTACCGCCCTCTTTTTATTATTGTCTTGAGGTAAGGGAGCCCCGCAAGATTCACAGTTTTTAATCTTTAAAGTGTTGACCTGCTGTTGTTGTTGTTGCGCTTGTTGTTGAACTTGCTGCGCAAATAACTACTTTAAAAAAAAATCAACGAAATCAAAATTGCATCTAAATACCTGTTGTTGTTGCTGATGGTTCTGGATTTTATGGTTCTTCAATTCGCCTTGAGTGACAAAAGTCATTCCACATTCCTCGCAAGAAAACCGAATTCGGTCCGCCGAAACGATTTGAATCTGAGTGGGTTGTTGCGCCTGTTGCACCTGCGTGGGCATCAACTGTACCGTGATTTGCTGTTGCTGCGCCTGTTGCTGATCCGTCTGGCCGTGACTAACTTTCTTGTGATGGTTCAGCAGACTGAGGTGCGCAAACATCAAGCCGCACACGTCGCATTTGAACGTTATATTAGATATGGCGTTCTGAGTCAACAAGTTCTGATTCACCTAGACACGCAGATTGGGTCGTACACGTTTAGTTTTTACTAGATCTAGAAGATTAGTTGGTTGGCTCTTTACCAGAGTGTAGTTGTAACTAAATGCCGGTTGAGTGATGTAACACTTGTCGTCGGTCAGTTGTGACATATTGACAGTGGAATGTTGCGTTTGCGGAGTTATTTTCTGGATCATGTTTACATTGGCGTAACAAAATGGGGCAAACTCCTGCTTTTGCTGCTCCTGTCCATTCTTGTCTTTGTCCGATTGCTGTTGGGGTTGTTGTTGGTACTGGATTTGGGTTTGTTGCGTGGTCGTCGTTATCACGTTAGGATCAAACATGTTTAGGCTAATTTGTCCCAAGTCTTAACTGTAAAAATAAAACATCAACTTAACAGTAATGAAGAGTCCAAATTAGCTTAAAATAAGACAAAGATTGCTCTAAAATGGATTTAAGTAAGGGTGTAGGTATACAAATACCAGAAGCTTCTTCTATAGAAATTATCATAAGGATAAATTTCTCGAGAGGTAAAAGTCTATCTATGTATCTAATCAGGCCTAAACATCCATCTTTGGATATAGGCCTCCTCCTAACCTAACCTAACCTGTTCTAACTGTTTAAAATTTGTGACGTCCTACCAATTTTGTTTGAATTTCAGTATAGGTAGCCTGAGCAACAAAGGGAATGTGACGTCACGATGACGTAATTTGACAATACCATACTTTGATCAACTGTCAAATTACGTCACCGTGACGTCACATTCACTTTGCTCTCTCCATGGAACACCAAGCTAAAATGTCACAGTCTAATACATCCCTAATTTTAAAAACTAATCTGTCAAAGATTGTAAGTTTGTGCAACGTAAATAAGTTCTTATAACATGTTTTCATTAATATTCCTTGGGTTATTAATAATGTTTATGATTGGTTCTAATGTGTCTGTGTATGACACCAAACTCATGTATCTGTATCCTGCTCTATTAAATATAGTTAAAACAGTATGGCTATACATGAGTTGCATTACACATGCCAACCGAAAACGCCATACAGTTCTTCTGCTGACCTAATAAATTGGTATTTTAGGTACATTCCAGTCCAGTTTACTAAACCCACACAACCTATTTCCTTAATCGCTTAATCTATAATAACGAATCTATATTTAGGCCAATTATTCATGCAGTTTTAAATTTAAACGCCTGTCACAAAAAAATGCAAATAATTCAGAGTGTTTAGTATGATCCAGATGGTCAAACGCTAAAAAATCCATACGTAAACTATCTACACGGAATTTAGCACCGAGGGCGTGGCGTTTTAGTCAATATTTCCAATTTAATTAACCGATTAATTGGAAATTAAAGAACAAAATCGAAAATACAAACATTTTTAAACGCATCCGTCCTTCCTCTAATTTATCTCTTTTTACACAACAAAGACGATGCGATAAAATGAAATAAGAGTATAGAAACAACAAAGAAAACGATTCGCCTTCCTTCACTCTCGCCACTTACAGCACCAACGCCAACGTTACCGAGCCATTTTCTCTCGGATTTTCACTTAAACCACCAGGACATTCACGTATTCTATACTAGAACAATAGGTCTCACCTGATTCTAAGCCAAAAACGCCGTATTTTCCACAAAAATGCGAAAAAATCACAAAAAACACTTTACTCTGTCTCACTTTAGAAAATGGCGGATAGATCCATAGCCATCTTTGTTCCCCTTGTGAAGTTCATGAGTTTTGGTCGGCACGGGGAGGTGAGCAGTGGCGGCGCGTGCGCTTTACCAAGTCCGTGTCACACGTTCGTAGAAAGCGCAGCGCATGACTCGCCTTATTACATGGGAATTATGACATAATTTACCAGTGACGTTTTTTTATGTGCTATTATTAGATCATCAGAATTACTGAGAATATGATAATAAGTTCAAGTTCCTCTATTTTTAATTTACTGCAGGAAAAACGAAAGTTTAGTGGGTATTACAGGTCTTAGCACTTAATATGCTGAATTTTTCGGTGACGTAATTGTTAGTGTATTATCGGGGTTAAATAATCAAATTACTTAACAAAGAAATAAAATACAATCGTAGGTATAATTTGTTTGCACAAATTTATCGAATACTGTCACTTCAGATATTATTGTTCTTTATACTTAATAATAAATTTTTAATTAATGTTATCTAAAATTAGTTATCCAATAACTAATAAGATTTGTTAACTTATCTTGAAATTCTTTACACTTTATTAGAAAAACATTACATACGCAGAATTTCCCTAAATCCGGCACTGGTTTAGCATACTGGTTTGACAGTTCTAGTGACAGCAGGTCTGGGGAATTTTCGTTTTAGGCCAAAAATCACCAGGAGGTTGTGCGAGAGTGTGAGTAGGGTTTGCGATGTCGGATATAGGCAGTGGAGATGAAGGTTCAAGTTCGCAAAGTGAGTAGAAAATTGGTTGAAATTATGAGCCCATTAGAAAATTCACTGTTTAATGTATCTGTGGACCAAATTTCGCGGTTGTATGTTGCCGTATATAGCGAAAAAACCGGATATTAAACCTGACAAGTGTACCAAGATGGCGTAAAATTCGATTGTATCATCGGAGATTATCTCTGAATTTGGTTTGGATTGTTTAATTGTTCGAAATTAGGGGACCAGTTCGTTCTTTGAACAGTGCTCGCCCAAGTTGTCGCGACAAATTAGGATTGAAATATCCGAAAATTGGGAAAAAATCCTGTTTAAATTGCCGTAGTCCAACAGTGACCTTGGCTAACGTCAGTTCGGTTGCCTTTCTATTTGAAATTGAATGTCAAAACACGGGATTCTCGACCTTAGGGTTCAGTCCTGATGTTTTTGATCAATTTAGCAAAAATGCTCCCAACTCGGCTCTCGACAGCTTGTAAACCCTTTGTAAAGGTCAGGACCCCCTTCTAATCCCTTTTGTTTATTACTTTTTTTAGAGTATCAAGGCATGGAGCAAGGCAGCGAGTACGACTCAGGTAAGCTAATTTTTCAACCCCTCTGATACACAAAACACCCCTTTGTTCTGATAAACTTATCAGTAACTATACCAACCCCCTCTTACCATCAACTCTGGTCACTTTCATCTGATTCTCATCCTTTTTGAATGAAATTCCAAGTGATGACTCATTGCATTCTAGGAATATTGTGACTTTTGTAGTAGTACATTTTCTACTATGCTCTTTCATAAAGTGATTCATGTTTAGTATCATCGCGCGTTTTGCCGGTCCTACAGCATCTTTTTGAGTTCTTAGTTTGTTATTTAAGTGATACAACATGGATGTGAAGGGTTCTAATTGGGATGTACACATAGAACACTGGGTTGATCCAAGTAGGTATTTTTTTGGTTTCAAAATAAAAGGGGTTAAAATTACTTTTCAACTTTTTTTACCACAAATCCTACTTAAAATATTACTGGAGTGTCTATTGCAATATTTTTATTATCTCTCAAAACTGATAAGAGAATTGGATATTAAAAATGTTCTTAATGTTAAGTGAGAATTAATAGTTTTATGCTGAAAGAAGAAAAGGTTCTGTCAATCAAGCTAAAATGTACTGGGACTGGGGGTACTGTTGAGTTAAAATGGAATAGATTTGTCAAATTGGTGCTTAACTGTTGTAGTTAATTGAGTTTAGGCCAGAGCTTACTGGAACTAGAATTGTGTTGGGCACACCTAGGACTAACCAAATTTTCCTGTACTTAATGAAATTGTTGTATATGGAAAAAAAATTTACCTAACCTACAATTGATGAAACTGACTAATGTCCATTTCCCCAACATTGGATAAGTTGAGTTTAGGACAGCTTAGATTAAAAGTTTAGACTGTGTTATTTTGCACCTGATCTGTCCCATTCAAACCTCAACTAAGCTTAAGTTGTACTTAAAATGGCTTTGAAAGTGTTGGGGGAAACAGGCATTAGGCATTTAAATCCAAGAACTTTGATTGTATGTTTAGTGAGCAACTAGTATATGAGCATACAGTTTCAATCATCATATCATTCAACCCTAGTTTTACACTAAATTTGCCAATTTAGAGTACCACAAATTTCTTTCTAACTTAAATAAAACACTAACAAAATCTGATGCAAAAGATGTAGAGGTATTTGAATTTGAATATGTTTAGCTAACTGAGAATTAGAAAAAATTTAATGGTGAGATGAAGAGAGTAATAAGATAATGTAGCTTGCTCTGAGGAAAACAATTCATACTCTGAATACTACTCTGTGTATTGCAATACTGTTTCAATGACATTGGGTAGAGCAAGATACAGTGCGTTTTTTTTAACGCGCAACTAGGATTTTACGTGTTAAATTTTTAAGCTTATGTTGGACCATGTTATTCTGGAACTACAGGTATAAAACTTGGAAGATGTGTCTTCAGTACCATGAAGCTTAAGTAAGACCACCAATTCGGTCTAAAAAGTGTTTACAAATTAGCAAAAAGTCATCTTTTTTGGAACATATTTTATCTTTCCATATTCCCTGTATGTATGTTTACCTGCTATCTGCCCTGTCAGTATCAAAAACAACACCTACCATACATACAGGGAGTCTAAATCTTTTCGAAAGAAGATGACTTTTTGCTAGTTTGTAAACCCTTTTTAGACCGAATTGGTGGTTGTACTTAAGCTTCAGGGTACTAAAGACACACTTGTCAAGTTTTACACCTGTAGTTCCAAAATAACATGGTCTAACATGGGCTTAAAAATTTAACACGTGAAATCCTATGTTGCGCGTTAAAAAAAACGCACTGTATAATAAAAAGTATCCATATAAGTAAATATAAGTATCCAGTTTTTGATGTTGATACCAGCACTTAATTTATGAGATTCAGATTTTAGACATTTGACAAGTCTTAAAACTCCTAGATACTTTCATAGTCTACTGTCATTAAAACAATTTTAAATAAAACTACATTGAAAGCATCAAAAACTATTAGAGGGATTTAAATTACATTCTCAAAAATTGTTTTTTTTTCTCCAAGTTTTCATCATCTCATCTTAAAGCTTAAATTGTGTAGCAGACATTAAACTGTTTCAGATTTATTATTTTTTGAGTATATTTTTGCATCTTTTGTAAAATGTGTAACATGATTTGCCTTGACTTGAAAGAAATTTTACCTAATTTTTTTGGTAAAGATGCAATTTTTAAATTTTTCTATAGACTGCTAATTTATTCAGATTATTCCAAGGTAAATAAGTTGGGTTAGATTAGGTTTTGGGTTTTGTTCTATGCTTCACAAAAATCCTAGACACTTAGCAGTAACTGAAACTATTCATTTGTTTGGTTCATTGCATCTATTTTAGGAGAATGTGTATACATATAGAATATTGATGGTATAGGGAAATTCACCTTACTTTTTATGCACCTCACAACCATCAGATCAGCAGTGGTGCCACATATTTCAAACTAGTTTTGTGGTAGGACGTTTTCTGGTATCAAAACTAAAAGTAAAGCATTCACAAGGTGCTAGATATATCAAAAGTTTTTTATAAATTGACTTCCTCCAAATGTTTAATAAATTTTAGTTGTTTTTTACTCTTTTATAATAGATAATAAGAGAAGAGAACGCCCCTTTGGTCCTTTTAAGGACTAAGGACTTGGACAAGACAAGAACACTATTGTGGTTTTTGTTTTCTTGTGCTATTAAAGTTTTTTCACAAAAAAGGGAATACCTATAAAGAAGTTCCAAAAATGCAAAGATTCTTTTAGAAATGGATAGGAAATTTAATTTTATTTTATGAAATTTTCTTTTATGTAGTGGTTAGATCAAATTGGCTTTACATCTTACAACACGGGGAAGATTCTGCTACCAAAATGTTTATGTAGATTACTATAAAATCTATAATAAATAGTTTATCCTAATTATAAAAAATTAATGGAGATTAAACAAAATTCCTACAGTGGTTCTTAGAAGTCAGTAAACCATAAAAATGCTTTGACAATTGTGTGAATTCATTAAATAAGTCATATTATTATCATTGTTTTAGGTCAACAGGGCCAAATGGAGCAAGAACTTGCAACCAAGATGCTCCAAATCCAGAGTAAAAGATTTTACTTGGATGTAAAGCAGAACCGTCGAGGTAGATTCATCAAGGTCGCTGAAGTAAGTATAGTCTGTCATAGCTTGGTATCAGTGCTCTGCATTCACTAGTACTATTGCACCGAAGTGATGAGGGAGTAATTCGAAATTATTGCTAGATTGGAGCCGACGGTAGACGGTCTCAAATATTTCTGGCATTATCCACCGCGGCCGAATTTCGCGATCATCTCTCCACTTTTAGTGACTACTACTCTTCTCTCGGTAAGTGCCGATAAGTGATAAGGTTGGAGATAGTTACCAGGTTAGAGGATTCTGTAGGCCCGCCTAATCCCGACAACGTCCCCGAAGACGGCAAGCTGAAATCCGAAATGATGATCAAGGACAACAGACGCTACTACTTGGATTTGAAAGAGAATTCGCGAGGACGTTTTTTGCGAGTGTCGCAGACAATTACGCGGGGCGGGCCCCGCTCACAGGTATTTCTCGATCGGATAAACACATCAACGAGAATTAATCCAGAATTAATGTAAAACAGGTTGCGATACCTGCACAAGGTATGATCGAGTTTCGTGACGCTTTGACCGATCTTTTGGACGAATTCAGCACCGACGAACACGCATACAAACCGGATCTACCAGAAGGACGGCACATGCACGTGGATAATAAAAATTTCTATTTCGACATTGGTAAGTTTGCTTTTTTTTAGATGTGTAAGATCCAAAATAACAATTTTATTTACACCAGGTCAGAACAACAGAGGTGTCTACATGCGTATATCCGAAGTAAAGACCAATTTCCGAACCGCTATTACTCTGCCTGAAAAGAGTTGGGCACGGTTTCGGGATATCCTAAGTGACTACTGTGAAAAAATCAAGCAACCGGCTGGTGGCAGTGGCCCTCAGGGCAATACTCTGGGGGGGCCGGACCAACCCCATACATTGGTAAGTTTACCTTAAAAAAAAATGATATATAATTCTTATAACTGTCATATGTTATACTGTACTGTACTGTATTTGGGAACAGGTAATCATAGTAGATTTTGTATTTCTGTTTTGAAGAAATTAGTGTCAGATATTTCTAAGCAAACTCATTCACTTAGGCATTTTGGGTTACCAAAAGTATTTCAAATTACAAATACACAAATAAAAAAGTAAATCAATAAACTGAAGCAAAAATAGAGAAAACCGTCAACAAATGCCCAAAAATCAAAATTTATAATTTAAAATGGCGTTGCAAAATGGCTTCTTACCTCGACCAGTAGGATCATTCACAAATTAAAAGATTCCAAAATATCATACGCCATTGACGTCAAAGTTCAGATCACAAGTAATAGAAAGAGAACGACAATGGGGTCGTAAACCAAAAAATATTTTTGCGGTACTTACACAGAAAAATATTTGAAACGTATTTTTTCTTTTTTAAAAACGCAACGTTTTACTTCCAAGAAACGGCATTGAAAACCATACTTATTTGGTACACCATATATCTGTGACGTAGAAAGGGACATGTGCCCTTTTCTCTTCTGTTTGTAGTGAGTTGGGTGAGACGGAATGCATGGACGTGTGTCTAATATCAATTTTAAGCAACCGTTTAGGATGACGGAACTGACAAGTTTATTTTATAGTGATTCGTGTTTAGTAAGTTATCAACCCTAGTAAAAGCTGAAAAAATCAGATATTTTTACGAGAAAGGCCGGTACCTGTGGAATAAGTAGTTCTTTTTTCTTCTCACTGCTGGACATAAGCCTCCCCTTTACATTTCCACCGTTTACGATCCCGAGCCACACTCATCCACTGACTTCATCATCTCGCCATCTTGTGGAAGGTCTTCCTGCACTTTGTCATTTCGCGGTCGCCACTCTAATAATCTCCTCGTCCACCTATCATCATTGCGTCTAGCTACATGTCCTGCATACTATCGCTTCAGTTTCGCAATTCTTGTTATTATGTCTTCCACTTTCGTTCTTTTGCGATTATCTATGTTCTTAACACGATCTGATAGTTTTATTCCCAGCATCGAGCGCTCCATTTTACGTTGAGCTATTCTAAGTTTTTCTGCACTCACTCTTGTTCTCGAGTGTCTCTGCTCCGTAAGTCATGACAGGAAGCCCCACTCGTCTTTGTAGCTCCTGCGTTTGGTTGTCTCTGTCTATTTTTAAGGCATGAAATATTCTCTGACTTCGTCGATGTTGTGACTTCCCAATTTCTTTTTTAATGTTTTATAAAATTACTAGCGGTGTAATATTGAAATGTAAGACGTAATAGCTCGTTTTAATAATTTTAAAAAAGTCTATATATTTAAAACATGAAATCCCACTATGGTTTACGACCCCATTTTTACGTCACTGCCACTAGCCCTAGGACGAACTATAGTTTAAATTTAAATACCATACCATTCTGATCCTTTTGGTTAGTTTTGTAAAATTTAATTTTAAAATTCAAGTCGCAATTTTGATCGTGTACAGCTGATCGGTCATTTTTGGAAGGGCAATCACTGAAAATTCAGATTTTCTTGGGGACAGAGTTTTACAAAAACTTGTGATTACAAAACCAAAAAGTGCTAGATTGCTTAGTGAAGAAGAGATTGCATTAATTTGATACCGTACTGACATAACCTGTAAAGAAATATTTAACTACTTTTTAAATCAGCTGATGCATTTGTGCAATGTTTTTTTAACTTACAGATTATCACAAATATTCGTATTTTTCTTCCAAGTCGAGTAATAGTTTTGGTTATTTTTATGTGACACAGGAAGCAAAGTTACTAGTGTAGTGATGTGAAGAAAGGAACTGATGTATTTCAGATTTTTCAATAAGAAGTAATTTAACGAAATCTTGGTGTAATGTTGTGAGTAGCAATCATTTTCTTTTTAATAAATCACTTATTTGTTTAAAGTTGGTAGTCTTCTGTCATTTGCCAACCATTTTTTAAGGCAATAACTTGAAACACAAGAATTTCTCAATCTGTTGGCAGTACTTCAATTTACGTACTTAGTACGTCAATTTGGCTTCATATTTGATTATTTTTATCAAGGTTTTAATCACCATACTTATTTACATACAGTTCTCGTAAACTGGCTGATGTTGATATTAGACTTTCTTTTTAGGTTGGCAATAATACCCAACAAGACGGAGGAACGAGTTTAAAGTAGGCTAGAGGGCCGATTTTAGACTAAAAATATTAGATTTATTAAAAATAACAAATTAAAAAAATTGGACAGATAACACTGTCGTCCTTTTATCGCCCGCTGATCTCTAAAAAGAAACATAGATGTACAAATCTAAAGTTTTGTATTGATGCATTAAAATATTTCCTGATATTAGGAGAGGTAGGCTGAGTTTCACCAAGGTTTTGTGGAGCGGTTTTGATCAGAAAGTGATTAGGAACGAGTGATGTGATATAGCTGGCATGTGATAGTATTATAGAAAAAGAGATTTATAAATATTGCAGTTCTTAGTTTGGCTGTATAATTGTAGGGTTAAGAGTCGGCATTGGAGCTGCAAAACCTTCGTGATCTTCGGCACGTAGACGCTAAAAATTTAGTCAGGGGCAGTAAATTGGCGATAGAACGAATTTCAGAACATTGATCAGATTGGTTTTTGTAAAGTGTTAAAAAAAAAATGGAACACTATAATATATGTTAGATTCTCTATTATATGTTATCGAAGAAATACTTTTACAAAAAAAAGGGTTATTTATTATTTTTTGTCGTTTTTAAGTTGTTATAGTATGTTTTTTTTTGTATTTTTGATTCCTTTAGTTGCGTGCGTTTGGTTTCGGGTTGAATCGAGTTGTCACCTCCTACAAAAAAATGTCAGTTTCACCCACTTCGCCTCGATTGAGTCCGAAATCTTTTGAAGGTCTAGAGAGGGCACCACAATCTGTTTTCTTTTGTGATTTGTGAATATATGATGAAAGGCGTTGAACGTTACTGGGTGACCGGTGACATTTGACGCCGCAGCTCTGTGATTTTTCTATTATCTTTGTAAAAAAGTAAAAGCTCCAAGCTTTATATTTTTATTATATTTATTACGATTATGTTTGTGACTTACGTATCTGATTAATAGTATTGGTAATTTCATTTATTTTAAATTGACGTAAAATAAATGAAATTCGCTATACGGCAGTTTCAGCAAATAAATGGAGAATAAATTAGTTTCATGGTGTGGGGAGGGTGTCAGGTCTTTCTCACTGCCAAAGCGCTTTTAGTGACAATATTAAGTTTGTTATTTTAGGCGGGATTTGCTGCAGATTCCTAACATTCTATTATAGTTTGTATAGTTTATAGGCTCTGTTCAAACGCGGTTTGAATTGGGCCTTGTATTAATTCATAGTTTAATTTTATAGGGCACCTAGTT
This sequence comes from Ips typographus, assembly GCF_016097725.1. Classification (NCBI taxonomy): domain Eukaryota; kingdom Metazoa; phylum Arthropoda; class Insecta; order Coleoptera; family Curculionidae; genus Ips; species Ips typographus. The sequence goes on from NC_138424.1 coordinate 7,903,058, forward strand.
TCCTTTTAGAAAAGGACAACATGAAATTAAAGATCAGTTTTTGAGATTTTTTTGGTTTTTGTTTTACGTTTTTTTTTAAAAAGCCTGGAGGTGTTGGGGCATAAAAGCAAAAAATTAACTGTTTATAAAAATATGTCTTATTTGTGTTGTTTACTCTTGCATGGGTCGTTATACAGGATGAGGTTTTTTCATGGGTGTTACAAAGTGTTTCACCTCAGAAACTGTTTGTTCAAGCAATATATGAGTGCATGGGAATTTTTTAACTTCAATAGATACAAACTAGAATAAAAATTTCATAGATAACGCCTTGTATCACTTAAAAAGAAACTCACCCTGTAGTTTCTTATTAGTTTTCGATGTTTCATAGGTACGTAACGTCAAGATTCAACGCTTTATCATAATTATTATTATTGTTTTATAACGAACATCCTACAATGTGATTAATATTGTTGATTTCATTATTTACGCTAAAAAAAGATTATATTGACATCATTTGGCCGATTTAAATGTACATAAAATTTTAATCTTGTTTTGTATTCTCTATACACTTATATTATTATATAGAATTTATTTTTGTAGACTAGTCAGAATCTTGTTTAAATTCCCGTTAACCTTGTTTCTAAGTCACCTGAAACTTTAATGTTTGCATTTTCATGTTAGTAACGTAGTTAGGATATGGATGTCTTTTCCGATTTGAAACTTGAGGTCGATTTTACATAGATCGACGTTCTAGTTTTCCATCATTAGCAGGGCTTTGTGTTAGTATAAACTAATCTGTACCTCGTTCGAGTTAATTTAAGGATATTAAAGCGGACAAATACAGTCGTATTTCCTTCCAAAAACCATTACAAAAATCAACCCACCTAATAGTACAAGAGTGCGGCTTTTTTGTCCGGTTCAAGAATTCTTAAACGATTTTCAGCGACTGCAAACATTTGAGTTCGTTTCTATAGTACACACGGAAATAAAGAAAAAGAAACTATTTAAGAGGAAAAATGAAAGCATAGCTTTTTAGAAACTTAAAGTATATTAATTATAAAGAAAAACCTATACAGAAAAAAAAAATAAATGTTGCAAAACCAAATCATTTTTGAATGAGAGGTGCTATTAGAATTTGCACGGTTTATTGTTTAATTATTTGTCAAATCTACGTGTGAATTTTAAGAGCCACCGTGGTAGTTCTGGTTTTCTCTAGCTTAGTCGTTGGAAAACTCAGAAATACCGGTGTATTATTGATAATACCACATACATGAACTTTTAAAAGTACGAAGGTAATGCCATCCACGAATTAAAGTACCTATATTGTTATGATTTCAAACACCAGGAGGGCTAAGAACGTTTATCGTTCACTATTATAAAGAAATGTATTGTTTTTTTCTACCTCTCCTTACGAATAAATTTTACTTGTGTCTGTGATTTGTACTTTTCAAAAGATTCACGAGATAATATTTAATACTATATTTCCATAAACTATGGTAGATTTTTCGTTGTTTTCTGTATTTAGATTACGGCTGCTGTTTTTGTTCCTTTAATAATGTATTTTAATTAATACTTGGTTGATTCCCACCTTTCAATTTATAGAGATTAATATTATTAGGAGAAGTATTCACTGCCAATGCGTTTACGAAACGGTTCTTTGGTTAATATCGAGACTATTTAAGAAGTATACAATAATTGATTAAAAGATATGTTTCTCGCAATTTTTCTACACCTTTCAACGTAAGTACACGCGAGCTAGTTTCAGTTTTAATCAAAAAAACCGTTTCCAATTTTTATTTCGATTTATTAAAGAAAATTTAGAATATGTAAAATTTCTACAGAAGTCATTGATGTGATTAACGTACGATAAGTGTAAGGTGCAAGATAAGATGGCCAATATGCAATTTTATGCCTTTTTGGCATCCAAACATTAAACAACTCACAAGTAGTCTAGTATTTTATTTCTTGGATCCCACTTGATATTTTATGGTATAATGATATTTTCAGAAATTATTTCAAACACACTTTTTGTTTAATAATAAAATTAATTAATCGATTTTTTAACTAGATAATTCTAGTTTCTACTTTCTTAATTCTACTTTTTGGCAATAATGTTTTATTATTAACATCCACATTCAAAGTATGTCGATTAAAAAAAAAATAGAATTGCTGCTAATAGTTCTTTTTGTATGTTTTTCACAATACCAAAATAGACCTCAAAGACTTCTACTTATTTATCTGTAAAATCTTGTAGCAAATTGACAAATCAATCTGCAAACCTGTATATTTATTTCTACCTTTTATGAAATACAAACATTTTATGGTTTACATTTTATTTTAGAATAGTTTTATTTAAGCGATGCGCTATCAACAAAAAGGAAGCCCGTCCCTGGCAATGTGCTTCTGTCATTTAATCGTCAACTGTCAGAATTGTGACATTCTGGCACTTCCTAACCTCACTTTTTAAAATATTTCACTTGTTTTGAATTTTGTTATCAACTCAATTTTCATTTTAACATCTTGAATATATTCCCCTAGTTGGATAGGGGATTCAGGAAGGAAGGAAGGAAGGAACATCTTGAATTTGTGTACATTTTATAACGGGTCGAGTAAAAGAAGTTCTATTATTTCATAAATATACTAATTTTTAACACTGTTATTATTACCTAGTGTATAATAGGACCAACATGACTAAAGGAGCCCTGTTTGTTTGCCTAGGTTTGTACTATTTAAACCTTATGTCCTTACATATTTGATGATTTTATATTGAATATTCTCTTGTGTGTTACATTAGGAAACATTTGCCGTTCGCCGATAGCAGATGCAGTGTTTTCAAAATTGATTAAGGATCGAGGCATTGAGGACCAGTGGAAGGTTGATAGTGCGGCTATTGGTGGTTGGCACTCTGGGAGTCCTCCGGACTCTCGTGCCACCACAACTTTGAAAAAACATAATGTACCGTACAATGGAAGAGCCAGACAGGTAAGCGTATTTATGAGGGCATTATGACTGAATATTGTATACCTATTCACTATTTTAATATTATCATCACTATGTGACTTTTTGCTGATCCCAAACTGCCATTGACATATCGGCCGCATTTGTTTTCACGCTCCATGGAGCGAGCAGAGCTTTTTTGAGGTCATTTGACAATTGGTCAAATTATGGTTTTGCCAAATTAGGTCATCAATGAATCAATCAATGAATAAGAATGCTTGGTTGTGAAAAGTTCAATCATACTAATTGGTTAATTTTCACTAAGAGGTTATAGGAGAAATAGTTCAAATATCCCACCTAGCCATTCCAATAACCAAAATGTGAGTCAAAACCTCTTCCAGTTGGGGTGTCTTTAGCTCTAGCAGCACCTAAATGACATTTACCCACCATATGAGTCTTGTAACCCAATTTTACCAGTTGTTCTGGAAACAACTCTATGTCATAGGGCAATGCTGTCCTCACCTTCAGAAACAGGAAGTCCTTGATAACCTAATAGAGAATTAGTTAAGTAGTTTAAGTAAGTTAATGAACACCAAAGTACCGAAAAGGGGTGTTTCCAGTTTAACTGCAACAATTAAGCACACTAAGAATGCTATGCTATTGCGATTTTTGCCATGATCATTACAGGTTAAATGGCTTTTTGCTATGATTAAACAGCTTAATTTCAAGTTAAATAGTATTGTATAAATATAAACTTGGGACTAGTTTTCTTTCATCTTAACTAATATTTCTTAAGGGTGGCACTTGTTGAAACACACATAAATGATAAGTTAGATTTAAGAAGTGGAACAGATTATTTCTCCGAAAATAAATTGTTTACACATAGTACACCTGTTGATAATACTGAATGTGCTAATTATTGACTTTTCTAGTTAGATAATGGGAAGAAAAAGTAATTAATTACATGACTGAATAAGAACAGTGAGTTCAAGTGCAAACCTTCTTGAAGCATCTATTATTGTTTTTATACAGTGAAAGGGTGCCTAAAAAAAAATTCAGCAGTCTTGGAGAAATTGGCAAAACAATAGCTCCGATAAGTCAAATTTTTTAATAAAGACTTTGGTAATATTACCGATAATTACCTTAATGTTTGGTAAATTTTTAAAATAATTTATTTTGACTGTTCTAAAATTATAGGTAAAACAGCAATCTCTTTAAAACAAGTTTAATTTAATCCTTAGTATCCAAAACCAACATTTGTATGTAAAAAACTATATCTAATTTAAATTTGACTTATTGGAATAGCATCCATCCGTATCAAGCCAAAGGAACCAGGTCTGGTTACACTTCACTGGATCAGCGTTCAAGTCAATTTTCGTTTTCCTGGATGGAACACTTTCAGGCAAATACCAATCCAGTTTGCTCCTTAATAGTCCTTTAAGCAAGGGATTCTTATCCACAATATTTTCAGTTTCGCAAGGATCGTTTTCGAGATCAAACAGGCATTCCCCTAATAATCAGTGACATTTTAAAGCAATTAAATGAAGACTTGTAAGTGTGACCAACCTAGGCAAGGCAAATCTTCTTTCCGAACTTTACCGTTACAAGTTCTAATATTTAGTTGGTTCCTCAATTTTGTTACAACTTCCGGAGTTAAGGTTTTGCTACCTTTGATAGATTGTATAGCTTGATTAACGTCACTCTGGATGACCTGTTCGATGTTGTAGGCTGGCGACAAAGTGGTGTTACCGAAGTCCGGAAAAGCTGGGTCGTAGCTTCCATTCAAGTAGGAACCTTAAAATTTATTAAATTATACTGGTCTTTTGAGTTTTGTTTGTATGAGTTTGGTACCGTTTAAATATTTATACTTTCCAGCAGCCCCAATAATCCCGGAGAACCCATTTAGCGTATCAATGTCTAGTAAAACATGACTTCGCTTGGAGAGCAAATTTTTAGAGATGCTTTTCCACTGGTTTACTCCATCTCGAGACTGGGATAAACTTCGGTCACCACCTTAAACCATTTTTTATATACCACACGTTTATGGTCGCTCTGGAGAGTTTTACCTGCTATATTGATTAGAGTGGGATACAAGTCTGTTATATGCATCAAGTGGTTGTTGATGTACCCTTTCTTTCTTAGAAGTGGACTATAAACAATGGCGGAACCCCTCACTCCTCCTTCCAGTAGGGTAAACTTCTCCCCTTTAAGGGGGTAGTTGGATCCATAGTTTTCGAACATTCCTTCAGTTTGAGCACCGTTATCGGATAGAAACACCACAACTGAATTTTCTAGCATGCCCTTATCTTTCAATTTTTTTACTACTTGACCTATTGAGCTATCCAGACGGTTCACAATATCTGTACGGGGGAAAACATAATTTCAAAATAATTTTTATTAACAAAATTTACCGGCATAGTTCCTTCGCAGTGGGTTAGTAATATACCCATACTTAAGTTGTGCAGCAGTGACATTAGGGACTTCCAATTCAGTGCCTTCAGCTCCAGTATGGGCGGCTAAATGTCCCAAATAAAGGAATAACGGTTTACTAGCATTGTGATTGTCGATCACTTCTAAAGACTTGGTAGTAAACAACTCAGTGGCGTACTGTCCTTGGTATTGCCACTGGGGTTCTAGACCGTCATGTAAGTCCAACCCAGACCAAACAGTCTATAACAAGGAAATTGTCTTTGACTGTCTTGAACCCCTTTATGTAAGTAAACTTACGGAAACATTATAGCTGGCACTCAACGACTGGTAAGAGAAGTAATTGAAATAGCCTATAAAGCCATACCAATAACCGAAATGTGTGTCAAACCCCCTCGATGTGGGGGTGTCAACAGCTCTGGCAGCGCTCAAGTGCCATTTTCCCACCAAATGGGTGGAATACCCGAGTTTTTTCAGTTGTTCAGGTAGTAGCGAAATGTCACGCGGTAAAGGGCGGTTTTCTCCACCACTTATGGGCATTCCTTGAAAACCTGAAATTTATTTACTTTATCAAGATTGCTTTGTCCCATATTGTATGAACAGTACCGTATCTCATTGGATATACTCCTGTCAAAAGAGCGGCTCTTGAGGGGGTGCATGTAGGTTGGGTATAAAATTTATTCAAAAAAACACCGTTATAGCCTAAGGCGTCAATGTTGGGAGTAAAAATTTGACTGGACCCATGAAAACTAAAGTCATTCCAACCCTGGTTTTTCAATTAGAAAATCAATACAGATATAATAGACAAATTTAACTTACAATGTCATCACCAATAATAACAATTATGTGTGGAGGGGTTTTGTCTGCTTGCACCAGACACTTTATAACCAAGAAACTGATCACAATTAACTTCATTGTAATTTGAAGATCTGACTTGAAATGTATCAACTCAAGTTGATGAAATAAACCATTTATATAAAAATGGTGGTACTATTCTACAATTGCTATATTTGAACGTATAATGCCGCCTTACGATAATTAAAATATTTCGGGTCAAGAAAATCCTAATATACATATTCATATACCCATTATAAGTGATAACAATTGCAGAAGATATGTAGACATATCATTAAAAATTGTGTTTGCTCGTTACTTAATTAATCTTAAGATAAAATTGATCTATTTTTTAATAATATATTTAAATAATAGTTTATCGACACCAATTTATACAGGGTGTCCCGCGAGGTAAGGGACAAAATTTTACTACGTGTTCCTTAGGTAAATTTGATTCAAAAATGTCCTATAAACATGGGTCCGCAAATGCTTCCTTACCAAGATATTTTTTTTTTATTTAATAGTGTTATTGTGCCAAAAAGTACAATGCTATAATAATAATTATCTCTAGTATATTAACAAGTATAATAAGCACATATGAAGAGTTTAGTGTATGTAGAGAAATCACATACTAGGGCTGAACTGCTTGGTGAAATTAATAATATCGCTGACGACCTAAAATAACCACCGTGATGGGAAAAAATGGGAAAGGTATCAGCCACAGCATTTTAAAAAGACTAAACTATGCTTACAATGTGAAAGTGGACACTTTGAACAATTATTGTAAACAGGTTTTTTCACAGTAGTAGTAATTTTATTGTTAAATAAAAAAATAATAAAATTACTATTTCGGAATTACTGTAGTTTCCGGCACAATAACACTATTAAATTTAAAAAAATCATATATTGGCAAGGAAGCATTTGCGGACCCATGTTTATAGGATATTTTCGACTCGAATTCACCTAAAAAACATGTAGTAAAATTTTGTCCCTTACCTCGCCGGACACCCTGTACCCTGTTTACTCCGGCCGCGTAGGCTTCAAAAGTTATATTTTGTGCAGCAGTAGTAGAGAATATTGTTATGGTTTTGGCCTACTATGCTCGATACTTTTGAACGAGCACTCGATTCGGGATGTGTTTTGAAGTGTAAATAAATTTATTAATTGTTGAGTTAAACTGACTTTGTGAAAACCCACGGGAAAATCGTAACAATATCTTCCAATTTCAGACACAGATTCTAAGTACCAACATAATGCATGTAATCCCTCAGAAAAGAAATGCACAAGTAAGAATTGTAAATTTAACAGCATGGTATGATTTTTGTATTATGTGAAGGTGTTGAAACCACTTCTTCCCCACGATATAAGCTTGACATATCTTTGTGAAGTTTAAAGATATCCATTTAATTCTGAGGTCAAAAGATGAAAAATAAAGCCTAGTTTAATGAAGCAAATTTTTTATTTAATATGAGATGTAAAGAATTTAAAAATGTATATATTTATAGTCACTCCTTAACACAAATAAAGAAAAATCTTTTATTAACTCAGCTTAGACATTGAACTGAAATAGTAAATACACTTTTATTACTCCAACAATAACAATATAGTTCAAACGTTTAACGTGAAAGATAACATTTAAATGTAGAAATCCATATTTTTAGCACTGTTATCAATGTTGTAGAATTCTCTGAATTTATTCAATTTAACTAGTTTAAACACCCAAGTTTTTAAATATATCTGCAATTTTAATGTATGGTTTATTTTTAATTAGCATTTACTTAAAACCCCTTAAGATAATAGTAATTAGTTTCAGACCTGGCAATGTCCCTAGATATGAAAAAGCTTTCTTACTAGAATATAATCTGCATTTTCACAGGCTTAAACCTTCTTTACACAGCAATGTTACTCATTCTATTAGTGATTATTGATCGTTTTTGTATGTAAAATATGTCAATAGAAGAAAAAAATGTTGCCAATTATTAAAACTTTCTTAAACCATATAATTAGTGAGTTATCAGGGTAGCAAAACTACTCGCTTGTTAAACTCAATGTGTATAAAAAAACATTATTACACTTTATTGAAAAACAATTTATTACCTAAAATCAATAATAACTCTAAAAAAAATCACGATAAACTTAAAATAAAGCTCCTATAAAAGCAATAAAATCATAATAATACTCTTCCAGATTGAAGACTCTGATTTCGACGAGTTTGACTACATATTTGGAATGGACAACAATAATATTTCCAACCTAAAGGGTCAACAACCGCGAGGTTCTAAAGCTAAAATCCTGCTTTTAGGAGATTTTGACCCTGAGGGAGACAAAATAATTAGGGATCCTTATTACGTGAGAAAATTACTTTATTTAGACTGAGAAGTTTCGCAAAATTCCATTTTTTTAGGATACTGGATCTGAAGGATTTGAGAAATGCTATCAGCAGTGTGTAAGGTCTTGCAATGGGTTTCTTGACCAACACCTACAGGGAAAAATCTAAAGCATAAGGTAAAATTATGCATTTTTAATTTTTTGTTATTAAATGTGATTGTTGTATGTTCACTGGTTTCTTTTTATTAAATGGTGAAACCTAAATAATACAAAACTCTTTCATATGTGCAACTTATTCCATAAAACTTAACATATTTCTCTTCTGTAAAAGCTACAGCTCTTCATCAAATAAAGAACTTAAATCAAGTCCATTTAATATCTCTTTCCAAATTTCTGCATGTTCCTCATTGTCTGGCTTAACAGAAAATTGACTGTTTGTCACATTAACACTAACTTCTGTGTTGTTTTTGTCTATATCACTACCCACATTATTTGAATTACTCCTATTAATTGGTAATTTCTTAAAGCTAAACAGTTTTTTACTTTTAACTGGACTGTCACAATGTTTAGTCCTTTGCTCTGAAAATCTCCTCACTTTAGGTAAAGGGTAAGAAGTTTTATTTGCTAGTGGCACCAAACTTTTACCATTATTCAATAACCTGGACCTCTGAATTAAATTCTGGCACTTCACCTTTTTTACAAGTTCAGCCTCTTTTTGCATTAAATAGTCTGACATCACACACTCAGGGTTCACACTCTTCAAAACAACTTGATCATCTTCATTGTATATCCTACTCAAGCTTTTGGGTGTTACAGTGAGATGGTGGTTATCACATTTGTCACATGTGCAAGACAGCACAGCTGTCTGCACTAAAACCAGCAAGGTGCCTACTTTTAACTGGGCTTCATACTTCTGATACAAGCTGTGTAGCATATTCCCTTTTATTGTACCTTAAACTTTTAGTTGACTACCACAAAATTTAAATCATCAAAACTGTTAATACCTGTAGGATCCTTTAAGGTGATATTCACAGACTTTTGCCCTTGTCCCTGTTCAGACACTTCCAAAGACAATAGAAAAGCAGCCAAAAATGGAACTTTCTGAATTGTAAACTCACTGACAGTTGCTTGCTGTTTAATCCAGGCAATGTTAAAGTGTTCAACAAGGTTTGAGGAATTGTTTAGGGCAAACTCTTGAACCACTGATGTCCATGGAGTTGCATTGAATATGGAAGCAGTAGCTTGTGAAAAAAAGTCTGACTGCAAAATCAAAACACTGTATTCACTGTAAAACACTTAAAGCTAATGTGACCTACTGTTGGGGTATCACACATAAGCCCTGCAGGTCCTGGAAATATTCGTTTGACACTTTTAGGGGTTTTCAGTTTATTTGAGTCCCTATTGAGTATTTGAGACTGAGGGGTGGTTTGCAATAAAGATTTAGGTTCAAGTTGATCATTTTCTTTTTTTTCTTCATTATTTGTGAACTCATCGTCACAGAAAACGTCCTAAAAAATTTAAAAGACAAAAGTAACCAGAAATTGTGTACCTTTATATCCAGCAAATTGTATTATGATTGTAATTACTAAGTCAAGATAACAATTAAGTTGTTTAGTGGTCTACCTCATTGCACTTCTGTCGCTTAGGACTATTATTCATTCTTTGGAGATCGAAAACTAGTATAATAAAATAAAAAGCACATTTAAATTTACCCAAAAATATTTAAATGCTTCATTTTGGTGTTTTAAATTTCGACTATTGATTGAGGTTATGTTATGTTTATTTTTTTTCAATAGTTCCTTGGATTTTTTCCAAGATGGACGAAAGCGAGTATAGAATGAGACTTTATGCCTTCTGCCCTTAATGGGATTTTGCTATTATAAAATGAAATAAATTGTAATCTGCTATTTATCACTAAATAACTGCATAATATTCCTCCTTGTTTCTCAATTTTTAATTTTTTAAGTTTTTTTTGTGTATATAACAAAACGATATTGCAGACGACAGATGATATTTGACAGCAATGACTCATGCCTGCCAGTATTCCGTTAATCAAATGTCATTTATTGGATATGTTTTGGAATTTGGATTAATTTTATGAATTTACATTCAATACTTTGGCATTTTTTAATACTTTGCAATACAAGTCAATAAGAATGCCGTTAACTAAAGAAGAACCAAAATCCGGTAATCCACCAGGGGACGACAATACAAACTTATGGCAGAGCATTTTGAACGACGTCCAGAAACACGGTAACCCCAAGTTGAACCCCAACAAGCAAATTGTAGTCCTGGGGGACAATGAAAGCGGAAAGACCACTATGGTAATGACTCCTAATCATTTCGCTGTTGTTTCTTATGTCTTGCGTTTTAGGTGGCAAAGCTGCAAGGCATTGAGAACTCAAGCAAAGGTTCAGGTCTTGAGTATGCTTACATCAGCGTAAGAGACGACTATAGGGACGATTTGACCCATCTCAGTGTATGGGTTTTAGATGGAGATCCAGCCCATGTAGAACTTCTTAAGTTTGCTCTGAATGAGGAGAATTTTCAGGTAAGTGCAAGTTGCATATTTTTTTGTTTGGGTGCTTTAACTTTAAATAAAAAATGTATTTTAATAAATTAAAATTAAATTAATTAAAATATTGTAAATTTGTAATATGTACTTAAAGTTTTATGTAGATCCCAAAAATTAAATAAAAACATGGCTTTGCACTTTAAAAGTTGATTGTAATACATTCCAAAGCTAATGCCTGAATTGTAAAACAAAATTTTAAAATTGCTTAACACTTATTAGTCTTTTCTTGTGCTTAAATTATTCTAAATTTCTTTAAATCTCTTGGCATATTTTCCAAAAATATATTTGTTGAGACTTTTCCATTTCTATGTATGTATGATTACTTTTTTATGAGTTACACATTACTTAATAAGTATACAGGGTAATTCAAATTCGACCCTCACCATTGGGATCTCGGAAACTATAGGAGATAGGAGAAAGTTTAAATTGGGGCAAAGTTGCGCAATGTAAAGCTCAACCAAATGCAGTTTTAAAAATTTCGATTTTCCGAGTACTTCCGAAGATATCCGAAAAAAACTGAAAATTTGATTTTTTGTTTTTATTTATTTCTAATCTTATTTGAAGAGATATTCCAAAACTAAAAGCACCTTTTCATTGCCACTTTTTCTCAGCTATTCGATGATGGATTCAAATTTGCCACACGACGTTTCGTTTTTTGGCAGCCATCATCAACTTTCTTTTTTCTTATGGGCGCCATATTGGATTTTTAGCCCACCAAATAGTACGTTTTATTCTGATTTTAGTGATGTATAATAACTTATGATTTGCTTCATAAATAACAAAATAATTCAATAAAAACTATTTTTACTTTAGTTATTGGCTTTGAGTTAATGGGCCGTTTCATAAAATGTCATTATTTGACAGTACTTGTCAAACACGATAATTCGGACGATCATTAGAGCTTTTAGAGATTTTACCTTAGTTAGCTTTGAGTTAATGAAACGTTTTATGAAGATTACTTGGTAGTAGTACTTGTCACACGCAATTGGCCTGAACATACTTAGTCACAAAGGTATACACGTGACTTAAACCGGTTTATTCACTCGAAGAGCTTAGGCCACTCGCTACGCTTGTGGACCTAGTTGTTCTTTTCGTGAATAAAAAATGGTTTAAGTCACTTGCTGCAAAGTAACTATTAAATCACTCTGAATGACATTCGCCTATTTACAGATGTAAACAAACAAACATCAATGTTACATCTACGGGGCGCGGTGCAAATTTAATAGAACTGTAATTTTAGTTTTTTTTTTTAATATAAGAAGTCGAAATTTAATAAAATACTGTATAAGACACGTGACTTAAACCGGTTTATTCACTCGAATAAATATGAATGAATAAAAAATGGTTTGTCACTTCCAAAATAAATAACTATAAACTTGCACTTAACATTATAAAAAATTGAAATTTGGCAAAAAATTAAGTTCCTAAAATGATGATCTTTCTCTTGGAAACATAAATAAGCCTTTTAAGTTAGAGATAATGCTAACAAATCTCTTTTTCTGATTAACCTAAATAGTTCAGCAATGCTTGTATAATAATAACATTTTCTGCGGGGGTTTCTTTTCTAGATACATTTTTAACTATGATTGACGCTCTAATGATAGTCCGAATTATCGTGTTTGACAAGTACTGTCAAACAATGACATTTTTTAAAATGGCCCATTAACTCAAAGCCAATAACTAAAGTAAAAATAGTTTTTATTGAATTATTTTGTTATTTATGAAGCAAATCATAAGTTATTATACATCACTAAAATCAGAATAAAACGTACTATTTGGTGGGCTAAAAATCCAATATGGCGCCCATAAGAAAAAAGAAAGTTGATGATGACTGACAGAAAACGAAACGTCGTGTGGCAAATTTGAATCCATCATCGAATAGCTAAGAAAAAGTGGCAATGAAAAGATGCTTTTAGTTTTGGGATATCTCTTCAAATAAGGTTAGAAATAAATAAAAACAAAAAATCAAATTTTCAGTTTTTTTCGGATATCTTCGAAAGTACTCGGAAAATCAAAATTTTTAAAACAGCATTTGGTTGGGCTTTATATTGCGCAACTTTGCCCCAATTTAAACTTTCTCGTATCTCTTATGGTTTCTGAGATCCCAATGGTGAGGGTCGAATTTGAATTACCCTGTATAGTAGTACATTATTTGGGGGCAAATTGTGTTTCTCTCTCTAATCTTCAAAATAGTCAAGTAACATTAGTTCACATTCTAAATGCATTGGTGACTTTAATAAGTACTAGATAGATTTAAAACTCAATAGTTTAACAATAAAATTAAAAAGTAGTTCAGTCAGAATTAAAGGGTAATTCAGTGGCACCCTCTGTAATGTAATCTACAAAGATTTACATTTTTTGCTACCTATTTTACCAAAGGAGAGTTTTAACTTAGGTCTCATTCATTTTGAACCAGCTATCAAATTATGTCATTGTGACCAAAACGTCAAAACAAATGCGTGAAATGTGACAGATCAAGTTAAAAATATCACAGTTAAATCAACACTTACCTTAAGCAGTCTTTAATCCTAGCATAGCAAATGTTATGGAAACTAACATTACTAAAGTTAATTTTATGTTTTTTAGTTTATTGTTATGGAAATAATAATGAGAATCATTCTTCTTATTTCTTCTATTTACATTAGTTTTGAGATCATGTAATGCTATAAATTAACAACTTTTACTTATATCAGTTCCAAACTATTCTTAAAAAAGTGTTTACAGATCTGTTAGAGACTTTATTATCTTATTAAATATTAATGCTTGGATTTTGGAATAATTGTCCCATTTGAGTGTATCCTGGGTGATGACAGAATGGCCTGTCAAATCACTTAAAATTGATTTTTATCTAAGTCTTGATGGATGAATTATAACTCCCTTTCTCTAATTTTTTCAATAATTAATAAAAATATAAATATTAGGCCAACTGAAATGGGGTGTTAAAGCAATTTTATTCTTCCACTAGGACACCTTAGTAATATTAACTGTGTCAATGACAACTCCCTGGGGTATTCTGGAACAATTGCAACATTGGTCATCAGTACTTGCTGACCACCTGGACAAACTCAAACTGGACATTGACGTACGGCAAAGCAAACGACAGGCCCTAATAAGAAAATGGTTTGAGTATGTTGAACCCGGCGACGAACTGGAACCAGCCTCTCCAATGAAACGAAGTTCTCGCAATTTGGGCGAGGACGAGGAAGAAATCGACAGTAGCGCCTTGCCAGAAGGTGTATTAACCACAAATTTGGGGCTGGACATTGTTGTGGTTGTCACCAAAACTGATTACATACAAAATTTAGAGAAGGAACACGATTATACAGATGAGCATTTGGATTTTATGCAACAATGGATCAGAAAGTTTTGTTTGCAGCATGGGGCTGCTTTGTTTTATACCAGCGCCAAGGAGGATAAAAATTGTGACTTGCTTTACAAGTAAGTCTTTTAAGTTGTTTTAAGTACAGATAATAGATGTTTAAATGTCAGTGTTATAGGCTTTTCATCAGTCACAAGATAGAAAAATTGACTATAAAAACATTACATGTATGTGAGGCAGAAAATGATTATTGACTAACATTTTTCAAACAAGCCACCTAATTCAAACAAACAAATAAATAATATAATTTCTATAAATACCGCCAGACAAATCATGCTGGGGATCTTCTCTTTAGGTATTTAACCCATCGAATTTACGGTTTTCCCTTCCACACTCCAGCTTTAGTAGTGGAGAAAGACGCCGTATTCATACCAGCAGGTTGGGACAACATGAAGAAAATCAGTATCCTGTTTGAAAACATGCATTCCTGCAAACCTGATAGTTATTACCGGGACGTGATTGAGCAGCCTGTTACCCGGAAGGTTGCATAATCATTCTGTCCCTGACTGCGTGACAAACCAATTGTTTTTTTTAGGTTGTGAGCAGAGAAATAGAGCTAGTGGCTGAGGATGAACAAGCTTTCTTATCCCGACTACTGCAGAACTCGTTTACATCAGCCCCGTCAGCGGGAGTTGCTGCAGGTAGACCAGGTCCCATGCAAAGTAATATGGTTTATTGCCTGAGAGAGTTTTACTGAACATTGTTTTTCAGTTATATCACCAAATCCAAACAGGAAGATTGATTCAAAACAAGCAGTGTCGAGCACTGGAGGTGAAGGCGTTTTAGCGAATTTCTTCAATTCACTTCTGAACAAAAATTCCCGTTCGCCTAATACTTCTCTCGCCAACAAGTCTGGTAAATTTAAATGAATCTGTTGTGGCCAAGTGGCTTATAAAAATACAATACAGGCATCGACTCGTCGGAAAAAGCGATGATGCGATCAGATGCTCAGGCTGAGCTGGACAAATTGGCAAGAAAGAAGTTGCTGCCAGCAACTAGCACTACTACAACACCCAATACAAGCTCTGTGGATTTCGACGCTACTGATTGTTGAAAAACAGTGACTTTTAAAAGGGTAAAAGCTTATATTATTAATACTCTCTCAGAAATTATCATATTTCTTCTATGAAATGCTACAAGTTTCTTTAACTTAATTACGTCAATAACACCTTTCTGTGATAGATATAGTTATTCTTGTTTTTCAGTAAATTATTAATTTGGGTGTTTCAGAAAAAGTATGATATGATACTTCATGCAAATAGTGAAAGTTTTTCTGAAACACCCTGTGTTCCTCACCATGCACATTTAGCCTTACCCGCTAATTATTACTTTGTTTACTTACTGTAATTTATATTTTTGTGATTAATTTATAAACGCTTATAAATGAGAATTATAGTTTTCCTTTATAAATTAGTGAAAGAAAAAAGGAAACCTGCATTCCCAGTCACTTTTAGAAAAAAATAGTTATTTGTAGTATTGACTTTTTATTTTTAATAAATTTTTATTTTGAAGGTAGGTACAAATAAAACAAATGTTTGGCCATGACATATTTCTTCTAGAAAATCCTAACAGGTTTAAGTTTTATCACTAACTACCAACTTTAACAATAGTAAAGACAATCAATTTTACAATATTTTAAATATCTTTTGATTTCAGGTTAGTACTTAAACTGTTTCTTTCAAAGTTTAGCTCCCAATGATCAAAGTCAGTCATTTGAAGCAATTTTAATCTTCCACATCATCCATCATGTAGAGAAATGCATCATTTTCATATGTAGGAAAGTAATACCTGCATTAATCCAGTCAGATAAGAATAATTAAAACATTTGTTTAACTTACTCAGGTTGATCAAAGGTTGAGACACTTGGCATCTTAAAGTGGTCCATTTCACTCATGTGATATAGCAATTGTTCATTGCACTCTAAGTTATGTTCACAATAAGGACAAACATGACTGTGAATCATTTTTCGCACAAAGTTTACCAATTTGATTTTCTGGTAAAAGTCTAATAAAGCAGTCATCTGGGCAAAATCAAAGTTGTGCCTTTCAATCATGTGATTGCACAGCATGTTTATGTCTATGTCTGTATGCTCACAAAACAAACAAGTAATTTTGACATCCTTTTCGTTCCAGTCTGAATACTCCTTGTCGCCATTTTCTTCAAAGCCTGGAGAGTGTGCATACTTGTCCACCTCTTGTTCCAACACCTTCCAACTTTTTCCCACTTCCAAATAATTTACAATGTAAAATTTGTCATAATGAGAGTCACTGGGGTTGATTCGTTTGTGCAGTTTCTTCCTCATGTGCTCTTTCATAACATTTCTGTCCGGAAAAACACCCTCACAGAAAATACAAGTGAAAGTTTGCAGTTTGTGCTCAATAATGTTAATCAGTTCTTCTATAAACACCAAATTCTGAGAATGCCCTAAATGGAGGTTGTGTTTTTCATTCAGATGTTCCAGGTAGCCTTGTCTTGACCCTTCAAACTGCAACTTACAAAACAAACACTGTTTCTGGAAACTTTCATCAGTTCTTTCAAACTCATGAACTTTCATCACATATTCTAAAGTGAGTTTGTGCCTAAGTTGTTTATCTGCTTCCAGAAGGGAACTAATAAGGAAGTAGTGTTCCCCATTGTCATGGACTTTCACTGATGGGATGATTTGTTCTATGGGCTTCTGTTTGAATTGATTTCTCCAATATGTTATGTACCTAGAGAAAGAACAGAAGATGGGACCTGAGTATTTTATGTAGATAAAAAATAAAAGTTCAGTGTGCTTTACATAAAATACTTACTCAGGCAGGTTCTTAATATTCTGGACATCCTCAATCACCACTTTGTGCACATCAAATATGTGGCATAAAAATATGTCAAGGCGAAGATGCAAATTGAAGCTATCCTCGCATAAGATACACTTGGTTTCACTGTCCAGTAGTTCAAAACCAAAACTTGAGTTCTCAAAATTTAGAGGACCAAAAATTGTACCTAAAATAAGGTAAATAATAAAAATAACCTCAAATTTTCCATGCTAATGGTATGGGAAAGACCTACCTGCTTTTTTGGCCATGATTTAATGTGTACTCCCATACAACTTGCAAATAGGACTTTTTACAAATGGTAAATAGAAAAAAAATATTAGGTCACAAAATCCAGAACAGAACAGTGACAGTTAGGTTAGGATGATGTTGTTGAACAATTCTTCTTTTTCAATTTTGATGGCCGAATAGAGGGAATCTGACGTCACGATTTTGCTCAAAAGAAAGAGGCTTATGATTTTCCAGTTTTTTTATCTCATTTTTCCGTTTTTTCTATTAAATAACCCGCAAAATTGCGTACTATTAGTTGAGGTATTCAATTAGTTTTCAGGTTTTTGCTTACCTGTTATTTTACCTGCTCCTGGTATTACTCCTATCATACATGAACCACATTTGTTGAAGTCAGCAATTTTGATTTTGTCAGACCTAAATAGGTAAGAACTACATATTTAACTTTCCTATATGGGTAACTGCCAACAAAGTTTACATAAAACAAATGACTAAGGTGAAAGTATATTTATCTCCACAGTTGAAAATATATCAGTTTATAAAAATGCTATAACACTCAGATATATTATAACTTGTGGAAAAAACTAGTCCTGATTTGTCTCAAAGTTATTTTAAATTTGCAACAGGGAAAAACATTGAGCTATGCTATACATTAAATTTAAGTACAATATGATCTTAAAGTCTCCATTTAGATAGTTATATTTAAAACTAAATTTTAAAAAATCAGGATAAATACCAATTTACCTCATAAAAATCAGGAATATAATACCTCCATCAAATCAGGTATAATCTCTCTGACTTTTTTTAAAAAAAACTTATTTTTGTTAGGCCTATAGAATAGATCAACAAGGCTGTATAAACAAATAAGTCCTTAACAATATAAAGTGTAAATATACATTAACTTTGGTTTAATGCTAAGAGTAGCACATATATCACGTTTTAACAGTTATACTAGAATTTTTCCTATAAATGAGGTCCTCATTAATAGTTTGTAAAACTAAGCTTTGGTATGTAAAAGGAAAAATGACTAAAACCAGTCACCAATAGACTAAACCTTCTGCTACTAAAACAAGAAGAAAATAAAAGGACAGTCCTCCAAACACACTTCTCAACAATACTACTATCACTTCAACAAATCAAGAATGTCGTTTCATGTGAATATTTAAGTGATCTGCTCTGATGAAAGTTTTTTCACACAAATCACACTTATATGGGCGAGCACCTGTGTGTTTCCGGTAGTGTCGTTTCAGTTCATCTGAACGGTTAAATTTCCATTCACAGCCTTGCCAGGTACAAATGTAAGGTTTCTCCCCTACAAAATGCCACTTTACAGATCCTACTATTGGCACACATACTAAACTCACCTGTATGTGTTCTTTTATGCGCTTTCACGTGCGAACTCTTTGTGTACGTTTTATTGCAACCATCCACATCACATTTGTAAAACTTTTTCTTTTTTGTTCTCTTCACAGTTATGGTCACTTCTGGTGTTATGGAAAACACTGTTTCTGGGTTTATTATAAACTCATCATTTTCAGTGTGACTTTCACCTTCTGGGCTATTCTCCAAATTACACTCTTCCTCAATTTCGTCTTTCATTCTGCAAAAATTTCTGTTAATTTTGAGGGTGAATGAAAAGGGCGTGGTCCGCCCTTTCAAAAGCCCTACTTACTTGCACTCTATTACATACAGGTGGCTGGTTTCATTTGGTAAAACGCTCCTCTCCAATTCCATTAGTGTACTGGAAGTTACGAAACGACTGGGTGTTTGGAGGTAAATGGTAATTAATTAGATATTTTTGAAAAAAGTTGTAATTTGAAAGCTTGTAATTGCTGCCCATTGCTACTTCCTAATGACTGTCGAATGTCAAATGCGTGTCTTTCACTCTGTCATTTAGTGTCAGATGTATCAATTCGGTCTATCTCTGTTTCTGTTTAAACAGCAGAAAAAGAAAGGCAGATATATTTTTCTTTCCCCGTTTTTTCAAATAATTTTGTCTTTTATTATTTGTTTTTAAAGTAAGTAATTTATTTTGAGTTTGAGTACATTTTCAAGAAATTTGTCTTGAGCTTATTAATTCATATATTCTTAGTTTTAGGGTTGTTTGTCTGGAGAGTATACAATTGTTTGTGCCCTAAAATGCCTTCATAGCTCATACCAAATTAGTTAAGACTCAAAAAGGCTGGAATTAGACAAAAAAAGAATGATAGAAGGTAAGATAGCAGTTCTATCTTTATCCATTCTATCTAATAATAACTGTTTTGTTTTCAAATAAAAAGTAATATAGGGAACCTTTCACCTTTTATTTAAGAATAAAAAATATTTTACTTTTAGTATTGAGGTATAAATTTTTCTATCTGTTAATGGGTTAACTTGAGACCAATAAACAGAAGATTATTTTCTTTCACAGCAAATTATATCCCCTAATTTTATTAATACTTTACCTGTAGCCCTATAGCAAATCTGAGATGATCTCTAAAATGATACACCTATTTCACCTAATAACACAAAATTTAATAAATCTATTGATAAAACTACATTTTACCAGGGTCTCACTTTACCCTGAGTGGCATGACTAAGAATCCAAGTGTTCCTTGGTGACTTTATGGAAGCCATTTGTTTGTGCCTTCCATGTGTCTTACAAATTACATAAAGCCTTTCTTGTCGACGAACAAAGTAGCAGTCTTTGCACCTCAGTCGCACTTTACCCATCACTTTAAAGCCACTGGTTTGGGTCAAGCTTGGAGTAGCACAAGTCAACAGGGCTGATTTGGCACTGGCTTGAAAACTTTGGATTGAAGAAAAATGTCTGGTCCAGTTGCTGCATGCTGGGTAGAGTTGTTTGGTAGTGTTTACGAGGGCACGGGCTAGGGCCAACATTCTGACTACAGGAAAATTGTTTTCAAACAAAATTCGAAATGTTTCTTTTGGTGAACTTAGGTTAGGACAGGTTATGTGGGTTTCTTCTAATTCTTCCTTTTGAGTGTGGTACAGTGGTGGTCTTAGCAATTGTTTTGACAGCATCAAGATTACGTGTTTTTTACTGAGAAGGAGCAAGTGATAGAGATTTTAATCAGAATGCAGGTGTTTTACATCCATCCTATTGATTTTAACTATTTAGAGGTCTAAAAAGGGTTCATTTAATAACATTTTTTAAATGATGCGCCAAGATGCTTGTTTTCAAGTGCTGTTGAAAGAGGGCGCTGCTTCAAAATTAGACGGCGTCTGTGTTACGGCCATTTTGAATTACCGTATGTTTTTTGATTTTTTGAAAATTGAATAATCGAAATTCTTGTGAAGGAAAAAGTGTTTTACTCGTCTCTTTTTAGGTAAACAAGTATATGGAAGAGTTTATTAGACGGAGCAGAAATAAGCGCAAAAAAACGTCGTGGTTTTTCTAGTTCTTGTGGAGTTCCAAGAGAAGAAGGATTTTCAAAACGGATTATTTTTAAGGTAAAACTCAATATTAATATGCAGAAAATACCTTTTTTATAGTTTTTGTATGTATCAAACAGTTTTAGCCACTTTAGTACTATCAAAATATTGAAGGGCCTAGTTTGCAAGCTTATCTGTGGATCTTGTTGAGGGAAGGAATTTTTAAGAAAATTGCAACTACCTACTACAATCAGTCCTGCTCTTGTCAGTATTATGTACTCTAAAAATAAGGTTTTACAAAGTTTTTTGGCTCAAAAACAGGACTGCAGTGACTTTTGTATTCTCAATTTTGTAACACTCTTTAGTCAGTTTTGTTTTTCACGGTTTTTCAGTGCTTTCATCTGAATAGTTCTGATGTTTATCTCAATCCACAGTTGGAAAATTAATATAATATCTGAACTAATAAGCAAAGTTTAGCAATCTCTTAATCTTCTTATTTTATTGAATGATGAATAATTTTGATTTTGGCAAATTGAATCATCCTGTCATCCAGTATTGTAGATTAATTTAAAGAAGAAAAAACAACAAAGAATAGACTAGACAGACCATTGTGGTTTTTCCCAAGAATAAAGAGGCTACGTCATCATTCAAGTTTTTGTGCTTCACACACAGACTTCACAGGGATTCTGAGAACTCATTTACAACATGTGACGTCAGAATGACATAATTTGACAGTTGGTCAAGTTATGGTTTTGTCATAATATGTCATTGTGATATCACAATAGTTCTGCATGCACCATACAGCCGTATAAAATTACATATTACTCACTGGGGTAGACATGTCTGGAAAATATCTGATTGTTAATAGAACCTTAATTAAATGAAAATAATTCAACCAAAAACCTATAAAAAAATTTCTCTGTGTGGGTTTTTAGGTTTTAGAAGAAATTTTGATCGTACCTGGTAGAGAATCCTAGACCTGGGCGCCCGCAGATAGAATGATGGGGGGCGCCGTGCCGTGTGCCTTATGCCGTGAGGCGGTTCCCGCCAGTCGTTGCCGCGCTGCCAGCGACGTTGCCATACCGGCGCCGACGCCGACGTCACGCGCCGCACGATTCGTGCTTGTTTCGTATTATAACGCGCCAGTCTACTTGATAGCCAGTTAATGTAGGAACCCGTAGGGTTAAGGATAAAGGTTTGTATGATTTTTTGAGTGGATTGTTTTCGTCCCTGACGTCAGTCTAGTGAATCGAACCTTGACTAGTGACGTCGCACAGGTCAGACTTAAAGAAAAAAAACAATCGGCACTCATTTATACGGCACCGATTTGGTGATTGGTTCCGCGCCACTAATAAAATTTGTTTTTATTGAGTAAATTGTCACCACCCATCAGGTGTGCGATATCAATCGTCAATTTTTTTTTGCGCCTAGCACAGTGACCCAGACGCACACGAGGCTTATTTACATCATAAATTCATCCGAGAAACGCGTGGTTACAGATAATAGCCGCGAGATAACTTATCTCGTAATGTTGTCAAATAAGCGGGGCTCATCTTGTAGTCCGCTGTGAGACTGCGGTCCACCACGCCCTGCTATCTGTAACACCCAATATTTTCCGCTTTTATCGCTAACGATATGTTTCCTGTCGGTTATTTAGTGCTGTGTCGATTTAGTGCGGTAGTGTGTATTTGAACTACACGGTAACTAGTTTACAGTATGTTTTGTTAGAAAACAAGTTGATTCAAAACATTTTGGATTATTGACAGTGTTTTTTTTTTTATTAAAATATTATTATTTCTTATAATTTCATTCTTACCTAAGAGTTACTGCAGCTAAGGTTAAAATTTTAAAATTTCTTTTTTTCACTTTGAGAAAAATTTACGGTTTCAGGGAGGTATTTTTGGAAGTACAGACTGCGACAGTGCACCAATATGTGTATTTAAGTATAACAAAACAAAAATGACAAAATATCATAAAAAAAACAAAAGTAAAGCAAAACTTTGACTTCTATAATCATCTAAATTAATTGAATACAATTTTTATATTCATTTTGTTCAAATTAAACAAAAAAACACTTTATTTTAGTACCATTTACTTTATTGATTGTTTCTAGAAGCATTTTATTATTTTTGCCCTTATTTTGTTATTGTTTTTCACACTGTGATAATCCACATGTCTACCGGTTTTTTTACTCTTCTTTCTTAAAAACCTGCTTAGTTTTCACTCCATTGTTTGTTAGTCAATACAATATTATAGCACGTCAGTACTCTTTACAGCATTTTTCTTTCAATTTTGCTTTTCTTTACTGATGATTTATGGGTGTAACCATGATCAGATAAAAAGTAAGAGCACTTAATATAAGCAATTTTTAAGATTGTAACATGACTTGCCGTAAATTAGTACAAAATATTTGATTGAGTTTCCTGTACTCAAATCATACTATGATTGTACAGGGTGATTGAATTTTGACCACCCTTTGAACTTTCTCGTTTTTTGTTTTTTGAACAAAAACGCTAAATACCAAATTTGTAATAAAATCTATTTTCTTATAGTGCATTACTTTACAGAGTGTATAAAACCAAACTTTTCCCAATATTACACTTATTTGTTTATTTGATATTTGGACTCTACGTTACCATTTGACATCAAATTATTTTGTGTCCGCTTCAGCAAGCTTGATTTTTTGAATTGCAATATATTTAATCAAAAAGTTAAAGAGCTAGAGAGGCGAGTTTATTGCCATTTTGTAGCATTTTTTATGATTTTTTGCATGATTGAATGAAATAGACATAAAGAACAACTTTTTTGAAACAACTTGGTTTTCTTGGTTCAAAAAGGTTTTGTTATCCAGAGAAGGGCATTTTGATACTTAAAGGTTTTAAAAAATCGCGTGTTGAATGTTTCAAAATTCATTCAAATAACTCCAATTTTTCAAAATAGTTGTATTGACAATAGGAAAAGCCCTTTGAACTTGAATGATTTGTAATTTTGGTCCAAACACTACGGGTTTTCAGGAAATATGTTTAAAAAACAATAATTTATGGATTTATTGTCCAAATTTTACTTCTTTTGAATATTCAAAGCTGAAATTACAATTTTTGACAGTCTTTTGGCACTCTTTTTTACCTTTGATTACGGTTATTTGTCAAACTACGTTAAACGGACGCTGAAAACAAAAGCTAGTCAAGACTTTGACGTGTACAGGGCGCCAAAGTTAAAAATACTCTTTTTGCAATATTTTCGAATAAACCTTTTAGTTAGCGAGCTGCAATTTGGAGGATGGTTAAACTCTTAAAGAGCTACATTTTGTCTAAATTCTGTTTTTTTTTTTATCCAATTTTTTTGTTATTTAAGGTCAATTTTTGAGCAAGTAATTTGACATTTCCATGTTAATTGTGCTATAAGAAACAATAATATTATTAGTACACTGTGACTTATTACTAATAAACGCAACCAACTAGTTTGAAAATACCGAGGGGTAAACCGCTGAGTAAAACTGGAGAGTCTAAATAACCTTTTTTAATTAAAAAAAGCAAAAATAATAAAATAGGGTGTAACGAATTAACCGGAATGGGATACCCTGTATATTTTTTCATTTTTGTATTCTACGTCAAATTCTAGACAAATTTCGTGTATTAATGTCATATACCTATCTGTATCCGTTTCTGAGATGTTTATAATTTTATGTGGTTTGATATTTTCGGTCTCCAAAACATTTTTAATTTATACATATCAGGAAAGGTTTTTTTTCTTTGTTTTTGCGTTTTGTCATGTTAGACAAGGTTTGTTCTAAAAATGGGTGCAGAAAGACGTCAAAATATATAATACAGTGTGGTCAAAAAATCAATTCTAAAAAAGGACAGAAAGTCTAGTTTTTCAAACGGAACACATTCTGATAATTCTGTCTGATTCTCTGTTCAAAATTAAAGAAGTTTGTTTTAAGCCACTTATTTAAAAAAATCACTTTTTAAATTGAGACATGTAACCATGTAACTGTCAAAATAACCGAATTAATGAAGGTTAAGGTAATAGTTGTCAAATTTAGTCAAAACTGTCTTTATTGTCACACACAACACTTTGTATAGACTTTTATACAAATCAATATAATCAGGCAGATACGGCCCTGATATTTGGCACAAACATAGCACAATGATTGCCAAATCTAGAGTAGTAGCAAAACTGTAGACATACAATCATTAAGGTCGATTTTCGCTTGCACTAACTGGCCAACCTGACGCGCAAAACACATTAGGACAGTGGCGGTGTTTCAGGCAAATTTGACCCTTACGAAAATTGTCATTTGCAAAAACAGTTTTTCAAAAAATTTCCAAGCATTACGTCGTGGTAGATCTAGTAAGGCACGTGACCGTGTTTTGCTAATTTTTTATAGTCAAATTATAGCCTTTAACCAGTCAAAAAATGTTTGTGGTGCATCCTGTCACTAAACCGTAAATACACACAACGCACAATACACACTTTGTATATACTTTTATATGTCGATGGACAGCCAATGAAATGAGCTTTCCATTGACGTATAAAAATCGATTGGTTAGCCGTTTGCTCGCTAGAAGACGTCAACGTTGACCAATTTTTTTGGGGTATCTTTTTGTTTAATCCTTAAAAACTCGCTTAATTGCACTACTTTTAGTAGAGTTTTATACGTCAATGGATAGCCAATGAAATGAGCTTTTTAAAAATATCGCTATTTGGGTTGACAGGTTAGACGGTATGGCGGCTAGAGGGCGTCAAATTTGACTCATTTTTTTTTTTCATGACTTTTTTTGGTGCAATCGTCAATAACAATAACTAGCTTATTTGCTTCACTTTGTATAAGCTTTTATATGTCAATGGATAGCTAATGAAATGAGCTTTGTATTGATGTATAAAGTTGATTGATTAGTTGTACAGTTTCGCCGCTAGAGACAGTCAAAATTTTTGAAAGTAAAATTACAAAATTCATAATTTTTCCTTGTTTTCCAACGGATTTCATTGAAATTACCAAACTTTATTCATTTTATTTATATTTATATTTTAGTGGTAGATGTATAGAAAAAATATTGTATGATAATTTTTTTTATAATATAATTTAGACCTTTTCAATTTTATTAATAATACTTTAATGCCCACTAATTCCTACAGTTTGTACACTATAATGCCCCAGTGGTTTACCCTTCGGAAAATACGGAATTCTCTATCACCAAGTACAGTTTTTGATAACCTTCTATACTACTTTATTAAAAAAACTTTAACATCCTCGAAATACTATTTGAAAGTAGGTCGTCTTAAATTATATGTGCAGACAAAACACACTTTCCATTACTTCTGGTTGAAAAAAAAAACTTCCTACACTTAACTTTCTACAAAAATCGCGCCCGTGCCAACATACAATTTTGATGCTAAAAATTTGGCAGTTTACTAGTCAAAATATGTTAATTTGATGATAATGGTGGCATTAAATTTACTGGTTTTTAAGTCAGCCGTAGCGTGTTTTTGATAAGTTTATCATCTTTCGGTCATTTTTATGTAAAATTGTTGGGTGGGCGCTTTAGCTTTTCTCAACTTGGTAAAGTCCGCGTTTGATTTACCTGAATCAAAAAAGTCGTTGTAGCCAATCAAGGAAGTCCGAAAGTAAAATTTAAACTCGCAACGTGTTTGATTATAATTTAGACACAAAAAAGCAGTGTTTTGAAGTTAGAGGTAACAGTAAAGCCATGAATAATTTAATCTGATCTTTTAAAGTTTAAACTGATGAATTAATCATTCAGTACTAAATAAAAATATCATTACTTTCAGGTTAATTCAGACATTTTGACCTAATGCAAGTTTCTGATTATTGAAATGTTTATCAGAAATTCAGTTTTCTGAAATCTTCTCAATTTGTAGGTATTTTTAGTAGGTTTTACATCTTTTAAAGCAAATTCCAGTTGTCGTTTTTCTCTTGATTTTATTTTAGTAATTCTGGGAATAATGTAATTTTGATCGACCAATGAAATTAATATTCACTAGTATTTTAAATGCAAAAAGTACTTTCATTTCATTAACTAGTCAACATAAAAAAAGTTATCCATGATACCTTGTGTTATTTTCCAGATTAGGCCAGTACAGCATTAAGACCCCCACTAGATCTAAGAGAATTACGTAAAGAAAGCTACCCATAGATTAACACAGTAGAAATTCGACAGGATAAAAACAGGAGCTAACTCTTATGGTTGATGGTTTTGCTTGAATCGATTACGAGGAGCATCTTATCAGGAGTCAACAGGAACTCAAGGAAATTGAGACGGGATTCATATGGTTTTCATGGTAAGTTTTTGTTGTTTACTTTGTTTTCGGGTAACACGTTTACTTTTTATCAAGAAAAAAATGAAAAGGCTACTTTTTCATCTCAATCTCCAATGAACTTATTTTAATTTTTGGTATACATGTTTATTTAGATCATATAGGTTATCACTATCGCACATTTTTTTCCGTGCGTGTCTGTATTTGCAGCAATTTAATTACTACTGATTACAGTTTTCTGGATGGTAGATTTTTCTGATTCACAGTTCCTTTGTTTGCGACTATTGCCGCGTTTCCACGACTTTTAAACAATTACGCATTTAATTCGCGGATTGGCCGGAGGCATTGTTAAAAGCGCTCTTTACCCACAGTTGGCGGTTCGTAACTTTAAAGTCCGGGAAATGCCGCGACACCGTTGCATACTATGTTGTCAGATTGTTATCAATCGCTTCAAATGTACAGGGGCGGCACTTTACGTCAGGCCTAGGCAACGCTTTTTAGAAATTGACAGGTTAATTGAATACGTAGAGTAGTAATGGGTTCAGAGTTGTGTACAGTTTGTAAATAAATAGCCAAGACATCTTACCACATTTGCATTAAATTAAACAAATATTGCATAGATTAACAAAACATTTTGCGAAAGTTAGTACAGGGAAATCAAAATTTACCAATTAGGAATTCTTGAGGAAAAGGCTCGCAAAGTGTTATTCTACCCTTTCATTGTTTTCTTCCTTAATCCATTATGCATCACAAGTGAAAACCCTGTTTAATTTAAATAACCTACAACAATCAAAAATTTGCTTTTAGTGTTACATCAGGCTTAGTTTTTAACTTCTGATTAGCTGCAGAAACCGTGTATTTGAAACACCATGATGATGGATAGAATTGCAGTTTTAAAAGTCTAGAACTTAATGAGAATTTGGTATATCTCGTCAAATGATACGAAGTTAGAAAAGCTGTAGATATTAGCTTTATTTTGTTTCTAAGTTAACCTACTGTCAAAAGGAGATCTTTTCATCAGAATTATAACTTTATGCCAAATAATCTGTGAAAACACCTTTAGGTCAGTGGATACATGACATATGACCTGTATATTCAAACCTATAGGGTGAACGTCCTCTATCTCTGAAAAGTCCTTAGCCGAAGTTGTCTGTCATTTCACTGCATGTCAACGACGAAAACAAAGTCTATTTATTAACTTTATTACTGCTATTCCAATTTGCTTAACAATACTGAATATTGACTAAAAAACTTATTGACTGAAAACTAGGTTGTTCTAGGGTCATTAAAAGCCATCAATATTGCTGGTTATTTAGTGTAAATTCTCCTATTGTCCTATTTCAGGACGCATTCAAACCCTTGAAAATGAGATTTTAAAATATTATATTTATCTTGATTGTTGCTTCGTTGTTTTTCAAAACAAGTTTAAATACTATACTTAGTTTTCACTTGTTTCAATGTCGGCGCTACTGAACCATCTCATAAAAGGACGCGGGCGAGACCGGAAGCGTTGAACCTGTGGGGCCTCCTCCTACATTTCCGCTTATTGTGCACTGCTGTTTTTGCGATTTAACGCTGTTTATGTTGATTTTCTACTTTTAGCCTTGCAATGAATATTTTTGCTTTCAATAGCCATTGTTCAAATTGAAATTTCAGTTAGAAATAATATAATAAAATAATCAGTCAGGAGTACAAAGACTTGACAAATCTTCAATCACAAAAAAAGGTTTGGCTTGGATAATTCCATTGTCAGCATTAAAGATTTCTACTTTTCATAATTTTTATGATTTTTCCTCTATGATTTCCATCTAAGTTCTTCCATAGTTGCATTCTAAACCCATAATTCCCTTTTTATATCAGACATGTTGAAATCATTAGAGGGGAAAATGAATAATGTAAGATTTCTACTATCTAACCAAGAAAACACGGTCGTAACGGTTCTGTTTACACTTTTCAAGAAAACAATCTTGATTAATCTATTTATAGTAGAACGAGCAACTTTTACATAATACGCAGTGCTTCAAAATTAACTTCTCCAAGTCGGTTTTATAGGATTAGTGCTGGATGGACAGTGTGCTCAGATTTAGAAGTCTTCAGACCTTGACATTCAGTTTTATTCAAGAACTTCTCCTCTGTAACTTATCAACATAAAGTGAAAATAAAAAAACAAATATAAGGGGCTGTTTAAGTAATAAATTATACATTATGCAACGTCACTTTAAACGTTGAATCTTGTCGTTAAATAAAGATCCTCGTTTCTGCATTAAAGCTTTAAACAATATTTGCTTTGTTGTTGTTAGCATGTAAAAATCTGCATAATCTCGCATAATTATTGAAACAACGCTGTTTTAGAGCCATTAAATGTTCGACTAGAGGCGGTTTTTTATAGTTAGGGCGTGAACATGGTATAATCTGTCGTTTTTTTTTTAATTCCGGAACTTCAGTCGGAGCGCGATTAGATAAATGACTTTGACTTTATTGATCGTTTTAATTATGTCAACATATGGGTGTCGCAATCCATGTCGATCTTATACATTGTGATAAACGTAAATTGATATAAAGCGAACTGAATTTATTGCAGCTAGTTCGGGCAAGTTGTTTTGGGACAAACGACCAAAAACATCTTCAATCCCATAATTTTTGCGTCATCCCACTCGTCTTCTTTTATTATAAAGTTTAAAGTGCGTTGGCGTACAAGTGTCGTGCTGATTTCAATATGGGTCAAAACGTAATTCTTATTTTGTTATTTATTAATCGCCTACCCTATTGTCCGGACTTGGCCCCCCCGCGATTCACGACATCGATAGAATCCACCGATCGTGATTTAAAAAAAAATCGGTTTTTGTTAGGATGACACCGGTTTTATTGAAACGATGGGCGGCGAACAGGAAATCCTAAACAATAGCGATATAACATTTAAGGTGGTTCCAGTGAAATTTTGTTGTAATTGTTTGTTGGTCGCAAAAAGCTTTTAATAGATACTACAATATTGGACGTTTTATAGGTCAGTGTAATTAAATTTTTACGCTATGGCTAATTGAAAAAGTGGGTGAAACCTTCAGACGGTTGCTGGTACCCTCGACTGCAATGCTTGGCTAATTATTCAAAATAACCACAAGTGTTTAGTACCTAACTAAACATAACTAATGGATAAAGTGCAAAACGTTTCAAAATTAACTGTTTACTTAACAATATAGCTTGAAAGTTGATCTGCGGCAAATTTGAAAAATTTAGGTTTTTTTCAAATACAGAAATTATTTGCTACTTTACTACTGTTGCTGTAGCAACTAAAATCAGATTAATTTACTTATCAAGGGATAATTATAAGGCTTATCAGTTACATATTTCCATGGCAATAAGCACGGTCGTAAAAATTATATCCCAGTGTTACAACCCCGGTTGGGTTTTGGCTGACTGCACAATCGTCCTCCATTCCATCAAATTCAAAAGTCTATAGGAGTTATTCACGATCAATTCAAGTGATCACCGTCAAGACTGAATCTTCAACAAGGTCGATATCATCTGCGTATGCTAAAAGCAATGGGGTTTGCAGTTTCCATGACAGGGTTCTCTTTGTTTTAATCCACTGTGTATGTCAAAGTTACTGAATCAGCTGGTAATAACTTGAATCTTTGATATTTCACAGACTTGACATTTCTCTGCTGTCAATTCAATTCTTCTTATTTTACGCTTGGAAGCTCCTAAAAATATCCCTTCCATTCTTCATTTAGCTCTTTCTCATTTACTGTCATGAATTTAAAATTTACTGTTTTGAATGTCGGGATGGAATGTTGAGAAAACCTTGTTTCCTTCTAGCATCATGCTTTCTGTATTAATTGTTGCACTGAACCATCATATACAGAGATCTTACCATTCTAAGTCACTCTGTAAGATCTGACACACGTTTGAGGTAAAACACCAAACCAAGTCAACTTGGCCTTGAATGAAACTAAACACACTTATCATAATGTAGTGACAGTCAGGAAAATTGAAAAATAAACAGCACCAATAACTGTTTCTTCTAAAATCCCGTTCTGTTTAAGTTCACTGTAGAAAATCACAAGAGTAATTAGGTTAGCATAACTAGTTCAAATTGTTTGTGCAAAGGCCTTGGTAGGCATAAGTCAAGTGCGATCACACTGCCCTCTTAATGAGGGTAACGTAAGCAGTGTCATTCTTGAGGTTCTGTAGATAATTGACAAACAGTGCATTGGTTTTCTTCCTGACTTCTTCAATGTGAGATCTCCAGGTCATCTTCTGGTGCATTTCTGCCCCAAGAAACATTACTTTGTCGCTCCATGGTCTTCTTTAGAAAACTCTGGCCTGTTTCTTTAAGAAAATACTATCTATATTTTCTTTTCCTTTGGAAGCTCGAGTTGTAAATAACCCTTTTTAATTTTTGTCCTTGTCTCATCATTTTGCCAATTTATTTTGAATCCAAATCAACATATTTTACACAGTAATAATAATGTTTTGTGCTTTACGATCCTCTGTTGATCGGTTGGATAATCCAACTCCCGAAACTTAACATCAACAATAATAATAATAATAAGAAGTTTGAATTATTGCGCTTCTAAGAAAAATAAACACAAAAACATATTGACGGCCATTGTGTTGTTAATATCAAACAGTAAAGGAATACATTAGTCATACGCCAATCACCCATTCTAATTTTAATTACGAAATGCGTTCATCGTAAATATGACAGTAACTGTATGTGAGGTGTAGCATAATCATTTCAGTTTTCAATTTGCTTGATAAGTTATGTATGGTTCGGTAGAGCGCTGATAAATTTGCGTACAAATTAAAACATTATTGTATCCGTATAAGGGTTCTCGATTGTGGTTTCTTTCCTCACCTCGCAACTTACTTCGTCTTTGATCTGTTATATATGAATAGATCTTAGTGGGCTATCAAATGACTTTTTTCGGTTTTATAATTTCCTATCTTCTAGAAGAATAAGGGGATTGGTTGGTGCGGCGGTTTGCGCCTTGTTATTGTCTATTTGTTCACGACACTCGTTCCTTCCTTGTCTCTATCACGTCCTCGAAGAATCGCGTGGATGTCTTCTGTTTTGGGTACCTCGCGTCTGTGAAAGTACCATCTTTGCGTGTGAGACTTTCAGTGGCGTGGCACCCTTAAAAGCACAAAAAAACCCAGACCTACTTATAGAAGCATTTTATTAGAACGAGTTTGAATATGGTATTAAAGTCCAATAAAGCTAAAGTGGTTATACAACGAGATATTATTCAGCCACCTGGTGAGAGATTTCCTTATTGGGAAGGACGCCAATGGGAGTGACGATAGGTTCGGCTTGTGCATTATTTTAAAGTTTGCTCATCTTTAACATTGTGTCTAATTCGTCGATTTCAAGTCCGTTCCCATGGCTTGAAAATGTCAACGCTGTTTAGAAATTTGCCTATCGATGTTCATTTTACAGGGTGTTCCCGCGTTAAATGTTGCGTGATGATACTTAACCGAGAAGGTTACAATAAACAGGAAAGATAGTTTTATCTTATCGAGGGGAGACCTTGGCGGCGACTCTGATAACAAACGCAACCATTTTCAACGGAAAGTCAGAGAAAATTCCACGAACGTTACCGCAACTTAGCGCCGCATTATTCAGGTGAACACCCGTAACAGACATATACACGCGAAACGCAAATACAGGTTTTATCAAAAAAAGTAACTGTTTACTACGTCGATGGAGAATTGTATGTTATCTTTATGCCCACTGATTAGATTAATACATAGCCTAGACCAGTGATAATATTTACTCTTGATGTTATATCATTGGTGTAATGAGGTCACTTTAGCCACATTGAAAGGGTATAAAACTTTGAAGTTATTATCTCAGCTACATGATGGAAATATCCGAAAAGACTTAGTCTATCTGGACTATTATCTGGAAATTTGGCAAAAGAATCATTCAAAATGCTTTAAGATGGCTACACTCTGTATTTTACCATATTTTTAGATTTTACATCAAGTCCACATCGTTTATACTTAAAAATTTTTTGTTAATGGTTTGATGATTTTTTTTAAAGTTAAGTATGGTATCTGTAGGGTACGTATCTCTCTTTTTCAAAAGTTGGAAAACGGGAATAATTATCTTTGGACGATTGGTTTCTAAGTATTGATTCAACAACTCAATGTGCAGAGTGAGTTTGAACGCAAATGCTGAACATGTTGATTTACTATCAATCACAAAACACACAAAGTTAAGAAATGCGGAATCCATGTTAAAAAAGTGAAACACAAAAACTATCCCAGTGCCATCACTGCCATCTGGTGTCGAACGGGCAAACTATTATTGACGTAAATTAGACGTGGTTTTTCGCACCCATAACGGCCATAACCCACAAATTTATAAATAATTTGTCCGTACCCTATTACAACCTATGCTGTCCTTTAACACGTCGGTGCAATTGACCTATTAGTGAATGGCCCATTTTACCAATTTATTTTTAATTTCACTTGCAATTTGAATGTGATAGTTCAAGTAAAAAATATCACAGTCAAAACAAAACTTAACCAAACTGCTTTGTAAAATATGGTGTTTCTAGTTGAAAATGATGAAACTAAAATAAAAGCTTGTGAATTTACTTAATCCAGGGTTATCAGAATAGTTGAAATTAATTTTAAAAACTTGAAAAATCACTTGGTAGTTAGATTTCAAGGTTTTCTAGGCAAATTTGGAGCCCATGAGTGAATTTTTTAATTGAAAATAAAACTGAAGTAACATGAGAATTGACTTGGTAGCTACATTTCTAGGTTTCTTAATCAAACTTGTAAATTTTAAGGGATTTTTCTACTTGAAAATAATTCTATAATAATTTTTCTATTAGCACACTTAAAAATTGACTTGGAAACTACATTTCAAGATTTTCTAATCAAATTCGGAGCCCATGAGTGAATTTTTTAGTTGAAAATGATGAGACTAAAATAGAAACATAAAAAGTGACAATTTTTCTATCAAATTGTTGAAATTAATTGGGAAAACTTAAAAATTAACTTGGTAGCTATTAATTGGTGCGATCGAGTATAAATCCTCTGATGTACTTTAATCTTGAAAGATGATCTAACAGTTGTGACATACTGATGTATGCAACTTTGTAACCTTTCACTTCTCATATCAATGTTCCTGCTCTATTCTAGCATTGTTGACACGCTAAAGACTTAATAAAAGCTCTGTGGATAATTAAACCTGAAAACCATGCTGTCGGCATCTATCGATCTGTAATTAGAACGCCGAAAAAACTATTTGAAACGCCATCTACACGTAATTCTATTGTAAACGCGGCTTAATTATGATACAGGCGCGGACGATTCTAATTAGAATATCGCCGACGGACTTACGTAAGTTTTTGTAGTATATTCAAACACAACACTCGGATATGTTATGAGTGTGAACAGTCCCCGTACAACATAATTAGGTTTTAGGAATTAGAAAAGCATAAAATATTAAATTAATGGCTTACCGACCGAGCGAAAGATTTATAGTTTTAAATATAATTGTTGGTGAAATGGTGAGAAAACCGTCTTCAAAACCGAAACGAGCATGCATCTTGCACATTATACTCTGTGGAGTTTTGGCCTTTGAACCTAAATCCTGAAAAAATCCGTTTCACATGATGGATAGCTTCAATGTATTAATTTTTATAATGTCTATTGTATGTTAAGTGATTTTTCGTAATTTACAAAACTAGTCTGATATCGGGGATGTACCAAAAACGACGGTCAACATAATTAAGGTAACAAATTAACATTATCGAAAGCAGTTTGCGTTCGGTGCCGTAATTACCTTAAATCAATCAAAATTACTTTTACCAACCAATTACGTGAACGAACACTTGTGTACTGTTATTGGGTCTATTAGAACGGTCCGGTGCACGATTTTTGTTTATTTAAGTGGCCAGTGTCGCCGACCACTCATTTTCAACCGAGAAAAACAGAAAAAAGTCAGACGAAATAACAAAAAAACGTTGACCTTAGTTTAAGAGGTTTTCTCTACATTTCCAATTCATTCACCATTGGCCAAGTCGTGTCGTGAATTCAAATAAACGCTAATGAAATCGAAATTAAGAAATGCCGCGCCTATCAAGGCGAAACAATTTAAATATTAAATATGTTTTATACGAAATGAAATTCGGTAGCCAATTTTTGATGACACTGTTGAATTAGCATTACAGGTTTAAATACTTAAAATAACTATACAATGACAATTTTGAGGAATAGACTATTTTCTACATACATTTATAATATGACGAGTATTAATCCAAGTTTTAATATCCTGAACTAAATGTGAATTTTACAAGCAATACACGTTGCACTGTCAATCATCAATATGTTCTTCCTTTCTAGTATATTCTCTATTTTCTTCTAAATCATATGAGATGACCTATTCGATAAAATGAATAAAACGTGTGTGACGTGCATTGATTGATTACTGAAATCATAAATCATTTCATTCGTAGTCACGCTTAACTGGCTAAAAAGTCTGTTGAGAAGTTTCTTTTTTTGCAAAACATATGCTTAAGGGGTTTGTCGAAATTAAGCACATAATTCTTCGGCATATTTATCATTCTTTTAGATTTAAAATCTTCTTTAAGTAAGTGTAAAAATGTTGTCTTCAATTTCAATCAAAAATGTTGAATCAAATGGCCAGAGTTGTTTCCCTTCACTTATTTTTTAATTTTACTTGTTGTTTTAAAAATACAGGGTAATCCATCTTAAATGACTCTATTCTGTTTATGTTTTTTAGCTCTTCATGTTTGCGAGACATTGCATTAAAAAATGCTTAATTAGAATTTCATGTCAGGCATTTTTTAAGAGTTCAATGAAATTTCAACCAAATTTCAAAATTTAAGATTTACTTGGATCTTCAACTTTCAAGTAAATTTCAAAGTTTTGTTACTTAAATAATGGAAATTCCCGAACCAACAAAATCAGTAAAATTTATAAATTGCTTAAATTCCAGTACAAAGATACTGATAGACTGGAGACTTGAAAATCAGAGAATTGCCCTGAAAAAATAAAAATTATCTTAGGAAGATTAACATTATTATCCTTTCACGTCAGTCTTCATAGTTTTCAGACGAGCTGCAAAACTTTAGCTTCGAAACTGTCCTGAACACTATTAATATTGACTTAAAGTTCATGAAAATTTTACTGAGAAATTAGAAAATTACTTTTAACTTAATTGCCGTTTTTATAATTTATTTCAACTAATACTGGCTTGGCAAAGACTTTTCCAGTGGCCAAAATATGTAACATCTTTTGAGGAAACATTGAATAATTTTTTATTCAAGCAATTAACTAAATGTCCTGGAACCTGGTATATCCAAACCAACAACATGCAATAAAAGCTGCTGTTGAAAAATGGTAATCAACTAACTACGTTTACAGTCTCATTTATTCTGTAATTGAGTCTTAAAATGTCTGAAAGGCGCGTCAAGGCAGTTTTATACGATTCTCAAGTAAACATAATCACTGATGATAAAGGAGTTAACTAAAATGATGAGATGATTACGTTTATACTACTGACTCCCATTCCACTTCTAATACAGTTGGAGAACTTAAAACTAAGTAAAAAGAGTTAATATTTAAAAAAGTTTTTTTACATAAAAAAGTCGTATTCTAATGGATTTTCATCAGATTGTTTTTAGAAAACATTTTGATCTTAAATACTCCCAGTAGTACTGAATTTTCAACGATTTTACTGCATTGCTACATACTGTCTATCTAATCTAAATCCGTATCAACCTCGTAGCACTTATGTTGTTAACCTCAAAGATTGTTTGGTACATACATCATTATAGGGTGACCTCTAATTTGTTGACCAAACAAAAAAAATTGATGTCCGCTATTCAAAGCTGCGAAATAGTGAAAGGGTCCCCCATAAAGCACCGCGGCTTTAAAATTGAGCATAAACCTGTTCGATGAATCTTACGGTTTCCGATAGCGATTTCTTCGCGAAATGAACAGGAGATAAATCTGGCGATTCCGGAGGCCGGCCGTTATCGAAAAAACGTTGTTGATTTACTGCCGTTAATAAATACTTAAATAGGCAATTTTGTCGGTTTTGTAATAGTTATGTCATCCCATCATCATTAATAGATTCTAGCTTGTGTAAATCCTAATTTAATGGGAGGTCGTTCGATGAGATATCGGTGCCATGGGGAACTGAGACTGTCGGGCATGCAATCTACGAACGAAAATTTGAACGGGAAAACGTACTGTATTTAAGACTGGAGTCAAAAAAGATAATGCAAATATTTGGTGTGACTTGGCCACGCCTTCCTAGAACCACCAGCGATTAGTAAAAGGTGTAAAAGTAAACAAAAGCGATAAAGTGATAATGGCTATCGATGTTGCAAACTGTTCGATTTTATTGGAAATTGTGACTGTTAAGTAAAAACCGCCTATCTCAATGGACATGTAGGTGTGTCGTATAGATTACACATCCTTGTGTGAGTGGTGATCAGAAAATCAACCTGCGCAAAATGATATCGCAAATTCAATGTATGTATTTAAAAGAGTTTTGTTTGTATACGGCTGTTACGTCAGTCGTAAACACTCGTTTTTGATACTTAATTATTTAATGCGGCCACTTTCAAGATATTCGATAATAATAATAATAATTAGAGCATACATTCGGTTTAAGTGCTTTTAATATACTTTTACCCTTTTGGAGAAACCAGTAGGTAATATAATTTCACTTTATTGGGTCGCCGATATTGCTTTTCGTGGCTCTGACAATAGGTTGTAAAAGTCATTCCTGACTTGAATACTGAAATGTCAGTGGTAGAGGTTTTTTACTATTTTACAACAATCTGGTACATAAATCTGGTAATCAGATCTTTCCATCCCAGTCACAATTAATTCTTCTTTAATTTTGCTTGTTTGACAATAAAAACTCGAAAAAGGGTTAAGTCACACGATCTTGGTATTACCACGAAACGAAATGATCCTAGAATGTCTTAAAAGCGATTTGATTTTTTGATAAATCTGTTCCCGGAATAACACTGGTAGAAACAATAGGCCTAGTAGATTTTTTAAGTTTTTCTAAAAAATGTCGGAAGGATATCGTAATAGTAATAGCAGTGACAACAATACCTTTTAAGATTTTTCTACTCTTTGCAATAACCTCATGCAAAATCTGCCACAATCTTTCTTCTAATTACCGAAAGTTGTTCCTGTAGTGAATATTTTCTTTAGAGGCTTTTTAAATTGGGACTATTCAGTTGTCTTGTGGTTTCTCTCCAATTTCAACTATGCAGAGTGTTGGTTTTTGAATTTTGGTTGCCATATGGGTTGTCGCGCACCAAACACAATTAACATGTGGTATGCGATGATCTTGCACCTAAAGTCTGTCAAAGATAAGATTACAGGGACGTCAAAAGTACGATACAACTTTCAGTTTACACTAGTTACGCAACCAGTCATACAAAACTGGATATAGGTCCGATAAAGTGATAATGGCTAAAAAACCGAAACTTGATGAGTGTTGCTGAAGGCTGAAACATGGTCTAGTAGTTGAAGGAACGAACACCCTCCATATATAAATTTCATTAGTTTTAGATATACAAAGTAATTATGAAACCAATAAGAGTATTTTAAACGTTACAGTTATGAAGAAAAACTAACAGTAAAGCCATAATAGACAATGTTAATGATCGGTCAGTCTAGCAGAAAGACCTAAGAATAAAGGGGAGATGTTGAAAGCTGGACATCTCTATCAAAAAGCGTTCTTTATTTGACATAACTGATAAATGCAACCAGCAGGCAATATAAATTGGAGATGACTCATTCACTAAGCACCAAACGAGAAAGGACGAATCTTTTACTTACTGTCAATGTCAACTAGACAAACATAATAAAGTTACAATGCATTTCCAGGACATAGAGAAACTGAAGGTGCCGGAACTGCCTTTACAGGACCAGAAACTTTTGTTGTACAGATACAAGCTAAAGGAAGAGAATGAAAGAGCTAAATTGAGGGAGCAATTCACGGATTTAGCGCAGTCTAAAAAAATTTCTTGGAAATGACAATTGGGGAAAGAGTAAAATATGTGTACAAAAGGAAATTACATTCACTTACAGATTTCTTCTCACTCGACTGTCGTTTGATAGATCACTTTAAGCGGATTGGCTTAGAAAAACTGCAATTTCTGTGAATTTGATTCTAAACCTGGCAGCAGCATCATCAGCGATGAGAAGATTCCTTAATTAAAGCCGATGAGCTTCAAAGTTTCCGTTTATTGTCACCTCAATCTATGACAACAAAAAGAAACATTTTGGTGAACTTGGAGGTTTATTGTTTTTTATTATTTCTGTTGAGTAGTCAGTTAATAAGGTTTGGGAGTCGAGGTTAAAAATCAGGGTGAAGGTACCAACATGTGTAGTGGAAAAAAACGTATTGCAGGCGATAGAAAACGTGATTGGTTTACGGCCTCCCTGTATAAATAACGATGGGAACATATTCAAAGCGTTTATTCGCCGAAAACGGCGTAATTGCTCTGCATTTGGTTCAGCGAGAATCTAACGTTTGCGTCTTTGAACCAAATTTGGTACCCATTAGAATGTCGACGGACGTTTAATTTCATGGGTTTGTTTATGGGCTTTTTGTCGTGTATTTCTTTGATTCGGTGCGTTTCTTATCGAAAAATTGTATCGCCCCACTGTTCGCCTATTAAGTCTCGACAGGACAGGTACCGATCATGTGATCGGGCAACTGTTTATGGTTTCTCTTCTAGCGTAACTCCCGCGTATCCCGATGAGTGATGCAAGGTTGGGTTAATGTATTTTTAATCAGGCTCTTTAAACTGCAATAAATTATCGTTTTCTTTGTTCGTATCTCCGGCAGCAATCTCGCAAAAGCGATAATTTTCTATGAAATTAAGCGTATACAGTTAGAATGTCGAACGGTAGCACCCGAGGTTTGTAAATTCGTTTAAACGTGAACGTATTCAACGTTTCCTTCAAGGTCTGCAGCGAATTAACATAATATACGACATATAATGAATAATGCACGCCAGTGGCTCAAATAACTTTCCTTTGCATCTCAAAAAAAATTAAACGTAAATAAAGTAACTGTTAACGCAACTGGGGCCGCTCTAAGCTGGTTCTAACTTCCACAGCCGATATAGCCCCGGTCTGGTACGGTACCATATAAAGCTACTTTTGTTGTGAGTGTATGTGGCAAATCCAAGGCGAACCGGTGTCATCCTTTTCAATAATATTTCACGGTGTTGTGTTGCGACTCACCGGGCGTGGTTCCTCGGCACCACGAGAATGCTAAACTCGTCTAATGACGTCAGATTCGGTACATTAGGCCGAATCGATTGTTTATTTATTATAATACACTTCGTGGAACGGCTTAATTCAAAAACTTACATAACAATTAAAGACACATTTTATGATATCACTGTCTTAATATGGAGTTTACGTCCATCCGAGTCGTAAGCGCTAATTTACTCTCCTCCCGCAAAAAAAATCGCATACAAATTTTGGTAATTACCTTCTTTAGCTTGTAAGCGATCGTTATCATTTAAATTTTTATCTCATATTACCGAAAAGCATGTTGTTTTACCGGCATAATCGTAAACTTTAAAGTCTTCAACTTGCGGATTTTTAACTAAGTACGCCATTTTGAACAGCAAGACACCATTTTAATGTAAATTTTCGGAAACTAAAATGTTTCTTGGAATGTGAAAGTTGCTATTTTTGAAAAATTCAGACATAAAAGTTTACATTAGGATCAATATTGGGTAAAATATCCATTTAGTAGTTTATAATGATACACTCCCTACAGGCGACAGTCAGCGGTCGCGATTTTCGTTTTTATTTTCACGAATTTTGGTTTGGTATTGGAACTAGAAGCAAGTAGTGCAGACGCCTGTACTGCCAAACTTAATAAACAATTTGGAATAATCATAATAATTACGTCATTCGGCAAATTAAAACCTAGAAGTCAAAGCACAAAGTGTTTCCACTGTTACTGCACATCATTAAAATCAGAATTTAAAGTGCTTTTGGGATCTACAAATAATCTAACCTATACTGTATAAAATAGGTTATTATCAAGTTAGGTCATTAACATTTTCAAGTGTTGGCTTTTTAAGCATAAGCTTGAGATGCAAAATTGATATTCGCGTTCCCAGCATTAAGAGTGTAATCAATATCCAATATTTTGAATCCACTGATTAACTTTGTTTATACGTCGGCTAGTGCCTCTGATACTAGAAACCCATATATCAGCTTTATTTCGATGGTGAAATGCTGTATGTATTTTAATTTTAAGTAAAGCAGCCACCACCCAAAATGTGAGTTGAGTTTTAGTCGATTATAAGCCGTTGATAAGTAAAGCAGTTATTAAATGTATTTACAAAGTGCCATACCGGGGTTTTATTTGAAATAGAACATTTCTGCCAATATCAAGGAAAACTACAAAAATAAATTTTGTTTTTATTCGAATAAGAAGATTTTTGGAATATTTCATCTCTTGAGGACATTTTTTTCGGTTTTGAGATCCCTCTACTTACTCTAGAATTCATTTGCTCATAACGTCATTTCTATCAGCTTTTACAATAATATTATTGGATTTTGTGCGGGTATATACATAAAACTAAAGTGTTAAGTAGCTCAACCAAAAAAATTCGCTGTATAGAGAGGATATAGGCATGGGTTGCCATGGTACGTAACGTTACGAGCTTGAAACGCACTAGAACAGGATTTTTGCATTTTTTTAGTAAAATTGTTTTTTCGCTGAACAACCAACAAATAAAATTGGTGGGCTATAATAATCTACTTTAGAAAAACACTAATTATACTCGACAAGTGTAGTTTTTGTTTTTAGTTGTCGCAAAACACTCGTTACTAAATGAACAATAATTATTCGTAAATTCTAGGATAAAATTTTTTATTTGATGTCAACATGGAACTGATTTGTATTTTAATTAGTCGGTCAAGGCTAACTTTTCGGAACGT
Source organism: Ips typographus (assembly GCF_016097725.1). Classification (NCBI taxonomy): domain Eukaryota; kingdom Metazoa; phylum Arthropoda; class Insecta; order Coleoptera; family Curculionidae; genus Ips; species Ips typographus. The sequence goes on from NC_138424.1 coordinate 7,945,206, forward strand.
TATCATTTAACCGTGCACCAAGATTACGTTTTATATTTATGACTAATTAATGATAATTGTCGCAGTACGAGTTCGGGCTTGGATACGTAAATTTGTATCAATTAACTCCTAAAAAAATAAAAACCAATCGATGCAGGTTTTTTAAACCAAAATACTCGAGTAAAGAAAAAGTAGACGTAGAGTAACAAGGAATATGTACTGATCCTGACGCTGAGATTCCAGAATCAACCTCGAAGCCAAGAAAGTTCAAATTTCCTTCGTTCAAGTGTCCTAAGAAAAAAATTAACCTAATCACTCAGTATCATCCGGTATGTTTTATAATAATGATTAACTTAAGGTAACATTCTGGACGATTTCTGGTAGTCTGTACTTGGTGTCTACTCTCCTAATTAAGTTCCACATCATATAACATTTTTGAAAATTCTATGATCGAAACCGAACACTTTAAAGACACCAAGAGTGATTAATTATTGAACTTTATTTATTTCTTTCATTATTTCCTTATGAGGCTATTCCGGGAACTTGATTGCACGAGAGTGAAATAAATCATGGTCAGTCATTTAGACAAACTGTTTCACATTAATTGGACATTCAGGAATTGGTGCAAATTCTAAATACACTTTTTTTATGGTTGTTTATGCAAAATCAATGGTCACATTAAAATTTCAGCGTTACTGATAAAGTGTATAAGGATATTATTATAGTCGTTCTACAGTCGCTACCACACCTACACGGGTCTTTGAAACGGTCGAAATGATTCCATTTATAAGTTTAGTTATCGTAGGACAGTAAATTATAATTGAAAGTTCCGTGTAAATTCCCTATTTTTGTAATTGCAACCGGCAGAAGGCGTAACCAACTCTTATTTCAAATTAACATGCGTGACCATAAACGTCTAAATACTTATGTAAAAACTTTAATTCCATATAATTTTATTGCTATCACCATTCAAATTGCCAATTCCACAGTCCGTAGCATATGCAATCCATACGGACGAACGGGTCTCGCTTATTAACAATAAATACCAATTACATTATGGTTTTATTGTTGGTTGAAAATTGAAGAAAACGACCCGTTTATTTTACTGTTCATAGTTAAGGAAAAAAGCACTTTCAGAGTGTATTTCAATAGTGATTGCACAGAAGTCAGGGCGTTTGAGAAAGCTGACTGATAACGTTATTGTTATTAGAGCTAGAAGATGCGTACAATTTACAGAGTACTTATCTTATTTACTTGCGTTTCACTTTGAAGGAGTAATGGGACAGGACTGGCTTTGCCTATCTTTATGTTCTGACATTTTTTTAATTCTCTAATGGTTAGTTTACGACTCAAGTTATCATGAAAGTACTAATCATTGTCAGTACAGATTTCCTGTTCTTAGAGTGGTACTAGATCTAAATTTGAGTCCAAAATGGGCAAATTACTGTTCTGTCAATTATCTAATGCAAACATAGCGGTTATTGTGATATCGAGACACTCAGCCTCCTGTCCGTACGATTTGATTTATCGCATTAATTGTATAAATGCTAGACCAAGGTTATCGAAAGTGATAATGACGGACTTAATTGAGGTGTTTCTGACTCTTGGAATGAAACACTTAAGAGCATCAAACGGAATGTTCGGGGATGACGAAACCGCGTTCAGGAATTCTTCAAAGAAAAAGGCCCATATGAATACGTATCGCACGCCCGAATCAGAAGAAACTATAACCTTTCCACAGAAATATTTGCATACGTTAATATTTTATTTGACATAAAACGCGGCTAACGGTAATGGGGAGGCCCCAAATGCATAATGAGCCCGATTTGCGCAACGTGATGTTCATCTTCTTTATGGCGTTAGTGTCGCAAGCGACATGATTTACTGGCTTATATGTAGATGAAGCACCGAAAGTTTGAAGACGAGTCTTCGGCTGAGGAGCAACGACGTCTTAACATGTTGCACATAAATCAGAAGCGCACGCGAGTTGAACAGAAATTTAGAAGAACGGCGCCGTTTAACAAGCGTTTTCCCATTTTGGATATCGCCCACTGATGAGGATAAAGTACCATCGACCCATATTTTTTACCACTTTGAGGTGCGAAGGACCTATCCAATTTATTCGTTATTTTTGTTGAGTGCCTTAAGCAATTATTGGAAATCCGTGATTGTATAATCTGACAAAACTATAATAAATGAAAGTATCTCAAAACTAATCCACTAATAATAGTTGTTAATAACTATTCTTTGGGGTTTTCCAATTGTAATTCTTCTTTACACTGATGGTAACGTTAACGAAGCTTGAAATAACAGTGAATGCAACTGCTTTAAGATTTTTATGATTTATCTTGGTGTTAACCCTGTATTAGTTCAAATACCTTAGTCAAGATAATAAAATAAAATGTAACTTCCTATATTTCCCTACAATTAATTGGAATAACTCATCCTGGATGATTGAAGTAAATTAAGTTGATGGCTAAAATTGCACCTGTGTTCATGATGTTTATACTGCAATGACTTTCTCAGCCACAATATACATGGACTGCAAATTATATAATAGGTTACAGAGGCTCAAGTTGTTTTAAAATGTATTATTTGTGAACGAAGATAAAACAATTTCAAGTCAGGAAGAAGTAGTTAAGGGACACGTAGCTTTTAAGTAACAGGTAAAATTGATTTTTAAATATCAGGTAACAGAAATTTCTAAATATACAGGGTCCTGCATCTGAACTCCCGCGGACACTTAAGTTATTATTAGTAAGGGTAATGGATGCACATTGTAAAATTAATGTGGTTTTCTTTTAAATAAAACACCCTGTATTGCATTGCCTTTTTGGATAGTTAGATTGATTATAAGAATGATTTGTTCTATGAAAGATGTCATCTAACGCGAATCGTTTTCTCGAAAAGGGGCGACTAAAAATCGAACTTTTCAACACTATTCAGAACTTAGAGCAAAATGGCTTGTACATTTCTATCTTAGTTTTCCATAAACTATCTGATAATGTCAATTTGAATTTAGAGTAGTCAAAAAAAAATTGACATAAGGCATTTTGACATAGTTTAAAAAAAAAAAAATTGTATTGGTACCTTTTCCTCGAAGTTTAATGCTTTATGTTATGAATTTTCCAGTTACATTTAAAAAAGATACAATACCACGCCACAATTTTCTGTGACACCTTGTTTAGTCCTGACTTCATTTTAAAATATGCCTACATTAGTCTAATACATATTCCCAAACCTTTATTTTAATCTGATAAGAAATAAACGTGACAACATTGCATTGTTTCACGTTTCTTTCTTTTTGATAACCCTAATCTAACACCTTAGATAATACCATAATATACTTTTCAGCTTTGGGTATTTTGACTTTTTTGAGCGTTTTTCCATTTGGAGTTAAAACAGTGTCTGATGAAGCTGTTACAAGAGTTGATAAAAATAAATTTCGGTTTGAAATATTTATGTTTTAAAAACTGGAAAATTCTCAATTTTACAAAAGAAACTTTTTTACACTATTTTTCATTCGAAACCTGTTAAAGTAAATATTTTTTTTTAATTATTTCCTCTTAGAATTAGAATTTACATTTCCTCAGGAATGGGCTCATTCCACATAACGTGAAACTGCGTTTCCATGCATATAAATCAGGAAGCTTAGTCTGAAATGTCGGAATTTGTAGTTTATTTACAAAAAAGGTTTTTTGGTAATTTCAGGACTTTACGTAAATAAATTCAAATCGACGGTTTTGCCGCGTATATGACGTAGACTATTTGCAGCAGTTTTATTGGCTATGACCGTCCGATGATTGACAGCGGCCGCATTCGTTTTCAAGCTCCATGGAGCGAGCAGAGCGTTATTGACGTCACAATGACGTAATTTGACAGTTGGTTAAATTATGCTTTTGGTAAATTTGACAGTTGGTTAAATTATGCTTTTGGTAAAATACGTCATCGTGACGTCAAAAACGCGCTGCTCGCTCCATGGAGCTTGAAAACGAATGCGGCCGGCATCTTCCGATCAGCTGATTTATAACCTCAAAGTCAAGTTACGAGTGAAGTCCGCAGAGTGCAATGTTGCCAAATGACCCGTTTTATAGCACGCCTCCACAATTTTTTTATTTCATCACTGGAAAAAAAGTAATTTAATGTCAATTTGACATAAAGTCTTTAGTCTAGTGTTATTGTTAGAAACTTAAAAACCGTAAACACCGAGGTGTTTATTTCTAATTTGTCAAGATGAATTTGAATCGGTAAAAGTTTACAAACTGCTAACACGAAAGCAGGCCTAGAAAAAGCTGGCTCCTTGCACCTAATTGGTTGAAAACCGTCTACGTCATATCTAGCGGGCGTTTTAAATGTTACTATAAAATTTGAATCTTTTTATTTAATTCTTGTTATGTTAGACTTAGTATTTTGAAAAATATGTGGGATGAGCCCATTTTATGCTCATCGATATTATTTTTGTTTTGTTTTAATAACTCCATGGTTATTTGCTTAATAAAACTAAAATAAACATTAATTCATAAGTATAACATACATAAACAGGTAGGAACAAAACAGACACACGTAAAAACCTTCAAACTGTTCATAATACCCGCTTGTACATTGATGCAAAACTTTTTTTTCTTCGTTGTTTTATGTCTGTTTTTGTTGATAAAAGGCCATTTTCTCAAAAATGGTTGACTTTAGACCAATGAAACAAGAGGCTATTTTTGGGTAAAATATTTTGGCGCTTCATCTTGTATAAAAGATTACTCAGTTAACGTTTCAACAGACAGTTGAAAACAGACACTGTAAGCGCCATTTTGATAATGTTTCAAAATGATACGCTTCTTACTTCTTAAAGTTACTTATTAATCTGAATTATCTGAATCTTATAGCTTTGTTGGAATTCAACTTTGTCGTTTATAATTGCATTAAACTTGAGCGTTGAAAGTAAAGTTCTGTATTGTCATTGTGAAACCACCCACTGACTGATAAAGTATCGAAAGAACGCTGTATTGATACCAAAAAAACCACGTATTTTGCATAACCACTTTCAACGAAAGACCCGAAACTGTCACTTTGAGAGCTTTTAACCCTTCACTTTACGACACTCTTAAAATAAATCCATATTTAAAATGGCGGGAATCAATATATCGTTATTTCGTAAATATAAAAATTTGCATTGCTGGGTCAATGTGACACACCTTTTGAGGCGTGTAGTTTTTTTGGACTTTGAGGCAATTGAATTGGACACGATCCGTCACGAAAAAGTTTTTAGTTCTAACAATAATTACTATTATTTCAAATTGAGATTTAACTAGTTGCGTGATCCGCGAAGATTACTGGAGGCGTCTTTCTTTAATATATCCGCGTTATAAGTGATTGTTTTTTTCTTATTAACCTCCATCAGTATCGTGTGAAATGTTTGACATTAAAAAACGCTATCTAACTTTGGGATGCCCTCGAATGTTGACTTGACACGAAATGTGTTTTTTTTGTGGGTATTTGGTACGGTAATTGGTGTGGTTGCTAGAGAGGCAAATATCCAGATTAACTCTTTAGTCTATTTACTACGTGACTTTATCTTAAAAACATTAAACCCGCTTTGTATGGGTGACTAACCAATTAAACGCAAAGGATTTCCACATTTTGAAGAATTTTTGGTTTGGGAAATCGCACGGCGATTAATCGAAAGCTGAAAAGGCCGTTTTACGGCTCCCCCAAGGTTGGAGGGAGCGATCTAGTTTGCCGCGGATGAATTTACTACCCGCCGTAATTATCGGATTCTAAAACCAATAACGAAATAGTCGGTTAGGAAATAGCGCGAACAGTGCCCGGGCAATAAAAGCGAATTACCGCACATTACCTCTATTATCGCTTCTAATTACCGAGTCGTAATTAATTCGCGTAATCCCCCATTTTCCGATGGGTCGTTTGTTCCTTAAGTATATTGTGCAACTTTACCGTCTGAGATTTATTAAGGCTGCACCTATTGTCGTCATTGACATATTTTGTTTGTGGTTACTAATGAATTGTTTATTTTCAATTTGACTGATTGTTATGTAATCACTAATAAGTTAAATCCTAGTAACTTAAACACTAGATGGCGTCATTGTGCATTAAAACGAATAGTAATGTGAAGAAGCCTTTACCAGCCTCTAATAATTGTACTTAACTCTACCGGGTGGGTCAAATTGTATGTTTTTAAATACTCGTCAGCCAAAAAATGAAGCTCAAATTTGACAGAAAGCCTGATTAAAAATGGTTTGTTTTTTGTTTATCAATCCCAATCCTCTGACCGGTTACGCCGTATTACGGCTATCAGAGAGGCTATAGGGCTTGATAACCAAAGAACAAAACCTTCATTCCACTATAGTCAACTGTCAGAAATGATAGTTGTTGTGCAACATCTGATACCATCTGTACTCAACTCTATGAGTTAGAAAGTACAAATAGCGTTTCCAAATCTAGGAACAGCCCTTTTAATTTAAAAATAGAAAAATAAAATATTTTGTAATAGAAAGCTTGATGTTGGAAACTGCCTGTTTCTAACTGTCAGATATAGGGCTTTTCTCAAACTAATTTTTTTCCAAAGTGTCATTTTGTTGGTTACATGGTCAGAAACACATTCCATGAGACTGAGACTTTCTATCTAAAAACTATTTCCATCTTTGTTGTGTAAATTGGTTTTCAATGATTACCTCTCCTTTCTACCGTTGATTTGATAAGAACATATTTGAAATTTCTATACCTGTATATGATTTTTGTTAACGTACTAAAGCCTACGTTGGCCAATTTTTAATTGATGTTGAAATTGGTTTTTGCGGCCATATTGTTAAAATTCCTGAATTTGAATAGAAAGAATTACTTGTACCATGTTTATTTAAACCCTACATAGTAAAGAAAACCAAAATTTGCTACCAACCTTGCATTTAACTACTAGGTTTTCCCGATCACTAATCACACTGACAATGACAAGGGCAGTTACAGCGTGTCTTTTCACAATCCAAATTTTTCAGGAAGGCTCCAGGCACTTTTGACTACTCAAAGAAATCGAAAAGAATTATTTGCTACAAATTGACACTCTAAAGATATTAAGAATGCTTTAAGCCTTTGTTTTGACTTTCCTAAGTCTTTGAACCGTATTTTTGACTATTTAAAAATTGAAAAGACTTCTGCCTTTAATTTGACAATTTAGATTGAGTTAAAATGCTTTCACCATTTTTGACTACTCATGGCCAACGAGAAGTATAATGTGCAATTTGACACTCTAAAGACCTTATCAATACTTCCAGCCTTTGTTTTGACCCTCCAAAGGCCTTAGAAATCATTATTGATTGTTCAAAAACATCGAGACGACTCCTGTCTTTAATTGCAAAATTAAGGGTCAGTATAATTTTTTTTTGGATTTTGTTTTGACTAGAGGCATCAAAGGAGAATACTAAAATTTAAAACTTAATTGGAAACCTCTTAGAACGTCTAAAAATATCTACATAAATGACATTAATGATTTAAAGTTGGGTATTGCTTAATCGATAACCACTTGAAAATTGCAGTCCTAGAACATTAAGGTCAAGGTTTTTGACATTAGCAATAAGTCAATAAAACAAATCTCATAACATTGGAATCTTCATCAAACTTTCTTTTTGCATTGCGACATGGCTAGGCTTTAAAATTAAATCCTTTATTATTCATTACTTATTATTATACAGTGTGGAACAGCCAAATGGAATAAATTTGATAACGAATAAATGAGAGCGTGTTGGGAAAAACGCTTGGACACGTCGATTTGTATTTTTAGATGCGCATTTATTAAAAAAAATTAAAAATTATATAGGGTGTGTCATGTGACAGTGGCCGATACCAACTTTCTTATTTTAAATACAACCCCCTGTATATTATTAGTTTTTTGGATTCTTCAGAAAATTCTAGACATAATTCATGTACAATGCCCCATACCTATCTTCAACTGCTTCGGAAATATTAAGTGTTTTCAGATGTATTACAACAATTGCATTAAAAAAAATATATATTTTATTTCACAAATAATGTAAAAAAAAACAAAAAAACATTAATTTCAATGTAAGAGATGTTCAAAATGTTCGTGAAAATAAGTATTGAGTGTAATGTAGCGAATTTGGGAAATAAAATAATTTTCTTTTTTTAATGTTAATTGTTGTAATACATCTGAAAACACTTAATATTTCCGAAACAGTTGAAGATAGGTATGGGACATTTACATGAATTATGTCTAGAATTTTCTGAAGAATCCAAAAAACTAATAATATACAGGGGGTTGTATTTAAAATAAGAAAGTTGGTATCGGCCACTGTCACATGCCACACCCTATATAATTTTTAATTTTTTTAATAAATGTGCATCTAAAAATACAAATCGACGTGTCCAAGCGTTTTTCCCAACACGCTCTCATTTATTCGTTATCGAATTTATTCCATTTGGCTGTTCCACACTGTATATATTATTATTATACTGACATAGTTCCACTATATTTTTATAGAAGGGTGTGCACTAATGATAATTTTAAAAATTAAGAAAACTCCTTTGAGAAGATCATGAATATCTAAAGAAAGTTTGACTTAATGGCAACTCTTTATTTTAACAACATTATTATTGCATTTTTATCGTTTGCGATTTTTGCCACATCACTGCATTGTGTGCTGTTTAAAGGCAGTATAGAAGACTTTAATATTCACACCTGCGTTTCAAATCATTATCATTTTTCTAGTTAAAGTAAAAAGAACGAACTTAATATTATATTGTTTAAGTATTTAGGATATTAATTTTTTTTTTATATTTTTAATTAACTGAAGCGACAGTGTTGTGATTTGTAAATGAACCAAGACCAACTTACACATCAACCTAATTTTTTTTTGTCAAATCTTAGAAATCTAATCATAACACCAACTGTAAATGATCAATAACAGTTAGTTAGCACCTTCAGAGTGATTGTATCCCACGATGATCAGCCTACTGGGCTTTCCAACACGAAACCCATTAAATTATCTAACGATGACCGGTTAACGTAAAACGCTTAACTTTAGATGACCGCATCTAAAACGATCAGACGTTTTATTGACATTTGCATTTTTTTTAAATGACGTTCGGTAGCGCCCACTACTCGCTCGGGTGAAAATAAAAATGACTCTTAAAATAGCGCACAGCTTAAGAAACGACCCGGTAAATTATTGGTTACGACCTTTTGCCAGTTCCGACTTTGTTACGTCGGCTTCACTAATATTTTACGTGATGTTCACCGAAAAAAAGTCATAAGACGTAATTTCAGTTTGATTACCGCCGTTTTATTTCTAATGGATTCAGAATTGCGATAGTACGATACCCTTACAGAAAGTATTTTACTTTATTTAAACTTAATTTTTTGTTTTTTTTATGCAACTAGCTAATGCCCAACCAATTGTTTCTCTATTGTCTAGAGTAATAGTTTTATTAACTTTTTTTTTGTTATTTCATCTGGCAAAAATCCTTATTTTGACCTAATTACTTGGTCTTGGTTAAACACTCATTTGGACTGAAAATCCACTTTGACAATAATCTATTTTTTTTTGTTCGGTGGTAACGTCATCCTAATTTAATTTGATTTCTGCTATAGCTTCTATTTTATCAAAATATTCTTTTAGGACGAATGTCGGTCCGACTCGACCAGGTGGATCGGGGCACCTCGTCCGGGAGTTCCCCCCAGCCCCACAGCCCCAGAGGTAAGCAACTTTTTTTTTACTATTAGAAAAAAATAGCGTTGACACCGCCCAGGAAGTGATTACTAGAACCATTAAATCACCAGTTCGTTTTGTGAGAAGGTTAATTTAACTGATTTCTCAGCTGATTTAGTGTCTTGATGAATTAGGTAACGTTTCTAAACGAATTCAACTGGTTTACCAATTGGGTGTGTGCCCGATCGTTTTCAGTAATTAATTTTATTACAATCATCTTCGCTTTTATTGCTCAAAATTTTAAATTTTTTATCTATCGAATGTCAAACCACCGTGGAGATGTGTATTGACCTAATTTCAGTGGAAATCCTTTAATGTTTATTTACATAATTTATAGCCTTATCATTTACATAAATTAACTAATCTTATACCGGATTTGGTAGTCAGCGCAGCGCGTACGACAATTTATAGTATTTTGTTTATTAACTATTTAATGGCGGTAGTTTAACTTTTAAACTGTAAAAAGCTCGTCACACATTTGATTTAAGTTTGATTAGTGCATTTTTTCAACCAACAATTTATTTGAATTAAAGTACAGGCCGTAAAAGTTAAAAATGCTAAGTTATGTCGGCAATATAATGACGAACAGATGTGACTTGAATTGATTTCCGTTATATGAAGAGCTATACATCAACCATATTGATGTATAAAGGTTATAGCTTCCTATAAAACAATTGAATTAAAAATTAAACCGGTATCTATTATTATGTCTTCCATACAACTATTCGATGTACGATCAACATTGCGTTTTGTTGCTATCTATTATTCAACTAAAAAGCTATTTGATATACAATATTGTGGGATATAAAATTACTCTTCACCTGAATCGATCTAAAATAAGCATATCACCGTTTATGGAAACTCGCAACTAAGTTTGCTAATACACGTGTTGTTTATTTTACACAACATATTACACACAGGTGTGGAAATTCTTGATTAGAATTCAATGTTAAGGACTGAGTATTTCAAAGAAGTTGGCACAATCCGTCAAAAATGACGTAACTAATTTATCTGCTTATTTGAACGAGTTTTTCCAAGTAACCTCTGTGTAGCACAGCTGGTAGATAATTCCCCACTGCATTTAAACGTCATATTAGGAATAAGAAGACTGTTGACATTCGTAAGTTGTTTTTTTTTTAAGAACAGCTTAAAAGCTAAGTCGAGATATGAATGTGCCAGACAAATTAGGTGCAAAATATGTCTAAACTACACTCACTAGGGCAGAATGGGTTTACTTTCTTTATGTCCAATAGAACCTCTCTCTATCATTACATTATGAATTTAGTTCTATTCCCTTATTTAATTTAAATATTAAGAATGGTTGCAAATGTTTCACTACCAAAAAGCAATGCAGAACTGTTTGTGATCTACAAAATTAAACTTTTTCGTAATGTGAGCTGATTAATAAAAATGCCAAGCAAATTGTAATAAATTTCCCATAAGATATCTGATTGCTTAACCCTACGGACGGGTTGATCCTTGAACGCACAAATCGCACGATCTCTAAGTCCAAATATCAATGATCATCGATACGTTGATTGTACCAAATCGAAGCGATTGGTTGCCTAATCGAGCTAATTTGAATTCACGAAAGTCGCCAATCAAATTTATTTTTTGTCATGACGGCCGCAATTCGGCGTGACGCCACTGTTTAGAGGCCAATTCAGAACAAAACGGTTTTAATTAGGTCTTCTCATCTGCCTAACGATGTGTTTGTTGTTGCCTTGTTAACTCTGGCATCTGTTTGCGTGGCGTTATTATCCAGAAAATCATCATCATTGTTTCTTCATTAAGACGAATCATCCATCCCGGACGGGTTTACGAGTTAATCAGCCGCCAAAGTGCGATTTCCATCAATTAACGTTTTAGAAAGGTGAACATTATCAAAAACGAAAAATGTTACGCAATCTGTGAGTACCTACGACGACGGTGATTATTCGCAATTAATCTTGCGCATCCTGTTAAAATAAAAAATTAGGTACCGCCCCGAAATTCCAGTAAAAACTCTTTAAGAGCGTAATTTTAATTAGGTGGTCGTTAGAACTTGGTAAAAGTTTTTTTTTTCTATTAATTTTAAGAGGCCATTAGATAATTTTATGTTGGGGGCCGTAATCGGACTTTTGGTTTATTTGATGTTTTGTATTTGTCAGGTTGAGTTATAATGAATTGTTACCTTCACTTTTGATGTTGTGTGTTACTGAGATACTCCAGAACTGTAATACTGAGAAGTGAGGGAAATTCTGCCACTGGGAGGTGTAACAGTAGATTTTAACATTGTAAAATGTTAGTTTTTGCCAACATTTTTTCTTTTTAAGATTTTGCTCCAAATGCCAGCAGAGACATTTCTAAATGTCTAAAACAAGCCTATAGGCTATTAAATTTTACCTAATAAGGGCACCATAGAGAAAGGGCTTTGTACTGTTATTCTTAACAGTATGTTTGTGTTTGTTTTTTTAAGTTTTTAGATGCATTTTGACATTTCTATTGTGAATAAAGGGCTCTGGCTTTATTGAAATAGATAATAATTATTGGATTAGTCATCTGGGAAATATTGAAAGTTTGTTGAAGTAATTCACATACAGTACGTTACGTTATGGAACCCTCTGAATTTATGTCCGGTTTCACGTACTGGAGATAACCTGGTCAAACAAAACCATGATCAGCTTATTATATAGCAACATTACTTTCACAGTTTGTGTGGCTAATTTCCTAAAAACTTTTGTATCTATATTTTCTGGCACTGCCATTTATAGTTATGTTTTAGCGTCGGTTATAAGTCAAACAAACATTTCTAAGTAAAAAAGTATAAGCTTATTTTAATCCAAGAGTAAAATCATTCCTGCAATCAATCGAGTAAATCTTACAAAATGTGAACAATGTCTGCATAGCTCAAGAACGTATTTATCACAAACTTATTATAATGTAAGGCATTAATGTTACTGAATTAGGTCACACAAAATTTTAGATTAGAGCAGATCATCCATATTTTTGCTGACTCGATGATTTCCCTTCTCGATTTTATTGAGTTAGATTATGTACTCACATTAAGTAATATGTAGTTGTTCAAAATATGTGGTGGAAAATACAATACTTTCTTTACATTATAATAATAATATCATTTTTAAAAACCTCTGTTTACTCATTAGATGGACTGTCACTTCAATTCTTGAAAAATATGACAGAACTGTCAAAATCCAGTTAGTGAAACTCACTAAATGATAAATTCTTGATAATGTCTTTGTCAACTAGTAACAATTTCCTTTTCTTTCTCAAGTTTCCAATAAACCAGTTCAGAAGACAGACAGAGATATCAAAAGATATTATTTTTGCAAAATCATAATAATGATTGCACCTGCCTTACTTAAGTTCCCATTTCCTTATTTAGTTCTTCTATTTGTTGATTGCCTTACAAAGTGTACTTGATGTTTTGATCTCTCTATTGCCGTTGTATGACAAGTTAAACTATCCGCATCCGGTTCTTCGGGCACAAATTGCGACCGTTATTAAGGGACAATAAAGAAGCACGCTTCCCGCTAGTACTGTGCGGCATTAAGAAGAAGAAAAAGCAAAAGAAATCAGTATTTATAGAAGATGACGGCCGTTCGTAGCAACAAAGAAGAGTCAGAGAAGAGCGCAATACCATGTAGCGCCTTCTTCCGCGCGTTTGCCATCTGCCACGGGCACACAGAATTATCAACTTAACTGTTCGGGATAATTATTATTATAGGAAGAGCTTCTTCAACGATCTTCAGCTAAGTAGATGCTTATCGGCGGCCTTTCGGTGTCGCGCTGTAAAATTAATCCGTTAAACTCCATTTACACGCATCGATTTCCATGTTGCGTTTACGACAAACTGCTAGAGCCAGATCAGTTGGAAGAGATAGATGTAGAGCGATGACGGACCAATCAAACAAGCCCCATTTTAAGGTGACAAGTCTTCAGGTACGAAGATGTAGTGGGCATGTTTGTTAATGACCCGACCGTGTTCAGATCGCTGATATGTCATATCGTGTTAGATTACCGGCCGCTGGTTTGGATATTAGATCGTTAGACGTGATTTATCGTAATCGTTTAGTCGAAGATATATTAAGGCCCCAACCTGCGTGTTTGTCCACGATGTCGTACAGAGATAACCGATTTTATTTACGGATTATTTAAAAGCTCACTAGCATAAATCGTGTACTTCTTACCATGCAACATGTGTTGCTTTAAAAGTTTTTCCGTAACTCCGTGCATTGCAGCTAATCTCTATCATCTCACTTCCGTTTCTGCTATTCTGGGTGTAAACGCGCCTATTCTAGGTGTAAAATTATCATTTTATGATAAATATGTTTGATGACAACTGGCAAGGCACATACGTAAGCCGTAGTGCTTAACGTAAATCATCCTAACGTATAGCTGTTGAAAATTTACATTTTTGCTAGTGATTTCTAGTTAAATCCGTTAAACATTTTGTTTGCTAGAGTGTGTGCTGAAGTTAAAATCATAAAATAATAAAGAATTTTATTATCTACAAATTTGCTCGATGGCGTTTTAATCTTAGAAAAAACTAACTTAAATCACATAAATTCTGAGAAAACTTTTTACCTTTAATGTAGTCTGTTGATCGTCGAAGTAGAGTTTGTTTCTTAGAAACGTTTTCTTGTTTATTATATTTCCACTTTATTATTGATTATTTTGGAAAATCATTGGCACCTTCTGGAGACACTTTTTTGATGCTCTTCTACAAAATAGTTTTAGTTTTCAGCTCCGACGTTTCGTTTTTTAGATACCATTATCAATTTTTCAAAAATAGATTTTAGTGCATTTTTTAAGTGGTAAAAAATAAAATAGAAATTAGATTTTTTCGGTTTTTGTCGGATATAAAGAACATTTTTTGATTTTTTTTTTACGAAATTATTTAACAATAAAATGCGCAACTTTGCCTCCATTTAACTACAGCTCTATGAACTATAGTTTCTAAAATAGCAATGCTAATGCATCGAATTTCTAACACCCTGCAGAGTGTTCTTCACAATTTAAAAGCTATACAGGGTGGTCCAGTTTTAAGTGTCAATAATTCAACATTTGATAGCTAAACAAAAAATAAGTTGACTTGCATTATGTCATTTTTCTGAAAAACGTTTCCTAAGGAAGATACAGTCCTCCAAATTTCAATTTAAAAAATCGTTTTATAGTTTAAAACTGAACATTCAAGACTTGTGAAAGTCCAAATTTGTACTGAATAGTCTAAAAACTTTTTTACTACTAGGAATGGTCTTATGATTCGCTTTCTTAGACTGCCATCCTGGTTGAGTGTCTGAAACTGGCACTCAAGAACTAAAAAAGTCCGGAAATCAAGACAAAGATTGTATTGTGCATGAAACTCATTTTTTACTACTAAAAATAATATAAAAGTTGACTTTTAATGCTAGAACTGACTTTACTAGTCCAAAAGAGTCCAAAAGTATATTTTCAAGACTTTAATTGGTGTACAACTCAATTTTCTGGACTGGACAACAAGTCTAGAAGTAAATTAAATTTTCGGACTATTTTATTTCTAAAAATTAGTTCTCAAGACTATTATTGTAGCATTTGGTACCAACATTTTTTACTTTTATTACTGAAGAAACTTGACTTTTAGAGTCCTAAACTCGATTTTTCAGTCTTAAAAAGCACTAAAAACAGTCTGAATTTCTTAGAGATGCTACAATTTATTGCACCTATGAGTGTAGAAGTCAATTTAACAGTGAAGAAGCTTGAAATAACATTTTCAAGACTATGGTCAGTGGACAAACTGGCTTTTAGGCCTGATAAGTCAAAAACTTTGTAAAGATAGTCTTGAAACTCGATTTGAGGCACTGAAAACAGCCACATTTTCAAGACTAAAATATTGAAATTTGTCTTCAAATTATGAAAACTTACTTCAAATGCAAATTTTAAGCTTCTGATGTCACTTTTCATTAGTTCAGTTACATTTTGGGGTTCAAGTCAATTTTTAAGGTTTAAATGTATGAATTTGTGGTAACAAATTCTTGAAAAAGTAGTTTTTATGTCTACAAGTCAATTTTTAGTATTAAAGTCTCTCGATTTGCATGTAAACTGGTTACAAACACAACTTTTAAGCTTCTGAAATTTTTATCTTTTCTAATTCCCTTTTCAAAACTAAAGTCTTTTAGTTTGTTTGGAAACTATGAAAACTGGCTACAATAATATTTTTTAAACTTCTTAAGTGAATTTTCCGTTTCCAATTTTTAAGTTGGGTTGGGTTAGTTTTGGGTCTTTGACCGTAATAACGTGTAATTAAGTACTTGTTCCAAATTTGATCAATATTGCTCCAACGGTCTGACAGTTATGACAAAAAACCGATTTTTTAAACAGAAATTTGAAAGATTGTATTTTCCTTAGGAAGCACTTTTCAGGAAAATAACATAATGAATGTCAACTTATTTTTTAAATGGCTATGGATTGGTGAATTATTGACATTTAAAACTGGACCACCCTGTATAATAACTAAGTTGCGACTCAAACGCAGTTTTATGAGTAATCTAGCTATATAAATTGATCAAAAACCTAGAAATATAACTATTAATTACATTGGGTAGGACCCTGTTTTTTTTCAAACTTTTTTCCAAATTTTGAAAACATTACAATCAAAAATTGACTTCTGGGTTTTCCTATCTCGAATTTTTTCTCATAGCAAGATTTAACTAAACTTAATATCCTTTAAAACTCAACCAAGTCTGTCATATTAAAGAGATAGGGCCGTATTTTAAATATCAGACTCTCTATTTCCAAATAAAGTCGGGAAAATATAAAAATAATTTCTCAAAATCATCGATTTGGCCTTTTGACGGATATCTCTGATTATTTCCTTCCTATCAATTTTGACCAATCGCTATCAAGAATTAGTATAAAAAATGTAAATTTTAAGTGGAAAGATCACTTAACAACTGTCAACTTAGCTGTCAGCAGTTTTTCCGGAAAAAAAAATCAAAAAAATTGCACACTCCTCACAGCAACATAAAGAATAGTGTTACCCTTTCTAGCTTGAAAGTTATTGTTCTTATTAATTATTGCTCTTATTGTTTTAATTAAAATAAAATGTTTATTTAACTCAGGAAATAATCTTACCAAATATCCCTCGTGCATCTAATTTTTCCTGTGGAAAAATTGGAATACTCGTTTCTAAGTAATTTGTTTTAACAAAGAAGAAGAAGTTTAGAAACTCGTTTTTCCGAATTTTTCCGGAAAAATTAAATGCACTAGGGATATTACCCCCGAAACTAAAATTTGGATTTTTAAACTTATTGTAACGGCATGTTCTTGTCCATAAAATGCGCAATTTTGCCTCTATTTAATGAACCATGTATCTCTTATGGTTTCCAAAATTTATTGGAATTTGAAACACCTTGTGTTGTAGTTAAAAGGATTCTTGAAGTTTTTATAAACAATTATTAAAAAAACTTAGATTAGTATTTTTTGTTGATGTATGGAGTTAGTTGTTAGGTGAGTTTTGATGTTACAGTTCTGCATGAGAAAAATTCTTCAACTTCTATAGACTTTAATGACGGAATTACTTCCATTATATCTACTCTCGTCTGTTCAGTTTCAAGTGATTACTTAGTCTTGAAGAGGATACGTTTTACATTTTAGTGAAGGTCAAAGCAAATCATTTAAATAGGTTGAATTAGTATTTACTTAATCTACTCTGTAACTTGGTTTCCTAGTATAAAACGCACCTGGTTGACTTTGAGCAAAACAAGTAACATCTTAGTAACAAGACTTCTTTCTGCTTCAACCTAACCAGAACTCGAACAATTTCAACAAACGTACCTATTAGCAAATATAAAAGGCGGAGTAATTAAAAATAAATCGGCAGTTTAATGACGACTGACAAAGAGGTTTGCGTTAATTAGAAGTGGAGTATACTAGTATAATAGCAATTAAGTGGCTTTGTTAGAAGGTGGACTGCTACGTGTAGGCAGGATTGTTTAATGAATAAAATAAAAGCAGATATTGCGTAACTGCTATACTCTTAATGTGTGCAAATAAATAAATAGAAAAAAAATACCACCGTCACCATGTTTAATTGTGACCCACATCAGATTTCAATGATGTGGAAGGTTTCCAGCAACTTGGCAACCTGTCATTACTATTCGCCCCAGGCACCAGAAAATGAAAACACCAACAAGTTTGTCTTACTGATGATAATTAGATTACCGTTCTCTTGCAGAACTTATGGTTTAGGGCGTGCATCAACGTCACTGAACTAAATTAACCGATATTTACAAGCATCAAGGGTAATCAACTTTTATTACAATAGGCGCGTAAATGAGACGTAAACAATAAATCACCGAAACCGATCTCACAATCCATGTCAAAATCAATACGCCTCTTTGTAGTATAATAGGGTATGATTTAAATAAACCGTAACCCGTTGATTCTTGTCTAGTGCAATCGATAAGATCTATTGATTTACGCGCGGCAGCGTTATTGGAAGGCAACAATCGAAACGAACGACCGTTTTTTTACTATACATATCTCCTCTAAGGTTAATTGTGCCCAGTTAATACAAAGTTACACCTAATGAATAAATTTGCGCAAAGCAAGTTCGTTACAGAACGGATCAAAAACAATAAACATTTTATTTTATCGTCTTGTAATCCCATCGCCATTAAAGTGGTAGGTATCCAATTATTGGTACAGCTGTAAAATGTATCGATTTTCTTTATGGTAATTACGTCACGGTCGGTGGATTTCATTTCTGACTTCCCAGGACATAACCAAAAAAGTGACAACGCTGCAACTGATCTGACAAAAAAAAAACTGATCATAAAATATGTTGCAACGCTACCCTCGCATAAAGCTCCAAATCAAGTAGTCTATTAAGACTTTTATCAAAGAAGAGAGGTATAATGGTATAAAGAACACAGACAGCCGGCGTGAATTCTTTGATGTTTGATAAGCCTTTTTGGTTAACCTAATTTTAGTTTAGTAGGAAACGGCTGTTCACGTCACAGCTACAAAAAATTGCACATTGTTGCCACAGTGCAGGAAAAAACAAAATGTAAGTGATTTAAGTGACTTAAGAAAATGTCATTGGTTTCTTGTGATTCACTTACTAAATACCACGTCGTATTTGCTATGTCTGTCAACTATCTGTCATTAATGAAAGTTTTGTATGTACATTTTTTTTGCCCACGTTCATCGCACACATTGGTTTGGACAATGGCTTTCTATTTTTCTCTGTATTTTATATACCTGTATGTAGTGCACTATATTCAAAATGATGACGTCGATATCCTGTCTTTTTTAATTTTGCGGCTAATTTATAAAGTAACAATGCAATTAATGGATGTTTTGAACGTATATTTTTCTAAATATTAGTAGTAATTTGGTAGTTTTAGAACTAAATTCAAAAACATTCTCTTTTGTCACATGTTTCGATTGTATTCCAATCTTCTTCAGCGGTCTTTCTATCAAACTTATAATTTTAGCACGCGCTGAAAACGAACTCATCTTCACTAACACGCCTCGAAGAGAAAAATAGCCGTCATTTAGCGTTTTTTACTCATATTTATAAACCCATTACGCAACGTATTACATCCGGTCGAAGATACTTTTCCCGGCAATTGCTGTTACTGTTAGACGATTGTATAAAACGGAAAACCACTAGAGTTGGTCCGGTTTTTTTCCTTCTTTTCGGGACGATTTGTTTGATTGACCGGTCTAATTTCCTCGTTCTCGTTGATGATCTAAAAAAAGGTGGACTTTGTTGCAGGCAGAAGGTCCTCCTGTTCAGATGGAGCCGGTCGATCTCAGCGTGAAACATTCTTCCATCGTTCCTAAGCTGCATCCGCAACAGAAACTGAAAAATCCAGTGCCGGCGGGCAAAATTCATCACAAACCACCCGGTAAGTTTTTTAAAGTTTAAGTTAAAAACATGAAAATCTAATGAATTGCAATAGAATCTCATTAATAGAACTACTGGAGTAAAATATAATAACATCATAATAATTAGGTCGTAGGACATCAGTATGTTAAGTTGAGCAGGACCGCGTTCAGGAAAACTTCTTTTTTTAAGTTTACCTGGGTTGAACTGATAAAATTATTTCTTCAGGGATTTTCCGGAAAAATTAAAAGATACGGTTCTGTTGTTTGCAGTCAGTTTTCATACTCTAATCAGATGAAGAAATGAGGTGGAAATATCACTTTTTGAATTCTAGATAAGTTCTGGGGATGTGAAACATGGTTCTTGAGGCCATTGTCAGTTTGGTGTTCAGGTTTATTGACTCTTAATGTCGAGACTTTGTTAAACTCCTTTTTTTTAGGATTGTCATAAGAAATTGAACATTTTATAAATCAAGTGGAACGTCAAGAAAACCCTCATTTCTTGTACTTGTAACAGCATTCTTGACACTGTGGTCCGTGTTCTTTTTTCAAAACAGTTCACTGAAACAACTAAGCATTTTAAACATAACTTGGAATAGTTACTGGTCAATGCCACTTTACCTGCCATCTCTAGCTTCTCAAACCATTTTATCAGGTGCGTGTGCAATAATATCAGTGCTGATTGAATGAAACACCTCGTATACGGCAAGCATCCGGGACAAACACGTTACTGAATAGCACGAAACAAGAAGAAAACCTATAAAATTGACATTTGTCCGGTTAACTGTCCGCTTCGATAGTATGTATATTATTTTCTTGTGAGGAAAAACCAAACCCATTTGTACATTTTATCGATGGAAATGCGGCCGTAACTCATTAGACCGTTCCCGCGTTCGATCTTTAACTACCAATTAAGAAGGAAAAGAGAAAAATCCGGGCTTATTTTCAATCGCTGACTGCCCAATAAGGCTTTATTCCTATTTAAAGCGACTTTAATTAATTTTTAGATTAAAATCGCAGAAATATTGCATGCAGATATATCTGTCTCTTCTATGCTTCAACGTACACGAGATATACGAGATAGTGCCACGGTTACATTCAAATGTACCTATTATTGTCCTTATGCGTAAACGGATATTTATTGCGTAGAGTAACCTAGAGGATGGAAATTTCGCAGTCTGTTGATTTTTGCTTTGAATTTGCGTTTTTAACCCTAAAATCTAAAATCCTACCAGGTGCCAGACTTGTCAACCTTAATGAATACTGTATTGCATCAATTTAATTAGTCCCAAAATGCTCTAAGGTGTCAATTTTCATATCAGCAAAATGGCAAAACTCCCTCACAAACCATTATATTCGTGCTCAACATTGGTTTTTGATATACGACATCTTTTTGAACGTATCTGCTCGTTTGTGTCTCCTACCTTTGTTTTTACAACCGTTTTGCTGTTTTACGACCCGTTTTTTCCACGGATATATGTGTAGTTGCGTAACGATTTACACCCACAAGACAAACGCGAAACTGCCTATTTCTAACAGTAAAACTTGAGTTGGATAATTAAATCAGAGTCACATTCAAACTCAGGAAAGCTCCTTCAAAAGCAGACTCCACATAAAGTAATTTGGAGAAAAACATGAAACAGGGACCAAAAGCGTTGTACTGTCTACTAAAGCTGTTCGTCTCAATCATTCATCTAAGAATTTATAGGATCTGCGAGGAAAGAGTGTCACATACTGTTCTCGCGGAGTGAGTTTACCCGTGCGTCACGAAGGCTACGTCATTTATAATCATATGAATCAAATCAAGTTTTCGTCAACAAACCTGTTGTGTTCATATTATAGAAAGGGGCGTGTATAAAGCTTCGTCACGTTTAAAATTTTGCGTGTATTGTCAGTCAGAAAGTAGAGATATTTGGCTGCAAATTTGCACTAAAACAACCTTATAACAAAGCAAATCAAAAATATCTTGACCGAAATAACATTTTTTATTTATGAGAAGTCACCGTTTGGATCATAGAATTCCGTCTAAATTTGAAACCTAATTTATTTACCAAAATTCGCAGAGATGTATCACCAATATGTAGTATTTCTTTAACTTTAAGCTCTTGATTTAGGTTCTGGATGGTTACATGTTTCTCTAAAATAAATACAACAAATTAAAAATTTAATAAGACATTCTGAGTGATGCTGTAGTATCTCATATCTCATTTTCAGGTTGCAATCCACTAATTTTATTTTAAACCCGCTGGAAAACATTTTAGACGATTATTTTATTTTTTCTATGAGTTTATTATTAATATGTTTGAAGAAATTTTTATGAAAAATCTATAATGCAACCCAAAAATCTCAGTCTCTGGAAACAATGAAAGGTTAATAGATGTTTCTTACAAAAGTAGATATATTTTACTATTATTAACATACTATCGTTGTACATATCATATAATGTATTTCGAACATCCATTTTAATGCTTTCAGATAAATCAGTGGTCTTGACCCGTCGATAACGTCTCGATTTAGGTTTTCTAGGTGAGGAAATCATAAGATTACTTGCTTGCTTTTCCCGAATCGAATAAACAGTTTTGCGGAAAATTTTCAAAGCAGCTACAACCTTCTAGTATCAAAAAAAATACATCAGTAAGAATATGTAAGGTCTTAAAATTTCTTATTTTCTTCCTGAACAGATGATAAAGCTTCTAAAGGTCTTCCATTAGTTTTTTCCAATTCAAAATATTCACAAAGGTTAAGCATTAAGAACTGCTGGGCTTGTCTGTAGAGAATTTTTCCAGGCTTTTCTAAAAAAATACTGTAATAGTAAGTAATTCCGAATTTAGGAAAAACTAAATGGCTAAATAAAAATCATAATAGACACTCCCACTTTTTTTTCAAAACAGGTTAGTAATTGTGCCAATTTTGGTTAGATCGTGACAGCCGACATAAAAAAAATAAAAATATTAATAATAATATTATGAAAGTACTTACAGTATGTTAAAAGCGTAGAAACAATAGCTCTTAAAAGAACTGTGGTGGTGTGGTAAATAGAAAACTTTATAAATGATTAACAACACAAAGAAACGGAAAAGAATTAATAGTAAACAAATCAAATAAATTTCGATGGTTGTCAAACTGACAATGACTGAAATAGAAGCGCTAATCAGTAAATGTTTTTTTTTTGGAAGACATTCACTTAGATATTTACCCTTTCTGAAAGTGAACAATAGACAAGGATGAAGTCAATAATGCATGTCTACTTCTAAATCACAGGGGGATGACGCACGGGTAAACTCAGACCGCGAGAACAGTACACAATTTGGATTTATGGGCATGGGTATAAGAGATGCACTTTCCTGTTTAGAAATATTGTTCCAGCGCTGCGCTGTAGTGATATGAACTGTAGAGAGTAGCACAATTCATCTCTCTGAGAACCGTGATCAATGATAATTGGGATCACTCACAGGAGATCAGATGTAGAATAGAGAAAGCAAGGGCCGCCTTCAACCAAAAATGACTAAATTGTTTAAAAGTCACAACATCGACATCAAAATCAGGTATGGAGAGAGAAGAGAAAGAGAAAAGTCGAAGCCTTCGAAATGTGGCTTTACAGGAGGATGCTGAGAACAAGGCAGTAATGGAGAGAATGAAAAAGAACTTGGAAGTAGTACCTCGGACATGTTATGAGGAACGAAAGCAAATATCGCCTTTTAGAGTCTGTTCTCCAAGGGAAAGTTTATAGGAGAAGACCACCAGGAAGAAGGAGAATATTATAACATATATAGGGTTAAAAACTTAAGAACATGGTTCTCAAAAACTACTACCACACTATTTAAAGCAGCCGTGAGTGAACAAAATCATCATATGATGGCCAATATTTGGAACGAATAGTATCTTCAGGGTGGTCCAGTTTTAAATATCAATAATTCACCAATCCATAGCCAATTAAAAAATAAGTTGACATTCATTATGTCATTTTCCTGAAAAGTGCTTCTTAAGGAAAATACAGTCCTTCAAATTTCTGTTTAAAAAATCGTTTTTTTTTGTCATAACTGTCAGACCGTTGGAGCAATATTGATCAAATTTGGAACAAGCACTTTATTACACGTTATTACGGTCAAAGACCCAAAACTAACCTAACCCAACTTAAAAATTGTCTTGGAAACGGAAAATTCACTTAAGAAGTTTAAAAAATATTATTGTAGCCAGTTTTCATAGTTTCCAGACAAACTAAAAGACTTTAGTTTTGAAAATTGAATTAGAAAAGATAAACATTTCAGAAGCTTAAAAATTGTGTTTGTAACCAGTTTTCATGCAAATCGAGAGACTTTAATACGAAAAACTTGACTTGTAGACATAAAAACTACTTTTTCAAGAATTTGTTATTACAAATTCATACATTTAAACCTTAAAAATTGACTTGAACCCCAAAATGTGACTGAACTAATAACAGTGACATCAGAAGCTTAAAATTTGCATTTGAAGTAAGTTTTCATAATTTTAAGACAAATTTCAATATTTTAGTCTTGAAAATAGTCTTAGATGCAGGACATTGACATTAGATTCATGAAAATTGTCTTGAAAACTAACTTTTCATGCTTTTTACTTTGCTTTTAATTTTCTTCGAATTCTGGACTATTTTTAGTGCTTCAAAACTGCTTTCAGCTTGGAAAATCGAGTTTCAAGACTATCTTCACCAAGTTATTGACATAGCAAACTTAAAAAACATTTTTTACATTCTTCATAGACTTAAAATGGCATTCCAAGCTTTGTCACTATTAAATCGACTTCTAGACACCTCAGTGCTAAAAATTCGGGTATTTCTTAATAAACTAGAATCGTTTTAAGGCTGTTTTCAGTGCCTCAAATCGAGTTTCAAGACTATCTTTACAAAGTTTTTGACTTATCAGGCCTAAAAGCCAGTTTGTCCACTGACCATAATCTTGAAAATGTTATTTCAAGCTTTTTCACTATTAAATTGACTTCTACACTCATAGGTGCAATAAATTGTAGCATCTCTAAGAAATTTAGACTGTTTTTAGTGCTTTTTAAGACTGAAAAATCGAGTTTAAGACTATTTCCAAAAGTCAAGTCTCTCCAGTAATAAAAGTAAAAAATGTTGGTACCAAATGCTACAATAATAGTCTTGAGAACAAATTTTTAGAAATAAAATAGTCCGAAAATTTAATTTACTTCTAGACTTGTTGTCCAGTCCAGAAAATTGAGTTGTACACCAATTAAAGTCTTGAAAATATACTTTTGGACTCTCTTTAGTACCTAGTAAAGTCAGTTCTAGCATTAAAAGTCAACTTTTATATTATTTTTAGTAGTAAAAAATGAGTTTCATGCACAATACAATCTTTGTCTTGATTTCCGGGCTTTTTTTAGTTCTTGAATGCCAGTTTCAGACACTCAACCAGGATGGCAGTCTGAGAAAGCGAATCATAAGACCATTCCTAGTAGTAAAAAAGTTTTTAGACTATTCAGTACAAATTTGGACTTTCACAAGTCTTGGATGTGCAGTTTTAAAATATAAAACGATTTTTTAAATTGAAATTTGGAGGACTGTATCTTCCGTAGGAAACGTGTTTCAGAAAAATGACACAATGCAAGTCAACTTATTTTTTGATTGGCTATCAAATGGTGAATTATTGACACTTAAAACTGGACCACCCTGTATACAAGATTTTTGGAAATAAAGCAATGCACTAAACAATTCATGTATGTCACATCAGTATGAATTATTTATTAACACATTCACTTTTTTATTAAAACGTAATCTTCCTTCAAGAACCAGCGGCAACAAAACATAAAGGGTTCTTAATGTATATGTATTTAAAAGATGCATTTTTAAGAAAGATGATTTTATTCAATAATTTTTTTAACACCAACACTACCATTTTCTCGTATACTACCAGTGTCTTTTTGTGCCGCTGCCAAATTCATATGGATCCGATTAATTTATTTTAGTTTTGCTGTCGTGTGAAATGTTTTAATGTGCAATCGATTGCACCATTATTTACAATAAATAAATCGAATCCGTAAATAGACTTTTAATTTTGCAGCCAGGTTTGAAAGATTATAATGGGTTAGTAGGAATTGAGCGGAGAATTTCACAGAAAAACTGCCTGCCAGCTTAGCTTTAAGTTTGTCTTTTAAGGTTTTTTCAGCTTAGCATACAAATTCTGTTTCTGAGTGTACTTCTTTCTAATAGAATCCACCCTGAGGTTGAAGGTTTCAAATAAAGCTTTAAAATCATAGATTACTGCTATGCTAATAACCCAGTATTAGAAAATCATTGCTATGTAGGAGTAAATGTTTACTAGTATTTATGTCCGATAGTGATATTTAATTCTTGTTTTCCGGATCACGGATGCACTGCAACATTGAAAAGGAACTCCCTCTAAAGAGAAAAATCAACGAGCATTTACAATCAAAAGGAGTGTCGCTTTAATTTCTAAAGTCGTCCGAGTCTACACCTATCGGTGGGTGTGTTTGGCTTATTGTCTCGGCGATGTTTTCCATTTTATGATGTTTTTGTATGTCTTAATATCGCATCGGATGAATGGCTGGAATCCTACTCGATTGGGAAAGGTGCGATTGTAGGACGGCGCTATTCAAAAAATTTCAGGGTCTGTGAACCTCGTACAATTTCCCTCCGTTAGCACGTATTTTTAATTATCGCACTCGTGAAAAGTGGCAATTACACGGTGCGCTGGTCGTGCACAACGCAACCCTGATTAGTTGCGGTTCAGTCGAAACACAAAGGGAGAATGCAAATCGATTCAATGTAAATTTAACGCAAATTTGCCGAAGAGATCTTAACAGTCCGGCACTGCACTACGCACCGCTGTATATTTAAAACATGAGTACGTCCGCCCACCCGATGGGCGGACACTCAAATCCGTAGGTTTCTGATATATCAACCAAATAAATTTCCTTGTTTTTTGGACGTGACCATTACACAAATCCACTTTATCAACCCAACAGCATGGCTTATTAGCGGCTTTATTCAAATACCTATTGCTGTCCGCGCTCGCATACAAGGGAATCAAGATAGAAAGTAAACGGCCAGCGAATCGAAGAAGGAAGAAAGCATCTAACAGGAGGGACGTCTTCATTGTCGCACTTTAAATAAGGAAGCGCAAAATACCCGGTAGTTAGCGCTAATTAATTGTTAAACAAATAGAACCATCGGGCAACATCAAAAAGTGCGCCCAGTGTAATTTAGTTGTTTGTTATTCTGGTGGGTGCATGATTAAATAACCTAGTTCTCTGCGCGCATAACGAGCTGATCTTAGATAGGTTAGGTTCTAAGTATGGGTTGTGTTCGTTTCCGGATTGTTCGGTTGCGGATATTTGAAAGTGCACATGTTCAAACATGCTTCAGTTAGAATTAGACATTCATTTACCTGTCTCTTTAGTGGTTTACGAGATACTTGCTTGTAGATTCCAAGTCATTTACTTATAAAAGACGTGTCACATACACATTTGAACCGAAGATCCTAGATTGTTTTTGTTTTTTTATTAATGTTTCGCACTTGTGCAGTATTTGAGTAAACCACAGCACTGTTCTTAGTTTGTGATAGGTCAAGAAAAAGCAGCAAGCTACAAGCTGGTTTTTTGACCAATCACAAACTACCCACTGTGCTGAGATTTATGAAAGTACCACAATCTTAATGGTTTTGCTGGTACCAGATATACTAGGAATTTTTGACAAAGTGTAATTAGTTGATAAAAACTGCTGAAGTATAGTTACTACAAATTTAATGATGTTATTGGATTTACAGAAACATTTTCATCTACAGTAGGTATGGCTCATTAGAAAAATTACAAAAGGAACAGTAGCTTCGGGTTTAACTTTTTTGGTAGTTTTCACTCATCTCAAAAATTTGAATCGCTTTTTATCAGTACTTGAATGTGCCTAATTCACAAAAAGATGTCATCTTATGAGGGACTATACAGGGTGATTCCAAAGTTAGTGCATTCCTTTCACCTGCGAATAGGGCTTCAAAAAATAACGTTTTTTTTCCGCTTTTTCGAAATATGAACAATAACGAAGATACAGGGTGTCAAAGTTTTACTGAAAAAAAAACAAAATAAAAAATAACTTAAATTTAATTTTAACTAACTACAGGTTATTCCTTATCAACCGACATAAACAAAAACAAAAGATTTCAGCCGCCTTTGTTGAACTAAGTTTTAATAATTTGACATTTTAAATTAAAACAGCATTTAATTTTAGGCACGCATTAAGACGGTTTTTATTTTTTTTACTGGGAAACGGTGCGTCGTAGCAAAAAATAATAAAAGGGGTTTTATTTTTAGAATTGAACAAGGAATTCAATTATAAATTTTATGTTGAAAAAAAGCCAGTAGGGTAATATTTTTTTTCAAAAATGTTTTAAAAAAATTATTTGCGCGCCACTGGTAAACGCAAGAAAATTGTTGTTTGGCCAAAATCATTAAATTTTTATTTTTTCAGTAAAACTTTGACACCCTGTATCTTCGTTATTGTTCATATTTCGAAAAAACGTCAAAGGAAAAAAACTCTATTTTTTGAAGCCCTATTCGCAGGTGAAAGGAAAGTACCAACTTTGGAATCACCCTGTATATGTTATTGGTACTTCGCTATAATAGTTTCTCTAAACAGAAGAACGACAAACACGTCGGTATTTTTTTTTACTTAGTACCATAAACTTAAGTGGTGGAAGAAAGAGTTGAGTACCAGAATAATCTGAACTACTATATTTTACCCATTAAATAGTATTTCGCCTTTTCTGCGTTAAAAACTAATTTTTAAAGAATGAGCTTGAGTGAGTAAATGTATTTTTGCTAAAATTGACAACTCTGGTTGAAAAAATAATTCTCATCAGAGTGACAAATAAGAGGCAATTTGCTTAAAATTTGACAATATTGATCTGGGAAAAGTACTAAATTGTCTGCACTTCTTAATCCAGAATCACTGACATTTAAGATGCTGCAAAGTTCCTGCAGATTCGTAAATGCCTTCTCGAATATGATCGATAGAATCAAAAAATGGTATTTTTATTGGTCAGTTTATATTATTACATTTTAAAATCTGCTTTCATCTTAAAACGTTTTTTTTACGTTTGTCTTCAAAGTTTATTTGATTGATTGATCTTCTTTGGTATCTCATTGACATCAGTAGGTACAAATTTATAAAAAATGAGAAGTTAGTTCATAGTTATTCATAAATTATGTTCTAATGGAGGAAGATCTCGAAAACGTATATCTTCTTTGCTTTGATTTTTGTAAAAGTGACTTCAAACTGCCTGTACTGAATCCGAACATTAAAAAACAAACAATCCAATGAAAAAGCTGGTCAAGAATGTTAAGATCCAAAAATGCTTCCATAAGAAAAATGAAACTTGGGAATGGTTTGTAACAACTGAAAAGTTGAAATGTCAAATCAGTTCCAATTATTTTGAATTATCATTATCAAAAATGTCAAGATAGAATAAAAACCGGTTTTAGGAATTCCTTTTTTTGTAGAGAATATTTATAAAATTTCTTCTTGCAACACAGTTCAAACTACCATAAACATTTACTACTACTACAGTGATCATTTAGGGTAATGAGATGGTGGCATTACAAACTGATTTCTTTTCAAAGACATATATTGAAACGGTGTCAAGCAAATCATACTGTCTTCGAAAATTGCACACACAACTAAGTAAGGAACGCCTGAAATACAATCAAAAGTGCACTAGAGTGTGAAAGAGACCCAATCAAAGCCAACAATGATTTTGATAAATTGTTAGCAACTGTCCTACTATTAGAATTGGAGCAATAAACTGACTTATTACTTCCAGCTAAGTGGGCAGGGGCGTATCAGCTCGTTTTTTTTTCGATTTAGATTGATAGTGCTTTCTTGGCGCATTAATCAATCAATGCAAAAAAGGTGGCGTTAAACCTACGCCACTGTTGAAATCGAAGGGACTGCATTTGTTTAAAAATGACACTGAAAAACTAACTGTGTGGTAATAAAGCGGTAATACCTTTTACTGCATTGCCAATGTGTGGAACGCAACAAAACCAAGGTCTCTTTACGTTTGGTGTCTATGCCTACATGCATTCAAATTATTTTTACAATTGTATTTTTCTTGTTAAATAATTGGGTTGCAAATCGTGTGCGTTTTACTTGAAATCTCCCTGGAGATCAGATTCGGTCTGAAGAATCAGAACTAATTGGTAGGTAGTACGTTTCAGAAAATGGTAGAGGAACGCCATAGGAAATATTACTTTGCTAATGCCAAAAATTTTTTCTCGTTGGTTTGTTTGTTCTAAATGGTTTAAGGTATAGAAGAATTCAACTTTTGGAATGAAATATCAATCAACAGTCCTTTTTTTAGAATAAATTAATTTAAGGATAGATTTTTTGGAATCATTGATGATAATTTTTGATTTTTTCATGAAAAGGAAGTCTGTCCTTTTATTAGGATATCAATAAGTGCTTACTATAAGAGAATATGATACTGAAAAGAGTTCTTCTCTAGTTACATTATTACGTCAAGTCTTTGATGCATTGAGCTTATTTTATGCTGTTATTTGATTCATATTTATCTACAGAAATAGTATATGATAAACCTAGGGACTAAAGTGGTTCTTTTAATCCCGCTGCGAAAGGTTTGTTCAATTCGCTAAGGATATGTTATTGATTGTTGTTGGCATGGTGGATTCACTTAAAATTTATTGTGCCCTGGAAGTGTTGCTATGGCACAAAACAAATGTCAATCAGTTGTTATCAAACGGTGAGTCCAGAAAAATCGTATTTTTTGAAAATGAACATTGAAGAGGCCGCCCAAGAGGCCATCGCTAGCCTTCTTCCAGAAAAATCTCGCGAGGCTTACAAAAAACAGTTTCTTGTTTACCAAAAATGGTGCGTTGAACAGAATGCAGAGAATTTTACGGATGAAAAGGTGCTCCTGGCTTACTTCCTGCAGAAGTCTAAGAAGCTCAAGGCATCTTCTCTATGGAGCCAATATCGCTGGAGCATGTCGAGGAAAGGAGCTCTGCCAGCTAGACTGCAACGATGTCTCGGATCATAAAAGCTTTTTTCTGGTAAATCTACGGGGTACAAAATCAGGAAAGGATCGCTTGTTTGTGATAACGTCTGGCGAAAACTCTACGAATGTGGTGGAATTAGTGAGAAAGTATATTGGTCTAAGGCCACCTACAAAGCATACACGATTTTTTGTGTCTTACAAAAATGGGAAATGCATGACTCAGCCCATAGGAAAAAATACATTTGGACAGCTACCAAGGAGAATTGCTGGCTACTTACGGGCATTGTTTTCGCAGATCATCAGCTTTTTTACTTGCCGACTCTGGATCAACCATAGATGTGTTGAAAAGACATGGTCGCTGGAAAAGCAGTTCTGTTGCTGAAGGTTATGTTGAAAATTCATTGTATCAAAAGAAGAATGTTGCCGATCAAATATTCACCAATGTCTTCTCCGATGTTGATATGGCATCAGCATCAACCATAGAAAGATCAATTTCAGAAAATGAGACAACGGCAACGGCGACTGCTACGTATGTGCAGAATGTTTACTACTAAAAATGTTGCTTCCAATTGTCCACCCTTCATTAGCCTTGCAAACTGCACCAAAGTCAATATAAATGTAAATATATATAATAATAAGAACTAGATTTAAGTTATGTTTATGTTAATTATCCTTTTTCGTCCTTACACTTTAACAAATAAATAAAATTTCAATAAAATCATTGTTTAATTTGGAAGAATTTACTTTAAATCCCCCAGGGATTAAAGTGTCTCTTTTATCCCTCAAATGAGGGATTAAAAGTGCACTTTTTCATTTTCAAAGTGCAGTTTCATTCATTCATTCAAATTTTGAGCTGAAATATTGTTGTATCCCAGTCTAAGAAACTTTCGATTATCCACAACTTGACACGCCAATACAAATAGAACACACTATTGCCTATAAACGGAAGAAAACGCTTGGTACAATGGCAAAACATACTTTGTTCAATTAGTTTCGACAATTCCAGTTTCCCTCTCATGCATTCTGAGGCACGATGAGCCTCGTGCTATTTTGTGTTTTTAAAACATTGTTACAAGCAATGGAGATAGTACAGAATAAGTATGAACCATGTCTAATTTAATCAAAAGTTCATTCGTGATTATGAAACCACCCCGTATAGCGACATCAGGCAGTTAACGATCTTCAATAGTCACATGTTCGCGTTCACCTTCCAGCTCCCGGTCGTCGTTTGGTTGACCCCGTGTCAACGTTAACAGTTCCTTAATTCCCCGTGAAGATAAAGTGGGCACGATTGCGGACAAGAGAAGATTCCCAACGTACGAAAAAGATCATCATTTAACATGAATCGGGGGAATCTTAAATCTCGTCGGATGCGACAAGGTGTGGGAGGTAGCACGTTTCGGAGATAAAGAGACAATAAGCGTGTCTTTTTCTTATTTATAACTGTATATTTTCGGCTGTCTCGCCGCCATTCTAATGCAACGATTTAATGGGTGATTTAACAGTTTTAAAGTGTTTTGGTGTCGAGCGTGAAAGATATAGACGCAATATTTTTCGAAACGTTTAAGCTTCATTAAAAGCCCGATATGCAAATAAAATATAGATCATGTCATGATTATTATCATCCTGAAGATGAGATTTACTCAAATCTCCCTCACCTCCTAGTTGCATGATAATATCATCATAACTGGCATCAGATTCACCCTGACCATTCATTCTAATAATCTAGTAAATAAAGAAAATTTAAATAAATAAGCTTGAATAAAAATTCTATAATAGGGATGCCAAGTTATTTTTAAGGTAAATAACTAAACCTATCTAACTTACTTTCTACCTAAAAATCCTGCTTCTAAATATATCATTGAAACTACAAATGTCTTTAATACCAAAATTACAAACTACTTACAACTAATACCCTTCGTCAAAGAGTCCAAATTGTCTAAAATAAACCGTCAGTTGACCAATCTTCTTCTTTTCCGTTGAGGTGGATTTTTAACTGCAAAGGCTGTACCTCGGTAACAGCCGGGAGGCCTCCTCGGTTATCGATTTAACCACTTCTGGAATAGGTCCTCTATCACAATCTGCTCCATGTCATAACGTGGACTAGACGGTACAATTGCTGGTAGCACTCGGTATGACACCCAGTAACTTCCGTTCCGGAAGGAAAAAGCTTTCTAAGATCCCATCAATGGTCTGATTTTTACTCGAATTTCTCTTTTTTTTAAATTGACTTTTTTAGCTCTCTCAAAGTCTCTCTGACAATCAACCACCATAAAAACAAAAAAAAACCTTTTTTCCCACCTTCTACCTCCACGTACCACCTTTTTCACCTCCTTTGAAGTTCATCAAGTAATACTGTTATTTTCTTAATAACTACATACAATCCTACTAAAACTAACTATAATGGTAAACACTTGACATCCCTACAAAAATGTACCTTTTCTATAAATTAAATAAATAAATTTTCTTTATTTTCTTGAAAAAATAATCCTTATTTTCAAGACAATCATATAAACTGCTGTACACTCTAAAACACTTTACGTTTTTTTGTAGATGGGAAAATTGCTGGTGAAGTGTATCATCATCTTCAAAATCTCTTCTTCCTGCTTCTCTACACACACTACACACAACTCTCAACACACTAAAGTAACTAATATGACAACATCTCAAATGTCAATATAATATCTGCGGTGGTTGCCCACAGAAAATCATGGTAATTGTGGTATTGACTACTTATCTTCATTAGTTAACAAGCTCCAACTATTCCATTAACCACATGATGACAGCATGCTATTAAGTTAATGCGAATTTTTCTAAACCAGAATAATCAGATACAAATGATCTAAGCAAACTCGTACTTTTCTTGCAATTTAAATATGAAGACTTTAATGCAAATGTATGACTTAACCGCAGATCTACCAACGTGAAAGCAAGATAAGACCAATTATTTATTTGATATGACAATTCGATTCAGCAAATGTCAAATTCATGATGGCGCAGCATCCTCATAACCATACACGCTTTGAACATTTAAAGCTTTTTAAACAAGGTAACAGCCGCAAAAAGCTAATGATTTTTTAATACCGAACTAATAACAACAAATAATTGCCGAACCCATTACGAACGATGGTTGCGGCGTGGCAGGGTACCACTAGCCGAGCGCGAGATGGTTTAATATCGTGGGAAAATCGCCGGTAGATATCGCCTCGAGCGGACACTAGCGCCACCAGTCTTACGCTGGTGATGTTGCAAATTGCTCCAGGGGGCGCTTTCTTGGTCACTGGTGTAGGTTGATGGTTTGCGAGTTCTGATTCATGGATGGTTTTAAATTAGTCGTTGTTTTAATTGTTAAACGCTGATGCGTTCGACCCTGGCGAAGGTGGTGGAGGCCGTAAACAATCCATAGAATCGGAATTACTCATACGTGCATACACGAGCAATGCGGCTTAAAATATGATATCAAACACCTTCTCAACCTTCGAGGCTCGAAATTCCCACACTTTCCGTTTTCAATGTGTAACAGTTCTTCAATCATGCCTTCTTGACTCGATGAATAGGCTCATTTATATTTAGTTCGACCTAGACATTAAATTAGATCGATCAGAAATTGGCCATAAATCTTCGACTCTACCGTTGCCGGTCGCCCGTACTGATTATTGCGGAATGTATTTTGTTAAGTAGCTATTTAATAAGGCTTAAAGAGAATTATTGTAATGGATTTGTTTTTAAATTTATCTTGTTTCTTTCCCTTCTATCCACGCAGGCTGGAAAACGTACCATGGATTTCACAATAACGGCGTAAATCTTGTTTTTAAGTTTGACCCACCCACATTCGACAGAGGCGCAGGTAATCTGGAAAAATTTGATTTAAAAGAACAAAAAGACAATACTTACCTTTATAGTAAAAAGAACTTTTAGAATATGACAGTCACTTGACGAAAATGAAAAAAAAATGTTAGAATAAATTTAAAAGGAAATCTTCAAAACATGTAGTGGGGTGTGGATTAATTCAATTTAAGGTTAAAGAGCAAGTATCTAAACAGCAGTAAAATTAAAACTGAAATTTTGCGCATCAAATTTTTGAGCTTTTTGTGTGTGTTTTAGTCCAAGAAGCTCAAGTATTGTCAAAAACTGCAAGATAATAACTGATTATGCATACTGGGATGTTTATTTAGCAGGTTAAAGATTCATTCTACAAGGTAGAAACCAAAACTAACTCATCTTGGTGAGGCTGATAGTTCATGAAAGTTTGGCAAACCTTGAAAATTAAGGGATTTACTAGATCTATACAGAAAGTAAGTAGAGGAAAGGGAAAGTTTGTTAATTTTTTGATTAAAGTTTTAAACCTTATCCATATTCCTAAATCCTGTAACAAAATCTGAGATTGTTTCCAAATCAAGTCTTTAATATCAAACGTGTTCTGAACGGACACTAAATAGCATCTTTTTCTCTCTTTAATCAAACCTGTAAAGCTCACCGTTTTCCAAATTCTTGAAATACCCGGTTTCTGAACTTATCTATTGGACATCTTGGATCTCTTCTAAATAAGAATATCAGAGATTATCATAAATGCAGTTTTGATGGTGACATTTTTTTTCCTTTGTTTACTGAAGAACAAGATCGGTGATCATCATTACGAGCAGTTTGAAAGAGATTTAAACTAGATTCTTGTTCGTTGATGACGTGATTCGTTGTCATGTCAAGTATAGTCAAATTAGGCACAATGTTGGTCAACAAAACAGTTTGATCAATCATAACTCTCATTTAAATTTCACGACGATAATTTTTGTCGAATTGTCAAAGCAAACAAGGGTGGTACCGACGCATCCCGAACCAATTTCGCGTGGCCGTTGTACCGGTACTGGTTCGAACTTAATTCCGTCTAATAGTCGTCACGAAGGCTCGCCCTGTAAAAGGTTACCCGTCGTGGTACCACAGTCTAGTGGTTTTTCTAGGGTACCGTCGGGTCACGACTTGAACTATCGCACGCCCCGCCGCGCATCTTCACTATCCGGTTCTCGCGGTCGTACCGGGTCGCACATTCGACGGTACCACGCCCAATATTGCACCTTCGATTTTCGGCTCTTCGATCAAGTGTCGGATATCACTGGCTGTAAAGGTACAGTTAGTTTGTATTTATTTGTCGTTGTATACATATTTTGAAAAGTTCAATTATGAGGCTCAAAACTCTGAGAGCTGTAAATAAAGAGTTCAAATTATCTCGTTTTTTGGCCAATTATTAATTTCCGGACCATATTCATCAAAACTGCATTTGGGCAACAAAGTTTATCAATCCATTTTGTAGTTAACTAGTAACAGTTTTAGTTTTTCATCATAATGTTCTTTCTGGTACTTTAGAATAATGTAATTCTGGAAACACTACTTACAAAATAAGACATCTCTGGTTTGACACATTTCACTCGCTAAGTTTATCTCCATCTTTCTCTAAAGCATTAATTTGCATCACTTATATCTTCTTGTCATTATGTATAATTGCTGTTAGTGACATCTTTATATCTGTACAGGGTGCTGCATTTTCGATGGTTTTACGGGGTACAGAGAAAATGGTAATAGATAGAAAAAAAGTAGCATACGTGTTCTGATCTCTTTTTCTGAGCTGAGATGACTGGAGAAAAGTGGGCGGCGCAAACTTCTTTTGTTTCAAAGATACGGGGGGTTTTCGAAAATTGGTAATTTTTGAACCTCTTCAGTATTTCAGTTGCTCTTAAAGTTATCAAAAAAGGAAGAACGGTTCCCGGTAGAAGTTTTCATGTAGAATCCAATGGCGTAGTCAGTTTTTTTCTATTCCGTTTAGTTTCTGATATATGACAGTAAGTTACATTTTTTTTAATGGAACATCCTATATATTTTTGCGTCATTTAATTCTGTTGATTTTTACCTTTTCAACGGTGTATTACAACATATAAGTTTGTAGAGGTTAATCCTGTTATTTTAAAAAAAGACCTTTGCTAAGCTAAAAAAAGGCTAATATCTAAAATATCAAACAAAATCGGAAATCATATAAACTAACACATCAGAAAATTAAATATTTTTAATAAATCTTATTAAAAATCTAAGTTACAAACAGTTCTACCGTCACTTTAATAAATAAAGTGGCTATTTCTATTTTCTACTAAATTTTAAGGTGGAAGTTGAAAAAACTGTTTATAAACGACATGTAACATGTTAATATGAACATAGCCAAATTTTGTTTCGACTGTGGGTATTTTTATACATATTATTTAGCACTTTTTTGTTAAGGAAACGCTTTTTTCTAATTACCAAGATTAACGTTTA
This sequence comes from Ips typographus, assembly GCF_016097725.1. NCBI lineage: Eukaryota > Metazoa > Arthropoda > Insecta > Coleoptera > Curculionidae > Ips > Ips typographus. Next base: position 7,982,101 of record NC_138424.1, read on the forward strand.
CAAACTTATATGTTTTAATACACCGTTGAAAAAGTAAAAATCAACAGAATTAAATGAACTAAAAATATATAGGGTGTTTCATTTAAAAAATATAACTTACTGTCATATGTCAGAAACTAAACGTAATAGGAAAAAACTGACTACGCCATTGGATTCTACGTCAAAACTTCTACCGCAAACCGTTTTTCCTTTTTTGATAACTTTAATAGCAAATGAAATACAGAGGAGGTTACAAAATGACCAATTTTCAAAAGCCCCCCGTATCTTTGAAACAAAAGAAGTTTGCGCAGCCAACTCTTCGCCAGTCATCTCAGCTCAGAAAAAGAGATCAGAACACGTATGCTACTTTTTTTCTATCTATTACCGTTTTCTCTGTACCCCGTAAAACCATCGAAAATGCAGCACCCTGTACAGGGTAGGCCAAATTGAAGGTGTTTAAATAGAAAGTGCTCTTATTAATAGAGATAGACAAAAACTGATGTCAGTGTCTGAAGCCGAAATTTGATACAAAACTTAATGACGAAATCCGTTGGTTAATATCTGTCACCATTTGACAGATATAGGGTGCTTCTCAGAATTCGTACTTTTATTCAAAACTTCCAGGTGCATTATTTTTTATTTCTAAAAATACATTTCTATAGGAAGTTTAGGCTTAGAATGCAGTAGTGTAAATAATTTTTTTCTATTAGACACGATTTTTGAAATACGCACAAAAAAAAAAGAAAAAAAATTGAAATATCAAGTGTTATATGTCATTAGAATGGTAATTTTAGGTAATTTTTTCTTTTCAAAAATGTCTTTCATTTAAAAAAAACAATGTTTATGTGTGTATCTCAAAAACCGTGTCCAATAGAAAAAAACAATTTACACTACTGGATTCTACGCAAAAAGTTGCTGTAGAAATGTATTTTCCGAAGTAAAAAACAATGCACCTAGAAGACGCTATGTAGAGATAGTTTTAAGTACGAATTCTGAGAAGCACCCTATATCTGTCAAACGATGACAGATATGAACCAACCGTTTTCGCCATTAAGTTTTCTATCAAATTTGAGCTTCAGACACCGACATCAGTTTTTGCCTATCTCTATTAATAAGAGCACTTTTTATTTAAATACGTCCTCCAATTTGGCCCACCCTGTGCATGAAAAGCACTGGTAAAGTCGAGGGTAAAGATAAACATTTACTTACAGAACATATTCGTTTATAGTATTTCTTATAATTATAGGTTTTTTCTAAAAGAACTTCAAAAAAATAATTGATAGATAATAATTTACAGCAACCTGTACCTGATACCTAGATACAAATGAGTAATGGTTGGTATTAGTTTTAATAATATGACAATCCTAAGTGTTATGTCTATTCAATACTACCAATAATATTGAATTAACAATGATTTCATATTCTTCTCTTTTTTTCAATGTTTACCTTACCAATTTTGTTATCTGAAGTTCTATACTCCATATCTCAGAAACGAAGCAATAATGGACAAACGTGTCTAAGGTAAAACATATTTGTTTTGACTCTTCTGGAAGTTTATAGGTATAGTTATGGGATTCCCTGTATATGAGAATTGAAATGCCAACGTCCTTTTTGTTTACCTCAGCAGTGTTGCTATCACTAAGGAACTATAAATTATTTGTGTTAGAATTTACTAGGTTTACAATGATTTACATGACTACTGAATTATTTGGAGAAAAAATTAGACTATTATTATTTCTAATTTAAGAAACAACCATAATGCAGTATAATCATTTTTATTATAGAAGAAAATACTTAATTAATGCTGTAATACCGCTTACCTGTTTTGGTTACATCAACCAAAATGGTACTGCGTATTGTTCTTTACGGATTTTGTCCATTTTGCGGTACCTCTACAACTTAAGGTATATTTCCCGTTAGGACCTAAATCCACGTTTGGCTAATTATGGAAAATAGATAAATAGTCCCCGAGATATCTGAAGATGATACTGAACAGAAAACGGTAAATGTCCGTTAGCCCGTGCGTCGGGTGCCATAAAGCACCAACCAACCTCCCATAAAAGCTGATACGTTTGTTGTAAAGAGACGGTGACATGCATGCATATTCTCTCTATCCGCGAACGGTACTCGGTCTTTTAATCTAAAATTTATTCGGATTTTATTGGGAAGGATTTCGATCGGCCGTTTAAAAAAAAAATGGTCGAACCATTTATAGATCAAAGGCGCGCCCGGTTTATTAATGCCGTTTTCCACCACGCAGTTCCAAACTGCGATTTATAGAGTTGCTTGTAATTTTTTAGACTTATTATTAGTTGCTCGATTAAAAAGTTCCGATTTCTTAATCGTCATGCACCTTTCGTGTTCTTGGTACCACACTGTCTTGAGCATTGCTTGTTAGTTTTTTGATGTATCGAGCCTGAAACGGCATATGCATAATTAAGCCGATACGATCTGTCCTATTTTTTGTGATATAAATGCTAAAGCTATCTAATTTCACCAGCCGGTACGCGCAAAAAGCATGTCTCTGAAAGAAGATAGTTTAAAGTACCAGACATTCACTCCGATGGTTCTCGAGATATTTATTAGCGTCTTAGAGGTTGTAATAACATTTCATCACGCGTACTACCATTGTGATTACGGAATATTACAAATTTTCCCTGCTACACGGATAACGCGATAATCCGAGTCGTGAAATCATCAGTTACGTTCGAAGGTATTGTTTGTCTTAAAATTGCACCTATCAATTGCATATTTCAATTTATATTAGCCTTTGTGCTGGTTCGCATTGTTGCCACGATCACCGCAGGATGTCGCCTTCATTACAACCGAAAACGGAGATGAAGGAAAATACGGAAAGAATTAATCAAGATGATTAAACCTAAAGTGTACTGGACTTTCGTATTACGTACCGTTGTTGTTGTCTAATTGCGCCAACATTTATACAATTACCCATTCGATTTGCCTTCAATACCAATCTCCGTCGTAAACTTCCAAGTAATAATTGGAATCTATTGCATTACCTTCTTACGGGAAGGTTTACGCTAAATTTGGACATTATGCTGTTTTACAGCTTAATAGACTATCTTAAAGAGTAAGAAAATTATCCAATAAGAGTATTCAGCTTATTAGAGAAATGCAAATAACATTACGAAATCTGCTGTGCTAAATAATAGTTCTGAGTGTAAATAAACTTTGCTCCCTAAAAAAAAAACAAAAACAAAGTTGTCCTCTTTCCTTAGGTTAGCACGAAATGAATTTCTCAACACCCTGTATGTTTTTCTTAGAGTCTCTTTAATATTATTGTCATTAATGTACTCTACGAGTTACTAAAAGGCTAACATTGGTTTATTTGGCTACATTTTAGTATAAATGACACTTGTCTTGAAACCCCTGTAACTTTTTCCTATAATTCATTAAATACAAAACTGGGAAGGAAATACGTCACGAGATGGGACTGGCATATCCATATACTTTTTGTAATCCAAGGAAATTTATTTGCTCTTTATTTAGGTTCTTGTTTAAGAACTTTGTTAAGAAGATTATAATTAGGCATAAAATTCAATGTTCTTTTGCAACATAACTAATAAAATCGACAATTTTTAGGGTTGACATACATTTTCCAGTCCAACAGCCCATAAATTTGCAATTCTTGTTTGGGAATACGTATTTCACTGCGTCCAAAAGATAACACACGCATAATTGAAGGATCAATACCACATGAGATTGGAGTTTATAAAGAACACTAGCATCACATGACATTAATTTAAGATTTGAAAGCAAAAGGTCGGCTCAAATTAAATTTTGACATGAAAATTTGTCACGTCTGGAAATTTTTTCTTTTCCAAGAGGGAATTGACTGGACAGTCATGCATACAGGTGTGGTAAAACTAAAGTTGACCATAGAAAAACCGTGTAACTGACCGAGAAATATAGATACAGAATTACAGATAGAGACAGAATTGCTAATTAGATAGAGATAGAATTGCTTACTTTTGAGCCATTTTACGTCTGTTGGGACCACATTGGATGCTGAATTTGGCTCATTCGTGGTCAATCTGTGCCAAATTGTATTCTTTCGTCTCAAAACCGGCAAAGATCGATTCCGCTGATGTTCTAGTATGCATATTTGTTACTTTTCAGCCATTCTACGTCTGTTGGGACCACATTCGATGCTGAATTTGGCTCATTCGTGGTCAGTCTCTGCCAAATTGTATTATTTCTTCTCAAAACCGGCATAAATCGATTCCGCTGATGTTCTAGTCTGCATATTTGTTACTTTTGAGTCATTCTACGTCTGTTGGGACTACATTGGTCGCTGGATTTCACTCGTTCGTGGTCAATCTGTGCCAAATTGTATTCTTTCGTCTCAAAACCGGCAAAGATCGATTCCGCTGATGTTCTAGTATGCATATTTGTTGTTATGCGCAAAACAAAGACAGAAAAGCTAATAAAATATCTAGTAGGCAAAAACTTTGACGCTTATCTGAATTCGTCCACTGGATTAGTTATATTATTTTGTTATTAGCCTAAATAAATGTGCACATAAATCGATATAAACACGGGGCATTTATCGCAAATACATTTTCAAAATGAATGGAAATGAATCGAATGTTCTAGTCACTAAATTGTTGAGACGTGTGACAACATCGCATCAACATTTCTCCCTACTTTGACTTTTTTTAGGTTTTCTGTCTTTGTCTCGCGCATGCAATTATCAATGTTTTTTATGTCAGTTACATGGTTTTCCTATGGACAGTTTTCATTTTACCTGTGTTATGGGTTGTAAAACTTGAATTTATCATCATACAAATACAAGTAACTATCAGTATATGTATATGTTTTAATTGAATATTTGGCATATTCTGCTTGTAATATTAGCGTTTTTGCAAAATCCGAAGCTTTTCTATACTTTTTGCATTTTCTACATTTTACAAAAATTTACTGAATCAATGGAAAAAGTTACTCTGCAATAATAAAATCAAAGTTGCATATGCGGAAAATCAAACAAAAACCGAATGACGTAACAATGTTATCGACAGGTGGGAAACGGTTTTGAATGTGACAAATAAAGAAGCACGCGCCACATTCAAAACCTGTCGATTACGTGGTTACGTCATTCTGTTTGTTTGATTTTCAGTCTATATGAGCAAAAATTCAATAACTTTTTTTTGCCAAAAAACCATTTGTGTGATATGTTTGTAGTAATGTAGTCCAAAATTGAGTATTTTTTATATAACTGCAATTAACTCGAAAACGGCTAGAGTTAACTCTAACAAAAAACCAATTTTTATTTATTTTTTCAAAAAAGGAGTTATTTCTTAAAAAAAATATAATTTGAGGGAAATACAGGGTTGGTTACGGAATTTAAAATACAATAATTTAACGTTTTTTTTTTAATAATCCATTACTTTCAAGGTATCCGAGAAAATATGACATACTACAAGGTTTGATTGTTTCTGAACTTAAACAATTTTTTATTGCAAACTACTTCTACAACATGTTTGAGTAAAATTTTAAATAGCATCCTCCATTTTTCAAAGTAGATTATGAATGAAGGCACTTTATGAGCTTATTGGAATTTAGTAAGAAACCATGGGCGGATCTATGTTTATATGAAGTTTTTTTAGAGAGTAAGTAGTTTAATTAGCAAACTAATTTTCTAAAGAACCTTATTAGGTTGTTAGGTGTTACGACTCAAGACGTGTTTGTGACACTTTATGAAGTCGTAATCACCTGTCAAATGTCAAATGGCGTTGCAGAGCACATCCCTCTGAGCGTCATCACGAACGACTGCATTCAATAACAACGACCAAGGTGACTGACTATGACGTCAAAATTTTGCCGCAGTAGAATTGTACATAAAACACAAAAAACGAGAATGACGTAATTGCCATTAACACTGTAAATACCTTAGTAATTAATCAACATCTTGGAATGCTTAATCGTAAGTTGTATGTGCGCTAAGACTCCAAATAACTCCACCATTTACACATCTAGTTTAGAAAGCGTCAGTTGAATTTTAGAAACCATAAGACGGATTTAAAAAATATCACTTGTATTTCAGAAAAGGTACTTTCAATTTTAGAATAATAACTTTGATTTTCGAAATTGCAATTTGTATTTCAGATTAGTCACTTGTATTATAGAAAAGAGCAGTTGGATTTTAGACGTGGACATTTGTAATTTGGAAAATTAAAGTTGAGCAAAAAAGTAAATTGTTTAACGAATATTTTTAATAACATTGTGGTTTAAGCAGTTCAATGAAAAATCCATTTATCTCGAAAACCGTTTATTTTATCGAAATAAAGGAAGAGTACAATTTTTCGATAAAAATGTCAAGAGTATCCATTAATGGCATTTGCAGCTGAAAATAATGACAGCTGTCAAAGTTTAAGCAAATTGTGTCTTAGGAACAGTTAGTTCCTACCTTTCGAAGACGAGATACCTGGTTTCCATGTCAAATAGGTCTCTTTCGATAAAATATTAAACCCAATAATCATTACAATATACAAAGTGTTTCAAAAGTTACGGCCAAAAACGTTAATTGGAAGGCAGTTCTTTGGGGCTCAATATTTCCCATAAGAGTGACTTAAAAAAAAAATTATATGATCAAATCGAATTATTTTGACCTTCCCTGCATGCCCCCGAGAGATTGTCATATAGTTATGGGACACCCTGTATATTTTATATAAGTTAATACTCTCGATGGGCGGGTTTTTTTGCTTAAAGTGATATTAAAAAAAAAACAATAAACTAATAACCACATAGAAACACAAAAAAATCTGAAATTGAAATAACGCTTTCTAAAATACAAGTGACCTTTTCTGAAATACAAGTGACGAATGTGAAATACAACTTACGTTTTCTAAAACCAAATTTACGATAATGAAATAGAAGTTATAGATTCTGAAATCCAACTTATATTTTTAAAATCCAAGTGATATTTTCTAAACTAGATGTGTAAATGGTGTAGTTTTAAATTGAAAAAAAAAACTTGCAAATCTATTTCGTGAAAAAGGTCTACCTTTTTTATATTTCGTCTTCGAAGAAAAACGTGTGTAAACGCTAATTCAGACTGCAACTTTATGTAATCTATTCAGAAGAAAAAGAAGATTTCTTTATTAGAATTCAATGGGTGACAGTTAAAATTGGTAACCTGGACTTAGTGATGCGCATAAGTAAAAGTAGCGAAAAAAAATCGACAGAAAAAGTGCGAGTGTTCTTCTCCAATCTCCAATCCAATAAAGCAGCAATAAACTAATCTACGAGAGAAGAAACGGAGGCTGAAAATTGCCGGACATCAATCTAGAAGCAATCAACCCATCACGGCGCGCATTCTTCTGGCAATCAAATCCGGCGTATTACCGGAAAAAGAAAGATTCGTTTTACGATGTTAGAAGTAACATATTACTGCACGCCGTGGTTTATAGCCCCGCTTTGTTCCTTATCTCTTTATGGGTAGAGCTCGAATCAGCTAAGAAAAGGCCACGGCCGTCATCAAACGATGATGTCACGATCTCTGTACGTCTCGCTTTAAATATTGCTGCCTTCGTTACTTTCCAAGTTGATGCAGCGAGTCAATGGCGTGCTATTCTCTGCTCAGTGAAATGAAATTTAATTAACGTAAATAGGTGTAGTTTTTGCTTTTTCATTTCATAAATTGTATTAAAACAGGATAGGTAAGTAGGTTTTATAAAACAAACCAAATACATATACATACATAATATTGACGCTTTGAGAACAAAATTGGCCTAGGTCTCTGGTCCCATTTCTTTAAATATTAATTTAAAAAATAAACAAGAAAACAAGCAAAGGGTAAATTAAAAAAACATACAGTGTGTTTCGGTTAAAAAGATCTGTGCAAATTATTTTTCTGCTGTAGCTGCAGGGTGATGATTGATGAAGAATATTAAATACCAATTAGTTTAAATCCAAATTATATAACTTAACTTAGGGCAATGTTAACCACAAAAAAACATTGTCTTGGGGCAATTAATCAATTATTGGAAGATAAAAATAGGCAGCTGGTTTCTTTTTTCAATTATTCTTAATTTGAAGGTCCTACAGTGCAGCTAGACCTTGAAAATGAAGTCTCAAAGTAACTTTCAGCTTGCCTTTGCATCGTTTTTGATATACAGGGTTTCATGAAGAAGAGGTAATATTTAAAATTTGTTATCTTTGTTAAATTTAATAATCATATATTTTTATAAATTTGATAATTTTGTTTATTTATAAATACATATACATATACAAATTACGAATTCATAACATAAAACAAAAATCCAAAACTTAGTCTAGGAGTGAGCATCCTAATTCTTCTTCGGATAAACTGGCATCACATTCATCATCATCACCAGAATCTTCATCGCTATCATCAGATGAACCAGTGTTAACAGTAAAAATAAGCTGGTCCACTGTATCATCAAAAATATGCTCTTTTTTTATGAGCTCCTCTTCATACTTTTTTACATGCTGGCAAATGTCAAACCACTCTTTTTCAGACACCTCTTGAAATTTTTGTTTTGTTAAAGCTTCGGTATCAGACAATTTAAAAGTGGTATTATGAGCTGCTACCCAATTTTTAACCAAAGCCCAAATTTTTTCTATTCGGTTTAATTCTGGATGGTAGGGTGGTAAACGCAACACAAGATGCCCATGTTGTTCTAACAGCCTATCTAAGTTATATTGTGGAGGAAATCTAAATTTATTTTCTTGTATGATTTGATACAGCTCTGGCTTTGTTAAATGAGGATCTGCTGGGATTCCTTTTTCCACTAGCCAACTTAACATATCTCCTTTTTTAGTAGCCGTTGTAATATTTTTGTTAACAGTAACATTGTGGTAGGCTGCATTGTCTATAATAAGGACTGAGCGGTCAGGTAAATTAGGAAGCAATTGCTTTTTTACCCAAGTCATGAAATTCTCATGGTTCATATCATCATGATAATCTCCTGTTTTTAAACCTAAAAAAAAAAAAAAAAAATCATAGTACAAACATTATGTGTCTTATATGATGTGTAAAATGTGGTTAAACTTATTAATTACTTGTTATATAAACTTATTTTATTTAAGCAGGAGGAAGTACTTAAGTAGGTTTGAGGTGTACATAAATATTACCTGACTTAAATATAAGCAATCCATTTTCAATAAATCCTTTTTCTCCACCTGCGTGCACTATTATAAGGCGTTGTCCTTTAGAAATTGGTTTTTGTAAGCCTTTAAAACTTTCATCATACCATCCTTTGTCATGAATATGACTACTGTGAATGTATGTCTCATCTGTATATACAATATTGCGACCTTCTGAGCGGTATTGCACCAATTTTTTTAAAAAATTTATTCGTTTTAAGCGAATGTCATATGATTCACACAAGAATTTTCTTTTGTCTGGTGTCTTCTGCCACCTACAAAAGATAAAGTTATTTTGATGTACATGATTGCCAAGATGTAAAACATACTTAAATCCAATGTTCTTAAGCAATCGCCCTAAGCTGCTTACACTAATGGATTCAGTCAAGATTTGCTGGTCAATAATTTTTTGCAAAATACCTGTAAAGATAAAAAATAATCCCATTTTAGTCTAAATTTTGTTGTTTTAAATTTTCAATTAACACATTATCAAGGTTTATACATATAGCAAACTAGGCTTACATTTAATTGTAAAAAACATGGTAAGTTCTGCTAGAAAAACTCTGAAGACTCTGTAGGTATACCTAATGTATTATAAACTTACCTTTTAATGTTGGAAGTTTTTTCTCAAGAATATAGAAATCATAAATAATTTCTCTGATTCTTTTGATTTCATCAGGTTTGATGTTATCCAATTTTAATTTTTTAATCTGTCCCTTCTTTGTAGGAGTGTGAAATGATGAGCTTGGCCCTCCCCATTCAACATGTAGTGCTTCTCTAGATATCTTCTGCACAGTAGATCTAGACACCCCTGTAGCTGCTATAGTTCTCTCTCTAAAATGATATTTATTATATTATTCAACGTTTTCGTCGTTTTTAATCAAAGACAATACCTGTAGTTATTCAAAGGAATGGAAACTCCTTCTGCCTCCTTCTTCATAAATTCTAAGACGTTACTTACAATTTCACGCCCTTGGCTGTGTATCACAACACCTTTCTTCCCAATCTTTTTTGGAGACATTGTGACAAATTAACGATTTTTACTTATAACACGTGAACTCAAACTGGGACCATCAACAATACAACCAAAACACCAGACTAAAACGGAAACTAACCTAACCTAATTTTTAAACTCAACCTGTCCGCCACTACATTTTTTTAAACTTGGCAACATCGTTTAGAGTGCCGGCTAGTAAAAGCATGTAAAAGGGTCCATCTGTCCCTGGCCGCACCCGCATTTGTTTTAATTGTGCCCAAGTAAAAAACCGTACTACGTTGCCAAGTGGCTTTTTGACCGCTTAAGAATTTATTTTCGGGAATATTTTAATAGGACGCCTCTGATTATATCTAATGCGACGGCAACTGTAGAAGGAGAAAGAAATAGTTTTAAAAACTGCGTCATTGATGATGCGGTGGCCTTTTCTCATCTGAATCGAGCTCTATTAGTTTCGAGAATGAATCGTCTTCGAGGTTCTCGTTTTGCAATCCGAGGATTTAATAAAGGCGCAAAGTTATTTATGTGCGGGGTTTCGTTGAAATTTCCAATAAAAAAATCCGTTGATTAGCGCCAATAATTTTTATATCCCTACTGTCTGAAGCTCAGGTTGAAGATTAGGGTTCACTTTGACTCAAGTAAACATCATCAAGGCTCTGCATCCAATAACAGAAGTAATGGAATCGTCAATATGGTGGCGGCACCTTTGTGGCCAAGTTCTTGTACCATTTTTTCCCCACTGTAATGAGTTTAGCTAGGACTATAAAAATGTTTGCAAACGCCACAAACAATTAAAAACCTTAGAAGGATCCGACTGTCAAGCCCTCGGGACCCGTAAAAACGACCGTGTGACGTACAGAATGTGGATCAGTTTTTTACGCCCAAGTTTATAAAAGAAGATGGTACCACCATGACACACTTCCAGCCAATCATCTTCTAGTTTGTAAAGAGTACTTTCCTCATAGTTGACCCTGTAATGACCAGGTTAGTTACTGTAGCAGCTTCATTACATCCATTTTAATCAGTGACAACAACATTATGTTTCAGTTAAGTAGTTTGTTATATACTTTGGGTTGCGTGTGCTAATTAGACCGTCGTAATTAAATCCTCACTTGCTAACGCTACTGCCGACCGTTATAATCAAGATGGATGCTGTCAGGAAATTAAGTGAATTTGCGAGTTACGTCCAGCAGCTTGAGTAATTGTTTTAGTTTTATTTATATTATTATGCGGATGATAACAAGGTATCAGTTTTTTGGTATCTTCCTGTATTGAAAATGAGTAATTAGAAAGGTGGTCAATATTTAGTAATTTCCTAGTTGTCAATCTTGTTACGTGTGATTTGTTGTTGAAATGATGACAGATTTGACAATTTGTTTTAATAGAGTCGGTAGTCACGGTGTTACAAATAAGATGACACAAGACTTAATAAGTGACAGTTGCGTAAATCTCAGTACCACTCAGCTCAGTGGTTATTGGCGTTTCAAGATAAGAGAGTCACGCCCTCTGGTAATCAATTTTGGAAAAGGTTTCGGGCATCTTAGCCGTCTATTTACGTAGTAGTAGTATAGCAACTTTTTAGTAGTATAGTAACTTTATTTCAAGATTGTTATAAACAACGTATACAACAAAATGAAATTGCGTCAGCAAAAGAAAGACTACTTAGGTATATTATTATACTTGTGATAGAGTATACTCGTTCAATACAGGAGAGTTCAACCTTTACATGTTTAGGTAATCGTCGAGATGATAGGATTCCAATTGGATTAATAACTTTTTTAGCTCCCTTTTAAATTTTTGGTTACTCACAATTGTTTTAATATCCATAGGTAACTTATTGAAGAGCTTTATACACATACAGGTGTGGTAAATCCAAAAGCGATCATAGGAAAACCGTGTAACTGACAGAGAAACGTAGATAATTGCATGCGTGGGACAAAGACAGAAAACGAAAAAAATACCAAGTAGGCCATATTTTCAGTACGCTGTTGCCAAAATCCAATACCGTCGACAAAATTAATTTTGTTCTGGGATTATGCACCGCCCTCTGTACAAGAAAGCCAAGAAGGTGCATGCCAAAAATTCCAATATGGCCGAAATATGGGATTGACAGTTTGCATTTGTTTGTATTGTGGAAATTGAGTTTTTGGATGATTAAATTAATTTTTAAAGTTTAAAGTCAAGACTTGGGATTACTTGCCAAAGTAATTTTTGTTTGCTATTATATATTATTGTTTATATGTTTGTTGTTCTAGTGAAAGTGTAGTTTGTGTTCATTTTATTGTGTTATCACTATTGTTATTGTTCCTTCATTGTTCTATAATTTGTTGTTGGTTTTTTAACTTAAATTCTATTGCCTCTACAATATGCCGTCACACTTGTTGTTTGCCAAATTGTAAAAGCAATTTGGAGAAAGGCCCAAAAGTGTCCTTTCCTTTCCAAAAGACCCTGCTCGAACCCAACAGTGGTTGAAAGCTTTGAACTGGAATGATTTTACTCCAACACAATACTCAGTGGTAAGTACAATATGCTTTCTCATTCAGTAAACTTATTGCCTCTTACATACATAAGTGAGTTAAATTTTGAGGCCGCCTGCATTTTGAGAGCAACAAAGGTTTACTCTGAAGAAACAGGACAGCTTTTAGAAGTTTCATTGGCACATTTACATTTTAAAAGAAAGGTCTTGGTAATAATATAAAACCCATTTACCACTTTTGCTTACCTAGATTCAAGGATTTCCAAATTTTCTTTGATTGAGCAGTTTTTACATTAGTTTGTTGTACTTTCCAAGACAAAGGGTTCTAACCAAACTTGCTTTGGCTGGACTTTATTGGATATAAAAAGCCATATCTATACATATCTGGATCAGGAATGAAGCGTTCTTTGATTTTTCACTCACAACTTCTAATCAACTACACGAAAAAATAAAAAAAAAACATATTTTCTACTGCATCTCCATAGGTTTGTGTACAAAAAAAAATCCGATAACGCCGCCATTAAAATGACATTCTAGGCTTTCTTGTAAAGAAGGCGGTGGATTATGCGATAGAAAACATTATAAATCTAGATCTCCATTTTAAATAGGAGGCCATGAAGACACAAAATTTGACATTTGATTAAAAGCTATTTGGTAGAATCCGCCGCCGGAGGGAGCCACTTTATTTTTTTCTAAAAATCACATGACCTCATGATTACAAAATTATACGCAGGCCACGTCATTTTTAGATCACCCCACATGTTTACCCGTTGCCCGACAACCGCCTATACAGTGCAGGCCAAAAGTTTAAATTTTCTCATTTTTGTTCGTGTTTTACGACGAAAGGGCTCAAGTTAGAGATCTGAAAAAAATACAGAAAACTAGTCCGTGATAGGTACTACAACTTTCATTATTACGATTTTTCAATAAAATTAACCGTACAGCCGCAAAAAAATCAAAACCATTTTCCCATGTTAATCTCCTATGTCCAGGGTGCTCTTGGACACCTGGTATACAGAGCGTATACTGTCATTAGTCTCATTGACCTGAAAGTGTTTCTACATGATTGCCGATAATCAATTTTTTTAATTATTCTCATAACTCGGTTTTGAGCAATAAAAATGTTCTGAACACTACCATCTCGGCCCCAGAACATAATACCATACTTCAGTCTGGATTCAAAATTGGCGCTATACAGAATTTTTAGACATTGCGCACTTAGATATTTACCAGTGATTCGTATTCCGTAGCAGATAGTTCCCAAAGTTTTCAAGAGTTTATCCAAATGAAAAGACCAGTCAAGGTTCTCATCCAGATAAACCCCTAGGAACCTCGTGTTTTCAGATACTGTTATGTCTTTTCCGACAATCGGGAGTCCTTCCAGTTTACCAAAGTTTGATTGTTTCGTCCTGAACAGGACTAAATCAGTTTTCTCTGCGTTCAAAATTAAGCCGTTATCAGCAAACCATGCTTCAATTTTAGACGTTAAATATAAATATTGACTATTGCTTACTAGGTTCAAACTATGTATTTTTGTCTCCAATCAACAAGTTGGTGTCATCGGCATAGTTAAAAATAGTTTGCCATGGTTCATCTGCTACCGAATACAAGTCGTTTATGAAGATTACAAAGAGGATTGGCCCTATAATGCTACCTTGTGCTATTCCATAATCGTTCGAAAGAGTCCCTGACCTACCAGATTGACCATCTTTAGTGACAGCCACTATTTGCAAGTATGACCTTACCCACTCCAATGGTTGCCCCCTTATCCCATATTTTTCCATTTTATTTAATAAGATTTCTCGATGTAGACAGTCATAGGCCTTCGAAAGATCTAGGAATATTCCAAGTGCGGCCTCTCTATTTTCAAAGTGCTTAATGATTGATTGTATAAATTGATATAATGTCGTTTGTGTTGATTTTCCCTTTATAAATCCGTGCTGGTTTTTGTTAATTAGATTACAGTGGTTCATAAATTCTATAATTCTTTTACACATTGCCAGTTCAAAAAGTTTGGAAAATCCTGGCAAAAAGCTTATAGATCTATAGCTATTCATTATTTCTGGATCACCCTTTTTATACAATGGTTTAACAAGAACAGTTTTTAGTTGATCTGGAAACACACCAGATTTAAAAGAATTGTTAATTATAAAACACAGTACATCTTTTAATTCGCATATGGAAAGTTTTATTAAGCTGGTTGGTATTTCGTCAAACCCACTACTGTGTTTATTCTTAATTTCGTGCGCAAGTTCACAGACTTCTTCCGGCGTAAGTGGTTTTAAAAACATTGACTTATCATTAAATGGGATTTCACATTTATAAGAATTCGTATCTACTTTTGGAACTATATTTGGTATGCTGTTTACTAAGAAACTATTAAAATTATTGGCTATGGCTTTAGCATTTCCGTTCAACTGTATGTCACGACGATCACTAATTTTTCCTGAGATTTCTTTAGTTATCGTCCACATACATTTCATTTTGTTGTCCGATTTAGTAATCCTATTTTCATAATTTTTCCTTCTGACATTCTTTAAAAGCTCATCATCATTGATAATAGGTGTATTTTATTCAAGGCAGAAATGGTCCTGCAAGTTTCAAAATGTTCTTCAATTTAGTTCAATACAGATTCCTACACAATAATGGGGCCTTCCTCCATAACAGAAAGTTATAGTTTGCTATTTATACTTGGCTCTAAATTTAAGAACACACAAAAAAATATCATTAGTTGGTCATTTAATGGTCTAGATAAGTTAGAAAGTTTATTTAAAATTAAAACTTGTTAATGCCTTAATTGGCTACGTCCACATGGCGTGCCCAGAGCAAAATATGGCACAAGCCGGCAACTCCGCAAAAAATTGACGTTTGCGCTTTCAATTTGATATCCCGACATTTCAGCAAGGCTCTATAAACAATAGGGACGTTGCCCACTTTTTTTATTTCTTTTACTGATTAATTACCTATTCAAAGTTTTCTTCTATTTCTCACAAGACGTATCGAATTTATCAGCAAAACGCCGAATACGGGCCTAAGTGCAGTGTGACGTCACGAAGCACGTTTAGCGCTTGTGACGTTGATTGTTTTAGTCTGATTATTAATTCTTCTTTTGCTTCTTTCTTTCTCAATTATTATTGAAAGGAAAATGGTTTGTCATTACTTAATGGTGTTACAGTGCACAGTTCACCTTTTTAGGATCTTCGTAAGTGTAAGGAGGGTTCGATAGTATTTAGATTCGAGTCTGATCATTATAAACAATTGTTTTAATGCCTAAGAAACTTGTAGAACCCTTTCACAATTTTCAGGAAATTTTCAGGCTTCCGGTGGGTTTAAGAGGCTTCTGGCTATTATATTCGTTTTTTCTAAGGTTTAGGACACTTATAGACTTCTCTCACAATTTTGGGATCTGGTAGTATTTAGAGTACTAAGAAGTGCTACATGCTAATCACTCACATTTTCTATTCTAAGTCTCACTCTTCTTAAAAGATTTCTGAAAGATAGAAAGCTAAAAAATTACGTCTTTTAAGAAAGGCAAAAATTCCAACTATAGTTTGTGATTGGTGAAAAAAAAAACAGCAAAGAAACAAATTTCAGATTATAGAAAAGATTGTCTTTTAATAGTTGTGTGCAACATCTGGTGACATCTGTACTCAACTCTATGAGTTAGAAAGTACAGATGGCGTTCCAAAACGCGCAAACGTTCCGGTTTCGCCGTATTACGGCTCATCAGAGAGGCTATAGGGCTTGATAACCAAAGAACAAAACCTTCGTTCCAGTATAGTCAACTGGATGCCAGAAATGATAGTTGTGTGCAACATCATTGTCTTTTAAGTTACACAAGATGCTAACAGAGAAGAGTGCGAAATGTTCAAAAGCGCTTGCAGCAACTGCTTTTTGAGCGTTTTGAGGTCTGGCACGTGCACCTTCGGGGATGACTTTACACCTGGGTGAGTATTCTTGAAACGAGGGAAGAGAATTATCAAGAGAAAGACCTGTAGAATGTAACAGGAACCCGCCATTGTCAGCTTCTTCTGACACATTCTATCAACACTTCTCTTGAGAATTCCGTTCCCTGCTTTCAAGAATAGGCCCTCTGGAGGAGGTTTGGTCACTTTTGCTAGTTATCTATACAGGAAGTATGACTGAAAAGGGATTTAAAACGCAAGACTTTAGCAGGAAAACATGCAAGATGGTTTATGTGAACAAAACTGAATGGAAGTGATAAGAATGAATGGCGGGATAACCAAATGAATAAAGAGATGAATCAATTTTAAAAAATCAGAAAAACAGGGGGGAGAGAATGAGAGAGAATAAATGAATGTGAATATCTATGAGACAAGAAAAAAGTTTAAAAATCTAGTTACAGCCAGGAAAGGTAGATTTTAGAGACAGAGATATTGAGGAAGTATCGAAACAGACCAAGAGAGGGAAGACGGAAGGTTAAGGAATCTTAAGAATGATATAGAGGCTATTGAATGGGACAAACAAGTGTTAGAGGATGTAACGTGGCGGTGGATGAGGAAAATGAATGGGAGAAATATAATAGGGAAAACAGAAAACAGTGATGACAAGGACGATATGATGTGGAACTGAGAAATGAATAAATAAAAAATATGTGATAGGCAAGTCGAAGAGAAGAAACGAATGCGAGGATGATTGAGTCCTTTATATGAGGTTTATGTGGGAAAACTGGAAGATAGGGATGTTGAGTATTTATAGGGAGCATAAAACTGAGAAAAATTTCCAGAGTGTTTTAAAGGATCTTGAGAGTAGGATGGTTACTGAAACAGAGAGGGAGCTACGGGCTCATTATCTTGCTGATACTGAAGGACAGAGTTAGAAGTGTCAGGGATTGAAGAGACCCCGTGTGTCGTCTATTTTCCGAGCAGAAAGGACACTACACTCCGAAAGTTGAGGAATGTATGCTGATGACCAGTTTGTTGTGGTGGTTACTAATGGGTGTCTCAGACAATGAAACTGGCTAAGAAAATTAACGCAGATTTTTTAAAATCTAGTTTTTATTATGGTAATTTAACGGAAATTTTCAAAAAAATAGCTAAACAGGTCGATAACATAATGTATGAAAGAATGGTGATCGGTCCTGGTATAATTGAACGCTGCTTATTTAATCATAGACACGAACAATATCCGCAAGTGAGCGCGACCTAACGGGCCCCCGGGTGGTACCGAAGGGGGGACCCTGTCAAGGCCGCGTTTGAAGATGAGCTCCGGCAAGTGTACCACTAGTACCAAAGCGCTATAGTGGTGGGGCAATCGTCTTGTGCTGGCCGCTTTGCGGCTATTTTTAAAGCCTCGTTATCAGACTGCCTGTTTTTTTTCCATATATTTCAAGTACAGTATTCAAATTAATACGCTTAAGGCTGGGTGAATTTACCATAGTACAATAATTACACCCACGTAACCTTGACGGTCACAAACATGACTCTGGGCTTGATACGATTTTAATTACTACTGACATGATGTAGATAAAACCCTTCTTTCCTGGGTAATAACGGAGTGGCAGGTCGATAATTGAATTCTTACCGTAGTAACGATTTAGATCACGACATCCCGAGATGCAGGATTCAATTATTTTAAGCGATCGCGATTTTCGATAAGTAAATAATCCTTTCCCTTGGATTTTCAGCGGTAAATCGGTCATTGCTCAAGAGAAACATCCTTATGGGGGTGAAAGAAGATTTATAGCACACGATAAAACCTTGGGGATGGTTGTTTCTGAAATTACATTATACGTAGGCACCTATAAATGTAGTTGATTACAAATAATGGTGTAATAGTTTCGATATTGTGTTGAGGAGATTTGCAGGAATTAAAAGAACTTTCTGATTGTTACAGATATTGCAAAAATATTTCCAATCACTCCACCGGATATTAGTCTAGCATTAGCAGCCAACCCCACTAGATCTCTCACTTCCACAGCGGCCTTATTAGCCTTACAAAGGATAAAAGATCCTTCCATGTGAGTTTTTGGTTTTCAAACTCGTTTTGTGCAACCTATTCCAAGAGTATTTTTCAGATCTCTCACCATCACTCCCACCTTGTCGTCACCGAGCAAATCGAGCTCGAGTAACAACAACATCCCCATCAACAATAACAACATCTACGAAGACACGAAGCCCCTGCCCGAGGTGACGATACGAAGGCGGAAAATTCATCGGTGTGACGTGGCCGGATGTCATAAAGTCTACACCAAAAGCTCTCATTTGAAAGCGCACAAACGAACGCACACAGGTAAGGGACGAACTTTGCCTTCTTAGTTTGTGATTGGTCAAGAAAAAGCAGCTTTCAGCTTGTTTCACCAATCACAAACAGTTGAGCCAAAAAAGTGATTTCAGCATATGACTAACAAATTAAGTCATTAATTAGTTAGAGTTGTTTAAAGAGAAAAACTGAATGTCAAAAAGGATTAGTTGACGCTATCATTTTATTGCCTGGACACTTCTCTTCTTTCTTAAAGTAGCGGTACAGATAGTTCTCAAACTGACAACTGACTGGATTGAGCAATATTAAGCAGAACTTATGAGTGTGTCCGAAGATAGAGCTGAGTGACGAAGCTTTTAAAATAAATCCGAGGATTTTCTCCTATGGCAAGTGTAGCAAACAGAATGAAATTTACTTTAAATCAGTCAATTACAGTAGACACGACTGAGGTTATACAGGGTGGTCCAGTTTAAGGTGTCAATAATTCACCATTTGATAGCTAATCAAAAAATAAGTTGACTTGCATTATGTCATTTTTCTGAAAAACGTTTCCTAAGGAAGACACAGTCCTCCAAATTTCAATTTAAAAAATCGTTTTATAGTTTAAAACTGAACATCCAAGACTTGTGAAGGTCCAAATTTGTACTGAATAGTCTAAAAACTTTTTTACTACTAGGAATGGTCTTATGATTCGCTTTCTCAGACTGCGATCCTGGTTGAGTGTCTGAAACTGGCATTCAAGAACTAAAAAAAGTCCGGAAATCAAGACAAAGATTGTATTGTGCATGAAACTCATTTTTTACTACTAGAAATAGTATAAAAGTTGACTTTTAATGCTAGAACGGACCTTACTAGGACTAAAGAGAGTCCAAAAGTATATTTTCAAGACTTTAATTGGTGTACAACTCAATTTTCTGGACTGGACAACAAGTCTAGAAGTAAATTAAATTTTCGGACAATTGTATTTCTAAAAATTAGTTCTCAAGACTATTATTGTAGCATTTGGTACCAACATTTTTTACTTTTATTACTGAAGAAACTTGACTTTTGGAAATAGTCTTAAACTCGATTTTTCAGTCTTAAAAAGCACTAAAAACAGTCTGAATTTCTTAGAGATGCTACAATTTATTGCACCTATGAATGTAGAAGTCAATTTAATAGTGAAGAAGCTTGAAATAACTTTTTCAAGGTTATGGTCAGTGGACAAACTGGCTTTTAGGCCTGATAAGTCAAAAACTTTGTAAAGATAGTCTTGAAACTCGATTTGAGGCACTAAAAACTTTAAGGCTGTTTTTAGTTGTTTACACTAAAAACCGTCTAGTTTATTAAGAAATACCCGAATTTTTAGCACTGAGGTGTCTAGAAGTCGATTTAATAGTGACAAAGCTTGGAATGCCATTTTAAGTCTATGAAGAATGTAAAAATTGTTTTTTAAGTTTGCTATGTCAATAACTTGGTGAAGATAGTCTTGAAACTCGATTTCCAAGCTGAAAGCAGTTTTAAAGCACTAAAATTAGTCCAGAATTCGAAGAAAATGAAAAGCAAAGTAAAAAGCACGAAAAGTTAGTTTTCAAGGCAATTTTCATGAATCTAATGTCAATGTCCTGCATCTAAGACTATTTTCAAGACTAAAATATTGAAATTTGTCTTCAAATTATGAAAACTTACTTCAAATGCAAATTTTAAGCTTCTGATGTCACTTTCCATTAGTTTAAGTCAATTTTTAAGGTTTAAATGTATGAATTTGTAGTAACAAGTTATTAAAAAAGTAGTTTTTATGTCTACAAGTCAATTTTCAGTATTAAAGTCTCTCGATTTGCATGAAAAGTCAATTTTCAAAACTAAAGTCTTTTAGTTTGTCTGGAAACTATAAAAACTGGCTACAATAATATTTTTTAAACTTCTTAAGTGAATTTTCCGTTTCCAAGACAATTTTTAAGTTGGGTTGGGTTAGTTTTGGGTGTTTGACCGTAATAACGTGTAATAAAGTGCTTGTTCCAAATTTGATCAATATTGCTCCAACGGTCTGACAGTTATGACAAAAAAACGATTTTTTAAACAGAAATTTGAAGGACTCCTTAGGATTCCTTAGGAAGCACTTTTCAGGAAAATGACATAATGAATGTCAACTTATTTTTTAATTGGCTATGGATTGGTGAATTATTGACATTTAAAACTGGACCACCCTGTAGTTACTGTCTTAAGTTATTTGGAGGATAGTTCACAGACCTAAATGCGTACAGTTCCGAAAAACTGCAGCATTTTCAAGAAAGGAAACTTACCGGAAGTAATGAACAAATCCACTCAAATCGACTTGTTTTTAAGCAACTAAATAGACAAAAAGCCTTATAAAAAAAATGGCGTCAATAAAACTTCTAACAAGCTTCATAATTATTAACAAATTTATTTATGAATATAATAGATTGTCTATACAGTAAATATCGTAAATATCTGTAAATACAGGGTGGTCCAGTTTTAAATGTCAATAATTCACCATTCGATAGCCCATCAAAAAATAAGTTAACATACATTATGTCATTTTCCTGAAAAATGCTTCCTAAGGAAAATACAGTCCATACATGTTCAGTTTAAAAAATCGGTTTCTTGTCATAACTGTCAGACCGCTGGAGCAATTTTAATCAAATTTAGAACAAATTTATAAGAAATTAATTCTGATGTTAATGACGTTTGTCAAAACTGTCCAGTGGTGGTGGAAAGATGGTTTTCATTTTTCTGCCTTAATCAAAAAATTTCATTTTTTTTACTTTACTTGTTCAATTTGACAAAGTAAGTATCTCTTATAAAATTCTGATTTGAAACTTTGAGTTATTACGTTCAAAGACCCAAAACCAACTCAACCCAACTTAAAAATTGTCTTGAAAACGGTGAAAATTGACTTAAGAAGCTTAAAAAATTTTTTGTAGCCAGTTTTCATAGTTTCAGACAAATTGAAAGACTTTAGTTTTGAGAATTGACTTAGAAACCTGGGAATTTACTTTGAAACGGTGAAAATTGACTTGAGAGGCTTAAAAATTGTCTTTGTAACCAGTTTTCAGAGTTTTCAGACAAATTGAAAGACTTTAGCCTTCACAATTGACTTGAAAACTGTGAAAATTGACTTGAGAGACTTTAAAAACTTAACTTAAACTTGAGAACTTAAAAACTGTCTTTGTAGTCAGTCGTTATAGTTCTCAGATAAGTTGAAAAACTTTAGTAGGGAAAATTGACTTGTAGCATGAAAAACTACTTTATCTAGAATAGTGGCTCTGAACCAAAAAGTGACTCTGAACCAATGAAAAGTGACATCAGAAGCTTAAATTTTGCATTTGAAGTAAGTTTTCATAATTTGAAAATACATTTCAATATTTTAGTATTGAAAATAGTCTTAAATACAGGATATTGACATTAGATTCATGAACATTGACTTGAAGACTAACTTTTCGCGTAAATCGCGTTTTAGGGTTATCTTCACCAAGTTTTTGACATAGCAGAATTAAAAAACTATGTTTACATAGTCCATAGCCTTAAACATGCCATTTCAATTTGAATTTTGGAGGTCTGTGTCTTCCTTAGGAAGCGTTCTTCAGGAAAATGCCATAATGCATGTCAACTTATTTTTTGATGGGCTATCGATTGGTGAATTATTGACATTTAAAACTGGACCACCCTGTAGATTGTCTTAGTGAATTGGATTGAATTTCTAGTTCGACTGTTTTAGACACATTTTAAAAATGAAAATAATAGTTTTTGTTTACATAAATAAACCAAAGATCAATGCATAAATTGACTCTTTGTATAATTTTTTTATTGTATTTTTTGTTATATTTTCATATTGGGTTTTATTATTAAATTGTCAAATTTTCAATACAGGTGAGAAACCATATCAATGTTCCTGGGAGGGATGCACTTGGAAGTTTGCCAGGTCGGACGAGCTGACCAGGCATTATAGGAAACACACCGGCCAGAAACCGTTCAGTTGTAACTTGTGTCAGAGGTCGTTTAGTAGGTCCGATCATTTGTCGCTTCACATGAAGCGACATTGACGTTCAGCTGTTAGTTAAAAATTCTGTACAGTTTTAAATTTGTTTTTTATTCGCGGTTTCTTCCTAGTGTTTATTTACATTTATCAACTACAATCATCTGGTTACGTTAAAGTTGATAGTTAGAAAAGAATGAGATATCTTATAATGTGATACTTTGGTTTGGTTAGTGATAACTCATATTGTAAATGACAATCAGTCAACTGACGTGAAGGACGTCAGTACTATTGATCTGGAATTTGAAAATAATGTAACGCTCTCTAACAACTTTACAAAAAAAAAAACGAATCAAAAAAGTGACATTCCTATAATTTTTCTCACGAAAGAAGACGGTTCAAAGGTTATACAATTTTCCTCTGATACGGCGAATTAAAAATGTGAACGTACCTTTTAGATAGATTCGATATGATTATTGCCGGTTGCCAGCCAAGATTTCTGGGGGTTTTCTTTTGAAAAAATCCAAGTTTCATCCATAAACACTAGATTGGATGTACCACTTAAGGAATATGCCATTGACTTCCTTAGAAATTTCGTCCGTAGTAAAGCAATATTTGATTTTTCAATTAAAAACCTTCTGTTTCCATCGTTTTTGTATCTGAAACCTAGTACAGGCAATAAACGATGCAAAGAAGAGTTGCTTATGTCAATTATGCTTTTCTCTTTCAACACAAATTATTTAAAGTTGACACTGTAATGAGCTTTTCCAAAAAAAAGATAATTATTTTTAAGGAATCCTGTTTAATAAGGAGAGATTTATTACTTTCAAAATACATCTGGGGGCCTATTCTTGAAAGCAGTGAATGGAATTCTCAAGAGAAGTGTTGATAGAATGTGACAGAAGATGCTGACAATGGCGGTTCCTGTCACATTCTATAGGTCTCTTGATAATTCATTTCCCTTGTTTCAAGAATACGCACCCTGATAGATAGTGTCACGAATATCACATTTACTCTTTCAGGCAAATTAGAAGTTTTGGTTTTTTGTCTGGGTCATTGTTTCCGAGAGATTTCAGAACATTATTGTTATTATCAAAGCGTTTTTGCACTCTGGTGATGGTAGTTACACTTATATTTAATGCTGCAACCACTCTCTGTAACAAAAAAGCAAAACGACCTTTAATATTACACTTCTTATATTTTATTTAAGTGTACCTACCTTCTGCACTAACGAGAAATCAAATAAGAGGGCCCCCCATTGCTTTTTTCTTCTTGAAAATATTTCAGTAAAGAAAATACTAAAGCTTGAGATTGGGAGTTCAGCCCCTCATACTAGCTGGTTTGCAAAACTTCTCAATAGTGATATAGATGATATATCAAGAAATGTTTTTAAAAAGACAATTTTAATTGTTTAAAAGATGTGCAGGGTGTATCTTACGAATGAAATGGATTATGACCATTCTGCTGAGGCCATGTTAAATTTCACAAAAACGTAACACACAGTCGCGAAAACCGCAACCTCGTATCTTTAAAAATAAGTCAGATACCCTACAAAAGTGTCACCCTGTACATATCAGGATGAAACTTTCTTTGATTGTTTACTCCCAACTTAAAATCCACTACAATGAATATTAAGAAAAAAACATATTTTTCACTGCATCTGCGTTTGTGTATAAAACGAAAACCGTATACTCAGCTATTTAAAGGTGGAATTTAGGTTTTCTAGTATAGAGGGCGGTGAACCACTTCATCCAATGAGACTATAATGAATGATCAATATGTTAGGATCAACTGTCAGATCACATGACGTGCTACTGACTGACATTTGCAAAGTTTCTCTTCATCCTTATCTAACCCCTTGATTTGTTTGATAATGGTTCTCTCTTTTTAAGATTGATTTCCTTTAAAATTTTGAATATTCTTTATGAGGTCATAACTGGAAAAATGTGTATTTTAAATGTAGAAAAAGTCTAAAATAATTATTCATAATTTCAAAAAAGTATCTCTTTTCCAGAGATCTATCAAACTTTATAAACTTTTTTTTCTTTTTCTTATTTTCCTTCTTCCACATCTGCATAACTTCTTGCTTGCATGACTACCAAGTATCACGAGACTTAAAAGACGTTTCGCTTGTCATAAGTTTTTAAGGGAAGAATGAGAACCGCACCTGATGCGAAGGATATCAAGATGATCAGGTGCGCTCCCGATGCTAAACCGACACGTTCGATAGAGTGATTTATTCCTGCGTTATCGGTCGGACGGATCGTGACTGCGATTTTTTTGGTCTCCAAAGGGAAAATCACGGTTTTGTGTGCTGTTTAAAAAACGGAGGCACTTCAATCCCGTGTGCGGTAGCTCGTGTGTGTCTCGCGTTCGATTCGTATCGTCCTGTTTTTAACTTGATTCCAAATGTTCAGATAAATCACGATCCGTGCCGGATGATGTGTATGTTGATGAGTGTTTTCTCAAATTCCTCCAGTTCATGTACGTGGAAGATTCCGCTTTTTTTTTGTAAAAATTACTAGTTTAATCATTGGATTAGAAATTGTAAAATTACATTGATTTCGTGAACATTCCTAGTTAATTATCGTTAATGTAAATTACTTTTAAGATGTCGGAACACGGTGCCAGTAGAGATGTGAAACATACGTTGTAAAAATTGTACTATTAGTTTAACTTTAAAATCAGTTTAGCTTGTAGTAGCGTATTGTTAAGGGAGTCAAATTGAAAAGCAAAAACAACAATCATCAAAGTCTTCCATTTTGTTTTTTTGTAAATAATTAAATATGTGATAAAATTGTAAGCTAAAGTGCAATTATTCTATGTAAATTATAATATTTGAAACGAATTCAATTAATAATAAGGGTGCTTCGTATAACAATATGTAAATAGTAGAAGAAAAAACAATTGCCAGTAACCGGGCCAGTATATTTAGATACTTTTACCTGTATTAATGTAAACTATTTTTAAACTTGTTTTTAGTTAAGAAAATCCCCATTCAATACAGGATGTTACGACATTGAACACTATAAATTCCACTTTTAAGATCTCTGTTAGTTTCCTATGTTAATCTGTATACTTATTTACAAATTTCATCATTCATATCTGTAGTTTGCGTGGTGTATCATCCTGTATTAACACTTCATAGTGTTGACGTTTTAGCTTTTAAAATTCTATTATAAAAACTGTAATAAGTAGGTTTTATATGAGTCACTTTTTTATAGAAAAAAAAACTATATTTTTACGTTACTGTAAGATTAAGAGCAAATTTATAATATATTTATAAAAAATGTTAATTTCTAGTTGTTCAAATAAATTTTGTGGAAGGGTTCCATAACGCTTATTCTTTCATTTAAAATGGTTTCCTATTGGGGTATCGAGTTAAGATAGCCAAGACATAATCATCAAAAGTCATCTACCAAAATCATCATTATCCAATAAATGTAGCTTCAGGGGGTCCACCGAAACAAGCAAATTTAATGGTTTGTTATATGGTGCCGTCCTTGAAAGTAAAGAAATTATGGTTACGTAGTAACGCTCTCAAATTTTCTGTAAAGAAAAAATTTTGATTACGTGGCACCACTCTTGATGGAAATAATTTTTGGTTATGTAAAGCCGCTCTCAAATTTTAAATGGTGGTGCCACTCTTAAAAGTAAAGAAATTTTGATTAGATGGCACCACTCTTGATGGAAATCATATAATTTTTGGTTATGTAGTGCCGCTCTTTAATTTTTGTAAAGAAAAAATAATTAGGTGATTAGCCACACTTAAAAAGAAATTTTGATTACGTGGCACCACTCTTGCTGGAAATATTTTTTGTTATGTAGTGTCGCTCTCAAATTTGTTGTAAAGAAAAAATAGTTAGGTGGTGCCACCCTTAAAAGTAAAGAAATTTTGATTACGTAGCACCACTCTTGATGGAAATCATTTTTGGTTATGTAGTGCCGCTCTCAAATTTTCTGTAAAGAAAAAATAGTTAGGTGGTGCCACCCTTAAAAGTAAAAAAAAATTATTACGTGGCACCACTCTTGATGGAAATAATTTTCGGTTATTTAGTGCCGCTCTTAAATTTTCTGTCAAGAAAAGTTAGGTGGTGCCACCCTTAAAAGTGAAGAAATTTTTATTATGTGGTGCCACCCTTAAAAGTAAATAAATTTTGATTACGTGGCACCACTCTTGAAGGAAATAATTTTTGGTTATTTAGTGCCGCTCTCAAATTTTCTGTAACGAAAAATTAGTTAGGTGGTGCCACCCTTAAAAGTAAAAAAAAAAATATTACGTGGCACCACTCTTGAAGGAAATAATTTTTGGTTATGTAGTGCCGTTCTTAAATTTTCTGTCAATAAAAAAATTAGGTGGTACCACCCTTAAAAGTGAAGAAATTTTGATTATGTGGTACCACTCTTGAAATAAATAATTTTTGCTTATGTAGTGCCGCTCTCTAAATTTGTTGTAAAGAAAAAATAGTTAGGTGGTGCCACCCTTAAAAGTTTGGATAACTCTGATTTACATCAAAAGTTCAACTGTGCATTCACCATATGGTCAGGATTTTGCATTAAAAAAAAAACAATTATACTACGTTAAAATTGTTTTATTCAACCAAAATTATATCTATAAGTAAAATATAATATACAAGTTTAAAATAACTTAAACAGCCTTCTTAAAGATACACGGTCCGAAGAAAAATTAAATAAACGAACTAAATATGTAGCGAAGCCCAACCAAAACAAATCGTAGCAACAGTAACCAGAATATGCTGAGGATCGCGTAATGCAGAAACAGCATCTTGTAGTACTTCGTTTTACCTTGCGGAATCGTGTCCAAAGGATCTTTGAGCAGATACACTCGAGCACCTAACAGTTTTTGTTTGAATTACGCACCCTGTCTGTATTCTTATACAAGAAGGAGTGTACGTACCTTTAGTGTAAGTTGAAAAATACATGTCCCAATTTATTCTCCTTATGTCAAATTCGAATAAATCTTGATCGTGTTTTTTCATTCTATTCCACAGCGACTGAATGTTATCATTGCTGAATTTCCACTCTCTCATCGTAAAATAGGCAATCACGTCGGCGAATTTGTTGATTCTTTGGTAACCCTTAACCAGCCTGCAACAGAAAAAAATTACTGTTTAAACCAATACAAGGTGTAATATTAATTGTTTGTCAAAACTTGGCTCTACTTTACTATTCATTTCTAGGAATAAACGTTTTCAACTTGGAGTGCTTTGTGACGTTTCTCATTGGTAACTGTCAAATCATGTCATAATCAAGATTATCTAAACAAATCTTGGTCACCTGACTAAACAGATCAATAACCAAGTTTTCGCAAGTTAAAAATGATTTAACGCTCCACGGAGTGTGCAGAGCGATTCTGAAGTCAAGTGATTTGACAGTTGATAAATAACAAATTGAAAACATTTTACTGTCATCAATTTTAAAATTATCCAAACAAAACAAGAATGCAAACTGCGAGGTTTTTTTCCGTTCCAGAAGTTAAAAACTTTGAAAAGCCAGATACACTACAGTGACAAACTTATTGCTACACCCTGTAAATATAAAACCCACTTACATTGGCTTCTTCCCTATACAGAACAAAACAAAATCCACAAGGTATGCTGGAATGGTATGCAGGAAGAACAATGCCAACATATGGTGGTAGTAGTTAGTTCTCATAGCAAACATATGATGCCAAATAACTTTTTCTGAAGGAATTTTTATACCGTGTTTCTCGCCTAAAACACTAAAGTCCTCTGCAAAATCAATTATCATTATTAAATACCTCCATGTATTAAAAATGTGACTGTTACCCCAAGTAATCGGATTCTGGGGCGTACTAACGTAGTTGTACACTGGAATGCTCTCGTTAAATTGTTCCTCCCTGCTTCCCTCTTCCTCAATCTCCTCCTTGTTTTTATTTAAAGACCTGTTGAAAATTCTTATTAAAGAATAACTACTAGCATATAGACTAAATGATAAGTGGCAATGGAACTGAAAATTAATTTAAGTAAGCAGCGTAAGATGGCACCACTAAACTTGCAAGCCACAGACGCAGCAATTCCGATCTTTTAACTGTTGGAAAACATCAGTTTTAATGCGGCGTTGTCTAGTTGACAAATCACATTTTTTGTTTTGTTTCTACGCAAAAAATAACAGATTTTGTGTGTGTTTTCTTTAATTATTGTGTTTCACTTCGTTGTATTTTTAGTTATTAGTTTATCTTTAATATTCATCAAGGATTATTATAAAATAAGTATAAACTTAATAAAAAATAATACATTTTATTTTTGAAAATCGTTACGTGAACATTTGCACATTATAAGGAGTTAGGTGACTCTTCAAATAATACTTTGACATCTAAAACAGTTACGTGACCTTTAGGTTTTCGTTTTGACGTTAAAATAATTGAAAATTGTCACGTGGCCATTTGCACTGTAAAGAGGGTCACGTTGTCTTAAAAATATCTATTCTTTTTAAGATTGATTTATTTATTTTTTTCTTTTTGCGCAAATTAAAATTTATAAAGGATGTCAGGGATATTTAGGTAGAGGTAGAGATGTCAATTTTTTGATAAGAATTTTTTAGAATTGTTAGACATAGATATCTAATTTTCTTGCGAAGCTAAAGCTGCGGACTGATAGAAGAATAGCTAGTAGAAAGCTTCAAACAGTTAATACACCTTGCGTAAAAGGCTAGCCGGAAATACGATAGTTTTCGCCCCGTCATTTGATGTTCGTGAACTAAAGCTAAGGAGGGTGAAATCTGCATTGGGCAGTTCCAGTCAGATACCAATTGGAAGCATTTGTTGCTTCTTAAGCAAACTAGTTGGGAACGCTGCAAAGCTGTCTAAGAGATTTCATCTTTGAAGAGCTAGACACTGAGCTGATTTTGCTGCTGTTCAAAAGCGATACTGATACCCCGACGATGTTGTAAGTAGGAGTCATAGTGCAGCAAACCACGTGATCTGTAGACGTTTTGTTTCTTGTTTCTTGTCAGAGACGGCTAATATAGACAGTAGTTCATATATCTGCAATCGTTTCTGGTACCCGATCTATTCATTTAGTAGTAGTGGTAGTCATGTAGTGTCATGTATGTAAACATTGAGCGCCAAACAATTACCCTGTTAGTGTCTGAACAGAAGAGTTACTATAGTAAAGTAGTTACTGTTCTCGCGGACTGAGTTTACCCGTGCGTCATCTCCCTGTGATTTAGAAGTAGACATGCATTATTGACTTCAGAAAGGGTAAATCTAAGTGAATGTCTTCCAAAAAAAAAACATTTACTGATTAGCGCTTCTATTTCAGTCATTGTCAGTTTGAAAACCATCGAAATTTATTTGATTTGTTTACTATTAATTCTTGTGTTGTTAATCATTTATAAAGTTTTCTATTTACCACACCAGCACAGTTCTTTTAAGAGCTATTGTTTCTACACTTTTAACATTCTGTAAGTACTTTCATAATATTATTATTAATATTTTTATTTTTTTATGTTGGCTGTCACGATCTAACCAAAATTGGCACAATTACTAACCTGTTTTGAAAAAAAAAGTGGGAGTGTCTATTATGGTTTTTATTTAGCCATTTGGTTTTTCGTAAATTCGGTATTACTCACTATTACAGTATGTAAATCCAATGCATGGAAAAATTCTCCACAGACAAGCCCAGCAGTTAATTCTTAACCTTTGTGAATATTTTGAATTGGAAAAAACCAATGGAGGACTTTTAGAAGCTTTATCATCTGTTCAGGACGAAAATAAGAAATTTTAAGACCTTACATATTCTTACTGATGTATTTTTTTTGATACTAGAAGGTTGCAGCTGCTTTGAAAATTTCCCGCAAAACTGTTTATTCGATTCGGAAAAAGCAAGCAAGTAATCTTATGATTTCCTCACCTAGAAAACGTAAATCGAGACGTTATCGACGGGCCAAGACCACTGATTTATCTGAAAGCATTAAAATGATTGTTGGAAATACATTATATGATATATACAACGATAGTATATTAATAATAGTAAAATATATCTACTTTTGTAAGAAACATCTATTAACATATCATTGTTTCCAAGGACTGATATTTTTGGGTTGCATTATACATTATTCATAAAAATTTCTTGAAACATATTAATAATAAAGTCATAGAAAAATAAAATAAGCGTCTAAAATGTTTTCCAGCGGGTTTAAAATAAAATAAGTGGATTGCAACCTGAAAATGAGATATGAGATACTACAGCATCACTCAGAATTTCTTATTGAATTTTTAATTTATTGTATTTATTTTAGAGAAACATGTAACCATCCAGAACCTAAATCAAGAGCTTAAAGTTAAAGAAATACTACATATTGGTGATACATCTCTGCGAATTTTGGTAAATAAATTAGGTTTCAAATTTAGACGGAATTCTATGATCCAAACGGAGACTTGTCATAAATAAAAAATGTTATTTCGGTCAATATATTTTTGATTTGCTTTGGTATAAGGTTGTTTTAGTGCAAATTTGCAGCCAAAGATCTCTACTTTCTGACTGACAATACATGCAAAATTTTAAACGTGACGAAGCTTTAGACACGCTTTTTTCTATAATATGAACACAACAGGTTTTTGACGAAAACTTGATTTGATTCATATGATTATAAATGACGTAGCCTTCGTGACGCACGGATAAACTCACTCCGCGAGAACAGTAGGTTAGTTTTGTTTTAGGTTTAGTTATTTCTCCATTTATAAAATAACTTGGCATCCCTGGAATCTTTTTATTTTTTTTTGTAGTTTTTGTTTGAAAGAATGGATATTAATCAAGATAATCACTCTCGAGAGAGTTTCGATGACATAATATTACAATTAGACAAATTACTAGAATTGTATCGTCCAATGGTTCAAGAAAGGAAATCCTTGGAACGACCCAGTCCCGAGAGTGATTGTCTTAAAAACGTGTCTTAAATAAAAATATCAGTATAAACTGAAAAACGATTACGTGATCCTTCAAATGACATTTTGACATTTAAAACTGTCATGTTAAAAAAGTGACGCAATTTGAAAAAAATAGTCTAAACATAAGGATTTAGTGTATCAGTTGAAAACTAAAAAACGGTCACGTGACCTTCAGGATTCTGTTTTGACGTTAAAAAAAGAGTTCTGTGACTCTTAAAATAAATAGAATCTTTATTATCGATACCTCAAACCAGAAATTCTTATCTTGTTTAGTTTTCAAAATAAGAGCAATTTAACTCAAATTTATTTGAAAAAATCAAGCTTTCTTACGCAGTTCAGAATGACGAGCTGTATTAGCGCCATCTCTTAGAGTTTACCTACAACTGAAGCGGCCGAAATACATTAGAAAGCCGTTGAAGCGTAAACGGCTTCCTTTTTGGATGCCACTTACATTGCGCTGGTTGTCTGTACTTATCATTTAGTCTATGCTACTATAGAAACTGATAAGAAAAAATTAAGTCTTACTTAAGTGTGGCAACGTCCCACATTGCGGCCAAGCAACTGTTAATAACGTAATCGGCAGGTACCATTTCGGCTTTGTTCTTTTTATTGCCGTAAAGGGTTCTGAGTAGACCTACGGCCGCACCCACCATTACTCCAGTAGCTCCGTAAACGTTGTCAATCCATCCGGCCACAGGTTCTTTTATAGT
The DNA here is from genome assembly GCF_016097725.1 of Ips typographus. Taxonomy (NCBI): domain Eukaryota; kingdom Metazoa; phylum Arthropoda; class Insecta; order Coleoptera; family Curculionidae; genus Ips; species Ips typographus. The sequence goes on from NC_138424.1 coordinate 8,014,519, forward strand.
CGCAATAACTATAAAATACCAACATAAATAAACATTGTTTTATTAAGAAGTATGGGAAAGAAGAGACACCAACCATTGCAAAGCAATTCGATTTCCAAGAGAAGAGTTGTTACGACCTCTAGTGGAGAATTTTTAAACTCTGAACATTTCACACATTTTGTGCTATTTTCCGCCTTTAGCTAAGATTTTCGAATATTGGGAAATAAAGAAAAACCAAAAAGGTGATGATTTTTTCACACATTTAGAAAAAGTGACTGACTTTTTTTGAATAACACAATACATCTAACAAACACTCCGAACAAGCTGAGCATTGCATATCTACAGTAATTTACATAAATAACCAACTAAATAACTTACCTATTGAAGGTCTGTATAGAGCAATCGGTAAATTTTTACCTTCCGTTCTGATAATGTCTTCTGCCACACATTTAGTAAAGGCGTACGTGTTGGGAAAGTCTTTCAAAACCCTGTAAAAATGTTCAAATAAAAATCCACAAAAACAGAATTATTTCTTGTCTACACTGAAAAAAATCACAAGACTTTACCTACGGGAAAATCATTATTGGCATAAAAATCAAGATTGTTGTTAGCAATGAGCTCTATTGTAATGTTGAGCTTTGTTACCACCAGACGCCATTGTTGCTGTTGCTGTCAAAATTCTCGTGCAAATATTTCCCTCATACATATTCGGTTTTAAATTAAAAAAATTTGATTCAAATAACTTTTAAGAAAAAGAAGATGCATAAGAAATCTTTAAAAAAGATTTGTTCCCAAAATAGTGCCTCTAATTACTATTTAGGTATGCCAGAAACCAGAAACCTATACAAACCCAAAATCTTCCAACAATTTTTTACAAATACCAGAGATCCGAGCAGAGGCCAAATCATTATGTTTTTGTGTTTTGTCGTGTTAAACAAGGATAGTTCTAAGAGTGGGTGCAAAAAAACGACGAAAATAATTATACAAAATAACATCAAAAAGTTAGTTCTAAAAAGAGCTAAAAGACAAGTTTTTCAAGTGGAACACACCTCTTTTTATAATTTTATTTTATTCTCTGTAATCCCTGTTCAAAATTAGGATCAGTTAGTATTATCTTACTTATTTGAAAATTTATTATTTTAGAAATAACTACAAATGTATAAATAAATGAATTTTTATGTTAAATGCGCGCAAGACAGTTTTGCTTGAATTGAATACCCAAGTAGGCGGTGCATGTGTTGACGCAAGACCGCAAACTTGACGTCACGATCACGTAATTGAACAAAACAATATACTGATCAACTGTCAAATTACGTCAACGTGACGTCAAACTTGCCCAGCACGCTTGATGGAGATGTACATCCACAGCCTACTTTACCATTAATACTCACAAAACGGCATATTAGACGTTTGTGATTGTGGGATAAATAATCATTTATTTGCAATTATTTCAAAAAGTGTAAATTTTTCACAATAAGATACTTAATACAAACTTTTCCTAGTTTTAGACGCCAAAGATAAAATTATAGGAGTGTTTTATTTAAAATACTTGACTTTAAAATTTTTGACCACCTTAAGACCAACCTTGTTTAACACGACAAAACACAAAACCAAGAGAAAAACGTTTTCCTATATGCAAAAATTACAATCGTTTTAGGTATTACAAATTTCACACAAAATTGAAAATATCTCAGAAACGGGTACAGATAGTATAGGGCATTATACATAAAATATGTCTAGATTTTGAGGTAGAATTCTAAAATGTAATAATATGTAGGGTGTTCCATCTAAAATAAGCAAGTTAGCACCTACTTCCGGTATAACCAAAAGTGAACCCATCTTGAAAATATTTTAGATAAACGACCCCCATCGACTTTGGTGACTAGCCAAATTTTCAGATTTGTCTTATTTTGTACTTTTTCCATAATCAATTAATGCAGTTTCCGGGGGACCACTCTGTATAGAATATTCACATAAAAATACAGAAGATTTAAAACAAAAAAAAACAGCTTAGTAAAATAAGCTAATACGGAGTCCAACCAACGTCAGTAAATAATTACTTATAACTATTTTTTGATACTCTTGGCAACGTTGTATGAGTAAAACACTTAGTAAACGCCTTTAAAAGAGTACAGCTCTAACTTCTAACTCCAAATGGTAAAAACTAATTTTTAATATATAAGATAGACCCATTGATAATCACAATAAACTTGCACGTGTTTATTATTTTTTATTATTATTTAACCGTAATTACTGAACAAAACTTTAAAATTTGCCAGATGCCTCTAGATGCACTTTAAAAATGCCAGAGGCCTCTAAACTCTAAAATTAACAACATAAAAGTAGTCAGTAAATAAACTTTGCAACAGCGCTCATCGTTACCAACTCAACGACCGTCAAATCAACTTGACTTTCGCAAAAACAATGTTTTTTTATTTGACATTTGTCTGAATTTTGGTATAGCTGGTGTAGGCAAGTGATATTACTTACGTCTTTGTTATAGCTGCTAACTGATCGTCATCCAAGCATTCCACCAAATTTAGTAGTTTTTCTCCAGTTATTGGAGGTTCATAAAACATTTCACCAATGTCCTTCCTGATGCAATTAGAAAAGGCCGTGGAACAATGAAGAAAAGCCTAACAATTCTTACTTTTCAAGACTTTTTTCTTAAACTGACTATCCCATACTCACCCTAAGATGTTTCATATTTTTGGCCAACTTCAATATATCTCTCACCCCTCTAACATTGATGTAAGCCGCTGAACGTAGCTTTTCATCAAACCTCACTGTAGCTGCAAGATGCAACACGCAATCGACCTCCTCAATCAAAGTCATTTTGTCGATTTCACTGAGCCCTAAGTCCGGTAGACCGACGTCTCCCACAATCCATCGGATTTTTTCTCTAAAGTTTGGTTGGTAGCGTTTCAGGTGGTCGAAAGTCTACAAAAATTTGCTTTAAATTGAGAGTCATGTGAATTAGTACTGAACTTACGGGTTCATTGAAGATTTCCTCAACGCGCTGCTTAACGTCTTTGCCTTTCTTCTCTCGGATCAAAATAAAGATCTGCTTCAGATCCGGACACACTCGGAGCAGTTTTTCCACGGCCAATTTTCCTAAAAATCCAGTGGCGCCGGTAATAAAAATACTGGAACCCGAGTAGAATTTTTTTATGTCGCTGTCTTCTTCTGGCTGGATCATGTCCGAGGCCGTAATGTCTTGACCTTGCTGCTCGTAGATGTCCATGACGATCTGAAAATAACAATACTACAATACAACTATTAAATTTAAAAATAAATGTGTTGACATTTACTCATATTTTATATTCCAATTAAAGATAAAAGTTAAACACACAATCAAGCAAATTTTTGTTGGACGGCACTGGTTTGTCACAAATATTACGAGTACAGGTATGGAACATTAAAATAAGATTGCAAATCATGGTTTTAGACGAAGAAGGAACAAAAATTCGTTAGTGTCAATGTGTCGGAGCGAATATGACATAATTTGACTTTTAGTCACGTGACTCTTATATCTGAAAACCTAATTAATTCCTCGTGATCAAAGGGAGACACTGACAGAGGTGTGCGTGAGTGCCCAAGATCCATTAAAAAAAAAAAACTATTTTATGATACTGCAATCTCACTCTAACCTCTAACATGTATGACAGGTTGGCATTATATAAAAAACACACACATGTCCCGGAAAATTACCGAACGCGACATTTTAGGCCGCATTCGAGTTGATGCTTTATGGATCGTGTAGAGGCAGTTTGACGTCACGATGACGTAATTTAACAAAACAATATTCTGATCAACTGTCAAATTACGTCATTGTGACGTCAAATTCGCTCCGCACGCTCCATGGAAGTTAGAAACGAACGAGACCAACGCCTACTATAAATAATACGAAAAAAAATAGATTTTAATGACGGCGTTTGCGGTTAGTTTTAATTTGTAAACAAATGCAGCATAAAATCGAATGTTTTCTTTACTATTTTGTATTTCTGTATTTATTAGCATTGGAAAAGCAAAGGAAACTGGTGACTAGAATATAAAAGGATAGCACTGGAAGCTGGATATTCATAAACATACATTCATACTTACTTTGAGTGCTGAGACATTGGATTTAGAAACTATATTGACAATTTGGAAGCTCGTTTAACAAATTGGTCGTATATGGTGGTTATTTATTAGTACAACTCTACTGATTGGCGTACCTACCTAAAATTCTAAAGTCAAACTGGCTGGAATAGTCAATAAACAAAACTTCTGCCGCAGAACACATCAATCGGAAAAACTCTTAAATTAACCTACGCTCGTCCTCAACTCCTTAAAACTGTTGAAAACAGTAAAAACTCCAAATTTCTAGAAATTCAATCCAATCAAAAACTATTTTGACAGTAACAGCTTCCACTAGTTCAGCCATATTGCAATTTTTGACAAGCACCTTCTAGACGTTCTAGTACTCTAGTAGGCGTTGCGTTAACCGATTACGGAAGGCAAGCAGAATCAATGAAATCACAACATGGTGTTAGATTGGGCATGTTAGAAGGTAAATTCTGCATTGATTTAAAATCTTGCTTGTTGTATAAGTTAATAATTTAAATTTTTTAATCACAACAATGTTAAATACGTATAAAAATTATAAAGTATATTCAATAATAATTAAAAATAGGTTCAAGGCTGTTGATCAAAATGAATTAATTTAAACGATCTCGTCTAGGTTGCTGAATTTTTATAATGAACATTACTGATGTATTAATTTTCTAATTAGTTGAATAGCAGTTATTAAAGGAAATGATTTTCCACAGTTATTTATTCTTTTAATCAAAATTAATTGGCGCCAGACAGGATTCCAGACTTTACGCCTGACAACTTTTACTGTTTCTTAAATGTTAAATAAATAATTTAACGTTAAAATGTAAAACACTTGTAACACGAATAAAAAATTCTACTACTTTTTCAAATTTTAGTATTAAAAAAAGAACCATTTGAATTAATTAAGGTTAGGTTAAAAAAAGCGTGTTCTATATATCAAAGTATGTCATGAGTCACTTGGTTCACCCAGTAATACATAATATTGAGTAGTTTAAAAAATTTTTTTTTATCTTTTTAATTGAATCTTCAGAAAGTTTTAGGTTATCAACACTTATCAGAAACTCCAATAAAATGCTCATCATCATCATCTGTGAAGCCTTTGCATAATAAAATGTTAACCACTTTATTAAGTGGATTTTTTTATGATACTACATGATGAAAATTATTTAGCGAGAACTATTAATTTAAGTGAAAAAAAGGCTAATTAATTACGATGATTGCTATTTAATTTGCCTTACTAGTGAAATATAATGTCATTTTACAAGGAGAATAAAATTTTGTTGTTTTACAAAAACATGTATTTCTTGAGTCTATATTATTACTCATTTTTTGCTTTCAGTTAATTGTTATTTTTTATTTCTACAGGGTGTTTCATTTTAGACCAAAAAGTTCGTCGTTTCATTCATTGTTTCCGGTAAGTACTGTTAGCATATAGTACATACAGGGTGTCGCAAATTTCAACTAGGAAAATGCACCAGATGGTTGATACAATGATGTATCTCGATAACGAAACATTTAACATATTATATAAAGATTTTCTCTTTTTCTTTGTGTTTTGTCATCTGCTTGCATTTATTTACGAGAAATTTAGGACATCCTGTATAAAAACTACTCACTACGAACTAAACAGGCTGACTTTTGTGGTTCGGCCGGTATGTGGATTTTTAGAAGAAAATTACAAGCTTTACATTCATACCAATTGGGAGAGTCTACAAAGTTAGCAAAGAATATTACAAAAAAAAATATTGGCAATATTGAATTATGTAACATAAATTTAGAATTTTACTTATTGTCATGTTTTCGGATTTACATAAAGTTCCAGACTTGTTATTCTATTTAGTATAGTGAAAAACACACATTTATTCGATTTGAAAGACCCACTCAATCTATAACACTGTCACACAAATATGGATCGTCACGTGACGTCTTTTTTAACATATTTTTTTCTAAATTTGTCGCAACTACTTCTATTCGTTAGTATTGAATTCCTATGGAAATGAAAATGAGAGTTTTAGTGCAACTAGAAAGCTTAAGACACAAATTATAGCAAATAGAGCAACACACATAACATACAAAAAAAAGCTAAATAACTCCTTTCCATCCGATACACATTAATAATTTATTAGACACAGCCAATGAAAGTTGGTCTACCTGTAGCAAATATCAGACCAATTAGTTCATAATCTAACGACTACTTTCAATGCAACCATGAGTGGAAACTTCGGAAAATATCTACTTATTAATTAAAACAATTCCGTAAGGTGAAGCAATTAATAATATTGATTGTAGACAACTTATTTAGTGTTGTTTGACCCTTCTGTTAATCAAAAATAAGCATAAGTAAACAAAATTAAAAAAATTATGGAATCATCGGTTGATCAATTATAAAACACGTTTGACGAGAAGAAAAACCAAAAATTTTTCCACTGAATTAAGGTTTGCAGAAACAATATAAAATGCAAATTAGATCTAACATTCATCATAGAACATTTACTTAATGTAAAACTTATACATACGCACAAAAAGGTGAAAAATCTATTTATGCGTGCTGAACTCATTTAATTTACACTAATTTTAACTACTGCATTTGTTCGCAAAGCGAAAAAAGTCCATGTCATTGTGTATAGTGTATTTTTTGCTGAATAACGTTAAACTTGAATTACAAAACGAGTTGGAATAATGTGCATTTTTAATAAAAAATGCAAACGGACATACATTTTACATGAAATAGGTATACTTAATACTCATCACATCATATAACTAATGAAAAAATGGATTTTAAACTTTTCATTTTTTCTAGAAAATCATTCAAAATAACGTTTAATTTTTGTAAAACCTCAAATTTTTTTGGTTGTATTGTACGTATTTCATAAAACAACCTGTTTATTTTTATACATATTATGAAATGAAAAAGTTTTTACAATACCTAACATAATAGCTAAGACTAAACCAGAACAAAATGGCGACTAAATCATCATTACGTTTCTTGTCTGTTACCTGTAAGTTTGGCAATTAATATTTAATAAGGGTTTCTTCCTGTTTATCAAAAAAGAGACTTCATTAACAACGAAGGTCTCAATATCAATAACATCAAGGTGCATTGTTATTGAATGCGGTTAATTAGTTGTCAATCCCAGCGAATATCAATACTTCAAAGGAAAAGCATTTTGTGTTAGAAAAACGTACATAAACTGTTATAAAAATGCTGAATAAGAAAATCAAGCACATTGACCCGAACCAGTATTTGATTTGCGTTTAATTACAGCAAAAATAAAATACAATGTGAAAAGTGAACCCGTTAAACTTCAAGTCACCTAACAATTGTCGGTGTTGTTTAGACCTAAAATGACCTTTTAGGTCGATTTTAGCTAATCTACATTTTTATCACCTAATCAATTCAGTTGCGAAAAACAATCTAGTTACAAATTGATACGTCACTAAATTACACGACATAAATTCCTAAACTACTTTCCTTTCCTATATTAGCAATATGCGGAGATCAAATTTAAACGTAAACTGGCTACTATTGCCCAATGTTTGATACAGGGTATTAATTTGGGTTGACCACACCGTATGGCTTCCTGATATCTATGTATCAACACCAATAAATCAGTGTAATTTGAAGTAATTCTTGGAGATGTTCATTGTCTTACGCAACATGTTAATTCAGATAGGCAGAAACGTGTCCGGTTTTGGTTTCAAGGTGTATGTCAAGTTTAAGTATTTTTAGGTGCGTGTTAGTGAGATCTATCATTAAGTACCGCATAAACTGTCCAACTTATATGAAAAGTGCGGTAACTTAAGCACAAATTAGTAGTTTAGCAATTAAAACACACTCTCTATAAAGAAAACAACTGGTTAAAGGAAGATTACCTTCACATTGCCACAGTTAATGGTCCTATTAGCAAAAGGACAACATTCCTCCAAGAGAATTTGAAATATGTTCAGTTTGGCAAATACCGGCTCCTATTTGGTTTAATTTTATTTTTGACAGTTATCATATATTGTCAGTTTGGACAAGTTAATGACTCAATATAAATGCTGGTTTAGAATTCACGGTCAAATTCACACTTCTTTAATAATTTATACAATACAGTTTACTATTTTGCAACTAATAACATTAAGACAATTTTAAAACCAAAATAAAACCGTCACTACTTTATATAAGCTTGATTTAATCGTTAATAAGTCACCGTTACATTATCATAATGTTTTGTGTTCGTATCTTCTTTACAAAATCAATTTATGGAAACAGGATTAGCATTCAAAAGCAAAGACAAAATAAAAAAATGTCAAATGTCAAACCATAAAAATGCAAATTAGAGCATTAAAAGCACATATGGAAAAACTTAAAGTAATGCATGGAATGACGTAATTCAGAGTGAAGGAAGGTAAATGTTTAAATACGTCACGAAAATAGTCAATTTTTGTAAAATTTGTTACTGTAGTTGCTGTGGCATAGAAACTCCCTAAAATTAGAATGATTATTTAAAAATGTACAACCATCCAAATTCAAACTTTTTAAAACCAAGAACAAATTTAAACACAAAAAAAATCAAAATAAAATTGTATGTAAAGTTATGATTGATTATTGAGTATTATTGTCAATGTCAACTGCTTAAAATTGAGGAAATAAAATCCTCCTTAGGGATTAATGGCTATCATAAAAAGCTCGTTGAATAATATACTATTTTAATGGACGATAATGCAAAATCGTTCATTAACGAGTCCACCGCCCTCTATACTAGAAAGCCTAAAATGTCACTTATAATGGTGGCGTTAGCGGTTTTTGTTTTATACACAAACGTATGCAGCTGCAGTAAAAAATAGGTTTTTTTTAATTGTTTCGTGTAGTTGATTGCAAGTTGTGAGTGAAAAATCAAAAAAAGGTTCATTCCTGATCCAGATATGTATAGATAGAGCTTTTTTATACACAATCAAGTCCAGCCTAAACAAATTGGTTAGAACATTTGTCCTGGAAAGTACAACAAACAGCAAACTAGTTTAAACACTGTTCAATGTAATAAAATCTGTAAATCCTTGAAACTAGGTAAGCAAAACTGGTAAATGGTTCTTATGTTATTACCAAGAACCTTCATTCAAAATTATTTTTGTTGCTCTCACATTGAAGGATGCTTTAAAATGTAACTCACATACCTGTGCATGTAACAAGTACCTAATAAGTTTACTGTACTAGAAAGCTCTTGTACCTACCATTGAGTATAGTGTTGGAGTAAAATCACCCCACTTCAAAGTGTTCAACCACTGTTGAGTTAGATCTGGTTTTTTGTAAAGTAAAAAGCTGCCACGGTTGGGCTTTTTCCTGAATTGCTGTCACAATGTGGCTTGAAAAACTTATGAACGGCAGCAAACAAAAATAACTTACGCAAATAACCTCAAGTTTTGATTTTAAACCGTAAAAATTCATCTAATCCTCAAAAAACTCAATTTCCACAATACAAACAAACACAAACTGTCACCACTATTTCAGCCATATTGGAATTTTTGACAAGCACCTTCTAGGCTTTCTAGTATAGTAGGCGGTGACGAGTCCCATTAATGCAAGATTTTTCAATTGTTTTACTTTAATGCACAATTCTATCTATCATAGGCAACCAAATAAGCTCATAGTATAGTTCTATACTTCTTTATTTGTATTAAACAGAGAGAAATAGACACACATTATTTAGTTGACATCCACCATTGAACTAACTGTCACTGTCATTGTTAAGGGTAGCTATGATTTCGTTTTGCCGTGTTGTGTTTACAACTGACAGTAGGTGTGTACGCAGAGGCAATTCCTCACCGGTTTCCAACTCAGAAACAGTAAATGTCAAGTATCATTGGTTGAATGCTCACGTGACTATGACGTTTTCTGACTTGTGGCCAATGGACGTATCTATTTCTCTGATTACTAGTTGGAGATTCCCTCTGCGAACAGACCTAACGAGTTTTTTTTCAAACTCTTTAGGATAATAAACGTTTATTCTAGACTACAGTCGACGGAAAAATTTTGTAACCAACTTTTATATCTATTTTAATCTAATTTGTTATACTTTGTCAGACGTTTTGAGGATCATTGACCTCTTCATCAGATGCACATTTGTCTTAACAAATACAAATTTTAATGAGTTTGACCACAAAATGAAGTGGGGTAATTTTTGATTAAATTTTCAGATTTCTTCACATCAAAAAATATTTAAATCTCAGTTACTAACCTAACCACCCTACACACATTTCTTAAATACCGGGTGTAACATTTAACTTGAGACATCACAATATCTCGAAAAATAAGCACTTTTCGAAAAAATGTTTAGTATCAAAGTTGTATTATTCCGCGGGGGAAATACATTAATAACAAAATTTGTGTTCCTCTGCCCCTCCATGTGGGGGGGAAGGGGGGTAACTTTGATTTTTTAAATGGCACCCCCAATTTTTTATTGCAGATTCAGATTCTGCCGCGAAAAACACGTGGAATTTGTTTAAAACATTTTTTTGTATTAACGATAGATGGCGCTATAAACGACAAAATTTAATTTACATTTTTTAATTAAATTTGTTTTTTTTTCGCTCATGGCTTACCGGAATGTTTGGTAAAATCTGCTTAAAAACCGTCGTTGCTAGGGATACATAGGTGTAATAAATAACAAAAAAAAAATGAAAAAAATAAATAAATAAAAAAAAATAAATAAAAAAGTTTTTTTTTGTAAAAAATGTTTGAAACAAATTCCACGTGTTTTTAGCCGCAGAATCTAAATCTCCAATAAAAAATTGGGGGTGCCATTTAAAAAATGAAAGTTACCCCCCTTCCCCCCACATGGAGGGGCAGAGGAATACAAATTTTGTCATCAATGTATTTCCCCCGCGGAATAATACAACTTTGATACTAAACATTTTTTCGAAAAGTGCTTATTTTTCGAGATATTGAGATGTCTCAAGTTAAATGTTACACCCGGTATACTAATGGTAATACCAAACCGATTTGTTGATTGAAACAATACTAGTCGATTTACTAGTCACTTTGTCATAAATATTAATGTAACCAAAGAGTATGAATTTTAAAGAATAGATATTTTTACATAATAGGGTACAAATTAAAGGATAATTTTGAATGATATCACATAACCGCAACACATAAGTAAATAAAAAACATTTGAATTAAAAATGATGTAATACTTCAATAAACCAGCAAATCGCTTTAGCTATATACTGCTAATTGAAAAATCGATCACAAACCCGGCAAAATTAATAACCAATTTACTATTCTGCCTGGCTTGAGTGGCAAAATAAGGAATTTTAACTGCCCCACATATTAAGTCGTTAATTACGAAATATTTATGTATGTTATGCTTGAATTCTACTACCTGCATTTATACGGTATTGCGCATTAATAATAAATCACACTCTTTTTTATAACTGCATATTCACAATTATAAAGTTTGTTTACTTTTTATTTTATAATATTTGAATGATTGGTACATCTAACAAACACACTGTTTGTGTAATTGCAAATTCTTTAAAGACCCCAGCTTTGCATTTTCTGAAATTTGTCCATATTTTGGTGTTTTGCATTGTTATTTCTGCTAACTAAAGTTATATGTAGTCTTTCTCCACAAAAACAAAAAAAAATGCCATTTTTGATACAGCAAAAGTGAACAAATATTTTATTTTTAAATAATTGAAATTTTATGAATTAAAGAAAAAACATAATTTTTTTTTTACCCTGCAGAATGTTACATACCTTGAAGCCTCTGCAGTGAAAATGATCAAACTAGATTAGAACGTACACAGCACAATCCACAATCTTTTCAGTAATTAAGGCAGACTTGCACGTACTTTGAGCGACTTTAAACAAGTTTGACTGTAAATGCCGCAAGTTCTAGTGGCACTCAAGCAAATGACGGATATTCAACGACTGGTTACCTACTTGCCGCCTGCACCTTAGAAATAGGCGACACAATCAGCGGAAATTTACCCGCAAATCCCAAACTTTGGTCTAAATGAACGCAAATACATAATTTGCATACAAACGTTTCCTAAAAATAGTTTCTATCCAAAACAATAACGCATAAGTCTGCAAAAATGGGATTAAAAACATAACTTTCAAATTAACGTTTTTAAGGATTGATAAACTAAACTAAACGTTTTATTCTCTGCTGCTCTTCTTTTTAGACAAATATTTTGATTCTGTAGTCTTGTCTCGCTGTTTTTTTTTTCTTTTATATTTTTTTCTCTACTTACCTTCTCTTTCATGCTCTAAATTTTGCTTCCTTCTGCTTCCCTGCGCTGTGTTTTCAAGTCTGGTTCCAAACTGGAACCACCAATGAACTGTTGCTAAGTTGGTCGCCCATATTTGGTTTTAAGCTTTACACTTCAATTTGTGTCTAAAAAGTTTAACTTATACTCAGACACAAAACTGTCAATACACTTACAGTATTATATTAGTGGGAATTATTGTAATCCAACTAAAATTTCTCCTTTTCCTTCTTTCTAATTGTTTGCTGTTCTTTCTTCTTCTAATAAATCATGTAACATTTTTGAACCTCCCCACCTGTGTTAGTCAATGGTCGCTGTTAGTTCTAATTTTATAACTCCATGCACGTGCTCTTTTACATCTTCTTCCACTATCTGAACCAAAAGCCTTACTTGAACCACCTTGTACGAGGTTTTTGGTTTGTCAAACGGCGGGCGGAGGAGTTTATAATGTCTCTTTATTATCTATTTTATACAAAACCTAAAAAACAACGATCACTACATTGAACGCCATTAAAAAGGCTGTAAATAATATGTTAACTGAAATTTTGAATTACTATTGGTATCAATGGTATCACATTAATTCATTCCAACTCTCTCTTCTACTCTTATTTACCATATTATTCTCTCTGTGTGTAGTAAGTATGTAGTTCAAAATAGTCGTTATATTTCGAGTATGGCAATTTTTTTTAGAACAAGGATAATGTGGTTGAACGGGGACCATAAAAAGACAAACGTGTTTCACTTAGAAATGAGCAAAGTAATGCAACAAGCCATTACATTAGCACATTGCAATAAAACATCTCGGATTTGTGTACCGGTATGATTTATTTCATAACATCCTTTGGTATATTTTATTTTAGTTTATTTTTGCCTAAATTTTAATAAAAATTTCTACAATGTAATCAATCTATATAACCCACATGTCATATTTGTTGTGCGAATTGTTGACGTAATTATTATAATAGAGTTCAATTTCCTTGCGCGTTTATGATCGATGGATTTAAGAGGAAAAACGCTTTGACGTTTGATAACATCCTTCCATGTAATGACCTTTCTAATTTAGTCCATACTTCATGGCCAATTATTCATAATGTTAAAAAAAAAACGGTTTTTACATGATAAATTAATTATGTTCAATTAAGTTAGTGCATAATTACCTAAACGTCTGAAGATAATATTTGTAAACCTATTATTCTTACTGTAAGAGTGTTATACTAGCTTTGCTCTGGGGATTAAAAAATATCTGTTTAATTTTGTAAATTTTTAACTTGAATGAATCAAAATTGTCAAAAAAAACTGATGGTAGTCCAAACTACAATAATCACATATTGGTTAATAAGTTTAGTGTATTTTCATTGAAGTCACCAGTTAATTACTAATTAAGTCATTGATTTATTGGCCGGTGTGAGGTGTATGTATAACGTCATAAACCCCCATTTGCACTGTTGTACTTTAAGCCAGGCTAAGTGTGGTTCAGACTGTGTCAATACAGGCGAAAAGAGTCACAGTCTGAACTACACTTAACTTAAGCTTGGCTCAAAGTTCGATGATGCAAATGGTGGTAAATAATTTACATATATAAATTAACAAAATTGTACAATTTTATAACAACAACAACCCTCATCCCCTAATCAGAGATCGTTTTGAGCATGAGTTAATTAGTGTTTCCGAAAACGCTTACAGAAATCAAAGAATGCCTACATTAGGTGCTTTCCAGTGATTAAAAGTTTAAGAACAGAGTACTCCGAGGTGTATAGCTTTTCAACTGTTCTTCTTTGCCTAGCACTCGAACATTGAAACTAGAATTGAACTGTATATACTTAACGGAGCAACAAGTACCAAATTATAGGGTGGTGCGGCAGGGGGCAGGGGATTACAACACCCAGCAGTAAAAAAGCAAAAAGTCAGCACCCTCTGGAACGGTCAAAAGTAATTCAGTAACAGTCGGAATCTACTCCTAGCAGTTCATATATGTCACTGGAAAGCACCTATTAGCACCCCCAACCCAAGGGGGGAATGCTAAATTGTCAAACTAGCAGTCTATTAATTTAAATTTCCAATTTGTAGTTTAACAACAAAAATATTTATAAATAATTATCATCAAACGAACTTCAACTTCAATTTTAATATGCACTTACCTTAACATAAGCAGTAAAACATCCTCTCTGCAATTTCACAAGTTTTTCTTATAAGAAAGACGACCACTAACATTACATTGTCCAGTAATGGTCCAGTGACCTGTAAATATAAATAATAAAAGTGGCTTTTTGTCCGTTTACATGTTAATAAAGATATTACCTTAGGTTTTTCTGTTTACAATAAACACTGCCATAAATAATAAAAATAAATTTGTGTTTGTTCAAAATTGCGGACGAAGGTGCTGCCATTTTAAATCACCTTCAAAAAACAAGTGAATACACGATAAAAGAAGAAAACTGTAATCGGTAAATGCATTTTAACGCGATCTAGTCACTAGTTGTTTCAAACTTTGCGGATGCACTCATAAGGTGAGAAAAGGATAGAAACCTATTCATTAATTCATTGTTGTCGGATCACCGTTAATCCATTTTTAATTGTCACTTGACTGTCAATGACGTAAACATTACTCAAAACCAAACAAAACCTCAAATTTGTTATCGATTTGTTTATTTCCCTTTAAATTCCTCAAACAACTTTTGTAAAGTTATTTGCCTCAATCTATCCAAAACCATGGATAGCAGCCCCACTGAGGACGATCTTTTAGAAGAAGATTCATCGGACCTGTTCATAAACTTTCCTCCTGAAGTCCAGCGAGCAATTGATGAGGTACTCCACTTATTTCTATGGCTAACAACTCTCTAAACCTTTACCTGAGAATGTTGAACTTAAATGCAGGTTTTGCCAAGCCGAGACTCTCTAGACGAACCGGATTTCAACACAATTGACTATATTAACACCCTCTTTCCAACTGAACAATCCCTCTCCAATATTGATGAAGTGGTTATCAAAATGGAAAACCAAATGCACACCATAGATAATGAGATTTCCACGGTTATTCATAGCCAAATTGAGGCAAGTAAAGAAGGAAGGTTAGTCTGTTTTTGCAGGAAATATGCATGTAATGTACAGTTTCTTAAATTTTTGTAGAGAGGCTTTGGATGAAGCTCAGAAAATGATCAAACAATTATTTGTGCATATAAAGGACATTAAGGAGAGGGCGGAAAAGTCTGAGGAGATGGTCAGAGAAATAACTAGAGATATTAAGCAGTTGGATTGTGCTAAGAAAAATCTAACTTTGGTAAGAGTAGTAATATTTTGAATTCAACATGTGGTATATTTCTTAATAGAATTGCTGATGTAAATAATAAATGCTACTAAGACCATAAAATTCAAAGAAAAAAATAAGCTAATAAGGTTTCTATGTCTTTATTTTGCTAGATATTTTCTATTTTGTAATTGCTCTTTAATAAGAATTGGTGGAAGTAAAAAAAAAGTTCTACAGACTGGGTGTCTAAAATACCATATCAGCCTTACCAGGAAACAATCAACAGTCATCAGAAAGTTAAGAATTGTTAAGAAGTTTCTTATTCTGTATTTTAACCTTGTAACTGACCCACCTGCCAAAAACTGAATGCAGGACATTATTCTACTCTATTTACAGGATTTAAAATTTTAGAAATATCTTTTAGTATTGCTGAAATTGCTTTCAACTTTGTTTCTTAAATATGAACCAGTCTAAATTCTCCCAATAAATGTGTTTAAGAAATAATATTTCTCTGTTCTCCACTATTTAAAGGTTATCAGGAACCCAAATTTATAATTAAAAAATGTGGTTTAAGTAATTTGCTTAGTACTAAAACATCAACAGTAGCATTGTTAAAACATTATAAAAAAACGGCAATTTCAGGCGATTACAACCCTAAATCACCTACATATGCTAGTGGGTGGAGTAGACACCTTGAAAACCTTAACCCAGAAACGTCTCTATGGTGAAATTGCATTACCACTGCAAGCAATCAGTGAAGTGATGATGCACTTTGAAAACTACACAGACATTCCCCAAATCGAACTTTTAAGCCAGCAGGTCAACAGTATTCGTTTTGAACTAGCTCAGCAAATCACTCATGATTTTAAAGTAACTCTTATTCAGGTGGTTGAAACTGGTGGTTGATTGAAATGAGTTTCAGGAAGCTTTTCAAGGTTCAAATAGCAAAACTCAAATACCCAATAAACAACTACAGCAGGCCTGCTTAGTAGTGTCGATTTTAGACCCTAAAGTGAAGCGGGAACTGCTCAAGTGGTTCATTGACTTGCAATTGCAAGAGTATGATCACCTTTTTCAAGAAACTGAAGACACTGCTTGGTTGGATAAGATTGACAGGAGATACGCGTGGATTAAGAGACATCTGTTGGAATTTGAGGATAGGTTAGGTAAAAGTGGTATTGTCAAGGGTAAACTTTGGACTTTAAAGTGGGGTTGTATTGAAGGTAGTATGTTTCCTGTTCAGTGGGAGGTTTCAGAGCGGATAGCTGTGCAATTCTGTCACAAAACTAGGGATGAACTGTCAAAAATTATGGCCAAACGAAAAAGTGAAATTGATGTAAAATTGCTGTTGTATGCCATTCAGAAAACTGCATCTTTTGAAAATTTGCTTTTCAAAAGATTTACGGGGGTCACATTAAAAGAGAATTTGCAAGAAACAATTGAACGTAACCCTCTCGTTGGTCCTCAACTCAATGGAAGTCATGAAGAAGGTGCTAGTGTGGATGAACTGGACCCCAACTTATCGCCCTTCAATGGCTTAATAGGGAGGTGTTTCATCCCACATTTAGAAATTTACATAGAAAGCGTAGATCGAAATCTTGCTGACTTAATCGAGAGATTTGTGCAAGATGAAAAGCAGCACAGACCCACAGAAAACACGGAAACCCAAGCGGCAATTCTACCCTCTTGTCCTGACTTGTTTGTGTTCTACAAAAAAAGTTTGATTCAGTGTAATCAGCTTGATAGGTCAGTGTGTTTCCTTGGCTTTTTATAGACAAGTTAACGGGATTTTTTTAGAGGACAATCTATGCTGAGCTTGACTAGAACGTTCCAAAAATACTTATACGAGTACGCCGAAAAACTGCTACAAAACAACTTACCAAAAATTGAAGGGCAGTCATTTGGCAGCTCTGTCCAGAATATCACTAAAGATCTGCAGAAAATGTCTACATCAGGACTAATCCACAACTTTTCTTCTCTATTAAAAGAGGGAGAAGTTATCAGGTGGGTAAACTTGCAGTAAATAACTTCTTGTTAATGCTCTATTTCATAGGTTCACTAAGGAGGAGCAAGCAAAGATCTGTTGCATTCTGTCTACTGCTGAGTATTGCTTGGAAACCACTCAGCAGCTGCAAGACAAGCTGAAAGAAAAAATTGAACCTCAGTTGGTTGATCAAGTAGACTTATCCAAAGAACAGGATCAATTTCACAAGTTAGTCACTCCAGTACTGTGTCTATTCATTAATTTGACCTGGTGAAAATAAATTACAGGGTTATTTCCAATTGTATTCAGCTTTTAGTGCAAGACTTGGAGAATGCTTGTGAACCGTCACTTACAGCCATGTCAAAGGTTTGATTTACTTTACTAGTAAGTCTGTGAGTTGAAATGGGATTCTTACAGATTCAGTGGCAGAACATTGATGCGGTGGGCGATCAAAGTCCTTACATTACGTCGATAACCAATAATTTAAAGACAACAGTGCCTATATTAGGGACAACTTAGCACATTCAAGAAAGTATTTTACTCAGTTTTGTATCAAGTTTGCTAACAGTTTTATTCCGAAGTTTATCCAGAGTATTTACAAGTGTAAACCTATAAACACTGAAGGTAAGTCAGATAATAGTATCACAATTTGGTTTGCCGATAATAAATTGGTTACCAACTGACTGAACTGGCAAAATAACCAGGATGGACTGTTAAAACTAAATTCCATTTTAATCCAATCTGTCCAATATAGTTTCCTTGACCTAAGGCTGTACTATAAAATTATACATGCGCTGCAAGAAAGAATATGAACGGAATGTACGAATGTACCAACAATGGCAATTTCAAATCTTTCTTACCTTTATGTTATTTTCTTTGTGGACCCTCTGTTCAGAGATGGGATCAGAAAGAATTCGCCTGCCAATGTCGTAACAAGAGCGGGCGACAGGCGTCAGAAAGTTTCCTGAACAGACCCAGTCATCACTTCCCATCTGAACAATCAGAAGGATCAACGTTTCGAAATTTAAAATCAACTTTTAATGTAATTTTCAATTTTAAAGCAGCGTTACACAATATATGGCGCCATCTGTCTTTGAAAACGACATACTAGACCAACTGGTAGTTTATTAATTTTTAGGGGCAGAACAGCTTCTGCTCGACACTCACATGCTGAAAACGGTGTTACTCAATTTGCCGAGTATAGCCTCGCAAATTAATCGTTCAGCCCCGGCTGCATACACTAAAGTTGTAACAAAAGGTTTGTGGTTTGGATTGAAATGCTCCGATGGTGAATGTCTAACTTTTTGGTACTTAGGAATGACCAAAGCTGAGATGATTTTGAAAATTGTTATGACACCAGTGGATCCTGCTAAAAACTTTGTGGATCAGTGCAAAAAACTACTGCCGGAATGTCAACTGACAGAGTTTTATAAAATATTGGAAATGAAGACCATTAGAAGGCAAGAGCAAACGATATTAGTGGAGCTCTTCAAAAACCACAAGTAGTTATATTATTTAAAATGTATTTATATGCTTATAATAAAAATTTGTTACAAAAGTCATACTATTAACCATTTCTTTGTTTTTTATATTCAAAGGTTAACTGTCTCAAGCATGTTGGAATCAAATTGAGATTCAAACAAATGATTACAGTTTAACCAAAGGTGGTTAGATGACTAAACTCTAAACTTAAGTCTGAGATTTAAAAGTGCAAAATATTTTGCCTTTTGATTTTCAAAATTTTTATAAAAAATTTATTAGACACTGATAATGACCACACAAAGTTATCATAATTTTTAATATTTCTGCTGAACGATGAGATTATGCTTTTTTATTTGAAATACTTTTTTCAAAACACTTTTGCTTTTGTACATTTGGAATTAAAAAAAAAGCAAAATTTCAAATTTGTTTTATTACTACCTATATGATGTTTTTTCACAGCGCATATCACCTGACCACATCACTAAAATATATGGCCAATATCACGTGATCAACTATCGGGTGACGTTACTCGCACTTCACTGACTTCATACCCCATATGAAACTAGAAACTACAAACATAGAAAACATTATACATCTAGATTAGATAATGCCACAACATGCTATTGGTAATGCTATTTTATACTGTATACCCAGGTAATAAGTTATTTATCAACAAAAAAGTAATTTAACAATACGCACTTGATAAATATTTTCATGGCGAGTGTAGGAAAAACTAGATCTTTTCCAACAAGGTTTTCATAAGCTTTAAATAAGTCGGGGTTTCTTTCGGGATTAGGAAACTTAAACCTGCTAGAAGTTGCTCTTTGTTCATAATCTGACACTTTACTACTTTAACTTTACTATACTTTTTAGTACTTTAGTTTAGTGAACGACATTCAAATTTTAAATTCAAAATAGATGTCATAGTGACCACAACAATGACAACTAGTAATTAGTCGTTTTCTTTCGGATCTAAACGCTGAACGCGATATGTTCCAAAACTCACGTGGCCTGCGTATAATTTTGTAATTATGGGGTCATGTGATTTTTAGAAAAAGTCTCCCTCCGGCGACGGATCCTACCAAAATAGCTTACTCTGCTTTTAATGAAATGTCAAATTTTGTGTCTTGGACCTCCTATTTTTAAGATGGAGATCCTAGATTCTAGATTTATAATTGTTTTCTATGACTACAAACAAAGCTTAACAAAACAACCGTACCGTAACTTTAGAGAAGAGGCAGATTCAGATAGTTCCACAAATCTAAAATATGATAAAAATAAATCAAGATAAAGAAAAGATCTTAAAAGACGTTCAACACAATGATATTGGCAGTTTACAAGAATTAAAAGCGGCTCACCCTGACTTTCATTGGTGTACGATATCCTATCCAAAAACTGGAGATACAGCTTTGCACATAGCTGCCAGACTGGGCCACCTAACTACCATAAACTACCTTTTAGATGAATACACACCCTCGATGGTAGATATCAAAAACAAGGATGATAAAACCCCTTTACATGAAGCTGCCCAATTTACCCAACTAGATAGTGTTTTAAGGCTTTGCTGTTATGGTGCTGATGTCAATGCACTAAGAAGAGGCGACTGGACTCCTTTAATGCTAGCCTGCACCAAAATACAGCCTGGAATTAGCTTTGACATTGCTAAAAAATTGGTGAATTGTGGAGCTGTGATTAATATGCAAAATAAAGATGGGTGGTCTTGTGTTCACCTTTTGGCTAGAGAAGGAGGTGTTGATGTTTTCAACTACTTACTAACATGTGGTTTAAATGTGAATGTAAAGACGAAAAATGGAAGAACTGCTTTGCACATTGCTGCTTTACATGGACAGAAAGATATTGTAATCAAACTTATTTACCACATAGATTTGAACTGTAAAGATGGGTGTGGAAATACTCCTTTGCATGAAGCCATACTTGGACAGCATATAAAGCTGGCCAGATTTTTGGTAGCAACCGGAGCTAACATACAAGCCAGAAACAACAGTGATTTTAATGTATTACATTTAGCAGCCAGTCAAGACAATGTTAAAGTGTTAGATTATGTTTTAAATGAACTTACACTGGACTGTGATTGTAGGAACTTGAATGGGTGGACTCCAGCACATTGTGCTGCACGTAATGGCTGCAAAAAAGTGTTTGAACATTTGAGGAGACTTGGAGCTGATATTTACCAAAAAGATGTCTTTGGTAGAACACCACTAGATTATTTAAAATTGTGAATTTGACTTTTAATTATGCTGTAATGTAAGGTAGAATCTAAGGATCACAAGCTATTTTAGTTGTTAATCAGATCAAGGGATTGACCACTAATATAGCTAAACTGTAAAATAAACATATTGGTCCCTCAAGTCAGATTTGATCATGTTCCTGTTATATATCATGTCATCATTGTTCAGGTTTTTTAAAATTAAAATGCAGGTAAACAAAATACAAATTTTATAATTAAATAAAATTTGAGAAATGTCACAGATGTGAAACTAATTTATATTTTACACATTTTTTGATACAAGAAAAATGTAAAAGTCAATACATCTGTCAATTATTGTCACTTTGTTTCATTTAAATAGTGAAAGGGCTTTATTTCCCAATAATAATCCCGAAAAGGTTCAAGAAAAAACCTGTTATAATTATCACAAGATAGCTTAATATTTACACAATTATATGTACAGTTGTGTTTATAAAAAAGTAGGACAATCTTTGTACATTGTAAACCTGCCTATGATGCTACAAATTTCAAAATAAAGTAGTACAAATACTTCTTCTAAAGCAATTTAGGGTATTTGTAGACCATTAAGTTGTGACATTTGGCGTCTTACAGCAAAATCTGCTTTACAAGGATTACTATTACGTGGTATTACTGACTTTTGCTAATTACTAACCATTTATTCCTGACAATGTCAGCAAGACATCTAAAGACAAATTGTATATTTTAAAATTAACTTGACTGACTGAAGGCGAACTCTCTAACGAATAGCAAGGAAATTTCTTTGCTGTCATAGAAAACCCTTCTCTATTGTAATATATGGTACTCTCTACGTTTCGATTGGCAAAGATCGGCACTCAACGTAGCTATTCGGGTTGTGCAAAATAGAAAGACTAAATGAGGTCTTGCTAAGATTTTATCTCTCTTGGGGCTATGAAATTTTGTATTTGTCAATCTTTCTTTTCCGTCGTCTTCTAAAATTCAAATGTTTTGTTTTTTAACCTTTATGCCCGTCAGTGTCAACATTGTATCAATAAGGTTGGGTTGGGAACCAATTGATTGTGTTTGCACCCCCTTTCTGTATTTTTGAGTTTTTAGTTAAAGTGTTAATACATCTATTAGTTGTTATTTTTGAGGTGTAAGCTGTTCATGATGGAATGGTTGTGTTATGGCTATATGGGTTCCATCAACACATCCTAAAGTCCCATCCTACTTCACAAAATGCATAACAATTGGTAACATGTTTACAAGGAACTGAGAAATATTAATGGTCTAACAAGAAAATAAGAAACTGAAGCAACAGAACTACAATAAATAAAACCACCAACAAAAATGGCAACAAAACGGATTATTTTAGAATGTAAACTTTGAAATATATGATTAATTACTGAAAAAGAAAGTAAAAAATGTAGAATTATTCAAATTATTGTCATTGATACTTGCCATTAACCCTAATAACGACGAAACAAGTAAAAGCCCTAGATTTATTACTAGAAATTAGTCAATGTTTTTAGGACCGATAGGTTCCCGTTTTTGTTGACGGTGTCAGCCGAATGTGATAGAAAATAGCTTAGAGAGTACCAACAGTTAATAGAAAGAAATTTCCTTTCTCGTCTATTTCTATGCGTTTTCTATTTCCTACATCGTTACGGAGTTCGCCTCCTGGTATAGTTTTGTTTTTAAGTTGTGCAGATAGGAGTTTTAACGTCAAACTTTTTCACCTTTTTTACAGTTTTATATAACCTTGAAAAAGGCATGCAGTGACTAACGAAACGTTGGTTTTAATAAATTAATAATGATACCAGGCTAAACACCCCCTTCTGTGTTTGATTTTTAATTAAAAAGGACGAAAATCCCAAGAAATGTTATCCAAACAAGACAAATTCATAGACTGATTTACACTAGTCTAAGGCCGCATTCGTTTTCAAGCTCAATTAAAGCAAGCAGAGCGTTTTTGGCGTCACGATGATGATTAAATTAGGCCATGTGACGTCAAAAACGCTCTGCTCGCTCCATGCAGCGTGAAAACAAATGCGGCCTAAAACGCGTGTCTTGAGGCGAGTTCTCACCTGTCAGTGTTGCTGTAAAAGTGAAAACTAGTTCTATTTGTGGTTCAGTTTGGATGATCAATACAAACTGAAGCATGAGAACACTATTGTGATTTGTTTCCGTTTGATTTGTATGATGTCTGGACCAACTGATTCAGCAATTAAGAACACTGAAACGTGTTAACCAAGCGCCGCTTATTAATTAATTAAACTGTGTCAGCAAAACTGACACGTAAGAACCCGCCGTTTACGGATTTATGAACACAACTGTACCAAGTTACTTTGAATATGAAAAAATGATCAAGGCAAAACTGAATGGTTTATTTTATCTATAAGGGCATCCATTTGCCCAATGTCCCCGATCTCCACAGTTATAACATCTGCAACAACATTAACGAACTCAAATTCGATATTGTACTAGTTTAGAATCTTTTGTTACCTTCCATATCCGCCGTAGTACGCGCTATTATACATCCCAAAATCCATAAGGTCGTATACTGGGGAATGGTCATCATAATCCTCGTCGTAATCCCAGGCGTCTGAGGACTCGGATGACGAATCCAATGCAATCACAGTCACTGGATCTGGTGTAGGGATTCTTGCCGGACCTGTAATCAGTACTAAAAGCGTCAAACTAGAAATAGATTACTATCCTTTAGAAAAAGGCTGAAAAAGTATATTTAAATTGGCCTCTCAAGCTTAAACTTAAATTGATGCCTGTTTGAAAATTTACATTTATTTTAGTTGAAAAAAGGACCATACCTTTCTACCTACCTGATGGGTTACGAGCCGCTCTATTGTTCTGAGGGCGACCTCTTCTGGCAGTATTCCTGCCAGCCGCTGGATTTTTAGCAGCTTCAATTTCCGCTTCGATCTTTATCCTTTCAGCCATGGCCTCTTTACGTTGATCGCGCATCTCTTGAGGAGCGTTCTCCAACATTTTGTCTATAATATTATCCAATACGAGGGTGCGGATGGTCGAGGTCATTTTTTTCCTGCAAATCGGACAATCCGACTTTTTCTTCTTCCACGTACTGATGCAGTATTGGCAGAAGGAGTGCGAACAACCTAGTGTGACTGCTTTAATAAAGAGATTGGCGCAGATGGTGCACGTTAGTTCGTCTTCCATTTGGTCAAAATGGTTCTGTTTAATGTAACAAGTTGAAGAGCGGTCAAGTAGTGGTAAAAGGGGTGCTGTCTTACCTGATCTGGTGTTTGGTTTTGCTTTTTGTCCTTCTCCGGTTCTTCACTAACTGTTGGTTTAACATCGTTTGCAGGTTTTTCTGGTTCGACTGCTAATATTGAATATAGTTAGAAAATATATTCTTTCAGCCTCAAAAACTTTACAAATAAATAGCTGAACAAAGTGTCCAACTAAGAATGAATTAATATTATTTAGGGTACTTTATCTAAGAAACCAACAAAGATATACCTGACGTTTGAAACAAAAATTTTATTATGTAATATGGCCATAAGAATATGATATGTATACGGATGAATAAAGTTCGTAAATTAATTCATCAATAAATTGATGTAAACTTTGGTGTAAAGAAATCTTCTGGCATATAATTTTCTGAACAACATACTAAAAAATTAGTGATGTAGCAAAATCCAATAATAGGCCAATTTCCTCGATCAAACTTTTTGGAGCAGTTAAGTTTAAGTCGTGACGACAAACATTCACAGTAGGTAACTTTTGTAACGTCGTAATTAACTCAGTCAACGAAAAACATCAATAAAAAGTGGTTTGAATTATTTGAAATTTGATTTGTTTACTAACAGAACAGCAACTGCTACTAACAGAAGTTTTTATATTTGTAGCAAATTACAACTTTACAAAATAAATCAGCATGTCACAAAATAACAAAAAATAAAACTCTCTCATCTACAAAAGAAAAAGATTACACAAATAGGTAATTATTATTAACGGTTCATACATGTTTTTAACTTTTAACTGTTAAGCTATTTCAGCTACTTCGTATGTAGGTATTGTAAAAACTTTGCCATTTACAAAAACTGAACACTCAATTACAAATTTAAATTATTAATAATACTAATCAAAACAAACAACTTAACACTTTTAACAGCTCCTGTTGACACGAATTTAACTTAACAATCCTAACTATGCAGGCAAACCATTCTCCAAGGCAGGTTAGGTCATCTGGTTAAGTTTAACATCATGGTTTAGACCATAAGTCAAGGAAAATTCAGTGGTTAAGTTTAATCTTAACCTGGTTTGAGTGGTTTAGTCAAGAAAATTCGCCTATTTGTTTGTCAGTAATAAAATCAGTTACATAAACATTTTGTGTGCTTCTAATGCAAAATCAAACATTCTCAATTTTATAAAATTTTGGCAGTTTATGACCTCAAATCTACCTCATGTACTCACCTTCAGTGACTGATGTACTTGGACCAGCCTCACAAGGCAGTGTCTCTATTTGCCTAGTGCTTTGGGCTTGATTTACTGCAGAAATTGGCAACACCTGTTGTATAGTAGAGTAGAATTTTCCGTCTGAAGTTTTTATTATCTTAATTCTTGGATAACTTTGTGGAATTGTTGGTTGAACTGCCACCACTGGCACAGCTGCAGTATCAAGTTTCAGCCTCTTATTCCCATTCAAAGAACTTGACTCATTGTTTGTACTCATAACCACAGTATTTACATGATTTTTACCTATAATGGTTGAACTAAGGGATTGTTTGTTAGGCTGAATATTTGTAGAAGCCTCATTTTTTCTTTTCAAAAGCTCTCTTTGGAGATGAGCCTGTCTCAACTCTAAGTTTGCAGTTTGATAGGATGAAGAACTACCATTACTAGTACTAGGAAGATTTGCGGCAGTTGAGTTAGATGTGGCACCTTCAATCCTATTCTGATTATCAAGCACAAAGTCCAGAATAGTACTAAGTCCATCTTCAGAGGGTGGTTTTGGTACTTTGTCTTTGGTGTTACAATTAGGAGAACTAACTGGCAAACTAGTTGATGGAGGACTGACCAAAGCTTTATCTACAACTGCTTCAATAGGACATAACATGTCATCAGCTAGCCTATTCAACACATCATCACTAATACCATTTTCATCAAAACTATTTAGGGTCCCTGGTGATCTGTTATTGGGTGCCTGGAGTTTAAATTCAAGTTTTATTAATAGAATTTAACAAGAGAGAATTATAAAAGCACTCTGGTAAAATATGTTGAAAATAGAAGTGAGTTTAAACAATCTTTAAGCATTAAATTTTCAGACCTTGAATGTTTTGAGAAAGAAATACAAGCAACAATGCTATGGAAAAACTAACTGACTCAACACCATCTAGGGTTAGCAAAATGAATTGGCAAAATAAGTTACCTCATTTGTGTTCAAACAGGCAAAGTGTAACTTGTGTTAGGTACATGCCTGGCAAGAGTTTTTGGGTTTCTTGTAAAAATATTTTTTAACTTTAATTAAATTTTAGTATTTACTTAATAAAATGGACAGTTGAAAAAAAATTGGAAAGATATTAAATTTGGCATAAAACATAAAACAAAAACTTTCTAAAAAACATACTTACCATTAGGATTTCATCATTCTTCAGTTTTTCCACTTGAGAATCAGTACCTTTCTGATAGTCCAACATAAATTTGTATGTATATTCCTGATATCCCAAGCATATTTCATCATTGGGCTTCAATACAGGGCTAACAACACTTTTGTAGACTTCATCATTTACCATGGTACCATTAGTGCTCTGATATAGTCAAATGATAGTGTAAAGCTATTTAAAAGACAAATGCACTTACCAGATCTTTAAGTACCCAACCCTCCACAGTTTTTTCAAAACTACAATGTGCTCTAGACACTACTTTATTAGGTATGACATAGTCACTGGTTAAACCCCTCCCAATGACAAACTGAAATTAAGAAATTGAACTCAAGATAATAGCTGATTCTTGAAAATCACAAAATCACATAACATCAATAATGAGTGTGACAAAACAATTACAAGCCACTTACAGGACTTTTGATAATTGGAATGAGATGACCACTTTCCACATTTTTCAACACAGGTTGTTCCATCTGTGTAGGATGAGGGTAAAATTCTAATTCAGCTGGATTTTTGACACTCCGGTTCTTTGTTCTCTTCAAAAAATACAGTGAAACCCTACCAAACACAGTCAAGACAAGACTGGCCTGTGAGACTGGTTAAAATGGAATGTTCACCCTAATCACATCCAAAAACTTGAGGAAACAATAAACAATTCCTGTTTGTGTTTACAATTTTAAACTTCAAATTTGAAAGTTGACATTCGACAGTAAATTCCAGCAAAATCAGATTGACATTAGGTCAGTCACGAGGAATCAGGAAAATTTGTTAATCAAGAGATCACATGACCAACTATAGACTACTGCTACTGACTGCTACCTGTTATAACATAACCTCAATCCTCAATTTGAGTTTCCTGTATTTAGGTTTTTAATTTAAAATTGTTTTTTTTTACAATAATTAGGATTTGTGTTAGAAAAACGTTTTTTTTTGCGTGCTTTCAATCCGTGCTATATCCGAAATTTGAAATGGATTGTCTGTGTGATAAACTATTACATACTATGAAGATTTTTAACAAAGTTTGTGACTAGTACAGTATCATACAGTATACAATTTACACTAGTAAACAGTACACAATGATGAATTTCAAAAAAGGAGTCAACTCCACAGTTTTTACGGCTGTTCAAAACGTGGATATGGATAAGCTGGCTGGTTGCTCTGAAAGTGACATTAGACCTGTTTTACCCTGCCTGGTTCGTATGGGCTTAATTTCACCTTTGGACACTTCGAAAACATGCACTAACATGAAAGTAAACATTTTAACGATTGTTAGCGGAATGGAGCTGGTAAACTCAATTGTGGCTTTACTAAGCATTGACTTTCACAAACTGGAGACTGATGTCAAAAAAGAACAACAGCTGAGACAAAAAGGAAACACTAATCATAATGACTCAATTTTGATAGGTAACTTGTCCAATACCAGTATGGCATTAGAGTATGAGAGAAGTGATATGACAAGGAGACTGTCTATTTTGTTAGGTGAGTAAAGAATTATTTAACTTGACAGTTATTATGTCTGAAGACTGACTTTTGAGTTATTTTTATTTTTTATATTTTATACTATTTGAATCAAGTTCATAATATAATTTTTGCAGGTGAATTACTCTTTATTCAATATCAAATCCAGGAAAACACTGAAGGAGTTGATCAAGATTCTTACATTAAATCTTCTGAGCTATTTGACAATGACATATTTGCAGAAGAATTGTCTGATATAGTGTGTATTGCCTTGGCAGAACTACCCACTACCTTAAATGTAGTAACAATTGTGGAAACATTGCTACATGTCCACAATGGCCCTGAAATCATTTGTAGAGTAGTAGCTAATTTTCCTGATTGTTTTCGTGAAGGTATTCCTAAACTTTATGTAGAATAACTTTTTATAAAGTAATAAACTATTTTTTTGGGGGAATAAGTATGAGGGTATAGCATAAATATTGTTTTTTGATGAAATTCTGCGCAGTATTTTTTACTTTATTATGCTAAAGCTGTACTTCAGCTTGTAGATCACATTTTATTTTTTAAGTAACCATAATGACACCATTTCCACACAACTAAAATTTCTTGTAGTTTGTACCTACTTAATTCAAACTGGAGAAAAACAAGAAGAAACCATCTCAAGCACAATCAGAGCAACCACAATAGGGTTGCTGTGTCAAATGAACCCTTCTCAATCTTTGACGGTAAGATCTAAATGTGTGGAGTTGTGTCGAATGCCAGCTTTGGCTATATTGTTGTCATTGGGAAACACACAAGAAGATGAAGAGAGCGATATGGTTGCTTTTGTTAGTGGTCTTCTTTTAGGGAATGACCAGACAATAAGGTTTTTTGAATTTGTCTGAGAATTTATTAGGTTTGATTGGGTGGTTATTTAGGAACTGGATTGCCCTGTTCATTAGAACTGGTCAAAAAAAGAAAGGAGAAGCTTCTAGTAGCGCTTTGCAACAGCTTAGAGATGAACTACTGAAGAGATTACAGAAGATTTTGAGTGCGTCACCTGAAGGACAGATTCCTGACAGTGTAGTAGTACAGGCGTCGGCTCTTTTGCGGTTGTACTGTGCGCTTCGAGGAATTGCGGCAATTAAGTGAGGTTTTTCTGTTAAAACATTTCAGACATTTTGTTGTAATGTGGTTGTCAGGTTTCAAGATGATGAAGTGAACCTCATAGTACAACTTCTAACATCACATCCAAATCCAACTCCTGCAGGGGTTCGGTTTGTTTCTATCGGACTTTGTATGCTAATTGCTTGCCCTTCATTACTGTCTCAACCTGACCACGAGCGGCGCAGCATCGAATGGGTTTGTTCGCGAATTATGACGCTCATTTGACGTTTCTAAGTATGCTGGTGATTTAGGTGCAATGGTTGGTTAAAGAAGAGGCATATTTTGAATCCGCCAGTGGTGTGACTGCGTCATTTGGAGAGATGCTACTTCTTATGGCCATCCATTTTCACAGTCAGCAGCTTAGCGCCATCTGCGAGCTAACCTGTGCTACTTTAGGCATGAAAATTGCTATTCGCCATAACAATATGAATAGGATGAAGCAAGTTTTTACACAGGAAATTTTCACTGAACAGGTGGTCACAGCTCATGCTGTTAAAGTGCCGGTTACTCAAGGATTGAGCGCCAACATGACTGGTAAAATCTATATTAACCTTTAAATTACGAAAATAAATTGAAATTTTCAGGGTTTCTGCCTATCCACTGCATCCATCAATTGTTGAAATCTCGCGCGTTTGCCAAACACAACGTCAACATTAAAAATTGGATTTACAAACAGATTTGCGCCAGCGTAAGTCCCTTACATCCTGTTCTACCAATGCTGGTTGAAGTGTACGTCAACAGCATTATGCTGCCCAATGCAAAGACGGTGGAACACACTAACAAGCCGTTGACTGAGAATGAAATCAGAAAGGCAAGTATTTTGAAATCTGTGCTATGGGACAACTGTAAATGCTGTCTTTAGGTCTTTCAGAGCTCTATTTTTGGCCAGTACTTTGACAACAGACAGTCAATTTTCTCCATGGACTTCGATCTGAACGCAGAAAATCAAGATGTATATGTGGATAACACAAGTCTTACTCCACAACTCCTGTTGCTCTACTATCTCCTGCTTTATGAAGATTGCAGACTAACTAACGCACAGGCGTTAGCTTCTAGTGGCAGAAAAATTAAACAGTATACTCCCGAGTTTATGTCGGAACTGCCAATCAAGTATTTACTGCATCATGCACAAAAAGATCAAAGTTCTTATTCTGGTTAGTTTTTGTTTTGTTTGGAGTTAAGGTTTGTAAAAGCGTTTTTTTTTTTCAGGTCTATTTGGGCCACTTTTGAAACTCCTAGCAACACATTTTCCTCACCTTACTTTAGTTGAAGATTGGCTTGATGACATGTCTATAAACGTGGAGAAGAAACCAGTCCATATTGACGAGTATATGGTGGTTTCCGCTTTTAATGAGATAGAAACGAAACCCTCTAAGTAAATGTTTTTTTTTTTATAAATTTCCACATTTTGTGTGATTTGTCGTAGATGCGCGCAAGTTCTACAGAACATGCTTAAAGTGGAAGCCATCGATATTTGGCCTTTTGCTGAAAGCTTCACTCAATACGCCAAGTAAGTTGTGGGCTGCGAAAGTACTTAAAACTGAATGTAAGTTTTATAGGAAAGTCATCGGAAATAACATTCCCCGCTACCTTCAAGACTTGTACAAAGATGTATGGCTAAGACTCAATACAGTGTTGCCACGACGTTTGTGGGTCCTCACCGTCAGAAGTCTAGTAGATGACTTAACCTCTATGAGCAGAATTGATGTGGCTGATGATCCTTTACAAGTAAATGAGTTTCAAAAGTAAATTCTTAATAGGATTTTATGAATTTATTTTTATTAAGATTATGCGATGCGATGAAAAAGTTTTTCGATGCGCCCCAGTTTATGCTATTGTACTCAGAGTACTTCGAGCCAGTCTTGCTTCTTCTCGCAGCCAGCTCAATCAACATTTACAGGCTAATCCACGATTGGATGCGCACGGACAAGTACTGATAGAGCCGGATAGAGAAGAACTATGTAGAGCAGCTGTGGCGGCTCAGGTAAGTAAATTCAAAATCAAATACACCAGAGCGAGTGTTTGACTGACTATACAACTATGATTTTGTTTTTTCTTACCTGCGTCTTGTAGTTTTTGGCTATTGTTTTATACATTGAAATAGTGCTATTTAAAATTTAAAAACCCTGCAGTTCTGTGCGGTGACGTTTTTCATGATTTTTAGGCTTGACAAATTTGAATGTCTTTGTCTAATCATTTGAGTTAGACGAAGAGAACATTTCTTCTTCCGTGACATTGACTTGACAACTGTCATTATTATGATAAACACTAGATTTATAACCTCACTTTTATAACAGTCAACATTGGATTCCCATGTATTTTATTATTATTATTTACTTATTCAGTAATTGTTAAATTAAATTACAAATACCGGGAAGGTGAACTGTGTTTCAAGTTATATGTGTAACCATACTCACATCAATGGATCGTAGAAGGAATAAAGGGACTGAAAGAGATAAGCGCTCTAGAAGAAACAGTCCCTATAAAAATCAAAGTAAAAGACGTCGATCTCGCTCCAAATCTCCACAGTTCACCCCTAAAGCAAAGAAAATCGAAGACTACAAACATGAATTACAACGGTTTTTAGAGGAACATGCCAGTATTAAAGAGACAAGGGAGTTTTGGACATTCTACCAAAAGTATTTAAACATTCAAAAATTAAAGCCCAAAGACCCATCTTTAAATCGTCATCATTTACTTAATATTGATTTTGATGATTCCACTGATATCTTATGGGACAGACTGCCAGTGTTGGATAAATTTGGTCAAAAGTTTATTATAACTCGTGAAGATTTTGAAGAGTTTCTGTTGGTCATTAGAGTGTACCAGGACTTCCAACAAAAATCAAAGTTTGCCAAGTTGAAGAAATTGCGACAAAGTCAGGCAGATCTACCTATAGCCAATTACAAAAAGGATATCATTGATAAGTTAAAAGATAACAGGGTAGTTCTTATTGCAGGCAACACAGGTAAGAATTCTATATCCCTATCTTGATACTGTAACAAAACAGTTGCTCTTAAGGCTGTGGCAAATCAACCCAAGTTCCTCAATATGTCATGGAGGCAGGTTATAAAAAAATTGTTTGTACCCAACCTAGAAGAATTGCCTGTGTTTCTTTAGCTAAAAGAGTGTCTTATGAGACTCTCAGTGATTTTAAAAGTACTATCGGATATCAAATTAGATTTGAAAAGTCTAAAAGGAGTGATACTAATGTGATTTTTATGACTGAAGGATTGCTGCTAAGGCAAGCATCTGAAGAGGAAACTTTAAATTCTTATGATGTGATTATTTTGGATGAGGTCCATGAAAGGCATTTGCATGGCGATTTTCTTATTGGTAATTCATTTCTCTTTAACAGTGGCTTGATGTTTAGTAATTTTTTTAAAGGTATCATGAAATGTGTATTGTATAAACGTAAAGATCTCAAGTTGATCTTGATGTCTGCAACCATTAATATTGAGTTGTTTAGCAGCTACTTTAAGGATGAAAATATTCAAGTGATTGAGGTAATGTCACTGGGATTTGGGTTTTGGTGGAGTAATTTTGATTCTAAGGCACTGTTTGGTACTTTAAGGTACCTGGCCGACTTTATCCTATTGAAATACATTACAGGCCAGTTGTGAGAGACCCTTATGAAAAGAAACGTGACAGATTTGATTGCACTCCTTATTTGCAAATACTACAAATGATTGATGAGAAATATTTACCTACTCAGAAAGGGGATGTGTTGATTTTTTTGAATGGTTACTCAGAAATATCAACTTTGGCTGAAGCAGTTACAGAATACAGGTGGGTGGAAATCTGCCTTATTTAAATTAAACACTGTTTCAAGAAGTTGTGAACACTGAACATATAATCTATAATATAATAAGATTTATAAGCATAAAGATTTCTTTACTTGAAACAAGCTAGAAGTTTGTAGAGATTTTACTTGAGGGATTACAAAAAGTAAAATATTTTCTATGAATCTCACTATGTGTATCTTATATTATTATTTGACAATCTGTATAAAACTAATCCTTATTTTAATACCTCCTGACAAAAAAACGAATGTCAAACAGAAAAAAAATCATATTTGTGGTTTTGAATTATAAATACCCAAAAAAGTTGGGACTTTTGGAGAATTCTATTTTTTTTTCTGCTTTGTTACTAAATAATTTGTCACAAAAAAAAATTGCCGCCCCCGGGTGGGCTCGAACCACCAACCTTTCGGTTAACAGCCGAACGCGCTAGCCAATTGCGCCACGGAGGCGATATGTATGAAGCTTTGAATCACAAATACTATCATAGATAAAACCCTTATAAGGAAAATAGATCCTTTCACCCATTACAGTAGGTACTTGCTTACTTATAAGCGTAGTTTTATTACTGCAGCAATAGAAAGAAGAGCAAGTAGTTACAACAAATTGTAGTACCTACCAGTCTTTAACATATCATTTTTGAACTTTTAGCTCTCCAATAAATGAAATATCTCTATTTTAATGCTTTTGAATCCCAAATATCACCTTGAAGTGTTATTTGAGGAAGGTTCAATAATATCTGTAACTTTTGGAAATTTAATTTAAAATAAACAGTATCAAGTGTGTATTGTGGTTATTTGAATCAAAGACTCTTCCAGTCAGTACAAGAAAAACTGGATAGTTTTACCATTACACAGTAGCCTGTCCTTGGAAGACCAAGATAAAGTATTTGATTACCCTCCGGAAGGAATCCGAAAGTGCATTATTTCCACTAATATAGCCGAAACGTCGGTCACAATAGATGGAATCAGATTTGTTATTGATTCTGGCAAATGCAACCGTATGGTTTACAACACTTTAGGTATCAGTAAACTCAGTGAAGCCAACATCTCGCAGGTTACTTACCATACTTACTATGTAAAAAACTGTAGCATCATTCATTATCTTATCTCAGGATAGTGCAAAGCAAAGAAGTGGTCGAGCTGGTCGAACAGGTCCTGGAATTTGTTACCGTCTGTACTCTGAGGAAGATTTCAGCAACTTTGAGGCGTTTACCCCTGCAGAAATTCATTTAGTCCCTTTGGACTCCCTTGTGTTGCATATGATCTCCTTGGGTCTCACCGATATTGAAAACTTTCCATTTCTGGAAAAACCCAGCAACAAAGCTATTGAGGAAAGTTTGGAAAAATTAAAGTTTGCCGGTACTTTGTTCATTTGGCAACTATGCTAGTTTTACCAAACTGTTTTTAGGGGCTTTAAGTTTGTCCGAAGACTGTTTGTCTCTCACTCCCTTAGGGGATGCATTAAGCCAGTTGCCAGTGGACTTGTCTATTGGTAAAATGTTAATAATGTCTACCATATTTGGGAATGTTAATTCGGTGTTGGCGTTGGCATCACTTCTCAGTGTACAAAGTCCTTTAACTCAAAATGCTTATAGAGATTCTGAGGCTCAAAATTTACGGAAACCCTTAGATTCTAATCATGGAGATCCTATCAGTTTATTGAGTTATTATAAAGAATGGTAAGTTGACAGTTTTAGTAATGAGAACTCATTACTTTAATTTATAATTAGTGTTTATCAATTTTTATATTAAAACAAAATAATTTTCTAGTATAGTAAACCTTTACTATTACCCCTTATTTACTTTGTAAAAAGAAGGAACTGATTTTGAATTATATGTTGGCAATACTGGTAAAATTGGTTCATAAGATTTTTATTGATTTTTTTGATTAAAATTTGTTTTCTTTTAAGAGACATATAATCTAATTCGCTTAACTTAAACGGTTCCAAAATGATTCAAAAACAAACTTAAAACAACTCTCATGCAACAAGAAACTGATGACAGAAATTACCTGGCCCCAGTTGTCTCACAGTCTACCATTATGCCAACCTAATTTACCATCAATTCTCGTTTTAATTGCACAATAAAAATCAATTCTAGGTTAACTGTAAAACATCTATCAGGACCGGTGCAAGGTGGTTCTAAGAATAAATCACAAAACTCCCGTATTTGGAGTAGAAAGCGATGTCTAGAAGAACAACGGTTTTATGAGGTCACTAAATTGTTAGAACAGTTTAGAGATATTTTATCCGAAGCAAATCTGTTACAAAAAATTGACGAAGGTTAGTTTGGTTTTTTAGGGACATTGATTTAGGTTTAGATGGTTACCTAAAACTGTAAATTGCAGAATTGTCAAGTAGTGAACGCGCTATTAGACATGGCGAGCTCAAACATTTGAAACACTTAAAGTATGAACTTAGGAATGAGTCGAGAGGTAGACAGAGAAAACAACTGAAATATGACATGTTTGAAACTGGTGAAGATAAACTTGACTCGAAAACTGATCTCCGTGACGTAGAGTTTCGTATCGCTAATGATTTTAAGGTATCTGATTTGCCAATATTAGTTACCAGTTTTAGATTAAGATTGTATTTTAGAGAATGCAGAAGCTCCTGAACGAAACTTCAGCTGACAGTTTCAAAGACTTGATGTTGTTGAAACTGATTTTGACTAGTGGTTTTTACCCTCAAGTTGCGGTGGAAGACGAACATAACTCCTCAAAAACTGTCTCAGAACGCCTATATCACACTAAGAATAAAAACTATGTATTTTTAAGACCGTTGAGCTACTTTGCTACGAATCCGGAAGTTTTGGCTTTGACTAACGATGAAATTGAAGTACCTCCGGCAGGTTACTTTAGCAAGAGACCCATTTCTAAGAAACATCAAGTGTTGGTGTTTCAATCTATTTTGGAGACCAAAAAAGTGTATTTGGTGAACACAATGAGAATGCCCTGTATCCAAACCCTGTTCCTATTTGGGCGCACTATTGCCGCTAACAACACACTAACCAAGTTTGTTGTGGATGATTTCCTGTCCCTTGATGTCCCGTATGTGGGGCAAGGTAAAAACTTACTTATGAAAGCATTAGCCTTAAGGCGAAAGTGGCTGAGCAAATTGGATTTCAAGCTGAACAATCCTCAGCACAAACCACCTGACAAAGAAGAAATCTTCTATTTGACTGAGGAGTTACTAAGTTATATGAACTCTGAAGTTGCCTACAACGTTAAAAGACTTCTTCCTGCCGATTTAAAGGATCTTTACACTTTTTCTGCAGATAGTTTCTCTCTAGTTAAACAGAAAGACAAAAATCCATTCGACCCTCAATATGTTATGACACCCAATCATAGTAAAGGAGGGTTTAACGTAACGGAAAATGTCGTTTTTGATAGTTTAACGGATGAGGACTGGAGCTACAACTTAGAAGTTCAACTGTTTGAAACCGGTTTAAGCTGCAAGTACTGCAAAGAAGTTTTAACTGGCCGGACGCTGTTTGAGTTTATGCAACACGAAGAGTTTTGCGATAGTCGTCTGAAAGAAGTCAAAAAGGAGGTTGATGAGGGCCAATCTAGTAGCACCGTTGTTAAGGCCAATGCAAAACAGTGGCATTGTCCTAAGTGTTCCAAAGACTTAATGTTAACCCCTACAGAAATTTTAAAACACAAAAAAAGTTGTAATGGTTAATAAATTATTTTTCCCCAAAGTAGTTTTTCTTTGTCAGGCACTCTATCTGGTGTATTATGGAGTGGTACTAGGGTATTTAAGGTTAAGTTGGGGGGTTTGTGTGCAGGAAAGTGCAGCAGTACAAATGTTACTAGAGACGCTTCTCGAGCGTGAAGAAGATAAAACGCTACCCGGCAGACAATGGGCTTTACAGGAGGTCCGATCGTTGGTTTGCAGCTACCTGCATCAAGTTTTTATTGCAGACACTATGCTATGTAAATTGGTGCATTTTCAAGTAAGGTTTTCACAGAAATGTTGTTTAAAGAGTTGATGGAAAATGTTTAAAGAGCTTCTTTGTTACTGCGATCAAAGTAGTGTGATTGACATTTTTATTTTTGACTTAGTGAATTATAGTTTATATTTTTTTCGCCGATTGTCAGTAAACCTGTCGTTTTAGTGTCACATAAACAACCACTTTTACTGCCTAGTAAACATTTTTTACTGCCGCTTACCTGGCGCAGGGACAATATAAATATAACATCGTTTACACAACATAAAATTTAACATTTATTAAGAAAAAACACCAAACACTATAACATTTTTGGAGTCAAACAATTAAAAGTATATATAATTATTTATAAACATTAACAGTAAAATCAGAACATACTTCTATTATTATTGATTTGTCGTTCACTTCGTTAGAACTATTTTTCAAATACACCGATGAACTAGAAGTTTCATCTTTTCTCTTCCCACTGTCACTGCAGGTGGGAATATTCGCTAGAATTTTTTCACTAATCACACTTTTGCTTTCGACTGAATTCTCTATGTAGCCTTCAGCAACACTTGTGGACTTCCATCCTCCATGTCTTTTTAGCATTGTGATGTCAGCTCCAGAATTAACAAGCCAAGTAGCAGACGTCCTTCTAAAGCAATGTCCAGTGTACTTCTGAGCATTTGGTAGTTTTAAATAAGTTGCTATCTCTTGTGGCATAGCACCAAATTTATGAATTCCAATAACTTGTTTTAATGCTTTACCCCTCCAATATCTGAAGAAAAATCTTCGCCTTTCAAATCCAGAAGGACGATAAGAAGCATATTTTCTATACATGTCCAGATGTTCTGATACCACAAAAGATCTCGGTCTCTTCGTTTTGGTATCAGGAAGGGAAACTAATAGCTTATTGCCCATATCTTCAATGTCATCTAATTGCATTCGCACAAGTCTACATGCTCCGGCAATCAACTTATAAATTTGACGAAACTTTTAGATGTCAATTTTGGCTTATTGAAGATGTCTATTTAAGATCGTAATCATAGCAACCAAACAGGTATAATTATTGTTGTAGGTACATCATAGGTGGACAGTTTTCATTATTAGAAATAGGAGAAGTGTATTACTACTTAAATATAAAAAGTTATTCTGATTGACAATAATCGGCGAAAAAATTATGTGTTTGACTCGGCGAAAATGCACATTTACTGCCTCATCTTTCTTCATGGCCTCGTCTTCGACTCGGCAATGAATAGCGCTGCGGCAGTAAATGTGCTACTTTTTCGCCTTGTAAAACAAATAACTATTTTGAGACATCGGCCATTTTATGTTCTCAAATAATTATCTCAAAAAGTCAAAAACAAAAAATCACTAGTTTGAAATATGAACTAGATTCCTAAACTCTGAACCATTACCCATTTTTTTGCTCACATTGTATAGGATTTGTTCTATACAAATTCTTTTATAGGGTTACCCAGCTAGTTTATTGGAGGTGGTGATCAAAGGAGTACCTTCAATGCATATCTGCCTCGACTTTGTACAGGAATTAATGCAACAACCCAGCCTCAACAAGCAAATTTTCGCCATTCTACTGTTATCCCATCTCTCCATCCAATACGCTTTGCCTAAAAGCATGAATTTGTGTGTCACTGCGTTAAATTTATTATATGCCCTTCTTGGAGGTTTGTAGTTAGGCACCTTTATAGGAAAATGCTTAATATTGTTTGTGTTAAAGGTATATCAAGCTCTGATAGGGTGACATTATTCAAGCCCGTATTGCCAGGTCTGGTGAGGATCAGCGAGGCTTTCCCTCCTCTCACTAACGACATAGTTAACCTGCTGATGCAATTAGCGAAAATCTGCGAGAGTCAAGCTTCTCTGGCTAGTCAGTTTGACAGTCAAAGAGGTACAGGTCTGGAAGTGTCTGCTGAAGAGAGTGCCGAGTTGTGCGATTTAGTTAAGAAAACTTTTACCGACATTTTGGATCGGAGCGTGTTGAGGGGGGCGGTTTACCGCCAGGAATAAAATAAGATTGCTACAATTGGAGTATCCTTTATTATTCCTTTATGTTTTATGTTTTATACTGTTTTAAGTAAGCTATGTGTGTATAAGGGTAAAGCGCCTTATTTATGAAATTTTTCTCTTTATATTAAGAAAGTCAGTAAACACTTTTTTCATTTAATATTTTCAATAATATTCTTTATGTAATGTGGACCGTTTTGATTGGGCAACTTGACTAAGCATTTAGCATTTTCTTATACTTTTATTATTTTAAGTAAATGATTCAAGGAGTCTTCACCATTTGTTCAGGGCATAAATCACTAAATTAGTAGAATTGGCATCATTGTAACACGTTTTTTTAAAATTGTCACTTTAAAGCTGTCACCAGGACCAGTTATAAGTGAACGGTTTTGAAACTCACCACGTGTTCAGTTCCTATAGTTTATGTGAGTGACCACGTGACAGGGACAAACGAACTTCAATTGTTAACTCTTTCAATTCAAGTCGTCTATTCATTTTCTTTGTTGACAAACAACAGGTAAAAAGGTTCATTTGGTGTTTTTTTCTTAATTTTCATTTTTTTGTTCACGTAATTTTTATTTCGTTCAGTTTCTGTGTCCATTTAATTACTGAAACAAATATGTCGCGACGAACCATCCGTAATTCAAGGAGAGATGTTGCTGGAAATGCCTTAAATGATTTTAGAGAGGTAAGTTAAAACTAAAAAAAGTAAATACACGTTTTTTTGTTTGACTTTATTACTTGCAAAATGCAGTCTTACAATTTAAGGAATTGAGTTAGTTAAAAAAGGATTGTTGTAAACCTACATAAATAGACAATATAAAAACTTAACAATATAAGTTCTGTTTACTTAAAATCTACATTTAAAACTACACTTTTATCTTACTGAATATTAAGTACTTTTGAAAATTATTTTGATGAACTGCCAGCTTCTTCCTCAGGTTTCTTGATAATCCCATATGATTCACATGTTTTCAGGGCGTCATCTATCACTTCATTGATTTTCTTTCTACTGTGGTCTTCATCAGGCAGCAGTCTCAAAGCCATTAATATTTCCAACACATTACTCTCCATCAATTTATCAGCCACTTCTTTCCCAGCAGTGATAATATTGGCAACAATGCACACTCCTCTATACTGAATACTGACAAGTTTGCTAGCCAAAAGGCACTGAATGGCTTCTACCCAATTCTTGGAGTCAAAGATTTTCTTGCAGCAGGCTTCACTGTAACCAGTTAGAACTGCTAACATTCCACTAGCTGCCATAACAGTGTCTTGATCTTCATCCAGACAACAGGAGACCACATATTTTACTCTGTCATTGTCCCCTTCAAAGAAGCGCTTGACCACATCTTCACTTTGTACTAAATTGCACATGCACTGAGTAGCCGCCCTTGAAATGTACTCATGGTCTTCATACATGTAGTGTTCAATCTTGAAAAAGCCACCTTCTTTCACAATCCTTTGTCTGGCTGCTTCACTAATTTGGGCAATGTTACACAAAGCCATTAGGGCTTCAAAGTTTTCCAATCCAGTACAATCTTGATGAAGAAGGGAAAGTAATGGTCGGATACATTCCAATGAACGTTGACCTGGGAATGCTACTTCAGGATTCATTGTAATACCAATCCTGGCTAATGCTTGAGCTGCTTGACGTTTACCCTTTTCTGTCCCCTCTAAGGCTAGTTTGATCAGTACTTTAACTCCTCCTTGTTGCACTATCACGCCTCTTAGTTCGTGTTCAGATGCTAAGGCGTTAAACACCCTAGAAATAAGTTCTCTAGAGTTGTGACTTTCTGTTTTAGCCAAAGATACAAGAGCCGTGGTCACGCCTTCATGTCCCAAAGCCAAAATGCGTTTAGTTACAAAGTCTGGGTCATCCAACTCATGTTCTTCAGGAATGTGCTGTTTGGCAAACTTAGCCAATTCAATCATCTCAGGAATAACCTCTTGTTTGTCATAGGCATTGCATAAGTTGACTAGCGTGGTTACCACACCAAAAACTACACTCTGATCTCCACTTTTGGCTAACTCAATTAGTGCTCTCAAAGCTGCTTTGTCTTCCACTAATTTATCTTTAACTTCCGCATCAAGAGTAAGGTAAGAGAGTCCTTCAGCTGCCCATTTCCTGATGTCAGTGTCTTTTCCTGGATGTAATAAGAACCTTCTACATGCCTCAGCCAGTTTCAGGGTTGAGCCTTCAGCAAAAGGTTTCACTGTAGCATCACTTCCTCCTGAACTGCCCAATTTACATAAACCCACCAAGGCTCTTATTCTAATATGATCATTCTTGGACTTGTACAATTTCTTGAGAATATCTGCACCCTGAGTCACAATACTTCTAGCCTTGTCAGCTTTACTGGCTGCCGCTATAAGACACTCACAAGCCACTTTTTGTTGTAATTCGTCGTCTTCGGTATTTGCCATAACCAGTATCATCTCCAGAATGCCTTCCTTTCCAATAATGGTATTGCCAATGTCTAGAGGTCCTCTTAAAAGTTCCGTGATCGCCACAGTTACGCGCACTTTGCTTTCTATGTCAGGTGTGAGAAGTTTCTCTTTGATGAACTCTTGAACTTTGTTTAGGAAGTTCTCCTTGTTTTTGTCGTAGTACATGTTTTCGTATATCCGAGATAGGCACACTGCGGCAATGGTTCTATAAACAAATAAATTACAGTCAGAAAAGTTAAAAAACTACTCACAAAATAATAGTAATAATAACAGTCTTTATTTCGAATTGTGATTAGGATAGAGTACAATGTACATTATCAACTAATACAAAGAAAATCATGGTAAACTATGAACTATGTAGTACTTAAAGATACTTATATACATTTTCTGCGATTTTTCCCTAAATACAGATTTCAGAGAATAAGCAATATTTATTTAACAAAATAATCCTCTATAGTGTAGGGTTCTAATTCAATTAGTAAATTTTTTACTTCTTTTTTGAAACTTTTGTCCGTCAATGTTTTCAGCCTGTCTGGTAGGTTGTTAAATAGGCGAATACACATATATTTTGCATTCTTCTCAGTGAGTGTTAATCTATGTTTTGGAGAGGTTACATCTTTTTGTCTTGTGTTGTATGTATGATTGACTTTGATGTTAAATAGGTTTTGGTTCTTTTTAAGAAAGATGAGACACTCATATACCAGGTGTCCAAGAGCACCCTGGACATAGGAGATTAACATGGGAAAACGGTTTTGATTTTTTTGCGCCTGTACGGCTGATTTGATTGAAAAATCGTATTAATTAAAGTTGTAGTACCTATCACGGACTAGTTTTCTGTATTTTTTTCGGATCTCTAACTTGAGCCCTTTCGTCGTAAAACACGAACAGAAATGCGAAAATTTAAACTTTTTACCTGCACTGTATAAGCGGTTGCCGAGCAACCGTACCCGCAACAATGACCTGTTTACCCGTTGCCTGACAACCGCCTATACAGTGCAGGCCAAAAGTTTAAATTTTCTCATTTTTGTTCGTGTTTTACGACGAAAGGGCTCAAGTTAGAGATCCGAAAAAAATACAGAAAACTAGTCCGTGATAGGTACTACAACTTTCATTAATACGATTTTTCAATCAAATCAACCGTACAGGCGCAAAAAAATCAAAACCGTTTTCCCATGTTAATCTCCTATGTCCATGGTGCTCTTGGACACCTGGTATATAAATTGCATAAACTGTCATTATTTTATGTTTTTTAAAGATGGATCTACATGAATCTTTGTATGTCATTTTGAACATTAATCTAATTGCCCTTTTTTGAATTACAAATACATTC
This sequence comes from Ips typographus, assembly GCF_016097725.1. Classification (NCBI taxonomy): domain Eukaryota; kingdom Metazoa; phylum Arthropoda; class Insecta; order Coleoptera; family Curculionidae; genus Ips; species Ips typographus. The sequence goes on from NC_138424.1 coordinate 8,057,558, forward strand.
TGTATTGAAGTATTTCTACCCCAAAACATAATTGCATACTTCATAATCGATTCAAAGTTGGCAAAGTACAATATTTTAAGGGCCGCCAGGTTCAGATACCCGGAGACAATTCGAATTCCATAGCAAATTGAGTTTAACCTGCCTAGCAGAACATTTATGTGATCAGACCAATCTAGAAATTCATCAATCTGCACTCCCAAAAATGTTGTGTTCTTGGCTAGTAATTGGCTCCTGTCAGTGAGAAGGTGTATTTCATTAGGTTTCTCAAATGTACCTTGTTTTGTTGAAAAAATAATCACACTTGTTTTTTCCATATTTAAAGCTAATTTATTTTTTTTAAACTAAACAAAATAAAAATATAGAAAAAACGTAATTTGACAGTTACATCATTGTGTGAGCCAACAAAACTGTTTTAAGCCACAATTCTTAACTCAATAAGACACACATGAACTAAATTAATTATGCATAACTCACCTGGTTGATGGAGTAATATTCATGGCACTCTCATAGTGATACTCTTGTAATTCACTGGCACAGTCTAGCAGCTTCTTCACTCCTCCTTTCTCCACCAGCTGTTCAGCCCAACTCAAAGCAGTATAATGTATATTCTTAGTTAAAAGTTCAATAATAGCGTCCCTGGCTAGCCCACTGATTGCCTGATTGTTAATTGCCATTGTAAGGCAAGTCAGAAGGGTGTCAATGGTGGTCTTGTTTCTATCAATCATTTCTTGTTTTGGTTTAGTATCAGACTTAAACTCCATACCAGAAAGTGAATTTAATATGCACTGCAAACAATACTGGGCGGCATTGACTATGTCTTCCTTATCTGAATCTAGAATTTCTAAGAACCATGGCACTCCAACATCTTTAAGCACAGCTTTAGTTTTCTCTTCAGAATGCTTGCAAAGTTCCCCAATAATACGTATTCCCGTAATGTACAGTGTCTGGTTCTTCTCCAACTTAAGCAGGTTTTTGATTTTCTGTACAATGGGGCTTTTTATCATCTGTTCACTGCCTGCATGTTCTTTTGCAAGCACCAGTAAGTTGTTCATAGCTGTTTCTCTCTTTTCTTTTTCATAACTGGGGTCAAACACAATTTTCAGCATACTTTCTAGTTTAGTATTAGTCTGAGCATTGATTCTGGCCCTCTCTTCAACTGTTCTATGCAGACGGTGTAAATATGGCTGGATAGCTTTGTTTGTGGGGTCATCTTTGAAGATCTGAGTTGCATCCCGGTAGGCTTCCTCAAATCTAATTAATAAAGCATTTACTTACTACCAGCCTGAATAATTTAAAATTAGGGTCAACTTACCTTTGAAGTGATTCCAATGCTTGACAGCGTCTGAATAGTGCTTTAGGGTCATTGGGGCAAATTTCTAAGCTTCGGTCGCAGTCCTCTAAGGCTTGTTGATATTTTTCGAGCTTTAAGTAAGCCGCCGCCCTGTTTTTGTAGTAAACAGCTAATTCCTTTGGCTCACCCTTCACACTGTTGATAGCCTTGGTGTAGTGTTTGGTTGCTTCGTCCCATTTTTCGTTTTTGAAAGCTTCGTTACCTTGTTCTTTTAGTTTTTCACACTCGATAAGTTCCATTTTACAATATTCTATCACTTTCTCACTATAAAATCCCTTGATATCACTTTTTTAGGTTAGATCACTTTTTCACTTGTATTACTTTACAAATTTTGGCACACGATTTCGTCTGTAGGTATTTATAAGGACTCCCCTAGGAATTTTCATGAGTTTTCTCGAAACAAGTCTAATAATAAACCGTTTAATTTTAGAGAAAAAACTCTGGAAATTCTTTTTATTTTCTATTTTGGTCTGACGTTTATTTGACGATTTCTTGCAATAACGTAAACAACTCTGAAGTTGTTTCCTCTTCTTTTATTTTTAAATCGGGAATTTTTGAGGTTAGTTGTCAAAATCATATGTTATTGAAGTTTGATTTATTGTTTTTGTTGAAGTGTTATTTATTGCTAGTTCATCTTCACAATTACACTTTGTTTACAAACTTGACTAGTCAGTTTGGCCGTATATTAAACAGGGGCAAAATGGTAAGTACCTGTTCTTTTGTTATGACTCCCTAAAAACAATAATGGGGATCAATGACATATCAAAAAGTGACAACAAAATTCTCAGTTTTCCTACTAATTTGCAGTTTCAATTTGGATTTAATATGTTCCCGGACATCCCGAGGCCTTTTATCGTCAACTACCAGTGTTATTCAGTGGCCATGCTTCCTGGCAATGAACGGCAAGATGTGGAAAGAGGAGGCAAAAGTAAGTAATTGTGAAATTAGTAAACCCAGTTTTCAAGAAAGACAGAGAGGGATAGGACATTCTTATAAGTTATAATTTATCAATTTAATAAATACACTTTTTACAGTTATAATGCCTCCAAGTGCCTTAGAGCAACTAACAAGATTAAACATTAACTATCCAATGTTGTTTAAATTGATTAACAAAAAATCTAGAAGGGAAACACATTGTGGTGTATTGGAATTTGTTGCTGATGAAGGCAAAGTGTATTTGCCACTTTGGGTGAGTTTTTACTGTAAAAGATGTTTTTCATGTCATGCTTTGGATTTTTTTTTAGATGATGCATAACATGGCCTTGCAAGAAGGTGACTTAGTGCAAATGGAAAGTGTTTCCTTGCCTGTAGGTACATTCTCAAGATTTCAGCCTTTGTCTTCTGATTTCCTGGACATTACCAATCCAACTGCAGTGCTAGAAAACTGCTTAAGGTCATTTGCCTGTTTAACTAAAGGTAACAATAAAAAGCTTACCCTAACTCAGACTTTACACACCATTTACAGGAGACATAATTGCTATTCAATACAACCAAAAGATATATGAGCTGATGGTGTTAGAAACCAAACCAGCGGATGCAATCAGCATTATAGAGTGTGACATGAATGTTGAATTTGCTGCTCCTGTTGGTTATAAGGGTAAGTTGTCACTGTGGTAATTGTCACCAAGTTTATTTAACTATTACTACAGAACCTGAGCCTGTTAAGAAACAGGAAGAGGAAATGGCAGTAGATCCTGCTGAGTTTATGCCTGAACCATTGGGTTTTGTCGCTTTTAAGGGCGCCGGAAATAGGTTGGATGGGAAAAAGCGCAAAGACACTGGAGCAGCTGGTAAAAGCTAGTTTTATTCCAGAATTTCAGTTACTAACATAACATTGTAGATCAATCCACTTCTAAACCAGTTTATGTTCGCGGGATTCCAGATTATGACTACCAAATTGGGACTCTTAAGTTTATCAGAAAAACGTTCAAGCCTAAAACTGATGACGCTCCTGAAGATGAGTTTATGCCTTTCAGCGGGACTGGGTTTAGCCTGATTGGCCAGAGTTAAGCGTCTTGGCATTTAATGTGATTTTTTTTTGTTAAGAAGTTTTATGATAATTTATTATGTATATAAACCAATAAACTCCCATATAAAAGTTTGGCTACAAACATTTTATGGATCATTTTCAATTTGTCAAAAAGAAACATCCTGTTTACTATGAAACAAGTTAGAATATTCCGGAATTATCTCATTGCCAAAAAAACAATTGAAGTTAGTTTTTGAACAACAATCAGCAATTTATTAAAAGTTGGTAGGACTTCTAGAAGTTGAGAGTTTGCCAACCTGACACTTTACACGAAATCTATCATCGTGACTGACTGTAGTCACTCCCACTTAAAAGTCGAAAATTGAGGTTAGGTTTCTGCCTCCCCTGATTTGTTTGTTTATTTGAAACATCTCTTTTTTTGACATTTAATAATGTCTTTATTTTTCAGTTAATTAAATTAAAATTCTCCTAAATTCTATTGAATATGTCCCGCCTGGTGACTAAATATAAACAGGCAGGAAAATTTGCTATTATAACCCCTTTATCCAGTCACATAGCCACCAGGACCTACTACACTGTTAAACGTAAAGCGGAAAAGGATGAGAGCTTTCTATCCAAACATTTGTACAACAAAATTAAAGCTAAAGGCCCTATTACCGTGTCTGATTATATGAAAGAAGTTTTACAGAATCCTACGAGGGGCTACTACATGTCCAAAGATATGTTTGGGGAATCTGGGGATTTTATTACTTCTCCAGAAATTTCACAGGTAAGCTTAGTTTTTACTTTGCTGAATGCCAGAGTGGTTTAGTTTAACAATTGTTTAGATCTTTGGAGAAATGATTGCTGTGTGGTTCTTAAATGAATGGCACAAGATTGGGTCTCCCAAACCCTTGCAGATAGTGGAACTGGGCCCTGGTCGTGGTACTTTAAGTTCAGACATTTTAAAAGTGTTTAGTCACTTTAAGGTAAGGCAGTGAACTTATTACAACTCTTTATTTAATATTGATTTTAAATTGTTATAAGTGAAAAATGAAATAATTGTATTGCACCCAATTTGTGTGAAGGGTGGGGCAACACTTTCTACCAGGGATGCCCCCTAATTCAAAATTATGTTTGTAGGAAGTACCTACAGACTGATAAGAATTTGAAATTTAGGTATAAATAGAGACAGGCTTCATTCATAATTGAATGGCTAACTTGCAATTTTTTGCCTGCACCTTCAGTGGCAGTTCATGGACTTTATTGAGACTTTGTTAACAAGCAGAAAAAGTTTTAACAAAAAATATTATAATTATCACAAATTATTATTATAATATTATAATCACCCCCCTACATTGGTAATATAATTATTTTTTTGTTCTTGAAGGTGAGTAATCCTAACAAGGTTTGCAAAATAACCCAGTTTGTGAGTGTAAATAAGCAAAAGGTACAATCCAAAAAAACACATAAATTCCCTTTTCCCATCCTGACTACCTTACAGTGAACAAGTGACCAACTTTGGGGAATGGGGTGACCAACACAAAAAAGTTAAAGAAAAATTACAGCCTTGCTACAATATGCCGACCTTCCCCTACACTTAGGGTTGCCCCTCAGGGGCCCCCTAAAATTCTTTGTAGTGTACTGTCAAATTTAAATAATATAACTAATTAATTACTAAAAAATAAATAAATAAATATTCAGGACGTCACTGGGACATAAAAAAAACAGCACTCAGATATATTCAGTTACCTAATTTTGTTATTTTGGGAAACTTTTACTTTGGGATATTTTGAAAAACCACTGGGTAGCCATTTTAGCTGTTTTTAGCAAAGTCGGTAATTTCAATCGGTAAACTGCAGATACATTTTATTTTTTGTTCCACTGTGAGCAGTTTAGAGAATTAAGGCATTAGGTAAGCATTTTTGGTTTACCGGATAAACCTCACTATAGGAAATAAGTCTAGGACCACTATTAATATTAAGTAAACTGCTCGCCACGTCAACCGGGTGATGTTTTTGGGTCATTTTACTACGCCATTCTGAAACGAATCAACAGATTTTAAAGCAGTTTGGACCGTCATTGAGCTTAGTTTATTGGCTCTTTACTGATGTAAAAAACTTTTGCTTTAATACACTCTAACTGCCTTATACAGGGTGTGAAAGAAGTGCGCGCAAAAAAGTGAAATTTTCAAGTAGTCCCTAGGGGTAGTTTTTGGGGGTTTCCCAATTAACGTCCCATGTCTCAAGAAATATTGATTTATCCCAAAAAAAAACGACATTACAGTGCTCAAGCTCGAATTAAGTTATGGCAGCAGCTTTTTATGTATCATTTTAGTTGGGTGTAGATTCAATATTATCTTTTACATAATTTTTGAAGCAACCCCATGACCAATAAGACCATACAGGGTGGCTAAAGACAATCAAAGTGGGACAAAAACAAATTACAGCCACTTTACTAATCAATAATTTTAACTTTTTTCTTACATAGGAACTTGTTGCCTAGGGTATTTTTCTAGGGTTTCTTAATTAACGTCATGTGTCCGAAGAAATATCGATTTTTTTGGAAAATTGATAAAACACTGTTCAATCTTGAATTAAGCCATTTTAGCAGGTTTGTATCTATCATTCAAATGCCGTTGTATGTTCAACATTATCTTACAGAATCCGAGTACTTTTCAGGACAAGCCCCATATTTGGTAAGACCTTACAGGGTGTCCAGCGACAGTGTGAAATTTGAAATTGTTTGCACAAATTGTTCTTCCACTTTAACTGTCTCTAAACACCCTGTGTGGTTCTATCGGTTAAAAGACTTGACTTAAAATTTTGCAACACATAATATAGGACCTACACGTGACTTAAAATGACAGTTCAAAGCTACTATCTGCCTTAATTCGAAATTGAGCACTGCTATGTCGCATTTTTTGGAAAAATCGCTATTTCTTGAGTCACAGGATGCTAATTGGGAAACGGCCAAAAATGTCTCGAGATATTGATCTAAACAACACTTCCTTAAGTTAAAACAAACCCAAAACAAATTATTGATCAATTGGGGACTACTTGAAAATTTCACTTTTTTGCACGCGCTTCTTTTCCACCGTGTATAGTACAGTGGCGGTGCATTTGAGTCAGAGTTTTTTCCATCAACCAAAATCCCATAAATTAAGCTCAATGATCAAAAACTGTGGTTTCGTTTAGAAATGGCAAGGTTTTAAAAATGACCCAAAACAATCCCCCCCCAGTCCCGGTTGAGGTGGCGCACAGTTTATAATAATTGTGTTTTAAGATTAAATAACCTACATTCTACGATACTAAATAAATCATTCAACATTTTAGGCGTTACATAATGCAAGTGTTCATTTAGTCGAAATCAGTCCGGTATTAAGCGAAATCCAAAGCCGCAACTTGTGTCTGCAAAGCAATCTCACCAAAAACCCCAAATCGTTATACTACAGGGAAGGAATCACTCATCAAGGTGTTCCAGTGTTTTGGTACCAGCAACTTAGAGATGTGCCTGAAGGTTTTACGATTTTGCTGGCGCATGAGTTTTTTGACGCATTGCCCATTCATAAATTTCACAAAACTTATGCTGGATACAAAGAGGTGTTAATTGATTTGGAGAGTGTGAAACCAAGTGAAGAGATTCGGTTCAGGTAAAAGTGCGTGGTTTAAAATGGTGATTCAGTTTTTATTTTGCGTTTGATTTGAGAAGATACGTATTGGCTAGACAAGATACTCCCATGTTAAAAATTCTGCTTAAACCTACGGAAACCAGAGAACATGTAGAGATTTCGCCCGATGCCATGCTGATTTATGAGCAAATTTGTAAGCGAATTGTTGAAAACGGGGGCATAGCTTTGATATGTGATTATGGGCATAATGGAAGTGGAACCGACACTTTTAGGTATAGTCACATTATAAAATTTACAGGCTAAACAAAACTCTTCAATACAGGGCTTTTAAGAAACACAAGCAAGTCGATCCACTCATCCTCCCGGGGACTGCAGATTTAACTGCTGACGTAGATTTCAGCGTTATCAAAGAGGTTAGAGTTTCCTACTACAGCTTAACTTTCAGGCTGTTAAAATGAAGAATTACAGGTGGCCGAAAAAAACGGGGAAGTAATTTATTTAGGGCCGGTGAAACAGCGTTCGTTTTTACACCGGATTGGAATCGAATATAGGGTGAACGCGTTAGCAGAAAACATGAAAGACAAGAAACAGATTGAAAACTTAAAGCAGTGCTACAACTTTTTAACGGACGACGCAAAAATGGGAGAAAGGTTTAAATTCTGCAGTCTGCTGCCCTCTACCCTATCTAAGATACTCGAGAAATATCCTGTGGTTGGGTTTTCGTGAGTATGACTGAGTAAACAAAATGAGTCTGTGATATAAATAAATTATTTTGTTCATGAGTTTTTTTAATTGATATGTCTACAGTAAATTGTGGTATTTGTTCTGTCTTATACAGGTCTGGCCAATTAACTCTTGATTAAGAATTACTCCAATCCAAGTGATAATCACAGAAAACGTTTAAATTAAATCACCAATTAATTAGGATTTCCAGTATATTAAAGGAAAACTTTAAATTTACGGATACAAAAGAGAACTTGAACATGATTAATAGTTATCTTTATTTCTGTGTTCACGACGTTGCCTATCCCAGTTCTGGTTGTTTCCACCTCTGTAGTTTTGCCGATCGCCTCGGAAATTGCCCTAAAAACCCCAATTAAACATATACCTTCCCTTAAAATTATACACTTACTTGATTGGCCCCTCGTAAGAAGAAGTTGCCTTGTTTAGTTTCCAAAATCCTTTCATTTGAATCGACAAAATTGTTAATCTTGTCCGCTAATTGCAAAGCTAAGGATTGTAGCCTGGATGGTTCGCTGCGGTGCATTACTACAGTTTGAGTGGGATCGTCCAGAGAAGCCTACAAATACATTATAATTGAATGGGATTAGTGGGTATCAAACATCGCAAATTACCATCAGTTCCTCATTGATTATCATTTTAGAAATAATGGAATGAACCGTAGGTTTTTGTAGTTCAAACATATCAGCGAGAGTTGCCATTGAAATTGAGTCATACACATGAGAATAAGTAAACAAGTATGTCCTCAAAGATTCTTCTTTAATCAGTTTAGTCAGCATTGATCTAAAACGTTGCATTCTAAAATTTTGTTTATTTAAATAAGTGAACAACCTTACCGAACAGCATCAGCTTGATAAAACAGGTCCCACACTTTAGCGTTCATTTTCTCGTTAATAATAAAGTTGTTACAGGCGGACCAATTGCCGTTTCGCATTGCTTTGGCTGCGGCCACCACGTGTTCCCTCATACTTTCAGGAGGACCTACCAAACTTTGCCTCTCTGACGAACGCAACTGTTGGTAGAAAGTTTTGGAAATCATTCGTCTACGCGCATCAAACTCGTGGGCTGCCATGTACGGTATTTCAATAAGCATGGCGGACACCAAGTAGACGCATTCCAAAAGCTCCAGATTGATGTGCATGTGGAATGGCATTTGGCGTTGTTTTTCAATTTTTTCCTGTTCCTTCGAACGTTCGTGTTGTCTTTGAGGCAACAATCCTGAAAAGAGGAAATGGTAAATTGTTTAAATAACGCATACGTTGAGCTTTTCGTCTGTACAGAAAATCAAACTGAATAAGAATGATTACTCGATTTAACTTTGACAACTTGGTTTACTTCCTACTAAACATTTTAAATAATTTAATTTACTTAAAAACAAAATTACTACTACTACTGACTAACAGCCTTACTATTGTGACCATTGTACACTTTTCAATATTGCAAATCAATCAAAATCTGAGCTCGAATGGTATTTGATAAGACAAATCCATGAATATAATCAACAATATAATAAGACTGCGACTTCCTTGTACTGGCAGAAATAAATTTTTCTGGTTCTTTTGATTTTCTGCAGTAGAACTCTATCCGAAGCGAGCCATAACCAAAACAATACGAACAAACATCAAAATTGACAGTGCCAGCAAAAACCTCAAGGTGAGACATTGCAACAATAGAAGTGTAGTGAAAATCCGTGGAAACCATGAAATCAACAGCAAAATTTATCCGATTTTTTTATCCGCTAGCAAACTCTCTTCCTTCCTTATTAGCCGATAGCAAACCGTGTTTTGATGACGTATATATGGCATTTTTTGTACATGAGTGGAATTGTCGGGGGCAATACCACAAGAGCTCAGATTTAGCCGGATAATTTTTGTGCTTGTCTTAGAACACTTTCTTTTTGGTGTAACTGCACGAGTCCTGTTGTAACTAAATCACGAGAGCGTAGCTCGAGTGATTTTGCCAAACAGGTCGAGTTTTGTACCATAAAGAAAGTATGAGAAGACTAGCGGAAAAATTATCCTGTTAAAAATCTGAGCTCGAATGGTATTTGATAAGACAATTCCATGAATACAATCAATAATATAATAAGACTGCGACTGCCTTGTACTGGCAGAAATACATTTTTCTGGTTCTTTTGATTTTCTGCAGTAGAACTCTAACGGAAGCGAGCCATAAGCAAAACAATACGAACAAACATCAAAATTGACAGTGCCAGCAAAAATCTCAAGATGAGACATTGCAACAATAGAAGTATAGTGAAAATCCGTGGAAACCATGAAATCAACAGCAAAATTTATCCGATTTTTTTATCCGCTAGCAAACTCTCTTCCTTCCTTATTAGCCGATAGCAAACCGTGTTTTGATGACGTATATATGGCATTTTTTGTTCATGAGTGGAATTGTCGCTGCCATTCTGGTGAAAATGCACTGCTCCTTTGGGACATTTAACCAACCCATGAGGGAAATATTCGGGGCGAATATGCTTTGGATGTGGTTGATGGAACATTTCCACATTTAAGAATACAAAGAGAAGAAATTGCAATTGGGTGTATGACACAGACTCTCTTTAAGTATTTAAAATAAGTCACATCTGTAATCCTTGATCATTTAAGTTATGGGGTATAGTTCCCATAAAGTTGAAGTGAGAGAGAGAATGACAGGGATGGCGCATGACGTTGATGTCATGTGGACTTGCCTGGGGCGTGTTGCCTATTGACCAATAAAGTGTGTTTCGTTCCGGGAGTTGTCGTTGGACTTGTCAGTAAGGCTTTGACAGCTCCGTGCCTTATACACTCGATTGAAGATGAACAGAAGCACAAAATACAGTAAAACAAGGATTTATGGAAAACGGTGAATTTTTTGGGATAATAAGAGCAATTCACTGCACACATGTAGCTACTTATACAAGCTCCTCCTATAAAGAATAATAGAAAAATATACTCAGTACAAATACCGGCAAACCACTAAAGTTTTAATTTTAAATTAAAATTTGGATGATAATAAAAGAAACAATGATAAAAGGTTAGGAGTAAAAAGTGAAGATAGGCACATCCCAATATTAACAATGCCTTAACAATTTGTGATTTTGTTAATTTGAATTAACATACAGGTCACAATGGTAAGATTTTGTAAAGATATTGTCCAACCTGTCTTTGAATGTATTGTTAAATAAAGAGATTGTTACGTTAACAAGGTGTCACAATAGCAAGTTTCTGAAAATGCCTATTGATGCTAATTTTGACAGATGACGCTCGAAACGGGACGTTGTCTGCCATTTTTCTTTTTAGAGATGACATTTACTACTGTGGCTATCACCACAGACCACAAATTAAGAGTTTTTTGCTGATTTTACCTCTAAAAACTTAATTGAAAAGTACCGATTTAGGCGTTTTGACGGTCTTAGTGCAAATGTAAAGAGTTTGGATCCCCAAGAAGGCCATAATAGAGTTGGCTATGCATCAGCATTGCAAACTTTTTTCCAGTAAGTTTGGCTTTTATTTAATGTCACATTTTAAATGTATGCATACAGTAAAATGTTTGCAATTTAGTAAATCATATAATTTTTGAATTACTGCGCTTGGTCTTAGCCTGTCTTTGTCAAACTCTCTCTGAGAATCTAATGAAACGTTGCCAAGTTGATGGATAAATCTCAAACCATTAAAAATAACATTTTATAATGCTAATCAATTTGTTCTTAAGAATGGAGCCATCATCTAAGCTTACAAAACGAGAACTAATAAGTCATATGACTTATTAGAGATTTTAGTGTATGTACTTACCTTGTGCCAATAATTCTTTTGGTTTTCCGGTCATCATCAAATCCACCAAACAATTATGAGCGTCCTTGATATTAGCATGTCTGAAAGCGCACAAACCCAAGTGTGCCATGGTACGATTGTACAGAATCTGGGTACTCGGATCCGAATGTTGGATGGTCTCTTGTAAATGTGACATTAGAACCAAATCTCTAGCTTGGAACCAATTGTCGTGCAACGCGTGATGGTAAATGTGCGACAAAATAGCCCTGGTCCTCAATCGATCCGTGTTGTCCTTGGCGTAGATAAACTTGCACAACTTATCCATTTCCTGCACGGAAGTGTACACATCCTTAGGTAGTTCGCCAGCTTTTTGTTGCAAAACGCGCGGATCAAACTTGTAGTAAACGTGTTCGATTTTGCGCAGATAGATTCTGCACAGTTCTGATGGGACGTTGGTGCGTTCCAAGTACAACATGGTTTTGTCGATAATGACAGATACGCGAGACTCGTCTTTGAGTCGTTCCACGTACTCGTTAGAGTGAGGGTCGCACTCTTTCAACAACTTGGTGAACTCGTCGTCTAAACGCTCCACTGACGTTAGAATGCACCCTCTGATTTTAAACGGTGCTTCCTCCAAACTTTCATTCTCTTCGGTAACCGATTCGGCTACCACTAATTGAGGATTTGCCAGCAGAATATCCAACATTTCGTGCATGCGTTCTAGTAGTTTAGTCCAATGTTCAGGCTGCAAATATTATCAGTGCAAAATGAAAACCTTGGTTTTTTGGTATGTAATTAAAGTTGCAATGCATAATTGTGAAACGTTGGCAACATAATAAAATAACACTCACCTTCATAGCATCAGACACTTTAGGATTGTAATCAAAAATGGCTGAAATAATGGCCAACTTGATTTTTACAAAAATAGCAGGTCCTAACTTGTGTTGATCAGAAATGGCCTGCAACTCATGCAACAGTTCAATCTGTTCCCTGCGATCGGTACGTTTTTTTCCTCTAGCGGCCATAATCTCGCTCAATTTTTTAATCACCAAGTTTAAGTCGATTTCCGCGTCCTTGGCAAACATTTTAGGCTTCTCCTGCATGAACCCCCTAATTAAACAAGGCTGCCACAACAAATTTGCCAACTTACGCTCGGCAAGGCTATTCCGTATTTCACTTTCTCCCATCCTTCTCCATCGGCTTCTTCCTCTTCTTCAGCCTGCTTCCTCAGTTTCTTTGTATCTTTCTCTCTACGGTCTTTGCGCTTTTCTTCCTTATGCCTTTCTTTCTCATCGTCGCCGTCCTTTTTCTTCAAAAACTTCTCCCGCATGCTGGTGTATTTGCCTTCGTCGTCGGATGAGTCAGAGCTACTCTCCGTATCGGAAGGCCACTCGTCCGATTCAGAATCATCATCATCTTGTTTAGCTCGTGGTACAGCTGCAGGAGTTTTAACAAACTGCACTTTTTGTGGTGGTTCCTCATCTGAGTCTTCTTTAGGCTCATCTAAGACAACATTCAATTAGTTATAATACTAGTAGGTTTTTAAAGTAATACTTTTCTCTTCCTCTTCATCATCATCGGGTTGGTCAGGGTTCTCCCTGAACTTGGCTATGTCGTCTTCAAAGTCCTTAAGGTACTTACGCAGTTTCTGTCTCATAGACGCCAACGACTTGCTAAAGATAGAAAAAAACTCTGTATTTACAATTGTTACCATAATTGCAGGCAAATGAACTTGTTTTAAAATTATTCAAAAAAAATTTGTCTTTGCTCAGTATTTGGTATTTTCAATCACCTGTTGTTTTTATTCATGTTTTTCCTAAACTCCCGATCCTCCCAAGTTTCATTAATAAAATCCTCCATCTCAACCAAGCATCTAATAAAAAATCTTGGTGTGAGACCATTCTCTTCCTTTGCTATAACAGGAAGGGCCTTCACATATGCCTTTTGCAAATCCTCAAAACCTATAGCAAGTAGTAATAATAAGTAGGCAAAAATAAAAAGTACGCTACGCACTATTAAGCATGCTGGACATATCCTTGATTTTTTTGAAGTTTCTGATCTGTTTAATAATACTGGTCAGTTCTTCATAACGTTTTTCTTTTGCTGAACGGACTACCCTCTTGACTTCTTCTTCATCGTCGGAGAACTGAAATTGTTATTTTGTTTATGCTGTGTTAATTTATTTACGGGAAACAGTTACCGTAAAGATAGTCGGGCCCGCTGGGCGCTGGACTGGCTCCTCACTAGAGGAACTGTCCGAGTCAGAATCTGACCCAGCAAAAAATCTACTCATGGTTAATTAAATAATCTGAAAAAAGAAAGATGATTCAGACATTTCTTTGTACTAATTGGTAGGTCTACTTAAATGTTAAATACTTTAAAATCCCATTATATGGACTATTGGATATAATAGACTTAAATGCTGAATTTTTAGGCTGAAATATTGGCACTATAATGTAAAATTGTTTGTTTATAGCTTGGAGAGGAAATAGGAAATAGTTAATTGAATTATGATTCAGAGAAATATAAAATTGCTATAAATAATCCCTGTGTAAGAAACCAATTAGAGTTCAGTTTCCAGATTAACTCAAGTGGGAATACTACTACCAAACCTAGCTTTCTTAACAACCTGTTGTATAGGTGGTACATGCACCTGACACTCTATTTAAGAAATATTGTCAAAAAATTAATAAGTCAAAGGAATGAACATATCAACCCGAAAGGAGGAAATAATATGCTGAACCAATTGAGGAGCAATCAAACAAAAGTTAGTGAATCCATTTGAGCTATAGTTGGATTTTTACCTTTTGAGAATGACGTCATCTTTTTCCATCTTTGTTTCTCGCATATCAAACATATGAAATAAACAATTTTAGCAAAAAAGGCACGTTGTTAATTTTGTCGTCCTGTCACATTAAAAACGTTGACATTTACTGTCACTTTGATTTAAACGAATATCAAAGGTATAAAAATGCTGCGCTACAATGAGAAGAAAGAAAATTCTAAATGTGCTGTTTTTTTTCGAGTACAAAAAGAAACAGTTTCCAGATGTCAACTGAAACTCTCATGATCACTCATTTTTCAAAGCATTTGTAGGTTAAAATTTGTGATCTAATTCCAGACTTGCGTGTTTTTTCACCTGCTTGACGTCATTCTCAAAGGGTAAAAATTTGACTATAATTGCAAGTTAGAGACAATGATGTAATTGATGACAACATATACCACTGAAGGCAAGTTTACTCATTTTTAGTTTTTATAGAGAATAATGTCAAGTAAGGAATCATATAAATGTTGCCACTGATACATAATGGCTGAAACTGACATCCTTTAATTAACTTCTGGTTGTCAGAATATTTTAGCTCTAAATAGATGATTCCAACACTTGATAACAATCCATGCACCCAATACCTGTCTCCTAATAATATGAACATAATTGGCGGCATTTGTTTTGACCCTTCATGGAGTGAACACAGCAAATTTGAGGCCTCAATGAGGCAATTTAACAAAACTATAATTGAGCCAACTATCAAGTTACATCATTGTGACGTCAAATTCGCTCTGCTGGCTCCAGAGAGTCAAAATGAATGCCTCCATGATTGGAGGCATAAATGTGTCAGCTGCACATACCATTAAAAACTTTTCACTGAAAAGTGCTACATTGCACCCTGTTGTTAATTTTGAAATTAAAAAAAATGAATAAATAGACAAATATTGTATACCTAATAGTTTGATTGGCAGAGTTGACTGTTGGGTGGGAAAGATGTGATGAATTAATGACTACTCAGATGACTATAATAAATACAAAAATATATTAATTTATTCACAGATATTAAGACTTCCTTAATGTCATTTAAGATCTCAAGTTAAATATTAAACTAATCCACATTTCAAAGTAAAATGATTTAACCACAAATCACACAGTATGAGGAACACTTCTACATTAACCTTACATTTCAACAGGGTTGTGTTGTTTTAAAACAACTGTTTTAACACAGTTGTTTAAAACACGTTTAAAACACTGCAAATAAAACAGGTGGTGTTTAAATCAGTGTTTTAAAACTTATGTTTAAAACACTGTTTTTTTTTCAACTAATTAAAAGCTGATTATTATGTGCCTATATTTAATTTATTTAGTGTTTTCAATTCTTTGAGCCTGTGGTCTGCTGTATTGTAATTTTTAAATTAGAGTTTTTCTTGGTTTTTTTTAAATTTTTTTCAGTATGAAAGAACCAAAACTAAAAAAAAAATCAATTTGAAACATACATTTTAATGCTACTTTTTTAAAAGGAATATTTATGCACTAGGCAGCTACCAGCTCTACAAAACTTTATTGAAAATATAGTTTACATAGGAACAGAGGTATAACACCTGTAAAGTGTAAACTGTAAAAAAATCTGAACTTAACATGTCACATGGGTAATAAGTTATAAAAGTTAAAAGTCAAGACCTGAAAAAAAAACATAAAAGCTAATCTTCAGCATTACTAGTAGTATACTATACTAGTAAGGTAGTGCCCACGTTCCCAAGCTAAAAGCTATGAAAACTTTTACGTACATTATTATTTTAATTAAAATTCTTCTTTCTCTTTATTAATTTAAATTAAATACATTATTATTTATTATTTTACGAAACATGGTCAAGGTTGCCTGTATACTGTATTAGATAGCAAGATAAATATTGTTTTAAAACACTTTTTTGATTTTAAAACAATGTTTTATTTCACACGCAAGAAAAGACTGTTTTAAAACAAAAAACATGTTTTTTTGGTTAAAAAACAAGTTTTTTGTTTTTTTTAGAAAAAAACAATTTTTACCCAACCCTGCATTTCAATACTCAGAAGAACATAACATCTCTACTTATCCTGGTTTGAATTTTACAAAGTTCCTGTAACCAAACAGCGATAAACAAACCTTTCACTTAATCGAATACATAAAAACAGAAAACAGCCTAAAAGCCTTCAGCATGTGGCTGGAAACTATCCTACTTATCTGGTGCAATATTGTTATTAAGACAAGCTGTAATTGCATCCACTTACCTCTCAAAAATAATTCACAACGGGCCTCTTCGTTAAGCGGCTCAAAAAACAACGGTCAAATCTATTTAAAAGGGCAAAAATCAAAATTAAAACCCCGGAAACTTTGGGACAAAACTTTGTGGATTTTGGTAAACCCTTTAAGGTTAAGTTTTCTGGTTTGACAAGTGACAGTGACAGGTTGAGTGATGTCTGCATAAGAAACTAGCGGCAAACACAGGAAGCATTGAACTATTTTATGCACGTGATCTGATGCCGTATTTAAAAATATATCATCACGTGACGTACAAAACACTTTTTTTGAAGGTGAAGACAAATTTGAAATTATAAAATTTGATTTACAATAATATGGAATAACAAAAATAGGTAAGTGTATTTAAATCAACAATTATATTTTTTTACTGACTATTAATACCAAGTCTACATTTTATCAAAAAAAAACTGGTATAGATATGAACAAAATATTTCATACTTCTAAGTACAAATTCAGTCCTAAGTAAAACTTTCTTACACTAGAAATATCACAAACAACCATAGGAATGTACAAAAAAAAGACACAACCAAAATACAGTTACAAACACACTAAATGCAAATACTGAAACTACTTATCAACTGGAAAATTTCCACCAACAGAAAATTGGCGCTCTCTTAAATGAGAGAAATAAACTGCAGCTAAAACAAAGTTGACCATTATGGCAACAAATATGATGCCCTTCAAATATGGATTATATCAAAGTTCCGTTTTCACTGGAATAAATGAAGTTAGGATGTTGGACCTCAATTGCATGCTTTCCTTTTTGTCTGCTTTAACTTTGCCTTCTCTAAGGATTTTGTTAAGCCTTGCCCTTTCACTCTCAATGAAGTCCTCCTTTTCTAGTGCTTTTTTCATATATTTAATGTAAGTTTTTGCAGCTTTTTTCTCTTCCTAAAAAAATAATTTTATTAAGTTTCTTTGTCCATTAATGCAATATTTCTGACACTTTTACCTCACTCTCAAGAGATTCAAGTCCTTCTTCAGCTTTCTTGAGAATCTCTTCTTTGTTAGGAGCAACCACAAATTCAGCAGCAATTTTATCAAAATTTTCAAGACATCCTACTAAACCAAGGTACAAGTTGCTGTGCTCCTTAATAAACTTTTTGATTTCATTTACATTCCAAACTTCATTAGCCTTCTTAGTGAAAGGTTCATCCTCGCCCTTAACAAACAGCTTCAAAGCAGGCCATTCCTTCTTTGACATCACACCAAATCTGCATAATTTAAATTAAAATAATATTTTGAAAACTTGACAATATACTGACCTTTCTGCCAACTTCTGATTGTCATGGTCTCCAAAGTCTTTAATACCAACAGTTGCTATAAGGATATCTTTGGAGTCTTTTAGTTCTTCAGCCACTTGCCTGAAAGCGTCGTGCATTTCACCAAACGGGTACACGGCATCAAACTTGACTAGGGCTACATCAAATTGTTCAATGACTTTATCAAAATTGTACTCATCCAGGATAACAGCCCCCTTAACGTTGGCCTCTGAGGGCTGCAGTAATCCAAGAATCACTAGGAACAGAGCGGGAAGAGCTTTGTGGAACATCTTTTGGCACTGGGTCACACACCCTTCTTTACTATACGACACTTTGTATTCGAGTAGTGAAGAGCGCTAATTACCGGCTTAATTTATTGACAAAAAGGGTTGTTTTGCAATTAATCCACGTCAGATGTCAAACCCACACGGCTGTTTGTCATTGGTCCAGTGAAGTAGCAGTCTGCCGTTGCCCTTAGCAACCAGATAGTGTTGTTATGATAATGTAGTGCGGTGGTGCCGATGTGATTCTTAATTCGTAAATCGTGAGTAAAAATATGATTGAAAGAACAGGGTAAACTAGAAATTGTTTGTGCAAGCTGTTATGACGTTTTAAATCTTCAGACCAGTAAATATCAGTTGACTAAATTCGAGTAGTGGAACTGAATTGGCAACGAGGCTAAAATTTAATTGGTTAGCAGGTTAAATTTGATAAGAAAATACTGCAGGTAAATAATAAAAGAGCTCTCCTATGTTCTAGAAGTTTTTGATAAGGCTATCTTGAAGTGAATTATTTACTATTCTCAAAAAAGGAATTTAAAAAAGCACTCACTAGATGAAAGTTTAAATTGCTTTTTGTATACAATGCCTTTTATGATTCATTATGTGTTGTAAATTATTAAATTTTTAGTAAGTAATTTGTGGAAACTTTTCTGTAAATATGAAATATAATTTCGATCATCCCAACATAAGTGTCACATAAAACAAGAAGTGTTGTTACTTGATAAATTTAATTTTATTTAAAAATCTTTTAGGAACAGTAAAAAACTAAGTTTGATACAAAAATATATGTTACTGCAAATTAACACTAATAAATATCATCATTACCAAGCATTCAATAATCATTCAACATCCCAGTTTAGAACAGGGTAAGACAAATAGTTAAGCATACACATCCTCTTCCTCAATTTTGATATAAAAAAACAAAATTCATATCATAACCAGAAAACATTAAAGAGAACAAGGGTAGTTTCAAGACTTTAAAAATATGTTAAATGTAAAGTTTACTTCTCCAGTTTTTCTTCTGGTTTTTCAGTTTCTTCTTCAGTTTTCACTTTTAAAGTGCTAAGCTGTTCTGAGATTTCATTAGCTGCATTTTCATCTTCTTCCCCACTCTCTTCAGCTTCATTCAAGACCTGTTCAAGCTCTTTCCTGATTTGTTCATCAACCTTACCATTATACAAATCACATTCAACCAGCAATTTTTTCTTAGCTTCCTCAAATTTTGTTTTAAAAAGTCGCGCATCTAAGTAAAAGAAAAAACATTTAGTGCTATTGTAGATAGGAAGGCAATATAAAACTCACTCTCTTCAGTGGCAAACTTAACAGCCAAACATTCAGATTTGCTTTGTTCATCTGCAAAGTCTGCCATCACAGTATAGATGAATGCTTTTTCATTGGTTGTACTTGCTTTCAGCTCCATCCATGGAGTGATAAAATGGTTGGCACACACTTTCAGTGTTTTGTCCCTTCTCATTACAATCCTGAATGAGCCATTCTCCTTGTGTCTGAGTACTTTGAGTTCACCAGTGCCACGCTCCTTTAAGAAATACAAAGAGTTAGTGACTAAGCTACAACTGTATTGAAAAGACAACCTTCCATTCTGGAGGATCATTTTTGCCATCAAATCTGTACAGCTTAGCTCGGGTCTTTAAAAATTCCTCCTCATTCTCTTCATTAGTTGAAATCTGCACCTCAGGCAATGATATGATGGGAGGAAAATGAATGTCATGTTCAGTGTCTGAAGATTCCGAAGTTCGTTGAATCCTTTCAGGTGTTTGAGGTATTTTCTGGATGTAAACAAAAGGTTTGCACATGTTGGTTGTAGGTCATGTTTACATTGGATACTTACGACTTCCTCACTCATTGTGGTCGATAATTCTGGTAATTGTTAATTTGTCACGGTTTTTGGGCAGTTTAAATTAGGGAAAAATTACAAATTTTGAATTTGATTTTGTCAGATAAAAAATAATCTGAAAATTTGTAGTAGGACCGGTTGTTGCGTTGAACGTTAAAGTTTTCGGAAGGTGGGGAGTTGGGGTGGCGACTTTTCCCGTTCCGCCTAAATGTGGCCAATCACAAAGCAAACATCTGACAGTTGGTTTGGTTTGCCGCCAATAACATTTTATGTCAAACGTCACTTGTCGAAAGTCATCCGTGTGGGTTACTGGTGACAGTTGACAGGTATGACCGCGACGCGAGACGTAAAATTTGCAATATTTTTGTGATTTCTGTGTTTCCACTGTTTCCCAGTTCCAGTTTCCCTTTTATCATATTCATATATTAATTAAATAAAGTTATAATTAGCTTATTCATTGTTGCAGTTACAAGCAAGGCAAGTCTAAAGTCAGATTATCCGATTGGTAAGTTTAAGACCGTCTAAATTTTTGTGTTTTTTTATATAATTTGAAACTTTCTAGTGCATTCTTTTAGTTCTTGTTCTACTTGTTTTTTTTTTGGTTTACTGTTTCCAGCTTTGTTTTAATGCGTAAATGTGGCCAATGAAGTGAATTACCCAAAAGTAATTTATATAGAGAGTACCTGGGAGAGTACTCTTTGCATTTGCTTAATAACCTTTGGGTGATTCACAGACACAGGCCAAGAAAGCATGTAGTTCAATACAAAAAGTACCCATTAAGTGTTTGAATCTACATATTATTATATTCTGCTGTTGCTATGTTGAGTTAAAAACCATATCTTCATCAAAAGACAGTAAAAACATTAGCCAGTAAAAAAAGGTTCTACCAAAAATATGTTTTGTTGACTAGCAAATTCCACATGCAGAAATGTAATGGTATGTATTAAGCACTTACCACTAAACTTGTAACACTAAAAGGTATAACTTAATGTTGTTTTTAAAATGAATTTGAAACACTACTACTTTTATTCCCTTTTTCCATAATGTCTTAAGTGCTACAAGGTACAACCTACAAGAATAATTACACTAGCTTATACATTCTTCCATACATTCTTATTTCCTTCTATCAGTTATGTTAAATAAATTGAGTAAATCTTATTTGAGTGTTTGTAATAGTGAATTATTTATCTGCCTTGATTTAGGATCAGTAAAATTATTGTGCAATTTCTACATCTTCTACTTATTATATTTTGCTGTTCTCTTTTTTACTAATTTTTTTGCTGTTTTTTAATATTTTAATAATCTTTTTTCCTCTAGAACTGAATACTACCACTAAATAAGTACAAAAGTTTTTCAATTAATAAATGATTTCTATTTGCTCAGGCCCATATATCATTTATTCAAAATGTCTATGTTTTGAGTCATATTTATTAGGGATAATTTATACCTAAGTACTAAGTAGTGTGACTAATGCATTATTAACCTAGATTAGATCAGACATTAATTAACTACAGGTCAAGGATTTTAGTCAAGACTAAAATTGCAGGCAAGTAGGTATTAAAAACTGACCATTTTTAAAAGTAAAAAGTTTTGAATGATTATTGCATTCAAATACATATTTTGTCATTTCTATCCCAAGTCATTGGTTTTTTTTATGACTGTCAGACCCTTTAGAAGTGTAAAATTATAAAAGACAGAAATGCCAAGAATTTATGACCAGTTCTCAAGTGATTTATAAGTGCTATCCAACCTCTTACTTTGGCCTGGGTTATTGCTTTAAAGTTTGATAAGGTTGTCCTGTTGATAATAATAATTATCCTTCTTAACACATTAACATCCTAATAATTTGACAGCTGAATTTTATTTATCACTATTATTGATCTATCTATTGATGTTTTAAAACATAATAATTTATTAGATTTGAAAGGATTAATAAAGTGTCTTATTCAAAATCATATCTATTTTGGTGTGGTAATTTTTGATTTATGAAAAGTTAAAACAAATTGATTATTGATTATCCTTCTGATTTATTAGGTCTAATTGTTTCTCTTTAAAATAATTAAAAACTATCTAAAAAGTCATAATTTAATGGGTTCAAATGCCTTACACTGCTTAAAATAACATTGTTTAAGCTTTTGCATAAAATGAAAAATCGCTTCTGGGCACTAAAACTAAGTTTTAAAAAGGCCTATATTAGAAACCCCATCCTTGTTATCCTTAATTTTAAGTGTCCACCCCTGTTAGGAGCAAAGCTTAGGACTGGGAAAAGTATGGTGTTTTGTTGATTGATTTACTAACTTACTGAAAAAATAAACAGGCTAAGCAATATTAGAATGCATAATCTGTTTGTTCTAAGGTTAGTGCCTTTTGAGAAAGAAGTTTTGTGGGTGTATTGAATTACACCTCAAGAGTTTAATAATCAGGTGAGTTATTGTACTCATGGGTGTTTCTGTTTCTATTTCTGATAGATGGTTTTACTGATTGAATAAGGGCTAGTGCATTCACACATCTAATTTGTATTGAGTTAACCTTCTATTAATACATAATTAAAAAAAATCGGTTAATTTAAAAATGTGGAATATAACAATGAAAGTGAAGAAATTACATATGTTAGCAATTTACAACAAGTATTTTCTAGATAGACACCATTGAGAAAAGGTAAATATTGTCAAATTGGAAATATCCAAGAGTGCATTTTAATGTTGTGGCCCTTGTCAGTTTCATGTAAGGTAAATTATTACATTTCTAGACACTTAGTAATAGTAGTAGTTTTTGGTTTTGGTGTTCCACTTATTTGTGTGTGATCAATTGAAATACTGGTCAGGTTTTGCAGTAAGACGTAACTTTTACCATTACCGTTTGATGATCCACTTAACAATGGCTTAGATTTTAATTGAAGGGGAAATTAATAACATTAAACCAATATTTGAACCTT
The DNA here is from genome assembly GCF_016097725.1 of Ips typographus. NCBI lineage: Eukaryota > Metazoa > Arthropoda > Insecta > Coleoptera > Curculionidae > Ips > Ips typographus. The sequence continues at coordinate 8,080,407 of NC_138424.1, forward strand.
AAGAGTAAATTTACTAGGGCAAAATATTTTTCTGCATATTGATATATGCTGCTTATTTTTAAGTCTCATAATTAACGAAAAAAAAACAAAAGAAACATTCTATCTAGATTATTGTGGTTGAAAAATATACTCGCGTCCTTCCTTCCCACAGTGAAAGTTTTTAAATCTGCAGATTACTTTGCTTCATTGCCTTTACAGCATTTACAGGTTGAATGTGATTCAAATTGATTGGAAACAGAAGTTTGTAGAGTTAGTATAGTTAGATAACAGTATTAATATTGTATAAAAGTTGTATGTATCATCTTGCTAGCAGTGTTGTGGTGATGGTACCTAAATAACTGGAGAAATTGAATTTCTTATGATTTATTAAGGAGCATTTTTCATATGGCCATTACACCCATGTGCTGCAATAAAAATTATTCTATGTTTTACCTTTTGAAAAGCAGAAAGTAAAAAGGGACACTTTCTTTGCTTTGTCCCAGATGAGGTTGTAGAGAACCGATTTTTGAGTCCTAAAATCACGCTGTGACTCCGACATTGAAAATAATCTTAATATTTCCCTCAAGTAAGTAACAACTTCCCAAATTCTTCATTTTGAAAGGCACTCTTGCTATTTTGCAACTTATTTTTAACTCAGCTACCTTAATCCTCTCCTAAATTCCTATGTGTAACTGAAGTGTGATCTACGTGATACAATTGACAAGTGGGATAATTCCACAACTGCAGCACCTTGCAAATCAATCTCTCACAGTTGGAGGGTCTCTAGATGGAGCAGAGCACATAAAAAATGATAGGGCAAATTGAACTTGCTCAATACAAACAAAAGAAATTAATGAAAATGCTCCTTATTCATGTAATTCGCAGAAGCAAAATATCTAATTAACAACATGTAAATGATATAAGCATTTTTCTTACCATATTAAAACAGCCACAAAAATCTCCAATTTAGGTTTGTATAGGTGTATGTAACAGACGTATTTACTTTAGAAAGGTAAAAAATAGGTTTACTGCTTAAATCCCTGAATTGAAAACTGTTGGTATAATAAGTAGTGGTCTAATAGCTGATCAGTAATTTGAAACTACATTTTAGTCTATTTTCATATTTAAATTAACTACTTTTTGTGTTTCTTCTTGACAACTTACGTAAAGGTCGTTTGAATTCTCTGTATATTATATTGTAAAATTGTGTTTTTATTTTGACAGCTGGTTTCCATTAAGAAGGCAATGAACTTTTTATAAAACTCAATCTGTCGTAATTATGTATTCATTTATTATTTCAGATTTCCATTCACAATGGACTTCAAAAAAGTGGAGAGTAATATTAGAAGTTGCGTTATATCTACAAAGCATCTAACTCTCAAGCAATTGAACCGTAAGTGTCTCAAGTTTACGTGTAATGTTATGTGTCATACATCTTTTTGTCTCAGATGACTACAAGACGTTAATGGGAGAATGGATTCCGTTTCGCGAATTGGGTTTCAACAGTTTGGAGCAGCTGATCGAATCCTCAAAACTGTTAGCTTTAGAACGTCACGGTTCAAATACTTACGTCGTAGCTGCGCGCTCAGAAAAATCTAGCCATATTTCCGAGTTGGTTTCACAACAAAAATCGGCAAAATCAAAGCCGTGAGTCGTTGATTGTACAACAAAAGCGCGTTTTCAGTGGTTTGTTTGCAGAAGTGCTAAATTTAAACCAAAAAATTCTAAATGGGTACAACCACCCAGAATGCAACCACATTATCAGCAGCAGCAGACAGGAGGCCGCTGGCGGCCTAAAGCCAACTATCAGATGAATTCCTATAATAATTACTCGTCACGGCCACAGGCTGTTAATCACAGCCAGTTTGTTATAAAGACACCTTCTGTAGCGTCAAAGGTTTTACGAAATGTTTATTTACTTTTGACACACTAACAGTAGATTTTTCAGGTTGTTATCCCAGAACATTCCACCTTTTACCAAAAGCCTGCACCTCAACCTTCAGTATCTACAACGCCAGATATCAATCAACGGCTGAACACTAAAAGGTTACAGGAAAATATGGTAAAAACAACAGTGCAAGAAAACAGGGTGAACTCTGAACAGAGCAAATTATACCGGCTTGGTCATAAAGATAGTGGTGGATTGTAAGTTGTGTTGGGAACTTGAGAACTACTTACAAATGAATACTTTTCAGAAGTCCCAACTCTAATCTACACGTAACAAAACCTATAAGCGAACTTAATAATACGAACGCGAAAAATACACCAACTAACAATAATCTGGTTGCGGATCTGTCCCTATCAGCTAGAAGTCGGATAAGCAAAAAAATGTCAGAGTTGAAGCTAGATAGGTAATATTTTATTTAGGTCACAGATCTGTTTAATCTGGATTTTTGGGCATTCAAATAATGATCTAATTTAGTGGGAAAATTGACAGAGACAGTGGAAATAGCAGCCCCACAAACGAAAGTCTGCCATCACCTAGTAAAGTTGCAGATTTTCCGCGGACCGGTGATCATGTCGCCGACTTGAAACGTTTCGTCGTCTTGCACAAGTTAGGTGAAATAGAAGAAAGTACGACGTCTGTTTTAATCAGAAAAGTGAGGACTTACTCTTGTAAAATCAAGGTAAGTGTTGTTGCTGTAGTTTCATCTGTATTTATTGTATTAGTTTAATTTTCTGAGTGTTTAGACGTGGTTGGTCCTTAAGTTTGTTTTACTCGGCAGTAGACATAAACTTGATTTTCTTCTTCAGATTTTAGTAAGTTCGTCGTCTCGTCTCCCGTTTTTCTGATGGTCGATTATCTCACACAATCCTTACACGTCTCAAAGTGTGACAGTTTTAAGTAAATAGCATTTTAGAAATGTTTTATCTCTTGTGATCCTATTTCCGGTTTCTGCGTTCCATTAAAAACGGTTCACTTGTGAACAACGTACCAGCAACCTGGCACGTAACTGTCAGTTTATGCCAAAGCCGTTGAATATTGGTTTCAAATAAAGGGAACAAAATTATCAGAAATGTATTTTTTGGGGTGTGTGTGGATGAACCACACTGTAAGTAGTCTTTAGTATTAGTCGTTTAAATTTGGCAGTGTCTGACGTTAAGGAACACTTTTATACTTTTCTTACGTCACGTGACAGTTCTCATAACTGTCGAAACCCGTTCACCAGTGACCTGAAACTATAATATTAGAAATAGTTGCTAATTTGAGGAGTTACACTGGAAGGTGTTTTTAAAGCTCCATGGAGCTTTAAAAGCTTCTGACGTTAACGAACACTTTGATACTTACGTCACTTAACGTCAAATTTTGCTCCACGGAACTATAAATACAATGTACAGTGTGATTTATCCCAGCGGTGGAACTATTTTGGAATAGTATCTCGTCACATCTGCGTAATTCTTGACAGCTGTCAGGTGACGTAAGAAACTTAGCTTCACGAATGTCATATTTTGGACTGTATTCAGGTGTTAATACAAGGTAATAAATAACAGGGACGTAGTCAGGAAAAATTTAGATTGGGGACTTGATGAAGGACTATTTTACTATTAGTGAAGTCAAATTTCAACATTTATTTCTGCTGTAGGTAGCCTGTAAGTACAAAAGAAAATGATTAGATGCTACAAGTAGATTTTTGATTAAAATGATAACCCTTAAAATCAGTAAATAATAACTTGAAATTTGAATTTTGAAATGTGATTGTGTTAAACATGCTACAATTTTGGGTGTAAACCGTATTGAACAGGGTTATTAAAATGCCTAAAAATGATAATTCATATTAGTAAAAATCACAATAATTTTGACACCGCCTTTCTCCCTGACTGTACCAAAATTTTGTAGTGTTTTTTTAGGTTATTGTATGGTAAATTTAATGAGAATTCCAAAAATGTACTTAAAACAGTGATTTTTTTACTCCAAGTGGGTTTTACAGGCGATTTTGTCCCTGTCTGTCTTTTCAAACAATATTTCTGACATGTCAAACTTTGACACCGTTTTTCTCCCTGACTGTACCAAATTGTGTAGTGTTTTTTCCGGTTATTAAATGGGAAATTTAATGAGGATTCCAAAAATGTACTTAAAACGGTGATTTTCTTACTACAAGTGGGTTTTACGGAGGATTTTGTCCCTGACAGTCCTTTCAAACTGTATTTCTGACAGGTCAAATTTTGACACCGCGTTTCTCCTTGACTGTATCAAATTTTGTAGTGATTTTTCAGATTATTGGATGGGAAATTTAATGGGGATTCCAAAAATCTACTTAAAACGGTGAATTTCTTAGTACAAGTGGGTTTTACAGGCAATTTTGTCCCTGACTGTCCTTTCAAACTGTATTTCTGGGAGTTCAAACTTTGACACCGCTTTTCTCCCTGACTGTACCAAATTTTGTAGTGTTTCCTGGTTATTGGATAGGAAATTTAATGAGGATTCCAAAAATGTATTTAAAACGGTGATTTTCTTACTACAAGTGGGTTTTACAGGCAATTTTGTCTCTGACTGTCCTTTCAAACTGTATTTCTGGCAGTTCAAACTTTGACACCGCTTTTCTCCCTGACTGTATCAAATTTTGTAGTGTTTGGATGAACCACACTGTAAGTAGTCTTTAGTATTAGTCGTTTAAATTTGGCAGTGTCTGACGTTAAGGAACACTTTTATACTTTTCTTACGTCACGTGACAGTTCTCATAACTGTCGAAACCCGTTCACCAGTGACCTGAAACTAGAAATAGAAATAGTTGCTAATTAGAGGAGTTACACTGGAAGGTGTTTTTAAAGCTCCGTGGAGCCAAATTTGTCAATTCTGACGTTAACGAACACTTTGATACTTACGTCACTTAACGTTTAATTTTGCTCCACAGAACTATAAATACAATGTACAGTGTGATTTATCCCAGCGGTGGAACTATTTTGGATTAGTATCTCGTCACAGCTGCGTAATTCTTGACAGCTGTCAGGTGACGTAAGAAACATATCAAAGTGTGACTTGGCTTCACAAATGTCATATTTTGGACTGTATTCAGGTGTAAATACAAGGTACAACTGTTTTTGCGTTTGATAGTTTCATCTCACTGCTGAATGAGTTTTAATGGTTATAAAAAGTGTCACTTGATTATAATCCACGCTGTGAAGTGTCCTAACTGTCAAATTTAACAGCTTAAACTGTCATTTAACTTCACAACTGCCAAATTTAACTTCACAGAGTTACAAATAATACTTTTCGGGGTCGATGCATCAGAGACACGACTATTTGATATTTTACAGTTGAGTTTTTGACAGCTGTCAGATGATTATAAGCCTCTTAGCTAGTTCATTTTGTCAAAGTATTTACGTGTTTCCAACCACATGAATTAAAAGCTTCTTGAGCTCAGAAATGACTGAATCAAAATTTTAGTTTTGGCAACGTTGATTTGAATGTAATTTTTCCCGTGTTTTAGACCTTAAAAAACTGTATTTTTTTTGGTTTGTGAAGTTTTAGTTTAACTTTAAAAATAATTGTCATAACGACATTTTGAACGTCTGTCAAATGTTTTACAGATCGCCTCTTATCCACCGTGGTCCTCTTACCCTGAAGACTTTCACAATCCCGCCGATGCAAAAGTGCGTTGCTACGAAAAAGCTTTAGATGAATTAATTCCAAGGTTCAAGAGGAAATCTTTATTGATCTCCAGTCAGGAGGATGTTCTAGAACGGTACGTGTATTACCTAACATTTTCCAAGTGGTTCTGCTATTGAATTATATCAAAGAGTTCCCCCACTTTTGGAGAAACATTCTCACGGTGTGTGGGCGTGGCAATTGTTGCTCGACTACACAGACAAATACAATGAAATTCTTCCTGATGATTGGACGACTATAGTGGACGTTAGCCCGTACGTGCATATCGAGAAAATGTTAGACAACTACATTTTATATCATTGTCAACCTGGTGATGTAAGTATAAGATGCTTAGCAAGCAAAGTATTATTTGCAAATCCGTTGTAAAGGGTTGAAAATTGTCATTAAGGCATTTCCTCTACACTCATGGTTTCTCAGTCATCCAACTTATAATTGTTGCTATGATCAATTGATGATCAATTGAAATAGCACATTTAAACGAAACTTTTGTTTATAAATGCTGAAAACCTTTGTGTAATAATAGTGTCTTTTGACTTTTGACAACATACTGAGAAAACAGTTTTGGTGTGGTTTTTTGCCTGTAAATACTAATTCCGTTATGCATTTTTAATGATTGTGCAGCCTGATAGGACTTTTGAGGTGAGTTGGTATTGGTTTAGGTAAATTAAGTAACTTAAACACATCAAACCTGTCCCCATAAATTTATTAGCTTGATCAGTGGATGTTTGAGGTGAGGTGCTAACAGAAATTTGATTTCTTCACGTAAATTTGTTGACCATCCATGGTGTTCAGTGTGTTTATGATCTAACACACTCATTGAAGAGTGCACTGCATCTAACTGCTTGTCGCTTGGGCATGTTTGAACTTAACCAAATCTTTTGATAACATTCAAGGTCTTACAGAAAGGTCAACAGAGAACAGCGACCGCTGTTGACGTGTCAAACGTCTCTGTCCCGGCTAATACTGTCAAATTCGGTGAAGACAATAGGCTTCTTGCGCAGATCACGTGCGTGATTTCCGCCAAGGAAGTATGGTGTGAACAGGTCGGCACTAAAGAACGGGTGAGTGTTTTCTTTATCTGTCAACTTTCAATTAAGGAAATATTAAGTTAAGCGTGACTGCTTGAGAAAACAAAGTTTATCAACAGTCTTGTGTCGCTGTCCTAACTGTATATAACTTTAGGAGTTGTTTGACGAAATGTTCGGACGCTTGCAACTTTACTACAAACAAAACGAGTCGAAATGCATTCCAAATTTACTGCTACCTGGTGGCTACTACATAGCTAAATACGAAGAAGGATATTATTACAGGTTATTTAATTTCCATCTGCTGTTACGACAATTTTTTGTAATGTTTGTGGTTTCTCAGAGTAAGAATTTTGACTCTTAACGAAGACGAAGTGGAGTGTTTCTCCATCGACAGCGGTGCTGAGATTACGGTTAAAAAGACTGATATTTTTGTGCTTAGACGTGACTACGCCACATCAGAAGCACAGGTGTGTTGGCCTCGTATTTTTTAAGTTTCAAATTATTATATTTGATATTTACAGGCTTTCGTGTGTAGACTGATTGGTTTGGAAGATCTGTACGATATGACTATTAATTCGGACTGTCTGGCTGCTCTAGAGGATCAAACGGTGATTTTAGAGCTTGCCGAAGATCTTTCAGGTATGAAGCTGAATTGTTGTAAATTTTCATTAATGAGTTATTTTAATTAGATTTTGTGGACGCATAAATTAATTACTAAAATACTGGTAGTACTATAATAATTATTATAAATGGCTAAAAACAGAAGCATAATTTTGTTTTTAAACAATTTTTATTAGCATTACCTTGCAAATGCCAAAAAAGTCGTATCATTTCATTTTTGTATGTTTTGAGTTTTTTTGGAATATGTATTATGGTGTCAAAACTGGAGGAGAAAGATTCGGGGGTAATATCCCTAGTGCATTTAATTTTTCCGGAAAAAACGAGTTTCTAAGTAATTTGTTCGTCTTCGACTTGGATGATTTTTAAAACCACTCTCGCTCATGCTATTTGTTAAAACAAATAACTTAGAAACGAGAATTACAATTTTTCCATAAGAAAAATTAGATGCACGAGGGATATTTGGTAAGATTATTTCCTGAGTTAAATAAACATTTTATTTTAATTAAAACAAAAAGAACAATAATTAATAAGAACAATAACTTTCAAGCTAGAAAGGGTAACACTATTCTTTATGTTGCTGTGAGGAGTGTGAAATTTTTTCGAATTCTTTTCCGGAAAAACTGCTGACAGCTAAGTTGACAGTTGTTAAGTGATTTTTCCACTTAAAATTTACATTTGTTATACTAATTCTTGATAGCGATTGGTCAAAATTGATAGGAAGGAAATAATCAACTAAATTAACTACATTTTGGTTGATTCTTATTGCCCAAGAAGTGCTCTTTTTCACGATACCCAAATTGTTAAAATCGGTTAAGAAGTAAAACCAGATTATTGCAAAAACAATTGAACCATCTTTGTTTTTTTTACCCGAAAGTCATAAGACAAACAGTTTCCGAGATATTGCCGAGAAACAGTTTTATTGGGTCACATTACTAATTATTGAAAATCGGTTCTTTTAAATCAAAACTAACCTAACCTTTTCAGATAATAATGGAAATCTGGTGTTGCCTGTGTGCATGTATTACACAGACACTGGATCGTCCATTAACGAAGAACTGATTACAAAATTGACTGCAGAGCTGGCAACACCCACTCTCAAAGAGGTAACACAAGAAATCCACTTAATTCGCTTTAACATGTAAGTTTTGTTGTTTTTTTTTTAGGGTATTAACGAGGTGTACATCTCGCACATTGACCCGACGGGGGACGTGTTAGTATACATTAAATCCAAAGCTTACGATAATTTACAACAATTGAGGCAACAAGTAGAAAAGCAAATTATTGCCAATCCACCTCGGAACGTCCCTAAAGTTACCATGCTAGATCGCAAAGAAAAATTGTACTTTATGAAGGACTGCACGTCAGAGAGGTGAATATTTGCCTAAAAATTTGGATTAGTTGCTGGATGTTTGCACTTTTAGCGGCGTTTGGCGTAGAACACAAATCATTGATTGGTGTCCTGATGGAATGTTTGCTCAAGTGTATTTTGTTGATGACGGTCACACCAACATTATCACGGTCGCTAATGAGGTGTTGTATCCGTTGGATACTTTACATGATGTGTTTAGTAATTATCCACATCAAGCCATAAGGGTGAGTGTTAGTTTTTTGCTCATTTAGGTTATATTGTGTTTATTTTATTATAAACAGCGGTTGCATTTGTTTTGACGCTCTATGAAGCGAATAGAGCGAATGTGACGTCAAAACGAATGCGGCCAACGTTTTGAAATGACGCCATGGATTGTGTTTTTTTTTTGTTAAATACTTGTAGTTATAGTCTATTTAAACACTAAAAGGAGTGATTACGAATTAGGTTGGCAATAGTGGTCAAATGTGATTGGCCAGTTGGCGGTATGATTTACACAGAATTTTGAAAGAGAGATTTGAATTTTTACTGTCAATCTGATTCTTTAGCATATGAAGGCAGCAAAATAGAAGGCAACAAAAATTGAATGTATGCGGAAAATGAAACAAAAATAGGATGACGTAACTGAGGCACAATGACTGGTAAATGTCATTGAAAACATGAATTTACCAGTCGTTGTCCATTGTTACGTCATCATATTTTTTTGTGGAGCTAATTTGACGTTACGATGATGACCTCTATATGCTACTGGCAACCTACTAAAAGGTACCAGAAGCTTCCACAAGTGTCATAAACCGTCCCAGAGTTGTTTTAACTTGTCTGACGCCTCTAGGACCGTTTTGAATGTGCCAAAGATCTCTAAATGTACTGAGAACTTTCTAAAAAGTTCCAGGGCTCTTTACAACTGTCTTAAACTTTCTCAGAACTGTTTTAAATTGTCAGAGGCTTCTAGGACCGCTTTGAATCTGTCAGAGATTCATAAGTGTCTTAACCTTCCAAGAATGGTTAGAAATTGTCAGATGCTTCTAGAACCATTTTGGAAGTGCCAGAGCTCTTTATATAATATTGCAAACCTACTACACATTTCCAGAGGCCTCTACAAGTGTCTTAAACTTTCCAAGAATTGTTTTAAATTGTTCAAAAACTTCTAGATTTATTAAGAAAGTGCTAGAGGCCTCTAAATGCTACTGACAACGTTTTAAAATGTGCCAGATGCTGCTACAAGTGTTCTAAACCTTGTATATAATTACTGTATGAAGATAAAATCTAACTAAACTGCTCGCCACCTCAATTCATTTTTAAAACCTTGCCATTTCTAAACGAAACTACAGATTTTGATGCAGTTTGTACTATCATTGAGCTTAATTTATGGGCTTATGGTTGATGGAAAAAACTCTGACTTAAATGCACCCCCACTGTACTATACAGGGTGGAAAGGAAGCGCGTGCAAAAGAGTGAAATTTTCAAGTAGTCCTCAATTGATCAATAATTTGTTTTGGGTTTGTTTTAACGTAAGGAAGTATTGTTTAGGTCAATATCTCGGAACGTTTTTGGCCGTTTCCCAATTAGCATCCTGTGACTCAAGAAATAGCGATGTATCCAAAAAATGCGACATAGCTGTGCTCAATCTCGAATTAAGACAGTAGCTTTGAACTGCCATTTTAAGCTCGATTTTAAGTCACGTGTAGGTCCCATATTATGAGTTGCATAATTTTAAGTCAACTCTTTTAACCGATAGAACCATACAGGGTGTTTAGAGACAGTTAAAGTGAAAGAACAATTTGTGCAAACAATTTCAAGTTTCACTCACTGTCACTGGACACCTTGTAAGGTCTTACCAAATATGGGGCTTGTCCTGCAAAGTACTTAGATAATGTTGAACATACAACGGCATTTGAATGATAGATACAAACCTGCTAATATGGCTTAATTCAAGATTGAACAGTGTTTTATCAATTTTCCAAAAAAATCGATATTTCTTCGGACACAGTCATTAATTATATTCGTACACAGGACGTTAATTAAGAAACGCCCAAAAACGTCCCAAGGTAATACCCCACACAATAAGTTCCTATGTAAGAAAAAAGTTAAATTTATTTATTAGTAAAGTGGCTGTAATTTAATACTTTTCTTTTTTTGCGCACGTTCTTGTCCCACTTTGATTGTCTTTAGCCACCCTGTATGGTGGTGTATGGTATGGTCTTATTGGTCATGGGGTTGCTTCAAAAATTATGTAAAAGATAATATTGTATCTACACCCAACTAAAATGACACATAAAAAGCTGCTGCCATAACTTAATTGGAGCTTGAGCACTGTAATGTCGTCTTTTTTGGATAAATCAATATTTCTTGAGACATGGGACGTTAATTGGGAAACGCCCAAAAACGTGCCGAGATATTGACCTAAATTTCCTTACGTTAAAAAAAAAAAAAATATTGGTCAATTGGGGACTACTTGAAAATGTCACTTTTTTGCACTCACTTCTTTCACACCCTGTATAAGGCAGTTAGAGTGCATTAAAGCAAAAGTTTTTTACATCAGTAAAGACCCAATAAACCAAGCTCAATGACTGTTCAAACCGCATTAAAATCTGTTGATTCGTTTCAAAATGACGTAGTTTTAAAAATGACCCAAAAACATCACTTTCCCGGTTGACGTGGCGAGCAGTTTATTTTGGGTTTATCGATGATTTTAATTTGACATCGGATTTTCCTGTATATTCAAAATTATCTATCCCATTTTTTTAGGTAAAAATGGCTTTAAAAACCATTCCGGTAAACTTTGTCGACATTACCAAAACAGCATTGCCGAAAAACGAACCGGTTTTGTTGAAAATAATAGGAACCAAAGACGACTGTCCTCTTGTTAAGTTGTTTAAGCGTAACGCCGACGGTTTGTTCTGTATTAACGAATCTCTGGACTTGGAATGCGAATTAAAGTAAATTTCTTCTAACAACTTCAACAGAGACTAACTTTTTATTTTAACAGACAAAAGGACGACCAGTTTAGAAATAAACTGAATGTTCCACAACTTAATCCTGATACCGTTCCTAGCACCGGAACGCTTAAATGTCCACCTTTACCAACGTCCTCTGAAGGTACATTTGTGAAAATTTAAGACATTGTATTATTTGATTTGGTATTATATACTGTATGCTTTTCTTCTTAGAGTTTTTCCCAGTTCAGATTTCGATGGCAGTGAATCCGTACAATTTCTTTGTGCAACCGCTCGAGTCGCTGCCCCAACTGGAAAAGTTGATGGACAAACTGCAAGAATTGTATAAGAACGTCAAGTATGGGAACCTTAAGATTGAGGATGTTCTGCCTGGGCACATTTACGCCTCTACCTACACTGACGGACGTTGGTACAGGTAGGATAATGTTTATAATAAGACGCCAGTGCACTTAATTTCAAACCACCATGAAAAAGATCATTACTAGAAATGCTAAATCGTCAAAATAGTGTTTAAAATAGTAATATACTTCCAGACAAGTTTTTACACTAACTAATTCATGTATTCCCACAATTTCAACTAATAAATAAATTTCTAACTCGATTAACACTTTTCTAGGATCAGCGTTATCAAAGTCTTAAAATCTGGTTCTGTATCAGTATTTTACTGTGATTATGGCTACTATCAAACTTTGCCAGTGAGCCAATTGGTCTTTTTGGACAAGGAATTCATGGAGTTACCATATCAAGCCTTGAAGGCTAAGTTAGGTTAGAATTTTTTCTTTATTGAAAACGTTGTTGTTTAATAAAAAAAATGTTTATTTAGGAGTAAAACCCAAACAGAGCAAATGGACAATGGAAGACTGTGAGGAGTTTAAGAAATTAGTTGAGAAAAAGCCGTTCTTTGCTCGTTTACTCGAGATTGAAAACGACTTTTTATACGAATCGGACATTTTATTGAAAGTGGTTTTAGTTGACACTTCCGATAAGGATACCGACGTTTTCATTGAAGAGGAACTCGTAAAACGTGGCATCGCCATATTTGATTAAACTGATGGGTGGCTTAAAAAGACTAAAAAATCTATATAATAGCAATATAATATTTATATTTGACGTTTAATTACATACTTAAATTTAGTTACTATGTAATATTTTTTGTTGTATGCTTTTAACTTGATTAAAGGCCGCTGTTGATTACTTTGTTAGGCTTAAAGATATGTATTATCAACCGTTTATAAGTTCATGTTAATATTTAACGTGTTTTGTTGTTTATTCACTAAGTTCGATGTTGACATCAACTCAAGCAGACAACTGCAAAAAAGTGTTTTTTTACTGTTTTTTTTTGTTTATTTTTTTTTGTAATAAAAAAGGAGTTGTTTTGTATCCTTATTTTGGAGCACTTTCAAAGATACAACTTACGGCCGGTACATTCACCTCCAGATGAATTTATTATTAAGATAGTTTCTATAGAAATGACAGAGTCGACCAATAGCATAGTCTGATTTCACCGTTTCTATAGAAGTTATCTTGAGGATAAAATTATTCTGAAGTGAAAGTACTGACCTTTATAAAACTTTTACCGAAGATTACATATGTAGATACTCTCGAGCTTGTCAAATTTTAATTTTCATACATAAAACTGAAAAATGTAAAATAATTTTTCACTTACAAATTATTACCATTACAAAAAGTCGGTTAACACGAAATATACCACGAATTTCTTTCGAGAATACACTACAGTGTAGGTATTACGGACAATTCTTAATATTCGGTAACTCCTTTTAACAGAACATTTTTTCTGTATTGCATAATGCCAACGAATTGTTTTAAAATCATTTTACTATGCAACCAGAAATAACGGGCTACATCCACGATTTCACTCTAGTGTCGTTTTCTTCTCAATGGTAATGTCAACTGTCAATAAAATATAAATTATAACCTCAAAATGTTCTCTTTAAGGTTTTGTTTATTATTAGGTTTTTATTGATAACTTCAATTGTTGTCTGATTAGCGTGTTTCCAAGTTTGAAATTCAACATAAATCACATCCTGAACTGTTTACTACTTTAGGCTATTCTTCCGATTAACTGCATTGGAATACAATTTAGAACTGAAGATAGATTTTAAGAACTCCCATATGAAAATGGATAGAGGTACTGAGAAAAGATTACAATCCTTAAAACTGCCAAGGGATCTTACACTGGGAGGTACCAAACCCAAGAAAGTATTTGTCCCCAATCTAAATGTTGCCAGGAACAAAGATAAAGCAAAAGAGTAAGTACCACTTTATTTAACATAACTATAGTTGCTCTAAAACAGGTTTTAACATCTGCATAGCACATATTTTGTGACTGTCTGCTATAATTTTTTTTTCTTTATAGATTAATCATAAAAAGTGAAGACAAAAAGAAGATAAACAATAAAAAAGATGGAAGGCCTAACAAGAAAACCAACATGCGGACTGAAAGGTTTGTCCAGTCTAGTGGCATATTTTCTGATGGAATGGGTAGTGATGCCCAGAAGAGAATTAGATTTGAAAGGACTTATTCACCTAGAGATGAGGTGAAGAACACTATTGCAGTTCCAAAAATTAAAAAAGATTGGCAGGTAAGAATATGCTCCATTGGCCCCATTTGTTTTCAAGCTCCATGGAGCGAGCAGAGCGTTTTTTACGTCACCATGACGTAATTTAGCAAAACCATAGTTTGACCAACTATCAAATTACGTCATTGTGACATCAAAAAAGCTCTGCTAGCTCCATGGAGCCTGAAAATGAATGCGCCCAATGTAGTCAGATTGTGGCAGCAAGCTCAAAGTTGCTTTGTTTGGACCAATCACAATCACAAACTACTCACTGTACTGAGATTTACTCAAATGTACTCAATACTTTTTAAATGCTAACAGGATGAGTGAACTGTCAACTACTGTACTTTGGCTCACTCTGTATCAAAGTCTCGTGATTATGATGACTAAAAAATGCAGGTTTATTTTTAAAAATCCCTTTAACTTGCAATCTATTCTATGGTTAAATTTGGCAACATTGTAACCGCGTTTCCAAGGCCGCATTTGTTTTCAGGCTCCAGCTGGAGCGAGCAGAGCGTTTTTGACGTCACAACGTCATTTGGCAAAACCAAAATTTGACCACAAAATACACAGGATATAAAAAACATTGTATATTTGTATATTGAATTAATTTTAATACATTTTTGATAACTTACATGTTTATATGCCAAACTTGTCTTCAGTTTCCATCAGAAAAATTACTTAAATAACCTAAATGCCTCAAACAATAATAATGACTCAACTGCCACTGAACTTTATATACAGGTAGATGCAAAAAGTGAGGCCAAACTCTACCAAGAAATAGTGGCTGATCAGTTAGAAGAAGAAGATGAAGAACCTCTATCTTTTACACCAACTTTCTGGAATGAAGATGATTTCAAGGAACGTAAAGGTACTGATACTGTGGTACTGTTTAATTGTTTTTATTTGTTCTTGGTTTAAGTTCCAGTTATTGCAAACGGTATCAATAAATTAGGCCTTAAAAGTGAATCCAAAGACTGTTTAGAATTAGATAGAAGTGAGTGGATGTAAAGGTTTTTCAAGTTTTAAATGGTGCTATTACAAATAATTTTTTTTATAGTCAAAGTGGAGCTGGATCAGATTCCTCAACCTTTTCAGGAAACGGATAAATTCAGTGACTATAATCCTGGTTTAACATTGTGGAAGGTGCTTACTTACAAACTAAATAATACACTTTGATTTTAGTGTTTATTTTTGCTAGTTACCAGACTCTTTTGCGGGGAAAGGTTTGAGTGACGACCCTAACGTACAAACAGTCACAGACTACAAACTCAAAGAGATGTTGGAGGGGCAAATTGGGAGTATGCGCATCTACAAGTCTGGTAAAGTGGAGGTGTCTATAGGAAGTGCCAAGTATCAGGTTGAGTCCTCACAGTTGGAGACTTTTACTGAGGTAAACCAGTACTAGTTTTCTGATCTTAATATGGTTTTTACAATTTTTTTTTGCAGAAAATTGTTGCCTTAGATTCGAAAAGTCCCACTCCAACTGGAATTGTTTTAGGGGAAGTCACAAATCGATTTATTCTCAACCCAGATTGGGAGTTTTTGTTAAATGAAAACTGATCCAAAAAATATTTTATAATAATTAGCGATGTATTGAATAAAGTTTGTTAAAAATAGTTCCAGTATTTATAATCTAGTTGAATCAGAACCTCCAATTTTCATTAGTAACCTAGTATCATGTACTATAATTTAAAGACAAGTTACAATACAAAATAATTAAGGACCCTCTTCACTAATAGATGACACTAGTAGTCAGAAGAACGTATTGCATCCATTGAACACTGATAAGTAAAAGAGAAAAAAGATAAAAGTGTAGAAAGAGAATGCAAATTGGTTCTTTTTCTAAAAGTTCCTACTGGAGTATTGTTGTCTATTACAGAGTTGTTTTAAATGCCTTAAGCATGAGGACTTAGTGGTCTTAGAGATAAATGTATACAGGGTCATCGCTTTCAAGCAAAGGTGTTTCTCACACCTTTAAGCCATTTTAAGTTTTTAGTTTAATTAATATGCATAAATCAACAAACTAAACCTTGAACAGCATTGTTGAGTGTGATGGACAATCTAAATAGCGCCATTTACAAAGAAATACGGCAGGTCATTGCGTGCATTTACAGAAAGTGGAAGACGAAGAGACTATCACCTGTTGACTTTTTTTCCATTCGTATATCTGCGCGTCAAACCGCTCTTTCACGAGGTTACCAGCCAGCCTGGGTTTTACCGTTACGACCCACGCTAACTTGGCTAGTTAGTAAGTGTCGGCTACCATAACGCGCGCCTTGTTACTCTGAAGAAATCACCGCATCTGAAAATGTTGTTCAAATTATCGTTGGTGCTCTGTGCCACTCTGTATATTGTAACGGCTCAACACGACGAACATCAACATCAACACTCGGGCAATTTAAATCATGAAAATCACAGGGTGAGTTTCGTTTGCATAACGTGAAAATTGATTATTGTCCTCAAAAGGGCAAACTATACATGACCAGGAAGAATTGGGTTGTGTGTGTGTAAAAGTATCATGTAAAGAAGGCCTTAACAGATGCTTGCGTGAAGTCGATATTAAGAAAAATATTGTGTATTTATTTTGCATGTAGAAAACCAAAAGAATTTAACACCTGTACGTGACTTTCATTCCGGTAAACCAGCATTTCTTTAACTGATATGTGTTTTGCGGAATTCTGAGTTGATACATTTTTAATCGAACGCCCTGTATATTTTCTGATGATATGATAAAAATATACAGGGTGTCTTTGAAAGGTCTGTACAAAATCCTATGACATATTCGTATGTATTCTTTAGTTTGAATTGCTCCGTCTTCGAGATACCTACAGAGTGGTAAAGTTAAAAAAGAAAAATCGATTTTTTTTTAAATAATGTTAATTTTGTAACCTATTATACTTTCAAATCCCCAGGGGTTTTTTTGAGATATGAAACTCAAATTTAGACACATTTTTACTGCAAGGCGCTTTACAGTGTATGTACTTCTGATGGTTTTAAGTGACTGTAACTTTTTTCTCGGTGTACTTTTCTTATTTATTTTTTAAGAAAATGATGTTTTACATATTTTAAAGCAAAAAAGGTAATCCTGCTAAGAACCGCGAATGTAAACCGTTGTCAGGATATTTCGGTTTTTATAGTGTCCGATACTGTACCGAAATACTGTCACCTAAAATTTGTTCAAATTAGTGTCCAAAGATCTCAAAAAACCTCTGGCTACCAGATTTGAAAATAATATGCTACAAAATGTACAATAAATTTTTAAAAACCATCCATTTTTATTTTTTAACTTACCACTCTGTATCTCGAAAACGGACTAAGGAAAGTTGCTTTAAATCGGCTTATTTTGATGTCCTCAGGAATATGTCATAGAATTTTGTATAGACCTTTTAGAGACCCTGTATAATAAGTTGATTTAGCTGTTTTCGAATTATTGACATTTAAAAATTGTGATTTTACTATTTTTCAAAATCACGGTTGTCAAGAATAATCAATGAATCTAGAAAGCCTAAAATGTCACTTTTAGTGGCGGCGTTAGCGGTTTTCGTTTTATACACAAACCTATGCAGATGCAGTAAGAAATATGTTTTTTTTTTATTATTTCGTGTAGTTGATTGCAAGTTGTGACTGAAAAATCAAAGAAAGGTTCATTCCTGATCCAGATATGTATAGATAGAGCTTTTATACACAATCAAGTCCAGGCTAAACAAATTGGTTAGAACATTTGTCCTGGAAAGTACAACACACAGCAAACTAGTTTAAACACTGTTCAATGTAAGAAAATCTGTAAATCCTTGAAACTAGGTAAGCAAAACTGGTAAATGGTTCTTATGTTATTACCAAGAACATTCATTCAAAATTATTTTTCTTGCTTTCACAATGAAGGATGCTTTAAAATGTAACTCACATACCTGTGCATGTAACAAGTACCTAATAAGTTTACTGTACTAGAATCCACTTGTACCTACCATTGAGTATAGTGTTGGAGTAAAATCATCCTACTTCAAAGTGTTCAACCACTGTTGAGTTAGGTCCGGTTCTTTGTAAAGTAAAAAACTGACACGGTTTGGGTTTTTTCCTGAATTGCTGTTACAATGTGGCTTGAAAAACTTATGAACGGCAGCAAACAAAAATAACTTACGCAAATAACCTCACGTCTTGATTTTAAACAATAAAAATTTATCTAATCGTCAAAAAAACTCAATTTCCACAATACAAACAAACGCAAACTGTCACCACTATTCCCGCCATATTGGAATTTTTGACAGGCACCTTCTAGGCTTTCTAGTATAGTAGGCGGTGATAAAACTGAACGTCATCAGTATTCCAGTTGATGTTCCATCCAGCGTGCAGAGCAAATTTGACGTAACGATGACGTAACTTAACAAAACAATATATTGACCAACTGTCAAATTACGTCATCGTGACGTTCGGTCCCTTAAAATCGAAAAAGCATTACCATCCAATTTAAATTGCTAATCGATTTGTTCTTATGAATGTGGCCAATAATTCGAAATCGGCTAAACCAAACATCAACTTCTTAAATATTTTTCGAATCAGCAGAATAAGATCATGTCATCAGAAAATTACAGGGTTTTCCATTAAAAATTAATCAACCCTGTACAATTAATGTTAATAAGACTTAATTTATCTCATCACGACTGTTGGTTATAGTGGCAACTCTCAATACTCAATGGGTTGGTGTTAAATAAATTTCAAGCTTTTTAACAAGATTTTTAAATAAATTTTTAAACACTTAAGTCGTTTTTTAAAGAGTTAACAAACACCTCATTTTGTTTCTAAATTCACAACCAGACCCGAACCGAAATACAGCTAAAACCTAATTTGCCACTGTGAAGGTTTTGCGGCCCTGGATTAAGTGGCGACCTTAGAAAAGCGCGTACTTCCTCAACGTTTGTAGACGAAGGTTCTATCAATGAATATTAACGATTCGTGTACGATTTCAAACAAACGTTTTTGCGTCACTGCAAAAATCAATTGGACTTGGCCCTATATTGAGTGTGATTTTACTAAAAAAAAAAAACTGGGACGCTCTGTAATTTAAGCTGTGACAAATGTTCATTAACCTTCCGGATTGACCCTTGAAAATGGATGAAACAAAAATCAGGACTAAATGCTGACATTTCGCTTATTAAGTAGGAGTTTGTTCTAGTATTTGATTAATCAATAATTTGTTACAGTATGCGATGATTAACCCAATTTAATGGTTGCTGTGTTAATTATGCCTTTGAATTTTGAATAATTGAAGATTTCCTGTTGGACTTAATTATTAGTTATTTATACCTATACCTATGTAATAACGGAATCTTGTACAGTTTACTTCTTAGGTAACAGAGGCTATACAGGGGTTTTATAATAAATATTCTAAACCTTTTCGTAATTATTTAATTGTATATCTTCAGAACACCATGTTAATTCATAGAAAAAATTTTCAACTGATTCTATTTATTATATTGTCACGTGACATTGTTCTTGGGCAAATGTGCTTTATAAAATTTTCTATCTTCACGTGACTTTTGTTCATCTCTCAAAAATCCCTTTTAATTTGATTAATTTTCTCTGATCAAAAAGCACTAAATTGAATAGAACTGACAAACCTTGACTATAACATATTTTCTCTTGCAACGAAAAACTAATAATTTAGAAGAATTAAACAGTTGCAACAACAATTTGCGTCAGACGAAGCCACAAAAGCAACGGGTTTTGCAATATTCAAGTCGCAACCACTTATTATAAAAATATTTGATCAATGTGCAAGTTTGGCTTAATAATTGCACCGACAACCGAAAGTTACCTCATATGTGTTTAGTATGTAACGATATAGGTATTCACTGACTTTAGTTATGGTTTAAAAACTAATTAGCTGATGACCATCGTTAATTGCCACTATTTCAACAATCAACAACAATACTCGTTAAAGTATTGACCTATATATTAAAAAAATGCTATGGGTCGTTACGGTCAGAAAATTCTACGTAAACCATAATAATAATTAATAAGACAGGAAATGGAAAATTACTGCTTCATTGTAAGAGCTTCAATTAAAATAAGTATTTGTTTGGATTTCTGCTATAAATGGAAACTTTTGCTTTTTGAAGAAGGACTACACCCGCCTTGACCGAATAACTATCCTACTTATTAGAAATTTTGTTTCAACCCGCTACTGTCTTGAGAAGAATCAAAAAATTGTTCCAAATCTCTAGATGGAAAACTTATTGGTTTTCCACATAGACATTTAAGCTTAATCTAATGTTACTACAGAGCTATTTGTGGGTACATACATTTTTAGCTCTAAAACACACATAATAGGACATTTATTGATTTTCTTTATTTAATTTTTCCTTAAAGCTCAAATGATCGGTGTTCATAGGTTTTAAATTTTTCTACTTCTTAATAAGTAGTGTTGCATTAATGGTGCTTTCCCGCACCAGAGAGTAGTTGGGAGATGAAAACACGCTTTCTGCCTGTGTTTTAACCATTTTTGAATTAAACGAGAATGTGCATATTAATCCTAAAATTAGGAAACCAAATACAAGGTTATTTGTTCTATCTAAATGCTTATTTTTCTAAACCTAAATGGGTGTTGAAAAGTACTTTTTGCCATATTAAAACTAGTGAGTACTGAGTAAAATCTAATGGCAATAATTAAATTTTGGGTGAGCAACTAAATTTAAAACTACCTGCTATTACTACAACTAAAACACCATTGCAAAGTACTTCTAAAAATTTTAAATGTGTGTGACACCACATAAAACACTGTAAATTCTCCAGATAAAAACTTTTTTATTTAAAACACTGTTAATTGATTTTTAATGACGGTTTGAGCATTAACCAAAGCTGAATTTCTACTATACAGGGTGGTCCAGTTTTTAGTGTCAATAATTCACCATTCAAACAATCAAAAAGTAAGTTGACTGAGCATTATGTCATTTTTTTGCAAAACGTTTCCTAAGGAAAATACAGTCCTCCAAATTTCAATTTAAAAAATCGTTTTATAGTGTAAAACTGAACATTCAAGAATTCATTTTCTCAGACTGCCATCCTGGTCGAGTGTCTGAAACTGGATTTCAAGAACTAAAAACAGTCCGGAAATCAAGACAAAGATTGTATTGTACATGAAACTCATTTTTTACTACTAAAAATAATCTAAAAGTTGACTTTTAAGGCTAGAACTGACTTTACTAGGACTAAAGAGAGTTAAAAAGTGTATTTTCAGGATTTTAATTGGTGCACAACTCAATTTTCTGGACTGAAACAAGTCTAGAAGTACAGTAAATTTTCGGATTATTTCATTTCTATAAATTAGTTTTCAAGACTAATATCGTTGCATTTGGTACCTTTTGGTATATTGCTGAAGAAATTTGACTTTTAAAAATAGTCTTAAACTCAATTTTTCAGTCTTAAAAAGCACTAAAAACAGTCTCAACTTCTTAGAGATGCTACAATTTATTGCACCTATGCGTGTAGAAGTCAATTTAATAGTGAAGAAGCTTGAAATGACACTTTCAAGACTATGAATATAGTGTACATACTGGGTATTAGGCCTGATAAGTCAAAAAATTTGTAAATATAGTCTTGAAACTCGATTTGAGGCACTGAAAACAGCCTTAAAGCACTAAAAACAGTCTAGATTTTTAAGAAATACTCGAATTTTTAGCACTGAGGTGTCTAGAAGTCGATTTAATATTAACAAAGCTTGGAATGACATTTTAAGTCTATGAAGAATGCAAAAATTGTTTTTTAAGTTTTCTATGTCCATAACTTGGTAAAGATAGTCTTGAAACTCGATTTTCCAAGCTGAAAGCAGTTAGGAAGAACTCAAAATAGTCCAGAATTCTAAGAAAATGAAAAGCAAAGTAATAAGCACGAAAAGTTAGTTTTCAAGACAATTTTCGTGAATCTAATGTCAATGTCCTTTATCTAAGACTATTTTCAAGACTAAACTACTTTTTAAGGTTTAAATGTATGTGTCGTGCACTTACAATAATAATTAACCTCAATTCGGAACGCACTCTGTTTGTAAAGTATAGTGTGTATCGGGCAAGACGTCATTATTGAAAGATCGACATTTGACAGTGCATGTGTGTAAACCAGACTGGTAGAGAACCTAAAAAAAATAATGTGTCTTTTTGGTGGAAAAAAGTAGAGGTTGCAGAAAATAAAGAATTTAGTAATTTTCCTCGTTAAATTTAAATAGTGGAGTTTTATTTGCCTCAAACCGGTGGTTTGTGTTCGCGAAGTCCACATTTGGCGACCGTGACAGGACGGGGAAAATTGACTATTGTGTTGGAGACTTCAGGTCCAAAGTTTAGGGAGATTTCATTTGTGTAAAGTTACAGTCTGTGGAAAGATGGATCTCGAAATCAAGAAAAAAGGCCGTAAAGTTCTTCGGGCATCCTTTACAAGGTGCTGTACAGAGTTAGAGACTGTATTAGCAGAGCCAACTGAAGACCAGTTACAGAAGGCACAAGTGTTGCAGGAGTTATTAACTGGGAAGTTAGCAGAACTGCAGGTGAAAGACGCCGAGATATTTGAAGCTATGTTAGTGTGTGATGTTGAAGAAGAGGACTTAATTAAAGAGAAAGACATGTGTGATACATACTTAAAACGTGCAAAAACCCTTGAATTGTGCTATTTGAAGCTACGTAAAGTGGACAGTCCTCAAATTGATGACTTAAATGAAAGTGCTAGTTCCGTTGCTGCTATTACAGGTAAGAGGAAGTTTAAATTGCCTGTAATACAATTTAAAAAGTTTGATGGAAACATAAAAGATTGGCTTTCCTTTTGGGCACAATTTAAGAAAATCCATGAAGATATTGAGATGGACCCTGCTGACAAGATCGAATATCTTATTCAGTCTACTGTGCCAGGTAGTAGGGCTAGGCGAGTTGTTGAAAGTTTTCCTGCTATAGGAGTAAATTATGTACAAATTGTAGATAGTTTAAGAAGTAGGTTTGGTAGGGAAGACCTACAAATTGAAGTATATGTCAGGGAACTATTGAAGTTAATTTTAAACAACGCCCTAGCCAAGACAAAAATTGAGTTGTTTAACCTTTATGATAGTCTCGAAACTCAGTTAAGGTCACTTCAAACTTTAGGAATTACAGCTGATAAGTATGCTGCCATTCTTTACCCATTAATTGAATCTTGTCTTCCTGAGGAATTACTAAGAGTATGGCAACGTAGCACTGTGGGACATTTGAAAGAAAATGAGGAATATGAAGAAAATTCTAATAGTGTACCAAGTGGTTGTAACAACAGCTTAGAAAGTCGACTTAAAGCTTTGATGACATTTTTGCAAAGTGAAGTACAAAATGAGCAACGAATCAGTCTTGCTGCTGAAGGTTTTGGACTATGTAGTGTAGGAAATCGCTCGGATACTCCAGGTGGCCATGTAGAACGGAGGAAAAAGGTGTCACTAGAATATCCATCAACTGCAGCTGACTTGCTTAATAATACTACAGTTGTTAAGTGTCTCTTTTGTGAAGGTGGTCATGAAAGTGTAAATTGTTTCAAGGCAACAAAATTACCTTTAGAGAAAAAGAAGCAAATTGTTAATGATAAAAGAGCATGTTTCTCTTGTTTAAGGAAAGGACATCAAGCTAGAAAGTGTAGAGGTCATGTAAAATGTTTGGTGTGTGAAAAGAGTCATGTCACTTTGATGTGTCCTGAGATAAAATCAAATAGGAATACACCAACTGCCAGTGAACAACCTATTGAAGCTCAACACTCAATTCACCAGGAAGATTTGGTAGCAACTAACTGTGTTAGCCTTGGTATTGCTTCTCGAGTTTTTATGCAAACTTTACGCGTTGAGATGGCTGCCCCTAATGGTTCCTGTAGTGTTCGTGCTCTAATAGACACAGGATCGCAACGTTCTTATGTTTTGCAGTCTACTGTTCAAAAATTAAAGTTAGTTGAATTATCTCGACATAAAATACTGCACTGTTTATTTGGAGGTCGTTTAGTGGAACAGACCCACAGTCGTTTTGAGGTAGAACTAGTATACAAGGGTCATAGATGCAAATTAGAAGTTTTGAGCCAACCTACCATATGCAATGAAGTGATTCCTGTACCTCCAGGACTCTGGATTGATGAGTTGCATAGCCTAGGCATAGAGCTTGCAGATACTGCGGAAAATTCTGCCATTGAGGTAATGATAGGGGCAGATGCGGCAGGTTACTTAATTACTGGAAGGAAACATCTACTTGACTGTGGACTGGTGGCTGTAGAAACACTACTTGGGTGGACTTTGATGGGCAAATTGCAAAATGAGTATTGGAAGGACCATCTGGCTACTTCAACCATAAATTTGTATCTTAATGATCAAGTTATTGCCAATTTGTGGGAGTTGGATATATTAGGCATAACTGAACCCAGCAGAGACAAAAGTAGAAGGGAATTGGAAATTTCAGCAGAGATTTTTTTCAATGAGACAGTAAAAGTGGACAGTGAAGGCCGCTATGAAGTAAGACTACCATGGCTGGAGGGGCATCCTGTACTTCCCAGTAATCTGTTAGTTGCTCAGAAACGTTTGACATCCACTTTGAGAAAGCTGAACACAATGGATTTGTATGAACTATATAACGGCGTATTACTGGAATGGGAAGAAGCTGGAATTATTGAGCGAGTACCCAAGGGAAATGTAACAACATATAGTCACTACTTGCCCCACAGACCAGTTGTACGAGAAAGTTCAGCGACTACCAAGATCCGGCCAGTTTTTGACGCTGGTGCAAGACAAGGTCAGTGCCCTTCTTTAAATCAATGTTTGGAAAAGGGCCCCAATTTGATAGAGATTATACCTGATGTTTTGATTGGGTTCAGAAAGTACCGAATTGGAGTAATATCTGATATTAAAAAGGCGTTTCTTCAAATAGCAGTAAATGAAGCAGATCGGGATTTTCTCAGGTTTTTGTGGATCAACAGCAAAGAAGAGGAGATTATCTACCGACATCGACGGGTGGTGTTTGGCGTTAACTGCAGCCCGTTTCTTCTTGCGGCGACAATAAGACACCATCTTGAGCTAACCAAGGAAAAAATAGCTTCTTCAGAATGGCCTTATCAAATGAATACTTTGGATAAACTTAATGGTTGTTTCTATGTGGATAATTGCGTTACAAGTTTGCCAGATGAAGCATCAGTGGAGTCATTTGTTAAGGAATCTTTTGAAATCATGCTCAAGGGTAAGTTTGAACTTACAGGGTGGGAGAAATCTTGTAGTAAAAGTCCTAGGATGAACAAGAATCAGTTAGACATTAATGTTTTGGGTCTTACTTGGAACTTGAATCGAGACACTCTGTCCTTGAGGAACAGCTTGAAGGAGGTAGACATACCCGAGGATCTGACGATAACTAGAAGACTCATATTATCCCACACTCAACGGATTTTTGACCCTATTGGTTTGGTGAGTCCCACAACATTGTGTCCAAAGCTATTATTACAGCAAACTTGGAAGCGAGGACTAAACTGGGATTCGGAAGTCAATGAAGAGATTGCCAATGAGTTTAGGGTATGGGTCAGTGAATTAAAATATTTGCACGAGTTAGAGATCCCACGATGGGTGAATTTAAGACCTGATTGCCAAGAAACTTACTCGTTACATGTCTTCTGTGACGCAAGTGCAAAGGCTTACGCTTGTGTAATTTTTTTAAGAGTTGAACAAACCAAAGAAGTATCAATCAGTTTGCTGGCGTCTAAAGCAAGAGTTGCACCTTTGAAGGCGATAACCATACCACGGCTAGAACTGCTAGGTGCTACAATTGCAGCAAGGTTGTATACCACTGTGCAGTCCAATTTTGATGTGAAGATGCGTAGCTATTTTTGGACGGATTCTACGACTGTTCTTTCATGGATACGAAGGAAAGAAGAATGGTCTACCTTTGTTCGAAACAGAGTTAATGAGATCCGTGAATTAACCTCAGTGTCATCCTGGAATCACGTGCCTGGTCGTCTAAATTCGGCGGACTTGCCTTCTCGAGGATGCTACGCAAGAAAATTATACGAATCAAAATGGTGGGAGGGACCAAGTTGGCTTTATGAGGACGAAAAGAATTGGCCTAAATCAGAACCGCCTTGTTCTGACGAGGAGATTTTCAAAGAAAGGAGAAAAACTGTGGTTGCCTTAGTTAACGCCCATATTGATTCAATAGATGAATGGCATCTTAACTATTTTTCAAAATATATAAAAACTATTCGAATGATTGCTTGGATTTTCAGATTTTGCCATAATGCACGTCATCCTACAAGCAAGCAAGAAGGAGGTATAACTGCCAAAGAACTAAACGACGCTGAAACGTTTGTTCTAAAGACATTGCAGCAATCCAACTTACCATTGGATGACCCAAGATTAAAACCTCTCAATATTTTTGTCGACGATTTAGGTCTTATTCGATTGAAGACGCCTATTATTAACAGGGACGACACGGAATGGTTTCGGTTGCCGATTATCCTACCTTCAAGACAGCCAGTAGTGGATAAGCTAATATTCGACTTACATGTGAGAGAGTGTCATGCCGGTGTTCAAATGTTAATGAGCGTTTTGAGAGAGAAATATTGGATTTTGAGTGGTCGAAAATACATACGTTCTGTTTTAGCAAAATGCGTGACATGTAAGAGGCATGGAGGTAAACCATTAAATACATTAGTGCCACCTTTGCCGCTCGACCGAGTAAGAGATGCTGTTGCCTTCGAGATTGTTGGTGTTGACTTTGCGGGCCCCCTTCATCTAAAAAATGGCGATAAAGTGTGGGTTTGTCTCTTTACCTGTGCTATTTTCCGAGCTGTTCACTTGGAGCTAGCCACCTCTTTGTCTACACCTTGTTTTCTACGCGCTTTGAGGCGTTTTATTGCGAGACGTGGTCGACCAAAAACTATTTACTCGGACAACGGGACAAACTTTGTTGGGGCGAATAACCTGATGCAAAGCCTGAATTGGGATGAAATCGTGGAGAAAACTGCTATTGATCGTATCATATGGCGGTTCAACCCCCCTGCTGCCCCATGGTGGGGAGGCTTTTGGGAGAGGATGATAGGAATTATGAAATCACTTCTCAGAAGAACACTAGGTCGAGCTTCACTCAGCTATGAAGAATTGTTAACGTTGCTTTGTGATTGTGAGGCGATCATTAATTCAAGACCTTTAACGGAGATGACTGGTGACAAGAATGAACTAGTCACTTTAACACCGGCTATGTACTTAAGAGAGCAAGCAGAGAGCGGAATTCCCGATTGTGACCAAATTGATCGTGTTTCATTACAGCGAAGAGTGGTGCGGTTACAAACTCTGAGAGATGCTTTGCGAATGAGATTTCGAAGCGAATATCTGGGACAATTACGAGTGATATATAACAAACACCAATTGTCACGCCCTGTGAAGATCGGGGAGGTCGTCCTCATTGGCAGTGATGGTAGTAAACGACTAAATTGGCCGCTTGGACGGGTCACTGAATTGTTACCGGGAGGAGATGGTCGTGTTAGACTAGTCCGACTGGCGACTTCTGGAGGTCATGTTCTGCGTCCAATCCAGAGAGTGTTTCCTTTAGAAGTGGATGCTACAGATGAGTTCGAGAATACTCCGGCTGAAGGCGCTGCCGAAGATACCCAAGACTACTGTGAAAATAGTGAATCGGTGTTCGCGAAAAGCGGGAGTGATGTGAAAAGCAGAGTACCCGAAACGAAAACTTCGCGGAGTGGTAGGCTAATAAAGACGCCGTCTAGATTATTAGATTAGAATAAGGTTTATTTTTGTAGACTTGTTTTGTTGTTGGAAAAAAAAAGGGGAAATTTTATAAGTTTGCTTTTATGTTGTGAGAAACTTTTATGTTGACAAAAGTTTCTCAGGTGGGAGAATGTCGTGCACTTACAATAATAATTAACCTCAATTCGGAACGCACTCTGTTTGTAAAGTATAGTGTGTATCGGGCAAGACGTCATTATTGAAAGATCGACATTTGACAGTGCATGTGTGTAAACCAGACTGGTAGAGAACCTAAAAAAAATAATGTGTCTTTTTGGTGGAAAAAAGTAGAGGTTGCAGAAAATAAAGAATTTAGTAATTTTCCTCGTTAAATTTAAATAGTGGAGTTTTATTTGCCTCAAACCGGTGGTTTGTGTTCGCGAAGTCCACAGTATGAATTTGTAGTCAAAATTCTAGAAAAAGTAGTTCTTTATGTCTACAAGTCAATTTTCAATATTAAAGTCTCTCGATTTGCATGAAAACTGGTTACAACATCTTCATCGTGAAGAATGAAATTAAAACAAACTGTAATTTTTGAAAAATATCCAGAGACGTAGAAAATAAGGCAAAAACCTGAAAACCATCTTCCTGTATCTACGCTACTGGAGAATTTTGGCAAAGGTCATTCATAATTAATTTTATAAGTGCTTGTTCCAAATTTGATCAAAATTTCTCTGATAGTTATGACAAAAAACCTATTTTTTAAACTGAAATTTGTAAGGACTGATATTTTCCTTAGGAAGCATTTTTCAGGAAAATGACTTAATGCATGTCAACTTATTTTTTAATTGGCTATGGATTGGTGAATTATTGACATTTAAAACTGAACCACCCGGTATACTTTTGTTTTTCTTTTCTAGGTTAACGTGGCAGTATACTACGAATCTTTATGTCCAGACTCTAGGAAGTTCTTCACCCAACAGCTGTACCCCTCGCTGCAAGGCAACCTCTCCAATTTCGTTAATTTGACTTTGGTGCCATATGGCAAGACAAAAGTAAGTCACTTTTACACAAATAGAAATCGACCATTTTAATTGTTTAAATTTGCTTTAAACGAACCTAAATGAGGTTTTGTGGTTAATTAATTTAAACACATTTATGATGGAAATTTGGAGAACCAGAGTGATTAAATTCACTTTTTAGAACGAACCAAAACTGTAATATACAGTGCGTTTTTTTTAACGCGCAACATAGGATTTTACGTGTTAAATTTTTAAGCCTATGTTAGACCATGTTATTTTAGAATTACAGGTGTAAAACTTGGCGGGTGGCTATTTTGTACTCTGAAGCTTAAGTTGGTTTACCAATTCGGTCTAAAAAGTGATTAAAAACTCGCAAAAAATCATCTTTTTTCGAAAAGATTTTATCTTTCCATGCTCCCTGTATGTATAGTAGGTGCTTGTTGTTTTTGATACTTGCAGGGCAGATAGCAGGTAAAATTTGGTGTAGAAAGTAAAACAGGGTGGTCAAAATGCGAATATAAACTTTATATCAAGAATTAAGTACAGAAGAAGTATTTTTTTAAATAAATTGTTCAAAGTGACCTCCGTTTGAAACCAAACAGTATCTCAAACGATCATAAAATGCCCTTTTGACGTTATAAATAAATATGTCACTCTACCTGCTACCTGCCCTGCCAGTATCAAAAACAACAAGCACCTACTATACATACAGGGAGCATGGAAAGATAAAATCTTTTCGAAAAAAGATGATTTTTCGTTAGTTTGTAAACACTTTTTAGACTGAATTGGTAAACTTACTTAAGTTTCAGGGTACTAAACACACACCTGTCAAGTTTTACACTTGTAGTTCCAAAACAACATGGTCTAACATGGGCTTAAAAATTTAACACGTAAAATCCTATGTTGCACGTTAAAAAAAACGTACTGTATGGTACAGGTGAAGATTAGATTTTCAACGCAGTTAAATGTAGATGACATTCTCTTTTCTGTTGATAATCTGAGGGTAAATTACAACTAAGGCTGTAAAGGCAATTAACATAACGGTCACCAGGATGGAAAGAGCAATATTTGTCTTGTCTACTCTGGTTTCACGACAGAACTGCGATTACCACTTTTTAAAATGTGAACCGGTTCTTATACTAGACTAGTAATTTTATTATGGCGTATGGTTGAACTGACTTAAATAATTATATTAGGATCTTACTAAAACAACAAAGTATTCATTGAGAAACCACCTACGCTTTAAGATACCCATAAGCTTGATCTTTTCTATAAATTGGTTGTTGAACTCAAAAGACATTACCTGCTAATACTAATGTGTGTGCAACTGTGAGTTTTCGAGCAGCGTATTTTGCATAAAATATTGTTTTATGCTCATTGTGCAGGCAATTGAAATGTTTGTTCACCTGTTCCCTGCAAGTCTAAATTTAGTTTTTACACGCCTAAACCAATCAATTTTTCAGTGGCAATTCGTAAATGAGCGGTATTGTTAATTGGTTTGTAACCTTGACACGCCTCTTCAATTGAAAGAAAGTAATTTTTGGATAATTGATTTTAAGTTGTGGAAAATTTGAGTTTAATTAAGGTGTCTCAAACTTTCTCAGGCAATTACGAGAAGTGCATACAATACAGAGTGATTTAAAAACCAGAATAATCCAACGTTAAAAATTGGGTTATTCTATATTTACCAAAAGCACACTCGTCTTGTACGTTCTTCAATGATGTATAAATAGTAAATTATACTAAAAATGTTCAAATATGGTTATGGCCTAAATTAGCTTAAAACACATAATTACACTTAGGGTGATTTCCACAGCAATTGTAAATAATGTTAAGCGAAAATGACACTTATTGACAATGATTATATTGCTTTCATTATTTTCCTTAAGATGAGAATGTCAACATTAGCGACGTATAAGCTTTCTAGTGGTATACAGGGTGGTCCAGTTTTAAGTGTCGATAATTCACCTTTCGATAGTCCAGCAAAAAATAAGTTGACATGCATTATGTCATTTTCCTGAAAAACGTTTCCTAAGGAAGACAGATGACAGAACTCCAGTTTCTATACCAGAAATTTCTCCAGAAATTTTTTAGACTATAAGTAGTGTAAAACTGATCATTCAAGACTAAATAGCCTAAAAACTTGTTATTTACTACTAGGAATTGTATTAAAATTCAAACACGAAAAACAGTTATTTTTTACTACTAAAAGTAGTCTAAAAGTTAATTTTAAAGGTAGAAATGACTTTACTATGATTAAAGATAGTCCAAAAGTCTATTTTCAGGACTTTACTTGGTGTATAATTCAATTTTCTGGATTAAAATAAGTCTAGAATTCAATTAAACACTGGTAACAGTTCAAATTAAATTTTCGGACTATTTCATTTCTAAAAAATAGTGTTCAAGACTAATATCGTAGCATTTAGTGGCAACATTTTTACTTTCTAACTTAACTTTCACTATATTCACTAATATTGAATTGCTTAGAAATGCTCCAATTTGTTGCACCGATGAGTGAAGAAGTCAATTTAATAGTGAAGAGGTTTGAAATTACGTTTTCAAAACTAATGGACAGTGTACAAACTGGCCTGATAACTCAAAACCTTGTGAAGATCGAGAAGAGCCTTAAAACTCTATTTTTCAGGTTAAAATCAGCCTTAAAGCACTAAAAAAGTCTAGATTTGTAAGAAATGGTCGAATTTTTAACACTGAAGTGTCTAAAAGTCTGTTTAATAGTGACAAAGCTTGAAATGGCTTTGAAAAAGCATTTTTAAGTCTATGGATAATGTTAAAATTGTTTTTTAAGTCTGCTATGTCAAAAACTTGTCGAAGATATTCTTGATTTTCCAAGCTGAAAGCAGTTTAAAAACCCTAAAAATAGTCCAGAGTTCTAAAAAAATGAAAAGCAAAGTAAAGAAGCTTGAAAAGTTAGTCTTCAAGTTAATTTTTATGAATCTAATGTCAATATCCTGTATTTAAAACTATTTTTCAAATTATGTCACTTTTCGTTGGTTCAGAGTCACAAGTTTTTTGTGTCTAATAAGTCAATTTTCAAAGTTTACATGTGTGAGTTTGTATTCAAAAATTCTAGAGAAAGTAATTTTTCAGGTCTACAAGTCAATTTTGAATACTAGTTCTTCAACTTACCTGAAAACTATGACCACTGGCTACAAAGACAGTTTTTAAGCCTCTCAAGTCGATTTTCACAGTTTTCAAGTCAATTTTCAAGACTAACGTCTTTCAATTTGTCTGAAAACTATGAAAACTGATTATAAAGACAATTTTTAAACCTCTCAAGTCAATTTTGACTGTTTCCAAGACAATTTTTAAGTTGGGTTGGGTTGGTTTTGGTTCTTTGAACGTAATAACTCAATTATCTCGTAAACGAAGTTTCAAATCAGAATTTTATAAGAAGTAGATAACCTGACTAACCTACTTATTTTTTCAAACTGAACAAGAAAAGTAAAAAAAGTGTAATTTTTGAAAAATATCTAGTGATGTAGGAAATAAGGCCGAAAATGAAAACAATCTTTCTGTATCTATGCCACTGGGCAGTTTTGATAAACGTCATTAGGAGTATTAATTTCATAAGTACTTGTTCCAAGTTTGATCAAAATTGCTCCAACTGACAGTTATGACAAAAAACTGACTTTTTTAACTGAATTTTAAACGACAATATTTTCCTCAACAATATTCTCCCTAAAACAGTAGCAACCAAAAACCATCGTTATTTGATTTAAAAACATATTTATTTTATTACAGCTTAGTTAAGAGTGTATTTTTACCGCAACTGTGTTTTAAGTATTTTCAGTGAGTAATACGGGAATCACATCAGTTTCAACCTTCAGAAAAAAACAAAGCAAACTTTACAGTTTGAATTACCTACATGAATAATTATTTTACACCCATTACACAGTTATTTAACCATTTTAACGACAAAAAAAATAATAACAGGATCAAATAATTTACAGTCTTAGTATTGTTGGAAAATCATGTGGTTTTACCAAACCGCGGGGCACATTTAAATGGTAATGAACTAGTCATTTAGCGTCGCAGTACTAATTCTAAAATATACAAAAAATTACAGGTAAATCTAAGTAGTTTTTATTGGTTGTTGAAAATTACAGATGGAATTCAAGACCAACGATTACGAATTCGAATGCCATCATGGTCCTAAGGAATGCGAGGGCAACAAAATACAGGCGTGTGCCTTAAAGTTGATTGATCAAGGCAGAAATACTGAAGATTTAGGATTTAACAAGTGGGTATTTAAACTAAATAAAAATTACATTACACTATAATTGCATGTAATTTCAGAGTTGCTGTAGGCTTTATTAACTGCCTGATGGACAAGACCGAGAAAAAAGGTGAAAACGCCACCTTTCCTACCAAAGACTGTGCAGAAATCAACCACGTCAACAATTTGAACTTGATTGAAAACTGTGCTACCCATACTGACGGTACGTTTCTTAATTATTACAGTGCAGGCCTCTAAATATATTATTTCAGGTACCAACTACTTGGCCAATCTGGGCACTTTAACCAACGCGGTATCCAACCCATTGAAATCAGTTCCTACCATCGTATTTAACAACCAGTTTAAGAATGACGACAACGCTTTAGCGCAAACCAACTTCATCAAAGCCCTGTGCCAGTACATTCAACAGAACAAACCCAGTGAATGCAATGGCGCCAACGGCCTTAACTTTTCCATGGTAGTTTTGGTTGTTAGTGCTGTAGTGGCCAAATTTTTCAATTAAATCATTTCTGAACAGAACGATTTAGCGTGTGATAAAATTTGCAATTATATATCGTTCTCGGATTGTTAAATTTATTGTGTACTTATCTTAGGTAACATTCGGACACGTTGCCATAAGGAATTATATAGTAGAGTACCTTGTAATGCCATTGAAACACTGAAAATTTTTTAACAATTATTATTATGTATACAATATGTTTAAAAGTATTTTCAAATGTAAAAACAAATAGGGTTCTAAAAATAATAGGTTACGGTGCACTTAGCTGTTTTTTTGTTCCTTAAAAACAATTCATTTTTTAAAATATGATCAGATGATCAAAGGAAAACTAGTTATTTTATTTTTAAATTTACAAGAACCATAAACAAATATTCCACATAAGCTAATAGCTAGATACAACAACTTGAGAGTGACTTATCCTAACACATTTTTCTTATCAATATAGCAGTTTTTTAAAGAAACTAAATCAGTGTAAACATTACATACTAACTGTATATTCTTAAAATTGGAATAGAAAGTTCCACAACAAAGATTAAAAATTCATTTTCTCCTAACCACAATATTCTTCGGGTACGTGAACTTGACTCCATAAATTTGCACCTAGCTGTAAAGAAAATCTCCGTTAACGATTAACAATAACACCGTTTTAGTATTGGCAATAGTTTAAACAAATTATCGCCCAATCTTCTATCTGTTAATCCGTAAAGACTATTACTTTTAAGTGCGCGTTTTGCGGTGTGTTTTTTCTCACGTTTCTTCATCAGGAAACTCGTGATTCAAAAACAGCAAGAAATCAAATTAAAAACCGCAAAACGCTACATTACGTCTAGAGTCTACTTTCCGACTAGAACGTTCCCAAAAACTACAGGTTGCGGTTTTATCAATTATTCTGTTGATAGATCACGGCAATTAGTTTGGTTACGCCGGTGAAAAATGTTTCTAATTGATCTCCCCAATTTAACCGTTTAATATATCCTGTGCAAATTGCTCAGAATGTTACGTTATGTTTAAGTAAATTAAATATGTTTACTTGCTTATGATGTCGAGAAGGGTATCAGAAAGGTGTGACCGTATTTTTGTTTTTTTTTTTGATGAAATTGATGTCAGATTGTTTATTTAACTTAGTTCTACTCAAAAAAAGGGTGGATAAAGCTATTTTTTGGGAAAAGAATCCTAAAAAAAGGGTTTGGAAGTGGTCAGGTTACACCAAGTCTAGGAAAAATTCCTCCCCCTTACTACTGGAAATGTACAACGTTGCCAAACCGAATCTTCAAGAAAACAATATAAGACGTTTAACATGAAGGGTTTAATCGTTAAATAGCTTAAAAATTAGTAAATTAAATAAGTATTTTTAGTTTTTAAATGCAAAGTGACACTTTACTATCTACAGGGTGGTCCAGTTTTAAGTGTCAATAATTCACCATTTGATAGCTAATCAAAAAATAAGTTGACTTGCATTATGTAATTTTTCTGAAAAACGTTTCCTAAGGAAGATACAGTCCTCCAAATTTCAATTTAAAAAATCGTTTTATAGTTTAAAACTGAACATCCAAGACTTGTGAAAGTCCAAATTTGTACTGAATAGTCTCAAAACTTTTTTACTACTAGGAATGGTCTTATGATTCGCCTTCTCAGACTGCCATCCTGGTTGAGTGTCTGAAACTGGCATTCAAGAACTAAAAAAAGTCCGGAAATCAAGACAAAGATTGTATTGTGCATGAAACTGATTTTTTACTACTAAAAATAGTATAAAAGTTGACTTTTAATGCTAGAACGGACCTTACTAAGACAAAAGAAAGTCCAAAAGTATATTTTCAAGACTTTAATTAGTGTACAACTCAATTTTCTGGACTGGACAACAAGTCTAGAAGTAAATTAAATTTTCGGACATTTTATTTCTAAAAATTAGTTCTCAAGACTATTATTGTAGCATTTGGTACCAACATTTTTTACTTTTATTACTGAAGAAACTTGACTTTTGGAAATAGTCTTAAACTCGATTTTTCAGTTTTAAAAAGCACTAAAAACAGTCTGAATTTCTTAGAGGTGCTACAATTTATTGCACCTATGAGTGTAGAAGTCAATTTAATAGTGAAGAAGCTTGATATAACATTTTCAAGATTATGGTCAGTGGACAAACTGGCTTTTAGGCCTGATAAGTCAAAAACTTTGTAAAGATAGTCTTGAAACTCGATTTGAGGCACTGAAAACAGCCTTAAAACACTAAAAACAGTCTAGTTTATTAGGAAATACCCGAATTTTTAGCACTGAGGTGTGTAGAAGTTGATATAACAGTGACAAAGCTTGGAATGCCATTTTAAGTCTATGAAGAATGTAAAAATTGTTTGTTAAGTTTGCTATGTCAATAACTTGGTGAAGATAGTCTTGAAACTCGATTTTCCAAACTGAAAGCAGTTTTGAAGCACTAAAAATAGTCCAGAATTCCAGAATTTTGTCTTCAAATTATGAAAACCTACTTCAAATGCAAATTTTAAGCTTCTGATGTCACTTTTCGTTAGTTCAGTTACATTTTGGGGTTCAAGTCAATTTTTAAGGTTTAAATGTATGAATTTGTAGTAACAAATTCTTGAAAAAGTAGTTTTTATGTCTACAAGTAAATTTTCAATATTAAAGTCTCTCGATTTGCATGAAAACTGGTTACAAAAACAATTTTTAAGCTTCTGAAATGTTTATTTTTTCTAATTCAATTTTAAAAATTAAAGTCTTTTAGTTTGTCTGGAAATTATGAAAACTGGCTACAATAATATTTTTTAAACTTCTTAA
Source organism: Ips typographus (assembly GCF_016097725.1). Taxonomy (NCBI): domain Eukaryota; kingdom Metazoa; phylum Arthropoda; class Insecta; order Coleoptera; family Curculionidae; genus Ips; species Ips typographus. Next base: position 8,116,807 of record NC_138424.1, read on the forward strand.
GTGAATTTTCCGTTTCCAATTTTTAAGTTGGGTTGGGTTAGTTTTGGGTCTTTGACCGTAATAACGTGTAATAAAGTGCTTGTTCCAAATTTGATCAATATTGCTCCAACGGTCTGACAGTTATGACAAAAACCGATTTTTTAAACAGAAATTTGAAAGATTGTATTTTCCTTAGGAAGCACTTTTCAGGAAAATGACATAATGAATGTCAACTTATTTTTTAATTGGCTATGGATTGGTGAATTATTGACATTTAAAACTGGACCACCCTGTATAATTACTGTTGACTGCTAACCTTAGTGTTCGATTAGTACAAGCGGCAATATTTATTTTTTGTAAATGTATTGAAAAAGATGCATGGCAAGTGCTAACCATATTGGCCGATTCATATATGTAGCAATAATTATTAAGATCTCAAAAAGAGAAAAAATATGGAAAACTTCCATTTTAAGAAATTAAAAATTAATTTTCATAATGACTTTACTAATTTTGAACAGAAAAGCAGTTCCTGTTTGACAACGTTGCTAGGGTTGTTGTAGACACCAAACAAGATGTTCAACAATCACGCTGGTGGTGTGCTGGTGCCGATCAAAAACAAGTCATTTATGTTTGGTATGAAGAATGCCATAAGAAAGGAAATAACGTGAAAATATGAGTTTTTTCTGTGTGAAAGTGATTCATCCACCCTTATTTGGTAAGTTAAATAAACAATCTGATATCAACTTCATCAAAAAAGAGAAATCTAGACTACTGAGAACTTCCGAATAGTTCTTAAATGCGTTTTGTCAGTGTTTAAGTGACATTTGGCGCCTGTCAAATATAAGCTACTAAAAAACAGGGGTAATGGTATGTCCACATGTGCAGCATTTGTGTAAATCTGTAATTTACGCAAATATTGCACATGCCGGCTTAGCATAACCCCCAATCGATGTAGTATTTTATACTTTTTCAGACAAATAAATTGGTTTAGTAGAAAACTGACATTTTAGAGAGTTTTTAAGCGACCAAACGGCAATTTTAAACAAAGATGGTTAAGTTTAATAAGGACAGCGGTAATCACAGCACAAATGTATACAGTTTTTATAAGACCAAATATAGAGTGACCGTCTGACAATGACTGATCAATAGAATGACTTAACCTAACTGTTTAGTTACACTCTTGATGGGTTTGGTTCAGCAGGGTTTTCTCTCCGGAATTTAGATCAAAAAACCGGGATGAGATGTTCAAAAATACATGAATATAACATAATAACCATAACCAACAAATAAGGGGCTTAAAAACCCTCTACTCTTTATTTTTTTCTTTTACTTATTACTAAGAATTCTTAGATATATTTTAAGTGATGTGATGATCATCATCTTGTATCTGGCAACAGAACAATTAATTAATGTTAAAGACAGATAGAAGTAAATGATAATTAACATTAAAAGCAAAACGTAAGCTAAAGAGATTTGACTAATAAAATCCACGAAGCGGTAAAAAAAGTGCGTGCACAGTGGTTTTCTATCTATTCTACAATTTTTGTTCTCAAAAGTTACGTATAGTAGATGATTTAGAATAATTCCTCTTAAATTAGCATCAGCAATACGCTTGGACTAATAATAACAATAATAACTCACCTGACAATTACAAGCCTCCTTAAGCAACATTCCCAATTAAATTGTGCATTTCCTTCATCAAAAACAAACCCTCCGTCATCTTAAAATCGGCAGGCATTATCAATGATTCGATAAACTGGGCGTAAGAATTCCGCATTCGTTCTGATTGGCTCCTTTGGCACAGTTCCCGATAGAGTGACGCGCATCTTTTGGACAGCTCTGCTACACACACCTTTTGCTGTGCACTGTCGGTGGGGAAGTTGACTATACGGTCGCTTAACGAGCCCAGCTTCATTTGTAGTTTGACCAAATTGTCCGGCGTCATAGATAGTTCCAGCAAGTCCAGATAGTCTAAAATCAAGCCGGTTTCGTTTCGCCAGTGTAAAATGTCTTTACAGGCCGGTTTCAGTTTGTCGCTCAACTTTCTGATCACATCGTACTGTTCGTTAATAAATAAGTTGGACAGGAGCTGTTTCACGAAAATGTCGTTGGCGGTTACAAATTCCTCAGCCAAAGTAAAGTGATTGAAAGCTTCAAAGTATCGCTCGGCTGCCATAGTCTTGTGTCCTTTCACTGTATGAATCCATTCAGGGGGTAGTTTCATCTCGTTCACCACTAATTCGGCCGATTCACGCTGACCTTCGTTTAAGTCTCCGTCATCTATACTAAGATTCCTATCCAGAATCCCCATAACTAAATTCGCTTTCGAGGAGTTGTCTTCCAGGTATAGCAGCACGAAAACAGCCCATTCCCACAACCCTAAGTCTTCTAGCTGCGCAGAAAAGCTGGTACATAGATGGTTTACTTCGGAGTCCTCAATTAAACCAACATCGAGAGACAGGAACAACTGCAACAGGAGCCAACTAAGTCTGTAGTCTAGTGAGTCGTCGGTGTGAGTGGCTGGATTCAAGGCGGTACTGAGCCGATGAGTGCTTGACTTGTACAACAACAAAATCTGGTACAAAACGTCGTAAGGTCCATCTTCCATCATTTTACAGTAAGGTGGGTTGGGTCTTTGGGCGTAGAGCCGTTCTTTGAACGCTTTTTCATAGAGTTGTATAGCGGTTTCTACTGGAGCTCCGTTAGGACTGATGTACCTATAATAGATAGATAGATAGATAGACAGATAACAGCTTTTATTTAAAACAAATAATTACAGGGTAATTATGTTTAAACACGTCAAAGAAGAAAAAAGTATCTAGTATCAGTGGATAGATGTATACATATTTAACTTATTGCTAAGAACGTTGCACTTTTTGAAAGAACTCCTCAAAATTGTAAGGTTCGATGAAAACGAGAAGATTAAACAAATCCTTTTTAAACTTACCCAAACCTTGTGTTTCTCGAAGCTTTCTAGGTAAAGAATTAAAGCATTTTATCGAAAAATATGTACACTGTTTTGCAGTTAAAGTTAACTTGTGTTGGGGAAGGTTGTACTGATTCTGACTGCCTCTTCAGTTCAAATAGATTTGGATTTCGTTTTAAAAACAATATGTGTTCAAAAATAGATATTGCTGGCAAAGTTAGAAGATCATTATTTCTAAATGCATTTCGACAAGTAGTTAACGGTGGCGACTTGGTGATTATTCTTAGTGCGACTTTTTGGTTAGTGAACAGCAAGTTTATGTTAGTGCTGTTTCCCCAGAATATGATATTGAATTTAAGCAATGAATACACTGTTCCATAATAAGCAATTCTTAATGTATCTAAGCTACAGTGTTTAGCTAAAATTCTCAAAGCATAGCATGCCGATGATAGCCTGGCGCTCAATCCGTCGACATGATAACTGTACGTCAGGCCAGCATCTACCTGCAGCCCCAATAGTTTGGTATTATTACTTATAGGTACAGTGTTAGTCTTGAGAGTTATGCTTTCTGGAAGTTCCACCAAATTATTACTCGTTTTGAAAATTATAGACTGGGTTTTATCCATATTTACAGTAAGATGGTTCTGACTAAACCACCTCTCTATGTGCTCGAAATGGTATATACAAAGTTCTTCAAGAGAAACAAATGTTTTTGCGTGCATTACCAAATTTGGTATCATCAGCATAACTGACCAGGCGACCGTTCTGGAACACAACATTTAATGAAAGATCGTTAAGAAATATTGTGAATAAAAGTTGACCTAGAATGCTACCCTGCGGTACTCTGCGAGTGATACATAATTTGCTAGATTTTACTTGCTCTTGGTGAGCATACAACTTAACACTTTGCGTTCTATTCATCAAATATGATTCTAGCCAAGAATAAGCAGCACCTCCTATTCCCTTATTTTTTCAGCTTTTCTAGAATAATGCTGTGGTTCAAGCTATCAAAAGCCTTTGAGAGGTCTAGAAAAAGTCCACAGACCTTCTCGCCCCTCTCCAAAGCCTCCATTGTAGGTTCAATAAATTCATAAAGTGCGGTCTTTATTGATCTTCCCTTCATAAAACCATGTTGAAAATTATTTAGTAAATTACTGCTAGATAGATACAGCATTACTCTAGTGTACATGGCTTTTTCAAATAGTTTTGCAAACAATGATTGGACACTGATAGGGCGGTAGTTTGATACCATTTCTTTGTTTCCTTTCTTAAAGATCGGGGTAACTACGGAATGTTTTAGATCTTCAGGAAATAAGCCATTTTTTATGGACATGTTTATTATATGTTGCAGAGGGGAGCATATTTCATTTATACATTTTTTTAGCAGGAAAATTGGTACCTCGTCTTCACCAGAGCTGTTCTTATTTTTGAATTGTTTCACAATTTTGAGTATTTCATTCGTAGTTATCGGAGGTAAGTAGATAGATAAAATTGCAGAAAAGTCAGGACATGTGTTCTGGAAAGTATTGAACTGTGACCCATTTGAGCACGTCATAAAATATTTATTAAATTTATTCGCCAGTGTCAATAAGTCCCCTTCAGGGATGTTGTTATTTTTGTGATAATTATCATTTGTCAATTCGTTTATTATTTTCCATGTAATTTTTTGGGTTTATTATCTGTAGTGTTTAAACGTTGTTTAATTGATTCATTTTTTGCTTTGTTTAAGAGAGATTTATATTTATTTTTAAGCGACATATAGGGATCTTTCAACTTTGAATTTCGATTTGTTAATACATAATATAAATCTAGCTGTTCTTTACATTTTTGTATTTCTTGTGATGGGTAATAGTCCTTCTTGTTTCTTGAAGGGTAAAATTTTATGAGTGGGAAGTTTTTATAAAAATAATGTAAAAAGATATTTTTGAAATCACGCCATTTGGAGTTTACAGTTGTGGCATTAAAAGTAGACATCCAGTCTTCACGTTTTAGATCGGATAAAAAATGCTTTATTGAATTTTCATTATAGTTTTATATGATTTCATAGTGATTAGTTGACCTAGATGATCAGAGATATGCTCGTTCACCAAGGAGGTTGTATAAACACAAGATTTAAAATAAAGTATGTACGGCCCTTTTAGTCATTACCGCATTCGAGTTAAAGCTCCGTAAAGGGAGCAGAGCGAATGTCACTGCACGATGACATAATTTGACAGTTAAATTATGTTTTTGTCAAAGTCGCTCTGCTTCCTCCATAGAGCGTCAAAACAATACTCAAAGTTGTCCGTAAGAAATCATTGATAAGAGTAAACCATGAGCAAAATATGTAGAAACAAATTTTAGAAATATTTTTACGTATTGCTCCAGGAACTGCAATTATGGAAAAAGTACAAATTAACAAAAACTGAAAATTTGTGTACCTACCAAAGTCGATGAGAGTCGTTCATCTTATAAATTTTCAAAATAGTGACACTACCTTAAAAGGGTAACTTTGCCCTAATTTTAGAAGGAAAACAAGATAAAATTTTAAAAATAGAGATGTTGCATTTAAACAACTTTTTAAAATTTTTTTTTTGAGAGCAATTATTGACCACCCAAAAAACGTTTTCTGATAGGCAAAAATTACAATTATTGTTCTGAAAAAATTCCTAACATTACATTACTTAGATGCTAAATGTTTGTTATTTATAACATTGACAACGTCGTCGTTGAATAAAATGTGATGAGGTACTGTAGTTATATTAAATAACAGGTAAATCCAGCTAAAAGAATTTCAAAATTACCTTCACGAAATTTATGGTAGAAATAGAGAATAATTGAAATTCACTGCTTTAAACCAAGACAAATAAAATCCTCATAAGTGAGAGAGATGTACAACAACTTACCATAAATGTATTCCAAATGCCCTTTTCCAATCAACATCCTCCAGTATATTAAGCTCATCTCTGATAGGTACGCCGGCCAATAGCAAGTAAAGTTGTTTTAGCTCCTTTGAAATGTGATTGGTCGCCAGTGACTTGTACCAAACTTCAACTTGCTCTTGCATAAAAGCTTTGGTTGCGTTTGATAAACTGAGCTGGGATATAAGCAGCGATAAGTTTGGCAACCTGGCGTCCATTGCTAGAGTGGCGGCATCCAAAACCTTTTAAAAAACTAATAAATGCACACAAATATACCCAACTAGTATAGTTACCTTGAAAACAGATAAATGAGTAAAAATACTTTCAGTAGCGTCGTGCACCGATTTAAACGGTCCGGTTTGTAGAATTAAATTATCGCTGGCGCAAGTCGATTTCAACCATTCTGATACTAAAAACCTTCGGTGGGATATTGAGTTTTCATCAGGTCCCCACAAAGCTTTGCATAAAGTCCATATGCTGTTCAAATAATTCGACTGTGAACTACTGTACCGAGTTGCCAACTTTTCGAATAAATCCCCTTGTTTCTTCAGATAAGAGTGGCTTTTCAAAACTTTGAAAGTAGGTATTTTCGAAGAACTCAACTGGTGAGTAGACTCTTCCAAAACAATTTTCAGAGAATCGGTAAGAATGTCCTGAAAGTTGGTTTAATAATGCGTGATAAAATCTAAAAATTGTAACAAACCTTTAAAGGGTCGAAACACTGCGATGGATCAATTGTTTTGAAATTCAACTCTCCGATGGATTCACGATCGTTTTCCACCGACAAGAACATGAAACCTTTAGACCAACCCACTTTGAATGACTTGCCCTTAAACATTCCCATGTCAACGCAACACCTAAAAACAGCTTCAAGTTAAAATGTTCTTCAAGTATTTTGAGGAAATGTTTTATAACCTGTTCGGTAAAACTAATGACGTAGTCTCAGCTAGCTGATAGTTGTTCAGCACCTTCCAAAGTTTAGGGCGCACCACAGGTCGTTTCACAACGACCGGTTCTTCTTCTTGAACAGTTTCCATAGTTTCAATGTCATCATATTCAGGCAGATCTAGATATTGTTTAAGAATGGAGGAGTGGCTACGAGCATCGTCTGATGATCTATCGTCATCGAATAAGGACATTTTCATCAACTGCAATTTAACCAGTATAAATTATTTAGTTAATGGGCATGCTGCCTTATCAAAAGAACAAAACTTTTATCATGTTTGATTTTGTTTAGTCAGGTATCCTGGAAGATATTCCGCAGAGTTTGTATTGTAGTACAGAGATTAAGAAAGGCAGGAAAAATGATCTAAAACGTATTCTATAGCAAAAGAAAATGAAAAAATAGTCAACTTTGCTGATGACACAAATTTACTTGTAGGTCAAGAGAAAATCAGCACTTTAATTCAGTCTGGAAAAGATCTGTTTAATAGGACCTCTGAGTTGTTTAAAAAAAAATAAATTAGCTTTAAATATGGAAAAAACAAGTGTGATTATTTTTTCAACAAAACAAGGTACATTTGAGAAACCTAATGAAATTCACCTTCTCACTGACAGGAGCCAATTACTAGCCAAGAACACAAAATTTTTGGGAGTGCAGATTGATGAATTTCTAGATTGGTCTGATCACATAAATGTTCTGCTAGGCAGGTTAAACTCAATTTGCTATGGAATTCGAATTGTCTCCAGGTATCTGAACCTGGCGGTCCTTAAAATATTGTACTTTGCCAACTTTAAATCGATTATGAAGTATGCAATTATGTTTTGGGCTAGAAATACTTCAATACAGAATGTATTTGTAATTCAAAAAAGGGCAATTAGATTAATGTTCAAAATGAAATACAAAGATTCATGCAGATCCATCTTTAAAAAAAAATTAAATAATGATAGTTTATGCAATTTATATATATGAGTGTCTCATCTTTCTTAAAAAGAACCAAAACCTATTTAACATCAAAGTCAATCATACATACAACATAAGACAAAAAGATGTAAACTGTCCAAAACATAGATTAACACTCACTGAGAAGAATGCAAAATATATGTGTATTCGCCTATTTAACAACCTACCAGACAGGCTAAAAACATTGACGGACAAAAGTTTCAAAAAAGAAGTAAAAAATTTACTAATTGAATTAGAACCCTACACTATAGAGGATTATTTTGTTAAATAAAGATTGCTTATTCTCTGAAATCTGTATTTAGGGAAAAATCGCTGAAAATGTATATAAGTATCTTTAAGTACTACATAGTTCATAGTTTACCATGACGCTATTTCCTTTGTATTAGTTGATAATGTACATTGTACTCTATCCTAATCACAATTCGAAATAAAGACTGTTATTATTATTATTCTCTAGAAAACAGCTCTGTTCAAACATTTTTTTATTTTTGAAGCTATACAGTGTGTCCCAAATTGCTTCTACATGTATTGGGATCTCAAAAACGGTAAGAGCTAAATGGGGAAAGTTTTAGAGAATTCTATGTGAAACTTATTTCCGGTTTCCAAATTAAATTATCTTTCTCTGTTTTTCGGAAAATTGGAAAAACGTCAAAGGCTGCATTTCAAACACATTTTTATGGCCGCCTTCAAGATGGCGTCCTCCATATATCTCAGAAACCAATGACGATAGACTTTTTCTAATTACGTCATCGTGTTCTACGTAAAAAATGTCTTAGTTTCAAAACTCTCTTTGGCTTTATTAAAGAGTGTTTAAAATGCACCCTCTGACGTTTTCCCAATTTTCCAGAAAACGGAGAAAGATAATTTAATTTGGAAACCGGAAATAAGTTTCACATAAAATTCTCTAAAACTTTCCCCATTTAACCGACTCTGTCATTTGTATCTAAACTACAATTTTGCCAGAAATTTAACTTTTCTTGTTAAAGCTTACTTCTGACTTCACTTATTTCCTATTGGTAGAAGCAAAATTTTAAAATGGCAGCCTGCAAACATTTAAAAATGTTCAACTTCTTGTGTCTGTAGAGTTTTGGCAAAAATTATATATTCCTAATTTTAAGTAGTTTTCTAGGAAAATGAAACAACGTTTGCTAATTATCACACTTACATGAGTGGGATCGACGTTTTTCGTGTAGGGTCTATAATGCATCGGTGGCGGCATGACTTGAAAATCATCCTCGGACCCATCATCCATCATCAAACTCTGATGAAGAAGATCGTTTTCTTCTTGTTCGTCGTCGTCGTCGTCTTCGATTAGAATCTCTTTATCCAATCGAAAAGTGCCAGTGGTAGGATCACTGGCCAAACCTTCCTTATCTTTAGCCGGCTGTTCCAAGCTTTCTTTGTTCACCACTTTCGGTGCGGGTTTTTTCACTTCTCCTGGTTTGATTTTAGGTTCCTGGCCGCCTTTTTTTGTAACGTCAGGGCCGTTTTGTTCCAACTCGTCGTCGCTGTCGTTAAAGCCGTACTTTGAAAAGTGATCCACCTGAAAATGTTGTCAAGGTAAGTAAAAACTTAAAAAAAAAAATTAAGGAATAAGTTTACCTTAAACACCCAACTTCCAGTTTCCGGCCGGTAGTCTACGAAGCGCGCGTTCTTTTTCTCAGTTACTTTGCGCAATTTTTCGGCAAAATTCATTTGGATCAGCTCTCCCACATCTTTGATCAAGGTGTTAGAGCCCATTCTTCTAGGGTATACATTGTCTAAAGTAATTTGGGCTCGTCGATTTAAACCCTGAAAATTTAAATTAGTAATTTCAAAATTCCAGCTGGAAGTAACAGTTATAATATATAATTTAAATTTGAAAGTGGTTTGCAATCTAAAACTTACTCCATTAAAGTTGTAGTAAACGAAAAACATACTCAGGATAAAAAGAAAATATTTAATACTGTTCTCGCGCACTGAGTTTACCCGTGCGTCATCCCCCTGTGATTTAGAAGTAGACATGCATTATTGACTTCATTCTTGTCTATTGTTCAACCATCGAAATTTATTTGATTTGTTTACTATTAATTCTTTTCCGTTTCTTTGTGTTGTTAATCATTTATAAAGTTTTCTATTTACCACACCACCACAGTTCTTTTAAGAGCTATTGTTTCTACGCTTTTAACATTCTGTAAGTTGTTTCATTATATTATTATTAATATTTTTATTTTTTTATGTCGGCTGTTACGATCTAACCAAAATTGGCACAATTACTAACCTGTTTTGAAAAAAAAGTGGAAGTGTGTTGTTATGGTTTTTATTTAGCCATTTGGTTTTTCCTAAATTCGGAATTACTTACTATTACCGTATTTTTTTAGAAAATGCCTGGAAAATTTCTCTACAGACAAGCCCAGCAGTTAATTCTTAACCTTTGTGAATATTTTGAATTGGAAAAAACCAATAGAGGACCTTTAGAAGCTTTATCATCTGTTCAGGAAGAAAATAAGAAATTTTAAGACCTTACATATTCTTACTGATGTATTTTTTTATACTAGAAGATTGCAGCTCCTTTGAAAATTTCCCGCAAAACTGTTTATTCGATTCGGGAAAAGCAAGCAAGTAATCTTATGATTACCTCACCTAGAAAACGTAAATCGAGACGTTATCGACGGGCCAAGACCACTGATTTATCTGAAAGCATTAAAATGGATGTTCGAAATACATTATATGATATGTACAACGATAGTATGTTAATAATAGTAAAATATATCTACTTTTGTAAGAAACATCTATTAACATTTCATTGTTTCCAGAGACTGAGATTTTTGGGTTGTATTATAGATTTTTCATAAAAATTTCTTCAAACATATTAATTATAAAGTTATAGAAAAAATAAAATAACTGTCTAAAATGTTTTCCAGCGGGTTTAAAATAAAATAAGTGGATTGCAACCTGAAAATGAGATATGAGATACTACAGCATCACTCAGAATGTCTTATTGAATTTTTAATTTGTTGTATTTATTTTAGAGAAACATGTAACCATCCAGAACCTAAATCAAGAGCTTAAAGTTAAAGAAATACTACATATTGGTGATACATCTCTGAGAATGTTTTTAAATAAATTAGGTTTCAAATTTAGACGGAATTCTATGATCCAAACGTAGACTTCTCATAAATAAAAAATGTTATTTCGGTCAAGATATTTTTTATTTGCTTTGGTATAAGGTTGTTTTAGTGCAAAGATCTCTACTTTCTGACTGACAATACACGCAAAATTTTAAACGTGACGAAGCTTTAGACACGCTCTTTTCTATAATATGAACACAACAGGTTTGTTGACGAAAACTTGATTTGATTCATATGATTATAAATGACGTAGCCTTCGTGACGCACGGGTAAACTCACTCCGCGAGAACAGTATAGATCTTACTGTCTCCTCTATTTAGAAAAAGAACCAGGCACTACTAAACTCTAAAATAACATTTATTCAAATGCAGTACTTACCTCCCCTACTGGAGGTTTTTTGGACTCATCAGGGTAGACATTGATTTCCCGGTATCGAAAATGAACCAACTCGTCTAGATTTAAACCTGCCACGTCTATTTCATCCGGGAAGTACACATTACCATAACCCTTACGACCTGCAAAAACCTTGTGGTAACATATTTACACATAAAATAAACTGTAGTACCAATAGTAAATCCTTTAACAAAACATCTTCCGTCTTCATCAGGGGTTAACTCATCCAAACTTGGCAAAGTGTAATACTCTGGTCTGGTGCAAATTATATTTGCTGGCTGGGCCCTGGAACCGTCTCCATCAGCCAGATTGAAATCTTCATCGTCTGAAGGAGGTGGTGGTGAATTCCTGAGGCTGTTATCTAGAAAAACAATCCTCAAAACTTTGAACTTTTAAACTGCCATAATTACCATTGGGCTCCTTTCTCGTAGAATGCAGGATGTTTACCGTCTGGGTTTCAACGGATACATCAGCATGACTATCGTTATGTTCAGTGGCATCAAAATCCAGCCTGATTGGATTTGGTTTTGGTGGAGCTTCACTTTTCCGAGTGTCCTTAATCTCCCCATTCAATACGTCCAAAATGTTTAATGAACTGAACGGAGGTGAATCCCCTTCGGTTCTAGGTTTCAACACCAATCGTCGCACGTTCGATACTTGGTAGTCTGCGAAAGGCGACTCGGAATCTTCAGTTGATGTTTTCGGTAAGGGACTATCGAATAAACTATCCTGGAAATTCACCCAATTTATCCATTATTTATAACAGTTTAAGTGATGCACACATACCCTAGCGCTTCTCAAAGGTTGAAGTTTTAGCTTGGGAGTATGACCTAAATCAACCTGCTTAGACGCATCCAAAAGAGCTTTTAATTCTTTCGGGTCAGTGGCGGACACCGCAGCGTTGTTGGACTTTAATTTGGGTTCTAAACCGGACAAATGAGGCGCGTCTCCGAAAGGGTCACTAGTCAAGTAAGCTAAACTGACTGAATTATCTTGAGGCTGGGCCAACAACCTTAAACCACATTCAAATTACTATTTTTAGTTAAAATGTCTTTACTACATCACATACGAGTTTTGTTGTTGAGCTGGCTGCTGCAATCCAAAGGAGTTTTGTGGAAATGAGGATGTGCCACTGAAAAGTGTATTGCCACCAAATAGTCCTCCAGGTTTGGCCTGGTTTTGATTGCCAAATAAGCCAGTTGAAGTGTTACTGCCCAAACCACCTAAAATTTTAATCAAGTGACCACACTTCTTTTTGGCATTAAGAAATATCCTTGATGAACCCACAGATAACGTCGCCCATTTTTAATTTAAAAAAAATTATACCAATAATAGTTATTTGTATACCTAGGCCGTGAAATGGTATTTTTTCGGCCGAAAGAAAGTTTGGCGTCCGAGGCCGTCTTACGGCCGAAGACAACAATCTTGAGGACGAAAAAATTATTTCACGGCCGAGGTGTACACAAAATTTTTTGTTCAAACGATATTTATTTAGAAATTCTTAATTTTTGATAAATAAAATGAGAAGGGTCTAGCAATCACGGTGACGTTTATCGTTAAGTTGCTGGTTATGCATTGTTGATGTGACGTTAAATAATAGACTGACTCTTGTCAGAAATATTTTTCATTTACGCAAAAATGAAATTGGGAGACGAAGATTACTGTACTGATATGGATGGGTGTACTGCTGTAATTGGTGCACACAGTGGTCACATAGAGAAATCGTAACCAGCAAGCAATAATAAGCGTAGACGGTGACATAGTGATTGTTAATTTACTTTTTCCCTGTATTTTTTTTTCGGACGTAGGGCCGTAAAAGTGCATTTTATGGCCGCTGAACTGTACGTGAAGTGAGTACTTCACGTCCGTTTGAACAAAAAAATATTTAAAATGTTTTGAAAGCAAAATGACCATTTAATCAGGATTTACAACATACCAGAGTTAAAGGTTCCAAGGCCTAAACCAGGTTGTGTTTGACCGAAGGCAGTACCAGTAGGTTTACCGAAGGTGTTGTTAAACGTTGTCGTACCTCCGGTTCCAAAAGTGTTGGTGGCACCAAAACCTTAATAAACTCACATTGTTATGAAGGTTTATACTGGAAAAACGCAACTTACCCGACGAGAATGTGCCAATGCCCGAAGTTTGAGTTTGGCCAAACGTCGGCGCTGCCGGTTTTCCAAAAGTACTATTAAAACCGGTGTTGGCTGTTCCGAAAGTGTTTGTAGGGCCGAAAGCTAAGGTTTTCAAAAAGAAATAGGAGCATTAAGTAATTTTATTATTACATGTGTAATGAATTATAATGAAGAATATTTGTTTTTAGAGACGCTGGAGTTTTATGTCACTTTATTTAGTGTTAAATGTATACAAGGTGTATCAGTAAAACGTGTACGCGTCTGTTCCTCGAAAACTATTCATCCTAAGATTTCCGCAAAAATGGCAATTCATTTCAAAGCGCAGTGAGACCCAGCAAAATCATATTTTGTAGTCGCGCCAGCAAGTAGAAAGAGTTTTTTCTTAAAAATCATCCTTGATTTCATTATATAAAAAAAAGGCCCCCACCCATGCACAATCTGCACATTTATGGCTTTGACTAACTTCCTCTCAAACAAAATAACACTACCCATATAGTTTAAACACTTTATTCAACACCACTGTAAAATTATAGTTAATAATATTATAACTACATAATAGAAAAATACAAAACTAAAAAAACCAATTCTAAACTAGTTAAGAACCAGATAAACTATTTTATAATAAATAAAACATACAGACCATAATAAAGAATAAGTAATACCAAACTTATAGAGACGTTATATTTAACTTTTCTGCACAGAACCCAACAAAAAATCAACAAACTTCTGTTCTGTGGATAATAAATTGTTTATAAGCTTCTCCTGAGTGGCCACCAAGTTTGAACTAAACCCTGCAACTTTTTGTTCATAAGAAGTCAAACTGGCAACAATGTTTTTTTCCATTTTGATTGCCACATTTTTAAATTGCTCCATTTCTATGTTGGCTTTATGTTCAGAGATTTGTAAGTCAATTAACTTTTCTTGAAGCGATAATTTTCGATCTTCTAAGTTTAACCGTCTCTCCTCCAAATTAAGCATTTTTTCTTTTATGTCCAACGCTTTTGTTTTCAGTACATACTTTTTCTCATTAGAGGCTTTAAGACAGTCTAAGATCATTCTTGAAGGAATATCAACTTTAGTTGTCTTCCTACTGCGGACGACTGAAAACCTCAGTATTAGTATGCATTATGGTCTGTATTAAGTTGAAAACTACAGTTAGAGCTAAAGGCAACCATTGTAATCAAATATATACTTACTGTTGAGTGTAGTACACTTTAACATCAATGTTTCTCTAACTAAAGACACAACACTATCAAAGTAAAAAATAACAAAAACACAGACAGTTAAGGCTTTAAAAAAAAAACAAACAAAAGGGCAGTATGCCTTTGACTCATGCTGCAACTTTAAACTTATTTTTTCAGTTTTTACTAATTAAAAAACAAAGCAAAACTCATACAACAAACTGCTTACCTGATGTAGTAGTAGTTCCACCAAACAATGGTTTTGCCTGATTGCTGAATAGACTGGGTTGAGTGGAAGCTGGAGCGTTAAAACCGAACCCAGAAGTTTGTCCTGCAGCTCCAAATCCAGTGGTTGGCTGTGCCGGTTTGTTGAACAAACTGCTTCCAGTGTTCTAAAAATAAACATAAATGTACTGATAACAATGTTAATAAGAAATACATTACAGTGACCCCGTCAAAACAACCACTTACTTGTGTGTTTGAAAATAAACCAGTTCCAAATCCAGTACTAGGTTGAGAAGTGTTACCGCCGAAAAGTACCGGCTGAGTCTGGGTCTGCAAACCAGTACCAAAAGGTTTGTTAGCAGTGGATGCACCAAATGGATTGGCATTTTGGGGAGCGGTGCTGCCAAATCCAAATCCTGTGGTACTTGTAGTCGCCCCGAAAGCGGGTTTTCCAAATGGACTGCCTGTAGTGCTCTGCTGGGCTCCCATGCCAAAACCTCCAGTAGCCGGTTGGCCAAATGTAGAGGTTTGTCCGAATGTTGACTGGCCAAATGCAGACTGTTTATTTGCATCTGTAGCGCCGAATAATGAAGGAGTGGTGGTAGCTCCAGCTCCAAATGCTGTGGCACCAAATCCAGTTGATTGTTGACCTGAAACAAGTATTAATATTAGTATAATATGTAAATAACTATATTGCACAACACCTAACTACAAACACAAACAAAGCTTACCAAAAGCAGTTCCTTGTCCAAAGGCTGAAGTTTGTCCAAAAGCAGACTTATTAGCATCCGTTTGACCAAATAATGGGGTGGCTGAGGCTCCACCTCCAAAAGCGGGCGAGCCAAATCCACTAACACCCTGTTGGGGACCTTTCCGGTTGGCTTGGTAGTCTTCCATTCGCAATTCCTCAAATGACTTGCCCTCATACTCCTTCATACATGTTATACTGTGATGTTTGGTGCTGATACTTTGGGCGGTACCATTTTTCATCATAGTGTCATTGCCAGTGACTGGTACAAACTTTATCACTGTTCCAGTTTGCTGACTAACAAAACCTGTGGTGCCACCAAATAAACTGGAACCTCCTGAAGTGTTGAAGATACTGGAAGCTTGAGGCTGCCACAAGTAAGATCAATTATTAAACATATAAATAGATTTATTAGTCAATATACATAGTTGTACAAAATTACCCAACTTAACATAATGTGAAATAAAAACATACCTAGTTTAAATGAACAAAAATAGTTTGGTCTATTTTACAAACTCAATTTTTGATTTTTTTTTAATAGAGAAACCACAAAAAATTGAATAAATAATGTATATAATGGTAGAAGTGATTGGTACCATTAGGGCATTTTATATTTCACTAGAAGCAGTATAATTTAAAAAAATCATAACAAATGAGCAACTTCTGAACCAGAACAGCAGAAAATTATATAGCAGGACTAATTTAACTATTTTTATACCATTTAGCATTATTCCATGTTACATGGTTGTCTTTAAAAAACTAGAAAAAGTATGGCTTCTATGACACTCTTTAATAACTCTATGGTCAATTGTACCAACATAATTTAAAGCTAGCTTACTTAGAAAAGCTAGTTCTGTTTTGACTGTGATGTTTTGCACCTGAATGTCACTTCCAAAGTTCAGCTTAGCCTAAGTAAGCTCACAAACCAGCTATCAGCCTTTAGGCATATTTGATCAAAGTAAATCTGAGTTTTAAGATAAAGCTATCAGATAGGTATAGTGACTACCTCATTTTTTTAGAACAAGTTAAAACAAGATAAATACTCTGGTAAACACTAGATCCAAAATAAGTCTTTTATTTAAACTAAAAGTCACTTCCAGTGACTTATTTGCTTATTACTTCTCCATAATTTACTTTTTTTATTGTACCTATCAGCAACACAAAGAATGCATAATTCAAAAAATGCTCTAGTCAGATCTTTTGCAAATGCAAATTTATAGCAAAAACAATATTGCTTACCTGTTGGGCACCTAAAAATGTTCCAGTCTGAGGAGTGTTACTAAATCCAAATGTAGCTGGTTTATTTTGCTGGCCAAATGTAGATGAGGTGTTGAACAATCCTCCACCTGTAGATGGTACTTGACCAAACAATCCAGAACCACCTAAACAGCTTCAGTTACTACCTTAGTTGACTCAGGTAAAAAGAGTAACTCACCAAAAGAAGTACTAGGGGCGGGGGCCCCAAAAGCTGGTTTTCCAAACATGCTAGGATATCAGAGTCTAGGAAAAAAACATTAAACTTAGATACTTAGAACTACACCTGCACTACAGTAAACACTTTTCAACAGTTCCTTTATTGTACAATCAGATCAAATACAAATACTTTTCTGTTTAATGTTTTTTATGTCCTAATTTTGCAAAATTTTAAAGAACTAGAAATAGAGAAACAGCAAACGACTCAAATCTCAAATACAATATGGTTGGAGGGAGAAAATGAAAAAAAAAACAGTCACTTGTCACTTGTCAGTTACATACTAAGAAACATTTTGTCTCTCTTTTTCCAACTGTTTCATATGGAATAAAAAGAGACAAAAATTCAACGCTTATTTTTCAATTTAACGTTTGACGGACATGAACAAAAACCAAGTTGACAGTGTTAACACTACTGTCCCATAAAAGAAAAATGTCAAAATTTCAATAAACATAACCAACAAACTTTATCAAGTACTTTTTTGGTCCAAATCACCAAATGTACCCCACTTTTAATAATGCAGTCACTGTCGACCAGAGATTAACCGTAATATGGCGCCCCCAATAATAAAATCGTCCCTCAAGCCAGCGAAGACACAGACGTCTTATACAAACTATGTCAACCTGCTTAAAAAGTTTCTGGTGGATCCTCACCATTTGGGGCCAGTCTGTTTGTTCCTTTTCATAGCGGAGGCAATATGCAACGTGCTTATCATCGAAAATGTTAAATACACTGAAATTGATTGGGTCGCCTATATGCAAGAAGTGGAGGGTTTTATAAATGGGACACTGGATTACCAGCACCTTAAAGGTTTGTTATATAACTTTGTTTAAAATAAATGAACTGGATTTACTTGTCTGGTTTTAGGTGACACGGGACCTCTAGTTTATCCAGCTGGGTTTGTCTATATTTTCACAGCTCTCTATTATGTCACAGGTCATGGAAAAAATATTTACCTGGCACAGTATATTTTTTTAGTGTTATATTTGGTGCAAACTGTATTAATACATCGAATATACCGAATTACAGCCAAGGTGCCTCCATATGCTTTGATAATAGCTACTTTCACTTCATTTAGAATTCATTCAATATATGTTTTAAGGCTTTTTAATGATCCTGTAGCTGTATTGTTGTTTTTTGTAAGTTTGAATTTGTTTGTCTCCAGTAAATGGAGGTGGGGTAGTCTATTCTTTTCTCTTGCAGTTAGTGTAAAAATGAACATTTTGCTTTATGCACCCTGCCTTTTGGTGGCATATTTAACAAACTTAAGTTACACAGAGACTATTTTAAATTTGTTTATTTGTGCCTTTGTTCAGTTGATACTTGCCTTGCCTTTCTTATGGGGGAATCCATTCTCCTATATAAAAGGCAGCTTTGATTTAGGAAGGGTTTTTGACCACAAATGGACTGTTAATTTCCGTTTTGTACCTCAGCATATTTTTGAACATAAATACTTTCATTTAGGGCTTTTACTTTTACATGTGATATTGCTGATAGTATTTTTACCATTGCTAAGGAGGTACTTGAGTAGTTATGCCAAATTAAATGTAGTGACCAAGGCTTTTAAGTCTCAAGTAGAGGAAGAAAGACTTCAAAAGAAAGCCTCCACCAGGAAGCAAAATTTACCAAAAAGAGATAAAGCCTACTTAGAAACTACACAAAATCAAAGGAGATCAAACTCAAAAGATTCTCAGGATAGTTTTTATGATGAGAAAGTTAAGCTGCAAGCTAGGATGTCAAAAATAGCTCAATTATTTATCCTTCCATTTTTTATTACCAATTTAATAGGGATTGCTTGTGCTAGATCCATACATTACCAGTTCTATTCATGGTACTACCACAGTTTGCTTTATTTAGCTTTCTGTACCAGTTACAATAAACCCATCAAGTTTTTATTACTGGGTGTAATTGAGTACAGCTATAAAACTTACCCTAGTACAAACCTGTCAAGTGTTCTTCTACATGTGTGCCATATTATTTTGATATATGGAGTTTATCAAAATATGAAAGCTTAGCTGTAATGCTATAATTATTTTTAGTTGTCACGTTTGATTTTTTTAGAAATGGGAGTGTTAATTCTGCTAAAAAATAGCTTTTTACTATAAAATATTTTAATAGAGAGTGCATACTTACTTATTATAAGTATATTAAAAGGGTAAAAGTATTTTGAATGTCAATTTGCTCTACACAATCATGAAGTATGAAAGTTTAATGTATTTTCAGCAATAAAAGACTTTTTGTGACTAACTAACTGTATTTGTTTTATAATGATAATAAAATGCCTTATTTTACTAGTTTTTCTAATAACAGCGCATTGTAAAATCTGTGCAGCGGTTCCTACATCTTCTATGCCTTATTTAGTTTTTCAGTACATTTGGAAAAGTAAAATCAGGAGAAGTAATTTTTAATTTTTTAATACTCCTAACAGTCCTGTTGGATTAACCCATTTAGATTTCTTATACAGTTTGATTTTTATAAAAGTGTTCTTTCCTAAAGCTGAACGTTTTATGAATTGACTTTTGGGAGGGAAAAAGCTTGTATAATAATTATTTACAGATTACAGCTTAAAAATAAGAATTATTTGACCAACTTTGAAATTACATCACTATGACGTCACATTCACCCCAGAGAGTCAGAAAAAAATGAAATAGAGACTACTTGCATTGAGTTTGACAATGACAGTATTGACAGTGACATTTAATGTTTCATTATTTGTTTGTTCTGCTTTATTTTCAATTTCAAAGAAAGTATAAAATAAATTAAAGTTTCTTTTTTTATTTAAAACTTTACCCCAAATGTGATAAACTTTTTACCATAATAATGGAAGAATCTGATATATACGAAGGACTGAAAAAGTACTTTAAATTTGATTCATTTAAGTCAAAATTGCAGGAAAAAGCAGTAATTGAAATTTGCCAAAGTAAGTACAGTTTATGATTTGTTTACTTTTTAATGAGTTTCTTTAGAAAACCCACTTTATTTCATGTTCTGTTAACCCGTTACTTTTTCAGGAAAGCATGATGTGTATGTGTCAATGCCTACTGGTTCTGGAAAATCACTTTGTTACCAACTTCCCGCCGTTTTGCACAGTAACATGATCACTCTAGTATTTTCACCCCTGCTGGCACTAATAAAGGTGTGTTCACTCTATCCAACCCACCAGAAGTAATACATTTATTTACACTCCCCTAGGATCAAATTGATGCTCTGATATCCCTAAAAATAAGGGCTGCTTCATTGAATTCCAAAATAACTAAAACTGAAAGGGAAAGACTTATTGCGGACCTTAAGTCTACATCACCAAATACTAGACTATTGTACATAACCCCTGAACAGGCAGCAACAGCAACCTTTAAGGTACCCTAAAATGAGTTTACTTTTGAAGGCTCAAAGTGTCATTTGTAGGAGCTTTTTAAGAATCTCAGTAAGTTTAATAAGATTGGCTATATAGTGGTTGATGAGGCTCATTGTGTGAGTGAGTGGGGTCATGACTTTCGACCTGACTATCTCAAACTGGGCAGTCTTAGGGATGACTGCAAAGTGCCTTGTATAGCTCTTACAGCCACTGCAGGGAAACAAGTGAGTTATTTTTATAGTTTGTTTGAAGGTTTTGTGAACATGAAATGTAGTGGAAAGGACAAGAACATGGAACTTTTACAATTTACAAGCTACAAAGTTATATAGTTTAATTCACTTTTATTTTTCCTGTTATGTTAAAGGGTTAAGCTAACTAAGAATTAATATGAGTTCACAAAACACATATTCAAAATTCCTTAAGGCTTTAAAATTTTTGTTGTTGATGTTTGGCACTCAAAAAGCCTTATTTTTCTCAGTGACCTATTTAATGGTCTAATAAAGAGTCGTCTTGGTGAGGGTCTTCTTCATTGACCAGCTTTGTACTGTTGGTATTTGCCTATTAAGTAAAATTAGTTCAATTTAAAATCAAATTATCTCTGAATAATTGTTTTACCACCTACCTATACAGGCTAGGAACAAAAGTAACATCATTGCATTCTCTTGTTCTTCTTCAAATGAGTCCATTGCATTTTGTTTTTAAAGTGTATTTCTTTCTATTAAATTAAAGATATTTGCGATTAGGAACTAATATTTCAAATAAACACAAAGTCACAAGGAGCCCTCCAAAAGTAAACAAAACATCTTATGCCAATCTGAATGTCAGATGTCAATATCACATGTGTTTAAGTCTTTGTCTGATTGGATACCTCTTACATTATTCTTACCTTGAATATAAAGGGGCTTAAAAATCATAAATGATAAATCCTTGATAAATTTTAAATAAATATAAACCCACCATAAGTAGGCAAGTGAAAGATAAGTTAATGTTCACAAAACGATTTTTTCTATGTTTTTTGTAAGTTAAAATGAAAGATTTAGCCATCAATCTGATTTGGTTAGCTGGTTTTGTATTACATTATTGTAGATAATATAAATTTTAAGCCAAGTCAGATTGATCCCTTAACATGAATAAATTCTAGCTTTAGTGATTTTCAAATAGGTTACAAACGACATCATAAAAAGCCTGAGATTATCTCCTGATTTCAAAGAGTTCAAAACGTCATGCTTTCGCAGCAACTTATTCTACGACGTCTACTTTCCTAACATTTTAGAAGACCCTTTCAAACATTTAAAAACGTTTATTGAACAGTGCTTAAAGTTGGCGAAGGAAAAGGACTTGCCCAGTGACAAAAAATCCTGCGGAATTATTTATTGTCGCACCCGAGAACAAACTGAAGTTTTAGCCTCCAAACTGAACTCAATGAATATCAAGAGTTTGTGCTATCACGCCGGACTGAAAAATCATGAAAGGATGGACTTTCAAGAAATGTGGCAGCGTGGTGAAGTCCCGGTTATTTGCGCTACTATCAGTTTTGGAATGGGGGTGGATAAAGCCACTGTACGGTTTGTTATTCATTGGGGGGTTCCCAAAGATCCTGCATCGTTCTATCAGGAAACTGGACGGGCAGGTAGGGATGGAAAACCGTCCTTTTGTCGGGTTTACTACAGCAGATCGGACTCAAAAGCGGTCGAGTTTCATTTGACTAGAGATTTGGGAAAGTGTGGCAGTAGACCTGACAAAAAGTTGAATGTTGAAAACGCAATAAAAGGGTTTAAGAAAGTGATCGAGTACTGTGAAAACCCCTCGTAAGTTGTTGGTTAATATGTAATTGAAAAATGACTGTTAACATTTTTTAGAGCATGTCGTCATGTGCTTTTTTCTAATCATTTTGGAGAGCCACCACCTAAGTGTGTAAAAAACTGTGACTGGTGCAAAAACAAGAAAGCAGTACAAGATATGGTGGAGCAATTTTTGGTTAAAAGTGTTCAATTCAACACTCATGTCAGTTCTTTTAATGAAATGGATTATGGTGATTTGTACGGTGAGGGCCGAAAAGGCGTTAATGAGTGAGTAGTTAGTTCACTAGTTGACTAGTTAATAGTCACTAATTAAGTATAATGGCACAACGCTAGTGAAACGCAGAGTAGGAAAGATGGAAATGATAGCGATAGTGGAGATGAACGCTACTCGGCATTTCAAAGAGAACAAGAAGCAAAAAAAGAAGCGACAACTTTTATTCAAAAGCAGTTAGCTTTGAGGAGAAATCCCCAGGTAGATGTAAAAAATAAAACTAAATTAAGATGAGGTTACAAATTAAAAAAGCCAAGGGCCTTATTCATTTTCAGGCTTCATGGGGCGAGTGGAGAATATGTGACGTCACAGTGACGTAATTAGACAGTTGTCAAATGTTTGAATTAGCTCTGCTCGCTCCATGCATGGAGCGTCAAAAAACTAAACAGTTTGAATGTTACCTCATACTTAATTACTTTAAGTTTGTAGATGAATATTTAATTATTATCAGAAAAACTGACTGACTACTTTCAGGAAGTTTCTCAAGAAACGATAGAAAAACTCTTCTCAAAACATGCCAGAGTACAGGCAGCTTCGGCTACGTCCAACAAAGTTAAAGGTCTGACTCTAGCTATAAGGGAACAGTACCTGTCAAAAATTTTGGACACCCTCTATGCAAATTACACAGAATGTGAATCTCAACAGACATTAGATAAGAAAGATATTGAAGACTGCAGTATTGGGTTGGAGTATGAAGTGTTTCAATCAACAACCACAATCACCATGTATAGAAACGGGTTGGCTAAATTGGTAAGTGGACGTAAGGTTTTTTGTTAAAAACGCGGAACTGGTAGGGCAGGTATGAAACTGAGTAGGATCAAAACATTTCCAGCACTCTAGAGTTTTGATTCAGTTTTTGCCTATATGGGCTGTTAAGGTTAGACAAAGAGAAATATATTCCGCTACAATTCTGGAACTGTCATTGTCAGACACGTCTTGTCATTTGTCATTACTGTAAATTGTCAATATTTAAGAAAATAATTTTCTTGTATATTTTTGATTATTTTATTCTTAAAGTTCTTAAGAAAGTGCCTCATACAAACTGGTTGTTGAAGTGAAAATGTGTTAAGATTTTGTAATGCCGAGAGTGTATTACTGTTTCTAGTGTTGTCACGCTGTACATGGCCCAGAGAAATTTAACCTAGTTATTTTTAGAATCAGTGTACAGCATCTTGTGAGTTTCACTTTCCCTTTGCAGATCTCCAGCATTAAGAAAAGTACCACTAGTAATGAGGTCTATGTGAAACTCGTGAGTTTTCAGCCAAAACCTGCCAAGTATGAAACTTTGACAGACCTATTTCGTAATATCCAAAAGGATTTGAAGTTGAAATCTCAACCACCTGAACTACCAAGTGCCGATGATCCAAAACTAGTCCCAGTAGAAGAGAGTGAAACTAGTAGTAATGAACCTAATCCTACTAACACCACTTTGACAGTAAGCAATGGCTGTACTTCAATCAGAAACCCTACCCTAAGTTTTGGATTTCAAACTGCAAAAAACCTACTAGAACAGAGTGTCACTATGAATAAAACTAACGCAAAATCTTTGTTTGGAGACTCTGATGAGGAGACTGGAAACAGTCCAAAGCATAGCAAGTTACATAAGAGGGAGTCTAGTAGAAGGTCATCAAGCAGGGATAGGAAGCACAAAGATAAGCATGAGAGGAGTAGAAACAGGGACAGAAGTCGTGATCGACACCAGCGCGACAGGTCACATGGTAGACACAAACAAGAACAAAATTCAGACAGACAAGAAAAAAATTCAGACAGGCGAAAACATGATAAAAGTAGTCATGAGAGAAAAAGATTGCACAGCAGGGAAAGGGGAGAAGAGAGAAAAAAGAGAAAACATAGTAGAGAGGCGGAAGAGGGTTATTCAGATAATGGAAAAGAAAAAAGGTAAGTTTTGGTATATTGTTTAATAAAGTTAATTGAAGTTTCTACAAAACTAGGCAGATTGACTTGTAAAGCTGACAATTACTGTTTCAAGTGAATTTTCATGTTTTTATGAACTTAAAATGGATTGGATTAATTTTCAGGATTTTTAAGTATGAAAAATAATTATGTACTTGAAAAATCATAAATGAAATCTGACTTTAGTAATCAACACTATTTTTAAAAACTACTGTCATATTATTGTACTTAGAACAAAAAGATGGTTCAGTTTATAATGTTAACGTGAGAGGACCTATTTGAAAAACTGACAAGTAAAGACAAATAAAACATTTTTAAAAAATGTAGTTTTTTGGGAAATATTTCTAAAATTTTTAAATATAACTTATAACCTCATAAACTAATTTTTTACTTTCAGTGTGGCATGGGAAAATGGTAAAGTAGGCTCTGAAGACAGTAAAAATCACAAGAACCAACAATCCAATGACACATCCATCACAGAACCTCTTGCAGCATTTAATGATCGATTAAGTGAATCAGACACCACTAATACAAAGCATCAAGAAGAAGGAAACAGTTTGGAGGCTGGAACTCTGTCATGTGAAGTCTCCGAACCCGTAACACAACTTAACAAAGCTGAAATCCAATCAGACTCAAACGATATTCATCAAATGGATGAGCGTACGACGACAAGTAATGAGGCTGATGATGCTTCAACAAGCAGCAACAAAGATACCAGTCCTAGACTGGTTATAGAAACCAGTGAGCCTCAAAAACTTTCCACTCAAACTAATGGAGATATTAAGAAAGCAGTAGGAAAAACTGCTAGTGGAAAATCGAAACTAAAGAAAACAGAAATTGGTCTGTTGGTTGTTAAATTGTTGACTCCAGCTTATATTGATAAGAGGTTTGAGTCGCGTGAGATTTTCAAGACAATGGCTAGAAAAATATCACATTGGTTGGCTGACAAAGGTGAGTCTTGTCTTTAATTACACCCAAAATAAAATACTGAGTGTTATTTTTTTTCTAGATGAGGAAGAAATCAAAGACTATGTTAAGAAGTTTCTCAATAGGAATTTAGAAATTACTTCTAAGACGAGTATATTTGTATAAGCTGTTAGTTTTTTTAAGGTGTTTGGAAGGGGGGATTCTGTTTCTTTCTTTGACTTATTGAAAGTATACAGTTGGAAATATGATTATGTTTGTTAGGTGAAATTGCATTTTATTTCTTTGTAATGTAAATTATTGTATATATTTCATTGGATTGCTGATTCAGCTGTATACTATTATTATTATAATATGTGAAAGAAGATGATTTACCAATAAATGCTATACAAGGCTATGCCAAAATATTACATAGTTTTATTGCAAAGTTTTTGTTTTATTAAGCTCAGGGTTTAGTAGAATAAAATTCAACAAGTATCAGTTCAATATATTTATTTTCTACTCAGTGTGTAAATGAAACCATTAGAAATTAAATAACCACAATATTTACATGACTAGCAAAAATATACAAATCTAAATTCCACTTAAAAACTAAAACAATAATAGTTAGAGCTCGAATCAGCTAAGAAAAGGCCACAGGCGTCATCAAACGATGATGTCACGATCTCTGTACGTCTCGCTTTAAATATTGCTGCTCTCGTTACTTTCCAAGTTGTTGCAGCCAGTCAGTGGCGTGCTATTATTTTATCAGTAAAATGAAACATTTTCGTCGTTTTTAATAAAGAAAATAAAAGACAACAAGTTTTTCAAAGGAATGGAAACTCCTTCTGCTTCTTTCTTCATAAATTGTAAGACGTTACTGACGATTTCACGGCCTTGGCTGTATATGATAACACCTTTCTTTCCAACCTTTTTGAAAGACATTTTGACAAAATAACGTTTTTTATTCATAACACTATGTGAACTTCAACTGCGACCATCAACAATACAACCAAAACACCAGACTAAAACGGAACCTAACCTAACCCCCTAAGTCTCCCTGTCCGCCACTACATTTTTTTAAACTTGGCAACACCGTTTAGAGTGCCGGCTAGTAAAAGCATATAAAAAGGTCCAAATGTACCTGGCCGCTGCCGCATCTGTTTTAATTGTGTCCAAGTAAAAACCGTACTACGTTGCCAAGTGGCTTTTTGACCGCTTAACAATATATTTTCGGGAATATTTTAATAGGACGCCTCTGATTATATCTAATGCGACGGCAACTGTAGAAGGAGAAAGAAATAGTTTTAAAAACTGCGTCATTGATGATGCGGTGGCCTTTTCTCATCTGATTCGAGCTCTACTAATACGTATCAGTCTAATCACCCTGCCTTGCCGTTCATTTTAATAAACATCAAAAGGAGTGCAAGGAGTTCGTACAAAATTAAGAAACGCTTTTCCTGCCGATATAATTGGCTGCCAAAATTAGCTACCCAGGAAGCTAGTGACAATTTTTTGCTTTATACAGTGAGGTAGATCACATTATCGAGTGTGTGTGTAAAAGTGGTAGAACTCAATTCCTGGAATACATGGCGGAGCACAGCCTCAACTGGAAGTCTTTATAGAGTAGTTTGCCGCCTAAGGGCACTCTGGACAGGAACATGCTGGGGGACATCAAACACAAAGCTTTGCCGTTCATTAAGAACCTGGAGGAGGGCACTTCTGGCAGATTGTGAACGGTTGTGATGTATCTCAACCATTGACTGACATGTTCTCTCGTCCAGTGTCGTGGATCTGCAATAAGATAAAAAAGTCAATTATAAAATTTATTTTTTTAGAAAATGCTGTTAGTTTGGTAATACCAAGTACATAGTATTAGTAACAAAAACGTTGATAAAATTTACATTTTGTCTCTCATACAAAATTGAGGGTGAATCAACCGGTTCACTAGATTGCACTGACTTTTTGACGTTTTCAGCTTCTATTTGGTGATTTGGGTTTCTAGAATCCTTTGAGTCTAGATTTGCATTGTACCAACTAGTACCAAGTGACTGACTGAGAGTGTAGCCAACATATTGATGTTTTCAGTTCATATTTGGTGATTTTGGGCCTCCACAACCCTGCTTCTTTGAGTCTACACCATTTACACATGTAGTTTAGAAACTATCACTTAGTCACGTATTTTAGAAAAGGTCTGTTATGGATAATAGTTGTTGTTGATTTTGTTTGTTGTTTTGTCCATTTTTTAAATTTAATATAACTTACAAAAAAAAACGCTCATCCGGAGTATTAAATTTATATAAAATATATAAAGAGCGAATTGTTCTATAGTAACAATTATAACAAGAATAACTTTGTGACAATGCAGCACAATTACCTTTCACTACAAATGTTAGTACGAAGATTTTCTGGTATCCAACTTTAATTTTCCAAATTACAAATAACCGTGTCAAAAATCCAACTGGTCTTTTCTAAAATACAATTTGCAATTTCTAAAATCAAAGTAATCAAATACTAGTGATATTTCTAAAATCCATCTCATGGTTTCTAAACTTTTTTTGTTTCTAGACTGACGCTTTCTAAATTACATATGTAAATGGTGTAGATTTGTATTGTAGGTACCAAGTGAAGAACGATTTTAGACTTTGTAGCGACTATTTGCAGTTTTTTACAAGAAACTTTAGTGAATGTAAAATCAATGTTTTTAGGTTACTTTGGTGACTTTTTGATCAATCCAGTTTTCATTTTACTCTAATTCTCCATAAATTTTCTACTTGAAGATAACAACTTAAAATCAATGCGTTTGTCAAGTGTTCCTGCCTTCACCAAATAATCTTCTTCAACATAGAGATTGAACAGCTTCAGCTTCATTAACAAGAAAAAGTCAAGAACAGACAAAACTCTGTCTCATTATAGTAGTGCCTATAAAAACCCCTAAAACCTTTTACAAGGGGTTAAAAAAAGGTATAGGTTGGAAAATTGGGGTAAAGCTTATTTGCCAGGAGCCTCAGGGGGTTAAAAATTCAAAATCTTGTTCTGTTGGAGGAGCACCATTCTAATTTTTTGAAAAACATTTTGTCTGTCTTAGTCTTTTGAATTTTCCTTTAAACTTGTTTAAGATTGTATTTCTTCTAAAATGAAGTAAAAGTCGAAATTATTCTATACTTCCTGTTAAATTATATTCACCAAGAATCTCTTTTGCATAGAAAACTGTAACAATTACGTTCTTATTCATTATTTTGTCTATTAAATGCAAAACATTACATACCTTTTGGCAAGCGGTCTTCGTTATCATTTTCAGAGCGTTGATGTAGATGCGAGCTTCTATATGCGGAAAGTCTGTCCCAGTCTGAATTCAGTCCATACCTGATTGGGCCTTCCGCTGTTTGTAAAGCCATTTTGATTTTAGGGTTGTAGTAGCCTATTTTGGTTGTTCTGTAACAAAATTATGTGCGGTTAATGATAGCACAGACACCCCAAGATGTACTAAAAATACAGTCGGCTCGAATCGCGCCCCGATTGAATTTCGGATGTTCTTTCATCGATTAATGTTTTTTTTTTCGCATCCGCGTCTCCGGAGATGAGGTCGGGTTTAGACAAAGAACATGTGTTTTTATGGCAGCTTTGAAAGGCTCCACGGTAAAGATTTAAAGAGCGCGGCTCTTAACGGCACAAATTAACTGTTTTTCAAGTATTTCAAACCGGTTCAGTTGTTTTACTTGTCTTAAACTGGTTTAACACCTTTGATGATTCTTTAAGAGCAAATAAGGTGCAAATCAAAGTAAGTTTTGAACAGTTACAAACAAAATGAGTCAATGTCAAGTTGACAGAAAACTATGATACTAAAATATGATATTTTGAAAAGCAGTAATTGGATAAAAAATAAATAATATTTTGTATTTTTAACTAAATAAGACAAATAATATACTTTTTCTATAAACGGACTAAAAATTCAACTTTTAACACGCACACACTATTAGAACACATTTTACACTGCACTATTAGAAATACCTTTTTAAGGCACTAGTGCTTTAAAAGAGCATTTTAACTGTTAATAAAATATTTACAAAATGTTTTTAAAATGGATGACAGCATTCAAACAAATTTATTTTTGAGGGCAACAATGATTGTTATGGAATGAATTATTGACAAATGGAACTGATGGTTTGACTGTTTGCAGAAAAAGAATTTCTCAAATATAATCATTGAAATTTTGTATGGTATTCGTGATAAAAGTGTTTTTAAGACATTCATGAGAATTCACAAAATTTGGCATGCGTGCCTTAAAAACGCACTTTTAACACTCATATCTAAATAGCTATTACAAGTAGTTACAGTTAAACGCCAATATGAAGTATATTAATGGTATGGTTTCAATGCAAACTTTAATTACAATCCAGAATAAAGTTAAACTAATAATTATTGATCGTAAAAAGCGTTTATTTTCAACCATGTATGTGAAAGATGAAAACTGTTGTTTTTTCTCAATTTTGTCATATCTGAGCTTACTTTTTCCTTCCTTACTTTTACTTTCTTCCGCGACCTCTGCAACAGCTCGCAGCTCAGGTGGTGACAATAAGTGACATGCGTTTACAGAAATCTCCATGTTAAAAGTACTCTAAGAATCGTTTTATTCATTCATATTTATTAAAAGTTTGATAAGATTCTGATTGAATATAAAATAGTATACCAGCGACGGTGGAAAGTATAATTTCTCGACAGAAAACAAACACTTTCCACCTGAGTATGTAATATACTATTTGTTTCTGCTAAACCTTGCTAATAACTGAGTTGATTTATTTTCCACATATCGTTTCACAAAGCATAAAAAATTTTGACAGTTATCACATGCCTTTAATAATCCACAAAATGTGAAAAACTTAAAAAAGCAAATAAACAAGTCAACAAGTGCATTTGTGTTCGGACTACTCGTGAAGACCGTTAGAAAACTCTTTGGGCTGCAGTATTAACCTGTAGTAACATAGGCTTCTATCTTCTTCTTTCTTCTATCTTCTTGATCTATTTTCATCAGTTAAAATGAGACAGGCATTGTAAACACTGACGCCAAAATACGTCTTTTGTGTAATAATTTGACAGTTGGTCACGAGAAATCCCCGTGTGTGCTTGAGCACCGCTCTCCTTAGTACAGTATGTAACTAAAATCGCTATGTATTACTACCATTAGAGAACAAAAGCAGAACATACAAACAAAACAGTGTATAAGCAATTTTCTCGTAAAAACAGGATATCCCGTCAAAAACAACCACCATCATCAACCCCCCGAAAACAAGGGCGAAAACCGTACAGGAAGGGGTGTTTCCAAGCGTATGGCGTTTCCGCCACTGACATCCGCAACTATTTTCGATTTCAAAGAGGGTCATTATAGGGTTTGACGCCCCCCGCGGCTCCATGTGTCAAAAAGGCATCCCGGGAGGCTCACGCGGCGGGTATCTTTGATTCAGAACAGGAAATCCTAATCATTCCTCGAGGCGCCCCACCCGAGAAATTTTTCCTATTAATTCGACCCCCTTCAGTTAATCTTACGTAATCGAATTGTCACCTGATGTGAAAGGTTGCTTTTTTTACCTGGAATACATACATACAGTGCCGGATGTGACAGATTTGCATTGATAGAGTAATTATATACAATGGGTAAACGGGAAACTGATACGGATAAAGCTGGAAGGAAAACAATATTAATATTGGTTTCAAGCCCTGATAAACGGGATTACTCGATAAAAATGCGACAGGATGTCATATTTCAGATACACCTTATTCGATTTACGACCACATAAGTTGAATTTTTGGCCTTTAACATCGTTGCGTCATAAAATCGACCTTCGTTGCTCGTGTTTGTGTAAATAAGACGTTAAGTGCATCCGTTGCGTAAATATTAGACAAATAACAAGCACTTCCTGAGGAACCGGGCTTAAAAATAAAAACAGTACTGTTCTGGCCTCTTAATCAATCAGTAACCGTTTTAAGTGCAAATTTTACTCAACAAAACCCATTACCATGTTGATGTTAATTTTTTTTCGTTCTAAATTTGTATGGTGGAGTAGTGCGTAAAAATATTTGGTGTCTTAACTTAGAAAAATGCAAAAAAATACTGAAGCCTACAATTTTTTTTCAACTGAGTAGTAAGTGATCATTATTATTTTGGAGCTGAATTTAGGAAAATGCACCACACGTTGATAAACTTGCTTTTACCACATAATCTTGAAGCAGGAAATCAAAACTTTTATGAAGGAAGAATTTGTTCAGTCAGAAATAAGATAAGAATTTAGAAGGACTAATGTAGTCTCAACAGACGTAGAATAGCTCAAAAGTAACAAATATGCAGACTAGAACATCAGCGGAATCGATCTATGCCGGTTTTGAGACGTAATAATACAATTTGGCACAGATTGACCAAGAAGGAGCCAAATTCAGCGTCCAATGTGGTCCCAACAGACGTAGAATGGCTCAAAAGTAACTTCCTGGGCTTAAAAATAAAAACGGTACTGTTCTGGCCTCTTAATCAATCAGTAACCGTTTTAAGTGCAAATTTTACTCAACAAAACCCATTACCATGTTGATGTTAATTTTTTTTCGTTCTAAATTTGTATGGTGGAGTAGTGCGTAAAAATATTTGGTGTCTTAACTTAGAAAAATGCAAAAAAATACTGAAGCCTACAATTTTTTTTCCACTGAGTGTAGTAAGTGATCATTATTATTTTGGAGCTGAATTTAGGAAAATGCACCACACGTTGATAAACTTGCTTCTACCACATAATCTTGAAGCAGGAAATCAAAACTTTTATGAAGGATATTTGTAAGATTTAATTTTATATTTAATTTACAATATCATCAATTAGAATAATGATTATATGAAGAAAAAATCGAAAACAATAAAGAAAGCTGAATAAAGTTTTATGAAGGAAGAATTTGTTCAGTCAGAAATAAGATAAGTATTTAAAAGGACTAATGTAGTCCCAACAGACGTAGAATAAATAGCTCAAAAGTAACAAATATGCAGACTAGAACATCAGCGGAATCGATCTATGCCGGTTTTGAGACGAAATAATACAATTTGGCACAGATTGACCAAGAAGGAGCCAAATTCAGCGTCCAATGTAGTCCCAACAGACGTAGAATGGCTCTCTGGAATTTAGGAAAATGCACCACACGTTGATAAACTTGCTTCTACCACATAATCTTGAAGCAGGAAATCAAAACTTTTATGAAGGATATTTGGAAGATTTAATTTTATATTTAATTTACAACATCATCAATTAGAATAATGATTATATGAAGAAAAAATCGAAAACAATAAAGAAAGCTGAATAAAGTTTTATGAAGGAAGAATTTGTTCAGTCAGAATACAAAAGACCCAAATACAGAACGAAAATATTCTTGAAAATTCTTTAACGAACTGGAAAAAACAATTTTTACATGAATTTGATGGTCGTAAGTCTGAACCGGTTGGTTATTGTTTGAATCAAAACCAACCTCGTTTGAATTTTGTCTGAATAACAGAACATGTTGCTAGAACCCGTTGCTAGTTTCATGCACCAGAATTACGTTTAATAAGCTAAAAAAATCCAATTTATATCGTAATAAAATAATTTCAAAACTATTCGCATCGTAAGTTTGGTTCGCTTGGCGGCGCCGACAAAAAACGACTATTAGAACCATCTTCAAAGGAAAGCGGAATTACTCAGCTAGCAAAAGTTGATGTGCTGTATAGAACCATAATTTTAATTACCCACTTTCCTCTCTATTAATAAATGGACGTGTGTCATTCGCGGGGCATGACTTAACCCGTATATCGACCACCATATGAACAGTTTTAACACGTGGGAACGCGGATAATAGATCAATTGACCTCTGTAATAACGCCGGGTTAATATACGGATATATGAGTAGGTGCTACACAGAAACCAGTTTCATAGCATTCCAACAAACCTGAATAAATTCCTTCGTGAGAAACCACATTTACAAGGAAATTCAAGTTGGTTACTGTCGTAATTTGTGACGTTATCCTAGTTTAGTTTGGTTTTTTGTGTAGAAAACATTCTAAAAAAAGGTGTCTGGTTTTGCCCATCAATGTCAGAAGCGTCTTAATTTACTCGATGACTATAAAATCAAGCCTTCCTGTTATCCCGAACCGGCGTCTTAATGAAAATAAGACATAAAAACACTAATTTAGGACATTTTCTAAACGGTTTCCCTCGGGAATGTGTTTTGGCTTTTAAAAATAAACCGACGTCTAAATAGTTCAGAGTGATGAACTTTCGATGGTGAACGTGTTTAATGCAATTACCATTATACACTAGTTAGTAATTACTAGTACACTTTCGATAAGTTTATCAAAACGAGCTGTTTATTTTGGGTTTTGGCTGGGGTTACGTTTCAGTACTTGCCAAAAAGTTAGATTGATGATAAGTTTTATGCTCTACAAGATTTCATTTAGGTGATTTCACCCCGAGGGGTAGACCGCCGATAATTTTTTGTACACCAAAATGTCTTTTTGCATACAAAATACCTTGAGATGCCTTTAAAATACCTCACAATGCTTCATTATTGCTCAAAATGTCTCATAGTAATAATGCCTTAAGCTGTCAAAATGTCATAAGGATTAATGATTCAAAAAAAAAAAGATTTCCTCAGGTTATACCTGATTGCTTTTCCAAATTTTAAAGACTTTTTTGATTTTGAATTTTGATTGATTTTCTAAGGTCAGGTGACTGTTTTTTCAAATTCTAACTAACAAAAATATTTTTTGTACTGTTGTCTGAAATTACAGGTTATATTTTGACGTTTAAACGAATCTTCTAACTGTCATAGTAACCAAGTAAGCACGTGTCAAACAAATCATTTAAAAGAAACAGTTGAAAAATTAAATATATAGTATTTTAAATTTGGACAGTGGTAAAATTGTAACAACTACGTCACGTGACTTTGATAATTCAATTTTTAAGCTTGCAACACTGTAAAGACTAGTTGACTCTGTCAAAAACAGTCACGTGACCTTCAAAACGTAGTTTAAACTTTGGAAAATTGATAAATAAAATTTAGACAGTTGTAACATTTTAAATTGCAAAATACACGTTACGTGACTTGGATAATTCAATTTTTGAGCTTGCAACATTGTAAAGACCAGTTGACATTGTCAAAAACAGTCACGTGACCTTCAAAAGTAGTTTAAACTTTGGAAAATTGATAAATAAAATTTAGACAGTTGTAACATTTTAAATTGCAAAATACACGTCACGTGACTTGGATAATTCAATTTTTGAGCTTGCAACATTGTAAAGACCAGTTGACATTGTCAAAAACAGTCACGTGACCTTCAAAACGTAGTTTAAACTTTGGAAAATTGATAAATACAATTTAGACAGTTGTAAAAACTTAAATTGCAAAGTACACGTCACGTGACGTTGATAATGCAATTCTGAGCTTGCACCACTGTAAAGGCCAGGTGATATCTGTCAAAATTAATCACGTGATCGTTAAAATGTGGTTTAAACTTTAAAAACTTGGTAAATTAAATTTAGACTATTTTAGACAATTCTAAAAGCTGAAATTGTAAGAGACACATCACGTGACTTTGATTATAAAATTTTAGAGCTTGCAACACTGTAAAATACACGTAATCTTAAAAATGTTTAAATGTTGAAAAATTGGTAAATTATAATAATTTGTAATGAATATTGTTTCAACTTAATATCAAGTAATAAAGATTTTACCATAATAATTACATGTGCGTTCAATTTTGTTATATTGATATACTATATTGTCTACTGCTTGGTCTACTACAATGTATTCCTCAAAATTTTCTTTATTTAGGCTTTATTTCGCTCAAAATTCCAATGAAAATATCGCAAAACATTTTGAAATATACAATCAATACCTCAAAATTCTATAAAATGTCTTATAAATACCTTGTAATATCTCAAAATGCTGTTAATACCGGCAAAGTGCCTCATAAATACCTCGAGTGTGTACACCAAAATACTTCGGCGATCTACTCCTTGTATCACCCTTCAGAAGTCTTCTTCAGAGAGTTACAGAGCAAAAAGTGACAGAATGGATCAAAGTACTCTTTTCCAACTAAACTGATTTGTCAAGTGAGCGTAGCTCCGTTATTTAAGGAGCTATCAAAAAGTGTTAATAAAGAAAGTTGTAACAAGTTTTATGCTCTACAAGATTACATTTGGGTGTTTTCATCGTTAAAGGCCTTCTCAAAGAGTTAGAGGACAAAAAGTGACTGTTATTGCAATGCTAATGCACCGAATTTGTAACAGCCTGCATATGATTACCTGTCACAACTAAACCTAATAAACTAAATAGCTTTATTAATCACCCGGTATAATGGCTTATTACCGGAAAACATGTCTCCCTAGAGAAAATTGAAATTGAGTTTGACGTATTTCAAGAGTCTTGATTAAGGGTGCTATCTTTTCGTAGTGCCACCATGTATATTATAGTTCCTTCTATCATTTTTAAACGTTGCTGAAATTATATTCTTATTGCAATTCAAGACACTGTATACATAATTCAATATTTAACTAAATTAATAACAATAAATTAGGCTTTACAGTACACTAAAATAAAATCAAAATGTCTACTAATCGTTGTGACTGCTTTTTTTGCAAAAGATACCATGAGAAAAAAATAATATGAATAAAGTACAAAAAACAATGGAGCAAATTTTTTAATTTAATTAATTTAAGGCTAGTATTAATATTTTAAAAAAATCAGAAAGAAGAACAGAAACACAATTTATTATTCATCTAAGTTAAATTACTAGCTATTAGATTATATTATACTGTTTGCAGTCAAGTCAAGTACACGATCAAAGAATCCGCACTAATTTATTACTTTGCGTTACACAACATCCGCTCCTACAACTTAATAAAAAACCTATTTTTTACGTCGTTATTAAAAATATTTGCTAGTGCATGAAAGAAAATAACGCTCGTTGAATTTCAATGATTCCAATTTGAATAAGTAAAGCCCCCCCATCTAAGAGAGCCGAACAAAAGGAGGAATCTTATACATTATTAATAGTTGTGCGCTCGTTCAAATTGCCTCTTTTGTTCATTGTATTATAATAAACCATTATTTTTAGGATATCCTGTGCTTATAGTTTATAATAAGCGAACTTACTTGAGTCTTAATTACCGGCGTAAGACTTCAACTGCGACCCCGCGCAAATCTTCCCAAAGGAAGGAAGAAATCAATTTTGCAATTCTATTGTTTTTTCCAGTGTTATTTTTTTTTTGTAAAGGACGTTGCTATTGTTAGACTATGTCGCGGGAGAGAATATTGTATACAATAGTATACAGTTTGATGGGAAATGACTGTCACTAGATTCAATTGTTTATGGGGAAAACTTGAAGGATTTTTGAATTAATTTGTGATCTATGCTCTTTTAAAACGTTCTATTTTAAAATACTACACTATAAAACAAAGTGAGTTTATGAATGCAATTTGTATTATCAAATCTTGATTACTTCTATCAACAATTTATTATGTCAATCATAAAGTAATATAGAGAGCCTGAGACCAAGATATTTTAATATCTGTTCTACTGAGATATTCCTATTAAACAATTTTTTATGTTAGTCAATAATTAGGGAAATAAAAAAATTTAAACTATTTTAGTAGGGTAGATTTTGAAACATTTTTAGATCTAGACTGCAAACTAGCTACAATTTTGGTCAACCTGGTCATCTTGGTCTACTAACTACTTGACAACTGACCTACTGACGTTACCAAAACAGTTATTCAACCACATCAAGATAAAAATTGACAGGTACGAACTGAATTTATAAATAAAGCTTATTTCATTGGCTATCCATTGACATATAAAAGTTTATACAAAGTGTGCACCAACAAAGTCATGAAAAAATTAGTCAATTTTGACACCCTCTAGCGGCCAAACCGTCTAACCTATCCATTCAAATTGGGAGGCTGTTAGAAAGCTTATTTCATTGGCTATCCATTGACGTATAAAACTTTAGCGAAAATAGTGCAATTAAGCGGGTTTTTGAATATTAAACAAAAGGATACACCAAAAAAATTGGTCAAAGTTGACGCCCTCTAGTAGCTAAACGGTACCACTAACCAACCGACGTTGGTACGTCAATATAAAGCTCATTTCATTGGCTGTCTATCGACATATAAAGGTATATACAAAGTGTTAGAAATACGCGTGTTATTTACGGTTTACAGACAGGGTGCCTCAGAAACACTTTTTGACTGGTTAGGGCTAATTTGACCCTGGAAAATTAAGAAAACATGGTTACATGAGCTACTAGGTCTATTACGATGTAATGCATACAAATTTCTTAAAAAACCGATTTTGCAAATGACAACTTTCGTAAGGGTCAAATTTGCCTGAAACATCACCACTATTCCAATGGGTTTTGCGTTATGTTGGCCTCTTAATGCAAGCGAAAATCCACTTTAATGATTTTATTTCTACAGTTTTGCTACGGCTCTAAATTTCACACTCACTATGCTAGGTTTGTGCCATATCAGGGCCGTACCTGATCGATCTAAAAAAATCTTTCAAAGAAGTTAGAGTGGTTACAGTCAAGAAAAACGTTTAGTTAGCTTTGGAGCCCTCTGGCGGCCAAACGAAGCACCCTATCAACACGGCCATATTTTTGGAAAGCCCATTATATTTTCTATCCATTGACATATAAAAGTCTATACAAAGTGTTGCAAATAAACGAGTTGTTTGACAGTTTTGACTATGTTTAATTTGGAAAACGTCTTTTTTTGGAACTGACGTTTTGAGCTCTTTTTTTGACCATCCTGTATAATATATTCTATCGTTTTTCTTCACCCACTCTTAGAACAACCCTTGTATAACACGACAAAACACAAAAACCAAGAAAAAAACGTTTCCTGACATGCATAAACTAAAATTATTGTTTTGGAGACTGAAAATATTAAATTTCACATAGAACGGTAAATATCTCAGAAACGGATACGGAAAAGTGTGACATTAATGAATTTGACGTAGAATCCAAAAATGCAATAATATACAAGGTGTCCCATTTAAACAAAGCAGCCGTTGATATCTACTTCCGGTTAAATCCTTGCACGCATACTTTCTTATTTTTATATTTCTTTAATTAAAAAAGGTTTTTTTAAATTCCAGTCAAGTCGTGGTAATTCCGAAAATTAGTGGGTATTGTTAGGTTAGGTTAGTTACTGAAAGTTATTAGGAATTACTGGGCATTACAAGGAATTAGTGTACATTATTGGCATATTAGGAGTTAGTGTACAAGATTGTACTCAGCGGTTTACCCCTCTGTATAACTCCATTTCTGCCAATAAGTACTATTGTGGTACTTATTAAAACACTCCTCTGAGTCATTATTTCTAACCTAATTTGGTATTCTGGCTTCAATTTTAGAATCATAACTAAAAACTACTGAGTGTGATACCTGCACTTAATGTCAATTTTAATAGTCGTTGATAAACTAACCTAACCTAACCTAATATTTGACAGTGTTTTGTATCTTTTTCAGTTCAAAGTTGTCTTAGAAAAAGTAAACTGATAATTTTAGAAGCAAACATTGAATTTCAATATCTTGATAATCTGATGAGGTGCGAAAGCTTTGAATGTTGCATAGATTTTAGTGTTCTTTCTGCTGTTTGACTAGACTACTTGGTGTATACTGAAAACAGTGTTGCCAAAGTGTAGAAAACATTTTTTTAAGAAATGTCGTGTTTGGAATTAACAAAAAAAAATTCCCAAATGCCTGTAGATTCTGGAATTTTACGAAAAATGCTAAAATCTTCTAAATACAACGAAAACGACTTAACAAATTTTTAGGGCTTCTACAAATATCCTACACCTTCCTTTAAGATTTTAAAGGAAAAAAAATCACAAACATAAACAAAGCACTATTGTGGATAGTTTACCTTGATCTATTTTTCGGGACATCACGTGTTAGGTGCATTACAAAACAGACTTGGTAATATTTAGAAAGTGCGCCGAAAACTTACCAGACGGTACGTTGGTGGACTCCGAAAAAAACCCCAGATCCGAATTAGGCGTGTAGTACCAAAAACGCAAAGTGCGAGGGCAATATTTTTACATACTAAATAGGAACGCGTAGAGCCAACGTATAATATACCGAAAGGACATGGACAGGATATCCGTATCCTTGGTTACATAAAAGCTATATAAAAGCGTCCAAAACAGGAAAAGGAAATATATTATCGCCCGATTTTCAATTGCCATTATCGTGCGGCTTTTTTCCGTTTCATTCAATATGCACAAAATGCAAAAATCCTGTGTCTCTGTATATTTATAGTTTTGTGTCACTGATAGTAAAACATTATAATTAAGTCGGTGACGATGTGTAGGCAGCCAGTCGAAGGAAGTAGAAAAATGCGATCTAAGCGCACGTGAGGTCGCACTTTAGATATCGTCGAGCTTGTTGCAAAATTTCCTGTCCTTCCAGACGCTTGTATTTTTGCGCAATCCGTAGAGATATGTTAATAATATCCTCACTATTCGGCCTAATAATAGACGTTGCACACCGGAAACTATTAAGAACCGTATTTATTACAAGCCAACCGAGGTAATTTGTCTCAAATAATTAAGTTGAGTTGTTTAAGGGGATTTGTCGATTATCGAATAATTATTTTTCCAGGTAGGTGGTACCCACTGTTGGTAAAATCAAGTTGTTTGGCGAGTGTGGCCTGTCTGTGTCTATCTATTAGTATAGTGTTATGCTAGGTCTAAATGTGCAACACTTGCATAACTCAGCACATACTGCAGCTCTGAAGGTTCTCTCAATTTGTCCTCGTTTTATTGTTTCAACTTTAAAATCTTTGACAACATGGTTTGTGACACGAGTACTAAAAAGAGCCAAATACCGACAACAGTCATATACAATCATAGCAGCCTCAACAGCCA
This sequence comes from Ips typographus, assembly GCF_016097725.1. Taxonomy (NCBI): domain Eukaryota; kingdom Metazoa; phylum Arthropoda; class Insecta; order Coleoptera; family Curculionidae; genus Ips; species Ips typographus. Next base: position 8,156,952 of record NC_138424.1, read on the forward strand.
AATTCAACAGTAGAAATATGAGAAAAATAATATTTCTTTCTGAAAAGGGGTCAAAAAGGTCTTTCCAGAACCACTTTTGCGGCTTTGAGGAGATAACTCCAAACTGTAACTTTCCTGTTTGGCTAAAATTATTCATAATAAAACAATAGTAAGAATAGAGGTGTCATTTTAATGATTTTCAACTATTGTTAATGGTGGAATTTGTCAAGAACGGTTTTCCAGAACGGATATGACGTTACTTTACAGTTAGTGACATGATCTTCAGGTTTGCAATTGTTCTGTTCTTACCATTGATTTCCTACGATTGTCTTTCCACATTTTACATTCCTATAATTGTGACCTTGTAACTGTACTGTGGACATAAAATGCTTGGAACATGTTAAATATAGTGAAAATGGTCATCTTAAAGCTCCCAAAGACTTAATCATTTAGATTCATAGAAAATCAAACCATAAAGGTTTAATTTATAGTTCGAATTGAAATTCGAATTGAAAATATTGAAATAATACTCTTTCTGAAGATAATAATTTATAAAACTTAAAACTAAAGTTGTTTTTCGTAATAAAAACGTTGTTAATTGTACTAAAAGGATACACAACTGCCTCAAAGGACCTCAAATAGGACCAGGTTGTTCTGGATGTTATTTTATATGTTTTCCTTTACTGTTTTGCTCTTTTTTCTATCAAAGTATTTTATCATCTATCAGAGTATTGTTTAGTTTAATTCTTTGTTAACCTTGGATGTTCATCAACATTTAAATAAAACCAATCCAAAAATAATAACAACCATTTTCCATCTAAAAAACATAAAGCTGGTATGATATACATTAGTTTCATTTAACAGTTCTTTATTTAAAATCAAGCTTTAAAATAGCCAAATTAAAGGCTAAAGGGGATTATTGAAACAAAAAAAAAAACACTATTTAATACTTTCAAAAAATCAATTCAATAACTATAGGATTGGTAAAAAAGTTAAATCGTAAGTTTTTGTATAACCAACTCCAAGAGTAAATTCAAAACCAAAATATAATAATAAGTAATACAAAACCAAAAAAAGCGGTCATAATAATGATTTAGAGCCTGTATAAATTACTTTAAAAAATAAAATAGACAGATTGTTTTGAAATATCAGGCTTCAATTTTGAAATGTGTTCAGTTCAATTTTTTTACTTCACTGTTTATAAATGCAAATTGAATCGAAAAATTAAGGATAACAATTGAAATGTTTTGTACTTGAAGCGAATAAATAACAAAGTCTGTTTACAAAAAACATGGCGTTATGTCAAAAGTCAAATATACAAATAAATTCAAATTAGTGTAAGGAAAGGTTCGGTTTTACGTCAATGAGATAAAATTCAAATTCTAAGTATTGACATTAAAAAAGGTTAACCTTTATGCTAAGTCCATATTGTGTAAATCTCAGTACAGTTAGTAGTTTGTGATTGGTCAAAATAGCAGCTTCCACTGTGCTGCTTTTTTGATCAATCACAAACTACTAAATACTGTACATTCTGACTTAGTGAAGCTGTAGTTGAAATTGTAGCTACTTTGAGTGACCCAAGAAACAAACAAATCTAAAAAGTGATACAAACACCAAATATACTGACTACACCAGATTACTGTTTTGCATGTCAATAAAGTAGCACGAGAATGCACCAGGTATGCAAATGAAAACGCCATTAGACGCCGGTATGAATATATTCTTATATGGTGCAAGGATGTAATTAGTAAATGACGTCAACGCTATGCAATCTTACACAATCTATATGACAGAATTATGATGTTTATTCCTTTAGTTGTAAAAATTATTGTAGTTAGGAGAAAAGCATAGAAACGAGGCGCGTTAAAGGAACATTAATGAAAATAAGTTCTGCAAAAGTATAACACACATATTCGGGTACAATAATTATAAGTTATGAAAGGAATTAAAAACAACTTACCTTTAATGGAAAATAAGTTGGCGGCAATAAATGAGGAGTATAACTGGCTAGACAAGTTTCTTCACTTTGTATGTTATCTCAAAATTACCCGGAAATCTTCAAACGTATCTATTTCCAAAAATGTGTTATTAATCACAGTTCCACTGTTAATTTGATTATCAGCTAACAAACAGTTGCCGAGATACCGATTCTCTCGAGCGCAGCTGTACTACTACACGAAACACGTTCGAATGCCTAGAGCACGGTACGACTTCTGCCTTTCTGAGTTGATTGTAGCGTAGCTTGTAGCGCTCCTAGTGACCACGTGCTACGGATACGACATCCGCCCCTGTGATTGGCTGAAAATGTCAATACTAGACAAGGGGTGGGGGTTAAAGTTAGTGAAACTTTTGTTAATTACACGGGGAATCCACCGACGTTTCTCACTCTCTTCCCATCCTCATTGATATGACCGAGACGCGTCCGTCTATAAAATAATTAATTTATCAGAAGCGACTTCCCCTCGATGGCTTCGTCGGGACCTCCCCTTCGTCCACAGACTTCCTCGACAACCCCGGAATATTAATAGGTTCATCAATTTCTTGCTCGAGCCAAAAAGGCGCATCTCGGACCGTGATAAACAGTATCCGGCATCAGTTTGTGTGGAATTCAGACGACACACTTTGATGCATAGCTTATTAGCCACATACCGGATGTTCTACAAGGATTCTGGAGACTTTCTTAATAGGTTTCCGTTTTTCCTCCCACCCTTCGTTGACAATCTTCATTAATTTCAATTCTTTTTTTATTTCTTAAGTAAAACTTACGATATAGTATAGTTGATATTTATCAAGCAGTAGGTCAAGGAGTTTATGTCAGTGTTGCCAACCCTTAAATGATTAAATGATATAACTTTCCTCGAAAAGGTTTAAAAAAGTTTCCAAATTTGAGTAAAATCTCAGGTTTTCCAAGTCCACTTAAAATGCTATTATTTGTCTATTCAACTTGAATTTTCTAATTTCAAAACAAACAGAATGTTGTTCTTTTGGATTTTTAGAATAAATCACAAGCGGCAAAAATGAACTTATAAACCTATAAAGTTCACTGAAAATGATTCAGAACTATATTGCTTTTGAGCAGGATTTTTTTTATAGCTTCATAGAGTAGTATTTGACAGTTTCCATCATTTTGACGTGGAACTAGCTCCAAAAAAAAAACAGCTTTACAAAACAGGGGGGGTCAAAAACTCAGTCTCAGATTGATTGATTTTTGACTTTTTGAAAAACCCTGTATTGTTTCCTGAAAGTGTCTTTCAACTAGAATGCACTATTTCTACGAAACAGCTTCACGTCACATCTGTCAAACATTTTGCTCATAGAACTCTAAAAAACATTTTATGTGAATTTTAACAGATTGTACTAGTTCTAAGAATGTTTTGTCATTTTATAGCTTCATGGAGGAGATTTTGACAGGTTTCAAGTTTATGACATATGGAAATATGCTTAAACGAAACAGATACACGTCACGACTGTCCAATTTCTACTCATGGATCTGAACATTCCTCTCTAAACAAGCATTTAATATGATTTACTGTAACTATGTTAACTCTAACAGTGCTTTTAAGCAGGTTTTGTATCTTGCTTTATCAGAATGAGTTAAAATGCGACAGACATTGTAAACACTCTAGTACCAAAATACGTCTTAAATTCGGTTCGAAACATACAATTGTATGTCAGAACTGCCAAAATTGTATTCATAGACCTATAAACAAGCATTAAATATAATTGGTACTGATAATACTACCTTTAAGCAATGTTTTATAGTTTGATACCTTCATGGAGTTGGAATTGAAACATGATTAAGTAATGAATAAGTTAAAATCGGTGTTTTATTACTAAAATTGACCCAGGTTTAAAAAAAAATTCAAAGTTTTCCTCAAATATCCAAATGTGGTTCGGATTCGCTAAAGATGGGGAAGAAAAATGATAAGGTTTTAAGCAGTGTGGATATCCACCTCACACACTTGAAATATTACTCATAACTAGGTTAAGGTTTTGACCTGAAAATCGTTATCATTTAATGTTACGAATAATTCTAGTAGATTAAATGATAAAACTTGGAAGTTGCACTATGAAGTATTGATGATTTCACTCTTATGCTTTTGCAAAATTTGAAAGTCACAGGGTATTTTATGAGAAAGAAACAGTATTTTAAACCCTGTATATTGTAAAAATGTGAATTAATCCATTAAAAGTTTCTACTGCGGAATTAAATTAATCAAATATTTGAAAATTCAATATTGTAAAATCGTTCAATTCAATTAGTGGATTATTTGCATGTTTGAATATTCATGCATTAGAATAAATAATGATATTGTCAAGTGTGTGGTCTATATCTAGTGCAAAAATGTACTAAGTTAGTATTAAAAATTTGTTTACTCACATAACGAGTTTAGTACATTTTTGTGATTAGAGAAATCAATTTTCAGTGTTTGATCATAATGGTTTTCTATTAGGTATCAAATTTGATCAAAACTTCTTATAGCTTTATGTCATCAATTTAAAACAACTTTAAGCATGAAAATGGTGAGGTTTTGTTTTTTGTTCATCAATCCCAATCCTCTGACCGGTTTCGCCGTATTACGGCTCATCAGAGAGGCTATAGGGCTTGATAACCAAAGAACAAAACCTTCGTTCCAGTATAGTCAACTGGATGCCAGAAATGATAGTTGTGTGCAACATCTGGTGACATCTGTACTCAACTCTATGAGTTAGAAAGTACAGATGGCGTTCCAAAATCTAGGAACAGCACCATTAATGCCGCATCATTCGGTAAACACCGATCTGATTGGTTGAAAATGGTGAGGTTTTGTTTTTTGTTCATCAATCCCAATCCTCTGACCGGTTTCGCCGTATAGCCTCTCTGATGAGCCGTAATACGGCGAAACCGGTCAGAGGATTGGGATTGATGAACAAAAAACAAAACCTCACCATTTTCAACCAATCAGATCGGTGTTTACCGAATGATGCGGCATTAATGGTGCTGTTCCTAGATTTTGGAACGCCATCTGTACTTTCTAACTCATAGAGTTGAGTACAGATGTCACCAGATGTTGCACACAACTATCAACTTTAAGCATACTTATAGAAAATGTTATTTTCCAAGTCCTTTGAAAGGTAGAATGTATAATACACCAGTAATATAAGTAATTATAAGTAATTCTAGCAGGATTAATTAATTAAGAGGATTAAGAAATATGGTAAAATACATGGTCTTCAAGTTTGATTGGTCTGTATCCTGCGGTTGTCTGACAATTTCTGATATAAAAAACCAAACAAAAATCAAAAGATTATTAATAATTTTTAAACGTATTATACAAAAACCTTTATTTTTACCAACGTAATAAATGATTAAGTTAATTAAAACAAGGAAAAACTACAAAAATACAGTTTAAGTCAGATAATTCTTTTGGTTGAGGTTGAGGTTTGGTCTTTTGGTTGATTTTGTTGATGCTTTTTTTGCTTTTTTCTTCGTTTTGTGCTTATTTTAGTTTTTTGCGCTTATTTACTGCTATTTTTGTATGGTTTAATTATTTTTTTACAAAACAAGCTTTTCAAGTTTTTAAAAATAAACTAAACCAATAACTGCTTTGACAAAAAATTGCTATATTGAGATATTGAAGGCTTCTGAAGTATCAATTTACAAATTTAAACTGACCAAAAAATATCCAAATACTCCTGAAGAAGTCTACAAAACTCTCAAAAGCTTCCGTATGTTTCTAAAGCAGTTAAACAGCTTTCAAGTTTCTAAAATTGTCTACAAGGTTCCAAATGTCTTAAAGGCAGTTCAGAACCTTCAAGGCTCTTTAAACTGTCCAAACCTTTAAATTCTCCTAAAGTAGTCTAAAAAGGTTTTATAACAATACAGAAACTCCAAAATATGTCTAAAGCCTTCCAAAACAGTCTAGAAGCTCTTAAAAAAATTCAAGGCAGTCTAAAAGCTTCCGTATGCTTCTAAAGCAGTTTCAAAGCTTTCAAAAGTTCAAATTCACATGTCTTAAATGCAGTTCAGAATCTTCAATGCTCCTAAAGTAGTCTAAAAAGATTTCAAAACACTACAGAAAATTCAAAATGCTTCTAAAGCAGTCGGAATCAAAACAGTCTAGAAGCTTCCAAAAGCATTTAGAACAGTCTAAAAGATTCCAAACGCTTTTCAACTAGTCTAGAAGCTCCCAGAAGGTATTAAGCAGTTTAGAAGCTTCCAAAATTTTGTGAATTGTGTAAGAGATTCCAAATGCCTCTAAAGCATTCCAGAACCTTCAATATGCATTTTAAACAGTCCAAATGCTCTCAAGTAGTTCAACAAACTTTTGAGAGTTCAAAACAGTCAAAAATCTTCCGTATGCTTCTAAAGCAATTTGAAATCGTAAAAAAATTTCTAGAAGTTGAACTCAAAAAAATGTTGCATCTCTGAAAGAGTTTTGTGCTTTTTTACAGATTTTTATGCTTGTTTAAAGAAAACAATTTTGCTTTTTTTCACGATTTAAATGCTTTTTAATCCGGACTCTACATATAACAAATAGAATTTTGCAAATTAAACTTGAGAACATTATACCTCAAACATACTTTTTCCCAATAAACTTTGTGTAAAATACCTATTTTTTAGCAGGATTATTGTCAGAAAAGTCCTTGTTTTGACACTATACAGGGTGTTTTAAACCCTCTTCCTGTTCTGTTAGTGATCAAACTATAACCGCCTATAATACGAATAGATAAAAAATTGTATATGGCAAGTTATTATGGTAGTTATTAGGTGATTTATTTAAAATAAGTTAGTGACTTTGAATGTAGACTACACTTGCAATGCATTTACCTGTGGGAGATAACAACAACTTTGACTGTTAATATCTCAGAGACTGTATCATAGGAAGTTAATTTGATTTTTACAGGCAGTTTTGTCAAAATCAGGTTTAAAATAGCAACGTTGCAAACTATGATGACAAAACTAGAAAAAGTACTGATAAAAGTGGTTTAAAACGCAATTTATGAAACTGTTGCCACTTTTGGTAGGAAAATTGGCTCAAACTGAAGATTTCTATATTTAGCTGACATTAAAATACTTCAACTATATTTTTTTGTTACTTATTTGTTATAAACACATACTTGTAGTAGTTGCATTGCAAGTGTTCTGGAAAATATATTTCTTTAATATTATAACTAAATACTTCAAGCACATTTCAAATTTATTCTATTAATTGAATAGTTGACTATTTGAACATTTAACGCTTACTAAAATCATTAAACTCTCAAGTGATAGTCCACAATCTTCTCTTCTTCTTCATATCGTTCTACCAACAAAGCAAAAATAACTTTCCATTGATATTCATATAGGAAGGTAAGCTACCTAGAAAAGCAATTTAACACCTCTTAAAATGTAATAGAAGTGCCAACATCAATTACGACCTACAGACTTGGAAGTCGTTAAATTTTGAGGGTTTTTTAATTAGCCCAGAGCGGAAACCTATTAAGAAACTACTTATAACTTCCGCCATCGAGCAGTTATTAATGAAATCGTAATTTTGATGTGCGTTCGGCGTTTATAACCGGAAATAAGCCACCAAGTCTGCCAACTTTGATAGCGAGAGTTCATTTATTTATTGAAAAAGTTGGCAAAAATCCAAAAGAACGTTTCTGGTCTGTCAAAAATGTCATAAGTTTTCAAGTCGGTTAATTTACTTTTAAATAAGTTTCAAATGGTGATTGAACTGTCTATCTCATTATTTGTGGGTTAAGGTTCAAAACTGGTCATTAAAACAGTTTTTAACACAAATTTGCTTTTAATGGACCAGTATGCTTTTAATTATTAATTAGCATTTGATTGGATATTTATGTATTTAGTAGTTTAATGGGATTTATTACAAGAACTTCTAACTAATGTAAATGTAGAAACCTAATGGCTGGTTAAACTCATAATGTCTATGTTAAGAATTTTATTACTACCAATGTAACTTACCAGTTTTAATTTAAATTACTTTTTTATTACTCGGGTAATTTACCGACTAATTTATAAGATGTGTGGTTCACCCTTAGACATGATAATAAGAGCAGTATAATAGTGTAAGTGCGAAAAACTAAAAATAGCTACTTTTTTATAGTTACTGTAATATACATTACATTTTATGGAATTTTATTATTAATAACAATACTTACTATACATAATTAAATTCAATAATGTGGTCAAGTCAGTGCGATAATCACAATAGTTCAAGTATACAGGGTGGTCCAGTTTTAAATGTCAATAATTCACCAATCCATAGCCAATTAAAAAATAAGTTGACATTCATTATGTCATTTTCCTGAAAAGTGCTTCCTAAGGAATATACAGTCCTTCAAATTTCTGTTTAAAAAATTGTTTTTTTTGTCATAACTGTCAGACCGTTGGAGCAATATTGATCAAATTTGGAACACAGCACTTTATTACACGTTATTACCGTCAAAGACCCAAAACTAACCTAACCCAACTTAAAAATTGTCTTGGAAACGGAAAATTCACTTAAGAAGTTTAAAAAATATTATTGTAGCCAGTTTTCATAGTTTCCAGACAAACTAAAAGACTTTAGTTTTGAAAATTGAATTAGAAAAGATTAAAATTTCAGAAGCTTAAAAATTGTGTTTGTAACCAGTTTTCATGCAAATCGAGAGACTTTAATACTGAAAATTGACTTGTAGGCATAAAAACTACTTTTTCAAGAATTTTTTACAACAAATTCATACATTTAAACCTTAAAAATTGACTTGAACCCCAAAATGTGACTGAACTAATGAAAAGTGACATCAGAAGCTTAAAATTTGCATTTGGAGTAAGTTTTCATAATTTGAAGACAAATTTCAATATTTTAGTCTTGAAAATAGTGTTAGATGCAGGACATTAACATTAGATTCATGAAAATTGCCTTGAAAACGAACTTTTCGTGCTTTTTACTTTGCTTTTCATTTTCTTCGAATTCTGGACTATTTTTAGTGCTTCAAAACTGCTTTCAGCTTGGAAAATCGAGTTTCAAGACTATCTTCACCAAGTTATTGACATAGCAAACTTAAAAAACAATTTTTACATTCTTCATAGACTTAAAATGGCATTTCACGCTTTGTCACTATTAAATCGACTTCTAGACACCTCAGTGCTAAAAATTCGGGTATTTTATTCGGTAAATCGAGTTTCAAGACTATCTTTACAAAGTTTTTGACTTATCAGGCCTAAAAGCCAGTTTGTCCACTGACCATAGTTTTGAAAATGTTATTTCAAGCTTCTTCACTATTAAATTGACTTCTACACTCATAGGTGCAATAAATTGTAGCATCTCTAAGAAATTCAGACTGTTTTTAGTGCTTTTTAAGATTGAAAAATCGAGTTTAAGACTTTTTCCAAAAGTCAAGTTTCTTCAGTAATAAAAGTAAAAAATTTTGGTACCAAATGCTACAATACTAGTATTGAGAACTAATTTTTAGAAATAAAATAGTCCGAAAATTTAATTTACTTCTTGACTTGTTGAAAGTTGAAGAAAATTGAGTTGTACACCAATTAAAGTCTTGAAAATATACTTTTGGACTCTCTTTAGTCCTAGTAAAGTCAGTTCTAGCATTAAAAGTCAACTTTTATATTATTTTTAGTAGTAAAAAATGAGTTTCATGCATAATACAATCTTTGTCTTGATTTCCGGACTTTTTTTAGTTCTTGAATGCCAGTTTCAGACACTCAACCAGGATGGCAGTCTGAGAAAGCGAATCATAAGACTATTCCTAGTAGTAAAAAAGTTTTTAGACTATTCAGTACAAATTTGGACTCACAAGTCTTGGATGTTCAGTTTTAAACAATAAAACGATTTTTTAAATTGAAATTTGGAGAACTGTATCTTCCTTAGGAAACGTTTTTCAGAAAAATGACATAATGCAAGTCAACTTATTTTTTGATTGGCTATCAAATGGTGAATTATTGACACTTAAAACTGGACCACCCTGTATGTTAATAACTAACTAATTCCAAATTGTAAATTGAGTTGTTAGACCTTTTTTTCGTAGTTTTATTCTGATTATGTTCAATTTTGCTCTAAAAATGGCTGAAAATAGATCAATCAAAAACTCATCAATAATTGAAAAAATAAACTGATAATCTTGATATGTAATTTTTAATTTACAACTACAAAACTTTTGTCTTTAAAACTAACTCAAAAACTGTTTTAATTTAATGTTGTACAAGATTTTTTTTTGTTTTTATTTATTTATATGTTTTTATTCTGAACTCAAATATTAAGAACTTCCAGCTCGAATTTTGACTTTAGATTATTACTATACAGAGTGTCCTAGTTTGATTACTAGTATTCTAACTATGGATTCCAAATCTGTTACATTTTACGTGTAACCAAACCAAGTTTATTAAAAGGTATTTTACGTTTTGTAAATTTTGACACCCTGTATTGTATTTCGTAGCTTTACCCTTTAAAGACTGTCGTCTATTAGATTTTTTGACCTGAATTTGTGAAATTAGTTTTGATTCACACTTTACAGTAATTTGAATTTGTATTCTGAATATTTTAGTGTACACATGGAAGAAAAATATTTCCATCTGATTGAAAACTGCAAAAATAATGACCACTGCCTGTAAAATCAAATTATTTTGATCTTAAACAACAACATTTAGTTATTAGTTTGTCTAGTGTGCGTTAATTACTTAAATGTCCTTGAAAGTTTTCCTATTAATTATCACCCTGTATGTCTGTCATCGTTAATTAGTTTCCTGTAAAAACCACCACAGAAACACGAATGAAAGACGTTTGGAAGAGTAAATGATTTCCATATACAGGAAGAATGCACTTTCGAGTAAAAGAAATTTGATCCTTATGTTACAAACCCAACTTCAACAAGCAATTTTTCTGGTTTCTCCATATTATTAATTATAATATTCCTTTTTTAGAGCACAATAACTGAATAGGGTAATCGGATACCATGGCGTCTATGAAAGTTATTCCGCTCGGGCGATTTTTACCCGTAAGTAGGTAAAATTCCGATCTAGAACTCGAGATAGGCCGTTTTAGACCCTCGGAATTTCCTTCTTTTGTATTCAGCAAGGCGAGTCTACAATCTCAACAACTGCCTTATATAATTTGTCGTGTGAATTATTCACATTCAGTTTGTTTGTTGTTTCTGAGATATTTGAGAAGCGGATTTTCTTACTGTTTGAATTACCTCGATTGTTTCCGACGTTGATTGTTTTGAAAAGGCTTTGAAGGCAGATCAGGCTTAGAACAGTTAGTCAGTTTATTGTTGTACAGCTTTGTTTCCAATTTCTCACAAAGAGTAGAGACTCTGATATGTTTAATAAGCACATTTAGCATATACAGCAAACTCATGACGATCATGATGATCTTTAGGTTGTCACAATTTAGCTTTTTCCATGATGAATGTTCCTGTTTTAAATTCAATTCACTTTATCTTCCTTTTTCCTACATCTCTGACATTATTAGATTATTTTGTATTTTTCTTGCAATATCTCGTTAACGTGAAAGGCTACAAGTGTTTGAGTGTTTTCAAAGGATTTTGTTAAAATATTTCAATCATCATTCTTCTCATGTATTTGACTTGTACGTAATCTATCTAATAATAACATTCTTAGTAAGAAATTTCTTGAAATTTTTTCTACACTGGCTACTTTACAAACCACATTGACTACTTCCATTTCACAGGAAATTGGATTGTATAGAATCGCCAAAATTCAACTAAAATAAATCTTTTTAGCTTTAGGGAGTTTCCCACCCACAAGCTAGTGTCAACATGTTAATCTGAAACATTGTAAACTGGCTGACGTGGGTTCCGAACCAGTCACAACTTTCAGCTTTACAACTACGACGAAAGGATTTTTTTTTGCACTGTTCGATCGGGAGGAAGTTTGTCTTGGCATTGTGCCCTTTTACCGGTTTTACTGTTCTTTTGTGATAGATCCGGAAGCATCTGTGTTGAATGCAAACAGACGATTTTTCGGTCGGGACCTGGAAAATCCGCCCCAACGTATACGCACATCTAGTATCGGGTTAAAAGTGTCGTTTATTGGTGTAACCAGTCCATTTCTGGACTAGATCATTTCCTTCTTATTTTTACCACCTTACTGGGTGTTTGACAGGTGCCCAACGTGCGGACACGGATTGTCTTTTCGGTTCCAAACAAACGAGAATGGAATTGAAGCCCAGTATCGGAAGTGAGAATTAGTCGCGCAATTGCAGCAATATAGTCGTAAAACCCGAAACATCTGGGAATTTGACCGATTTACTGTTGAAAAGAAAAACCATAAATCAAATCTGATTCCTTGTAAACTCATTGAACACACCTACAACATCCCGTCAGTCTGTTTATGGTTTACAACGAACAACAGGGAGCTTTTTTTTTTTTTGTATAAAATGAATCAGTGTAGAAGGTTGTACTGACCAGAAAGCAGAAATATGAATTGAGTGTGTAAATGAATCACTTTTTCTTTTAAGCTGACTCAACTTTTTAATTATTTTAACTGAGTTGAAATGACAATTAATCACAATTTAAAACACCTTAAACGTTACACCATAAAGTCATAAAATAGGGTTTCTAACTGTCCAGGATGCTAACTGTCATCTTTACACCATTAACACATCAAGCAGACAACCTTAACAATCGTTTTGTTACCGTATAAATGGTTTTCTTTTAAACTTAACAACTTACTATATCCTACTTACATTAATGATTGATTAGTTTGAGAAGGAATTATAGAACATTCAAAAATGGTATAATTTACTACAGGCAAAAAAATAGAATGACAAACAATAACATAGTAAACATTTTGAGTGTAACAAATAAAGAAGTAACACATTCAAGATCTATTACCTTGTTATATTATCCCATTTTTTTTCCTGGTTGCATTTTTATATACTAGTAAAATTAGATCCTGTTTTCTTTATGATTAAAATAGGCAGAACAGTTACAAATCTTTTACGTACAGGGCTGTAACAATAAGGTCACAAAAAATTACAAAAAAATGATAGGAACTAATCTATCTGTAGTCAATTTTCTTCTTTATTGCTAACTTTGACTTTACTTATTACAACGAAATAAACATATTTACTAGAGTAAAAATTAAACAATGTTTAAATGTGACCTTTTCCTGTTTATTTCATTTGAACGGATACTATACAAGGTGTCCCTGTCATGTCTATGTCCGGGTGTGGGGTTTTTTCTTCAATGGAACACCCTGTTTTTTGTTGGAGATTTAGGTGCCTCAATCAACAATGTATTGTAATTTTTTTTTAATTTCAATAATTTTCGGAGAAAATCACAAAAATATAATAACATTAACTATGGAATAGTAGAAAATGCTTTAACCAACATTGCTTTTAACTTTTGATATTTATTTAAAACTTTTTTACTCTTTTTTCTTATAAGCTGGAATAACTAGTGTGTTTTGTAGGTTTTCATGGTTTTAGGTTAGGTTAGTTCTTGTTTTTACTGTAATAATTAGAGAAAAGTTAATTCTAATTGGAGAAATAAACAATTTTCTTAAAATGAACTTTTACCCGAATTCGAGATTTTACAAGAAGCTAATTTAACTAAAAAGACAGAGACGCTATGTTAGGTTAGATAATTGCTGTTAAAGCAAAAAACAGGCACAATATACATTTTCAACAAATGAGGTGCTTGCAAACATATTTTTGATAATATGTTTCCTTAGTTAATATACAAGGTGTTTCATAATATGAAAAATAGTTTCTATTAACTTACCCTCTAAACTGATGCATTTTAGAAATACAATAGGGTGTTATTTAAATTGTGCAAGTATCTCTGAAACCTTTTATCGTACAGGAAACAGTTTGTGTAAGCATTTTTAGTTGGTAAACCTTTTAAAGGGGTAGTGGGTGTTTTTCCTTCAATTTCTACGATACCAGTCCATTGAACCGCCAATGGTTTCTAACCTTGTAAAGTCAATAATTTTAAAAAAGTAAAAAAAGAAGTAACAAGTAAAAAAGTGACAACTTTTATTCGGCGTGTCAAAAAACCCTCCAAAAATCGCTTTTAATGTAGTTTCACATAATCAGAAGTAGGAAAGAAGAAAATACTGCGAAGGGGCCGGAAATCTCTAGTTACGCCACTGCCTTAGTTTAATAAGATTAACAATGTTTAAGTTTCAATCCAAGACAAAGAGTTAGGAAAATGCTAGTTTTAGGACGGTAGTCCATAAAATTTGGTTCATTTTGTAGTACTCAGCAATTTTCAGTTTGCAGTGAACCGAACTGTTTTTAATTAATTTCTCTATTAAAATAGTCTTAATAATGCTCAAATATGGGTCTCTAACTAGTGATGGGCGTAAATTTACCGTAACCGGTTATTTACCGGTAAGGTAAAGTAAAATTCAGTGTGACAGGAAAATTTACCAATTTTACCAGTAAATTTATGGGTCTAATTGAAATTTACTTGAAAAATATTATTTTTCTGACATTAATTTGAAAAGTAATAACTCTGAATTACTACACTTTTCATGCACCCCCCGTATAGTAGCGACACTGACGGACTGTAAAACCTCCAGGGATTAGTTAAGCAGTTCTTTACGAACATTTTTGCTCTCTGTCAAAATTTTCAAAACTTTTACTCTTTCTGAGTTATTTAACAAAAACTAGTTTAATGCAACAAATTTTAAAATATGTTGCTTGTGATTTGAAATTTGTACACCCTGTAACTTGGTTATTTTTGCGAGTTTGGGGAGGTTGGATCACTCAATTTAATCGTCTTAAGCTCCTCTTTTCAGTGTTGTTGTGCAAAAAATTCTATCTGAAAAATTGCATGCAGGGTGGCCAAGAACAGTCAATACCGTACTTTACATACTTTACATACACACCCTGTATACTGCAAGCAAAAACGTCCTGCAAATGTACGGAGATGATTAGAAACATTTTTGGTCTCTTGCATTTTTTTTTAGCTTTTACCGTTTCCGAGTTATTAGGAAAACTAGTTTAATGCAACAAATTTTCCAATTAGTTGAAGTTGTAGTTGAAATTTGAGCACCCTGTAACTCGGTTATTTTTGCGAGTTTGGGGAGGTTGGACCACTCAATTTAACCGTCTTGAGCTCCTCTTTTCAGTGCTGTTGAGCAAACAGTCAATCACCATACTTTTCATGTACACCCTGTATACTGGAAGCAAAAACGGTCCTGTAAATTTAGAGTGTTGGGTTAAAGAGTTGATTAGGAACATTTTTGGTTTCTTGCAATTTGTTTCTAACCGTTTTTCAGTTATTTAGGAAAATAAACTCTCATAACTCATAACTCAGTTATTTAGGAAAATAACTCAGTAAAATTTGAATACTGTTAAGGACAGTCAGGGACAAAATCGCCTGTAAAACCCACTTGGAGTAACCGAATCATGTTTTTAAGTACATTTTTGGAATCCTCATTAAATTTCCTATGAAATAACCTGAAAAAACATTACAAGATTTGGTACAGTCAGGGATTATATAATTTACCAGTCATTTACAAGTAATTTACCGGTCAAATTTTCCTGGTAAAGTAAAATATTTACTTGATTGGTAAATTATCCACCACTAGTCTTAACAATGATTATCCCTTCTGTAAAATTACGTATTTGGTCCTATTAACATAGAAATAAATTTTCTTAGTACAGATATCGTTCAATTATTACCAGTTTATGAGCAGTTCAACAGTCATATCCGACGATATGAAGTAATATATTGGGGTGACACCCATGAATCACTATATTTATTTCAACCGTAATAAATTATAACCAAATATGCTGATATCTGCACTCAATATTTGCTTTCGGAAATGCACGCAGCTATTATCAAATAAAGAAGGATTCATAGTTACCACTTCCGCTGTAAAAACGGTACTAGATAAACCAACATTAGTACATCCACTAATCTCTTAAATGCAAAGTAAAATCATGTTTTAGTTATACGGAGTCTCCCTGAAATGACTGTAAAACGCTTAAACAAAAATAAGGCGATCTAACCAAACTTACTTATATCCAAAGTTGCTTAATTTTGCCGCTACAGGGCGCCAAAGTTCTCGAATTAATATCGTTTTTTCGAAATAATTCCTAAACGCACTTATCGATTTTTACGAGATTTAGGACCAAAAATTACTACATAAATTGACAAGTTTTGATCTAAACAAAATATTTTTTCAATGCTAGAAAATAATAAAAATTACTTGTCTATCGTAAATAATAGTTTGTATTTTTGTTGTGTATCTATTAATTCAATATTCTTTTTCCCACTAGCTGGCTTTATTTTTAAACTTTTTTCTCCTGCAAAATTATTGTCATACGGTTTTTCTAAAAAGAATTACAATACCTTGCAACTTTTCACCAAATTTTTTTACAAACAAAAACTTTAAACAAACAGAAACATACACAATAATTACCAATAGCACAGAGTAAAAGAGTGAACATTTTGAATATTTGTTATAAAGTTTAGATAATGGAATGTTATTTCGTGTTTTTGTTTGTCTCGGTTTAACATTTATGTTGCAAGTATTGTATTTTTTTAGGCAAACCGTATGTCTGACAATAATTTTGTAAGAGGCAAAAAAAATTCAAAATCATGTCAGCTAGTAGCAAATAAATTATTAAAGTAATAGATACAGGAGTAATAAACATAGAAACTTTTATTTTCGAGCCACAAGTAATTTTTATTATTTCCTCTCATCGAAAAAATATTTTGTTAAGGTCGAAACATGCCAATTTATTTAGTAATTGTTGGTCCCTGTAACATTAAGCAACATTGGATACAGGTAAGTCTGCCTAAATTGCCTTATTTTTGACACCCTGTATTTACTATTTTAAACGGAGGTTATTATTCGCAAAGAACATACTACATACTTAGTAATTTTGCCATAACTTGTGATTTGCTCAAATGCTCGACATTTTCCACCATGAATACAATTTTTAACAATATGTGGTGCTGCTACTGTCTAATATGCTTTTTTATTATACTTAACAGAAAATACTACATTTTCAACTGTTTATAAAATACAGTAAATATGACATTTTCGGAACAGCGCACGGAAATTTTTTCCCGATCCCTCTTTCCGTGCGCTTAATAATAAACATCGATATCCATGATACTAGATATCCTATGGCAACCCGAAGAAAAAAAAGAAACGAGTAATGTGTCTATAGCAACGATTTATTTATTAATGACAAATTTTATTTTCTGTCAGTGAAAATTAAGTATTTATGTATTTATTACATTTTGCAAAAATGAATTCAGATTGTGAAGAAAATCGGGATATTCCCGAAAATATCTTACAACGAGCGGCAGAAGTGAGTGCAGATTTATTACCAGTGAAATCCAGGTTGAGATATGAACAAGAATATAACAGTTTTACCGAATGGCGGACTCAGAAACGAATCAAAATTGTGAGTGACGATATTCTTTTAGTATATTTTTCTGAAAAAGCCAACACTATGAAATCCTCCACTTT
The DNA here is from genome assembly GCF_016097725.1 of Ips typographus. NCBI lineage: Eukaryota > Metazoa > Arthropoda > Insecta > Coleoptera > Curculionidae > Ips > Ips typographus. The sequence continues at coordinate 8,174,377 of NC_138424.1, forward strand.
ATGGAGTCGATTCTCTATGTTAAAGAGTTGTTTGGCAATAAAAGAAAATACTCACCATCAATATCCAAAAACGATTGCTTTTTTGAAACGACAAGCTGTAGGATATATACCAAAGAAATCCAAGATTCTTACAGCAGAACAAGTAACCAAATTTTTATGTGAAGCTTCAGATGGAGAATATCTACTAGCAAAAGTAATTTTAGTGTTTGGCATCTTCGGTGCATGCCGCAGAGATGATTTAATACGTTTAAGTTTAGATGATGTGGAAGATAATGGGCGTTTCCTTGTCATGTTCTTACGAGATGGAAAAACTCACAGGTCAAGAAGTTTTACCATTACCAATGAAAATTGCAAATTCGATCCCTGTACAATTTACCGTAAATACGCAGATCTCCGCCCTAAACATATGGAGAGTAGAAGATTATTTGTTGCATACCGAAACCAAAGATGTTACGCTCAACATGTTGGGTGCCATACTATCAGTGGTATTCCAAAACTTGTTGCAAAATACCTAAAACTAAAAAATCCCGAAGAATATACCGGACATGGGCTAAGGCGCTCTTCGGCAACCATGTTGGTGGAAAACGGCGGTGATTTGCTCACTTTGAAAAGACACGGAGGATGGCTTTCTTCCAATGTAGCAGAAGGATATATAGAAGAGTCCATACAAAGAAAAATTGAAGTATCACGGAAGTTGTTTAGCCCTTGTAACTTGGAAACTACAACATCTGTAACAGTCAATCGAGAGAACCAAAGCACACACGAACACTCCGCTTCAACATCTTTAGCAGAGTCTTTAGTTCAACAAAAAGAAATGCAAAAGGGATTGAGCTTCAACAATAATACGAATTGTACAATAAATATTACTATTAATAATAACGGTTCTGTCCAAAATTAATTTTCTTAGAATTACCTACTTGTATTTTTTTTGTTAATTTGAGTTGTATGTACTTACATTTTTACTGTTTTAAAAATAAAAATAAATATTCCCGATTTTCTTAATAATTTTTTGCGATATTTTTTGTTTATGTTGATTTCAGGTACCTAAGTATAATAAAAAATATCGTTCATTACTCGTCCAGAAATGGATTTTCCGTTCTTGCATGACTTCCCGTCTTCCCCGAGAATTTGTCACGCGCGCACGGAAAAATCCTCATTTCTGTACTGGTAATGAAATATACTATTCTGTCAAGGGTAGGAAAACTATCTTAACCATTCAAGATACTGGAACAGCTTTTAAGGTTAAGTAAGGAGCATTTTTTCACTATTTTAAAGTTCAAAACTGTGTTTATTTTTAATAACTGTTTTAACATGAATGAACAACCGTTGGTATCACCAAAAAACAACCCTACGTCATATTTGAATTCTCATTACAACAACAATAGAAGTTTAAGTAGCAAAACCCCTGTCGGAATAAATTAAAACCAGCTTTCTCACCTTCGGGATGAAGCAAACAAATGTTAAAAAGCTCATCCCGGATACTACCCTTAACTGGACGCGTCCGGCATTAGGGGAGGTCTCCAATGAGCGCTAATATCCCTTTGTAGGTTCGGACAACACGTAGGGCGGAAGTCGATTGTTAGACCCCGCTAAAAACAGGAAACGGATATTCCTAGTCCTAAACGGAGCGCAAATTGGCTAAAGAAGCGGGTTTTGTTCCAAAATAAAGGAAGACACTGGGAAACGTTCAATTGTGAAACGTTTGCTGCTCTTAATAAACCTTTCCTGGGGGGGACTATTGTGCTCGTGTGAAAATAATTCTTGACTAATTTCAAGTAATTTTATAAGAATACCAACATACTTATTTGAATGTTTTTTAAGACATCCTGACCTAATCACACGAGAGGAATTCTAAACGACAGTTTAGAGACGAGTTGAAAGTAAGGATCCCCTTCCTTCCAGATCGACGAACAACACAAATTAATCCGTACTACTTATATCCTTATTTCTTAAATAAGGAAGATGGTTGTTAGTATTTTAAAAGACTTCCTGCTCCGACCTTTTGTTGCCGGGATTATTGCTTGTATTTAAATGCTTAAAGCGCATAATAAGTGGTAAAAAGGTGTGCTTGGCTCGGTCAAATCAGGAAATCGTCCCTCTGGAATACAAAAGATTTGTCTCGTTTGTTTGTTTTGACCGTATCCAGTGATTGAAACGGCTACGTACGTGACTAAATTTGAACAAAAAACATCTTTTAGAAAATATTTAGTTTACGTTGTTGGTTTTGTAGGAAGATAGCACAATGCATCTAAAACGTTGCATAAATCTAAGATCAAATTATAGTGACGTCAAAAGTAGGAGTAACACTTTCTGTTTACATTATAGTTATACAACTATATCTCTCCTATATCTATATAATCCTTGTAGACAACATGGTATACATATTTATTTTTTTTTGAACGTACAGTACTCTAATGAAAAGAAATAACCGTATTATGTAAAGACAAAAAAGTAGTAAATAACATTTTTCCATTTTTTGTAATTTTGACCTAATAGTTGGGTTAGGTTGGTTGTCCAATAAAATTTAGACACTTTCCTAACTAATCCAAAAACGTTGCTGCATTCAAATCTGAGATCAGTCGCTCAACTCTCTCTTCCTTTTTATTTATCTTACTTGTCTTCTCCCTCCATTTCATTTTTAAGTATAATTTATTTTTTGTCACAAAATCGTCAAGAAAAATCGTCATTTCGCAACGAATCAACGGATTTTAATGCAATTTCGACTGTCATTGGGCTTGATTTATTGGCTTTTTGCTGACGGTAAAAACTTTTACTTTAATGAACTGTAACTGCACTATACAGGGTGGGAAAGAAGCGCGTACAAGATAGGGAAATTTTAAAGCAGTCACATTTGACCAATTTTTTTTTGGTTTTATTTTAACGTAAGGAAACACCCTGTATATTTTTTTATACCTATGAATCCTAATTAATTTCCCAAGGTTATGCGTATGTTGCACCCATCCTGTATACAGGGTTATTCACGGAAAAATGTGACTAAATTATTCACTTTCAACAAAGTTTTGATTCTGGGATGGATTTAGACTTATTGGAGGTATCTTTTAAAAAATATTTTCAAGATGTACCGGTTGTCCCAAATGAATCAGAATCAGAATCTACGTTGAAAATAAAAGGTAATTATATTGAGGTTTCGTACGTCTCAACTTTACAGTTTCTCAGATATTCTTTATTTTGTAAAAATTTAGAACAAATTTTAAGGTTTAATCACTCAACCTCTGTTTGATTTTCATTAATCATAATTGGCTTGGAAACTGTTAAAAATGATCAAGTTTTAGGATCCATGGGTGAGAAATTGTCTAGCTCATACAGGATGTCTCAAAATTTTTACCCAATAATTGCAATCTTTAAACTTTAATAACTTATCAAAATCAAACGCTTTACTTAGATTAGATGTAATTGGAAAAGATACCGGGTGATCTTTGAACGATATCAAAAATCAGTCAGTCAATTCTAGTTTAAGAAATGTCGATTTTCCAAGATAACGTTAACAATTAGCTTCATCCCACAATAATTTGTGATAAGTAATTGAATTTTGCGTATACTTTAGTTTTTGAGTACATTTTTTGAGACTTCCTATATCAGCTAGACAATTTATCAATTTTGGATTATGAAAATTAATCTGTTATCAGCGCCCAAACCAATTTTGGTCAATAAATCTCAAAGGAAGGTTGAATGTTTAAATGTAATATTTGTTCTACATTTTTACAAAATAAGGAATATCTGAGAAACTGTAAAGTTTAGACCTATCAAACATCAATGAAATTACCTTTTATTTTCAACGTAGATTCTGAAAATAAAGTAATATACTAGGTGTTCCATTTGAAAAAACATGACTTTGATACTTTTTCTGCATTTCGGACAACAACCAAATATTTAAAAAAATACCTCCAATAGGTCAAAATAAAAACTTTTTTGAAAGTGAATAGTTTATTCACAATTTTCCAATGTCGAATAACGTGAATAACCCTGTATAATGTCAACCTTTTGTTATCGAATTATACATAACGACAAGATGATGACGTAACCACCAATTGCTCTGGTTTGGACCTTACTAGTAACTACTTTAATGATGCTTTTCGTAACACAACGACTATAAAACAGTAATTTCAGTATTCATTTATTGATTTTAGTGATCTTTAAGGCCTGCCTAAAGAGGATTAATAGCTTTATTTGTTGATTCTCTGCTTTGACAAAATCCATGTTTGTTTATTAGTGATTTAGATCCTGTTTATCCGAGAGCAAATTTTATGGAAGCGCTAATCCTAATATCACCAGAAATGATCACGACGACCGACATCCTGCCAGGACCCCAGGGATCGTAAAAAAATATACAAATCCGCTCGGTGTGGTCAAGTCAGTGTCGGAAATCTGTTTCCATATGTTTTATTTGCGTTTTAGGACTTCCTGTCTGGAAGCTTTCGCTATATTTATTTGCGTGCTGCAGCCTTTTTACAGGTTTGTTTTTCTCGCTAAAAAGGATGTGCGATTTTTGGTTGAGGAAAGGTGCGTGTTTGGTGAAGCGCGAAGGGTCGTGTGCCCTCTCGTGCAGTCTTTAGGGCAGATGTTTGCCAGTGTCTCAGAGTTTAAAAAATAGTATATTATGTTACTAAAAGTAGAAAAAAGCTTAGTATTGTGCTGAGCTCAGAAGATCAGACCGAAGCGAAGCTGAAATCGACAACTGAGCGAAGAACAAGAATCTCATTCTACTTTAGCAAAACTACTACTGACAGTATTATCATTATTTCTTTACTACTACAATAATGAAATTACTTTTGTATTAGTAACAAAATGGAGTTTTTTTACGCCGACAGTACAGCAACATAGTTCTTTTGCAGTCTAAAATAGATGCGTTACAACAAAAGTTCCTGGCTCAAATTAGTTTAGTATATATTGTCAAAAACTAGTGTAAATAGATAATGTCAAGAAAGTGTCAAACTTAAGGGCATCGGTAAAGCAAAACGTCTTATGGGAGATTCAATGCATTTTATGACAATCTTTTAACCCAAATTAAAAAAAAACTAGGCTAGATATTGCTGTTTTTTAAACGGCATATGAAAGAAGACACTTGCTAGAATGTGCGAAAGTCAATATAATTTTAATAATACGCCAATTAAAATATTTAGAAGCATTTTAACAAAATGCTAAAATTACCATAATTTTCAAGTCACTATTTTTCCTACCTGCAAAACTTTTTTGGCGACAAAAATAAATTTCGCACATTCTCCAAACCTTTAGCTATTTAATAAAAAAAAAATCACGCAAATAAGTTAAAAATTAAAGTCGTAGTTTGGGTTACAGACAAATGTTTTTTAGGATTTTCCAAAATTTTGAGAATTTCGAAATTCTAAAAATATTCTAATTTTTGGAGAATTCTATAATTCTAAAAAATTATAAGTGTTGCACATCATTAATTTCGGGAGGTCTGTAGCTACTAAAAAAAGGAATAATAAGTCGAGATTCGTATTTGAAAATTTGAAGTTGATGATGGTATCTAAAAAACGAAACGTCGTAGCTAAATACTAACATTATTTTCTTGAATAGCATAAAAAAGTGCCTCCAGACGTAAAAATAAAATAATCAATAATATAGTAGAAAAAAAATAAATTAGAAATTTGTCGTGTTCAGTTTTTGTCGGATATAATGAAAATTTTTTGATTTTTTTTTCCAAATTATTAACGTAGCCTCCATTCACCTAAATTTCTATCAACTATAGTTTCTGAGATAGCAATGCTAATGCATCGATTTGTAACTCCCTGTATAGGGTATCCAGGATAATCACGATAGTGATCTTGAAAATAGTTATACAGATTTGGTTAAATATGAGAAAAGTAAGTAATCATGGCTTTAATAAAATTCCATTTAAAATGAAAACAAAAATATCGATTTTTTTAGGTCTTTGAGAAATTTTGAAAAAACTTTGAATTTTATGTTATAATTTTTTGTGACGTTAATATTGGACCTATGTCAAAACTAATGACACTTCTGTACAACCACTTTTAATGCTGTTTAAACTGGCGTTGTCAGACGTTTTGTTTTTCAACTTATTTTTTTTACAGTCCTGACCTGTTCATGTTAGATTCTAAAATCTAAAAGCTGTTTTTATTCCAAATTCAATGATGAATGAAACTTTTCCTTTTTTTTTGGGGGTATTTGGAGTTTTTTATTTTATTTTTATGGTTAAATTAATGACAATTAGCTTAACAATGTATGGGCATGGGAAATTTATAATTAAAAAAATAAAAAATAATTCTAGTTTAGTATTTTAGAAAAAAATAACACAAAAAAATAAAAATATTCATATTTTTTAAAATATATCAAAAACCAAGAAAATTTGTAAATTTAAAATGTCATTTTATTAAGTCCTTTTTGCAACTTATCTCCCATTTAACCAAAACTGTATCTTTAACCGTTTTCAAGATCCCCATAATGTCCTTTTTTATTCTGGGTACACGGTGTACTCGTAAATGAAAACTTGAGTGCAAAATGGGGATAAGTACCTTTTTTAAAGTTAGTTTTTTAAAATTTGTTTAAAGAAATTGTTTTTCTGATTTATTGCAAAAATTTTCTAAATTTTTGGTTTTCCAGTCAATAATTTACTTTTTAGCGTTTACCACAATAGTATGATTCAGGGATGGGTAAATGTAAGTATAAAATAATATAATACATAACATGTATTATGCAGGAAAAATGTATAATATTTTCTTTCTTATCTAGTTTCTTTTTATTATCAGTTATAATTTTTTGATAGTTCAATTATTATATTTAAAAAACCGACACTATTTCTGCAGTAATTAGACTAATCCTAATACTAGACAATAATATCTCAATAAATAAGTAATTGTTATGTATAATACATGAGTGTATTATACTTTCCATCTCTGGATTCAGTCATTAGCACAGATGCTCAAAAAAAAATCCATTCTAAAATACGAAATGCCATCTGTGATCGAACGTTTAAACGACGATCTCCTCTTTACTACCTTTCTTTAGGTACCACTGCAATGGCCCCAGTACTACTGTCTTAATACAGTTACCTTCTCATAGATGACGCTTTAGTCTAGAAAACTTTTTTACGCGTTTTGGTAAATTTTGATGGTACAGATGTCACTCCTATGTCACTCTCCTTATTTCTTCTGTTAAACTTGTTACAAACTGGAACTAAACTGATAAAATGTATTTATTAGTACATGTTGTACATTCCATTCTAAAATACGAAGTGCCATCTGTGATCGAACGTTTAAACAATGATCTCCTCTTTACTACCTTTCTTTAGGTACCACTGCAATGGCCGCAGTACTACTGTCTTAATACAATTACCTTCTCATAGATGGCGCTTTAGTCTAGAAAACTTTTTTACGCGTTTTGGTAAAGTTTGATGCTATAGATGTCACCTTTAAAGTCACTCTCCTTATTTCTTCTGTTAAACTTGTTACATACTGGAACTAAACTGATAAAATGTATTTATTAGTACATGTTGTACATACATTCCAGTCTAAAATACGATGTGCCATCTGTGATCGAACGGCAATGATCTCCTCTTTACTACCTTTCTTTAGGTACCACTGCTATGGCCCCAGTACTACTGTCTTAATACAGTTACCTTCTCATAGATGACGCTTTAGTCTAGAAAACTTTTTTACGCGTTTTGGTAAAGTTTGATGGTATAGATGTCACCCCTATGTCACTCCTTATTTCTTCTGTTAAACTTGTTACAAACTGGAACTAAACTGATAATGTATTTGCTAGTACTGTACAGAGTTTCTATCTCTGTTCTTCTAGATGGTAGAAAATAATCTTATGGGTGTTGCGCCAATATACCACTGCCAAACGGTATAGCTTGTCACTATTCATCTATTATGGCGTTTCAATGAATCATTTGCCTTAAAGGAAGCACACATACCGTGGATATAACAGATAGATAGTTACACGGCGTAGTGACATTCTAAGGGACCAGCCGACCAGTATACACATGCATGGGAGTACCCACTACCTATTTGCAATGCGAAAGTATAAAACGCTTCTCCTAACATGGTTTTCCTATGATAGTGATTAATCATTTCCCATATAATTCCTAACGGTTTTCGATAGGTCTTTTTCGGTCGAGGGAATGATAAATAAATCCAGGTACTACACGGTGTCGTTCGATAGTTTAATTAGCTTGTTAGCACAAACAGACCGGCGGTAAAATCTATAATCGATTGATTGGATAAAAGCTCATAATACCATACTACCAGGTCTCGGCGAATAAATAAAATAAATGTCTCGAGCCATTAAGAGAATTAAACTTTGCTTTAAATAAAATACAATCGCTTATATCTTTGAGCGTTGAGAACGTGCTAATGGCATGATAATGTCGACGGCCGGTGCCGATTAGGAAGAAAATAGAAAACTGGCTTCGATATTCGAGACTAGTTTTGTATGTGTACAAGTTGGCTCACAATGGAAACAGTTACATTTAATGAAGTAAAGAGGATCGGGCGACGTTATGGAGAGATAAGCGAGATAAATTTGAATCTTTATCAGCGTATCAGCGCCAACGAGAATTAGATTATCGTTCACAGTTATGTGTTACAGTAAGTTTTACAAGCAAACTAAACGAGAAACCAGTCAGTCGATGCAAGACACATTGATTAACATTAAATCTTCGTTCTAATAATGTAAAACCTAATTGGGAATTTACTTGGAGTCTTGAATTATTTGTGTTCGTGATGAGACTATTTCTAATTTAAGTCGCTTACACAGGTGTGAATAGCAATTCAGTTGTTCAAGACATATTTGCATGGCAAACAGGTCTTAGCAAAGATGTTTTTTTTTATATTTTCTAATAACTTTGAATTTTTGAACATACTTTGAAATCATCCTGTACTAATAGTCTTCTTGGGGAAGGTAATGCTGGTATCCCATCATATTTTTATTTAATATTTAAGCTAAACAGTGTTAAGTTAATACAGTGAAATAACCGCCAATTTTTTGACCTAACCTAACCTAACAAAACCTAACCTAACCTAACCTAATTTAAATAATAAAAAGGGAGCAAAATTAAAAATCATGGCATTTTTTTCAATTTTTGAATAGTTGTTTGAATAACTTTGTTATTTGAACTCTTATAGAACTCACTAAAACGTCATATCAATTTTTATGAAAATTAAAGATTTTAAAGTGTTTTTTTTGTACTTATTTTACCTAATTTAAGGTCCTTTGGTATAAATATGCCCTTTGCTGTGCATTGGAACACTCCTGGAGCAAAATCAAAAATTGCCAAAAGTGCACTTTTTGCAAAAATGGCATTTTTTCAATTTTTGAATGATTGTAACTTTTTTATTTGAACTATTATAGATTTCACAAAACCCCATTAGAAAGAGGATACAAAATACTACAAAATGAGCCAAAACTGCCCTCTCTAGCTCTTTATGTTACCGAGATATTGAATTTCAAAAAGTAGTAAAAAAAGACCTACACACCCCATTCTTTAAATTTTTTTTGAAAAATGGAAAATTTTAAAGTGCTTTTTTTGTACCTATTTAACCTAATTTAAGGTCCTTTGGTATAAATATGCCCTGTGCATTGAAACCCTTATGGAACATAATAAAAATTTGCTAAAATTGCACTTTTGACAAATATTGCATTTTTATACTTTTTGAAAAATTCGTTCAATTCGAAAAAGCATAAAAAATACTACAAAATGAGTTAAAAATGGCCTCTCTAGCTCCTCATGTTACCGAGATATTGAATTTCAAAAAGTACTTAAAAAACACTTCTAATAATCCCCCATTCATTAAATTTTTTTGAAAAATGAAAAACTTGAAAGTGCTTTTTTTGTACTTATTTTACCTCATTTAAGGTCCTTTTGTATAAATACGCTCTTTGCTGTGCATTGGAACCTTCCTGGAGCAAATAAAAAAATTGCCAAAATTGCACTTTTTGCAAAAATTACTTTTTTTTAAATTTTGAATGTTTGTAACTTTTTTATTTGAAATCTTATAGATTTCACTAAGCGCCATTAGAAAGAGGATAAAAAATACTACAAAATGAGCCGAAACTGGCCTCTCTAGCTCTTCATGTTACCGAGATATTGAATTTCAAAAAGTAGTAAACAAAAACCCCCCAATCTTTCAGTCCCCCCAATTTTTTTGAAAAATTAAACATTTTAAATTGTTTTTTTTGTACCTTTTCTTTTTTTGTAAAACCGAAATACCCAACAGGAAATAGCAGAAAACACACTCAACTAAGTAGAAACAGACAAGACATTAAATTTAACCATTAATAAGACCAGCGCAGTACTGGAGACTTCAGAAAAATCCTACAATTTGTTAAACTGGTATAACCAAACAGAAAATGACAAAAAACACACTGAACTGACATGAAACACAATTTGGACTATAATTTGGGTATTTGGGTAGCCTTTAACCTAACCTAACCTAATTTAAATAATAAAAAGGGAGCAAAATTAAAAATCGTCAAAAGTGCACTTTTTGCAAAAATGGCATTTTTTTCAATTTTTGAATAGTTGTAACTTTTTTATTTGAACTCTTATAGATTTCACAAAACGCCATTAGAAAGAGGATACAAAATACTACAAAATGAGCCAAAACTGCCCTCTCTAACTCTTTATGTTACCGAGATATTGAATTTCAAAAAGTAGTAAAAAAAGACCCATACCCCATTCTTTAAATTTTTTTGAAAAATGAAAAATTTGAAAGTGCTTTTTTTGTACTTATTTTACCTAATTTAAGGTCCTTTTGTATAAATACGCTCTTTGCTGCGCATTGGAACCTTCCTGGAGCAAATTAAAAAATTGCCAAAATTGCACTTTTTGCAAAAATTACATTTTTTCATTTTTTGAATGATTGTAACTGTTTTATATGAACTCTTATAGATTTCACTAAAACGCCATTAGAAAGAGGATAAAAAAATAATAATAATAATAATAATAATTTTTTTGAAAAATGAAAAATTGTAATTGTCTTTTTTGTACCTTTTCTTTTTTTGTAAAACTGAAATACCCAACAAAAAATAGCAAAAAACACACTCAACTAAGTAGAAACAGACAAGACATTAAATTTAACCATTAATAAGACCAGCGCAGTACTGGAGACTTCAGAAAAATCCTACAATTTTTTAAACTGGTATAACTAAACACACTGAACTGACATGAAACACAATTTGGACTATAATTTGGGTATTTGGGCAGCTACGGACCTGAAATTTTCAATGAAAGTACTAAATTAAACTGAATGACCAGAACCGTGCTGGAAACTTTTCAGAAAATATCCTGAAATTCATTAAACTGACCAACAAACCTTGTCATAGATTTTCTCCATGCACTCCCCCTGGTTTGGTAGCAGTTTCCAGGGCTTGTAGTCACAGTAATACTTTAAAGTCTCCATCAAATCCAGGAATATCTTCAAGTCTTGTGGTGGGTGTCGGTGTGGTGGGCTGCCAGCATACTGGCACACAAAATGTCCGCCTGGTGGTCTGCACTACCATTTTTCAAATTAAAAGGTGGAAATTATTACATCCAATAGCAACGGTCAAAGTTATCTACGTCATACTGCGTGCGAATTAATCAATTTAAATCTAATCAGGAAATGTAAAGATTTGTAAAAACGCCAGCAATTTTGATTTTTGGTTGAAATTTGAAAAATATTATATTTTTGCATTCATACTTTTTATTCAAAATGATAAAAACTATTTTTATTAATATGTGGGAGGCTCAACGCTATTATTAAGAATTGTTCATAAATCTTAGACTACATTTTTATTAATCAAAATTTTAAATTCTTTCATGGACTTTTAAAGACAATTACCTCGTTAAACACATTGAAACGGATTTAATATTACTAGGTCCATGTAAAAGGACGGTCGTTGTAGCATTTTTCCGTGCCTTAAACGTCAAACCAGATCCAAGATTAGGATCGGTCTAGAAACGTATGACGGGATTAATTAGAATAAAAACCACTTTGAGTCGGGCAATAAAATAAACGTGCGACTTTAATCAGTATATTAACAAGTAATTCCGTGTAAGACTCGAGCTTTATTGCCAATTAAAACCATATTGTCACCTTTAGTAAGTTATATTGTCAATCGTTCACATACAATGGTACGTTCTCGAATAATTATTGTCAGAGGCCTTATCAGTATGCGTACGTCGTATTCTTTCTAAGAATATTTATGTTATTTTGTGTTTTTTTTTTTTTTTGAGAAAATGACTAGAAATTCTAGTCAGTATACTTTTATCATGAGAATACAGAGTGTTAATATATGAGAAGCAGTATATTTTAACAGTGTGTTTTTTGTATTGTATCCCAAAGAGAAAAAAAAAAGAAAAAGGAACAAAAATTCACAGTGTCATATATCATAAAAATTGGCGTACCGGACTATTTGCAATCATTTTAGACAATTTTCAAGCCCAAAACCTCGAAAAATAGTAAAATTTTATGAAAATATACTTTCCGGACTATCTGTGGTCATTCTAGTCAATTTCCAAGGCAAAAACGTTGAAAAACAGTAAAATATCATGAAAATTTAGTTACTGGACTATTAGCAGTCATTTTAGCCAATTTTCGGCTATAGTCTGTTAGATTTGAGTAAGCACGGTTTGGCAACGCTGCCAAAAATTGATTGGTCCGACAAAAAAAAATTGTCAAAATATGTCATTCCATCTGTCAAAAGTATCATTCTAACGCTAAAACTGTCAAAGCTGATCAGAAATACAGGCTACATTCGTTTTCAAGCTCTATGGAGCGAACAGAGCATTTTTGACGTCACAATGACGTAATCTGACAGTTGGACAAATTATGCTTTTGCCAAATTACGTTATCGTGACGTCAAAAACTGCGGCTATAGTCAAAAAAATTGGTTACAGACGTCAAAACATGACACTTGTTGTTAAATTGATGGGAAAAGCCAAAACGACCATTTAATTTAAACGATATTTTTTTGATTATTTAACGTAATTTTTTATCACTGCGTTGGTTATTTTTCAAATCAACGTTTGAAAAATAACCAACGCAGTCTAAAATAAACCATTTGAAATCAGAAAAAAGTAATTTTCCGATTAAACAAATCAAATACAGGGTGTTCCATTTAAATTAGCGGGTAATGCCAAGTGTGCACGGTGAAGAACACAGGGTGGTTTAGTAAAAAGCGTATGCTACGTGCAAATGTTAACGTTTGCATTGACTTAGCTATTTAGAGTAAAATATAAACAATCACCCTGTACATACAAATAGAAAAATATGTTTGACTTTTTTAATCTGCAGTAAATTACTAATTATTTCCAATGAAAGAGAATGCATTTTTAAGTTGTTTTCCAGATTTCTCTAAGGGGCTTGTAAGGTCTTTCTATTAGCGTCATTAAATATAATTTTTCAATATTAAAATTGGGTTTTAGGTTGGTCTTCTAAAACTAAATTTTTTTCTTCGTTCAACCTATTTTGCAGCTTTGCTAGAAATCTCCTCAAAACATCTACAAAAACTGAAATAAGTATTGCTGAAATGAATTGTTTGCATTGAGTTGAAAGTTAGCGGACTTTCCCAAAGTAAACTGACGATCCATCAACATTTTACAGTAATTTGATCGAATGAGATCCCAAGAACATAATTTGCCAAACTACTTCTCGTTAAACGTAATTAATTAAAGAATGACGAAACAAGCGGAGTACCGAAAAAAACGTACGCGGAAACCATTCGAAGTCCGAACTGGTCGGTACCGCGAAAAAGTCCCAAAAAAGTACCAACTTTTGCGAACCGGATGATGCGCCCCGGGACCATTTTTCAGGCTGGGCGTGGCTTCCTCGGTCATTATCTACTAATCAGTTACGGGTGACAATTGCGTTCTCCTCGTTTTCCAAACAGTACGACTACTTTTTGCCGGTCGACCGCCATATTTTTAAGGACAATTTAAATTAAAAACATCCGGCCCGGGCCTGGAAGGGGAAACCGGGTAGTGATATTTTGAAGGATGATGGGAAGATGATTGCGTACGCCGGTTTGTCAAGCAAGAACCTCATTTGACCAAAAAAAGAGACATCCTTTTTGCGCCGTCCTTGTCTGTTTTGAAATGTTGATTTAAGAAGATGTCTTCACATTCTTTCTGTCCCGGGCCTTTTTTGGTCACTCTTTGGTCGCTATGGTTTACGTAATGAGCTCTGGTATCATTGTTACTTTGTAAACCCTTCCAGAATAATTGTATTTATTAAAATACAGGATGTCCAATAGCGGATGGTACTTGATCATCCTGAAAATTAGCGTGTTTAATAGTTATTTATGTATTAAGCGCAAAAATGACTCTGAGAATGACGTTTGCTGCGCGACACAAAGTGGAGCATTCGAGAGCATAAAAGTCACATTGTGCGCGTAATACATACAATATTTTTTCTACAAACATCGCTAAATATCTAATACAACTAAACTTACTGCGTAGGTACTCAAAAACAGGATCAAAACTATACACAATTGAATACTGACATCAAACTGGTGATACTGACATTTCCAACAATGACATGCATTGTGGCCGTTGCTCTGGACAGCAAGCGAAAAAATTTTTATCGCTCGCTACCCTTGGCAACGCGCGATAAAGTAAACTCCTCAGTAAAGGGTAACTTTTCGTTGAGATTTGGAAGCGAAAAATGCATCATTATTGAATGTTTGTAGAAAAAAATATTTAAAAATAGTTTCATCATTGTTATGTTGCCGCTTGTACTAAAAGGTAGCAACAACTTTGTTATTTTAAATAGAAAACCCCCTAGATTCTTATAAATTCTGAATTGAAATTTTTTTTTGTTAATACAACTTTATGTGTACCTTTTACCGTTTCCGAGATACATTATATGACTTATTACCATGTTTAAATGGTTTGTCTTTATGTCATATACAGGGACGTAAAGGAAGTAAGGAATTTTCGGTGTATTTTGAGACACCCTGTGGATTGAACAACTGACAATTGACATCACTTTATAACATCAAATTGTGACCCGTTCATTTCGGAACATTTTCTTTTTTTATTCGCTCTTATATCTCAATATTATTAGAAAAAATACAGGGTTTCGCAGAAAAGGTGAATATTTATCTTAATTTCACCAACGTCGACACTCGAATTGGATATGAAATTCATGTCGTTTCTCTGAAAACTTTTTACTTTAAGTTAAATACTGGTCACGTCAGTAAAGAATGCTTAAAAGTATACAGGGGTAACTAAAAAGTCCCGTTTTTGCATTTGGTTAAATGTAATTTTTAATGTTTCCTTCACCCTTTATCCAGGCTTAGGACTTTTGTTCCAAACAGATTCAAAACACCAAGAATATAAAAACCTGTAAAGCAAAAACATTTTCAAAATTGTTTTAGTAACGCGTGTGCCCCCTCCACGCGCCCTTATCACGGCAGTCATCCGTTTCCTTATGACATTATCAATCATGTCTTGAGACAGATTGTCCCAAATCTCAACCAGAGCAGCTGCTATTTGTGCGGGATTGTGAACTGCAGGAGTTATGGACCTTAATCGTTTACCTAACATGTCCCAGACATGTTCAATCGGATTAATGTCTGGAGAACATGCCGGCCACGCCATTGTTCTTATTCCGACGACATTCAAAAAGTCGTAGACACAACGAGCCTTGTGAGGGTGGGCATCAGCAAAAAGTTTTCTCCGATATGGGGGGCGAATGGTGTCCATCTGTATTTAAAGCTCCATTACCAACCACCAACTCTGTTCGTGCCCCTAAGCATATTCCACCCCAGGCCTCGACCATAGGAGACAGTGGGAGTAAAATTAAATTGTTCATCTTGATCTCTTTGGCTGCGATATAACCTTTCCCTGTCGTCGATGGAATTAACACAAAATCGACTCTCATCTGTGAACAAAACATCACTGATCATTTTTCCAATTTTCGTGCTCCCTAGCAAAGCCTAGTCTGGCCACACGATGACGCTTGGTTCTATAGGCCTTCAAACCAACTTCCTTAAGCCTTCTGCTAATGGTCCGAGCACTTGTTCTTCTTCCACGTACTTCTTCCAGTTCGCTTCTTAGTTGCGGTACTATTTTACGTCTATTCAATAATGTTTACAAGACTATGAATCTGTTATCTCTAGCCGTGGTTGACCGTTTTCTTCCTTGACCTCGTCTCCTCACATACTCTCCCGTGTGTCTCCAACGTCTTACATTACGATATATCGTAGATTTTGATTTTCCTAACATGTCAACAACATCGCTGTAACTTGTACTAATTTCAATCAACGCTACAGCCTTCGCCACATCAGTAGAAGCCATATCATGTTGGATTTTTAAGAATCAAAATGATGAATCTTGACTTTCGCTTGAGAAGATGACGTTTAGCAAATTTGATTAGGAAACCATGGCAATAGATTGACCTCTAAAACAGGTGTAGAATACTAAAATCAATATCTACATTTTCTTCGAAACCCTGTATTTTCTTTAATAATTGAGATATCAGAGGGAATAAAAAAGGGAAATGTTCAAAATCAAGAGAAGGATTGAAGATGAAATTGATGTTAAACTAAGTTTAAATTTTGACTGTTCCTCTAATTTTGCCGGTGTGTGTATATTCGTTCAACCGGTGGCAATTGCCTACTCATCCATTCTCTAAACTGTTAAGGAATACATGTAGGAGTGGGAAAATAGTAGTTTTCCTATTCAGTGTGCAAAGTTATGTTTTCCCACACGCGAAAGCAGTTAGACGAACGACGCGAAGCGGAGTTCGGATAAGCTTCAAGTGCGGGAAAACTACTTTGAACACGTGTTAGGAACAATATTTTTTCTACGAATGAAATATCTATACATTTTGTTTTTAATTTTTATTGATATTAAAAACAACAACTTATAACTATTTATTGTTATTAACAACATTAATGTTAAATGTACAGTTGGTCGCGTTTTTTAAATTGATCGCAGATTGAGCAACTGAAGGTAAAATACTGGTACTTGGAACTGCTTCACTTTCTTTAGGATTGAAGGTCAGAATTTTGTTACTTAATCCTTTTTTATAACTTGTGGATTCATCAATGTATTCTTCAGATACCGTAGTCGATTTCCAACCCCCCAAGCGTTTTATGTCAGTGATTCAGTGATTCCTTCTCCAGAATCGGCCAGGAACGTTGCCGATGATCGACGATAACTGTGCCCTGTGTAGAGTTCTGGATTTGGCAACTTCAAAAAAATAGCTATTTCAGAAGGCATTTTTCCAAAACTGTTTACTCCAACACTTTGCGAAAAACATTTACCCTTTCTGTAAACTAGGAAAAAACGATTGTTTGACTTTATTGGACGTAGGCCGGTGTATCTTCTGTACAGTTGCAGGTAGGTTCCGTTATGAACTTCTTCTGATATTATAAAGTTGGTTGCTGTATGATTTTTGGAATCCCTAATTTTAACAATTATGAGGTTTCCTTTGTCTTCAATATCTGTAGTGGTTAAATTGGCTAGCTCTTCCCTTCGACATGCACCAGCAAGTCCGAATATAGTGGCAACTTTAATTAACAGGTAAATTTCATCTGGTGCGGAGTTCATAAAACTGAATATTTCTTCTTTTGTAGAAATTTTCGCCTTTTTAGGTTTAAAACCAACATTCTGCTTTTTCAGAAATGCAGTGAGCTTATAAAATTCACCGATATCGATGTCTCATTTTTGAGCATTTTGAGCATTGAATACTTTGACCACATTGTGTTAGGTTTGAATTCTTTGCTTAAAGTAACAAAATACGCTAAAAGTACCTCTTCCTTTAAGGTTTTTATCCCCTTTTGTTCGCACCATTGGGTAAACAACTCGTACTGTTTCTCGTATTTTTCTCGCGATTTGAGAGGCAGCAATTGCAAACTAGCCATGTTGGCGGCTTTTATCTTCCGGAAGTTCATCTTCAGTGATATCCATTATTAAAATAGTTTTTTTAACTTAAATAAGTAAGAATAAACACTGTTGTAGACTTTAAATTGCATATAAATGCGTTGTTTGACAATGAGCTTTGGTTTCTAAGGAAACAAGCCTCATTTTCAAAGACAGAGACAAGGTGGTTTATTTACCTAAACTGTACGGAAGAATAATGTGAAAAAAGTCGTGTTTTTTATATGAAACCCCTGAATATTATTACATTTTTTAATTCTACGCAAAATTCTAAGCAGATTTTATGTATAATAGTCTATATAAAACCACTGTTGTAAGGTATAATCAACATTTTAAAAAGTGTGCGGGAAAGTGCCACTTTGCACACACTTTTACGTATGCAAAGTAGCTTATTTGCAAACATTCGTAGAAAAAATTATTTTGACTTTCGCACATTCTAGTAAGTGTCTTCTTTCATATGCCGTTTAAAAAACAGCAATATCTAGCATAGTTTATTTTTAATTTGGGTTGAAATATCGTCATAAAATGCATTGAATCTCCCATAAGACGTTTTGCTTTACCCTTAACTAAAAACGTTCCAAATAGGAATAAGTGTTGCTGTGTAGTGTATTAAATCAGTTTAGTGTGTATAATGAAAGCGAACAATTCCCAAACCACTCATTGATACCGACTGTTCGGAACTCTAATGACATGGCCGTTCCGAACATTCGTAAGGCCTTCCTGGCTTCGTTAACTTTAATTAAGTCACCACATAAAGGGGTACAGCCCGGTCCTTACATGTGTTGTCCGTGGGCGTGGACAGTGTTATTTTTTTAATACGCTCTGTTTATACATAATTATTTATCTTGTCAGAATTGGTAGGTTCGAGTTCGATAAGGCGTTTTAAAGTCTCTGGTCCGATATAGAACGCTAAAAGCCTTTACGTACCTCCCAACCACAAACGACGTGACAAAGACAAATAATCCGTTTGATTTCGAGCTCTTTTGCAAGCCACCTTATCGATGGATTATTTGTAAACCGTTGGCGATTCGAAGTACGGACAAACTGTTAGCTCGCTTTTGTCTTATTTTCGCAGATTTCTATGTCACAGTATCTCCCTTCGGCTAATGGTTCCCAGCCTCTAACTAATGGTTTTGTAGGGTATTGCAGTATATTGTTTCAAAAAGTTGCATTCAAACAAATGGGAAGGGCATATCATCAGCACAACACTGTTGGGTGTTAATAATAAATTGTTTTTATTATCAAACTTAATGAAAATTTCTTGTAGAGTACAATTTTTATGATTACTAGTAGGCATTTTTTCTTATTGAGTCACTGACTTTACTAATAAAGATGGAGGTATATCAAATAAAGAAACCTTTCATGATTTTCGCGGACACACGAATTTGCAGAATGGTTCATTGTTTTCATCGGATTGTTTATTGTTTTGGTCTTACGTAACCGATTTCTGCGTAAGTTATTGTGGAAAAAAGCGCAGTGTCAGCCTGTCAGCAGATTTGGTGACCTCTTCTAGGCTGTTTTTAGTCTCCAGGTCGGACGCGACCAAAAAATATTCGAGACGTCGAAACGGCATGACATAATGACTGTAAAAATGTCCGGTTACGGTGTATATACATTTCCTCCAAGTCGACAAATCGTCCGAGCGAGTTGGGGCCCGGTCGCAGCTTGTTATGATGAATTCCTCAGGTGGCAATTAAGGCCCCCAGTGAGTTTTTCGGCTAATAAACATCTAGTTACCTCCGTCACTAAAACCGGCCGCAAATATTTGGCAACATTCATGTCGTATACCGGGTGAAGCGAAAATGTCTTTGATCTTGTCGCAATCGATCGGTAGTATCGAAGAGAATTTCCGGGGGGGCCCTCAAAAAGTATCTTGTGAGAACATTTTTCTGTGTTAATTTATATCATTATCAAATGAAGCAAGCAATTTATTAGAATCCTAAAAAACGAAATTTTTTTCTACTTGTAATTATACTATACAGAGGGTGTCCAAAAACTCTGGAATTTTGCAAATATCTCAAAAACCACTAATTTTATTTTTCTCAAAGTTTTCATATTGTTATAGTAAATAGCATGACGTGAAGGTGAAACGAGGATTGCAAGTATACAGGTTACAAAGTAAACCAATTTTTTTAATTCAAACCCTGTATATTACTTCAGATTTTAAGAGTACTCATAAAGACCAATTCAACGATATACGATTTTGTGACTCTATTTGAGGGAATGCTGTAAACATAATTCCAATAAGTAAGTTCCTATGTAGCTATTTGTGTAACTAATTGTTCAAAATTTATGTTTTTTAAACATAGATCATAGATCAGGATCAAGAGAATTTTTCACGCCACTGTTTTGTGCAGAATCGGTATTGATATTCAGGCAGTATATGAAAATTTTATTATTACAGCCATGATTCAGTGAATCAATTTAAATTTTGATTTTTAATTCCATAGACTTCATACTATAAAACAACAAATTTGGTGGCCAGTTTTTGTAAAAAAAGACGATGAATATAAAAACGAAAAGTACACAAGAAATCTGTTGTTCCCGAAGAACCACAATTAATTAAAGTCGGTCCAGGCACCGTAAAACGTGTAAAACTCAACCTAAAGAGGAAGGGCGTGAAGAGACTATTTCTTCAGTGCCTGCCACTGAAGAAGCAATCATTCATTTTAGAGTTTCGAAACTAGTAAAGGAAGAAGATCAACCTGAAATTATTCTGTGTAAGCGTAAGTTCAAATCGTCTACAAAAGATGAAGTAATCAATCTTTTAAACCTTATTGCAGAGAAGCTGAAGTTTATTCTTGAAGTTAGTACAATCAAAAGTATGCGAGTGTAGTTACAAGAAAAGGTTTTAAAATCGAAATTAAAATTTAATCAGGAGATAGCACAGAAAAGACTAAACTCAAAAAGGTAAAAGTAGTTATGTTAAAAGATTAAATTGGATACAGAAGTCAAGAAAATTACTCGTCAAGAAAAACTGACTAAAAAAGTGTTTCACTCTCATTGGTCTCATCAGGGATGCGACTCCACGTAACTTATAGTTTTTCATATCAATTACAGTTAGTCAATGTACGATTTATTAATTTTTATTTTTACTTCAAAAGAAAAATGTTCTTTCCAACGCAAAAAAACCATAAATTTGCCAGCAACCAACTTTCTTGCTATTTAAAGTGATTTTTGATTTTGATACCAGGATTTTCAAAATATTTTCTTAACCAAAACACTAAAAAAATCAAACAGAAACAACAAATGAATTCTACCTTTATAGTTTTGACCAAATGTCATTGTGCTGGGAGAATGTTTCTACTAACTGTACGTCAAATATTGGATGAAATCTTGGTAGTATAATTTCTAAGATTAAATACAATTATAGTTAAATAAACTGTACAGATTCTTACTTAGGGAATTTGATAGTTTAAAATGGTTTTTAGATGCATTATCTCAGGTCAAATCAGGTAAATACTAACAAATGTAAAATAATTGTTCTTGGAATCATTCCCAATCAAAAAATATGGTAGTCATGTAATGAATTTTACCTACGACCTCAGTGTAAATAGCTAATTACTCATAGTTTTCCGTTACTTAATGATCCTCTTTACGCACAGTTGTTGTTTGCTATTGTATATTAACTACTATAAGTATAAATTCCGGTTTGTCTAGAATATGATCTGCAATATGAAACACATCAAGTAATGATACTGAAAGTATTACATCTAATACTAATAATAATTCACTGAAGTGTACAGGGTGGTCCAGTTTTAAATGTCAATAATTTACCATTCGATAGCCCATCAAAAAAATAAGTTAACATACACTATGTCATTTTCCTGAAAAATGCTTCCCAAGGAAAATCGGTTTCTTGTCATAACTGTCAGACCGCTGGAGCAATAATGGTTTTCATTTTTCTGCCTTATTCTCTACGTCACTGGATATTTTGCAAAAATTTCAGTTTTTTTTTACTTTACTTGTTCAATTTGAAAAATAAAGTATCTCTTCAAGTTCAAAGGCCCAAAACCAACTCAACCCAACTTAAAAATTGTCTTGAAAATGGTGAAAATTGACTTAAGAAGCTTAAAAAATGTCTTTGTAGCCAGTTTTCATAGTTTGCAATAAAAATTTAAAGACTTTAGTTTTGAAAATTGACTTAGAAACCAGTAAATTTACTTTGAAACGGTGAAAATTGACTTGAGAGGCTTAAAAATTGTATTTGTAACCAGTTTTCAGACAAATTGAAAGACTTTAGCCTTGACAATTGACTTGGAAACTATGAAAATTGACTTGAGAGGCTTAAAAACTCTCTTTCAGTGAGTTGTTATAGTTTTCAGATAAGTTAAAAACTTTAGTAGTGAAAATTGACTTGTAGCCATGAAAAACTACTTTATCGAGAATTTTTTACTACAAATTCACACATTTCAACCTTGAAAGTTCTTGGACACCAAAAAGTGACTCTGAACCAATGAAAAGTGACATCAAAAGCTTAAAATTTGGATTTGAAGTAAGTTTTCATATTTTGAAAATACATTTCAATATTTTAATCTTGAAAATAGTCTTAAATACAGGATGACATTGGATTCATGAAAATTGACTTGACGACTAACTTTTCAAGTTTCTTACTTTGCTTTTAAATTTTTTAGAACTCTGGACTATTTTTAGGGCTTAAAAACTGCTTTCAGCTTAGAAAGTCAAGTTTTAGGATTATCTTCACCAAGTTTTTGACATAGCAGACTTAAAAAACTGTTTTTGTATTTTCCATAGGCTTAAACATGCCATTTCACGATTTGTCAGTATTAAATTGACTGCTAGACGCTTCACTGTACTTTAAGACTGAAAAATCGAATTTTAAACTATTTTTTATAGTAAAAGTTAACTTTCAGACTCTTCATTGATGAAAGTAAACAATTTTGGCAATAAATGCTACGATATTAGTTTTGACACTAATTTTTAGAATTAAAATAGTTCGAAAATTCGGACTGTTACCAGCGTTTAAATGATTAAAATAAAATTGATTGAATGATTAGTTTTACACTACTTATAGACTAAAAAATTGAACGCCAGTAAACATTAGTCCAAAAATCCTGTTTTTTGACTATTTTCAGTGTCAAAAATTAACTCATTTACCTCACAGATGACCAGATTTGAATCCTTTTGAACCATTTTAAAGTAAAAAATACAATAACCCAAGTAGACATTTTTGTCAATTTTGAATAATATCCAGTGAGCGTAGAAAATAAAGACTATCCCCTTATATCGACGCATATAAACAATTTTGAAGAATGTCATTCACATCACATAACGAGTACTCATTTCATAATTACTTGTTCCAAATTTCATCAAAATTGGTCTGACAGTTGTAGCAAAAAAACAAAACAAAAACAAATTTTTTAAACTGAACTTTGGAGGTCTGTGCCTTCCTTAGGAAGCGTTCTTCAGGAAAATGACATAATGCATGTCAACTTGTTTTTTGATGGGCTATCGATTGATGAATTATTGACATTTAAAACTGGACCGTCCTGTATAATAGCAATAATGTAATACTTGTTTAAGTCTCAACAAGCAATATAACAGATACGCCATTTGTTGTTAGTAACTGTAGTATCACCATAAATCACCATTTTAAGAACAACACTAACAATTAGATAGCATGTTTTTGTATCACGATGAAAATCGTCAATTTCAATGAGAATTTTTTTTATAAAACCGTCATTTATAGTGAGATAAATCCAAAAGCTCGTTAGCGCAGGTTCATTTTATTTACTTTAGACACCAATTACACGGGTCGAGAGCACAACAAGACAGTCCATCGTTCACATTAAAACAAGATAGACGATGGACGAGCTTTCGAGTTACGGCTCCGGGTCCAAAGCTTTTAAGCTTTGACTGGAACAAAGCGATCCGCAATATCGTTATTATTTTTAACGATACGCGATTTATATTTGCACTTACCGGCCAGTCGATTTTTGCTAACCACCGCCGGTATTTACGACCTTTAAAGACTCCCTTATTATTGTTGGTAATATTAACGTGGCTAAATTAAAACACACCTCGGACTAGCGTATACATTGAAGTAAAAATGCAGCAGGCCGTAAGTTAAAAAGTGCGTCCATAAAAGAGCGAGTACGTCCCTGTAGGCTGCGCGGTTAATTTGAAAGCGGCCAATAAAAACGTTAACACGGTGTAAGTTAAGGACTTTTATTTGACGGGACTTAACGTATTGCGAGGGCCCCCTGAATGACCGGGTGAGTCAAAATATAGCGGAGCCTCTCTGTTATTGAATGCAAAGCAACATTAATTATTGACTAAAATAGCCCCAGTTACGGTTGGTATTTCACTGTGGAATCTCATTTGTTGTTCCGTTCCTGTATTATCCTGCCATTTTGTTATAGCTTATTCAAGTGTCCAAATCCGGACCGAAAATATTTCTCGCGTCCATTGTAGATAGTGTGGGATCTTTTAACAACTACTGTTGGGATGCTTCTGACTTGTTAGTGCTGCTCCTTTAAACGGCCTCGGTATCGCTATCCGGCCTATTTGAACTATGCCGATAGAACAAAGACAATTTAATCGCAATAATACTTGTTTAGACTTTAAATGACGCGGTCTTTAACTAAACGAGACAAATTATTATTGCACGGCTTCATAACAGTCTTTGGATACGTCGATGATTGGTCAATAAATGAAATTGAATTAGCGGAATCCGTTCTCTTTTATAAACGTCAAACATTTCATTCGAGCCTTAGCTATTTTTATGTACGTAGAGTGTTTCGAAGGATGCAATTTGTACAGGGTGTCCGTATTTTGCTGTTGAATTAATCTTCAAGCTTTTAATTGTTGATAGTTCCCAAATAAAATGGAGAAACATCTGGAGAACATACTGGCCAACGTAATAAAACAGTTTTAAAATGCAAGAGCCTAATGATGTTAGGTGAAAATGATTATAATTAAACTTAATATAGTCATCAAAACTTGAACTTGTCATAGTCATCAACTTCTGATAAGGAAGCACGCATGCCATATTGATTTCATCCTTGTCTATCTTTAACTTTTAGAAAGTGTAAGTATCTATTTGTGTAAGTAATTTGTTCTGTAGTTTGTATGTGTTTTTTTGTTTTGCTGGTCGCATTAACTCTTAGTATGTGTCCGTAGTCGAGTAGAGGTCTGCAAATAGATTTGTATATTTTAGTTGCAGTTTTTGTGCTTATACCTCTGTTCTTGTACGTCAGGGATCTGAAATGTTTAGTTCGTTTAATAATTTCAGTTCTCACATTTTGTGCATGTTTTGTAAATTTGAGTATTTGGTCAAGTATTATCCCTAAGTATTTTATTTCTGGGCTTGGTGTAGTTACATTACCGTCTGTTGTTATTGTAGGAGAGTTGTCTTTTATTTTGTGATTTGGTAAGAGTAGTTGGTTTTTCGTGGGGTTTGGTGTTAATCTCCATTTGTAGAACCATGCCGTCGTGTGGTCTGTTAATGTCTGAAGCTCCTCTACAGCTTTTGCCGTAGTTTTGGCATGAACTATGAGTGCTGTATCGTCAGCATATTGTAGAATGTAGTCATGTTTGCTTATTTAGTTTTTGTCAAGTAGATTGTGGTTGTATATGTCATGACAGTAGATATTGTAGAGGAAGGGTGATAAAGGCGATCCTTGTGGTAGTCCTTGTTCAGGAATAAAAGGAAAGGAAAGGGTGTTTTGGTTATACGTATTTCTAATTGTCTGTTTTCCAGTAAGTTTCTAATAATGTGGATTAGGTATTTTGGAGTATTCAGTTTGTGTAGTTTGTATAGTAGTCCTTTGTGCCATACGCTGTCAAATGCTTTGTTGATGTCCATAAAGAGACATGCTGATTTCTTGTTTTCAAGATGCGTAGTTTGAATGTTGTTAGTTAGTATAAACAAGGGGTGAACAGTTGAGTGCTTAGGTTTAAAACCAAATTGGTATGGCGGTATGTGTTGTCCAATTAAGTGTTGTAGTCTATTCTTTATAATATTTTCAAACATCTTGCTCAGTACATGAAGTAGTGTAATGGGTCTAAAGTTTTGTACTTGTGTGTTGTTTAGTCCCGTTTTTGGAATGGGAATTATTATTCCCGTTTTCCAAGTGTCGGGTATTACGTTGTTTTTTATGCATTTATTGAATAAGTTAAGTATAATTTTGTGCGTTTGTGGAGTTAAGTTTTTCAGAATTTTACTTTTTATATTATCTTTTCCTGGAGCTGTGTTTTTCATGCGTGCAAGTGCTTTGTCGTATTCTACGTCAGTAATCAATTGGTGTGTAAATGGTAAGTCATTGTTGAAGTAGTTGTCGTACCAATCAGTTATTCTAGTCCAGTTCTGATCATCAAAATTAGGGTTGATGGACCGGCAATAATATATTACACGAGAAATTAAAAAAAAAGCGACTACAAAGGATAGTGTGTCAAAATTAGACCCAAATGAACAGTTTGAAGTTGCAACAGTTGAGGAATGAGTTTTTAAATATCAATCCACACTGTCTCCTAAATCTTCAGGTTTCGTGATCACTAACTAACTGTGTAGTGATTTTTCATAATTTTGTGCGTGTTCTTTCGATAAAAATTTGTTCAGGAGATTTCGAACAAAGTTCCCCAAAAGATTACACGTTCTACAAAGCACAACCAAGTTATATCGAAGACCAGCGCAGATTACTACCATAACCAATAATTGAACCGTCAAACTGACAATAGCTGGTAGTACGATGTTAAAAAACATACATTTTTATTCGATGTTTCTGAAAAATAGTGATTTAGTGGTGATTGAAGAGCTGGATTTTGTTGATTGTCCAAAGGTTGTCCTTTCAGTTTTTTGTTTCCTATTTTTTATGTTTCTCTTTTTCGTTTTTCTGGTTAGACCATTAATATTTTTCAGTTGCTTGTAAACATGTTACCAATTTTTATGCATTTTGTGGATGAAGTAGGATGGGATTTTAGGATGTGTTGATGAAACCCACACATAACCATTACACAACCATTCCATCATAAACAGCTTACACCTCAAAAACAATAACTAATAGATTCATTAACACTTTAATTAAAAACTCAAAAACAAAAAAAGAGGGTGCAAATTTGTTTTTTGATTACCCAGAAAACTTTAACATACAGTGTGTCCCAAATTGGTTCTACATGTCTTGGGATCTCTGTAACCGTACGAGCTACAGAATCGGTTAAATGGGGAAAGTTTTAGAGAATTTTATGTGAAACTTATTTCCGGTTTCCAAATTAAATTATCTTCTCCGTTTTTCGGAAACTTGGGAAAACGTCAGAGCTCTCTGTAGCTCTTACGGTTACAGAGATCGCGCTTAAAAGATGGTTTTATTTGCGGACGACACCATGATTTATATAATAGGGAAAAATCTCCGCAAAATGTCAATTATTATAAACAATGAACTTAATGAACTGTTTAACTGACTCTGTAATAATAAACTAAGCTTAAATACGAATAAGTCAAAATTCGGTGTATTTAGCAAAAAATCGAAAATAAACCAGGAAGACATTCACAATATAAAAATAACTGTAAACAGAGAAAATATTCTTTATGAAAAATATATTAAATATCTGGGTGTAATTTTGGATGCCAACTTAAATTTCCATTCTCATGTCTATTATATAATGAGAAAATTCTCAAAAAAAGTTGGATTCTTAACAAGAATTGGAAAAAATTTGTCAATGAGTACAAAATTAATGTTGTATAATGCCATTGCGGTTCCACATTTGCAATTCTGCTCAACATTGCTGTTCAATTTACCCCAATACAAAATATATCAATTGGAAATAATCCAAAATAGAGCAATGAGACTGATTTTAAAATGTAATCATTATACTCCTGTGAAGTCTATGTTGAGTGTCCTAAATATGCTGTCTGTCAACCAAAGAATTATGTTTAGTGTTTATTTGCTTATTTTTAAATTAAAAAAACGTTTTTTACCTGACTATATCTGCGATAAGTTAACAGTTTTTGAAGATGTACACAATTATGGTACAAGAAATCGTACAGATTTTATACTGACAAATAAATGTAACACGAATCAGTTGCTCAACTCTGTGCTGTATAAGAGCTTAATAGAATTTAATGAACTACCTGTTATTATTAAAACCGGTGATAATTTGACACAGTTCAGGAGGCTTTTAAAAAAATTTATTATAGACAGGTTGTAGGATTTGTTCATTTTATCTAGTTAAGGTGTGATTGTGTGTTTTATTTTATTTTTACATAGCTTGTTTAGTTTTAGACATTAGTGTTCTCATTTAGATAAGATTCAAAACTTTTGGTTTATTCGTATAGTTAAGTGACCTTTTATGACATGTATCTTTTGTAGCATTGATGCTAAATAAATACTTACTTACTTACATGTAGGACCAATTTGGGACACACTGTAGAGAAGAAACTAAAATTGTAGCAGGACACCTACACTACAAATTTACCAAATTCTAGAATTTAAAAATAAAACTCGGTGAACTAAACTACACTTGACGAATTGTTAAATTCGTGTTATTCAAATAATGCCCACAGTGATGTGGGTATTGTTGAAAGCTGTGTGACTGGGTACTAGTCGAGTGAGGCACGTGCATAATAATCCCTTGTCTCAAAGGAGCCCTAATTTGCATGCGTGTTAATTACTCGGAAGTGTAGGTATGGTACTCGGGCTCCTAAAAAAGGAGTAGGGCCGTGTCAACTCTACTAAACACAATTGCGGCCCATAAGTCTAACCTCTATGAATAGGCAATTTCTTTTTCAATGCCACCAGGCACTCCGGATTCGACTTGTGTGTGTGTGTATGTGTTTTAAATAAAATCTCGCTGCCTACGTGCCAGAATGGGGCCCCAGTGACGTCTAGTGGTCCTAAATCAAACCTGCTCGTAAACTTGGCAATAGAGCACGCTGCTTATAATGCCATTGTGCGGGCACGCCAGTACATAAACGAGTTTAATTCCTCATAATTTTAACGGATATAATGGCAAAATTAACATGTTTACTTTTTCCACTGCCAACCCAAGAACTTTTGACAATAAAAAGAAGGAAAACCTGTCTAAAGGTGTGTTTCAGATCTTTTTGTTGAATCTAACCGCTCGAATTTGAAAATGCAGGATACAAGTTAACTGACTGGTCATTTGTGTCATCACAGCACAGGTAGTTTCAATTTTTCTAAGGAAATACATACACCATGTCCAAAAAAGTTGCTGGTTAGCTGGCAAGAGATGTTTTTGTGGTTTTCTGTTAGTTTAATGTGTGTTATTTAAAACAAATTGTATACTGTTCATCACGGTATTTACATAATAATATTGAGAGTTTAAGTACAACCATCTCAATTTTTCAATTATAGGGCATATTAACCCTTTTGCTTGTATCCCTCTTAACTTAATTTTATAATATGTCTGTATAAAAATCCCATGCTAGTATGGAATTTTCAAAATTATACATAAAAATCCCATGATAAGAAGAGATTACTGCAATAATCAATGCTCTAGAGTCTAAACAAAATTAAACCATAACTTTATAAGTAACATGTAACAGTGTGCCAAAACGGATGTGACGTCATTTAACAGTTGGTATCACCGCCCTCTGTACAAGAAAGCCTAGAATGTCACTTTTAATGGCGGCGCTAGCGGTTTTCGTTTTGTACACAAACCTATGCAGATGCAGTAGAAAATATGTTTTTTTTTTATGTTTTCGTGTAGTTGATTAGAAGTTGCGAGTGAAAAATCAAAGAACGCTTCATTCCTGATCCAGATATGTATAGATATGGCTTTTTATACCCAATAAAGTCCAGCCAATGCAAGTTTGGTTAGGTTAGCTTTGTCCTGGAAAGTACAACAAACTACTGTGAAAACTGCTCAATCAAAGAAAATTTTGAAATCCTTGAAGCTAGGTAAGCAAAACTGGTAAATGGGTTTTATATTATTACAAGACCTTTCTTTTAAAATGTAAATGTGCCAATGGAACTTCTAAAAGCTGTCCTGTTTCTTCAGAGTAAACCTTTGTTGCTCTCAAAATGCAGGCGGCCTCAAAATGTAACTCACATACCTATGTATGTAAGAGGCAATAAGTTTACTGAATGAGAAAGCATATTGTACTTACCACTGAGTTGTGTTGGAGTAAAATCATTCCAGTTCAAAGCTTTCAACCACTGTTCGGTTCGAGCAGGGTCTTTTGGAAAGTAAAAGACTGACACTTTTGGGCCTTTCACCAAACTGCTTTTACAATTTGGCAAACAACAAGTGGACCGCATATTGTAGAGGCAATAGAATTTAAGTTAAATAACCAACAACAAATTATAGTACAATGAAGGAACAATAACAATAGTGATAACACAATAAAATGAACACAAACTACACTTTCACTAGAACAATAAACATATAAACAACATTATATAAAAGCCCACAAAAATTACTTTGGCAAGTAATCCCAAGTCTTGACTTTAAACCTTAAAAATTAATTTAATCATGGAAAAACTCAATTTCCACAATACAAACAAATGCAAACTGTCAACCACTATTTCGGCCATATTGGAATTTTTGGCAATGACCTTCTTGACTTTCTCGTATAGAGGGCGGTGGCTATATTCGTTTTGGCACACACTGAAACATCTCACTTACAGATTAGGTCCATCTTTGTCTAGAGTCTAGAGCATTGATTTGCAATTGCAATTCATAATTGGACATCAATTTGACAGTCATACATTTCACAAATCACGATAACTTAATAACTTAATAACTCATTTTTATTAGTAATTTGCCTTGGCATCTATCTACACCACTGCCGACAAAACTTTCATCCACAAACTGGCTCAAAACCTCAACAAGGAGCCGTTTTTTCCGGCCGGGGTATTGTTTTGAGCTCGATACCCGTTTGAAATATTTGATGGTGCACTTTTTGACAATGCGGTATGCAGAGCCTCGCATACGTGCTTGTTTTGATTAATATCGTTGGGAATTCATCTGCTTCTACTTATCATAATTAATTAGCTGATTTTAAGAGGTTTAAAGACCCGAAGACGGTGCAAGCCTCATTGTTATACTCGTTTTTTTTTCGCATAAGCCGCGGCCAGATTGCTACTTCTTCGGCTTCAGGATTTTCGTATTTCTTAATTTTGTTCTGTATTCGGCTCACATTGTTATGCTTCGTTCGGGTAGGACGTTGTTGCTGCCACGATTGTAATTAATTTTGGTGAGATGAGTTTTTCTTTACTCTTTAGTGTCTATTTTTGACTATTTTGTTTAGTTTTGTTACCACCCAATTTTGGATTAACTGTAAGTCAACAAGATAGTGATGCTTAAAAGCTTGTTAACATTGACGACATTGCATTTTGCTCTTAAATAATAAAGCTCTTAAATAAAAATGCCAATAACAATGTAAAAATTTTTACCAGACTCTCATAATTTACGACGTTCAGGAACTTGTCCAAAATGTTGAAAAGTACAAATTTCTCAGTTCTTCCCTCTCAGTATCCTAAACCATACTTGTTATAGGTCATTTTAAAGGAAAAAAAATCTTCCTGATGAGGTAAAAATCAAATATGACTCGTATTTAAAAAAGTAGAAGTTTAGTTCAGAAGGGATAATCGTAATCTACATAAAAAAGTGCCTTATTAATGCAAAAACTATTTTCACCAAACTCTCATAATAACAAATAGGGACTTGTTCAAAATGTCAAAAATTGACAATTACAAGAAAACAGGTTCTGGCAGTTTCCATATAAGCAAATGAAATCACCCTGTACACAGAACTAATAGACTATGTAGCAGAAAAAACTTAATTTTCTTTCTTAATTATTAAAAGCATTGATATCTAGGAGACATCAACATTCAAGTAAGCCAGCAACACCGATGAAATAAACTGTATTATTTTCAAAGCAACACAAAATGTTGTGTAATGAATTTATAAATAACAAATATGATTAAATATATTTATGCAAACAAAATCTTTCCATAAGATAAATTTATTGCTATTTGTAATTCGCAAGTAGCGTGCGCTAAAGCAACACTTTCCATACTAGTTGGTTAATAGTTAAATCACTGTGATTACATCTACACAACTAATAATTTAAATTAAAATTACCACTCTATTATACTAAATTAGTTAATTCACAAGAACAACTAATTGGCACAGTATTACTGGCTTTTTTAATTACCCGTTTTTGCTTTACATACCTTTAACAAAAAGAGGTAATTAGTACCATCAAGAATTTACCTCTTGCAAATAATGAGATTCGTACTAATTCATTTTGCAATTAAGTTCAATTATTGAATTTTTAGTTTTGACTTTTGTCACCCTTCCAGTTTATAACGAATTAAATATTCAGTTACGTGTTATTTCCTATACTAATGGGTTTCTAACTCTATAAATTGAGTGCAGATATATCTGTAACGATTTATTAGACGTATTTAGGTGTGGTGTATGATTGAGCAGTGGTTTTATTTATTATTCCCTTTCCCTTCTTTGAAGTCGATTAAGTAATCAAGTCTTTTTTAGGTTTCACTATGAAATTTATGCTGAACAATATGAGGGCGTGATTTTTGATAAGAATATAGAAAGGAAGTGGTTGCAATACGTCATTGTAAAGGTTTCAACAGTTGATTTATCGACGTGGATTAGTAGTTATAAGTACTCCTGTAGCTAAACAGTCATTGCTTAAAATATAAAAATTGTGATAAAGCAAAGTTTCATACACGAAATCATTAAATTACTGCGAGTTGAAAATTAATTTTTGAATGGGTGGAAAAAATTGGACACCGAAAATTAAACGAATATGAAAGGTAAAGTTACGGCAGAGACCGAAGCAAGAAGTTGATAACCTTTTAAAAATAACGGTGCATCTCGAAATGACGATTGGAATCCGGCTAAACAAAACAATCCGCTTTTATAAATGGTTTAATTAGGGCAATTAAGGAATCATGAAAGTTTCGGGAATCGAAAAGGTCCAGTGACGGAAAACAATCAGTTCGTGCTTTGGAGCTCGGATTGAAATTTTATAACTAGACGAATCTAAATTGGACAATTTTTTTCACGCAACGCAATGCACAGTGGCGTAACCGCGTTGATTTACTTCGTCCAGCAAATACCAGACATACTGAAAAGGAAAGCTTAATAAATTGCGGAAGCAAACGGCAAATCCGAGTTGCAATTCATCTCGAAATAGTGTTAAAAATTAAGTTATGTAAGCGTACGTTCCTCAAGTTACACCACTGAGACGTATCAGTTTCATCTGTAGATTGGTCGGAGAGCTAGATCGAGATAAGCTACACGGTCTATGTTCAATGACTCGACTAGACTAAAATGTTAGGAATAAAGAATAATAGCAAGAATATTAAGCGGCGCAAATTTGATGTTTATTGTTGTGATTGTAATGGGAGGGGAGAGGGGGTCAAGTTCCGCAAATAGGTTATGTAATTCACGGGAAAATGGCCGTCGGTGTTCGTGACTTGTATTAGGATGATTGGTAAATATTATTCCAATCGGATCAAGTTTCAAATGCCTGTACAAATGTTTTTGTAAACGTTTTGGATATATAATTTTATTACTTTCAGTTCATAACAATTGTTGTAATAATACTTTTTTAAATATGATGTACTTAGCAGTTAAAAAGGCTCTATTATAGGTAAATTAACTGACCATTTAACTATAACTTAATGAATAAAGTGAATGAAAAAAAAGCTTTTTCTGTATATTTTTTAGATGTTTGTTGCTCAAAAGTTTAATTCATTTCTTTCATAATACAATTATCAATTTTTCAAAGACGTACTTGTAATGTGAACAAACTACTTCATCTGGTAAAGTGGACTTACCCATTACTCCCTACACGTTAATCTAAAAACTTTGCCTAACATTATTTAAAACCAAAAAAACTTCCTGTTTATTTTTGTAGGTTCATTAGATAAACTCTAATTGCTGAACATTTAAGTATTGTGCATTTAATACTGTTAATGTAATTTAGACTATTTTCAACCACTAAAAGCTAAAAGGTTCACTGCATTCATACAGACTATAAATTAGTATTAGAATACATTTTGTTTTTTAATTTAATTTTGCATTTTGTCGACGTTGCTATCTTACTTGACTGTTGGTATCTCAGAAACATCAACTTCTGTTACTGTTTGAGACACTAATGGTAATTCGTGGTTTGTGATTGGTCAAAAGCTGCTTTTTTTGACCAATCCCAAACTACCCAATGTGCTGATTTACGCAAATGCTGCACATGTGAACTTAGCATAGGACTTTTAGACTAAATCGACAGAAAACAATAAATAAGCACTCACTTGGACTTAAAATAAAATAATGTTTTGTTTTATTTTTTGCATCTATGGAATTTTGCCTCTTGTGGGCTATATGTATGACAATTTTCATTTCAATTCAGCCATGTTGCAAATTATTAATTAAAATGTTACATTCTAAGAACAAGTTGCTTTAAATCCTCTTGCATAATTGAAGTATACACTGACTTTGTTTAACAACTAATCTAAGTGCATTAACAAACCTTGGTTTGGTTAGTTTCTTATATCCTTATTTGGAGTTGCAAATTTCCAAAGTTGACAACCAATAAACTTGGAACTTGATTTAGTTAGATGAAAGTAAAATGCAAGGTAATATGAGAGAGCCTCTTTCAAAACCATGTCTATCATCATGTAGTTAGCCCCATTTTTATTCTTTACATTTGTAACCTGTAACGTGTAGCCTCCATATGATAATGTATATTTTATTATCATTTCTTAAATGCATATAAAAATTGTTTACTTTTTAAGGTAACAACTTTTAGTTCCGCTTTTGATGTCTGATTTGTCTCTTCAAGACGTGTGACTTTCAATATTTTTCAGGCTGGCCAAAGTCACTTTGAAAGCTATTTCTCCTCGTTTTTCATTGTGTTGTATGACAGTTTAGAAATTTTCATACTTGTGGAAAACTTTTAGTCACGCTATAGTCTATAGTCTAATTACTATAAATTGGTAACACGTCATCAAGGCAAAAGTTTATAAAAAACTTAAATTCAAGAATATGATTTGAAATGTGTGTGATATCACAGATCAAAAACCTTTTCAGTTGAACTGCGTCTTCTCTCAAAGTGACCTTTCTGACTTAAACCTATGTTTGTTCACATTTTACAATGTATTTGCAAAGATGTGGGTGGTTTTTACTGTACGTCACCATCAGTCGGAGATGCGACGCCATTTTGTCTGTCATTTCTTGAAACTATGTGAAATTTCCTTTACAATGAGGTGCAAGTCAATATTTTGACAATAAATTCAAAATGGATGCCTAGAACGCCATTTTGTCTCTCATTTCTTGAAACTACGTGAAATTTCCTTCAGGATGAGGTGCAAGTCAATATTTTGAAAGAAAACTCAAAATGGCGGCCTGGAACTGTCAAAAACTACAACTTTTTAATTTGTCAATTTACAGTTGACGTCTCGGTGTCATTTTAAGTTCAAATTTCCCGGAAAAGACGCTGGTGCAGTCGGTTTTTTGATATCTCAAAAACTAACAGAGTTAGACCTAAAATTTTACATTTTAACTATTTCTTTGCCAGGAACTCGGCCGGATTAAAAGATACATGAAATCTGACTAAAAAAATATTTACAATATAATATGTGATATTATGGTAAAGGAAAATTGACGCCCTCTAGCGTCCAAATGGAGTTATCAATCAACTCATGTGGGGATATTTTTAGAAAGCTTGAAATCTGCTCTATCTTTTGTTTTCTATGACATTTTGACGTAACTTGTCAAATAAGGGAGTAATTAGGGTCAATGCAAAAAATGTGTCAAAAAATATGCTATTTTTACAAAAAGTGCAATTTTGGCACTAATATTCGATTTTCTATACAGAAATCTCGCTTCTCGTAAGAGCTATTGCAATGGTTAAATGGAGAATGTTTTAGAGCATTTAATGGGCAATCTAACACCGTTTTTACAATATTAAATTTGTTCTTAATTTTTGAGTTATTTTTGAAGAACCGAAAACGAATATTTTTAGAAACTGTATTTTGAAAAATTTTCAAATAACGAACCTTATTAGAGCCACTTTTTAAGGATTGTCTTCCTATGTATTTCGTTTTCAATCCCGACGTTTCGGTACTGAGATACCATCATCAACTTATTTTTTCCATATGGTCGCCATTTGGTTTTCTTAACTAGTTAAAAAAAGTACGTTTTTTGCTTTAAATTGGTACATATTTGGTGTATAGGGTGCTGCATTTTCGATGGTTTTACAGGGAACAGAAAAATGTCCAAAAACTCTGAAAATTTAAATGGAAAGGTATAGTAAAAATTTTATAAAAGTAATCCCCTATTCTCTACGAAGAATTTTCCTATTTAACTTTTTTCCTATCTCTTCAAATAAAGTGGTGGGAGTAGTCCAAAATTTGCTTTGAAAGAAATAAAATATCTCGAAAACGGCTAATCGTAGAGACTTTGTTTTTGCGGCATTTTAAAGAGCATTTTCTGTCCTGTAGAGTGTCCCAAAACAATGTTCCATTTAGTTTTCGGTCTTTTCGATAGAGAACCTTTTTACAAAAATTGCACTTTCATCTTAGATATCTCGAAAAAATCAAATGCAATTCAATTATATAAAGCTTCTATTACTTATTCCATAAGCAATCAGATTATCGTCAGTTTTGTGTTTTTGATACAAAAAAAAACAATGACCCAGTTAGAAGGTGAAACAACACCTGGAACAATACAGGGAGAGGGTAAATAATTATAATATAAATTTTTATTTAAAGTGATATTGACTTAAATTCTTTCAGAAGGGTCAAAGTCTACATCAGTACATGTAAACAATGAGGAAAATGATTGGAATCTTGTGAGGGAAGTGGAACCATTGGAGGCTGACCCTGAAAATGGCTATTCTGTCAGAAGTAAGAAATATCGATAAATACACGTTTTCTAGGTTTGAAGTTAAAATTTAATTTGTCTCTGTGGTAGAAATTTTGGATACAATTCTAAAAGGATAGGCCGAAATCAAATATGAACTAAAGCAAATAAGAAAAAAATTAGATGCTCTTGAAAATACAAGCCTTATTGCAACTATGGAAGACAATGTGGAAACAGAAACAGTAATAAACAATTTACCCTGCAGCAATGTAAAATGATAAAAAGTAGTAAAAAAGAAAGAAATACTTTGGTGTGTACATATTTTTTTGTTTTTTAAGATTTATTCTTTCTTCTTTACAAATATTTTGTCAACTACAAATGCTCATACCACACTACTTTAAATAACTATTACCGCATCGGTTGCGGAAATCTCTCTACTTTCTCCCACACTCAAATGAGTGCAGGAAAGTGCACTTTACCACACCCGAGCAGGAACAATTTTGAAAACGTTGCTATTTACTTCAAACTGAGACACTTTGAGACGTATAAGGATCGTGTGGGATAATCGATCATCAAAGTAGCGTGGTAGTAAGAAAATCATCATTCTTGAACAACGTGTGACTAGCGGTACTGGTTAGAATAATCAAAAAAAGCAACATTTTCAAATAAAGATGGCCGATGTTATGTATAAAAAAATCGCGGGAGTGTGGTTGATGGTTGGATGCCGGCACGCAAAAATGTTCCAGTTCGGCTGAACAGATGCATAAAGCCCCCCGAAAACGTATGTGAACGGGCCCAAAACAATGCCTTTATGTTTGTTAATTAATCTCCGAAATCGTCGCAACCGCATGCCGGTCCGAAAACAAGACGAGATCACGCCAAACATTTTGTCTGCGCTCTCGCGTTTAAAAAATTCCCCGTGGTGACGCAAAAAATCGACACCGAGGTCCATAGACCACGTGACGTTCGGGAAATTTGCCAGGAGTTCAACTTTGTAACCCAGACAGGCATCTCGATGTCGGCAGGCGACTTTTTGCTGACTTTAAAACGGCCGAACCACCGGCATACTAATGGCCCGTTGGAGAAAGGAAACCTATACGGGGTGCTCGGGAAGTTTTTGAATATAAATGGCGTGGGTAACGGTGAACCGGGACGGTTTCGGTGGTGCTTAATTATGTATTTTTAGGCCTCGCCAACAGCTTTTTGCGCCTCTCTCGTCCCCTTAACTAATTCAATAGTTAACAATATTCTAGCCAAACAGAGTCATTAAGTAATGGCAAACTGCCATTAGTTTCTGGGCCATAAATTGTCCCAAGCGATACTGTAACCGCTCGATAGACATACCTTTAAGAACAGGACCGGAATTCTTCACGTATCTTAAGTAGAAGCCACCTTTAGTTTCAATTACTAATATCCTGGCAATCAACCCACTAAAAAACATTCCAAACCCGGAAGTATTAATTTTCAAGCATTTCACTTCATTGATAAACCCAACTCCGAAAAAGCAGATACAGTCCTTTCCTGTTCAAACGCTTTGGCGTTGAGATATGCATAGGAAACAATTAATTTTAATACTTTCTTTGCCAGTAGGTGTAGGTATGATTTATATCTGCCACATGCATTTTATTTCTGATTGAGTAGAGATTTTATGGAATAATTGTCATCTACACAGACATAGGTTCCATTAAAGGGACATAAATTACGAACGCGGGACAATCCTATTTATTTTTCTGCTATTGTCATGGACGTCTGTTCCGTGAAACCGCAAGTCTTTGTGATTAAAATAAATAGTCCTCGATTTGCTGGGGTGGAGCACAAACGTAAACCAGATGGGAAATAACAAGATAAGAAGAAATCTTATAAATATATTTTTTATTTTTTTAATTGTAATACTTTATTTTAGATTATTATATTATACCACAACTTAAAGTAAGCCTAAACCAACAAATGTACACAAGGGCAGAAAGTATTCGTAATGAAATAAAGGTTGTTTATATATATATTTTTTAAGTTCTTCTCTATAAATTAGAAGAGTTTGAACTCGGAAGTTATATGAGCCCTCCCAAAGAGTTCCAAGATGGGATTATTATTATGTTTCTCCAATGTTGCCAGGTCTACCGTTTTTGTAGTTCTTTTACCGTTCTCCTGTTTTTTGTATATAATCTACCGTTTGTAATTACGTTATTACCATTATGTTGGTTGTGAAACTTTTTATACTTTTTTTACTTTTTCAGTTTATTGAATAGGAAATTGAATAAGGATTCTAAAAATGCGTTTAAAACAGTCATTTTCTTACTCCAAATTATTCTCTAAAACCACGTGATGTTTGTCACTAATGTCAGAATTGTCAAAATTTTACTAAAATTTACCAGAATTACATTTTAACACAGTTTTCGAAGCAAGACGATTTTCTGAGATTTAACAGTCATTTTGACAATTATCACTTCATGGTCTATCTAAATAGCCTTCTGAAATCACGTGACAACTGTCACTAACGTCAAAACTGTCAAACCATGCTCAAAAGTTGCAAAAATCAGGGTTTAAAAACGTTTTCTTCCAGTATTTGATATAAAACGTGTTTCTTAGGATTATAACAGTTATTTTGACAATTATCCCGTGACCGTCTAGCTAAATAGTGTTCTAAAATCACGTGGTAACTGTCACTAACGTCAAAACTGTCGAACCATGCTCTAAAGTTGCAAAAATCAGGATTTAAAAACGTTTTTTGCAGTATTTGATATAAAACGTGTTTCTGAGAATTATGACAGTTATTTTGACAATTATCACGTGACCGTCTAGCTAAATATTGTTCTACAATCACGTGACAACTGTCACTAACGTCAAAACTGTCAAACCATGCTCTAAAGTTGCAAAAATCAGGATTTAAAAACGTTTTTTGCAGTATTTGATATAAAACGTGTTTCTGAGAATTATGACAGTTATTTTGATAATTACCACATGACCGTCTAGCTAAATAGTGTTCTACAATCACGTGACAACTGTCACTAACGTCAAAACTGTCAAACCATGCTCTAAAACTGCAATCATAAATAGTGTTTTTGAGATTTATGATTTTTGACAATGGTCACGTGACTGCCTAGCTAAATCATCCTTTAAAACCACGTGATATCTGTCACTAATGTAAAAACTTAAAAAACAATTATTAATGAAAAATCTGTATTTCTGAAGTAAGGTTTTTATAGCAAGAATCAATTATTACCGTTTTTTGACTGATTATTCTACCGCCATTAAATATTTTGATTTGGCAACACTGTGTTCCTCATATTCATAAATAATTTATCCTCACTGGTTACTAGAGATGATACCACTATTCTTTCGAGTGGAACAACGAAAAATTATTATTTACAAAGAATTATTAAAGATGCCTATAGTCTTGTGGGTAAGTGGTGAATTTAACTTAAGGTCAGTAAGATGAATATAATTGATATATTGAATCACCCTGTAACAATCAAAATAACCTACTAATCGTTCTTTCTCGTTTGTCGTTTTAGACTGGATCGTATGACTATGACATCTAATCTTAAATAATAATTACAACTTTCTACTTTAAGTAATGTTTGAGTTGATGTCCATGGGAGTTCAACAGTCAATTAGGCTGGTAACCTTTTTATGAGTCCCTATTCTCAAAGACAATTAAACCACTTAATTTGATCTTACAACATACTTTAAATTACTAAGTTTTAAAATGATCTTTCTTGGATTTAGCTTGAGTAATTATTGCATTGAAAAATAGTTCGGAAGTAATGCAGATTCAAGACTGTTTTAAAAAGTAGAAATATTGTCGAAGAGTTTACACAGTAACAATAATACCAGAGCTCATTACGTATCAAACTTTTTAAAAAACTCCTTGGAATAATGTACAGGAACTATCAATTTTTAATGTTGCCACAATTTTCTGATACAAGTTCTTATAATGCAAAAATGCTAGAAACGAAAAACAAGTGTAATGCAATCAGTTTATCATTAAATTAACAATTAACAAAGTACTTGATAACTAAAAGAAACTTATCATACATTTTCATAACACATTCACTTATCTCTAGCATAAAATCAATGAAATACTAGTTTTAGCATTTTTTACACATTCTACACCTAAAAGTACAGGATATAGTTATGGGCTTCATTGGAGCGTAGATCAAAAATTACATTATTTTCAATTATCTACACTGAAAACTTTAAAACTACTTTTATAACCAAAAGATTAACAACCCACCCAAATTATTCAAGTTTGTCTCCTCGAAACCCCTGTAAATGTTAAATACCATGTCAGGTCAAGATTAAACAAATCGTTGCTCTAATGGCCGCTTTCATTTAAAGGTTGATTAAATGATACAAGTAAATTCACCCAAAACGTGGCATACATTATGTCGGAACGAGAATACGCGGTGATTCTTCAAACGGCTCCCACGTTCCGAAATATTAGATTTCTCGTTGTTACGTGAGCTTCTTGAAAACGTGTTAGACGTGTTCGACGATTTATTTAGTGCCAAACTAGCGCATTTTGCCAATGTCGGTTGTCAGCTAGTTAGTGTTATAAATTATGACCTTTAAATTGACTTAACAGATTTTTTTCACGTTTCATCGCTCTCCAGTCAGAAATAAAAAATGATCTTTTAGTTTTTTTCATGTTTATGATGCGGTTATTATCGTATAGCAGTAATGGTGATTCGCTAGATTTTACTCAATTTCTGACCGTTAATTTTGATCACCCAGTATAGTTTAAATAAAAAAACCAGTAGCGTTTTTCTGAACCCTCATGACAAAACTGTTTTCTAATCTATTTTTTTAATTAAATGATTTTTTCTTTGTTTATTGGGTCTTCTGTCTCACACAAAAAAGGTTTGTTGGGAAAATCGAATTTCGCACTATTTTCAACTACTATTTTCAAGTTGAAAATAACATTCACTGACTTTGGCTCGGTCTTGAAACCTAAAAACGCTGACGTTTCGGTGGAAAATCTACCACCGTCTTCAGAGAATCTAAAAAAGAACACAACGGCAGAACACAGAAAACAACAACTTTATAAATATTAAACCTGATAATGTTCAATTTGGAACTCTGAGAAGGGTTTTGTCAATAAAAATTGACATAAATTTTGACTTTTGTCATTCCAATAGGAAAGGTTATCTATTGTTGTAGTGAAAGGTGGGTTTTATAATGAAAACAAAATTACAAGAAATTTCAGTTTTGTTTGATATGACCAAGTGTTATCTCCTCCTCTAGAATATTTAACAAAGTTTGGTCAATATTAATGGAAGATGTCGCAACACAGGAGTCATGGTTTAACTTAATATATGCACTTTCTTTTATT
This sequence comes from Ips typographus, assembly GCF_016097725.1. Taxonomy (NCBI): domain Eukaryota; kingdom Metazoa; phylum Arthropoda; class Insecta; order Coleoptera; family Curculionidae; genus Ips; species Ips typographus. Next base: position 8,216,397 of record NC_138424.1, read on the forward strand.
TTACGTCTTTTTGAAAAAGTTTCTTTATCTATGATACTACATTCATTCCATTTGACTCTATGATCATTATCAAACGCGTGTTGGCATATATTAGATTTGTGAAAGTCTCCAGTTCTTAAATAATTTTGGTGTTCTTTAATACGTTTTTTTAAAGGTTTGGAGGTATCACCAATATAAAATTGATTGCATTCGCAAGGAATTTTATATATCACGTTTCTTGTAGATTCATTTTTATTGTGAGGTTTTGTTTTAGTTAAGTGTGATCTTAATGTGTTTTGAGTTCTAAATATTGTTCTGATGTTATATTTTTTAGCTATTTGTTTGATTTTGTCAGAAATACCTGGAATGTAAAGAATAAAAAGGTTTGTAAAAGGTAAAATTTGATTTTGATTTCCAGATGGTTTTGGATGTTCTAAATTCCTAAAACATTTATTAATAAATGTTTCAGGATAGTCATTTTCTTTTAGAACATTTCTAATAAACAGTTTTTCTTTATTAAATTGGTCATTATTGCAAATAAGTTTGGCTCTATCAAATAAACCCTTTACAATACCTTTTTTTACCATTATTGGATGATTGGATTTGTAGTTTAAATATCTATTTGTGTGGGTTGGTTTTCTGTATACTTTTGTTTCAAATTTGTTTATGTCTTTTTTGATTAGAATGTCTAAGAATGGAAGTTCGTTATTTTGTTCACTTTCTGTTGTAAATTTGATTGTGGGTTCTATTAAGCTTATGTGTGTTAGAAATTGGTTGAGATGATCATTACCGAATGGATATATTGAGAAAACTAATTGAACTAATTAAATGATATTTTCCTTTTATTTAAAATGATGAGTATAAGGGAAAAACATCAGTTTTTGTATTTAATCTGGTTTCTCCTCGTCCAATTTACGCAAATATCTCTCTTCGGAAGCCTTTAAGGGCACAACACTATTTTTGTGTTTTTCTAGGGAGTTAAATTTCCTACAGTTTCTGTCAGTTGAAATTGTTCCCTATTTTGCCAATTAACCGGGTTACGGGAGTTGTAATTCCGCAAACTGACAACAACACACTTTGCCCCTACTAAACTTTCCTAAGCAAAGGGCAGCAGGGCAAAACACCATTTTTGTGTTTTTGTAGAGAATCAAATTCTCTACAATTTTGGTTTGTTGTCATTTCCTACAATTTTGCTAATTAAATAAAGAACGGCGGTTGCACAATATTTAAAAAAAGCATTTTAAAAATTTTGAAAATACTGTCGTAAGATAGGAACATGTAAACCGTTTTGCTCTATCTTCAATCGTTCACCTGCTATAGCCTTCCAAATAGTGAAAAATAGAGAGAAACTGATTAGAGCAACAACGCTCTAGATTAAGCAACAGAATCAAGATATATGTAGATCCGGCAAAGCTGAAATCACGAAAATATTTTAGATGTATTCCTTATGGCCATATTTCAAACATGTATCATTTTTGGTTTCCTAGATACTCTACCTCGCATTCTTAGTTGGCCACCCTGTACATTTAGCCACATATTGACATATTGGATCGTCGTGTAACTGTAAAATAAACCAAGTGTTGGACTGTCAAAGTGGAAACTAGCAGACTTCATTTTAATCCAATCTGCCTGTAACATTCAATGTTTAATTGTTTGACATTTTTACTAACCAAATAAGATTTCAAGAACTAAAAATTGATATATTTAATCACCCTGTAACCATCAAACTACAGTGTTTTGGATTGTCAAATTGACAACTGGCTAATTCAAACTTTCGTTCAGCCAACAAAACATTTTATTATTAAATAACTCGCTGGGCAAATAAGTACAGCAAAATGACATATTGAATCACCCAGTAACTGTCAAAATAACCTAGATTTAAACTGTTAATGTAAATATTATCAAATTAAGACTTTAATTCATAATCATTAAAGAACTCAGTAATTTTTATTGTCAAAAAAATGACAGCAAAACATATGCAGACGATTCAGAAAAAAAATTTGCTTGCTGATAAAAATTACACATATACAGGGCTGTCCCATAAGAATGGAAGCACAACTTGGATGAAAAGTTAACGAAAACAGAAATACAGGTGGTCAAAGTTATTTTTTTAAATTGCACTTTTTTGAATTACTGACTATCCACTTGGAGTTGTTTGCTAATATTAAGTATTCCAAGGATTCTGAGGATGCCAAGTTTGATTATCTACTCAGCTTATAGAGGGCGCCATCTACAATAAATGATTATTTCTGGTAAAACAAAATAACAACTGACATTTGAGTATCTGTTATCCAATTATTTCTGAACAAAAAAGGTATATTTAGTTGGTATCCCTAAGAACCGTTTTTGAGATATTCGCAATTAAAATATTCGGTGCCATAAATGATTACAATTTGTCATCTTCTCGGAGGATGGAACTTTAGCTCATTTCTCATTGCAAGGGAGAAATAATTTGAACAAAAATATTCCGAATCGTTGAATTGGTCGGGGAAACCAAATATCATGATCAGCACAAAGTTCGAATTTTAATCCTCCAGATATGGGTATACTTGAAGTAATTTGTGTATGAAGAAATGATAGATAACCGAGGCAAATTATGAAATCAAACTAAAAATGCTGTTGAGTCAGTTTAGACGGTTATTTCAATCAAAATTTTCTTAAATTGCAAATATCTCGAGAAACGGTGATTTTAGGGATACTAACTAGGTACCTTTTTTGGTTGGGAGATATCGGGAAACAGATATTCGGGTTCCAGTTGTCACTTGGCTATACTAGAAAAAAGTTATGTCCATTTTAAAACAAATTATTATATCTAATTTTTGTTTGTGAATTATTTAAAAAAAATTACTTTGACCTCCTTTATTTTTGTTTCCGTTGACAATTCGTCTAAGGTAAGTCGTGCTATATCGAATTATTTTGATCTCAGAAAGCCGCCATTAAATTATGTACCATTACTTATGGAACACCCTGTAGAGACTGTACCAGTTTTTCGTTGAATATAAAACAAAATGGCGTCAAGGTTCTATGCAAAACACCCCCATTATCAAACCTATCGAACTCGAACATCAATACGCGTGTAGTAATATTCACTCGGCGTTTAAGTACACACACATGACCCACGCAAATAGTTTCTCGAAGGAAAGCATTAACAAACTGGATTTTTTTTAATTTTATTGCTATATTATTGGCATTGACATTCACTTATTATTTAATGCCGATGTAAAACAGGCCTAGGCGCCCCCATGGTAAAAATTGCTGGAATATTTGCAAGTATTATCATAAATTAGCGCTCGGGTGATCGATTAGTTCTACATTAACCGATTTTGATATTGTTCGACAATAATGAGGGCTTTTTCGACAATGTGGGCATTTCCGTTATTGTTGTTTGAAACGGGCGCAGCCAAAGGCCGTAAGTTTCAATTAAACGACCGTTAAAAAATCCAATTGACAAGGTACCGACTTATTTACTGCCGGCTCGGTGATTGCCGTTTGTTATGCGATAAATGTAAAGTTTTATTGACTATAAATTGTTCGATTTGCACACCAAGTTCCAGATAAATTTTGTTTAAAGGTGGTGTGGAAAACTTGACTGAACCAAATGGGAAGTAAAGTTTTGTGAAGGGTGAAGCACACAAAAGAGCACGCCAAAATTAAGGCATCAAAGAAAAAAATAGGAAGGGTGACAGCGTTGCCAATTTCAAGTTATTAAGTTTATACAGGGTGTCCCTGAAAGGTGCGGAAAAAATGCTACCATAAATTCTCGAGGCCAATATAACCCAACTTACCTCAGTCTAAAAGTCGATAATTTTGGAGATACAGGGTGTGAAAAGTTCAATTTCGTTTTTCCAAAAATTTTTTTTTATATAATTGGTGTATTGTCACCATATTTGGCTAAGAGGGGTTTTTTGGTGTAAAAAATATAAATCTGCTCTCATTTCCCTTGTAAAATGTATAGGGCGCCACCTACGACTCCTTGTATACATTTAAAACCAAATAACTTTTTCAGGTAACCCTGTATTCAATTTTTCAATAAAGATTTTTATTAAATTTCGTCCTATTTTTAATCAATTCAACGGTTAGCAACGATTTAAACATTTTTTTATTTACTGATGTTTAAAAAATTTTACCTACGACCTCAGTGTAAATAGCTAATTACACATAGTTTTCCGTTATGTAATGAACTTCTTTACGCACAGCTGTAAAAAAAGCTCACAGTTTTAAGATCGGCAACAAACTATCGCTCTAATGCTGGAAAAAATTGATTTTGTTTACATTTCTTCCTTTATCAGAGTATATTAGATGGAGATCATCTCGTAATGTATTGTTCATACAGTTTTAAGTAACTACCACTTCGTCTAGAATATTATCTGCAATAGCAAACACATCAAGTAATATTACTGAAAGTTTTCCCTTTTTTCTTAAAAACTGTAATGTCACCATAAATAATTATTTAAGTAACATAATTTGTAAATTTTTTTTTTTATTGTTATTTTTTTCTTTAGTGGCATAATACCTATGATTAGTACAAATATGATGTCAATACGTTGAAAATATACTTTTTTGATGAAAAGTTACTCTGAATTATATGAATTGCGAAAACAGGACTTTCCATTTGCTCGTAGATAAAGTATAGTACGTCACACGTGCTCTAAGGCGTTTTATGCACTCGTGGAATTACACACGCCGCTACACGGCTTCGTGCGTAACTTTTTACATATCGTGCGTAAAATGCTTCTTACAGCACTAGTTACGTAATATACTATTATATGAGACGTCAAAATTTAATAAAATATTGTATAAAACACGTGACTTAAAGCGGTTTATTCACTCGTTCGCTACGCTCGTGGGCCTAATAATTGTTCTTTTCTTGAATAAAAAATTGTTTAAGTCACTTGCTGTATAAATAACTATTATTCTCCAACGTCTTTTACCTAACAAACGTATAGGTGATGATAGTATATGATGTATATGATATGATTTGAACAGTCCTTTTTGAGATATCTGGCCTTAATCTTCAGAAGATGAATTAAGGAGACGTATTCAAACTGGATTGTTTTGAAAAATGATGAGAAAATGTTACAAAGTTCAATTTAATTTTTTAAAACGTATTCATCTTTGTAGGCACAAAAATGGAAGTCATTTTGAACATTTGTTGAAAGCTTTTTTTAATTAGATTGTTTAAATTTTTGCTGTTGATAAATCTGCTATCGGGGGTAATATCCCTAGTGCATTTAATTTTTAAACAAATTACTTAGAAACGAGTATTCCAATTTTTCCACAGGAAAAATTAAATGTACGAGGGATATTTGGTAAGATTATTTCCTGAGTTAAATAAACATTTTATTTTAATTAAAACAATAAGAACAATAAATTAATAAGAACAATAACTATCGAGCTAGAAAGGGTAACACTATTCTTTATGTTGCTGTGAGGAGTGTGCAATTTTTTCGAATTTTTTTCCGGAAAAACTGCTGACAGCTAAGTTGACAGTTGTTAAGTGATTTTTCCACTTAAAATTTACATTTGTTATACTAATTCTTGATAGCGATTGGTCAAAATTGATAGGAAGGAAATAATCAGGTATTTTTTTTACTGGAAAATAAAATTATCATAAAATTACTAGTATTTTTTTTACTTTTTAGTGACAAATTTTACTGTTTAGTGTGTTATTTTAATTAAACTTTTACGCATAACTTGTGTTCAATTTATTACAATAATAATTTAGACCTGGTCATCATAAAGTACATTTTTTTAAATCCAAATATTTCATTAAGGCTGCTTAAATCAACTCTTACTATACTTTTTTAAGGTAAAAAACGTAATTCTCTATCTCGGAAAACCCACTGATACCTAATTTCATAAAATGGTTTGGTATAAAACTACGATTAAAAATTGATTTTTAAATTTTAACTTTGCCGCCCTGTAGCTCTGTCATTATCAACTTTTGGATTAAGGCCAAATATAGTTGTAAAGACCTTTCAAAGACACCCTGTATAATATGAATAATTGTACGTCAAAAACTGAGTTAAGCTCAGAACCTGCAAAAATCTGATGACTATATTTGCAGACACTTATGCAAGAACTTCGGTAAGCAACCGAATGGTTAATTTAACGCAAGCTTTAAGAAAACCCTTTTGAAAAATCCCCGTCCAATCAACGAACTGAAATGAGTATAAACTGTATCGTCATACCGAGTGAAAACATACAAAGGGCCTTAAAACGAGAACCGCGGACGTATGGTGCGCGAAGCGCTAAAGATCCCATCAATAACCCATCAACCCATTTAACTCTGTAATTTATTGCATAAACGGTCACAATTACATATAAATATTCGATCCGACGTCGGCTTACACGTGTACCATCACTAATTAAACATAAATATTAAAGTCACTATCGAGGGTGGGGCGCGGCCCATAATCGACTCGCAAGGCCGGAATGCAGTTTTCGACGATTTCAACCAAGAATGTTGACATTTCGAACGCAATTAATGGAAAGGTGGGTTACATTAGAAGAGCGTGGGTTTCTTGTCGACGCTCATTTTTCTATTGTTTCACTTCCGACGCCAACTGATGGGTTCATTAAACCAAATTACAATGAGATATTTTGACGAAAAAAAAAAAAGCGACCAAAAGAAGCGATCACGCCCAAACGAAAAATGTCACGGCGCACGTGTAACAATAGAAATCAAATAATCCTATTAAATGTATTACAATAAATTTGAATAATCTATACGACCGTAAATTCTCTATATTGCTAAATGTTAAGCAGCATTACCGTGGTTATGCATTAGGCGGCCATTGTATTATAAATTTCTCTTCGGAGATTATTATTACCGGTCGGCGTCGGCAACTTATTTATGCAATCTGAGAACTTGAATATTGAATATTTAAGGGCTCACGTTCGATGGCAGATGCTACGATCGAAAGACAAGCCAACTCTGTGTATATTTAACCACCACGCTTATACGGTACGTCAAACCCAAAAAGAAATAACTTAAATCAATGTAAAGAATGGTGAAGTTGTCACGGCCAATCATATAAATGATTAATTATGTTTAATCTGACATTATTATTTTAACCTCAACAATCTCATATAATATGCGTTTACAATGTAGCCCTAAATACATAATGAGTGCAGATGGTGTTTATCTCAATTAAGTTAAAGCTTTAATTAAAGTCTTACATTTTTAGTGTCATAGGTTCTGGCATAGTTGACTAACGTTTTTTTTGAGATTTTGGACATAAAGTTTGACAGTCCATATTTTCCTATTCACTCTAGAGAAAGTGAGCTAATATTGTAATAGTTTACAAGGTGATATTAGTATATTAGAAAATTTTTCACTGAAATTTGGAGTGTAGCCTAGGTTGGGTCCAAACTGTCTTTCCAAAATATTTCGGACTTAACGGTGTTGTAACTTTTGATTTTCAAATAGAACACCCTGTTTTTAATCTCATTTTTGAATTCCTCGCAAGAAGGCTGGTAAATAATGTTAATACTTCCCTATACCTATCTTGCACCGTTTCTTATATATTTTATAAAAATGATGAATTGGTCAGCAAAACGGTGGTCTAAACTTTAATTAAATTCTCAAGTCTTGAAAAGTTTGCTGATGTGACGTTTTATCCTCAGTTAGACAATACTACATGGTTGAAAAGCCCAGAGACAGAAAATGAAAAAAACTTACAGAGTGGTCAATATTTTTAGTCGGACAGATAAAAAAACTGAAAAAATTTCTTTTTTTTAATTGGATCAATCGGTGTTTTATGGTTTGTAATAATAGAACATGAAATTTACAACAAATCTATGTATACATTTCCCATACCTAACTTCAACCGTTTCTGACTTATTAACAGTTTTTCCTTAAAGGGAGCATTCAATCGTAATCCATACTAATCTGAATACGGACACCTGCTTGGTCATAACGATTAGTTGTCGATTCCATAACTACAACATGTTGTGACAGATATTTGTCAAATTCAATTCAAAATTGGAGAAATTCTTCACAGAAACGGTTGAGTATGGGAAGAGTATACATAGAATTGTTATAAATTTAATGTTCTTTTATTACAAACCATAATACATTGGTGGTTGCATTTAAAAAAAGAACTTCTGGCAGTTTTTCTATCTATCCGACTAAAAGGTAAATATTGACCACCCTGTAGGTTTTTACATTTACAGTCTTTGAACTGTTCAACCATGTGGTATTGTCTAACTGATAAGCGAATCTTTCAAAACTTGACAATTTAATTAATGTTTAGACTACCGTTTTGCTGACAAATTCACTATTTTGATGAAATATCTATTAATTAACATTAATTACTAGCCTTCTTGCGAGGAATTCAAAAATGTTCTATTTCAAAATCAATAGTTGGTGTTCTTTCCAACTGATCTGGCAACACCACAAAGTTCAAAATACTTTAGAGAGAGAGTTTGCTAAGTTTGGACCCAACCTAGGCTACACTCCAAATATCAACGAAAAATATTGAGTCGTTATCTAGATACTTCACCATCACCGTGAATCACCCTGTATAACTATTTTTAAACGAGTGTAATGATGGTTGTTAATTCGGAAGATAAACATTTGGGTGTGACAGCTGGTTCTATTGTCAGATTAACTGTGGGTAGTGTAGAATGAAATTGGGATGATTTGATTTGCCAATAATAGTGATTTCAATATTAGAAATCACTAGATTTGAGTTGATACTATTAATCAATTCAAAAATCCCCTGGGTGCGTATTCTTCAAATGAAAGAAGGGACTTACCAAAAAGAAAGTATGCAGAATGTGACAGAAACCTTGCATTGTCAACTTTTTCTGTCACATTCTATCAAAACTTCTCCTGACAGTTTTGTTGGTTGTTGGTTGGTTGGCTCTCTGTTAGTTGTTGTTGGTTTTTCTCATACTTTTGTCAAAATCTGTAATTGGCGGGTTTTTATGCAAAATTAATGTATATTTATCCTGCTCTAACAAAGGTCATTGAAACAGTATGGAAATACACTGGTTTTGTCCTAAACATGTTGATCAAAAACGCCATTAGATTCACATTTTTAAGACTTACTTGTGTAATATTTGCGCAAATCGCAGCACTATTCATAGTTTATGATTGGTCAAGAAAAAGTCTTTTTGTTTACCAATCACAAACTACAAAAGGTGCTGTGATTTTGACTGGCTGGTAGAATAATGCTAAAGTCTACTGTGTTAGTTTGTGAATAGTCAAAAAACGCAGCACAAACTACGAACAGTGCTGTAATTTGCGCAAATGCTGCACATGTAGACTTAGCACTAGTCTCCCAGTATGTTTTGGACGAATTCAACTGTCAAGTCATCTTTCGACCAAAATTCTAATAGTTTTCTATATCTATCTTTTTCTAACAGTGCCTAAAACCACGAACACATTATACGCACATTCTATTGTAAATCATCTAATCTGACATCAGTTATCAATCCCACAAACATTTGCTTGCAAAATTCAAGTCAATTTTAATTGAAAATTGACACATGACAATGAATAAGTGACAGACTAGACAATAATAGTCAACATGGACATAGCTGATCATCAAAATTATTTTTCATTTCATAATTCACAATCAATCAATTTAAGAATTACCTGGAATGAATTATTTACAAGTCTAATGCCAGGTTTCTGAAAGATATCTATTTCACATAAGAATATCGATTCGATAAATTGTCTTATTTGTCCAATTTGGGTTTCTGAACAAACCTTTCGCTTTCGTAAGTTATGGAAAAGATATGTCAGCTAAAACGACGTCAACGACGTAAGTCGTTATCAAATGGATGTTTCAGTGTTTCCTCTTCTTCTGATGAAGAAATCATGGAAATTGTCCAACATTTTTTCTCTACACTCTCGTTTTCAACATTACGATGAAACTAATCTACCTAATATATGAATAAGTCTAGTTTGATTTATGTCAATCCCTATGAGAGTAATATAAGTGTTTGCCTTTTAGTACGTTAATGCACATGAGTTAAACGCCTCTCCGAGGTAAACAAGAAATTAAAAGATAACGTCCCAAACACCTGTGACTTGGAGCCTTTATCGCCAGGCAAAAGGGAGGATTAACTAAAGTTGTCAGTTAACAGTCATGTAGCTGGGCTTCAAGTCAAGATTTGATTGATTGTTTCGATACAAAGTTCGTTTTATACTTCTGCGTGATTACCAACCATCGCCAAATTTGAAGAACTGACTGACATTAATTAACCGTGGATGTACCAGTTTGCAGACAGGAAAGGTTAAAGAAGATGGTTTCAATTCTATAATTTTGACTAATGATGGTTCTTGACGAGTTACATGAATATGATTTGAATTAACTAAGCAACAAGCTGATTTTTACGCGAATTTTAATAGTTACAAAGCACCCTAAATATTTCCAATTTAAAGGAAATTTTTACTTGATGTTGCCACTCTTAAAACTCATTAAATTTAAAGAATACTAAATTTGGTTTCAAGTATTTTCACATATTAGAGGTGATTCGGATTTATTGATTCTACAAACTGTTTGGCATAGTTATTTATGCACTTAGCAATATATGAGAACAAAAGTCTAATCTCTAAACCTGGCAATTACCGGCTTCTGTATTAACAATATCAACACGTATTTTTCACTTTGTCAATGCTTTACTTTAATAAAACTATACAGGGTGTCCCACGACGAAAGACATCGATTGATATTCGAAGAAGTATAAATAGGAGTTTTGAAAATTTGGCAGGATACTGATGTGGGCATGCCCAATCTAACTAAAATATTTTCAAGATGGTTGCACTTCCGTTTATACCGGAAGTCAATCACAACTTTCTTATTTTAAATAGAACACCCTATATATTATTACATATTTGGATTCCTCAAAAAATTCTGACCAACTTTTGTGTACAAAGCCCTATGCCTATCTCTAGCCGTTTTCGAAATATTTGATGTTTTTCCAAAAAAGTGTCAGTCGCAACGCTCAACATATTTTTGTACTCTGTCAAAACCGTATTTCATTTTGCAATGAAACTTTGGGTTATTGTAAATAAAGGATCGTTTTATTAAACTGAGGGTGCGTAATGACTCATTTGTATACAGGGTCGTCAAAAAAAAATCATAAACTTGCCACTAAAAAAAATGAAAAATCTCAAGTTTTTTAAATATAAACCCACATTTTTTATGACGGAATCATTTTGAGCATTAAATATTACTATACGTTTCAATTTACTTGCCTATACCTAAATCCAACCCATTTCGTTTTATTTGAGAATAAACATTTTTTATTATAAAAATTCCAAATTTCTTGAAAATTTCTCTCTCTAATTACGTGTGGATTTATGTCGCACCAGTAGTGTGACTTATGTCTATTGAACATTCCATTTTTAGTGAATTTGGCCTCGTCGCTCTAAATAATATTATTCAAAAACAATTCTTCTCCATAGTGACTAGTCAGCAAAAACTCACTAAAAACCACTTTCTTCGGAAATTCAACCTCTTTTAAATGTTGCACTAATTTAAATGAAAAAGGGTGAAATTTATGTTTCTTCAGGATCCTCTGAATTTTTACGGAAACTTGTCTTATTGACGAAGTTGGATTTGCAACAAAATAGCCCAAAATTGCAATTTCTACATTTGTATTATTAAGGATTGGTTTTGTTTTAATAGCTGTTCTCTTCACAGATCCCGTATTCTTAAAATTTTCAATTATTTGCTTGACAGCTTTTGGTGATGGCTTTGGTTTTTCTGGATAACGAGCGGCAAATACCTCACATGTTCTACTCACAACTTTATCACATTCTCCGTAAATAATAAACAGATTTAAGTAATCTTGGTTTGAATAACGTAACCGCGACGGCGTATTTGCAGTTGTCAAAACACTCAAGTCACTAGTGTTATTAACATGCTCTGCAGGTCTATCCAAAATCACCGTGTGTCAAAAGCATGACCAACTAGAGTACCAGATAATCCCAACCGTGCAGCATAATAAAAAAATGTGTATTCTCAAATAAAACGAAATCGGTTGGATTTAGGTATAGGCAAGTAAATTGAAACGTATAGTAATTTTTGATGCTCAAAATGATTCCGTCATAAAAAACTTGGGTTTCTATTTAAAAAACTTTCATTTTTTTAGAGGCAAGTTTATGATTTTTTTTTTACGACCCTGTATACAAATGGGTCATTACGCACCCTCAGTTTATTAAAACGATCCTTTATTTACAATAACCCAAAGTTTCATTGCAAAATGAAATATGGTTTTGACAGAGTACAAAAATATGTTGCAACTGTCACTTTTTTGAAAAAACATCAAATATTTCGAAAACGGCTAGAGATAGGCATAGGGCATTGTACACAAAAGTTGGTCAGAATTTTGTGAGGAATCCAAATATGTAATAATATATATTAAAATAAGAAAGTTGTGATCGACTTCCGGTATAAACGGAAGTGCAACCATCTTGAAAATATTTTAGTTAGATTGGGCATGCCCACATCAGTATCATACCAAATTTTAAAAACTCTCCTATTTATACTTTTTCCAATATCAATCGATGTCTTTCGTCGTGGGACACCCTGTATAACCTAGTAATTTACAAACTGGGCAGAACATAATCTCTTAATGTGATATTATTGCAGTAAAATAATCCATAATTTGAGAATAATAAGAGAAAAAATCCCAATATGTAAGAATATACAGTGTATTCGATTGTCTGTTACAAAAATTTGAAAAGTGTTGAGTTTGAGAGTTTTGAAATCAAGCAAATAATACTGATTCTCAGACAAGTTAAAGTTTGCAGTATGAGAGAACTTTGGTTGTATAAAAAATCAATTTTTCAACAATGTGTAAGTGGCAAACTTGATTCATTTTCTTCGACCTGAAAATCAAATTCCGTACAGCTTAATATAAATAAAATATACATTAATATTTCAGGGCATACCGTTTAAAAAGGCCTACATGTTAGCTTGCGCGGCGAGAAGAAGTAGCCGAAAGATAAACTTAAACTAGAGAGTTTTGCAGATGATGATACTGTCATTTTTGGTGAGATAAGATTGTTAAGCTGAGTGTCCACAGTGTACTCTAATTTGGTACTTGTGCGTGTTCAGCTGTGTTTAATAAAACTTACTTGTTTTTTGCAGGTTAGAGTTGTTGGATTCGGTTAGCGTTTTCATAGTAAAACTCTCCGGAATCAGCGGGTAGGGACTCTTCTAACGCAGTCGAGGTCAGCTGTCATTCCGCGCTATTTAGATTATTAATAATAAACGAATATTGTTTTAAGATGTGTACCGTTATCATCGGCGGTACAAAAACGCTATTATACAATTGAACCATGAAGAAAAAATGTTACTCCGCGGTACCTTTCCGACCCGAAAAATGTTTCTCGTATTTAAGGTATGTACGGGGCCGGGGGAAGAGAAATTGATGGACTTAGAGTTGATGGCGATTGAACGTTTCGGGGCCCGCGGTAATTAATAATGTTTTTTTCTGTATATAACGAAATAGTGGATGGTATCTAATTTGATGTCTTTCACGAAAGGGGCCAAACGGTAACTTTGACCGAAAACCAAAGAAAGTTGAGATGTCACAGTTGCAAAAATGTACATTATTGCCGAAAAGTAGAGGAATAAAATCGTAACGGTTCAAAACGTGTGTTTAGTACCTGCAGCCAATTTTAAAACAATATTCTTGGTTATAGTGTGTGGAAATTTGCACAATGAAGTTTACTTCCAATGCATTTGTCATTAAAAAGTAACACAAATTCTAAAAAAGTTTTGTTTACTGAAGGTAATATGCCTGTACAATGTGTGGTGTACGTTCAAATACGAGTGGCTTTCGGTTTTTTCTTTCGGGAAAAAATGGTTACAAACAGGGTCCAAAGAATCGCTATCTTCTTCTTCTAGTTGTGCCTTTTGCATACGCGGACGTTGGCGATCCTTAATCGTATACTTGTGTCATTTGGAGGGTGCCATCTTCTGCTTTGGCGAAATAGTGTGGCGGCATCTCTTACTCCGCACCAGTCCCTTATGTTTCAAAGCCACGAGTGTTGCTTTCTACCCGGGCCTCACTTACCTTCTATCTTGCCTTGCAGGATCAACTTTCGAATGGATTCGATGGGCCAAGATAAGATATCTTTCGTACCTTGACGATTCCAAGCAACTCTCTTTAAACTTCAGCCATCCTCAACACCTCTTCGTTGGTTTTGCGCGCAGTCCATGGAATGCGGAGGAGTCTGCGAAGGGTCCACATTTCAAATGCCTCTATACGGTTCAGGGTCTTGACTTGTATCCACCATGTCTCTGCACCATACAGGAAGATAGGCCACACGTAGCATTTGACAACCTTAAGACGTAGTGCCATTGGGAGAGTACGGGCAAGCATTAAATTTTTTAGCTTCATAAATGTGGTCTTAGCTTGTCCAATTCGAAACGCGACACTTGATCTAAGCTTTTTCCGTCAACTCCGATCACATAGTTGACAGGTTGTCGGGTAATGGCCATTACTTTTGTTTTAGATGCGTTGATTGTCAGTCCGAACTGTTTACCCACTTGGTTTACTCTGTCTACAAGCTGGTCTTCGGGTGAATGCGCCGCCAGTAGGGCAGTATCATCTGCATACTTAATATTATTAATCGGGATTCCATTGACCTTAATTCCTCTTTTATCTTCTTGAAGAGCCAGCTCAAATATCTTTTCAACATAAATATTAAATAAGATTGGTGACAGAATGCATCCCTGATGAACCCCTTTGGATATACAAAATGTATCGGTAGTGACTTCGCTGTTAACTCTTACCTCGGCAGTCTGTTATAAGTAGAGACGCTGAATCACACGGAGAATCGCTATAATAGCATATTATAAAACAAGGTTTAGACAGAAGCCTTTATTGACCGTATGTCACGAGGGATTTATGACATGTCAATAAAATCTGTCTAAACAATAGATAAAATAGCGTTTTTTCCACTATTAACCATATTTTTGATAGTCCTTTTATTGAAAATTTAAAAATTTAGAAAATACATCTTCTTCTTCAGGTGCCGTCTCCGTTTCGAAGGTTGGCAATCATCAGGGCGATTCTTATTTTTGAGACCGCAACTCTAAATAGTTCGTTGTTATTGCAACCAAACCATTCTCTAAGATTCTTCAGCCATGAGTTACGTCTTCTCCCCACAGATCTCTTTCCTTCGATTTTTCCTTGCATAATAAGTTGCAATATTCGATACTTTTCCCCCCTCATGACATGTCCCATATATTGCGATTTTCTGGCCTTAATTGTCGTAATAACTTTTCTCTCCTTATTCATACGTCTCATCGCTTCCACGTTGGTTATTCTGTCTACCCACGAAATCTTCAGTATTCTTCGGTATACCCACATCTCAAACGCTTCCAGTCTCCTCATTTCGGTTACCTTCAGCGTCCAGGCTTCCATCCCATAATACAGTACGGACAGCACATAGCATCTCATTAGTCGTATTTTCAGTTCCAGGTTTAGATCCCGACAGCAGAAAAGCCTTTTCATTTTTATAAATGTGCTTCTGGCCTGTTCGATTCTGATTCGTATTTCTTGTGAGCTGTCATTGTTTTCATTAATGGTCGTGCCTAGGTATTTGTATTCTCTTACTCTCTCAATAGGTTGATTGTTTACGTATATCCTACGAATGTCCTGAGTTGTTTTTGTCATCAACATATATTTTGTTTTGTTTATGTTCAGTGATAGTCCATATTCTTCGCTTACCGTGACCATTCTATTAATTAGCGTCTGCAGATCTTCGTCCAGCCAGAATAACTGTATCGTCAGCATACCTCAGATTATTTATTGTCATGCCGTTGATCTTAATGCCTATGTTCTGATCATCAAGTGCCCTATTTATTATGTCCTCCGAGTACAGATTAAAGAGGATTGGTGATAGTATACACCCTTGACGAACACCTCTCTGTATTTCTATTTCTTCTGATGTCATGTCTTCTATTCGTACTACTGCTTTTTGACCATAGTATAAATTTGATATTATTCTTATGTCTCTGAGGTCTATTCTTCTCTTTATTAATGTTTCTAAGTCATGCCTCACTTTATCGAAAGCTTTATTGTAGTCTATAAAGCATGTATATATGTCTTGATTTATATCTAGGCATCTTTGTGACAGGATATTGAGTGAAAATAGCGCTTCCCTTGTTCCTAGGCCTTTACGGAATCCAAATTGTGTATCGCCGATGTCTATGTCTATTTTCCTGAATACTCTACCATGGACTACCTTCAGCAGGACTTTCAATATGTGGGCCATCAAGCTAATGGTACGGTAGTCAGAGCACTGCTTGGCATTTTTCTTTTTTGGAAGAGTTATAAAAGTTGATAGCAACCAGTCATTTGGTATTATTCCTGTTCTATATATGGTATTGATTAATTCTACCAAAATATGAATCCGGTCTTCCTCTATCAGCTTAAGAATCTCCACTGGCAGTTGGTCCGGACCTGCAGCTTTTCCGTTCTTCAGCATCTCCAGTGCATATGTCACTTCATCCTTAATTATGTCCGGGCCTATCTCCCCTTCTATATTATCAAGATTGGTTTGTCGTCTTTCATCTTCGAATAGTTGTGTAATGTAGTCTTTCCATATTTCTAGTTTTTGTACTGTTTCTGTGACTATTTTTCCGTTGTTGTTGTATAATATATTGAGTTGCTTTTGTTTATTGGTGCCGGCGAGTTCTTTGATCTTTTTGTGTATGTTGAAGCTATCATGTTTGGCTTGTAATTTCTCAATTTCTTCGCATTTTTGTTTATAGTAGTCTTCTTTTGCTTTCCTGATTTTTGAGCGGAAGAGAAGAGAAGAAAATACATAAAAAAGTTAAATACAAAAGTTTTACAGAATATTGAGATGCATAGTTTAAAACTACTTTTGGATATAAATAAATAAACTTTATCGTTGACTTAACCTGTATTTGGAGTGTTGTCAGAAATTAACTAGACCTTATTACTACTTGTAATTATTGCTTAAAAGACAATTTTTTAACTCTTATTTTAATTATGAACCTTATTCGTTTATTTGCTTGCCCCTAGAACAATTATTATTGTATACCAACGTGATGAGTAATACCTTATTAAAACGTTTGATGTTTTAATCATGAGTTGAATTATGCGAGACATCCAACGGTCGACTAAAAGAGTAATCTCTTTAATATCAAGTACATTGAAATTTACATAGCTGCAAAATGGTACAGACTAGAGCCTATGTGCATGAATGGTATATAGTAAGAAAACAAGCCTTACTGTAATATAAAGATATGAGTTTTATTGAATTGTTGAAACATGATTCTCCATAGGAAATGATCAGCACTGAACGGTTATTTGATGGTAGAGTGGTTTCTTGAAATCTACACATTATGTAGAACTGCGATAAAGCTCAGTTCTGTTATGCTTTGCATGACTATAAGGTAAACATTGCACACAATGAATCAATGATGCAAGCTGCACATTCGTCGCATATTATGAAGCTGGGGCTGCATAACATAAAACGACACCTTTTATTGAATCACGTTTTCTCACTTTTTAACGGCCCAGCCGCAATTGTTTAAACACAAAACGGTTTTTTTTCGAGCGGTTTTATCGGTTTCCTAGAACCGCAACTCTTTGTGGTCGCGGTTTATTTTCCGATTTTTATTGATTTTTCAAATCTTTATGTAAATCCCGAAAGGTGCCGACTGACATTTACGATGTCAATTTTACACCAGACTCATTTTAATTATGTGTGTCCAGGCGCCACTTTGTCAGGGTTTCAGATTCATTGTTTAGTTTTTTATTCTGTTTGATCATAATGTATTGAATTATATTTAGTTTTGTCAAAAACTTAAAATTTTAGGTATTTTAATAATGCTTGGTTTTATACATCCAAATATAAATAACTACTTAAATTATACAATGTAGTAAATTTAATTTTTTACAAACAAACATTACTCCCGTTACTTTTTAAAGTGTATTATTTTGAACAATTTTTAGCACAAATGACACTTTTCCTTAGGACACTATACTGACCGCCGCCATGTTGGATTTAAACCTGTCAAGGTGGGAATTTTTACTAATTTTGGCATGAAAAACACGAATCCGGTGTCCGTTTTGCTGTAACTGCCGCTGTTTTGTCATCGATCTTGAAATTATGACATTTTTGGCAGTTTTCAAGACATGGCACCCATAAAAAATGACATTTTGACAAATGACCTCACATATTTATCATCATATTTACTTCACATATTATTATCCTAAACTAATAAAGACAGTTGAAGATGATTTTCAAAATTCAAACAGTTTCCAAAAAAATTATGGGGTACTCCCTATAAAACCGTCAAAAAAATTATATATTTATTTATTTTTTAAAGTCAACCGGTGAGTAGTTCGGAAAAATGTTATATTTAAAAAAAGCGTCTCTTTGAGAGGCATACATAGTAAAAATTTCACACTGCTCACTCAAACCGTTTTCGAGAGATTTAGCAAAATGTCCGTAAAAAAGTAGTCAAATTTGACGCCGTCTAGCGGCCAAACGGGGCAACTTAACAGTGCGCGCTCAACGTCACGTGATAGCTCCATTCATTAGCTACCTACGATCATATGATATGTCTACGGAATGTTTCAAATAATCAATTCATTTTTAGAAAAATTCTTCAAATGAAGAGTTTTCTTGGCCTACTATACTGGCCGTCGCCATATTGGATTTAGACTTGTCCAGCGGCCATTTTAACTAATTTTGACATGGAAAACATGAATCTGGTGTCCGTTTTGCTGTAACTGCCGCCATTTTGTCTTTGACGTTTAAATTAGGGCATTTTTGATGGTATTCAAAGCCAGCTAAGGCAAAATTAATTTTTATTGAATTAATTTGTCATTTATAAAGCAAATCATAAGTTGTTGTCATACATCACTGAATTCAGAATAAAATTCTGTATTTGGTCGTGTTGACCAAAGAAGAAAGTTGATGATGACTACCGACAGACGAAACGTCGGGCGGCAAATATGACCGTCATTGTATAGCTGATAAAAAGTGGCAATAAAAATGTTTTTTCGGTTTTCGGATATCTCTGCAAATAAAGTTAGAAATAAATAAAAAAACAAAAAATCAAAATTTCAGTTTTATTCGGATATCTTCGGAAGTACTTGGAAAATTTTTAAAACGGCATTTGGTTCTGTTTTAAATTTCGCAACGTTGCCACAATTTAAACTTTGTTGTATCTCTTATAATTTCCGAGATCCCAATGGTGAGGGTCGAATTTGAATTACCCTGTGTAGGCATGGGTCCGCAAGTCCTGAAAACTAAATTAATTAAAATAAAAATTAATTTTAATTAACGCTAATTTAAGTTTCTCATATTACTAAACCCCCAAACACCAGGTTTCGTCCAAATATCAATATTATTTCAAAAATTACTTAAAAAATAACAAAATTATAGTTAATTTTTAACACCCTGTAGCTCGATAAGTAAAGCCTAGCGGCTTTAAAATACCTGATAAATCGCCCTGTAAAATATCGGACACTTATTAAAAAACACCCTGTATGTTGTGTGAAGGTGTAAACATCACGACTTTTATGACTAAACAATTAATCGTAGAGTTTCAGGAAAAAATGTTATAACAAGACGCTTAACAAATCGCTGGAAAATTTTCAGCCCGCAAGAGTAAAAAAATTTCAAATACAATAGGACTTTGAAAATGCTAGCTAAAGAGGTTTACTAGTAACAACAGTCAAACGTCAGTTTAGAACTTAACAAAAATTAATTTCACTTATTGCATCTAATGATAACTTAAATTAATAAATGGGAGGCTTTACATGATAATATGGACCTTACCTTAATCTTGAACTTCGTTACTCATTTAAGTCAATTAATTAGTACGTTACTGGTTTAATTGGGTGTTGAACTTTCCGGAAGACCAAGTGTAGAGTACGTCAATAACGTCATTATGAAATGAAATATATTCGGTCACCATTCATGTACATGTAAATTATCAGCTACCAACTGCAGAAATTATCATTTTAGGACCAATTAGCGCAGTAATGTTGACCAACGCTGTTAAACACAAATTAAAAGACTTTTTATGGTTTTAGGTATACTGTCTGTTTTCTGCCTTATTTTCACCACTATTAGAGTAGTTAGTTACAGTTACTTCTTCTATGATAACTGAAATATCTAGTTTTGTATACGCGGTACTATCACAGCGTAATTTCAAACCATTTTCTTTGGAATCTCATACCTTCGCTCTCATCAAAATTCATTAATCTTCACAAGATTATCCTGAATCAAAGCACAACAAATTCAAAGCTTACTAACAAAAAAATAGAAGTAATCTTCCGGTTAGTTGGAGTTTGGTGATAAGATTGGTGCTGTAGATGATTTAGCAGGCGCGGCCTGAGAAGACGTTGTACAAAATCGTAAATAAATACTCGATGTGGTGCCTAAACTTGTTCTACGTCGCCCAATCTAGTCACTTCTTGTCCGTTTTGTATCTTCAAAACGGCCTGAGTAAACTGGTCTTGATGTGTTGTTCTGTCTAACCAAACATTGCTTACTCCGGTTCATTCTCCTGTAGACGTTCACCATTGACTGTATTGATCTGAAGCCTCCTGGTTGCTTTTTAAGCTTGTTTTAAACGATTACTTACTCCAAGGTAAATAGGAAGTAGTCTCAAGGGGAAATTACTAACGTCCCAAACGAGATTCATCCGACAATCAAATTCAAAGACACAGTTAAACGAACATCTAATGTGAGTAGAAGGAGTATCGCCGACCTTACAAGATTAAGCCGGCTTTAAATGTGTTATTAAATAAACAAACCACAAAATATAAACAATTCATTTTTTCCTCTAGACAGACGGGTAATAAATAAATCCGATAATTAAATGGTAGGAACTTTAAAATTGGTAATTTATGAATGGGAATTTCGATTCGGGCTTTGAGTTTTAACAAGCGTCTTGTAAAAATGTTTGGGTTTCTTTCAGAATACTTACTTTCTCTGTCAGATTACTAGAAAGGCCACTAAATTAACGGCCTATTAGATCTGACAGGGTATATTTAACTTGGTATTAATGGAAGTTTTTGTCAAAGAGGACAAAAATAATAATTGTTTTCTGTTTCAGTTATGATACTTACTGCCTTTCACATCAGTTTTGGTACAATAATTATATCCTAGTTAGATACTAAACTTTCATTGTTATGAACGTAGTCGTTTTTGACGTTAAATTCCTTAACAGTTGATTTTAATTATGTAATTCAGACACAAATTCTAACTTTCAACATAGAAATATGATGGAAAAAATTGTAATAAGTACGTAATTATTAGTTAAATCACGATACATGTTTGCAGACAATCATTGCCAAAACTAATTAGTTAATTGGTTGTTTTATCATCATGTTCCTGGAAGTAAACGGGAGAGCGAATTGTAAGGTAATTTTTGACACCCTGTATCTCCGAAATATATTGGTTGAAATCATTTATTATCATTTATTTTTTCATATCATTTCTGGCATCCAGTTGACTATACTGGAACGAAGGTTTTGTTCTTTGGTTATCAAGCCCTATAGCCTCTCTGATGAGCCGTAATACGGCGAAACCGGTCAGAGGATTGGGATTGATAAACAAAAAACAAAACCTCACCATTTTCATATTGGTTGAAGTTGCTAAACAAAAATAGCTTGGAATTAAGCTGCCCTAGAGAATGCTGATGTCTTGCTAGTACCGACTCATCCTGTCTTTTTGATACATAGACCAGCCATTCCATTCTCTGACTATTTCCGAAATCTGCACGTAATTACTCTTATCTGTGTCACCCTGTAGAGTACAGTGGTGTCAGTCAAAAAACTGATTTTGTGCAAACTTTCAGAGACATTGCCATTTTATTTAATAATACATAATAAATGAATAATGGATTTTCTAATGTATCATTGTCTCATCATATATCATTGTTTAAGACTTACAAAACAAAGAAAAAGAACGAGGTGTTGCAAAAACTGCTTTAAATAAAGTAGCATTTATTTGGTATTTTAGCATCCTCCAAAAGGCAATTAGTTGGGAAATTTACATAACAAAATATACAGACTATACAGGCTGTCCCATGACGAAAGACATTGCAATTCAAATATTTTTAATGTTATTGTCACGTTTAAATTGTAAAGCCCTTTTGGCACAACAAGTTAAACGAGACGTCCGTTTATTACTTTAATAAACGCCTTTACAGAGATCTTGTTTTAGAAGTATTCAATCAAACCGCTTGGTAGAAAACTATAATTTAATAACTAAATAACAATTAAACTAAATGACAAAATGGTCGGTTTATCTGTTCAGTAAATCAGAATAAAATCATCAAACATAGTAACACTTTAAACAGTATCTTTTACGTGCACAAAATACTACAATTACTGAATAGATTGTACTTGTATTTATTAGACGATGAGGGCAGCTTCCTGAAGGGTTTGGCACTCGCGATTATTACAATTTAGATATGGTTTACTACTTCATTAATTTACGAACCCGGTGCGGGTTGCAGAATTCGGGACGACTACATTTTGTGGCACGAGACGGAGTCTTCTGACTGTCTTCTACCGTCTGCCTCACTAACGGATGTCGAACCTTATTTATACCAAATCGGTTTAGTGACGAAATCTATTGTTATTCGTCGCTTGTTTTCCACATTCCTGCTTAGGAGTAGCGGTGAATTGTCATTTTACTATTTCGCCCTATTCGAATATCTGCTTTAATTTAATGTTTTTATGGTGGTCCACTTTTAAGTGTCAATAACTCATCATTCGATAGCCAATCAAAAAATAAGTTGACTTGCATTATGTCATTTTTCTAAAAAACGTTTCCTAAGGAACATACAGTCCTCCAAATTTCAATTTCAAAAATTGTTTTATAGTGTAAAACTTAAACATTCAAGACTTGTGAGAGTCCAAATTTGTACTGAATAGTCTAAAAACTTGCTATTTACTACTAGGAATAGTCTTATAATTCGTTTTCTCAGACTGTCATCCTGGTCGAGTGTCTGAAACTGGATTTCAATGACTAAAAACAGTGCGGAAATCAAGACAAAGATTGTATTGTGCATGAAACCCATTTTTTACTTCTAAAGATAATCTAAAAGTTGACTTAAGCTAGAACTGACTTTACTAGGACTAAAAAGAGTCCAAAAGTCTATTTTCAGAACTTTAATTGGTGTACAACTCAATTTTCTGGACCGGAACAAGTCTAGAAGTAAATTAAATTTTCGGACTATTTCATTTCTAAAAATTAGTTCTAGACTTTCTAAATTAGTCTAGACTAATATCGTAGCATTTGGTACCAAAATTTTTTACTTTTATTACTTTACTTTTTGACTTGAAGAAACTTGACTTTTAGAAATAGTCTTAAACTCGATTTTTCAGTCTTAAAAAGCACTAAGTCTGAATTTCTTAAAGATGCTACAATTTATTGCACCTATAAGTTTAGAAAGTCAATTTAATAGTAAAGAAGCTTGAATTAACATTTTCAAGACTATAGACAGTGTACAAACTGGCTTTTAGGCCTGATAAGTCAAAAAATTCGTAAAGATAGGTCGTAAAACAATCTAGATTTTTAAGAAATAATTTTTAGCTCGAATTTTTAGCACTGAGGTGTCTAGAAGTAGATTTAATAGTGACAAAGCTTGGAATGCCATTTTAAGTCTATGAAGAATGTGGAAATTGTTTTTTAAGTTTGCTGTGTCAATAACTTAGTCTTGAAACTCGATTTTCCAAGCCGAAAGCAATTTTGAAGCACTAATAATAGTCCAGAATTCTGAGAAAATGAAAAGCAAAGTAAAAAGCAAGAAAAGTTAGTTTTCAAGATAATTTTCGTGAATCTAATATCAATGTCCTCTATCTAAGACTATTTTCAAGACTAAAATATTGAAATTTGTCTCAAAATTATGAAAATTTACTTCAAATGCAAATTTTAACATTCTGATGTTACTTTTCATTAGTTCATAGTCAGTTTTTGTTGTTTAAGTCAATTTTTAAGGTTTAAATGTATGAATTTGTAGTCAAAAATTCAAGAAAAAGTAGTTTTTTTATGTCTACAAATCAATTTTCAATATTAAAGTGTCTCGATTTGCATGAAAACTGGTTGCAAACACAATTTTTAAGCTTCTGATATCAATTTTTATTTTTTCTAAGTCAATTTTTAAAACTAAAGTCTTTCAGTTTGTCTGGAAACTATGAAAACTGGCTACAATGAAATTTTTTAAGCTACTTAAGTGAATTTTCCGTTTTCGGTCTTTGAACGTAATAACTGAATTATCTCGTAAACGAAGTTTTTAATCAGAATTTAATAAGAGGTAATTTCTTTTTCATCGTGAACAGTGAAATTTAAAAAAACTGCAATTTTTGAAAAATGAGAGACGTAGAAGATAAGGCAAAAACATTAAAACCATCTTCCTGTATCTACGGTACAGGAGAATTTTGGCAAACGTCATTCATAATGAGTACTAATTTCATAAGTGCTTGTTCCAAATTTGATCAAAATTGCTCCAACGGTTTGACAGTTATGACAGAAAAACGATTTTTTAAACAGAAATTTGAAGGAATGTATTTTACTTAGAAAGCATTTTTCAGGAAAATGACGTAGTGCATGTCAACTTATTTTTTAATTGGCTATGGATTGGTGAATTATTGACATTTAAAACTGGACCACCCTGTATTTTTTAAATAATTCGTATTTCTATTCGTGACATTATGACTGCTCTTACGGTTGTGGTTATACCGAAAGTAGGAACCAATTTGCCTATTTTCAATGCAACGCCCTTTTTATCTCTTCAATGTAATTTGCAACAATTTTTGGGATATTGACTTTTGAAACATAATATTTTTAGATTTTGGAGTCCCATAGTTCTTAACCAGAATGAGAGAGAGCAAAAAGGCTTGCATGTTTGTATCTTTTTGACAATTCCACTATGACAGTTATATGGAGAAGACGAAAGAAGCCTTTAAGAGCTACAAATTGATTTCTGGCATTACCATGAAACTGTCAAAATAACCGTGTTCTGGATCGTTTAAGTAGAAACTGACAATTCTGCAGACAACAATTTAGTTCAACGTATCCTTATTGACTAATAGCCTGGTTCTTTGACATTTTCACTATCAATATTATGTAAGGAGGCAAAAAGGGAATTTTAAGAGATCCAATCATCATCCAATCAAAATAATCGAATTGTGGACCGTTTAAGTGAAAACTGACTGCAAACAGCAATTTAGAATAATAACTTGATTCATTGACATTTTCACTATCAATAATATGTAAGGGGGCTAAAAGGAGGTGTTAAAACCTGCATTTTGATATATTGCATCGCCATGAAAGTATCAAAAGCTTTGTTCGGGTTCATTATGATTCTGAACCGTTCAGGAACTGTTCTCGAACTGATTTGGGCCATCTGCATGGATGGGACTAGTCTTGCTGTGTACTGATTTACAGGACTTAATAACCCGAACAAAGCTAACATTTGGGATCGTTTGTGAATGTTTCGATACGCTTGAGTTCTTATCTCGAAAATCAAAGAAATAATAATGTATTCCATTGAATAAAAGTCTTGGGGTTTTGGACAACACTTTGAGCAGTTCTTAAATTGATTTTAGCTTCAAATATCAAAATTATCAAAACATATTTTTTTTCAAAATGGATTAAAAGATGTTTTCTAAATATCTTGACAGCAAATTCAATAAAGTAAAAAACACCTCCTCAATACTCTTTCTAATTCCAGATTGTTTTAGAGTTTATAGCTAAGATTGAGATTGAGCTAGAAAGCTAGGGCAAAGGAAAAAACAGCATCAATTTTGAATATTTCAATTTTTCCTGTCTCCTGAATTGTCATATTTTTCCATACATTGTTTTGTTTTCTTGTGACATTCTTACCACTTCAATTACTTGAGAGTGTAATTAACGCTCAGAGAGGAGCATGCATTTTTGTTGGTTCTGTTTCTTCGCTCGGATGAAAAAATTTCGCGACCGACAAAAATCATTAATATTTATGCGCAATAAAATGCCCGATTCGCATAATTTAGAGGCAGAAAAGTGTCAAAAAAACGTTTCTAACAACTACATTTCGGCTGCGCCCCGCCAGGTCGATCAATTAAGGGAAAAAAGGAAAGAGCTGTGCTATGCAGCGGGACATTCAAACGATACGACTCATATTTTATGATATGTGAGCATAAGACCCGAACCTAAAATAAAACAGGCTCGTCTTCACATGACTTCTGACATAGGCGCTTCGTGGATTCGTTTACCAAGTTGTGGTGACCAGTTTGTGTATCGGCGCTGATCGAAACCTGAAAAGTCCGTAAAGTCAACGGCGCAGCCACCCCAAACTGTAATCTAAACCAAAATGGCGCTATAGATAGTAATCTAGAGTGGATGGTACGCCACTGAGCGCGAATAATTTTATTTTCAAACCCCGTTCAGGCCGGTGGAGCCGCGGGGTACCCGAACCCGCAGCATAATTCATCCGCAACAAAGATGCTTTAAATATAATTTGCAGAAAACAATAATTATTATTGCTCTCCGTAAAATACAGGGTGATTATTTTGAATGGGACAGCTCCGATCTATATTTCTTTGTGATTTAAAAAAATGAGGAGCCCTCCGACTCCGGGTCCGCTCGTACGTTTCGGCCTTATTAGTGCTGATTTCGGACCATTATTGTCATTGAGGAAATGTTTATTAATGGAAAGAATTGTTTACTGCCTTATTTATTTTAATTTTTTTTTGTGCTTTGTCGGACTCATTTATGACTCTTATACACATATACAAAAATGGAATCGTTTTAGTTCTGTATAGGAGCAGAATGCCACATATGCCTCTGAGACCTGGACTGTAAAAATGGCCAATCGAAGAATAATAGATGCTTTTGAAATGTGTGCCTACAGAAGAATGCTGCGAATATCATACACAGAACATCGTACTGACGTGAAGGAAAGAAAAAGTCACCACAAGGCTATCAACCAGGATAAACCAATCATACCTACGATGTTTTGAACACATCTCAAGGAGAACGAATGGGCTGGAAAAACTTATTGTGGAGGGAAAGATTAATGGTAAACGACCACGAGGAAGGTCTCCGACGCGCTGGGTGGATCAAACCAACGAAATCATTGGTCACGGTCTGCAAGAAGCTTCTCT
Source organism: Ips typographus (assembly GCF_016097725.1). Taxonomy (NCBI): domain Eukaryota; kingdom Metazoa; phylum Arthropoda; class Insecta; order Coleoptera; family Curculionidae; genus Ips; species Ips typographus. The sequence continues at coordinate 8,243,505 of NC_138424.1, forward strand.
TGCAGCTCAGTACAGAGCAGGATGGCGAAATACGATCCGAGCAATAGAAACACGATGTCACCATGCTCTCCCGAGAGCAAAAAGGACGGAAGAGAGAGGAGCAGAAGTTTGAACAAATTAAAACAATATTCGTAATTGAATAATTTCAGATCTTGTCACTACTAAATATTTGTAATTTTTTCGTCATGAAATTTGTTCTGGTACAATTAATTTAAAATTGAAAGCAGAAATATGAATAAAACAAAACAAAAATTGGAGATATGGTAGAAAATTAAATATAATACTACATAGCTGTCACTATAACCTTCTAAAGCAAAATGAACTATAAAAGCAGCAAAGGTTTAAAAATACGGTTATGTTTGTTTGCACAGTACTATAACACTATACAGGTTAATAATTTAGGTTTTAATACACAAATTTTAACCACGAATTCTACGTCCAAAAATAATCCCAGTTTGCTCTATAAACTATATCCTGGAAATGCGTCTTTCAGGAAATACAGGGTGTTGAAGTTTTATAAAAAAACAGCTGGCTAATTGCCCAAAAATTTCAAGAGAAGAGCAGTCGTTGATTGCTCAAGAATTTAACACGTATTTTGTTAGCAGTGTAAATGAAATTGTAAATAGTATTCCAAGACACGACACACCTGAAAAAATCTCTGGATCAGCTCCTGAAATATCAGTAAGTTTTTTAAAATTTGTATTATTGTCAATGTCAGACTTAAAATCCATTTTAAAGAATATGAAGAATGTGGGGGGAGGTGTAAGTGGGATATCCAGGGATATCCATACGTATGTTATGTAGCTGGTGACCGATTGTTGGATGTCATCAATACATCTCTTTCAAGGGGCATTTTTCCTGAGAATTGGAAAGAGTCAACTGTGATACCCGTTCCAAACATATCAATCACTGTTTCTTGCAACGAATTCAGGCCCATTAATACCTTATAATTAATTAGCAGTAAAAAACCAGATTCAAAAACACTGTGACACAAATGATATTATAATGGTTAGTCAGTCTGGTTTTCGGGAATATTACTGGTCGTTAATATCTGCGATATATTTAAAAGAGAGCTAGATAAGGGTAATGGGCCTATCCCACATATCATAAATTTTTGTTTTAATGACTGGAATCGAAAGAATAGGATCAAAAAACTAATTTTTCATATTCTTGAAGAAAAAATTATGGTCGTAAATGTTCCTACATTAGTTTGAATTTGTCCATTAAATTTAAAAGATTGCTTTGGCGCGCATGTGACGTACGTAATTTTGGACGATTTTATTGGCTGTTGCACGCCATCTGTTTCACTTCTTGTCGCTGATTGGTTGATAGTGTAGTACGTCACCGGCGGCGGACGTTTTAAACATGAGATTAATGTAGTTTTTATCGTCATTTTTTTTCTATTTAGACTTAATATTTTTGAAAACAAAAAAATACGGGTATAATATTTTCAATCCGTCTTTGTAGTTATGAAATAAAAAAAAATTGTGGGACAGGCCCATTTTGTGTGGTCAGTGTTCTTGGATTTCAGGAGAGCATTTGAAACAGTTAATAGGACGTTGCTGCTTCAAAAGCTTGAAAGTGTGGGCATAGGTGGTACTGTGCGGAAGTGGTTCGAATCACACTTAACCAATAGAAGTCAAAAAGTCAAATTTGGGAATTGTTTGTCAAATAAATTAAGGGTGGAACATGGAGTACTGCAAGGTACTGTTTTGGGTCCATTGTTGTTTTTGTTGTATGTTAATGATATCGTTGAGGTTGTAAGTGGATGTCATATAGAGTTGTTCGCAGATGACACAATGTTGTACGTAACTGGAAGGGATTTGAATATAATGCAGCAAATAATAAATAACAATCTCAGGAGAGACTATACAAATGGCTTTGCTACAACAGACTGTGTGTTAATACAACGAAATCAAAATACTGTTTGTTAGGAAAAAAGGGTAATTTGCGAGGTATTGACTTGGACGACATACATGTAATTAAACATGTAATATTGTCTGGCATATATTTGAGAATATACCCCTGTCTGAAAGTAGCTGCCAGGCATATTCCAGGCATACAATTTTGCTATGTGGGTTTTCAAGATCTCCATAGTGGCCCTCCTTATCCTGGACACACTGTATATTAATTCGTGTCAAATGTTTTGAAGTTGCCTAGTATATGAAAGTATATTCTCAATACGTGCCTGGCATATTACTTTGTCCCTTTAGTTCATGTGCCAGGCATGTTTCTCAGGAATCTAAAAAGTACATTGATGTAGGCGAAAATTTCAAAATTGTATTTTTTTGTAATTTCAGTAATTTTTGTAGTTTTTGTTTGGTTTACGCGTTGTAATCCTCTTGAATTAGCTTAACGGCTGAATGAAAATGTAAGGTTTAAAAATAAGACATATTCATATTTTGCTTTTCTTATATCCATTTATTTTCTTTATTCTCATTTAATCATTCAGTTTGAAATAGTGTGTTATATCTTGTAACAATTTTACGATACTGTTTTCAATTTATAACAAACTATACTATAAAGACCAGTTTTCACTTCTCAGACATACCTCTGGCATATACGATTAGACATACCAGATTTGGTTAAATGGAAAAAAAATGGCCTTAATAAAATGACATTTAGAAATCATCGACTTTTTTTCAGTTTTCGAGATATTTTGAAGTAACTTTTTTGGTTTTACGTTTTATTTTTGTGACGTTAATATTGCACCTAGACCAAAATTAGTTACACTTCTCCACAACAATTTTAAAGCTATTTTAAGTGGCATTATCAGATTTTCATTCCGACGTTTCGTCTTTGCGGAACCATCATCAACTCAATTTTTTTAAATACAGCCTCGATGTTTTTATGTTAGATTCTGAAAGCCCTATTTATTCCAAATTCAATAATGTATAAAACTTAACTTTTTTTTCACTTTTTTCAATTTTGGAATTAGAAAAAACCTCTTGTCTTTTTTGAAGTTTAAATTAATAATAATCATCTAAATAACCTGAACAATGTATGGGAATAGGCAGTTTTTAATTTAAAAACATGTAAACAATAATTTTTAGGTCCGTAATAAGATATTTCTTTATTGAGATTAAAAAGGCTTTCAGAATTCGATATTAAATTATATTGACCGGATTTAAAAAAATGAAATTGATGATAGTTTTGCAAAGACGAAACGTCGGAACAAAAAACTGATAATGCCGCTTTAAAGAGCTTTAAGAGTTGCTGTGGAAAAGTGTCATTAGTTTTGGTCTAGGTCCAATATTAATTAAAAAAAAACGCAACTTTTCTCCCATTTAATTAGTATCTCTAACAGTTTCCAAGATCCCCATAGTGGCCGTACTTATCCTGGATACTCTGTATTGTGGTCAGCTGTCAGATTTCAGATTCACAATGATATTGAAATTTCAAGCCAAAACTAATTCCTATTTTGCAACTTATAATGTATACCTATTCTTAAAGTATCCATTGTTGTTTGATGTAACAGATTTTAACTTTTTTTAAAATAAGTGTTGACCACACTCAAAATCACAAAAACATCTGTTAATTTTGTCAGCCAAATCCTTTTGAAACAGATTGAAAACCAAAATGAAATTAATTTCCACCACCAAGACTATCGAATTCTCTTTCGAACTATTATCTAACTACCTACCGGATTCCCCAATGTGAGCCAGCTGTGCGGGATTAGAACCGAAATTTATAGATTATCATTACCGATCTACCCAAACACATACCGATAAAAAAAGACGAAGAATCCGGCTAGGAAAAAAACACGTATACCGTTGTACCAGTATTTAAATTTTAAATCGTGTTCATGTATCCACATTAATCTTATTAATAGCCGATATCGGGATTTGTTTCCCAAAGACAAATAGAGGTGTTGAGACACCGCGAGTCCAGATACGGAATCTAATTGGAAGCGGACTTTCCTTTTTTTTCACTTGTCGATTTAACGGATAAGATTTTTAAGTTTGTAGCTTAGTTTTAACTACAAATTTTTAAATTTAATTTGGTTAAAAGTAAACTTGATTTATTACATTATAAAGCATGTTTCCGTGGTGTAGTGGTTATCACATCCGCCTAACACGCGGAAGGTCCCCGGTTCGATCCCGGGCGGAAACAATACTTTTTTTTCACTCCTCTATTAAAAAAATTATGTTAATCAACATGTTCTTTCACTCTTTTGACACTGATAGAATTTAGTTTATCTTTAGCCAATTCAATCATATCGACCCATTCTTCCATTCTTTTTTTTCTTTTGACGTTGACAATCTAAAAATGTTATGTTAGGTGCTTTAAAAGACCCTGAACACGTTTAAGCCAGTGTCTGGGTTATTTGGAAAAATATCAAAAAAGTGTTAATAAGGAAAGTTGTAGAGAACTTTATCCTCTACAAGATTGTATTAGGCTGCTTTTGCCCTAAAGGGCCTCCACATTGAAATATTTCCTAAAAACTGAGTCAAAGCACAAAAAAGTGCTTTAAAAGACCCTGAACACGTTTAACCCAGTGTAACTTGGTTATTTGGAAAAATATAAAAAAAGTGTTAATAAGGAAAGTTGTAGCAAATTTCATCCTCTACAAGATTATATTCGTGTCCTTTTGACCGAAAGAGCCTCCTCAGGGAAATATTTATTACTAAAAACTGCGCCGAAGCACAAAATCCAACCCTCTCTAGTCGGTCAAGGGCCACTTAGCGTTGTTTTTACTATATTACCATTCAAAATTGAGATTTTCTAATGCTTTCCACCCTGGGCAAAACAATTGACTAAATTATGGAGGGCGGGAGAGGAAGGGGGGGCGTCAAAGCCTTCTAGATTCACCTGGAATCAATCTGGCAACGTTGCCTGTCCAGAAATCTCTTGCAGAACGTCGCATAAACATTCCCCAAATGAATTTACTACGGAAATGCGTGTTTTTGACATTGTTCCAGGCGATTTACGAGGTTTAGTGCTATATACAAGGTGTCTCAATAAATTGGTGTGTTTAGGTATTGGCGAGCTATGCGTATAATATACAGGGCAACCATTTTTGAGGTAAGACAGTCACAGTCTAAACACCCTTGAAAATTTCATTTTGATATCCCTCTAACCGTTTTTGAGATATTTAGAAAAAACCAGACAGTTTCAAGATTGGCAAACATTCTCAAATTTTTTAAGGCAAAATTTACCGTTTTTGAGATATTTAAGAAAAACCAACAGTCAGTGGCAAAAAGTGAAACATCAACCCCATTTTACACCACTCTGTATAAACGGGGTGAGATAGAAAATTCGGAAATTTACTGGAGTGGTCAAGAACAGGGTGTTCTAGTAGTGTGCCAAGTTTCGACAAGCTCGGTTCATTAGAATCGGAATTACAGGGTGATTTTTACCATTTTTTATAATTCAAAAAATCACTGAAAACTGGCAACATCGCCACTTTGAAATTTGTGGCAATTTGGCAACGCCGACGCGTTACTAACACTTTTTTTCTCTGTTTCTTTAGCATGAAACGCCCTGTATATGGTGTATACTGGCTGGTTTAGGCAAACAAATTATATTTTCAGGTTCCCCGTTCTATTCTCAGTAAATTTAGGGTCTATCGATTTTTCCTTAACTTTAACCGTTTTTGAGATAGTTCTGTCAACACTGCCACTTTGTTCAATCACACGTGATTTTGAGTTGGATATCTCAAGAAGTAGCAGACTGCTTGGCTGTCATTTTTTGACAGTTGTCAATATAACCTGTCAAAACAATTGTGCCAAGTTGGACAGCTGTCACTTGTCTACAAGTCTATTTTATGTTAGGTTAGGTTAGGTTAGATTTTTGACATCGGACTTAGTTTTCTTTCAAAATATCTGGGCAATTAGTCAAGTCAATCCGATTAATACATTTTTCCTTTTTTGATTTCCGAAGCTAATGAAAAATTTAAAGAACAATTTACCGAAAAACACTATTATTGTCCAGTCCCACTAAATCAATAGTTATTTCTGAATTGATTCCTTCATTAACCAATTCGTATTGTTGCCTACTTTGTTTATAACATTATTTGATCAAATTGAAGACGAGACAGAGATGTTTACGTCTGTGAACATCAGTCAAATCTACGAATTAGTTAAGCCTAGCTTATAAAAGAAATTTTAACTTTAGATGTAACTTTAGCTATAAATTTCGTATTAACTAAGAAGGTGGTTTATAAAACTTCTAATTTAATCAAACAGTTTTCTGAAAAGTAACCTAACTTTAATGTTATTTTTATCAATTTTTGCTGCCTATTGCTACACTACTGCACTAAATCAAAAGTAAAAGAATATGCTTTTAATTTCGGTTTAGGTATTTCATAAATAAAGCACAAATTCAATCTTAACAGGAAGTTTCAATATTAGAGATTTATCTTTAGTATTAGCTGTAAAAAAATTAGAATTTTATGTAAAACAAAAAAAGTAAAGGTCGGCAGTTGCAGCTAAATTTAAAGTTAAAGTTAAATTTTGGTTATGAACATGACAATTTAAAACGACTAGCCCTATTCTTAATGCTAATACTAAAGTTAAGTTTTGTTTTATAAATCAGGCTTTACGTACGACATGCACACCTTTTACAGTGACACTTCTAGGGAATTTTCGATTATGTTAACCATTGATCCTTATTCTATTTTCGGGTTATTTAAAGTGGCCGTTGGCTATTCCGCATTAACAGCGATCAGAAATTTTGTTGGGTCGGACATTTGCATAAAATAAGAACGAACCGAAACGGCTTTAACCCCGGTAACCTCGCACTTCTCGCCAAGAACGGACATGATGAATTAAATTTTGCCGGTCCCGGTACCGGGCTAATTCGATACGATGCTTTGCTTAAACGCCAAATAAAATGCTAATTAAATACACAAAAAAACTTGTTTTGTATCTGGTACTACATGCAGTTTTGCGGTTTGTACGTCCGATATTAATGTTTTCTGCTTTTTTGTGTTTTTACGCTTTTATTGGGGCAATTTGTTTGCTCTTTCGTTATTTATGACCATCGATTTCGATTTGCGACCACACTGTACGTTTTCTTTATTACTGACTGTAATAACGAAAATATTCAGTTTCACAGTCAAAAACCATCCATAGCTACTGTCTGCGTATAAACGGTCATCTTCAACACGTTTAAGGTATTTACATACAACATTGTCGTTAATAATAAGTTCACAGAATTTATTACGTATATTATCTCAAAGGTCCAGCCAAGCAGGTTGACCGTTATAACCAAAACATCTGCGTGTTGAACGGTCTTTTGGTAAGATTCGCTCTAAATAGCTTATTAAGCATAGTGACTTACTGGTACAGAAAGTAATATCAAATTAATATTAAAAACTTTTTTTAAATTTCATTTTAATAATTTTTGAAGTCTTTAGAAAACAAATTTGAACACGTGGAGTTTCTTATTGTTTGTTTGGGACAAAAAAATTGTTTCGTTACTCTTGTTACGACTACCTGAAGATCTCCTGAAATTTAGGAAAATACTGCACAACATTGCATTTGTGGTGGTCTCAAAGTGAAAATAACTATAAAATATATAATACTTTAAATATAGAAGCTTATGGAAACAATCCTGTATTATGGAAGTATGTATACGAAGTAGAAAGTTAAGGAGATGATACATGTTTTCTGGACAGTCTATTCATTCCATTTATTCATCTAAAAGTTTCCGAAATTAAAATGAGCCACCTTAAATAATTTCTGTTTGCGCAAGTCACAAAACTTCTGATTTCTGATTGATCAAGAGAAAGCAGCAAGCTGAAAGCTGCTTTTCTTGACCAATCACAAACTACCAACTGTGCTTAGATTTACGCAAATGCTGCCCATGTATACTTGCCTCAATTTCATTACTAAATAATAATACTACTGTCTAAGCGAATTCTCTGAGTGGTTATTACGGTCCTATTTAGTTTTGTCTTGACAAAAATTCAAAAAGGTCAATAAAATGTGATTCCAGACTCAAATGTGAATTTTCATTATTGTCGAGAGTGCATAAACAAATTCTCGACACATTTCCTATCTCGCATTGTTTACTGTTTAAAGAGGTAAAAATTGAATATGTCAATCTGACAGCAAGGGACTATTTGTGCCAGATATTTTATTTAACATTATACAGTTCAAAATAAAACATTTCAAAACATTACTTAGGAAATGGTCTTCTTATTCATATTTAAGATCTTGTGATCTGTTAGTTTTGCAGGTTCCTCTGGATCAGTTCCTGGGAGGTGAACTGCCAGCTATCCTTCCATCTCTTAGGTGGTCTTTTCCTTATTGGTTTCCCTTCAAGTGCGATGCGTGGCAGTCTTCCCTCTTCCATTCTTCTCACGTGAGGGTACCAATATCTTTTTCTTTCTCTCCCCCATTTTACAATGTCTTGCACCCCACATTGGTCCCTAATGTCAGTGTTCCTAATTCGGTCTATTCTGGTTTTTCCCATTATAGTCCTGAGCGTTTTTATTTCGGCTACTCGAAGCATTCTTTTCGTTTTGTTGGTTTCTTCTCTGGTTTCTATTCCATGTGTCATGATTGGCCTGATACAAGTCTTATAGATCCTTGTTATCTTTTCGCATGTATTCGTTTCGCCCATATTATCTGCCTTAAGCAGCCCGACATGGCAGACGCTTTGTTGATCTGGCTTCTTAGGTCCTTCACTGAGTCGTGATAACTCGACAGATCCATACCCAGATATTTGAATTGTGAGACTTGCTCGATGATTTTGTCCTGAACTACCAGCTTACATCTTACGGGATCTTTAGCAAAAGTTATGCTTTTCGTCATGTTCATCGCTTGGCTGACCTGGCAGAAATTATGTAGTTGGTTCTGTAGATCGTCCTCCGTTTCCGCGAAAATAGCTGCATCAGCGTAGCATACCATCCTGATTCTTTTATTCTGTCCCATTCGGTATTCCATATTTAGTGATGATACTTCCTCTCTAATTTTGACCATTAAGAGATTGAACAGAAATGGGCTAAGGCTGTCACCTTGTCTGATGCTTCCTGGTGTCGGTATCTCTTCCGTATAAGTGTCTCCTGTCTTTACTTTAGTCATGTTGTTCATATTGAGACTGCGGACTGCTCTTACGATGGTGTCTGGCGTTTCATTCGCTATCAATATATTTATGATGTCGGAGAGGCGAATCCTATCAAATGCCTTGGTCAAATCGATGTAGCAGACATAAGCTGGTGTATTAAATTCGATTGATTTTTCTTTTAGCTGTTTGATAATGAATATGGTGTCGGTCGTGGATCTGTTTCGTCTGAAGTCTTGTTGTTCTTCCCTGTTTGTTATTTGTGTTTCAAGTCTTTCCCTCAAAATGCCGGTAAAGAGTATCATGCTTGTGTTCAGCAGCGTTATGCCTCTGTAGTCGTCTGGGTGCCTCTTCTGTCCTTTCTTGAATATAGGGATAGTTATACTTTTGTGCCATTCCGTAGGTATTCCGATGTTTCCAAAATTTTGTTGTATAGGATTTTTAGATGTTTTCCTAGTTCAGGTCCGGCATATTTCAGAAGTTCGTTTGGGATGAGGTCTGTTCCCAGAGCTTTTCTGTTTTTTTGATTTTTGCCATTACCTCTTCTTCACTCAGTGCTATTTGATGGTTTGACTCGTAGTTTTCGATGCTTATGGCTTCTTCGGTGTTATAGAGTCTCCTGAAGTATTTTTCCCATACATCTTTGGTGAGTCCTTTTGTTTGCCCAAATTCATTTATTGGCTTTTTCCTGTTCTTGAGCATCTTCCAGACTTTCTTCTGTGCTCCATATAGGTCGTGATCCATATCGCTTGTAAATTTTGCTCAGTAATCTCGTTTTATGGCTTTGATTCTGGAAATCAATAATAATAAGAATAATAGAGAAGCATGTTACAAATCAGTGGGACAGACGAAGATTACCAATACAATGTACACAGTTCGCAGAAATAGATATGCCATTGGTTACAAGATATCATTACTACTGTTAAGTGACGTCAAATCTATTCCGGGAGACTGTCACATTTACAAAGGTTTGTTATCTTTGTCGATTGTATTGATGTGCAATGATTCTATCTTCTTATCATTAATTTTCTATCGATACTTTTGAATCATCCAATTTCCATACTTATAATTTGACATTTATGTCACGTGACAAGATGCATCTTTGAGTATATGTATTGGCATTTCTAACTAAAATCAGACAACCTAACCTAACATTATAAATTATATGACACTGTCACTTCAAATTTATGAAACCAGTGCTAAATTCTAATCAAAATCAACGTCAACGAACGGAAAAATGACAGCTGGAATGCCCAAAACTGTTTTCAAAACTGATCACCAGAGGGAGTATCTCTTATCTTGAAACACCAATAGCAATGTGCCATAATGTAAACACATAAATCCAACTTAACCTAACCACAGAGAGTATTTTTTAAAAAAGATTACATTGACTGAGTTGAAATTTTTATTGTTAAACTAAACAAGACGCAATAAAGGGTTTTCATAAAATATAAACTGGATTTAGCTACTTTTAAAATTTTGTCAAATATTTGGTCATTTATTTGAAGTGTTTGATTTAGAACAAATCTCCTAATTTGAATAATTGACTGAACGTTCTAAAAGCTTAAGTTTGAGTTTCAGTGTTGTCAATTATCGTGTGATTGTTAAGCGCAAACTTACCAAAAAAAATTAGCGTAAAAAGTACAAATCCTATTTTCACAATGCTTTTTAAACCTCCAATAAGGCGATTTATCTAATCTTTTTTGTTTTCTTTGGGGGATCCACTTGCACACGAAGCTTTTAGCTCCTACTTTAATATTACTAAATTAAACTTGTTTTTAATATTTTTGGTTTTACTGAACTAGGAGCATTTGATGATATTATCTGAAGGAAAAACCAGTAGAAATCAACATACACACCAGCAACGCTGGAAACTACTAGATATTATAAGAATATAGGAATTTTTCGAATGATATTAAATTTTTCTTGCAATACATGTAAAAACTAACTACAAGAACTTTTTACACTGGTTCCATTAATAACTATTTCAATATAAATAAACACGCTTGACATTTGCTTCTTTTGGTACTGGCCTAAATTCCAGTTGAAGGAGCTTAGAAAAACCTTCGCAAAATTCTTTGACATTAACAGTAATTACTAGTTTGCAGGATTAAATAAACGACATAAGCTACTACTCAATCCGTGTTATATAAAACTTTGATTAAACTTTTAATCAAGGACTCGTTGTAGTCTTGCGTCATTATTTTTTTTCGTGCAGTATAGCTGACAGATCGTGATGAATACAAGGTAAGAACCACCTAAGAGGATTAAATCGCCCATTTTAATACTGCGCATTGTTTAAGTCCGAAAAGGACCTTTTGTTTATTGTTCGGTTTTAATGGTGCATGCCGCGTCTGTCCGGATTAATTTCGGCCGAAAATTTCGCACCTCGACAATGAAAGGAGCCCATAGAAATTCGGCAAAACTTTTGGTCACACTTAAATCGTCTTGTTTATCCGGAAATGGATTATGTGCGGGTCTCCATTGTGCTGCCATGCACCTTTTACCTGGGACCCGTACTGTTCCTTTTTATTAAGGAGACGTGAGATGCAATAATGCAAGGCACCAATCTAAACGAGCAACGATTTCGAGTGAGTTTCATCAACGCCAGTTAAACGATACATGAACAAGCTTAACGGGGAGATAATTATTATTCTAATCTCGCTTAATTATAGGGAATTAATTATTGTGGACGTGGAACTTCCGGTTGACGAGAAATCGTCAACTAGCGGCGACACGATTCAGCTTTATCGACGGAAAGTTCAAAGAAGCCACTCGGATAATGAGGTAATCCTTTTAATTCGATCTGTATTGAGACACCACAAATTAAAACGAAACCCGTCCGATCTATGAATAAATGTATAATTCGCGACAAACGAACATTCCGCAGGTACCAATTCGAGGCACTGCGAACAGCGAGAGAAGAGATTACTTCAGTCAGTGCAACTAAAATGAGATAATAGATCCGAGAATTCCAGTTTCTTTAAAAGGGCTGCCGTATATGATATATTTATAGTAATGGTAAACGTATTTTAACTGTAAAATTTCAACTTGTAAACATTATCAACATACCTGGACAAAACAGAACAATTCGCAAATCCAATCTTGTTTGCGAATCGACATTTGTTTTTCAATTATAAATTAAATTCACATTATTAACTTTTGTATAAAGTCTGACCTAAATTTACCACTTGTAACTTCTTTTCTTTCAAAAAATCATCCATTGTTTGCATATATTGATCTAATTTAGCTACTTTCAAATTATCCGCCAAAGATTTATTGTTTATTGTTTAATGACGTAACAAAACAGTATGGTGCAACGTTATCTTGGTCACTGAATCTCTTCATAAACGTGAGCATAGTTGTACAAAAATTGTACACTAGTTTAGATACTCTTTACTTACAAATCATTTTTTACGGTTGCCTTTCAGTTCTTGAGATATGACAGCTATCAGCTGGTTAGCCAAAACCTTCTTTTTTTGGAATTTTATGTACATTTGACATTCCTGTTTGTGCTTTCTGTTTAAATTTTTTAATATCTATCACAAAAATGACTTGTTTTCCTTACCTGTGACCCTTTGCTGTGCATTGGAACCATTATGGAACAAAATAAAAATTTGCCAAAATTGAACATTTGACAAAAATTTCTTTGAAAAATTTTAGCTCTTTAATTTAGATTCGCAGGAAATTCGTTCCAACGCCATTCGAAAAACCGTAAAAATAATACAAAATGAGTTAAAAATGGCCTCTCTAGCTCTTCATGTTACCAAGATATTGAATTTCAAAAAGTACCTAAAAAACCTCTCTAGTACCTTCAATTTTTTTGAAAAGTGAAAAATTTTAAAGTGCTTTTTTTGTGCTTATTTTACCTAATTTAAGGTTCTTTGGTATAAATATGCCCCTTTGCTGTGCATTGAAACCCTTATGGAACATAATAAAAATTTGCTAAAATTGCACTTTTGACAAATATTGCATTTTTATACTTTTTGAAAAATCTTAGCTCTTTAATTTAGATTCGCAGGAAATTCGTTCTAACGCCATTCGAAAAAGCATAAAAAATACTACAACATGAGTTTAAAATGGCCTCTCTAGCTCCTCATGTTACCGAGTTATTGAATTTCAAAAAGTACTTGAAAAACACCTCTACAGGGTAATTCAAATTCGACCCTCACCATTGGGATCTCGGAAACTATAGGAGATACGAGAAAGTTTAAATTGGGGCAAAGTTGCGCAATGTAAAGCTCAACCAAATGCAGTTTTAAAAATTCCGATTTTCCGAGTACTTCCGAAGATATCCGAAACAAACTGAAAATTTGATTTTTTGTTTTTATTTATTTCTAATCTTATTTGAAGAGATATTCCAAAACTAAACGCACCTTTTCATTGCCACTTTTTCTCAGCTATTCGATGATGGATTCAAATTTGCCACACGACGTTTCGTTTTTTGGCAGCCATCATCAACTTTCTTTTTTCTTATGGGCGCCATATTGGATTTTTAGCCCACCAAATAGTACGTTTTATTCTGATTTTAGTGATGTATAATAACTTATGATTTGCTTCATAAATAACAAAATAATTCAATAAAAACTATTTTTACTTTAGTTATTGGCTTTGAGTTAATGGGCCGTTTCATAAAATGTCATTATTTGACAGTACTTGTCAAACACGATAATTCGGACGATCATTAGAGCTTTTAGAGATTTTACCTTAGTTAGCTTTGAGTTAATGAGACGTTTTATGAAGATTACTTGGTAGTACTTGTCACACGCAATTGGCCTGAACATACTTAGTCACAAAGGTGTACACGTGACTTAAACCGGTTTATTCACTCGAAGAGCTTAGGCCACTCGCTACGCTTGTTGACCTAGTTGTTCTTTTCGTGAATAAAAAATGGTTTAAGTCACTTGCTGCAAAGTAACTATTAAATCACTCTGAATGACATTCGCCTATTTACAGATGTAAACAAACAAACATCATTGTTACATCTACGGGGCGCGGTGCAAATTTAATAGAACTGTAATTTTAGTTTTTTTTTTAATATAAGAAGTCGAAATTTAATAAAATACTGTATAAGACACGTGACTTAAACCGGTTTATTCACTCGAATAAATATGAATGAATAAAAAATGGTTTGTCACTTCCAAAATAAATAACTATAAACCTGCACTTAACATTATAAAAAATTGAAATTTGGCAAAAAATGAAGTTCCTAAAATGATGATCTTTCTCTTGGAAACATAAATAAGCCTTTTAAGTTAGAGATAATGCTAACAAATCTCTTTTTCTGATTAACCTAAATAGTTCAGCAATGCTTGTATAAATAACATTTTCTGCGGGGGTTTCTTTTCTAGATACATTTTTATCTATGATTGACGCTTTAATGATCGTCCGAATTATCGTGTTTGACAAGTACTGTCAAACAATGACATTTTTTAAAACGGCCCATTAACTCAAAGCCAATAACTAAAGTAAAAATAGTTTTTATTGAATTATTTTGTTATTTATGAAGCAAATCATAAGTTATTATACATCACTAAAATCAGAATAAAACGTACTATTTGGTGGGCTAAAAATCCAATATGGCGCCCATAAGAAAAAAGAAAGTTGATGATGACTGACAGAAAACGAAACGTCGTGTGGCAAATTTGAATCCATCATCGAATAGCTAGGAAAAAGTGGCAATGAAAAGATGCTTTTAGTTTTGGGATATCTCTTCAAATAAGGTTAGAAATAAATAAAAACAAAAAATCAAATTTTCAGTTTTTTTCGGATATATTCGGAAGTACTCGGAAAATCAAAATTTTTAAAACAGCATTTGGTTGAGCTTTATATTGCGCAACTTTGTCCCAATTTAAACTTTCTCGTATCTCTTATGGTTTCTGAGATCCCAATGGTGAGGGTCGAATTTGAATTACCCTGTATACCAATTTTTTTGAAAAATGAAAAATTTTAAAGTGCTTTTTTTTGTGCTTATTTCATCTAATTTAAGGTTCTTTGGTATAAATATGCCCTTTGCTGTGCATTGAAACCCTTATGGAACATAATAAAAATTTGCTAAAATTGCACTTTTGACAAATATAGAATTTTTTTACTTTTTGAAAAATTGTAGCTCTTTTATTTAGATTCGCAGGAAATTCGTTCCAACGCCATTCGAAAAAGCATAAAAAATACTATAACACGAGTTAGAAATGGCCTCTCTAGCTCCTCATGTTACCGAGATATTGAATTTCAAAAAGTACTTGAAAAACACTTCTAATACCCCAATTCTTTCAAATTTTTTAAAAAGTTAAAAATTTTTAAGTGCTTTTTTTGTGCTTATTTTACCTAATTTAAAGTTCTTTGGTAAAAATATGCCTTTTGCTGTACATTGGAACCTTTATGGAACAAAATAAAAATTTGCCAAAATTGAACTTTTTACAAATATTGCATTTTTATACTTTTTGAAAAATCGTAACTCTTTTATTTAGATTTGCAGGAAATTCGTTTCAACGCCATTCAAAAAAGTATAAAAAATATTACAAAATGAGTTTAAAACGGTCTCTCTAGCTCCTCATGTTACCGAGATATTGAATTTCAAAAAGTACTTGAAAAACACCTCTTATACCCCCCCAAGTGAAAATTTTTAAAGTGCTTTTTTTGTACTTATTTCACCTAATTTAAGGTTCTTTGGTATAAATATTAACTTTGCTGTGCATTGGAACCCTTATGGAACATAATAAAAATTTTCTAAAATTGCACTTTTGACGAATATTGCATTTTTATACTTTTTGAAAAATGGTGACTTGACGTCATTTTAGATGGGTAAAATTTTGACATAATATTTTAATCATCACCCTAGAAAATTGTGAATTTTACCTGCATAGTGGCAATGTCACAGCTGTCATAATACAGTCAAAGTCAAAAATCACGAATTTTCACTTATAAAAACTCCCAAATATGCGTTTTTGAAATCAACATTCACTATATGAACCATTGTTGAAGGTTGTCTGACAACACAGTAATTGGAGGAACAACGTCCAATAATATATCTTGATAATCTTGAAATTACAGCACTCGTATGCATAAACTGTTCTTATACGGAAATTGTATAAAATTATATCTTCGTAACACTATTTTTGGTTAATGAGTCGCAATGCAATCAAACTAGACAACTCGCCTAATTGAAACAAACACACGAAACGAATCTAATTACTGATATTATAAATTAACAAGATTCACTCATTTATTTTAATGAGTCAAGTTTCTTGAATGTCTAATTTTTGCTAATTATTCATCTTGCGTGTACAAAATATAACCTACTTTCATAAATTGCTTTGAACTATTCCATCTAAAAAAAAGTAGTTCGCATCGGAAATATGCGCCGCAAAGACTCTTCAAAAGCAGTTTTGCAATGTAAATATCGTTGGTTTTTCAATTTATCGTTACATAAATTATTGATCGCGTAATCCATTGGCACCCGTACAACGAATATAGTTTCGCCTCGATGGCTTTACTGAAAGTTGAGAATAGGTGTTATTTGTACACGATGTCCACTTAATACCCGTGGTAGTACAATCCGGGTAATATAAACTGTAGACAAATTGGTTTTCTAAAAGTAACCAGTGAAAGTTTGAGGCCAAACGTTGATTTCTTCTATAGATAGATAGATAGATAACAGCTTTTATTTAAAACAAATAATTACAGGGTAATTATGTTTAAACACGTCAAAGAAGAAAAAAGTATCTAGTATCAGTGGATAGATGTATACATATTTAACTTATTGCTAAGAACGTTGCACTTTGAAAGAACTCCTCAAAATTGTAAGGTTCGATGAAAACGAGAAGATTAAACAAATCCTTTTTAAACTTACCCAAACCTTGTGTTTCTCGAAGCTTTCTAGGTAAAGTATTAAAGCATTTTATTGAAAAATATGTAAACTGTTTTTCAGTTAAAGTTAACTTGTGTTGGGGAAGGTTGTACTGATTCTGACTGCCTCTTGTGTTGTGTGAGTGATTGACTAAGAAACGTTCAAATAAATTTGGATTTCGTTTTAAAAACAATATGTGTTCAAAAATAGATATTGCTGGCAAAGTTAGAAGATCATTATTTCTAAATGCATTTCGACAAGTAGTTAACGGTGGCGACTTGGTGAATATTCTTAGTGCGACTTTTTGGTTAGTGAACAGCAAGCTTATGTTAGTGCTGTTTCCCCAGAATATGATATTGAATTTAAGCAATGAATACACTGTTCCATAATAAGCAATTCTTAATGTGTTTAAGCTACAGTGTTTAGCTAAAGTTCTCAAATTCTGGCGCTCAATCCGTCGACATGATAACTGTACGTCAGGCCAGCATCTACCTGCAGCCCCAATAGTTTGGTATTATTACTTATAGGTACAGTGTTAGTCTTGAGAGTTATGCTTTCTGGAAGTTCCACCAAATTATTACTCGTTTTGAAAATGATAAACTGGGTTTTATCCATATTTACAGTAAGATGGTTCTGACTAAACCACCTCTCTATATGCTCGAAATGGTATATACAAAGTTCTTCAAGAGAAACAAATGTTTTTGGGTGCATTACCAAATTGGTATCATCAGCATAACCGTTCTGGAACACAACATTTAATGGAAGATCGTTAAGAAATATTGTGAATAAAAGTGGACCTAGAATGCTACCCTGCGGTACTCCGCGAGTGATACCTAATTTGCTAGATTTGACTTGCTCTTGGTGAGCATACAACTTAACACTTTGCGTTCTATGCATCAAATATGATTCTAGCCAAGAATAAGCAGCACCTCCTATTCCGTATTTTTTCAGCTTTTCTTGAAAAATGCTGTGGTTCAAGCTATCAAAAGCCTTTGAGAGGTCTAGAAAAAGTCCACAGACCTTCTCGCCCCTCTCCAAAGCCTCCATTGTAGGTTCAATAAATTCATAAAGTGCGGTCTCTATTGATCTTCCCTTCATAAAACCACGTTGAAAATTATTTAGTAAATTATTGCTCGATAGATACAGCATTACTCTAGTGTACATGGCTTTTTCAAATAGTTTGGCAAACGATGATTGGACACTGATAGGGCGGTAGTTTGATATCATTTCTTTGTTTCCTTTCTTAAAGATCGGGGTAATTATGGAATGTTTTAGATCTTCAGGAAATAAGCCATTTTTTATGGACATGTTTATTATATGTTGCAGAGGGGAGCATATTTCATTTATACGTTTTTTTAGCAGGAAATTTTTATAGATGAATTGTTGAATGTCAGAGGTTTCGACAAATCTGGTAATGTCACTAGATATTTTAAATATTCCTAGATGTATACCTAAAGATGCAATGTTGTCAGCAGACTTAAGTTACCTTACTAGGTAGGGTTGAATGGTGTGGTGCAAACAAATTTTATATTAGGGTAATCTGAAAATTAGAAAAACCCTAAGTATTCTTCTTAAAAGTACTAGGCTAGCATGATCCTGGATACTCCAGCTCTGAAGATGTCTATTGATGAGCATCCAAACCATCTTCTGAGAACTATGAATTTTGACGTCTGCCGATTGAAAAATCTTTTTTTCAATTTGAATTCTTCTTTCATAACATGACCTATGTAACTCGTTTTTCGTTGTTTTATTCTCAGTAAGAGTTCTTTTTGTTTGAAAGTTGAGAATAGATGTTATTTGTACACGTTGTCCACTTAATACCCGTGGTAATACAATCCGGGTAATATAAACTGTAGACAAATTGGTTTCCTAAAAGTAACCAGTGAAAGTTTGAGGCCAAACGTTGATTTCTTCTATAGATGAATTGGTAAACTCCCAGCAAAGCTTTTATAGGGTTTTTACGACTTTCCCATAAAATTCGCCTGGTTTAGAGCCGCTTGGGATTATTTATTATTTTTAAACTGTTTCGTTTATTGGCAATACCGATGGACCAATCATAAAGCCGTCTCGTAAAGTTAACTTTTTTTTTGGCATTAGATATCTGATTTCTTCATATGTAATAATCCGAGAGATGGCTTTGATTATGGTGTTTAACCGGGAATATTTATGGAACGACTGCATTCGGCTCGTAAACGAGCGAATAAGTATCATTCACATTCTGCCAGTTAGAATCAGTAATATTAATAAAAATATAATCGTTTGTGGTTAATTCGACCGCACGCTGTTCGTCCAAGCTGACCAATCAAAGTATTAAAACGAATTTAACAGACTCGAAGTTTACCCACATAAAATCCCCAGTTATACAGACTGAATACCTTTCTAGTTTTATAGCTTTATAATTTACATTTCCTTTATGGCAGCAAAAAGCTATTATTTTTATTTCATTAATCAGTTAAGCGCGCACCGTTTAAGCGAAAATTTATTGCCGGTTAATAAAGCCATGTGACTAGCATAGCGTACCTTTGAAATTTTATATCTTGTACCCGCACAATCATTTATATTCCTTTATGTGGTTCTGTGCAGTAAAAATAGTAGTAGAGAGGAATTTTAACATAGTTTTTCGCTTTTATTGACTCTCTTATTTTAGTGCTTTTAATTAGGCAAATTAAATTAAAATATTTAATTAGATGTTCACAGGTTGAATTTGTGTGGTCTTAAGGTGGTAATGATAGTTCTGACTAGAAGATTTTATTACCAAAATTACTAGTTTTATTTTTTTTTAATGACCAACAAATTAAAATTAGCAAGCGATCTCAAGAAATGTTTAATACTTATTAAACTAGCTTGTGATGATTATGTGCCTAGTTTATTAATTAGAAAGAGTAAAAAAATTGTGATACTTACTTTATTATACAACCTCAACTTTAAATTTTCTAATTATTATGGGCAATTATGTTATTTGAAGCATTTATAGTATCATAAACTCATTTTTTCTTAGAGTGTGTAACAAATGACATTTTTTTATGATGCTGCAATCTAGTGGCAATTTTAAAAATGCCTAACTGGCATATAAAATATTGAATTACTGCCCCTATCACCTAAAAAAATGTATTTAAAAAGCTTTTTTAAAAAGTTATGATTAATCGAAAAAATTCATTAAGTCGCTGTGTTTTTTTTCAATTAAACTTTTTATGAAAACTTTGAAAATAATGAAAATCTTCTTTGAAAAATTTAGAACAAAGAATTTGTTATTTAAGTCTAATTTTGAGTCAAACTATTCTCAGTTCTTATGGCAAAACCCATTAGGATAGTGTCTTGTTTCAAGCAAATTTAAACCAGAATGATATCTGTTGTTTTTTCTGTATTTAAAGGTATCAGAGACCTGAAGGAAATAATATATTTAATTAAACCGTCTAAAGATGATTTTTACAACAATCTACAGGGCGCTAATTTTATGACTATCGAGGAGATGAATTTGGGTACATAGTGGGAAAATGTCGTCATCAAAATCTTAACGTCAATTTGTTAAATCGATTTATTGTGGACTTGAAAGATACTGCCATTCAAAACCAAAATATATCGAAAGGTAACTTGAATTCATTTTCGTCTAATAAGTCAAAAGTAAAATTTCAGAAAGCAATCGAGCGATTAATAATAGAAATGCTGAAGCTTCATATGCAGGCTCCTGCAAATTCTTATACAAATCCTATTAAAGTAACAATATCTATTCTTATAAACTTGAACACCAATACAACGACCAGAATACTTGTGAACAACAGCCCGACCTAAGAAGTGTCCATATCAACAGGAATAAGACTCTCTAAGCCCGGTACTTTTTAACCTAATCATGAACGAGATAATAAAAGACGTTAAAAACGCGGGGCACGATTACAGAACTAACAAAGGATAAACAACAATACTGTGCTACGCGGATGACGCAGTAATCATATCAGAAAACGAAGATGAGCTGCAGAGACTACTTCATCAATTCTACCTGACAATATGTAGATTGCCATAAACAAGACAAAATCACTACTTGTAGCCGAAGAACCTAGAAGATGCAAACTAGCTGTTAACGATGAAATAGTAGAACAGGTGAGGTCCTTCAGATACTTAGAAGTAGAAATAACCGCCCATCAAGACAGGAGATCTGAGGTAAAGAATCAAATAGATAAGGCCTCTAGAATAGCCGGATATTTGAGAGACATTATATGGAAAACCCAGTTCCAAGAAATAGAAGAAAACACCATAAATCATGCGTAAGGCCAATAATCACATATGCCACAGAAACCACGGCAGACACCAACAGAACCAAGAGCAACCTAACCTAACCTAACCCGAATGGCAGAGATGAGAACGCTCCGAAGTATCACGGGACACAAAGATTCCAGTAGCATAGGGCGATGAGCCCCAAAAGCAGCTTATTAATGATTGAGCATGAGAGAGATAATATACTCATATACTCATAGGCAGTGGAACGATACACTATTTCTAATACGACGCATGACCGTAATACTTTGTTTAATTTCGAGAGTTCCTTTAAATGTCGCTCCCACCTAAGACGGACCCATGTCTTAGGTGGGAGCGACATTTAAAGGAACTCCCGAAATTAAACAAAGTGAACACCAAGAAACTTTACTCGGGACAGAGGCCCAGCAGAGACTGAAAACTCTCTCTCTTGGAAAACACCATAAGACCGGTCTTGCCAGAGTTCAACCGAGAGCATGCAACCGACAACTCCGACATGGACTTGTGCACCAGAAGCATTGTAGTGTCGTCTGCGTACTGACAGACCAGACCATCACTGCAATCCCGGAAAAGATCATTCACATTATATAATGAATAATAGAGGACCCAAAATTGATCCCCGTGGGACACCCTGGGTAATATTTACTGTATCCGAGTGATATGTTTTATTTCCAGAAGATATGCACACTAACTGTGTTCGATCATGCTAACACCATACTTCCACAGTTTATTTATAAGAAGCGCATGGTCCAGAATGTCAAACGCTCTTGATAAATCAAAGTACATTCTAGCAACCTTATGTTCAGTGTCAATTTTTCATAAATAAAATTAAGAGCATAGAAAATTTGCCAGTTCTGTAGACAAATTTAGGCGAAAACCGAACTGATCTTATGTTTGTTGATAAAGTTTAGTAGTCGATTATACCTATAACGCTTTATCAAATATTTTAGATATCGAAGATAAGAGAGATATTGGTCGGTAATTTTTAAGATTCTCTGCTTATCGCCTTTTTTATACTGGAATGTGTGAAACAGGTTCACAAATCAATCCTGCTATATTCTTCAAAATAATTTTATAAGGATCTCATCTAGTCCAGATGAGAATTCGTTGTAAAGGGACATAATAATCCTGAAGATTTCATTACAATCTACTGGAGGTAAGTATTTAGAATTGGACACTGCATTGAAATTCAGTTCAGCAGCATTGTGCAACTGTGTAGTATAGTTGAAGTGTTTGGCACAAATTTGCAATTGTTCTTGGGTCATCAGTGACTGAAGAATCATCCTCATTGATAAGATTTATATCATCAGGCGGGCAATCAGGCCTATTCCTTTCTGAATTTATTATACTCCAAACCGACTTATAGATTACATGAAGGTCCTTAACATACCTACCATATGCCTTAATTTCAGCATTCATCTATCCATCAATCCTTCTTGGTCTGCATTTGCTTATAGCAAATGAGTTGTTAAAATGATCAAACATTGTCTACTCTCTGTGTACAGCCACATAAAAAACAAAACTAAAATAATCTAATTCTTGAGAAGTACGTGAACTTCTGGTCACTCTGCAACGAGTAACACAGTGCATGTATAATAAGTGTTTCGAATAACTGTAAGTTTAGGTACTGAGCCTGATACATATATCTATTCAAATCAGGGTTACAGTAGTATCCCGAGCTCTTCTCATAAACTTATTTTTACTATCAAATAAATTAACACTCTAACCAAGCCTACGCCTATAATTTATCGATGCCATTCCGAGCTTATAGGCATCCGTAACATATATAGAAAAGCAACCAGTTAATCCTCGGCATCTTGCGTACCGGAAAACGTTTTACTTTCAAATTATTCATGTTATCAAAAAAATTAACAAAATTCACTCGTTGACTTAAGTTTGAAATTTTTGGTTTTATCTTTTATGGAAATGTTTTTCAGCCATAAAACAGATTTCACTCCTTAGCTGGTTTACTGGGAAATATAAACGACAATTTTTTCCGGCCAAAGAATTTCTCTCACTAGTCGACCTGTAGTAGAGAATTTCCCAGAACCTGGGGGTAACACACGCAGAGATAATAACAATAAAATAATAACTGTGCCTTGACTTTTTTTCTCTTCAACTCATCCGATGCGATTTTTATTTTATTAATGCGGTATAACGATAAAACGCGGGTTAATGAATTGAAAGTTACCATATATAGATTGGATTGGAGTGTTATTTCCATCTTAAGACAGATGTGGAGGACAGCCGTTGACCTGGGAAGTATTCGATTTATGTTAAGCGGGGAGACAAATCTTTATTTAAATCTATTCATCACCGAGTCCACATAGGTATTTTGTTGGAATTAATAGGCTATTAGTTTTGTTTGTTAATTTCTAGTGGACCTGACAGTTCTCACAAAAGTTTCGATGGTTTTATTAGGAATAACAGTGAGTAATGGATAAAATATGCTCCATGAATAAAAGAGAGGTTTAAGACGTCAAATCTGCTACTCAAACAGTATTAAGTTTCTCATTTTGACTTTTGATATTATGTTGGATTTTAAAATATGATTCAAAAATTATTATACCTATTGTTGAGGTATAATATTGAGTGCTACAAAAGAGTTGGTTAATTACGTACGCAGATATCCGAAAAAACTGAAATTTTGCAAATCAGCTTTTATTTTTTTGTTGATTTATTTGATGAGAAAATAAATGACACTGGCCATTTTTTCTCCTCTCCAACGTGGCAGTATCATATTTGTGATCCGAAGACGTTAAGGTTTTTGGTTACCATCATCAACTTTAATTTCTGTTGCGAAGACCATATTTTATTTACACATTTTCGAATAGGGCCTTTTTTTATGATGTATCATGTGATATGGTTCAGTTTTGCAATTCAAAGTATTGTAGATAGTAATTGAAGAAGCTGATTCAGCAACATTCCTAATCAAATTAGTAGAATTTGTCAGTTTAGCAACTTTGCTAACACTTTTCCAAGCAAATTGGTAAAATTTGTCAGTTTGGCAACATTGCCACTCATATCATAACACCAGAAGATGTTTGATTAATGTTAATTTTATTACAATAATTTGAGGAGTGACAATTTTCAAATAAACAAACAAGTGTCGAACACCAATTGAATCTTTTTACAATGACAATAGTACGTTCAAAGTATGTCCATTAGGCTTTCCAGCAAATCAGCTGTTTAGTCATATGTCATTTTTTGGAAGGGCAAACACAGGAAATGCTATCATTAGTTTAATTTTAGAGATCGCTGCTATATGAGGTTTTCCTTTATTTCGTGAATAATTAGTAGTGGATTGTGAATTTTATTAGGCACTCCAATGAAATGTCAAGTACAGCTGATTGAAACTTTTGGAAGCGCAAACACGGCCATGAAAACACACTTTCTTATGAATTTGGCAGGCATTTTATGAAATATCAACTGAAAGTCTTTAGAAAATTGCAAAATTTAAGCTAAAACTCTATGTATTCACCAGAAAATGTGTTTTAATAGCCGTGTTTGCCCTTCCAAAAGTTTAAATGACATTTCATTGGAGTGCCTAATATTTAATGTAATTTAACCTTCTTGAGAATATTCTAGAAGTTTTCCACTTGAGAATTAATCTAAAAAGTCTAATTTCAGGAATCTACCGATTTTACAAATATCAATTTAGTTACTTAAATGTACTACAATAGCCTCACTAATAATATTTCAAAACTTTTCCACTCAAAAGTTGACGTAAAAACACGAATTTCAGTTATCTACCAAGTTGACAAATATGTTTTGAGGCCTAAATTTACTAAAACATCCTTTATGAGAATAGTTCAGAAGTTTCTCAAAATTTGGTCTAATATACCGATCTTACAAAAGTCCAGGATGGCACTGACCGCTCCACCTAATTTATACCACATGACTGTGACAGATCAAGTGCAAAATGTCATAGTCAAATCACAACTTACCTAGTAGCAACCTAATCTTAAAAACGTCGCTGCAATCCATCATAGATTTACTAAAATAACCTTCCTGAGAATATTCCAAAAAGTTAGTTCTGGAATGCCATTAAGAAGAATATTCTAGTAAATTTGGACAACTAAATTGACATTTGTAAAAACAGGAACACGTTATAGGGAAGGAAGAGTCGCGACATTAAAGTTTTGTTTATGTTTGCTCACAAATTAACAAAAAAATAAAATCTAATTTTCACATTTCGGTTTTTTTGGATACCTGCGGAAGTAATCGGAATATTTAATGCTTTAGTAAGGCATATTATTAAACTCTAATCCACAATTTCGATGAAATTTAACCCACTTTGTATATCTTACCGTTTTCGAGATTTCCATACTTACACACGAATTAGTGGCATCCTGTAGGTAGACAGACCAGAACGGGAAAATGCTCGGTAAAAGCATTTCAACTATCACTTTTAAATGAATTTCAAAAAATTACAAATGTCAAGTAAAAAAATATTTATTTCAAATATCTACTTTTCGACATTAGATATTTTCTACTACTCTTAAGAATTTGTGATACGGTATAACTAAATTTAACTTTTTAAATCGATATTTCACATATTTAAAATTAACAGATTTCATAAAGTATTCCATATTTAAATCTTCTGAAAGTGGTAATATGCCCTTGGAAAGACAGCTTATACCATGAATGCTCCATTATGTCGAATTAAGAGACTTTTTTACCTCAAAAATGCTGACAACCAACGGAAAAAATTCAGGAATTCAAAAAAACAGATCAGACTAAAAAACAATAAATAAAAAAATAGCACAACAATAAAGCTTTGACAGTCAGAAACACATTTGAGTTTTGGTATCGGATAGTATTTGTAGTACCTTTCCAAATTTCTTCTCGGAACAATATTTCCAAGTATCTTAGATCGTATCTTGGATTAGATTATACGTTAATCATAGTTTCTCATGTCTAATAATCCACTATGTATCATTAATGAGATAATAAGTGTGTTACCGCTACATTGGTGAGGAAAACCAATAACTGCCAACTAATAATCCGTTTTTACTGTTCTAGAACGATAACTTAAATACGAAAGCCACTCATAAAAACCGAATACCTTTCATGTACTTTTATAAACGGATAACGGACGAGTTAATCTTATTAATAGTGCTATTGTAGTCCACTTTATTGGGATTTTCCGCATCTTGCAATCGTTCATAAAGTGGATAATATCTTGACCATTTGATGTAACAACGCCTTATTGGCGTTCGATATTCAATCAATTGTTTTTTCTTAATACCACCCATTTTAATAAATAAGGAGAATTTGTGTTTTATATCTTAGTATGGATTTGGGGTTATTTTTGGAAACTAATTTTAAAGGTTTATTATTTGTCTGAAAATAAAACCAGCAAATAATAGATTACAATTCACTAAAGTAGCAGCAAAAACATTTTTGCGTGATTTTTATATTTAAACTAATAAACTAACAAAGTCTAAACCTAATTGACTGTCCCTTAACCTAAAAAGGTTTTCTCTCATTTTCCACTGTTGCCAGATCTGATATAAAAAAATGAAAAACTATCAGAATGACAAATCTGCCAGATTTTCGAAATTTGTTTTCAGATCGTAGTAATTTAAACATGATAAAAACAAATATAATAAAAATCTTTCAATATGTAAACCTAGATTAAAAAAGTAGATACAAGGCTAGAGTAGATTTTGATATGAGAATAAATTTCAATATGGCGATTCGCACGTAATCGCCTACTTTAGTGGCTTGCTTTGTGTCAGTGTTTCATATTTTGAGCAGATGTTAACATTTTATTAACAGTATAATGTCCTTTGATTCATTATAATACCAATTATTGAACATTTCCCAGACATATCCTACAAATATTATTATTAGCTGTAATTGATCATAATTTCTGCAATTACCCACTTATCCATTCTGTAAAATTGTAGAATACAGGAAAAAGCTAGTTTCCTAGTATGTGTAAAACAATCATTACGCAAAACAATAAGGTTATTAGTACCTTTCTAATAACTGAATTATTTTACTAATAACCTTGATTGTTTAATAAATATATTTTCTTCACATATCGTTTGAGCTTAAATTAGAATGAGATGGGAGAGTGGAATTCCATTACTATAGCTCATAGTGGTGTTACTTACATGTGTGGAAAGTTACAAATTATTTATAGCTGTGGTTATAGACATTTTGGATTCTTATAACTGTATTATCATCTTATTTTGCATTTGTCAACGACCCCTCAATAATACACTAATATTCAGCTCGGTCGTGGATAATGGTAGTAGTATCATCGCTTTATAAGGCCATCATTATTCCCAAGGGAAATTTGACAGCATGACAAGCTTGTGCAATAATATACTATTTTACACAATATTGTTTTCTTCTCAATTTAGGCAAATTATACAAGTAGCAGATTTTTTAGTAAAGTACATATGTATTTTATTTTAATGTTATATTTCAAAAATTGACTTGAAATAATGAAATTCACCATAAATATATGAGTAATAATTTAGTAAGCGAAAATGACTTATAACAGCATTTTTGCTTGGTTTGCCACTCTAGTAATTAATGTATACTTATTTCAATTCATTGTCTCTTTTCTTTTTCAGAAAGTAAAATTCTACTTTACTTTGTTTTGAAAAAAGACAAATAACTCTTCTTGGAACAAAAGAAACAAAACAAAGCTACAAAGTAAATTATACATTTAATAATGATTTGATAAGGTAATAAATAAAATTATAAGCTATAAATATCAGTTAGTTTGATATTTTAGGCTTCAATATTTGTTTTGTTTAAAATTTGCTATTTAATAATGTGTGGTTTATCATTGCTATTTTAAAGCATTTCTATTTCTTTAACACTTCTCTTTGATTGACGTCTCTGTAATTATTATGCAAACTAGTTGAATAAATATCTCAAGAGTTGGAAATGGAAGCTTTCAAGAAGTTCTGTATATTATTTTGATTCAAATTCGGTTTTCAGCAGAGTTAACACAATTTTCTTTGTGGTTGTGAGTATTTGGTGGTATTACTTTACTTTTGTCCCAATTTACTAAGTATTAAGTAAAAATCTCATCAAAACGGTACAAAATCATTAAACATCACATGAAGAAGGTTTTGTTGCCTGGTGTTCTTAAACTACCAAATACTATTTTCTTACGTTAAATCATCATCTAATAGCAATTTATAAAGTCCAATTATATCTTCCTTTGGTTGTATCATAAGTCGAAATTGCTGAACGAAACAGTCGGAATGTCATAAGGAGTGTCGTTACCCTTGAAAAACCTTGCAGAATCCTAAAACTGTCACCCTAAATTAATCGCACAAACCAAAAGAGCACCTAAAACACTTAAAATTCAAACGTGGCATGTTATATAAAACCCTATCGCAGACTAATAAATAAATACCGCTCATCAAAGTTAATTGCATTTTTATGTTTCCAAATTATGTTATCTTGTTGGCCATTTTTTATATAAACTTTACGAGGACCTAAATTTGAATATTTTACATTTACTTAAATATAAATAAATATGTACCGCGAAGCGGGTTTTAATTATTTGAACTTTTGGTCCAGTTTATAGAATGATGTTCGATTAAAAAACAAGTTTTATTCAATTAATGGCTGTTTATTTTTTGATTGTAGATTGTTTTAAATTTGCATTTATATACACAATTTACACCTATACAGTATGTACAATAATAAAAGATATTTGGTCTAAAATAAATTAAACTAAATCACAAACAATGTACAAAGTATACGTCCGATTTGATCACAATAGTAGGATCGTTTAATATCACAATTCAGAGACTTAACTTATTTACAAATTAACAGTTACATACCCTTTAAATGTCTCACTTTTTACGTAAATCGTTCAGGTTGTAAGGAAATAAATAAATAAATTACCTACTCAGCACCACTCACTTTAGAAACTCACTGACAATTTCAACATCCTAATGGCACTACAAGTTTTTCACTAGCTACTCGAAAACCTCGCTTTGCACTTAGTAATTTGAGAGTACACTCGTTCAATCCTCTCATTGAGGATCTTCACACTTTTATCCGGCAAAGTAGGCAGAACGTCCTTAACCTCGGCACTGTTTCTCTTATCGAACATATTCCGTAATAGCACACCCACGTTCCCTTTGCTTTTCAGTTTTTCAATCAAATCCGCAGTTCTACGTCGAAACAGACACAAATTGTTCAGCAAAATCGAGTGGTAACTTTCGTACTTCTTCAGTAACCGATATCCGTGCAGTAATCCACTTTCGTTATCCAGAAACACTAGCAACTCACTGTCCGTCTTTTTGGCTAAATTATGCGCAGGGGCGTCCATAATGTTCACGTTCCACTGATAATTATACAGATTGTTCACAATCCTGTCCAAATTAGCGGTTAGATAGTCAAAGATAATGAGATCAGACCACTGAGCTAGTTCTACTAAGTCTTTCAATACATCTTTGCTATCCAGTTTGGTCATGTTAATGATATCAAATTTGTTCAGATGTCTTTCTAAAGGTTTGAAAATTTCAGGAAT
This sequence comes from Ips typographus, assembly GCF_016097725.1. Classification (NCBI taxonomy): domain Eukaryota; kingdom Metazoa; phylum Arthropoda; class Insecta; order Coleoptera; family Curculionidae; genus Ips; species Ips typographus. The sequence goes on from NC_138424.1 coordinate 8,273,129, forward strand.
GTTAGCTGAATTTAAGTCGGAAATGAATTCTGTCAGAACAATCGGACGATTGGAAATCCATTGGGCTGTAGCAATTTCATTGTGTAAGCTGGACCACAGAGGGGATGTCAAATCCACAATACTGACAGCACTTGGAGCTAAATTCGGCAATTCCATTATTTGGGCCAGGTAGAAGCTGAACAACTCCCCTTGGATTTGATCAGTATTCTGTCTGTAGCGGACGCATCCTTTAAGACCATCACGGAATGTAACTAGACGGTTCTGCATGCGTCCACAACCATTTTCAAGTTTAATGGCTACGGCCTGTTCCACGTAGTCCGACCAAACGGTATGTCTTCGTTCCCTGTATCCTTCAGGAAGAGCATTCTCCACTTTCTTTCCCCAATAAATTCCATCTTCAATAACTCCATCTCCAAGGAGGGTCTTGGTGGCCTCCACAAAGGAGACAGTGTCAAAGCTGGAGTTCTGGTAGCCGTAGCTGTTGTTAAGGAAAACGCTCCGTATTGCTGCCGAAGAGGAAGAGTTGGTGGCGTCTTCTTCGTGGCTCGCGGCACTAGAATTCCTAGCATGATAGTAGTTGTGGAAGTACATCAACGGGATTAAGATTCCTATGGTTAATCCCACACTGAATGCAAACACAACACTGAGCAGACACAAATTTCGATAAGCTGGTAGTTTCTGTTTAAAATCGCGTTCCCAATCGACAACGTGCCCGAAATTCACGTACGACGTCATTTTTCGTTTTTGCTAAAGGCCAAACTAAATCATCTAGTTGATCTGAAGCGCGTTCTTGTGCGCACCGACACCTGGTGGTTCTAAACCGACCGACCAATTCTCGAGAGAGTCTTTTATACACTGAATAACCATCGTGGTACGGCCAGACGTAGACTCGGGTTAACAATACCGAGCCGTGGTGGGATACATAACTGACATATTTCGGAAGAAAAAGAAGACTGCGAACAAATCGCCCGAAGAAGACAAGGACGGCGAAGACCCAGATCAAGAAAAAGATGACTGGTCGGTAGACAGAGAAGATGTTATGGTCGATTCGATCGCTTCGCCTGAAGAATTGACACGGAATGAGCGGGGTTTGTTTAGTAAGACACATTTTTTTCCTCTTCGTCTTCGGAGAGCGTGTGTTCTATGGTGATTTGCCCGTGGATTATGGGGTCTTTATTTTTTTCTGAGATTCTGTGGTTTTGGGGCGGCGGCCGTGAAATTTCGATTTTTATTTGCCCCATTAAATTGTTACGCTTTCCGGTAATCCGCGTTGGGCGACATTTTATTGGACGTTGATGTTTATATTAATTATTGTAAGTTTTTTTTACAACCGTGAAAAGTTATTAGTTTTGCTGTTATTCTTATTAGATTCGATTTATTAACATTTGTTACGCCCTCTATAATATGGTGTCTCGGCAATGTCAGCCATTACAACTTAATTTGCGGTTAGTTAACTCATTTACTATTAATTATTGCCACTTAACCAATAATTCTATTAACTAGTTAAAAAAAAGAAAATAATAAAAAAAACAGAACCACATTAACTAACAAACGCCTATACAAACTTTTGATACATTTTTAAACTCTTCTTCTTCTTCTTTTTCAAGATGTCAGAAACACATCATATTCCAGTTTTCTGACAAAAGCTGTTATTTCTTCACTGGAAAATTTCTGTGTTATAATCTGAATAGGTAATTGATAACCAGAATTTTATTTTAGTTATTTTTATGATACAATGTATTTTATTTAGGGAAAAAATCCAAGTAAAGTGGGAAGACATAACAAATTTGAATGTGATTAATAAGGAACCAAATGTCATCCTTCCTATTAAATTGTTACGCCATCTTCTTTTACTTTGATTTTTGTTATATTTTGCTGGAGGAGTGCTTCTTTCTAGTTATTTGATTATTTTTTTTTGGATTGATGTTATTGAATTTTCTATTTCTTCGTTTCTAGTTGGGTCATCTGTCTCAACTAGAAACAAAAGAATGAGTAACTCGTCTCGACAAACATATAGAACGTATCTCCACTATTTTCTATACTTATAAATTATTAATGTGAAAAAAAATCTACATATTATACAAGTTGATCTAAAATAGAAATATTAGTCGTCAGATTTATCATCAGGTTTTGGTGTTATAGTGAATTGAGGACAGTAAGTAAAATATTTTTTTTTCCTTTATAAGTAGTTAGGTAAGATTTTATCGATTTAGTAGGGAAAGTTGCATTTCACTTAACTGTCCTTTTAAGCCACTGCCACACCACAGTATTGAATATAAAAGACATTGAAGCAAGCGTAAAATTACTATACTTTAAAAACATACTTTTTGAAAAATTGTCCTGTTAATATGTCTATTTAAAATTAATTCAGAAGTATTAATAAACAAAATAATTATACTGTCATTAAAAAAATGTACTTTTTGTTCATCAATGTTCTCAGATTTGGATCCAATCGAATTTTCCGGGTTACTTAAAAACTGTGGTGTACAGAATGTCCCTGAATTGGTGTAAAGAGGAGTACATTGAAAAATACGAGAGGAAGTACATTGAAAAATACGAGAATTTTTTTGTATAAAGATACCCTTTTAAATATTCTTCAAGATGCAGGGTGTCAAAGTTAAAAATATCGTTTTTTGTACAACGAACACTGAAAACTTTTGTAGGAATATTTTCCGATAAAACGCAGTTTTTTAATATAAAGCAGTGGCAGAGATTTTGAGTTAACAATGTTTGTTTTGTCTTTAGCTTCTACGCCACTGGATAAATGGGCGTTTTTCAAAAAAACAAAGTTTTTTAAGAAAATCACATTTCATGATCAAAAATGATTAATTTGTCATATAAAGCGAAGATTTGTGGCTTACGACATATTTTTTGGCCCTAACTTCTACTAAGTAAATTAAACGTTAAACAGTGTTGAAAAGTGTTGTTAAATTATTAATTATTTGGTAACAACTGTTAATACTTAGTTAATTGTCAAATTTAATTTTGTTTACAATTAATAAATCTAACTCTTTTTATAGTCTAAATGTTTCCAACTCAAAAAATGGAGTTCAATATTTTTGATCATAAAGTGTAATTTTCTGGTGTAAAATACAAAAAGTAATTTTTGATATAAAAAACTCGTTTTAACAGCGTTCATTTTCCCTCTATCGTTGGTTGGGTTAGGTTAGGGACAAAAAACATTGTCAAACCAAAATGAGAGATATGCGGGAATTGAAAAATTGATTTTGTAGAAAAACAAAAATATAAAATTGTGTATAATAAAAAAAAAGAGAGTGACAGACCTCCAAGACAGTACGAAACGAAAACAAGTTTGTAGCAGACAAGAAAGCTAAACCTGATGTTAACAATAATATCATGATAACTACATTAAAACAATGATTGGCGTACGCCAATCATTATGTATTTTTTTGTGTTTAAAATATAAGAACAGGACAAAATGACTATCAATTTGATTACCGGATTAAATTTAGAAATAATTTTAATTCTAAATGGGTAGACGCAAATTATATATCGGTATATTCCACTTCAATTTATCTTCTTTTGCGCACAGCGCAATGTGATATCTCTATTGGTTTTTGAGGTATTTCCAAACTAAATACACTGACAACAATGAGAAAATCAGAAACTGAATAGTATGAACATTATCAATTGAAGGTAATTAAACAATATCAAGCCAATTTACAGACGTATATGTGTGTCAATATTTTCATTGCAAACATTTATTCAGTCTTGCATACTTAATGTCCAACTTTAACTATTGAAATATGTTGAATGGCTTAACCATTTCTTCTAGGCAGTGATCAAGATAGAAAACAACTGGTTGTGATAACATTTTTCAAAATATGTTTCTGTTATTCTTCTTTCCAAGCACTATTCTTCAAAATACTCTATGGCTACAGTAAGGCACCCTAACGTGTTTCTTCATTAACTTTGGCGCCATAAAAGCCAAGATAAACTATAGTTGTTTTTATTATCCAATTACAAATCTGACCTTTAACCTAATCGAAATCCTCATGTGAAAGACAGAAGCCAGTAAATTTTGACCTTTATCACATCGCCACAACCGTTGCAATATGCAACATTAAGCACATGTAAACCGAATCGTTTTGGCTGCTACTTTAGCCTGTTTAAAATTCAATAACACAGTTCCAGATTGCGTAAGAAGAATTAAACATTTACGGTCGCCTGTTCGAACTTAAGCTATTTCTTTCCGGTCGCCCATTAAAATAATCCATCAAGGCGTTTGTTGCGGGGACCCGCAAAAGGAATTAAGAATCGAGTGTTTGGTCCTACCATGGCGGCGATGTATCTCGTATACACACTTAGTGGGACAAAGCGTTTGACTTTTTATGTTAATGTCCGTGCCAGGTCGACATAAAAACTAAACGAGAATAAATAGAGTCCGGAATCGAGACGAGGAAAGTTACGCGGCTTAATGCCATTTTATAAATGACTTTTTAAACTGGCGGGGCCCCTCCTTTCCGAATGAAAAATCACATTTTAATTAGCCGACCGAATTTCACGTCTAACACCCATCACTCAGTCGGTCCATCGAGATCATCTCGTCGACGAAAAATCTTAATCTGCATAGAAAGAAAAGCCGTCAACTTGGGCGCATTCCTCTGCTAGAAGTACATGACAGATTTGATGGAACACTGTCAAATACTGATGTTCTGTCATGTTAGTTTCATCCATATATCAGTTAAAGTTATATGGCAAACAGGATTAACTTTCTGTACACTGTTTTTTTTTTCGGTGGAACTAGAATAAGTATACAGGGTTTTTCAATGACAAGTAGCCACCCTGAATATCTTCCAAAATAATTTCTCTGTTAAAAAATGCTAAGACACGTCAACAAAGATTGCAAGGGGGACATCTTTTTACGTAGGATTTGAATTTCTGCCATCAGCCCCTTTGCCGCCATAGCCACCCCCACTAAGTTTTCAAATGGTACCATACCCTGTGTGGCACATCGTTGGAAAGAGTATTTCATAAGGAACTAATTGCACTATTTTATTTGTACATCTGCTTTGAATTGAGACCAAAAAAAATAAAAACATGTTTTTGTTATTTTGGTCAAACTGCTGATAACACTACCGAATACCTGTTTTCCATTCCATGTTTTTGCCTCAGTCGGTCAACTTGTAAGTTCGTTTTGAAGGAACATTGTCAATATGGTTTACACGACTGCCAAAAGAATAGAAATTGTACATTTTTCATCCAGATAAATTAATTGGTCATCAGTATGTTTAAAGTTGATGCAAAAATTCATGGAAACTGGTGCAGTGACAAACAAAAAACATCAACCTGAAAGACAAATTATTAATGAACCAATTGAAGATGCTGTTTTGGGAAATCAAATTTCCCATGCATCGGGTGTTTCGACAAGCAGTGTATGGATTATTTAAAAAAACACAATTTTCATCAATACAAAGTAAAATTGGTTCAGGAATTAAACGAAGATGACTATGATAGAAGACTACAATTTTGTGAAATTATGTCTACTAATCTGACAAACAACGTGAACTTGTACAATATTTGCTTCAGTGATGAGTGTATGTTTTTTTTGAATGGAGAAGTGAACAGGCATAACTGTAGGTATTGGTCAGGCACGAATCCACATTGGTTTAAGGAAACCCATACCCAATATCCAGAAAAACTTAATGTTTGGGCAGGTATTTTAGGAGACCACATCGTTGGTCCGTTTTTTATTGACGGTAATTTGAATGCCGCTACTTATCTTGATCTTCTTGACACCACTGTTGATCCGACCATAACAGAGCTACTAGAAAATGATGAAAATTTATTTGAAAATCAACTAATTTTCAAACAAGACGGTGCACCTCCACACTATTCACTTCCCGTTCGAGAATATCTGAACAATCGATTTCCTGGAAGATGGATTGGTAGACGTGGTCCCATGGAATGGCCTGCGAGATCACCCGACCTCACTCCGTTGGACTTTTTTCTATGGGGGCAACACAGCCGGCCAATATTGCAGACCTTAGGCAGAGGATACATGAATGCCGACCACTGACACCGCAAGTCCTCACAAATGTTCGCGAACTCTTCCAAAGTCGCTTGTATTATTGTATGGAAGTTAACGGAGGTTATTTTGAGCCATTAATTAAATGATAACCGCTATTTGCTATTATTTCTGCAGTTAACAAAAAATAAACACATAACGTATTATTTTTTTTTTTGGTCTCAATTCAAAGCAAATGTACAAATAAAATAGTGCAATTAATTCCTTATGAAATACCCTTTCCAACGATGTGCCACACAGGGTATGGTGCCATTTGAAAACTTAGTGGGGGTGGCTATGGCGGCAAAGGGGCTGATGGCAGAAATTCAAATCCTACATAAAAAGATGTCCCCCTTGCAATCTTTGTTGACGTGTCTTAGCATTTTTTAACAGAGAAATTATTTTGGAAGATATTCAGGGTGGCTACTTTTCATTGAAAAACCCTGTATAGTGACGAAATGATATTATGTAATAGAATAAGTAAGCACATAATACGAAAATATACAGGGTATTCCATACGTATCGAAACGGTCTACCTTTTTCCACAAGGTGAAATAAAGCTACAAAGATAGAATTTTGGAATATCACGAAGGTTAAAAAATCTATCTCTTGATGGTGATTTAAAATTTTTAGGGTCTAGGTCTTCGGATCAGCGACATCCACCACCATTTTTTCTAATGGATCGGTAATGATTTCGTTTGTCTAATGATTGTTGAATTTGTTTTCAAAGCTGATTACGTGGCTATCATGGTTGGGAAACGACCCATAATTTGAGGTACATATCCTCATAAATAAAATTTGTATTAACAAAGCTGAAAGCTGGCCAATCAAATGTCCTTATTCCACCCATTATTATTGCAGTACGTATTACTTGGAGTGAGCCGGAAAGACGTTTTTATTTAGTCAATTCTGAAAACACACTGAAACATCATTTCAAAAATTACTAGCCAATCAGCTTCTATGTATGATGTTCTAGATAAATATGCAAGTTTAAACATTTCCAAATTCTCTATAAAAAACCCAACACAACACAGGATGGAAAAAACTTGTGTCATGTGTCAGGGTCTTGGAAAACATAGTATGTCATTTAACAGACCAATCATGAGTCTGGCGTATTTGGTTAAATAGAAGAAACCTATCGCTCTTCTTTTGTAAACTTTAGACAGTTAGTCAGTACAATCATTTCAAGACATTTCTTTACTAATCTCTTGCAAATTCTGGGCGGTTAGCCAGCGCAATAAGTTCAACATATTCGTTCACTCTGTTCAGGACTTCAGTACACTCCGAGTGTTGCAAGTGTTAGGTCAATTCTGCCTACCAAATGTCACGAGTGAAGTATGTCGAGTGTCATGGTGAGACTTAGTTGGTTAAGAATGGAACAAGATGACTAGTACAATTTTGGTTAGCCATGTCCAATGTGCTCCAAAGAAAGTTTTGGTTATTTCATTAAATTAATATGAAAAGTACATGTTACATCAATATTATTGTCTTTCTAAGTGTGTTGGATGGACATTTTGGCCCCTAAACATACTTTTCTCTTCAAAAGTTTTGGCAATTAATTGGGCCAATTATTTCAAAACATTCTTCTACTCTTCTCGTCAAAATTTGAGACATATAGCCAGAATGACACATTATTCTACTTTTAATGATATCTTACATATACAGTGGCGTATATGTTATACATATTATACCAGAATTAAATTAGTGGGTTGTGGCAACACTGTCAGGAACCAGGTGTGATCAGTCCCTTGTACGAGTTTCCCTACCCATTTCTTCTTCCTTGTAGTATTAAAGCTATTAAAATTAATGTCTTGACTAGAATTAAGAAGAAAAGACGACAGCGACACTATGTAGTAATCTGTCTTAAAACGTAGGTTGTCCGCTTGCGCCCCATTTAGAACCGAAAGAAACAAATCTCTCATTCAGGATCAGGCGCGGACCCTCACTCCCATATTTATCTTGCGCGCCCCGTGGGCCGTCTATAAGGCCGCATTTTTACAACCGAACTACCCAGCGGGGGTAGCTGGAACGCCGCTTATAAATATATGGCTATTTAGAAATGTCAAAATTACATTATTCAAAACGGCATTCCTAACAACCACTCCGTCCGGATATACACTCGATATTTCGTCCCGTCTCCTTTTTTTCTTCTCGCTGGCCCGAACCCGTTCGATATAACGCTTATAATTAAATTAGTCGAGTCGAGTGTGATTTTATTACTCAGTTTCGTATTCACTTGAGGGTGGAGACTGATCTGACAAAGATATTTAGAGCGTGACTTTACAGATAATTTATTAGCAAAAGATATGTGGGAAACCATCAAGTTTCATTTCAGTACTTAGATTTGGAATAAATCAGTTGCAACTCTATTATTTATTTTTGAATTGTGTTTTATCCATAATGACGGTAGTTATCTGCAATGGAGACAACAATGTTAGCATTTAATTTTAGGAAATCTCTCGTTTTTCTTGTTAACTTTTCTGTAAGGATACTATTTGTTTTGCTGTGATTGAAGACTATATGCTATATTTACGCATCTATTCCTAGCCTGCGTTTTCTGATCATTTCCGTTTATCTTGTCTATTACAAATTCTAAGTCTACAAGTAAATTTTGGATCGGAACTAATTTATTATGATACGGTAAATTAAACTTCTCTCCTAACTTAACGTGTACAAGATGTCTTTGTTTATATTTTTATTCCGCTTTCGTTTACAATCCATTTATCGTTAACCTTTTCATTATGATGTTCATAGTTTTGTTTTTGTTTATGTTTTATTCGTTTACACTCTTTGTTATGGAATTGTTGTTGACTAGATTTAAAACTGTTAAAATGTGCAGAATCTAAGACTAATTGTAGAACGTCTGTTACTGATTTTATATTTTTACTCTCTATTATTTATACTAAGTATAGTGAAAAATCTGTAATTATACATGGTTTTAGAATTTTCATTAAGTATTCTCAATGTTATTTAAACGAGAAACTGCAAAATAGCGTTTTTCTACGATCCGGCAGAAAAGTGTACTTTGTCTTAAAAAGTGTATTTATTATCTTTGATGATAGTTTGCTGGCTGTTGCAGTAAATTTCCACTGTTGATTTGTTCCGAATGTTTCTGCTATTCCTTTATTTTACGCAGTGCTTGATTGCAGTTATTTCTGCTTGGAACACTATTGCTAGAGTCAAAATTTGAATTTGTAAATTTTAGCTCTTACTTTTTGGGTTTCATAACTGTCAGGGTTCAAAACTCCAAACTCCAAACCAAAAGATTGGGACGAAAAGGGCCTGCTAGTAGATGGTGAATATCTGAGCAATTTACGCTTCGCGGACGACACAGCTTTAATCAGCAGTACAAAGGAAGAACTTATCGAAATGTTGGCAGACTTAAAGAGACAGTCGGGAAAAATCGGTTTAAATATGAACATCGATAAAACCAAACTGTTGAAGGACAACAAATAGAGAAAGTCAACGATTACATACCAGGTGTCCAAAAGCACCCTGGACATAGGAGATTAACATGGGAAAATGGTTTTTATTTTTTTGCGCCTGTACGGTTCATTTAATGGAAAAACGCTTTAGATAAAAGTTGTAGAGCACCTTTTCGGCTACCAACTCTTAATTTTTTCAATACCGTAGATTTGACCATTAAGACGAAAAACGGATCTAAAATTCGGAAATTTTAAATCTCGCGCCAAGCGATCGTTAAGGAAAGTTTATATCCGGTCGTGTTACCAACCTTTCAAAATCATAACAAATCGCTGTCAGTCATTCTGTAATCAAAACATTCAAAACAAGTTTATTTAGTAATAATTTTGAGTTACTACCCACAGAATGCGAAGAAAATACAAATAAATCGTGATTAAAACACTTTATTAGTAGCCTCAGTCCAAAAATCTGGTAAGTTGCGTTTATAACCTCATTGAATGTCTCTACTAAACTTATTTACTTTGTAGCAAAGTTCTTTAAGAAAACACTGGTTTTGCTTGCAAATATTTAATGAGGATGACCGAATCACCTATCTCAAGCCTCTTCATAACACTACCAAACGATTTAAAGTGATACAAACAATGGACTAGGAAGACCTGCAGATGTTTGAAAATAAGTTGCTTTACTATACAGGGACTACAAAAGAGAGTAAATACTTCCCTCAAAAGTGGTGCAATTTAGTGACCTTCGTGACTAATAGTTTTATTGTATCCTTCTGTTTTGTAGTGTTATCAACACACCATAGTGTTTAAGTGATTTTATCTACTCCTAGCATGGTAATCATTCATTACATAGCTCATTTTGAGTTACGTAATGAGCGATTTTACCGCACTAGTGCGATAATAATCGATTTTATCGCACTAGTGCGATAAAACAACTTTAAATGAAAATTTCTGCTGTAATTGTTTATTGAATTTAAACATAACTTTGATACATTTTTTCATATTTCTCCTTTGACTTGGCAGGCAACAAGCCAGATACCACGTTTGCGGCAGCTTCTTCAATATCTGACGGAAGTTCTTCAGACATGTTCATAACGAAATGCACTTTTAAAAATTTGTGACTGACACTGTTAAATTGTCGCTTAAGTGATATGTGGAAACAAATGGCCACCATAGCAACAACACCAAAACAGTACAGCGTAGATGACAAGATTTAAGGGTAACAAATAACTACCCGTAACAAGCATATACGAGACGTTCCTAAATAGTTCACATTGCACAAAATATGAATTTTTTTCTTACTTTACGCTGCTTCTGATGGTCGTAGATAAAATGTTGTACATCACCCGTGGGGTATGGCAAATTAACGTACTCGTGTGATCACCACAACTCGGTCTACGACCTCGTCGTGGCAACACTCCCACTCGTGACTATAAAAATGCTCATACCCCACTAGTAATGTAAATAACTATTACATGGTATGATGTTAATAAAAAGGCATTTTTTATAACTGATTGTCAATGTATTTTCCCATCTCTACAGGGTAAGGTAAGTACTGATATTTAATTAGCTCTATTAGTTAACTTGAACATCATTCACCTACAAGGATACTTGTAAAATGTCTACTAACCAAAAATAGTTTATTTGCAAGTAATGTGTAACTCGAGTTCACATTTGATGAGTAAAGGTATGTCCTGTGAAATGGTGTATTGAATTAGAAGCAAATTGTTTCTCTTTAGAGACTTTCAATCACTACATTTCATCTACTTTTGCTAATTTGGAACTCTACTATTATCCAAACAAACATTAGGTTAGTAAGACAAAGTTGTTTTTAGCATAGCTTGTATGGTGAAAAGTTCACCCACCCACACTCAATCTGTGGAACAATCACGGTTTATGTGGTAAGACCAGTTTTCTTTGCCACCTATTGTACCTAAGCTTTTCACTTGAAGAAAATGTAGGATACTGTACCTTGAACTGTGAATAAATAATTAATACAAACGTTCAGTGTACAAAGTTTTATTTGTAACAATTGAGTGTGTGGAAAAAAGAACACAATTATAATGTAGAATAAACAGCTCATGTAGATAGCTCAACTGAAAAGTTGGTTTTTTGACAATACCTATCCATATACAAAAACTTTTGTCACCTGACTGATAATTTCACTGTGTAAGTCCATATTCTGTTCCTAGAAGGGGTTTAAGATTATTCACATTTCACAGTTGCATCAAATTTTGAGATTTCAAGTCAGATATCAACACTGACTTATTTTAAGTTTTAGTTGCAACACTGATGAAGACCCTCGCTGATGATAGTTAAGCACATTGAAGCTAAATCACACCATTTTTGAAGGAAGTATTTGGCCCCTTTGTTGTTGTCAATGTACAGTAGGAAACTTATCTTCAAAGATCTGGCTTCATTATCCACTGTTTTCATCACTTTAAATCGTTTGGTAGTGTTATGAAGAAGCTTGAGATAGGTGATTCGGTCGTCCTCATTAAATATTTGCAAGCAAAACCAGTGTTTTCTTAAAGAACTTTGCAACAAACTAAATAAGTTTAGTAGAGACATTGAATGAGGTTATAAACGCAACTTACCAGATTTTTGGGCTGTGGCTACTGATAAAGTGTTTTTATCACGATTTATTTGTATTTTCTTTGCATTATGTGGGTAGTAACTCAAAATTATTACTAAATAAACTGGTTTTGATTACAGAATGACTGACAGCGATTTGTTATGATTTTGAAAGGTTGGTAGCACGGCCGGAAATAAACTTTCCTTAACGACCGCTTGGCGCGAGATTTAAAATTTCCGAATTTTAGATCCGTTTTTCGTCTTAATGATCAAATCTACGGTATTGAAAAAATTACAAGTTGATAGCCGAAAATGTGCTCTGCAACTTTTATTTAAAGCGTTTTCCATTAAATGTACCGTACAGACGCAAAAAAATCAAAACCGTTTTCCCATGTTAATCTCCTATGTCCAGGGTGCTCTTGGACACCTAGTATAGGTATTTAGCACACACCATAACACTGGGTAAAGAAAATCAAACAGCCGAAATAACAAAGCGTATTCGACTAACATGATCTGCTGTAGGAACAACATTAAGAAATCCAACACTTCCTATCATCCTAAAAAGAAGGTTTTCAACACATGTGTTTTGCCAGTCTTGACTTTTGGTATGGAAACAATGACTCTCTCGTACACAGAAATGATGGATCGATGATATAAAAGAAATAGCGGGAAGAAAATGGCACCCAGATGACAATGAACCGATCCGAATGGAAGCAGCAAGGGGAGGCTTATATCCAGGAGTGGATGCAAAAGGGCTGCTGAAAGAAGAAGAAGAAAGGTTCCAAACCATATTTCGTTGTGCAACAGTTTATATAGAGCAGATCGTTCTTCACCCTGTATGAAGCCTTGCATTAACAGTAGATTGTGGAAAAACTCTAGCTCTAGCTCTTGCTAGGCATAGTTTGTTTTTTCTAACCACCTCCAACGATTTATGTGGTCTAGTTCAGAACAAAATTTGGTTCACGAGTATTTTTTCCACCTAAATCGCAAAAACTGGCAAGTCATCCTCCCCGCTCAGTCCAACTCTAATGAATTTAATTACGCTTTGATAAGTAATTATTATCGAAACATCCGAAATAGAATTGGCCCGGCACGATCCCAATATCGAAATTGCCATGAGTGAAAAAAAAACTTTCCAATTTCGTTTTTGTAACTTCGTTAATCTGGTTCATTAGGTAAGAGAAGTATTGTTATATTAATTCGTTTGTTGTGTACGGGTTTGAACGCCGTTACCGCACAAGTTACGACATGGGCACCGAAAGGTGGACCCCCAGATTAAGTTATCAATTATTATTAGATATTATGTGTACTACTTTTCAATGGCTTGTTATATTACTTAAGGTGAAGAGAGGTTTCGTATAAAAAAATAACAATAACTTTAAGCGATTACGTAATTTTTGCTAAAGTAATTAACTAGAAATGAACAAACATAACGAATTGATCTACAAGGTATAGCATTTGTTAAATTCAAACCGGTTGATTAGGCAAATATCTGCTAGTTTTTTTTATCCACCAACACGTCAATCAGTGGCATGTTTCACTAATCAGACGATCTGAATAAAATCAGTTTTTCCAGTTTTTCATTCGCGTACTGGCCATCGACTTCAGTACCGCAGCAAGAAGTCGTAAATAAGCATTAATATCGCTTTGTTAGACATGTCGTAAATTACGAAATTAATTCCGCATCTACATATCCAGTCGCGGCTCTAATTGACATATTATTATTACAAACAATAAGGAGTTGTCCCACGCTATTACGGAATGCGAAACGTGTCCTTTTCTATTAACGCTTCGCCCTCGTTAAGATTCCTATTAAATAGAGTAGTGAATGATGTGCAAAACAATAAAATACTCTTCAACACAATTAACCTTTTTGATAAATCGACAAGCCAATACATACACGTAAGGTGTTTGCCATTAGGAGCCTATTCAAAATGCAACTTTGCCTTATAAGGATATTAGCAATATTTGTAATGGGATCTAATATTTTCCATAGAGAATATACGCTACTGATTTTCATGCAAATCAGCTAAGGTACAACACCCAGTATTTATAATTGTTATAGATAAAACAGGCGCCAAGCGATTATTCGCCACCGGCACTGTTTGCGTAACATTTTGCTCTCGCATTCGGTTTGCAATAAATAATTCTTATATGGAAATGCTAATAGGTTGTTCAATCTGCCCGCCTGACCTTGATGACTTAGACATATGATACATGGACTTATTCGACGATTGAATCCGATTCGGATTAATTTTCGTGTCGTGTATGAACGTTCCGATAATGGATGTAACAGCGGCAAGTAACCTAAAACGCTACATGAAAAAAAAAAAACAGATACCACTCTAATAATCTGAAAGATTGTGGGATAAACCAGACCCAATACAGTATGTTAATATTTATGTTCACATCGTTGGAAGTCTTTTAAGGTTTATCTCTCTTTGATAGTCTGAGGAATTGATTCAAGCGAATTAATATTGGTCATCAGATTAATGCTTTAGCTTTAGGACATTCAAGTCACAATTATACTTTAGTGAGGATGTGATGGCTAAAGAAAAGTGTAAATAAAAGAAGATTTTTAGAAATGGTTCAGGGTATTTATTCAACTCTCATCTGAATACATTGCGCCCTAATCGGCCATCATTATGATGGTGCTATCACACAATTTAATTATTTTGTTTGAAAATACATCACATTCACAAAGTTATGCTTTCTCCTCATCTCCACAGAATCAAGTGACTCCCAGTTTTTCTAGACATAGACACACTAGAATTTAGATTCAGCTTGTTCTAGTAGGTATCATCCACCAAGCTACCACAGGATTTTGGTTTATAAATGTCCCTCAGTTCTTCTGTATCTTGGAACACAAAGCAAAGTGATTTTAATATTTTGTAACTAGTTTATTGAATTTTTCCTCACTGATTCAGCAGAGTATTTGGTCTTCAACCCTTCGCATACCATTTGAGTTGAGTTTCCTCACACTGTAAGTAATTTTTTGCGCAAATTATCGTATGTCATGTTTTCATAGTTCCTGTTATACATAAGAGGATAACGGTATTCCTTCATCTCCTTTTCTAGTATCTCCTCTAGTACTATTGTACCAAACAGCCACCCCATAACCATAAGTCAATATTTGTCTGACCATAGAAATATACACACAATTTGAAAAGTTAGGGTAGGTTAGGTTAGGGTATTTCGTACAAAGCTTCTACAGATCATAAAAGAATGTTATTCTTAAACATTATATGACTGTTCAATCACATCCGAAGAAACAATTCTTAAATAAGATTTAATGATGGAAATTTCTCTTGTTTGGCAAAAAAAGCAATAATAAATCTAAAACGACCAGCAGTTTTAGGTTTTTATTTTCCAAAAAATATGATAAAGTTGGTGAGTACTTTTGTCTAATTACCTCTCAATTGAGAGTATGAAGAGAACAGCCGGAGGCCAATAGCCTCGAACAGAGAGAGGTAATTTTTTCTACCCATTTTCAATAACTCGTTGTTACACTGCTTATCACAACATAGTTTTAAGGTTTTTCAGTGACTTTTCCGCTAGTTCAATTAAAATTCTTCATATTTTACAGATTAGCTTACTTATTAAAAACATTTACGCCAAAACCGGCCTTTATCTGGAAAACTTTGCTGTAACGTAAATTTGGATAGAAACACACACAACCTATCAGATTATTGAGTTTTCGATAAAGTAATTCCTTCATTTTCTTCGTGCTATTTGGGTAGTAGTTGAAAATTATTACTAAGTAGGTTTTATGAATCAATAACAGGCTTACAAAGAATTGTTATGGTTATGATAGATTGGTAATACTCTGATTTGTTTATCGATCAGAATTTGAGAGTTGTAGAGACGTTTTGCTAAATGGTCACCCATCTTGGTTGACATTTGAAGATGTGTTAGACAACAAGCAATTTCTGATGCTAATCATTTAAGTCCAAATCTCCTAGACTAAAGTTTGCAAAGAAAATCAATGTTGGTAATCAAAATGTATAAAACAAAGTTGAAGCAATGTACTTTTGTCGGTTTCGGTTTAACATGTTGAAGGTATCCTCACTTTTTCTGCCTCGCACAAATTGCAAACATGTGCACCATTACAAGGCGTCATCTAGCAGTCAGTAAATATTACCATTCCTTAGCTAAAGGTGGTAAAGACTTCGAACAGTGAACGTATACTAGTCTTGAACCGATTGTTAAATGAAATTGCCTTCCAGGAATCGCATTATTATACAAACACAAGGTACCGAACTGCCAGGCTTCAGTCGGACTCATTAAAAAAAAAAAGAAAAACGAGATTAAATATTCTAGAAACCTCGATCGATGCACGATAAAATACCGAAGAATACACATGTTTTATTATAATCGCATCTTCCCAGTTGTGCCTTTTTTTCTACACACACACACGTCGTATTCGATCAAGATAAATGCCGATGGCACTGATCTTAATTTTCTTACCGGCGGCAAAAACTCGTTACCGGACAACATTTCAGCCATATTTACGCATTAATTGTTATATAAACTTCATAATCTAATTAATTGTGACTTTTCATCTATTCCGCGCCGAGAAATTTCGATTTACGTGCCACGTAAAGGTCAAGGCGATTTTACGCTAGTTATATTAACAGTATTTAGATTTATTTACTGACATTAACATACTTTAGTGCTATAAGGAAATGGAACGTTTTTACGTTAATTTGAAGGATTAGCTGCAAGAAAACGTTCTCGTTACCGTTCGAAAACGGGATTTTCAAGGTTTCGCATTAAAATTTCGAGCATTACAACAACGCATAAGGAAAACCACCTCCGAAAACGATGGGAATCAAATCGGCGGGACGCCATCTAGACCATAAAATAATTTAGTTTTCCATTCATTACTTTATTTCTCGGTAACACGCAGCCACCTTCTTTATTATAATTCCGTTTAAAATATTGTAGCCTTAATACGGCTTTTACTACCGACGTATTTCACGGTTCTAATGTAAGGGACGCATAAAATTATTAGAAATATGCAGGTTAAATGAGCTTGCGAGCAGTAAACACTGAATATTGGATCGGTTAACCTGTTACAATGTAGGTACCTTCTTTACTTTATAGATATATTTGCAGAATCTACTTACCGATTTTAAAAATTGACTGTTGGTTATAAGAAAAAGGAAAGTACTTTTTTTGGGTGCCCATTTTAGAAATTTGCTTTGAAAGTGATTTTATACAGTGTGTCCATAAAGTATGGAATAAATTCGATTCAAATTTAGGGAGTTATCTTACAGAAAAAAGCTCACTTTTTGAGAAAAAAAATTAAATATACAGGGTGTCCCAAAGCTGAGACAGTTGACATTTTCCAATGAGAACCCCTATTTTTTATTGCAATTATGGATTCTACGTAAAGTTCTGGGTATTTTTCAGGTAGCATATCCTATGTCAATATTCAGCTATTTTCGAGAAAATAACAGTTGAAAAATATAACATGTTTTATTGAAAATAGTGTTTAATAACAAAAAACACTAATTATTTAGTTATACCCTATTTATTATGGTTTCTTGACTAATGTTAAGACACTCTGTTCTAATAATTCTAATTTTTAATTCCTCAATTGATTCAGGCTTAGTTTAAAAAACAAATTTTTTGAATTATCCCCAGAAAAAAATTCCAAGAATTGAGATCAGGAGATCTTGGAGGCCATTCAATTGATCCACGCCTTCCAATCCATCTGTTGGGAAATGCTACTTCGTTAAGATATTGTCTAACTTGTATTGCATAATGCGGGGATGCACCATTCTGTTGAAATGAGGTAACGAAGGATATCATAGTCGCGGGCAATTTGACGAATCGTTTATTGCTGGACGATCATTTTTTGACTTATTTTCTACATACATTAGTAATTTTAATAACAATT
Source organism: Ips typographus (assembly GCF_016097725.1). Taxonomy (NCBI): domain Eukaryota; kingdom Metazoa; phylum Arthropoda; class Insecta; order Coleoptera; family Curculionidae; genus Ips; species Ips typographus. Next base: position 8,291,061 of record NC_138424.1, read on the forward strand.
CAGTAATCGGTTAATTAACAAAGTTATTATAACTTAAAAAGTGTGTTAGCAACGCTAATTTCAACGTTAAATTTATTTTTCAAGGAGACATCAACAGTCAATTAGGTTAGAAACGTTTTTGTTAGTACAAAAACGTTTTTTTTTTCCCATAAACCACTTATTTTGATTAATTGTTATTCCTATAAATCGTGCAGAAAAAATGTTTTGGCTGAAAAAAACTTACTAAACCTAACCTATCGTAACCAGGAGCTTTCAGTGATTTTTGGAAAAAAACATCATTGTCAAAGCATTCTTTGCATGCAAGTCTAGTTGAATTAATAGGTATAAGCGTTGTTGCCACATTTTTAACAGGTGGAAATGTCAATATTTTGGTTAAAAACAATTCCTGGAAGGTTTAAAACACTTGCAAAGGCTTCTGATAGTTTAGAAAGGTGTCTGATTGAATGATTTTAGAAGCATCTGGCATTTCTACAAAGTTTCTGAAAGTATTTAAAAGGCTTTTAGAATCTCTGTAATTATTGTAGAAAATTCTAGCATTTTTAGAATAATTTCAGAGTGTCTGAATTCTAAATAATCTTTGGAAGGGGAAAAAGACGTATTTTTAAGGTAATTTGGATATCTCTATTTGGAATTTATAATACACTTTCCAGAGATTTGCATAGCTTTTAGTGGCTTCTGGCTTTTTTTTAAGATTTTCAAAAAGTGTTTTTAATAACTTCTTGACAGACGACACACCATAGAATTTCTACTTTAAAGTGAAATATTTTAAATGTAATGTTTAATTAAATGGATATTCATACGAGGTTCAAAGGTAAACCGCTTAGCCGCTAGAGGACATCAATTTTCAAGACATGGCACCCTTAAAAAATTACATTTTGGCAAATGGCACTTTACGTCACATTTCTACCAATACAGTTTTGTCTCTTTAAGGGACATGCATGATAAAAATTTCACACTGCTAAGAAGAGTAGGGTTAGAATAGTTAGGGTTAAGATGAAAGATTTATACTTTGATGTTAAGAGAGGTTGATCACGTTTTATGTATGATTTAAAGATTTAATGTGATTTAAATACAGTTAATAATTTAAATAAATTGGGTTTCACCAGAAAAACCTTTAAATTCAAACACCCCAGAACTGGAATATTATAACATAAATTTAATAATAACCTGCACCATTTTGTCATACATTTTCCAAGCGGGACATCAACGTGCGATTAGGCTACCAACCCTTGCACATCAAACGTTGCTTCTATTAAAAATGTGGATGAGTAAAACTAACATGTACACATTAACACCATCTTTACTCACCAAAATAATTACGAACCTCTCACATTGAAGAGAAAGCATAATCGTTCCACCTGCGTTTTTATCGTTAAAAAATAATCAAAAGCACGTCCCTTCATATAAGTCAGAAAAGAACATTTTTTCGGGTCAAAAGCCGAGAATAATCGAGGTTACATAATTTAACGTTAAAGCATTAATAACAGCCCGGCGAGTTTTGCATCTAATTTCGAGGTTTTCGATGCCAGATGGGTGAAAGTCGGTCTGACACGTTATGGTGACTGGTGAACTTGCGTTGAATTTATGGCAGCGTCGATGAAACAAGATCTTGATAGGTCCGAGCATTGGAATTGTTCAGTTTTCAACCCAGTACAAGTTGCAACACCACTTTTTTTTTCAAACTGGTCTAGGCAAAAGTTTAACGAGGGAGCTACCGAGACATAAACAATGCTAATTACGTCACGAGATTTACGACTCTATTTTTGTCTTCAACTCAAGGTATTTTCATATCTACGGAATGATAATTTCCATTTTGTTCTAGTTTTACGGGAGCCCATAAATAACCAGACACTCATTATGCATGCAATAGTGGACGCTCGCAAACTCTTCCATGAATTTACAATAGTTGTTTGACTTCTATGAGTATTAGTATCTGGGAGAGTAGGTTCTATTCCCAAGGAAATAACTTAGTTTAACTTTAATTTAAATGTGATTATTTTGAAACACACATTTGTATGTCAGAACTAGAGCCTACGAAAATTTTATTCATAGACATAGATTATACAGTTACCACTATTGTGACAGATCGAAATATATCGTCACAACTGCCAAAAAACAACTCATAAAGCTATAAAGTTAGAATTAAAAATGTTAATATGATGTACACTGGCTGTATTGCATTTAAAAACGTTTTGTAATTTTATAGGTTCATGGAGTCGCATTTTATAGTTACCATCATTGTAATAGACTTAATTATGTCCAAAATAGACCTATTGCCTATCAAAATTTAACTTCTAAAGCTATAAAGTACATAATATCACATAGAATAATTACCAGTATTGTCTTTTTCACAAACAAAAGACACTTACATAATCAGCTCTAGGAAACCTATATTCATTATAGATTTATTCACATTTTTCGTTCCTGTATACCGCCCACGACGTCATTCGTTGTATAATGGACTTCAATTGTATTTTTATGCAGCTCATTTAAATGTAACGTAATACCTACCAATTAATGTGCTGCTTAATTTTATTGTACCGTTAAGTTTGTTTTTTTGGGGCAAACGAGTTACGTTTAGCGTTTGTACTAGTTCAAATCAGGAACAATAAAACTTTTAAAAGTTGAAAAGGGTTTTAAAATGGGTTGAATTTCTTTGATTTTCTGGCGCCGGCATCGTAAAACCTCTTGTATACTCGCACTAGATAAGAGGTCCTTTTAAAACATATTTAGATCTTATCCTGACTTGGGTGTTTTGTGGCTTATGATTTACAGTTCCAACGAATTTATTCAAAGAAATGGGAAACCGGGTTCTTAAAACTTCAGTAATAAAATAAATGTCGTAAACAGGTGGATTAATAAATTAAGAAAGTCAGATTTTTGTGTGTATTCTGTTTGAAAATATAGTTAGTCCGGATTCCTAGCAATTTTGCTTTTTGTAAATAATAACAGCAACCAACCTTTGACATCTAATGTGGACGATTTACGTAAAAACGTCATTTGACAGATTTTTTCATGATTTTTTTACTTTTTTCTTCTTTTTGTGCTTAATTTAGTTTTCTGTGCTTTTTGTATAGTTTTATTTTGTATAGGTTAATTTACAATTGCAATAGCTATATTGAATTGATCCTAAAGGCTTCTGCGAGACAAAAACATACCAATTATCTGTTGCAAAATGGGTAAGTATCAATTTACAAATTTAAACTAACCAAATAATTTCCAAATGGTTCTGAAGTAGTCTAAAAATATGTAAAAACATTCCAAAACACTATAAGAACTCTAAAATGCGTTGCAAAAGCTTACAAAACAGCCTAGAAGCTTCCAGAAGCATTTAGAATAGTCTAAAAAACTTCCAAATGCTTTTCAACTAATCTATAGAAGCTCTCAAAAGATTTCAAGACAGTCTAAAAGCTTCCGTAGAATTCTAGATCAGTTTAACAGCTTCCAAAAGTTTCTAGAGACGTCTACAAGATTTCAAATGCCTTAAAAGTAGTTCAGAACCTCCAATGCTCTTTAAACTATCCAAACACCTTCCAAATGATCCTAAAGTAGTCTAAAAAGGTTTGAAAACACTACAGAAATTCCAAAATGCTTCTCAAGCAGTCGAAAGCCATTCAAAAGCTTTCAGAACATTTCAAGGCAGTCTAATATAATATAAGACAATATGATTTTAGATCAGTTTAAAAGCTTTCAAAAGAATATATATAGAACCTATATATACTATAGAACCGTCTACAAGGATTCAAATCTTAAAAGCAGTCCAGAACCTTCAATGCTCCTAAAATAGTGTAAAAAGAGAGAACAGTCTAAAAGATTCCAAATGCATTTCAACTAGTCTAGAAGCTACCAAATAATATGAAAACAGTCTAAAAGCTTTGAAAAATTCTAGAACCGTCTAAGAATTTTCAAATGCCTCTAAAGCATTCCAGAATCTTCAATAAATATGCTCTTTAAACTATCCAAAAACTTTCCAAATGCTCCTTAAGTAGTTCAAAAACATTTTGAAAGTTTTAAAAACAGTTTAAAATCTTCCGTATGCTTGTAAAGCAGTTCTCTCATCTCTGAAAGAGTTTTGTGCTTTTTACAGATTTTTATGCTTTTTTGAGGAAAATTTTCCGTTTTATGCGCTTTTTTTCGCAATTTTAGTGCTTTTTTTTATCCGGACTCTAATTATAGTTATCCACGATGCTTTAATCCATTCTTGAAGTCTCATTTTACAAAGTAACCAAGTAAAAAATAAATGAAACTTAATTTAATGTGACAATTCACAACGGGAACTGAAAGCATTAGCATTGAAGGGAATGAATAGAGCAGAAAGAGCGGAAAAGGAAATTGAAAGGAAAATTGATAGGTTGAGAGTGGTGAAGGAAATTGGGAACTAAGTGGGTGGAGAAGGAGAATGCAAAGGAAAAACTACTGAAAGTACCTTTTTATATTATTGGGATTTTTTTTTTAAATAAATTAAACTGTATGTTCAACCAAATGAGAGGACAGAACGTGGGTCATCGGAAAGTTAAAAATTTGAACCTTCAACTAAAATTTAGTACACATCAATCCCAAAAAAAGCAGAGTTGCCGCTTTACCACACAAAATAAAGTTTCGGTAACCTTACTTTTAGTTTTCGGGTTGCATTTTCTAAAACTAGAATTTGTATTAACTTAAATTTTCTCTGTAAACACTCAAATGCTGTCATTCGGCAATATTGCAGAACTTTGTATTTTAGTATTGTAATTCCTTCTTCATTTTGTTGATTTTTAAGAATACTCTATGTGATTAGTCTTTTTGAAATTGGCCTAACTTGTTCCTGGTTCCTTGTACCTCAGAAGCTCAAATTACGACAAAACCACTTCTGATTGAAGGATATTTTTGAAATATTATGTAGAGTAGGAAAGGTTTCTGTAAACTGGTTTTGGTAAAATCACTTCCATATAATTTGTAAACTATAACAAACAAAAAACCATGCAAATCCTTAATACAAAACTTAAAACTTGGTAAAATCAGGCAATCCAGCATCGATGTTACTTTCAATACCAACTTCATCCACGCCTCTCAGTATTCGAAAGTATCCATTTTCACCCCATCTTTCATTCCAAGAATTGGCTATTAACCAATATTTGACATCATTTTCCACTCCCCACCCTACTATTTTTACAGCGTGTCCTCCTTCGTAATCATCGGTGGTTCGTTGGTAAATACCTGAAAATTTTGTTAATCAATGCTGGGATTGTAAAATAAGTAATTTACTAACCGCTTTGGTAGCTGGCAAAGTCCATGTAAACGTCCATGGTTGCCTCCACCGGTCCATTTTTGTATATCTCCAATTGGATTTGTTTTTCTCCCGCCAGAGAGTAGGACGTTTGGCCGTATGTGGTTTGAGAAGTGTAAGTCAAAGTGTTGTCGTCACATTGTTGTACGCAAGCTGGGGTATCCACGTAATCAGTACATTTGTTAGGGTGATCTTCACAAGATGGTAGAAAGTATGATTTACATCCCTATTAAAATCAGATTATGTAGTAAACTCAGGAATGTTATTATATCCATTGCTGTCTGCCTAATTTACTAGATTCAAAATACAAAGATTGGCAACGTTGTGTTCTGACAGTTATGGCAAACATTACTCTGCACAAAACTACTACATATGGAAAAAATCAAACCAATATAGGAAGACGCAACAATATAAAATGAATTTGACAATAATGATATTTTTGCCATTGTGACATCAAAGTTATGTTAGTATGTACGCATTGCTTTAGATTTGTAATCAATAACTTTAATCTCCTTTTTTTCTTTCATAAATTATCTATTTTTCCGATATTAAGATTGAACGTAGTATCAATTATACTATCCTGTATGAACTAGTATACTAAGTTTTAAAAAATAGTGAATAATTAGACACAAGATTGACTAAAAGGTATCATGCTGAGCGTTATTTTAAATATCCAGGATTACTACAATCAGTGTGCTAACTCTCTTTCTTCATACATTAAATTGAACACTGCGTATATTGTTACATTTCTTGGATTTGTTTTTAAAATAGCTAGACTTGAACGAGTAAATAAATATAATTTAAACAAAGGCAAAGTTAAATCTATGAAACTAAATTTATGAGAAATACAGGATTGGTCAAATAGACGACAAAAAAATGAAAATAAGTCAAATTTAAACTGGGCTCAGAGACTTTCATTTATTTTCTTGGGTGTCACAAATTCTATTCAAATCATGGGTTTCTATGAATATATTGATGAGAAATACAGGGTTGGTGAAATAGACGCAAGTTGCCGTATTTTTACAGTGTGGTCCAATTGCACTATTGTTAATCTTTTACACCGAAAAAATAACGCTGAGTTAATGACTACTTGAGATTTCAAATCGATGTTGCTAAATATTGTTCGGTTTCGATGATACTGGAAATAACAAATTTTAATGAAAAGGTGTTTTATTAATGAACCAAAAATAAAATAGAAAAACTTTTGTTACGCAACATTTTATTAGTTTTTTCATCAGTTTGAGAACCATAAAAAGAAAGATTTTTTTATCATTGAAACAATCCAATTTTGCAAAGTTTGGCAACATCGCATAGTTTTGCAATTTGTGATTTTGAAAATTTGTGAAAATTTTCTGCCTTGTTTGGGAACACTGAAAATTTGACAACGTCGCATTTCTTCTAAATTCGTTGTCATACAAAACGTCTAGTTTTTTGTAAAAATTTAGAACACAACACAAGTTTCTTAAAAAAATGACAAAATGTTTTAAAATCGTTTCAAATGACTTAAATTTTGCATGAGAACTTTTAAAAGTGAATCACGTGACTTTTTTTTGAGCCAAAATCGTCGGATTTACTTTTTGAAACATTTTGACACTTTGCTTTGAGAAGAAGTCGAAAGTATTTTAAACAGTTTTTGAAATTTTTTAACTTGGAAGATGATCTCTTTGTTGTCAATTTAGTAGTTTTATGGCAAAAACAGCAAACATTTTCAAACTCGTTCAAGGATTTTCAAACTTTTTTAAACTATACCAGAAACCGCAAAATGGTTCTTCGAACTTCAAAAATATCAACAAATTTATTGTCAAAAATCACGTTTCCCTTATGATTACTTTGGTTCTCTCAAAATTGAAATTTGAAGTGTCGCACCAACTACAAACACTAACAACTTTAATAAAGGCTTTCCAAAAGTGGTATGTGTGAAATATCAGTGAATTTGGAGTACATAACATAATGTTGATGGGAGGAAAATGTGTTTTTTGTAAGAATTGAATCAAAAATACATTTTGAAAACTTACCTCATCAGTACGGTTATACAGTCCTCCAGTTACCACGCCTGTTGTAATCCAATCATACCAAGCTTCATAAGGCCAACCACCATCGCAACCTCCACCAGTACCGCACGTCAACATATCTTGAGAGGAAACGTAAATTTTCCTTTGACCGTTAGAGTGAATGCAAATTCGGTCCGACATTGCTTCCACAGCAGCAAAAGCCTAAATTTAAAAAATCCTCTTTAAATGAATGGTTAAAATCACAACCCAAAATGTTTACCCAGCAAGCTCCACATCTGGATTGATCTCTTATCTGACCAATTATTTCAGCACAATCAGACCAAGCCTCACGGGAATCGAATGACTCAGGAACATCTTCTTCTTCATCATGCACCACCATCAAACGAGACTGGATTGATAAAGGCCTTTTGGCTCCTGAAGCTAAGATCTTAAACAAAGCGTAGTCTTGTTCTTCAAAGTTTTTTCCCGCTATCCACGTGGACTGTTTGGCATTAATTTCCTGGATGTACTCATCGGAAAATGGGTGTGGACTTGGAATGGTTGAAGCCAGTCCCAGTCCGAAAACTGCAAAAATCAAGTAAGTCTTCATTTTAATTACTGAACCAGATATAGTTTGAAACGTTTATTTATACTTAATTGAGGCAAGAGTTTGATAACACTGCCAGACAGATTATCTCGAGTGGTTTTGTACTTTCAATTGCAGCATCTTTCATTGTCTATGCAATATATTATCATGGTAGATTACGCCTTTAAGTTAGTAAATCTGCTTGGAATATTTCAAAATTCACATTAAGTACATTAGAAAGGCGTTAAAAAGTCGTAAACAATCCGGACAGTTGTCCATCGTCTACATTCGAGTGTCGCGCCATTTGAATTTAAATTCAGTTAAGGATATCCTATTTAATTTGATATATCTATCCAAGGCAGTGTGACGTAAAACAATGAAACATTAATGTTTTTCTCCCACACTGGCGGCCTCTCCTGGATCGCTGAGTGCTAAATAAGCCGCATTAGAATTCTTACCTATAAATTACTCTTAATATGTTTTGCGTACCTTGGATCGTAACCGATTTAAATAAATAATGATGTTATTTAATTTGAAATGGTGAACCTAATAGTACTGGTTCCGAATGGATGGTGCTTAGATCAGGATCAGTCCTTTTAGTTTTCTTCTTGCTTCTCAAACCAAATCAGGTCAACGATTTGTTTGTTTTCACAATTGACACAGAAGGTCAGACAACTCAAAATTGATTCACACTATTGTTTTCCTTAATCATTGGGAAATCTAGTCAGGAAAAACAAAATGCTGGTACTTAACTAAACAACATACACAAATCAACTTATCGAAACATTATTGCCTTCCGGATTTTTTAATAGATTTTTGATAACATTAATAACATCCTCATTAAAATCACAGCCGTAAATTAAGCCTCGGACACAATAAATTAATCAGTGTCGAATTTGACTAATTTTAAGTCCAAACAGCAACGGATTTGCTTACATAAGCTGCTTCTAGTCGGTGATATTTATTTGTTTTAAATAGTAATCTAATAGCTATGTTATTTATTAGCTACGAGACTTAAATATTTATAAGGTTGAATCTTTTTCTTCGAGTTTATGCTTCTTTGCTGACTTAATCAGACAGTAGTTGGTCCGGTTATCTGTACTTATATGTGGTTTCTAACCGAGATATTGAATTCAAAGGAATGTAGAGATGATTGGTCTTATCAAAAAAATGTAACATAATATATTGTTGATAAAAAGATGGATAGTAACAGGTGAAATAGGGTCATTTTTGTTAACAATAGTACTCGGTGTAGCGGGTTTGAGGTGAATGACAACTCCTCTTATGGAAAAGAAGCGCCATATTAGCTGTATATTAGTAAATGTAAAATATTGACTCAGGAAGTAAAGTATTGCATTGACGTTATAACCATAATAAAACTTCTCACTATGACGAAAATCAAAATATGTAGCAGAAAAAAATTACATTTACCAACACTTCATCAACTTATCAAGCTTGACAGTTGTTTTGTTTAGAAGTTTTTACATAACTTGAGTTCAGGTGAGGAAGATTATTAAAAGGTATGATCAGATCTGATATTCAGAAGGTTTTACATATGACCCTCTCTTCTTATTTTGGTGTTTTCTTGTCATGTTGAGTAGATCCTTTTCAATGTTTTACTCCATTCCACGTTGTGCTTAGTCCATGTAATACTATATTACATTACATGTGTTGTAAGAAGTATTTTTACAATGAATGGGACAGTTAACACTAAAAATGAGTAGTGTATGTTAATACTCGGGTTATTTAGTTGAAAAAGTGTTTGAAAACGCTTTATGATGTAATTAAAAGTATTACTAATTTTTAACCAAAATTTTAAACGCTTTGTTGTGATATTATAAAAGAAGTGAACTGAAAAGCAACAAATACACGTGTTTTTTACTGGAATAATATCATTTTTTGTACGACTAATAATATGCCTATTACTCATTAGTTCAGCCCACCAGCGTACACCACCAATATACAGGGTGTCCCACGACGAAAGACATCGATTGATATTGGAAAAAGTATAAATAGGAGAGTTTTGAAAATTTGGCAGAATACTGATGTGGGCATGTCCAATCTAACTAAAATATTTTCAAGATGGTTGCACTTCACAACTTTCACACTTTCACACATCACAACTTTCTTATTTTAAATAGAACACCCTATATATTATTACATATTTGGATTCCTCACAAAATTCTAACCAACTTTTGTGTACAATGCCCTATGCCTATCTCTAGCCGTTTTCGAAATATTTGATGTTTTTCCAAAAAAGTGACAGTTGCAACGCTCAACATATTTTTGTACTTTGTCAAAACCGTAATTAATTTTGCAATGAAACTTTGGGTTATTGTAAATAAAGGATCGTTTTATTAAACTGAGGGTGCGTAATGACTCATTTGTATACAGGGTCATCAAAAAAAAATCATATAGGCTAGAGATAGGCATAGGGCATTGTACACAAAAGTTGGTCAGAATTTTGTGAGGAATCCAAATATGTAATAATATATAGGGTGTTCTATTTAAAATAAGAAAGTTGTGATTGACTTCCGCTATAAACGGAAGTGCAACCATCTTGAAAATATTTTAGTTAGATTGGGCATGCCCACATCAGTATCCTGCCAAATTTTCAAAACTCTCCTATTTATACTTTTTCCAATGTCAATCGATGTCTTTCGTCGTGGGACACCCTGTATAGCAAAAGTCAAAGTGAAATGGAGTGACGTACCAGTGTAATATAGAAATATAAATGTAGATGGATGGAACGTTTTGGAACATTGGCTTCTTCATTTGTCAAATTAAAAATATTTACCTTTCTGTGACACCGTAGAAGTCCTAGAGATAGGAATTTCTCAAAAATATTTATTCATTTTTGGAGAACATGTCAAAAGAATTTAAGGAGATTTAGGAGAATTTAAGTGAACGATCAGTCACACGATCAGTATTGCCAGTATTTAATCAGTTTATCGAAATTGTCCTCAAACGGTCATTATTGAAGCGAACTGTATCACTATTAAGTTGAATGTTAAATACTGATGTCAAAATTTGACCTCAAACGATTAGCATTATTGACAGCATATCGAAATCTGTCAGGAATATTGATCGTGTTTGACCGCTTTTGAAATGCACATCATAAGCAACCAGTAGATGTGTTTCTTAAAGTCACCTCACTGTAAGCAGAGTTTACAGCTTCATAGAGCCAAATTTGAAAGCTTTGACGTTAAGGAACACTTTTATACTTTCATTACGTCACGTGACAGCTGTCATTAACAGTTAAAACTCACTCACCAGTGACCTGAAAGTATAAAATGTTAAATAGATGTATTTCTTGAAGTCACCACACTGTAAGCAGAGTTGACAGCTTCATAGAGCGAAATTTGACAGTTTTGACGTTAAGGAACATTTTTATACTTTTATTACGTCACGTGACAGCTGTCATTAACAGTTAAAACTCACTCACCAGTGACCTGAAAGTATAAAAGGTTAAATAGAAGTGTTTCTTAAAGTCACCACACTGTAAGCAGAGTTTACAGCTTTATAGAGCCAAATTTGACAGTTTTGACGTTAAGGAACACTTTTATACTTTTATTGCGTCACGTGACAGCTGTCATTAACAGTTAAAAGTCACTCACCAGCGACCTGAAAGTATAAAATGTTAAATAGATGTGTTTCTTTGAGGAATTACACTGTAAGTTGTGTTTACGTCTCCATGAAACCAAATTTGTCAGTTCTGACGTTAAGGAACACTTACGTCACTTAAACGCCACAACTGTCAAATTTCGCTCCATAGAACTATAAATACGTCACAGCTGTGTGATTTTTGACAGCTGAGTCAGTCAAGGGTTTGTTAATGTCACTATAAATACAACTTGCAATTCGATTTATCAAAGAAATACAATTAATCTGCGTATTCCAGTGGTATGTTAGCATGGAATTAGTTTTGACAGGTCGTAAAAACAGTATAGTATTCTACTCGCATTTAATGGTTATTACTCACTCGATCATTGGCAACACTTTTCGTGAGTAATAGTTATCATTACATGCTCCTTGAATAATATACTATTGTTTACGCAGTAGGTTTCAATGGTGGAAACAATGACTTTACGACATAGTAAAGGCTTTCAAGTGCTTTACAACATACTAGAGCTTTGAAAATTTTTTTCTACTCCTGCAGGGTTATTGGTTTATTCTTTAACAGTTTAGTGAACGGATAAGTAGGCAATTGCGAACGGTTGAACGAATACAGAATCCTAGACTTTCCGCAACTGTGCGATATAAATAGACCAATCACAGGCAATTTTCAGCGTGCGATATGAAATAGACCAATAACAGCTAATCTTGAACGTAAACAAAATAATTCTTCTGATTGTCATCCTCACTGACAGTTGCATTTTGGCGTATGTTTTGAGGAAATGAAAAAGCCGTTCAAGTTTCAGTTAGTGTTCAATTAAAGAATAAAAACATCTACTTTATTATATGAGAAAGCAAATGATACAAACTTACAATTTACAATGAATTAAATCACCGACCTCTGTACAAGAAAGCCTAGAATGTCACTTTTAATGGCGGCGTTAGCGGTTTTCGTTTTGTACACAAACCTATACGGATGTAGTAGAAAATATGTTTTTTTTTATTTTTTCGTGTAGTTGATTAGAAGTTGTGAGTGAAAAATCAAAGAACGCTTCATTCCTGATCCAGATATGTATAGATATGGCTTTTTATACCCAATAAAGTCCAGCCAAAGCAAGTTTGGTTAGAACCCTTTGTCCTGGAAAGTACAACAAACTAATGTGAAAACTGCTCAATCAAAGAAAATTTGGAAATCCTTGAAGCTAGGTAAGCAAAACTGGTAAATGGGTTTTATATTATTACCAAGACCTTTCTTTTAAAATGTAAATGTGCCAATGGAACTTCTAAAAGCTGTCCTGTTTCTTCAGAGTAAACCTTTGTTGCTCTCAAAATGCAGGCGGTCTCAAAATGTAACTCACATACCTATGTATGTAAGAGGCAATAAGTTTACTGAATGAGAAAGCATATTGTACTTACCACTGAGTATTGTATTGGAGTAAAATCATTCCAGTTCAAAGCTTTCAACCACTGTTGGGTTCGAGCAGGGTCTTTTGGAAAGTAAAAGACTGACACTTTTGGGCTTTTCACCAAATTGCTTTTACAATTTGGCAAACAACAAGTGGACGGCATATTGTAGAGGCAATAGAATTTAAGTTAAAAAACCAACAACAAATTATAGAACAATGAAGGAACAATAACAATAGTGATAACACAATAAAATGAACACAAACTACACTTTCACTAGAACAATAAACATATAAACAACAATATATAATAGCAAACAAAAATTACTTTGGCAAGTAATCCCAAGTCTTGACTTTAAACCTTAAAAATTAATTTTATCATCGAAAAACTCAATTTTCACAATACAAACAAATGCAAACTGTCAACCACTATTTCGGCCATATTGGAATTTTTGGCATACACCTTCTTGGCTTTCTTGTACAGAGGGCGGTGATTAAATCCATTCAACACCTCAACCTAAAAGACGAAGTTGATCAGCTGTCACCCGGTGACAATCCGGGACACCGGTCAAACTTTAGCTGCGTCAAAAGTGATAATGTAAACACGGAAACGTTTCAAACATTGAGAGTTTATTTGTGTTGTATTATTGCTAGCTTGCAATAAAAGACAAAGCACATTTCTAACTAAACAGGCTTTCATATCAACGAATAAACATCCTCCATCTAACTTCCCAGTCCAGCCACTCCCGCGTATCCGACATCCCCCTGACATGACAACTGTCACTAGTGACATAAGTCACTAGTAGGAATGTGTGCTGAACTAACAACATATAATACATGTGTGAAATTTGGTAAGAAATTCCAATTAGTCGTAAAAATATAGCATGTAAAAAACTCGGGCGAATTGTCCATATCGCCCTCGTCCGATTGAACACTTCGCCTTCGTCTGCGTGCGATAGGGACATCTTATTCACCCTTGTTGTACAATATACTATTACGTCTTCTTTCTCAGGACAACTTATTTAACAACTTATTAAACAACTATTTTGTTAAAAATATCGCCCTTGTGTCTGCCAATCTCATCTTTTATGCACCCACTAACATCTTAAATCAAAGTGGCAAATGGTTGGGGTGAAGAGGAAATGTGCAAAGCAATCGATTTAACCGATCATTTGTAGTCGAGCAATGGTTAATACTGATTACAAACCTTCTAGGCTTGCAAGGTAATGGCGAAAAGCATTTCCCATAACCATTAAACAAATTTCCATGGCATTTATTAGGCGGACGGGACGGAAAATAAACGCAGCGGTACCCCATAAAGGTACCTTTGCTTTAAGATCCAATTAATAGCGAGAATAAAATCGATCCTTGCACGACTTCCTAAATCAATTTCCGACAATTGCAAATAAAGTATCACCCTGTATGCGTCCATATGACCGGCTTGAAATTTACGACAATGATCTCGGTTTTCGCTGTTTGTTTGTATGGGAGCAGCGGGTGGTTTTCTTATTTCGCTGTGCCTTCTCCGTCGTTTTTTCTGTCTGTCCGTCTCGTTCTATCCGCGGCTTCCAAACCAATAATTTTGCCACTTTTATTGCTTTTAATTGAATTTTTCCGTTGGCATTTAGAGAGCTGCACTCGACCTATTCAGGAAGATCGTTTTTAGTAATTGTTGTTCGTAAATTCAACAGGTAGCTGCTCTACGAAGCAGGTTCCAATCTATGTATGAATCGAGTGGTGATTATCACGCGAACGAAACTATTCGAACGATTTACGTTTACATTGCAAACAAACGGATCCAGTTCATTGTTAACGATCTTTTCACATTTTGCAAATTTGCATAACAAAGCGATTTAGCTGCCTGTTTACCTAGTTGGTTATCGTCGGGTACCAAACGCGCTACGCTTACAATAATATTTGATTTAAATCTTAACATTCCCGAGTACAACAAACTGAAGAAATTAGATACCATGTGAATCAGTTAACCGTTCGTTTATTTACATGTTAATTGTTCTGAAAAAACTTAATGGAAACGACCAGAAGAAAAACTGATTGCTTTTCAAAATTCCCTTTCAATCAAGAGTACAACAGTTTGAACATTAAAACGCGAACAGTCAGAATTATGACGTTAAACAAGGGTTTATCGTCCTATAGTACAGCTGTTAGATTGTTTGAGATGAGGGTGTTAATGAATAGTGCAAACATTAGTTTAGACGGTTGTAAAAAGTTGGTATTTACCTAAGATCGCTTGAAAACTGCTTAGAGTTGTTAGAAGAATAAATATTTCGACATTTGGTGACTTAATATGTTCGTTTTACAGCTTAAACGGTATTGAAGAGAGTTTTATTTTAAAATGATGGTAATTCTACAAGGGCAGTATTTGTGTAAATTACACTATTTGTAGTTACACTCCCTGTTTTGAGATTTCCGCAAATGCTGCACACGTATATTTACGAGTAGCTTTTATTTCCGTATAACTTTAAAACATCAGAAATCCAAATTCAGCAATTTATGCCACTGATGAAGAATTCCTGATTTTTAATTTTAATTTTAATTTTATTTTCTTTACTTAGACAATTTTGGTACGGAAATTTTCAGAAACTAGTTTTCCTTTTTTGGTTTACTTTTGAACGAGTTTAGTTCAAACTTAAATGACAACAACGCGTGTTTTTTTAAAAATGTTATATTTTTGGGTATCCTTTATCTCAAATTAGCGTCACATGATCATTTTCAAACTATAATTTTCATTTTTAGTCTTGTGACCAGTTTCAAATTGAAACTTGATTTTTCACTGTCAAGAGGCTATTCTACTTCTAGTCAGGTGACCATTTTGAAATTTAAACTTCAATTTCACAGTCACGGGACTGCTTTCAAAGTTCAACATTAATTTTCTGGTCACGTGACGATTTGCAAATTGAAATTTGAAGTTGTGGCGTCACATGACCATTTTAAAAATATAATTTGCATGTTTAGGGTCACGTGACTAATTTCAAATTTAAACTTGATTTTTTAGTGTCAAGTGGCTATTCTACATATTTTTGGGTATCCTTAATCTCAAATTAGCGTCACGTGATCATTTTCAAACTATAATTTGCGTTTTTAGTCTTGTGACCAGTTTCAAATTGAAACTTGATTTTTCACTGTCAAGAGGCTATTCTACTTCTAGTCAGGTGACCATTTTGAAATTTAAACTTCAGTTTCACAGTCACGTGACTGCTTTCAAAGTTCAACATTGATTTTTTGGTCACGTGACGATTTGCAAATTGAAATTTTAAGTTGTGGCGTCACTTGACCCTTTTAAAAATATAATTTGCATGTTTAGGGTCACGTGACTAATTTCAAATTGAAACTTGATTCTTCAGTATCAATAAGTGGCTATTCTACTTCAGGTGACCATTTTGAAATTTAAACTTCAGTTTCACAGTTTCAAATTTCAACATTGATTTTCTGGTCACGTGACGATTTGCAAATTGAAATTTAAAGTTGTGACGTCACATGACCAATTTAAAAATATAATTTGTATTTTTCAGTGTCACGTGACTATCTTATTTCTGATCAAATAACCATTTTGAAATTTAAACTTCAGTTTGACAGTCACATGATTGTTATCAAATTTCAACATCGATTTTCTGGTCAAGGGACGATTTTCAAATTGAAATTTGAAACCTTTTTAAAAATATCATTTGCATGTTTAGGGTCACGTGACTTATTTCAAATTGAAACTTGATTTTTCACTGTCAAAAGGCTATTCTACTTCTAGTCAGGTGACCATTTTGAAATTTAAACTTCAATTTCACGGTCACGTGACTGCTTTCAAAGTTCAACATGGATTTTCTGGTCAAGATGATTCTCAAATTGAAATTTGAATTTGTGGCGTCACATGACCATATTAAAAATATAATTTGCATTTTTAGGGTCACGTGACTAATTTCTAATTTAAAGTTGATTTTTCAGTGACACGTGAATTTTCTACTTCTGGGCAGGTGACCATTTTGAAATTTAAACCTCAGTTTTACAGTCACGTGCATGATTGTTTTGACATGTAGACATTGATTATTTGGTCACGTGTCTGTTTTAGAAATGAAATTTAAGATAAAGGGTCACATGGCCATTTTTAAATTCAAATAAAGTTGAAGTTAAGTTAAATTTAAAATTAAGTTTAAATTGATATTTTCGTGTCACCTGATTTGTTCTCCTTCTGACGTTACGTGACCATTTGCAGGCAAACTAATTTAATAAGTTATCGATATTTATTCGAAAACTGGATTTTCAATTTCACGCGACCATTTTCAATTTTAAGTCACGTGACCATTTTCAAATTTGGACATTGATGACATGATTTTCAAATTAAAGTTTGCATTTTCAGTTAACTAACGGTTGTTATTTTATCAAAAAATTTGAATTGCGACATTTCTGGAAGCTAAAGTTTCAAAACCTTGGTTTTGTTCACGTTGTTATTACATTCTGGATTTAGTGAAAGAAAACTAGTCACTCTAACTTTATTCAAATCTTTTAAGATTAAATTAATTAGTTAATAGATCTTTTAAGGCCTTAAAACGACAAAATCAAATTATTATTGTTAATGATGATCCATAAAATGTGATACGCTTTTAAACATTTTTGTGAAAGTATTTCAAATATTTCAACTATCCTCGTTATGGACGATCTAATAGAAATATCACAAAATATTGGTTTCAGGATGCAATAAATAATAATTTTATCATGCTGCAGGATTTGTAATGTTTTATAGTTTTGAAGAGAGGTTGGACACTTATTCACATTGATCAACCAAACATTCTTTCTAAATCTTCATCTGTTTAACTATCAAACCTATGTAACTTTATCTATGTTTATCGAGTGAAAGAAGTCTTCTCCGAACCACCGAACTAGCCTTATTGGATTTGTTCGGTACCCAAAAAAAAAACGGTACCTCGTTTCGGAGATGCGTTCCCCTGATAACAGATATGACAAACTTAAACTCGGGTACCGCTTTGTGTTTCGTCGGTCTAAAACCCGCGATCCGTCTAAATTATCTTCTCATTCGCTTATGAACTATTTTCTATGATGTGAAACGGAGATTCCCACACGATAAACGCCCCTCGAGAACCGAAGAGATGAATTATGGAAAACCCGAATTCCGTAGGGCAATTAGATGCGATCGCAATTTTCTAGGATGATCGGAATAACTTTATCGTCCGTTGATGTTATCCTGTCACTGTCCGATAAATATTTAATAAAATATCCGTAGTGTTGTGTACGGTTTTAAAAGCGAAATTCTCCGATTATGCTCGGGTGCAAGCCGCGTTTATTTTCGTCTTTGAGCTGTCAAATGAAAAATTCTTGGGAGATACATGACCTTGCTTAAGTTGCTCATATGGGATCGTCTATAGGGTGAACACGTCTCCTTTATATACAAATGTACGATCAAAGACTATCCAAAAGCTGTGGTTACTGGTGTTTTAAAGTTTTTACGAAATTAATTAACAAAATATGGTGACACATTTACTGATACACAATTTACTTTGCTACACCATTTCCAAATGTAGTTCAGAAAAAAGCAAGTGAGATTCAGAAGAGGTCAACTGTAATTCAGAAACCATCAAATGAAGTTCAATAGTTCAGAACATTCAAAGGCAATTCCATAAAATACATTATCTGTGGATAAAATCACCAAACCTGTACCAAAACCACAGTTTCGGTTAAATTTAAACTGAATTGCACTTGATATACTTTCTGAATTGCAATTAACAATTTCTGAATTACCTTTACAGTTGCCTATTCTGAATTACACTTGGCTCTTTCTGAATTACAGCTAGAAATATTGTAGAAGAAAATATCTTTGGCAGTTTCTTCAATTATTTTTTTAAGTTTATAGCTCTCATAAGTTAATATAATAATCAATGAAGATCTCATCAAAGAATTTTATTTGCACACCCATATCTAGGAAACCTATTTCTTCAATAACTTGCTAAGACATTATAGACTTTCTTAAGTCAAACATACAGTGCGGCCCAAATTGGTTCTACATGTATTGGGATCTCGGTAACCGTAAGAGCTAGTCGGTTAAATAAGAAAAGTTTTATAGAATTTTTTGTGTTCCGAGGTATAGATTGATAACTTTGTAAATTCTTATGGCCGCCATTTTGAATTTTTTGGCATTACTGGAAAGCGCTTAAACAATTATTTTCAATGATGCTCTTGATGATGGTATTATTTAATTTCTAAGACAGAAAACGAAAAACTAAACGGAATCTCACAGTATTTTGTTTTTTTTTTAATTTTACATTATTCTGTACACAAAAATCAAGTAATGGAGTCAATAAATAGATTTTTTTTTTACTTTGTAAATTATAAAAATTAGTATCACAAAACACACTAATTGTAACTAACAAAAATTTAAAAAAAGTTTTTCTTTAGAAAGTAAATATCATCAAGTACATCATTGAAAAGGATTTCTTTCCAAAAATGCCACAAAATTCAAAATGGCGGCCATAAGAATTTACAAAGTTGTCATCCATATCTCGGAAACAAATGACAAAAGATTTTTTTCTAAATACGTCATCGTGTTCTACCTAAAAAAGTGCCTTAATAACGTCTTAGTTTCAAAACTTTCTTTCGCTTTTTTCAAGAGCTGTAAGCAATTGTTTAAAATGCAGTCTCTGACGTTTTCCCAATTTTCCGGAGAACGGAGAAAGATAATATAATTTGGACAAGTTTCGCATAAAGTTCTCTAAAACTTTCCCTATTTAACCGACTCTGTAGCTCTTACGGTTACCGAGATCTTAATACATGTAGAACCAATTTGGGACACACTGTATTTTTACGTTTTATATAGTCTTTAGAGAGTTTTTGGTAGCAATAGTAAAATAGATCAAAAATGCCTTTAATTAACATTAATTGACGTGTTGGTAACTATGTAGATCCTCCATTTGCTTCCAAATGAGGAAAGTAACTTTAACTTTTTCAAGAAGATTCAAAAACACAAATTTCCCCAAGAATGTGATGAAGAAAGAATTATAATACTTTAGTTACTAGTGCGTTAATAATCGGTGAACAGTTTGTTTGTACATCTGGAGTTCTGTTGCCTCCACTATCTTGCTTCTTGTTAATATTAATATTAAAAGTAACTTTTAGTTAGATTTGTTTTAATTAAAAAACATGACATACAATTACCTGAAATTATTATTAGGATAAATATTGTTACGATTTTCCCGTGGGTTCACACAAAGTCAATTTAACTCAACAATTAATAACTTTATTAACACTTCAAAACACTCCGTACAATAATTAACTCAGCTATTAAAAACACTACTACAATTCCACAACTATTTCACTATTTAAACTTTACCGCGTTCTCAAATTCACTACTACTCTCTCTACTAACTAACGTCGACGCCGCTTCTTTTATATTCGCAAACCACGTTCTAGAATGACCGCGAAACGCTTCGCGGGTTGCCTTGACCATTCAAGAATATTCCAGGTAGCGCCTCCTAACTGTGGCCTACTTTAACACGCGCCCGGCCAGATATTGCGGCGCATCGATTTCATCCTGACTCGAGTATAGTAGGCCCAAACCGTAACACTGCCCCCCTCTTAAAGCTGATCGTCCCGATCCGCTTCATCTAGTCCCTGGTATTTCTTGAGTCTGTCCAGATGGACAATTTTCATCTTGCCTTTGGGGCTGCGTTGGACTCTGTACGCGACGTCATTTAACCTTTTTACCACATGGTAAGGTCCCTCCCAGTGTCGTTGCCATCTTTGACTTAATCCTTTGCTCCTCCTGGGTTGAAACATCCACACAGCATCACCTTCCTTATAATTGCCACCAGTTGGTCTGTGGTCCAATGTCATCTTCATACGGTCGTTGTTTGGTTTCATCTTCTCTCTCTCAAGTTCCCGAATTGTGATGGATCCCTTCTGTAACGAACACTGGTCACACCGTTTACACCATTCCTCAACGTCCTTTCTGAAGTTAATCCAGTAAAATCGATCTCTTATTCTAGCCAAAGTCTGGTTTACTCCAAAGTGTCCTCCTCCGCGACTGTCATGTAGTTCTCGCAGCACATTCTCTTTGCAGGAATTGGGCACTATTGTTTGGTAAACAAAGCGTTTTCCGTCTGGACTTTCCCATTTGCGAGTAATTAAGTCATCTCGCAGTCGAAGCGAATTCCACTGTAACCAGTAACCCCTAACTGTTGGTCCATATCTGGAAATCTGTTGCCAATTCGGTTTCAAATCCTTCTCCAACCATCTTCTGATTACTTTCAAATCAGAGTCTGAGCGCTGTCCTTTTATTATGTCTTCCTTAGAAACGCTGCTCTTCATTCTTCTTGTAGCCTCTTTATCCGTCACCTTCGCGATTTGACCAATCCTCCAACCATTATGAATTTGTCCTTTCCGGTACCTTAAGTCACTATCCAAAGCTTGACGATCCTCTACATATCGCGGTAAATGTCTTTCCGGATTCTTCATTTCCTGCTCCTGGTTACGCCAGTTCCGCGGGGTCGGTAAACGAGACTGCTGTCTGCAATTCCATTGGTAATGTCCTTTACGTCCACAAATATAACATGTAATGTTTCTTTTAGCAGAGGAGTTCCGGTGATTTGTTCTGATGTCCTGGTTTCGTCGACACTGTGGGTTTGGAGAACAAGACCGCTGTCTGCAATTCCTTCTAATGTGTCCCGTACGTCCGCATCGATAACACTCCACTCTCGTGATCGGACGTGATCGTTCCAACTGTCTCGACTGACCATTTCCTAATGCTGCCATTTGTTGCACTAATTGGCCGAACATTGATTCAATTTTACTTATTGATGTAGCAACATGATCGGCTGGCGGTTCTCTTTCCTCTTGAATAGGCTCTGGCTTTAAATCATTGCACGCAGCTTCAATTTCCAGCGCTCGAATCAGTAATTCGCTGTTGTTGCTCCCTTTGAACATCTTCAGCCATTTCTTTACCTCCGGATCTCGAATCCCATCTACAAAATACTGTGCCACAAGTTCTTCTTGGATTTCATCCGGGACGGCTGGGTAAGCCACATGCACAAGGCGACGAATTTCGGTTTCAAACTCTTCTAGATTTTCACCAGTTTTCTGCTGTCTTGCCATTAATTGCGTTCGATACAGTCCTTTCTTATGTTGATCCCCATAACGACGTTCTAATGCAGCTACTAATGCGTCATAGTTGCTTTGTTGGGCGATAGGCAGAGTCTGTAACAGCTCCAATGCAGGTCCTCGTAATGCCACCACCAGTGCTACAGCCTTTTCCTCGTTACTCCATCTATTTGCATTTGCAGCGGCCTCAAATTGGAGTTGGTACGTTGCCCATGAAGTTTGACCGTCGTATGTGGGAGGCTTGATCTTGTTGAGCCCGTTTCCGGTGATCACTGTAGAGTTGACTCTTCTGCTGTCAATTTTCCGCTCTAAGTCACGTAACTTTATCTTGACATCATTCTGAATTTTATGAATGTCCTCCCGAACATCAATCTGAATTTTATTAATGTCGTCCCGAACATCATTTAATTTTCCCTCAACATCACACTCCATCTTTTTGAGACTATCGGATACATACTCTTGGATTTCTGTCTTGTTCCGTGCTAGAACGTTCAATATTTCTACGTTACGTTTTTCTTGCCGCTCTCTATCTTCTTGACGCATTTCTATATCTTGTTGTAGCATTATTTCTTGTTGTTGTCGAATCCTTTCTTGTTCTTCCTTCTCTTGTTGTCGAATCCTTTCTTGTTCTTCCTTCTCTTGTTGTCGAATCCTTTCTTGTTTTTCCTTCTCTTGTTGTCGAATCCTTTCTTGTTCTTCCTTTTCTTGTTGACGAATTCTTTCTTCTCGTTGTCGAATCCTTTCTTGTTCTTCCTTTTCTTGTTGTCGAATTCTTTCTTCTTGTTGTCGAATTCTTTCTTTTTGTTTTTCCTCGTTTTGTTGTCGAATCCTTTCGTATTCTTCCTTGTCTTGTTGTCGATGTTGTTTAAGCATGTCCATAATAGCTGCAAATTGGGCCTCCATGTTTGCACTTTGACGTCTTGTTACTGGCATAAAATAAATTTAACACACCACTGTTCCGAAAATCTCTAGTCCGGTTCTGAACACAAGTCTTTAACCCGAAGTTTAGTTCCAATTCACGTCGCACTAACGTCTGATCGCACTTCTGACACCAATTGTTACGATTTTCCCGTGGGTTCACACAAAGTCAATTTAACTCAACAATTAATAACTTTATTAACACTTCAAAACACTCCGTACAATAATTAACTCAGCTATTAAAAACACTACTACAATTCCACAACTATTTCACTATTTAAACTTTACCGCGTTCTCAAATTCACTACTACTCTCTCTACTAACTAACGTCGACGCCGCTTCTTTTATATTCGCAAACCACGTTCTAGAATGACCGCGAAACGCTTCGCGGGTTGCCTTGACCATTCAAGAATATTCCAGGTAGCGCCTCCTAACTGTGGCCTACTTTAACACGCGCCCGGCCAGATATTGCGGCGCATCGATTTCATCCTGACTCGAGTATAGTAGGCCCAAACCGTAACAATATTAAGGGGATCGGTAAAGACTTTACGTTTTCCGATCGCGATGCTTGGCCTACGTGTAGAAAAATATATAAAAAACACTGTTCGTTCTTTGTTTCTGTCGATAAAACTACGGCAGTGTTAACGCAGACATTACTGTTTAGCGACGATGCTCCTAGAGTGATATGGAACAAAGATGCAAGATTTCCGCTCCGAAATTCGAGCAACTTTTTAGTACTATCTTTTAACCCAAATTACGACTTTAATTTTTAACTTATTTGCCTGATTTTTTTTTATTAAATAGCTAAAGGTTTGGGGAATGTGCGAAAGTTATTTTTGTCACCAAAAAAGTTTTGCAGGTAGGAAAAATAGTGACTTGAAAATTATGGTAATTTTAGCATTTTGTTAAAATGCTTCTAAATATTTTAATTGACGTACTATTAAAATTATATTGACTTTCGCACATTCTAGCAAGTGTCTTCTTTCATATGCCGTTTAAAAAACAGCAATATCTAGCCTAGTTTTTTTTTAATTTGGGTTAAAAGATTGTCATAAAATGCATTGAATCTCCCATAAGACGTTTTGCTTTACCGATGCCCTTAATGGTAAACTCTTTGCAATTGGATAAATTAATGCCAGATGTTGACATGCCTAACAAGTTGTTGGAAATATGTTGAGTGTGAACGTAATTTGTTGATGTTGATGGAGTATCTTTAGATATTGAGGCCATATTTTCTGCATCCGGAGAAATATTCTTGCTTGCACCCAGAATTGTCATAGTCGTTCGTTTCTTCTTTTCCCTAGAGGTTTATGTAGCTTTCAGCCACCGAATTAGATTTCCAGCCACCATGTCTTTTTACGGTCAATAGATCTGCCGCACAATCAGCTAAAATGGAGGTAGAAGATCGTCGAAAACAATGTCCGGTGTACTTTTCCGGATTAGGCAACTGAAGAAACTTGGCAATAAGTTTTGGAACACTACCTACTGTATTTATACCAATAGGTTGCTTAATGCATTTTCCTGCTCTATATCCAACCAAAAATCGGTTATGCTCGCAGTTATTAGGTCTTAATTTGATATATTTTCTGACCACATCTACCAGCTTTAAACCCGCAATATTTCCAGTTGTTATAAAAAACTCTCGAGACACTTTTGTTTTGGTATTTGGAATTACGACTTGAAAGCATATTCATTCCTTCATCTTTCACATTTGTGACAAGGAGATTTGTAATTTCTTCTCGCCGACACGCGCCCGCTAATCCGATTATCAAAATAACCTAAAATAAGGTGTTCACAATGTTTGTGATTTACCTTCATGGAAAGAAATCTCTCATCTCCAGCATCCAACAGAAAATTAGTTATTTCCTACTTAGTTAATACTTTGGATTTTTTTGGCTTATATCCCTCCGATTGTCGTTTCAGGAATGCAATCAAATGTACATATTTCCTGATGTCGACATTCTGCTTAATTGAAATTTCCGTTCTTAACATCGAATAATAGCACCAAAGAGATGATGCCTTATGTTTTTTGCTTAAATCGTTGAAATATACTAGTAGTCCTTTCTCGCTGGTTATGTTGAGGATCTTTTTTTCACTACACCATTTTTGGTAACGTTCAAACGCATCGTGGTATTTTCTTCTTGATTTTTGTGACGTAAGGTTTGAAACAACATTGAAAACTTCGTTTATTTACAACCATATATGTAATGCTGTCATTACTAACGTCATTGAAGGTTAGGAAGTATCATATTGCGCACCTCTACTTCCCGCCCTCACTTCCCGCCCTCATTTCCCGCCCTCTAAAATTGTGATTGTTAATATTTAAAAAAAAAAAAAGATGATTGAATCAAATTTTTTAAATGTCAGATAAAGTCGGATCGATATTCAGTTCGCAAATAATAAATTGAGAAAAATGTCCTGGATTACAACTCGAATTGTATGCATTCTAACGGTTATAATGCCTATAATACATTACAATACTAAAATTAACATGATCTAAACTAAAACAAACTACTTATTGAAATTAATGGTTACATTTGAATTATTATAAGTGTTTATAGAAATATTTAGGCCAGTACCAGCACTGGCGTCTCCAACAGTTGTCTCTTTGGTTGACAAATTAATTTGCTGCTGAATGACTGAGGTTTGTGAACTACTTGCAACAGCTTCAGAAGACATGGCACGTTGGGACAGCATAACAGAAAAGCAGAAGAAAAGCATATAGAAAAATGACTGCTTGGTAGTTTTTTGTTAAATGTAATATTCTAGATATGTTCAGAATGAAACAATGATTTGTAAATTTTGATAGAAATATGATGGTTGTAAATAAAATAGTATACAAACCTCGGTAGGAAGTTTCATTCCTGTCTCGAGATCCTAGCTAAACCTCGACGCTTCGCGTCTCGGCTATCTAACTAATCTCTCGACAGTAATGAAACTCTTCCCACCCCGGTGTGTAATATACTATTTCAATGTCTAATGGCAGATCTTCGCTTGAACTCATTTTAAAATGTAAACTTTGACTACGGTTGACATAAGCAATTTATTAACAATCCTATCTACGCCTGTTGCCACAGTAATCCAATTTTTTTTACCTGTATTCAGTATTCTATATTTCAACTAAATAAATTTACTCAATTAATCATTAAAATAATAATCGTTGTAGATAAAATGTTGTACGTAACACATATGTGGATATGTTATTAACGCACTGTGTGATTATACGACTTGTCGTGCAAATTTTTACATGCGTGCGTTAATAACATTCATATCCTACTTGTTACTTAAATAACTATTATGAAATTAAACAACAAGATTTTCATAACCATTTTTGTTTTCAATATACAGGGAAAATTTTTTAAATATTTTTGAGGTACCCCTCGTATCTTTGACAAAGTATTTTTGTTTCTATTGGAGATTACAGTATACTTTGTCAAAATTTGAGGTACTATAATGTCCGTTTCCCCAACATTGGCTACTTTGAGTTTAGGGACAGCTTAGATAAGTATAGTTTAGACTGTGTTTTTTGCCC
Organism: Ips typographus; assembly: GCF_016097725.1. Classification (NCBI taxonomy): domain Eukaryota; kingdom Metazoa; phylum Arthropoda; class Insecta; order Coleoptera; family Curculionidae; genus Ips; species Ips typographus. Next base: position 8,317,486 of record NC_138424.1, read on the forward strand.
CGTAATGTGTCACATTCAAACCTCAACTTAGCTTAACTTGTATCGTCTTGGAGAAACGGACATAAAGGTGCTACAAAACAACCTTAAACAACTTGGACAACCAAATATTGAACCGAAAGAGTCAGTGAAACAAAGATTTGATACATTTTTATTTTAATTTATTAAGTTATACCTTCACCTAGTAAGTTACATTTTGATGACTCATTATTTAAAGCAAAGGCAATTCTCAATTGTGACGTGAATAAATACTTACATGAATACAACCGTATGTAGTTCATGATCGTAAGAATTTGAGTGGGTTTGTGAGTTCGGGAGGTCTATAGGACGGGTTTTTCAATGTCGTGGTGATTTGAACGAACCATTGGTTTTCTGTTACGCTATTGAAATTCCTCGCTTGTGACCAAATAGAATTCCAGACTCTGTGAAAAGCGCTATTGAACCGGGCAAATACGTTGATAATTCGAAAATTAAAAAGCTCGCCCGCAACAGTGAGCATAGTAAAGCCGTCGAGTCGAGTCATAAATATACTCATCAACAAAATAACAGCCTTCTATAAACGGTTCACTTAACTTAATTGAAAGTTAATTTGTCCCGCTTAAAGAAAAAAGTAGGCGCTACTGTGCTAAGCCCAATGATTATGGGTTTAAGCTCCGAGGTCGTACCTCCTGGTTCCGCCTCTCGTCTTATTAATTTTAACTTTTACGTCCGACAGGTGTTTGCGTTCCTCTTTATATTTATTTACGTACCATTTTCGACTGCTGGGAATTATTCGAACCTTCATCCTACAGTCGGGGGTTCGCTAATTAATTTGTTTCTCGTTTTAAACGCCAGGTCAAACAAATTTTTCCTCACCGTACTTTTTATTCGGTATCCTTGTTTCTGCTTTATTGCAACAAGTAGGGATTTAATAGTTTTCTTTCTACTTGTAGAAGGGAGTAATTTAGCTGTACTTCTGTCAAGAAAACAGTAAAAGCTCGCGTGCTAAATACTATAGAAGCAGAAAAACGGTTCGCTGGGAAAGTGACCGGACGAACAGAGAGAATCTAAAACCCCATTTTAGCCTAATATAGCGAATGGAAAAGTTAAACCAATTAAATGAGAAAAACTACTAATGTTATTTTTTCCTCGCCCTGACCAAGTAGGAGCTAATGAAGGACGGGTTTACCGTATTTAGATGCACGACGGCTGTAGCTTCTTACACTAGACAATTTTATACCGATTGGTGGATGTAAGGACGATTGTTGCATCGATCACAGTTAAGCGGTATCACTAAAACAACAGCGAAACTAATTAAAGAAACGAGAATAAGAAGTAATCATACGGGTAAAAAATTAACACGGTTTGCAACTACATTCTTGTATAAGTTAGCTGCATCAATAGGTGAGTTGAATGAAAGTCTTAAATGATGTTTTACTTTGAGGTTTTAGTTTATTTTTTCACTTAATAGACCAGTAAATTTAAGTAAAAGTTGCTAACTCACTTCACTGTTAAGCTTCTTTAAAAGCTAATAATCAAATAAGAATTTTACTATAAATTACCCTTAGCACAGTTATTACTTCACGTAGAAAATAAAATTATGTAAGTAAGTAAGTTGAATGACTGCAGGGGTTATTGGATAGGAAATTTAATGAGGATTTCAAAAAAGTGCTTAAAACAGTCTTTTTCTTATTCCAAGTGGGTTTTACCAGCGATTTTGTTCCTGACTGTCTTTTCAAACTGTGTTTCTGGCAGTTCAAACTTACACCGCTTTTCTCCCTGATTGTACAGGTTTTTTCAGGTTATTGGATAGGAAATTTAATGAGGATTTCAAAAAAGTGCTTAAAACAGTCTTTTTCTTATTCCAAGTGGGTTTTACCAGCGATTTTGTTCCTGACTGTCTTTTCAAACTGTGTTTCTGGCAGTTCAAACTTACACCGCTTTTCTCCCTGATTGTACAGGTTTTTTCAGGTTATTGGATAGGAAATTTAATGAGGATTTCAAAAAAGTGCTTAAAACAGTCATTTTTTCACTCCAAGTGAGTTTTAGAGGCGGTTTTATCCCTGACTGTCCTTTCAAACTGAGTTTCTGGCAGTTCAAACTTAAACTGGCAGTTCAAACTTAAACACTGCTTTTCTCCCTGATTGTACTGGTTTTTTCAGGTTATTGGATAGTAAATTTAATGAGGATTTCAAAACAGTGCTTAAAACAGTCATTTTTTTAATCCAAGTGGGTTTTAGAGGCGATTTTGTCCCTGACTGTCTTTTCAAACTGTGTTTTTGGCAGTTCAAGGTTAAACACCGCTTTTCTCCCTGATTGTACAGGTTTTTTCAGGTTATTGGATAGGAAATTTAATGAGGATTTCAAAAAAGTGCTTAAAACAGTCATTTTTTCACTCCAAGTGAGTTTTAGAGGCGGTTTTATCCCTGACTGTCCTTTCAAACTGAGTTTCTGGCAGTTCAAACTTAAACTGGCAGTTCAAACTTAAACACTGCTTTTCTCCCTGATTGTACTGGTTTTTTCAGGTTATTGGATAGTAAATTTAATGAGGATTTCAAAACAGTGCTTAAAACAGTCATTTTTTTAATCCAAGTGGGTTTTAGAGGCGATTTTGTCCCTGACTGTCTTTTCAAACTGTGTTTTTGGCAGTTCAAGGTTAAACACCGCTTTTCTCCCTGATTGTACTGGTTTTTTCAGGTTATTGGATAGTAAATTTAATGAGGATTTCAAAAATGTGCTTAAAACAGTCATTTTCTCACTTCAAGTGGGTTTTAAAGGCGATTTTGTGCTTGACTGTTTTTTCAAACTGTGTTTCTGGCAGTTCAAACTTAAACACCGCTTTTCTCCCTGATTGTTCTGGTTTTTCAGGTTATTGGATAGGAAATTTAATGAAGATTTCAAAAATGTGCTTAAAACACTAATTTTCTCACTCCAAGTGCGTTTTAGAGGCGATTTTGTCCTTGACTGTCTTCTCAAACTGTATTTCGGGCACTTCAAACTTAAACACCGCTTTTCTCCCTGATTGTACTGGTTTTTTCAGGTTATTGGATAGGAAATTTAAAGAGAATTTCAAAAATGTGCTTAAAACAGTCATTTTCTCACTCCAAGTGGGTTTTAGAGCCGATTTTGTGCCTGACTGTCTTTTCAAACTGTGTTACTGGCAGTTCAAACTTAAACACCGCTTTTCTCCCTGATTGTACTAGTTTTTTCAGGTTATTGGATAGGAAATTTAACGAGAATTTCAAAAATGTGCTTAAAACAGTCTTTTTCTTATTCCAAGTGGGTTTTAACAGCGATTTTGTCCCTGACTGTCTTTTCAAACTGTGTTTCTGGCAGTTCAAGCTTACACACCACTTTTCTCCCTGATTGTACTGGTTTTTTCAAGTTATTGGATAGGAAAATTAATGAGGATTTCAAAAATGTGCTTAAAACAGTAATTTTCTTATTTCAAGTGGGTTTTAGAGGCAATTTTGTCCCTGACTGTCTTTTCAAACTGTGTTTCTGGCAGTTTTTTAAAGTTTACAAGATAAAAAAACAAAATAAAATTGTAAACACTGAGAAACAATATTGTCATATTTATGGCTTAGTTTTACCACTTTGTAGCCACAGTAATTCAGGAATTATCAATAACTCAATAAGCTTAAAATAACTATAACATTGACAACAAAACAACTGAAAATGTTAAACTAAATTTTTTCTCAAACATTTTTTATTTTCTTTGTCTTTAAATTAATAGAACACATATAATATATAAGTTTAATTGAAAAAATCCAATATCGTTAAAATCGAAATTGGCTTGAAACTTAATCATAATACAATAGGAGTTGACGTAAACATTGCGATTTAAACAACCAAATATAAGGTTTCATGACAACAACTTTACAAAACTACTTACTTTTCGTTTATAAAATCAGTTTACTTGTTTTTTATTTGTTTTGGTCCTTATTTTTCTTTGCTTAAGAAATTGAGTAAATAATTAATAAATAAGTTGGAAAACGCAATTTTATATTTCACAAAATTAACAATATTTTAAGGTTCTATTTACCTGAAATTTTGAGTCTAAAATTATTATTGTTTTAGACTTTAAAGCTGACCAGAATCGTCGGCTGATAAATTTTTAAATTGTTACTAGAATTTAGGGGGTTATACCAGGAAAGCTTTAAAATTACCTAGATTTTCCATGATAGTATATTTTCCATAATTTTACAATTAATTCCTTTAGGACTGACGTCCTTTAGGCTGGAAGGTTGAACCAACTAATCTTGTGCGAATTCAGCAAGAAAAGTATTATATCTGTCATATCATCTGTCAAAAATATGGGTCCACAGTCAAAACTCACAATTTTCAAAACCAAATCAAATTTGGTTTTTGATTCGACTATACAGGGTGTTCCGTAAAGAATGCGCCAAAAAGCAAGGTGACATTCTAGACGTCAAAATATTAGGATTTTACCAAACATGCTTTAATAAAATGTTGCTCCTCCTCGATATACAGGGTGTCAAAGTTTTTCTTTATTTCTAAAATTTATTTAATAATTATTGTAAATACGAGTGATTCTGATTTTATTTTCAGCTAAAACTCTTTTATGGGACATCCTAGCAGAACTTAGAGTAACGCATTCGATAGATCTATTATTTTTACGAAGAAAAGGTATCCTTATTTGAAATCGATAGAATGAGCCAATTCGATGATATTCGACGTTTAACAATTTGTATACCTAATGGATGAGATGCTGATTAAATACGAGTACATCACAAAAAGTCTATCAATAAGTAATATTTGTTCAGGCCTTAAAACAATAAGAATTGCGTTAGCTTACTTTATGGAAATGCCTCTCCTTAATAAATAAATACATTTTTAAAATAAAGAAAAACTTTGACACCCTGTATATCAAAGAGGAGCAACATTTTATTAGGTCTGTTCCCAGAGGGATACATCCATTGGCCACAAATCAGAAAACGTCATAGTCACGTGAGCATACAACCAATGAAACTTGACATTTACTGTTTCTGAGTTGGAAACCAGTCAGGGATTGCCTCTGCGAACAGACCTATTAAAGCATGTTTTGTATAATCCTAATATTTTGAGGCCTAGAAAAAAATTTACTAAAAAAATTTTTTTCCACCTTTACAGCCCACAACTCGATTGTTTTGCCAAGTACAGGGGGGTTCAATATATCGTTTTAAGGCTTTTGAAATTTCATTACACGCAGCTGTAAAGCTAGCAAATTATGGCTATAACTGTCATTTTAAAGTACCTAAGGAAGCACAAGATATGAGCATTCTAAAATAGTTGATTTTTTAATATTTTTAGTTTACTTGAAATGTTTAGTATCTCAAAAACTTTTCTTTACGTATTTTATAATTTTTTTAATAAAAAACTCGATAAAGTGCCTTTTTAATGATTTTGGCAAATGAGACGCAGTTTATTAAGTTATAACTCATCTCATAAGTGAGTAATGTTAAATTTGCAATTTTACTTAATTTTCATAAGCCCAAAAGGTAATTATTGTGAACTTACTAGAGGTAATTTTCTGTTTTCGGTTAGGTTAGGTTATGAGTGATTTTTGACCACTCCACAGGCAAGAGGAGGAAAAATGAGAATTCTACACTTGTAGTTGTTTTAAACATATTACTACTAAATATTTTAAATGCAACAAACAATAAAGCAAACACCTTTATCTAAGTTCTATTAGATTGTCACAAGATATCTCTGCTATCTATAGAGGTATCTATCTCAAAAGATATCTTTTTCATATCTTTTTGAGAAAAAAATACTGCTTTTTAAACCAGTTAATTTGCAATATGAAGTTCACTTAACGCTTTGGATATAAATTTTGTTTATTACTTTGTGTGCTTTTGATAGTCAAAGTAAACCATCACAAAACTAAATACATTACCAACTCAGTACAAAAAAATAAAAAAACACGTTAAATTTAGCTTAAATAACCTGTAGAATAAAAGTATCTCTGGGAGTTCAATGATCGACTAAGCCACCAACACTCTTGTGTTAATATAATAGCACAATTTATAGCGGTGATTCTACACGGGAATAGAATTAGAATTTGAAGCATATTTTCGTAATATTCGGGGGTAATATCCCTAGTGCATTTAATTTTTCCGGGAAAATTCGGAAAAACTCGTCTTCGACTCGGATGATTTTTAAAACCACTCTCGCTCATGCTATTTGTTAAAACAAATTACTTAGAAACGAGTATTCCAATTTTTCCACAGGAAAAATAGATGCACGAGGGATATTTGGTAAGATTATTTCCTGAGTTAAATAAACATTTTATTTTAATTAAAACAATAAGAACAATAATTAATAAGAACAATAACTTTCAAGCTAGAAAGGGTAACACTAATCTTTATGTTGCTGTGAGGAGTGTGACATTTTTTCGAATTTTTTTCCGGAAAAACTGCTGACAGCTAAGTTGACAGTTGTTAAGTGATTTTTCCACTTAAAATTTACATTTGTTATACTAATTCTTGATAGCGATTGGTCAAAATTGATAGGAAGGAAATAATCGGCATAAAATCATAACTCAACCGATACTGAAAATGTCTAGCATTTACAGATATTTTCCAATTTTTGTAAATTTCACGGGGTCAAGACCCGGCATTATCGTTAATAATTGCGTGTCCTGTTCAAATGGTTTCCAGTATTGTTCGAGTTTCTTGGACAATCAAGGCACTTTTGTCGGACATTCGATTCGTGCCCGAGTCAAGACACTTTTCAATGCCGGGCCCGTGTATTTTTCTTCTTTTATTATTCCCGATCGCGACAAAATAATGAACAAACAGGAAACGTCATGACCCTAACGATGAGCAACCTTTTATTCGCACGCAATGGATAAAACGTTTGGTTCGGGCGGCACTGGTCGCGGTGGTACCGCGTCACGTTTCATTTCGGCATCTTTCCTAGAATTAGAGACTGGGCATCTCAAACATTCGATACGAAGTAATTAAAAAAACAAACAGACTCTTTAACATTGTGTAGACAACGCAGTACCCGCCAGTTTTTGTTCGAACGAGCCGCTTTTCTTTTAAGCTCAGCTTCGGTACTTACGTCCGTACGACGGACGGGCTCCGGACAAATTTCGCAAACTTATGATGAGGCAAAGGGAATGTTAATACATATTTATGTTCTTCGAATAGCCGGTGAAAGAGAGAAAGGGAGACAGAAAGAAAGAGCCGATAAATTAAATCATAATTAGTTATTTCTAATTAACATTTAAGATGCTCGTCTCGCATTTTTGCATTTATTCGGTTCTCTTAATTACTGAAGAGCAGTTTTCTATAGACGATCCTGGGTGGCATTAACAATCCTTAAAATCTCATTTATTATTATATCAATTTAGATTTCCTGAATGCGATAAGTGGTAGTCAATTTTCTTAACGAGATTATTACTTTTTAATTTACGATTTTTAACATATGAATAGGTTTTTGTAGTACTGTAGTTTTGAACAAAAAATATGACCAGTTTCAAACTGTTAAATGTACTGTTAGTGGTAAGTTTTCAAATGCAGTATTTGCGTAAATGTGATATTGACCCAGAAAGTTATAAGTGTTCAAGAAAATCTTAATATTACCGATATTACCGATACTATTGTTGAGCTTTCCAATAGATATAGAGTCTACATGTTCAGCATTTGCGCAAATCTCAGTATATGATTGGTCAAAAAAAGCAGCTTTCAGCTTGCTCAAATCACTAACTACAATCACTGTATTTACATGTACACTTATCGTCAAACCTTTCTATAATGACTTAGTCTAGAGTTTGACTACTTTGCTGCTGTTGAGACAGCTTCAAACAACACACTCGTTAATCTTGAATATGCAAATATACAAAATAACTAATTGAAAATAAATTGACGTGAATAAATCCCAACTTTGGGCTTCATCTAACCATTCTAAACAAATACGTTTCTGAATACAAACGTCCGCTATTTATTACGTGGACGACACCGGATAAATCATACGGCGAAGCACGTAGAAATTAACAAAAAACCAGGTAATTGTCCACTTCCTAGATGATAAATTTATTATATTTATAGTAACGGCCTGAAAAGGCGAGTTAAACGCGTTGGTAAAAATGAGGCAGTAAATCACAACTAAATGGTGAAATGACAGAAAAAACGCGCCTACCACGAAAGGAATTTTCAATAAATTCTACTTTTTTTCCGATCCAGTTGGTGTCTTTTCTGTTCTACTACGTGTCAACTAATTTAGATGGTAAAATATCAAACAAAAAACCAAATGTTAATAACAATCTCGAAAAAACCAAAAACATGTTGTACAGTTAGGCAATAACTTTATTAATTAATTAGTAAAATCTATGGTTGCGCGAATCATCCTTAAAACCATTAAAATATCAATGTAGAGAATGATAACGTAATTTTAATTTGAAATGTTGATGTTATATACTTTATTAATGAGAATATGTCTTATTATGAAAAATCTCATAACAATGTAAAAATGTATTTCAAGCGAATTTGGATCTTGCCAAAATTATTACACTTACAGTTTTTGAGATAGTTATAGCTCAAATTTGGGAAACAACTCTTCACTTTTCGGATAAAAAAGATAGACCATACAAAAAGCAATATTGTGTAAATAAAAATTACAGCTGGTATCACTCTAAAGAGTTAGTTGAGTTCTAAATTTGAGTCGAAAACAGAAGAAACTATAAAAAAAAAGCTTTGAAAAAATATATAAACATTTTAGTTTCAAATTAGTGAAAAATTCAGTCTTCAACTTACTTAATAAACATCCTGTAGAGAAAGTCTATTTTTCATTGACGATATCATCAATGTTTGTTATTCAAAATTGAACATTAGCGACATCTTCATTAAAATAAATTTCAAGTAAATTCTAATTTCTAAAAGTAAACTGCACCACTGTTTTTTTACAATGTAAACAATTAGTTCTCTTAGTTCTAGTTTCCACTCTTAAACGGTTTGTTTTTGCTTGTTAAAAATATGCTTTTCAAGGAGGAGGAATTTGGAGAGAGTTATTTGAAGCAAAGTTGGACCTTAACGACTTTTCTAAATTGTAGTTGTAGATTTACAGTATCCTGAGAATATTTAATATTATGTAAAATGTTGTATGTTTTTTTATCATCGAGAAAACAGCATTTTTAGTATTGTAAAGGCGAAAATGTGAAGTAGGGCAGATGAAAATCACATAATCTACGAGTAACTTCAAAAACAAAAAAAGGCCTACAAAACTTTCTGGCTGTAACTGTTTAATTGAGTAAAACTTTCCTGTCAAATCAAAACTGAAAAAGTCCAAAACATCAGCAAATCTACTGAAGATGATTCGATAGACCTGTAGGTGTAGAAAAACACCAAAAATTCTTTGCAGATGGCTTTTACCATAGTTTAGATGTAATAGTGAACAAAACTGGTAAAGCTCTATTTATATAAACTATTTGGTTCAAACATTTCTGTTGGCAATGGAATCATGCAAACAATCTGTTTTTTTTTCGAAATTCAATTGGAAATTAAAGCAAGTCTAATTTAAAAAAGGACATCACACTGTATATGGTTGTGGCACCTTGCACGAAAACATTCGAGTGTCTTGATCGTAAATAAATCCGTGAACACACACTCACGCAGTCACGGTCTTCGTTTGTTCTTTGTTTGACAAGCAGGGTTGACAACTAAGCAAATATTAAGATTGTACCTTAACGACGTAATGATCTGTGCACACAATGTTGGGCAAACAACGGCTGGAACAACGCTAAATTTGTCGGACGAGTGAGAAAATACCAAACTTATCTCGCTGGCGTGTAAACAGGGCTTTATTGTTTTAGGGCTCGGTTTGCATTGGCGGTTTATTACGACGTGTTTTTAACGAGAAAAAGCCCTGAGATTTTCTACAAACCGACTGACGACCGATTATCTCGGAATGATAGAATGTCAATAGACGACCTGTTGTATGGTGCGTTAGGTGGAATTTTTCTTGGGAGAATTTTAGTGAAGCTTCACATTGTAGCAACGTTGCTTCGGATACAGATTGATTCAAGGAAAAACAAACGTTGGGCGATGTTTTCAAAGGTTTGTTACATGTTACAAGCGTGAGAGCAGAGCGCAAAGTCTTTTAAAAAAACTGTTACAAGTCTCTATTTCACAACAAAACACAACCTAAACCTAGTTGAAGGTATTTTAAAGGAGTTTTTGTTTAACTTGGTTAAATTCTCATCATGAGTGTTACATGTAATGACATTTGCAGTTAACTCTATGAGTTACAAATGGTGTTATTAACTGTTCCCTAAAGTTTTAATAAACTCGAATTATTGTTGTTTTAGAGCAGAAATTTCCTAATTTTGAATTAACACCAGGATTTCTTTTAAAATAAAACTGCAACTTAATATGACAGTTTTGTGAAACTGTTTCCTAAATTATAATTAAATTGTTAAACGGTGTATGATAATAAATATAAAAAAGCTGCGTTTATTAATCGAATATAACTAAAAAAATGTCTATTTTTAAATATTTACTACGATGTAAGTATGTTTATAGTTATTCCTAAAAATAACCTAAATATGAAGTTAATTTGCAATGAGTAACAGATATACACCCAATAATAAATTATCTTTTAAGTATTTTTATTTCGATTTTCACACAAGTTAAAGTAACTAACCACTAAAGAACTGATTTTTGTAATAAATTAAGAAGAAAATCCAAAAACTAAAATTCACAAAACACCTTAAAAATGTCCGGACTGAAATCATTAAAAGAACAAAACACTTTAGGTCACTAACATACAAAAACAAAGGCATTAGTACAAAAACGGCAACTCAAATATACAAATCCATCTGTAGACCGGTCCTGGACTACGGACACTTACTTAGAGCAAACGCTACGGACAAGACTAAAAAATATACACAAATTACTGAACAGATTGCTCTAAGACTAATAACAAAAATACGACATCCTGCAAACCCACTACACAACCCATCCAACCAACTTCTCTACGAACGTACGAACATGACTAAAATAACTGACAGACTCATACAACTACAAACCAAGTGGAAAAATAACCCAAACAACTTGACAATTGTAAATCCACTATGCATAACCAGACAGACTAGACAATCCCGTTATCTTTTCCCCGCTCTCACCCTGTTAGAACATTTTAATTAGAACTTTTTTTTTTTTCTCAATGTATAATTTGTATATATTAATTAGAAATAAGATTACCTGTACATATTAAAAAACATGTATACATAGGCAGAAAGACCGTAATGGTCGATAGCCGTTTTTTCTTGTTGGAAAATAAAGATTGTTTATATATATATATATAAGAAGAAAATAATTAAAAATAAAATAAAAAAAAATATTTAATTTTGACTCCAAAGGTAAAAACGCAGAAAGTGTAAAGTAACGTCACTTTTGACAGCTGATGTCAAAACTTGAGTCAAAGCCAACTTGAATAAAAACAAAAAAGTGTAATATCTCAGTTGTTAAGATTAATTAGAGACCGCATAAACGGCATAAAATGGACATTTTAAGAAAGTTATACCCTGAACTGTTATTTCAATTTAAAATAATAAAGTTAGGTACATTTTTGAGAAAACATTATCAAAAAACCAAGAACGCCACTGGAATCACATCAAAAAAGTGCCTTGAAAATGCTTTTGTTTTACTTTATTTTACTAAACAAAAAAGTTGTGAGGAATTTTCAAAGTGGGCGAAATTTGAAAAACTGACAAGATATCAAAGTACTGGTTTTGCCATTAATCTTTTCTCAAAAATCGATCTCTAGACTTGTATACAGGGTGGTCCAGTTTTAAATGTCAATAATTCACCATTCCATAGCCCATTAAAAAATAAGTTGACATGCATTATGTCATTTTCCTGTAAAATGTTTCCTAAGAATAATACAGTCCTTCAAATTTAAATTAAAAAAATCGGTTTTTTGTCATAACTGTCAGACCGTTGTAGTCATTTTGATCAAATTTGGAACAAGCACTTATGAAATTAATACTTATTATGAATAACGTTTGCCAAAATTCTCCAGTAGCGTAGATACAGGAAGATGGATTTCATTTTTCTGCCTGATTCTCTACATCACTGGATAGTTTTCAAAAATTTCAGTTTTTTTTACTTTACTTGTCCAATTTGACAAAATAAGTACCTCTTATAAAATTCTGATTTGAAGCTTCGTTTAAGAGACAATTGAGTTATTACGTTCAAAGACCCAAAATCAACCCAACTTAACTTAAAAATTGTCTTGAAAACAGTGAAAATTTACTTAAGAAGCTTAAAAAATGTCTTTGTAGTCAGTTTTCATAGTTTCCAGACAAATTGAAAGACTTTAGTTTTAAAAATTGACTTAGAAACGAGTAAATTTACTTTGAAACGGTGAAAATTAACTTGAGAGGCTTAAAAATTGTCTTTTGACCAGTTTTCACAAATTGAAAGATTTTAGCCTTGGCAATTGACTTGAAAACTGTGAAAATTTACTTGAAAGGCTAAAAACTGTCTTTGTACTCAGTCGTTATAGTTTTCAGATAAGTTGAAAGACTTGACTTGAAGACTAACTTTTCAGGTTTGTTTACTTTGCTTTTCATTTTCTTAGAACTCTGGACTATTCTTAGGGCTTTAAAACTGCTTTAAGCTAGGAAAATCGAGTTTTAGGGTTACCTTCAACAAGTTTTTGACATAGCAGACTTAAAAAACTATTTTTACATTTTCTATAGGCTTAAACATTCCATTTCACGCTTTGTCAGTATTAAATTGACTTCTAGACGCTTCACTTTGCTTTAAGACTAAAAAATCGAATTTTAAACAATTTTTTCTAGTAAAAATTAAGTTTCAGACTCAACAATTTTGGCATTAAATGCTACGATATTAGTCTTAAACACTAATTTTTAGAATTAAATTAGTCCAAAAATTCGGACTGTTACCAGTGTTTAATTGAATAAAAAAAAGTCCAAAAATCCTGTTTTTTGTGTATTTTTAGTGTCAAAAATTAAACCTCACAGATGACCAGATTTGAATCCTTTTGAACCATTTTAAAGTAAAAAATACAATAACCCAAGTAGACATTTTTGTCAATTTTGAATAATATCCAGTGAGCATAGAAAATAAAGATTATCCCCTATATCGACGCATTTAAACAATTTTGAAGGTCTGTGTATTCCTTAGGAAGCGTTTCTTCAGGAAATTGACATAATGCATGTCAACTTATTTTTTGATTGGCTATCCATTGGTAGATTATTCACATTTATAACTGGACCACCCTGTATTAGTTTATTTCTTTATTTTCCGGTCAAAATACTCTAAATCCGAACATCCTATACATGTTTTAAGCAATCTAAACTTGAATCCTAATTAGGATTAGCATAGATGGAATTATAGTCTTCATTTGTAAAAAAGTGTGAATTTGACAACATCTTGATTGAATCGATCCTGAACTGTACATTTTCCTACATTAAACTACTTAAATTTTTGTTTAAGACAGTTTTCGTATTTGTCAGAAAAAATACGACTATTTTGGTAGCGTGAAATCGCCATGATTGACATCCTCGGAGGGTTCCATCAGGTCCACGTCACTCTGTCGGGAAGAGCACGGTGTACAGATCGAAGGACCAGATACGATGGTGCCAAGTTTGCGAAGACGACGACGGTATCGCAAAACGAAACGAAAATTTAAGCTTATCCGGTGTATTCTCTAATTTGCATATCTTTGCAGATGAATTTTGCATAATGAGAGTAGGTACTGATGGCCGCGTCTGATTTTCACGTGTACCGAAAACCGGGGCCCTTCTGATACGGATCTGGAGCGCGTTCTATGCGAAACTTGTCCGCTGTCAAAAATGATTGGCTTACCACCGTTTTTTTTTTACTTTATTATTTACAGTGGTGGAATGTAAGGCTAAATTGCTTAGTCTTTAGACTACCACTGTTTTGTTGCAAGTTATTTTAATATTTATAAACTTACCCCAACACATTATAGTTATTTTCCTAACAAGTGCGGAAAGCATTTGCAGTTGCAGTTGTATAATGTAATATTTTTCTAACTGTCCACTATACCTTCTCCTTTAAACACACTTTTTGATTACACACTCAAAGCGTGTATTTACTTCTATTCAAAAACAGACTTATGTTCTTATCCATTTGGCGTGAGCAATTGTATTTCTCATCATTGCAATTAACAAAACTCAAATTTTAATATGCAAACAATATTGCCATACATAGGTATTTTAACATTTATTAGTAACAACTAAATCAATGAAAATAACTAACAAATTCAAGACATTAAACTCCATCTGGGATTTGACATCAACTTTTGGTGACTGAAACAAAACAATCAAGAAGACTTAAATCAGGGGAACAAGAATGCCATTCAATACTTGAATCATATCTTAGCTCAATCACCATTGAAACAAACTCTTCCTAACAATTTTTAATATATTTGTCCCATGCGGCCACATGGCGATCACTGGACATACCAAAGATTGTGTTATGTGGCCGAGACAATCGTCAACAAGAAAAACTTGATGCTAGCCAAAAAGGCGGCCTAATATCGACTTAATATTAGATTATTAAATTCAAATTTATTCTGCTTCCGTTCGGCGGTAGTTTGTGTAATGTCTAAGAGAACATGACAGCCGATTTGGGCGCTGCACCATTTCGAAAACGGTCTCGCTGTCACTTTGGGGCTTTCGCATGACCGCCTGATATGTCCTACTATGTCGGGACCCGGTTTAAAATTTATTAATTAATTATCAGTGGCGCGTTAGTAATTTATCGGGGAAGGGGGCAATTTTGTCCGACTTGTAACGGTTTTCGTGTGTCTAAACTGATGCGCACAATTTCAAAGTGTCGGGTTGGCCAATATGGGCCTCAATTTGAAGAAAACTAAACGAGGCGATGGTTATCTGAAATTTATTTTGTCCCTTTGATGAGGTAATAAATTGGTTGATACCATCTAAGCCGACTGCTAGTCCTGGAGACCATATTTTTATGGCTTTCAGTATCAATCAATTCATTGTAGGTAGTTTAGAAAATTTACGGTTTCTAACAGGTGTATGTGTTTGATACTGAAAATTAAGACAGTGTCGTACGCCACTTTAATGTATCAAGTTTTTGAAGTATGTACTTACTTTTTCTACTTGTTAGCTAGTTTAGTTTAAATATTAATGCAAATTTGAATAAACCATACATTGCTGGTTTACTTGACTTTTTATTCTTCTAGTGTCCAGTTGTGGCAGTATTTTTAAACTTGGTTTTAAAAATGCAATCTAATAGGTCGTGTCAGTTCCCTATTGCAAAACAACAAAAAAACTTTGCAAACCAATGCTTTCAAGAAGAGTGGTAACTTGCAACGTTCTTAGAAAAAATTGAAGATAATTACTAATTAGTAGAATAGTAGCATACGATTCTCCTATAGTTATGGCAAATTTAAAATTATCCATAGGAATCCAACATTAAGAAGAGAGAACTGTTCGAAACCAATACTCCAGACAAAGATGGAGGAAAGTGTGTCTATTTAGTAGAATAGATTTAATAGTCACAAGAAGTCCTACTATCAAATCATCAATGCAAGAAATTTGTCTTGGTTTTGTCTGTCATTTCTTGCACAAGACAAGGCTGGGTGTATGGCTTATCATACGACATAAAATAACATAACTCTTGTGTCTAACCAATCAAAATTATTTATTTTTTTGGAATGACATTTGTCGCCCATTTTGATTGGCTAGACATAAGATTTGTGTTGTCGTATGTTGTGTTGAGCCATAAATCCAGCTTTACGGTCATTTTGCATGAAAATGCCTATTTAGAGTTTTCATCCCAGTAAGCATTAAGGTTCCGTTCATGTGCTTTTCAAGTTCGGATTTGCTTCCTCGAGGAACATTCTTTTTGGTACGAGTTATTCAGACGCAGAATTTGTTTCGTGCAGCACGTGAATTTAATCACATGTTACGCACGTGATATGAACTTGCGCAAATCGCATGGCAATTGTCAGGTATCTCCTCAGTAGAATATGCATTACATATTCTTTTCTACGATCATGGCATTTGCTATTCATATTCTTTATGCATACCATATAAAATAAATTTTAACTTTCTAACTCATAGAGTTGAGAACAGATGTCACTAAATGTTGCACAACACTCTCATTTCTGGTATCCAGATAACTATACTGGAACGAAGGTTTCTTTGTTCTTTGGTTATCAAGCCCTATAGACTCTCTGATGAACGGTAATACGGCGAAACCGGTCAGAGAGGATTGGGATTTGGGATTGATGAACGAAAACAAAACCTTACCATTTTCAACCAATCAGATCGGTGTTTACCGAATGATGCGGCATTAATGGGGCTGTTCCTAGATTTGGAAACGCCATCTGTACTTTCTAACTCTCTTTTAACTAGAGTTAAGTACAGATGTCACCAGATGTTGCACAACACTCTCATTTCATGCATATATGTTTTTTAATAATACTTATAAAGAAACAGTCATTATTGACATATGTGACAGACGATAGAGATATGTATATAGTGACAGTAATATTCCTAGATAAAGGTACATAATAAACATGTTTCCTAAGAATATGATTTCATATTTAATTCACTTTCAACAGAACCTGTAAGGAACGTAAAAAGAACGTGAAAGGGGAGATCTGTAACATCAAAAAAGCACATTCCATTCAGGTTCCCAATGTTATTTTGCAATGAGTCAAGAACGTGACTGCCATCTTGGGAACATTCTTAACGCGTGCTAAAAACATGATACTTGTTAATGGGAAACTGTACATAGACTTCTCCGTGTCTTTTTTACTTCTGTCAATCTTGTGCTATCCGGAACCAGCTTCAACCTACTTCTTCCTTGATCTGATCCTACTTCTTCCTTGATGATCATCTTTGTGTCCTACCCTAATCATCTTTGTGTCCTACCCTTTGTTGTTTCTCTGGGTCGCCATAGTACAACCCTGATGGTTCATTTTCACTGTTCTGGCGTGCAACATGCCCCACTTTAACTCGGCCACTCGTGATATGACATCTTAATTTCTGACTCTATCTTTAAAGAAAATCCCCAACATAGCACGTTCCATAGCTCTCTGATCCACCCTCAAACGATCACTACTCTGTCTAGTCAGTGTTGTTGTCTCCAATCAGTACGTTGTCAGCAGCAGAATGCACTTACATAACCTCTCGTTTCAAGTTCATTAGAATGTCAGTGTTTGATTAAGTTTACCGAAAGCAGCCCACTTCTAGTTATCTTCGCTGTTTGATTGTATGACCTAGATAAACGTATTCTTTCTCATTCTCAACTATCTGGGGTTCGTTGTTTATGTTCATGGGGGTATTCTGTTGTGTTTTCGATTAGGGTTTGCAATTTTTGTAGATGGTCAGGTGTGCTGTATTCGCTGAGAAACCAGGCTGGCTCCACTAGTTGATAGAAATCTAGTTTTCTTGAAAGACGGTTCAAAGTTTATAGAGGTGTGGTCTTAAGCTGATTGTACGGTAGTTTTGTACATTTGTATTATCTCCCTTCTTGAACAATAGCACAACTTCTGCATTATACCAGATTCGGTATTCTACCATCCTGTAGACATTTGTTGAGCAGAGTCTGTAAGTTTTTTTTATCTTACGTTGCTATCTATCTTACGAGCTGTTCTTATTTCCACCAGGGATGTTTCTGGAAGGACATCCCTAAAAGAATATAATAAAATACAGGAAAGTGTTTTTTGCTTTTTTTGAACCTGGAATAGAGGGACAAAAACAAACAGGGTAACATCCGTATATGTTTCACGATGTGTATGTCAGTTGGTTTTTGAACCTCCTTTCATACAAATGGAGTTACATGCCTGATGAAGCCAAAAGGCAGAAACACGTGTCGCCGGGTTATCATGCTTGTTCCTTTCTGTTTCACTTTTTTTAAATTTTTGTTCACATTCTAAATTATATGAGTTGCGAAAGCAGGGACCTTACACATGGTCATAGGTCCGTCACACCGTGCAGTGATGTAAAATTACCGTATTTTATATTTTTCGTAAATTACCACTTTTGTTATAAATTAAAATAATGAACCCTTCCTCTACAATATCTACTGTCATGTCATATACAACCACAATCTACTGACAAAAACTACATAAGCAAACATGACTACATTCTACAATATGCTGACGATACAGAACTCATAGTTCATGCCAAAACTAGGCAAAAGCTGTAGAGGAGCTTCAGACATTAACAGACCACACGACGGCATGGTTCTACAAATGGAGATTAACACCAAACCCCACGAAAAACCAACTACTCTTACCAAATCACAAAATAAAAGACAACTCTCCAACAATAACAACAGACGGTAATGTAACTACACCAAGCCCAGAAATAAAATACTTAGGGATAACACTTGACCAAAAACTCAAATTTACAAAACATGCACAAAATGTGAGAACTGAAATTATTAAACGAACTAAACATTTCAAAGCCCTGACGTACAAGAACAGAGGTATAAGCACAAAAACTGCAACTAAAATATACAAATCTATTTGCAGACCTCTACTCGACTACGGACACATACTAAGAGTTAATGCGACCAGCAAAACAAGAAAACACATACAAACTACAGAACAAATTGCACTTAGACTAGTAATCAAGATTAGACATCCTCAAAACCCGCTATATAACCCAACCAACGAATTACTCTACGAACGGACACAAATGACAAAAATAACAGAACGATTAACGAAACTAGAGGCAAAATGGAAAGGCAACCCCCACAACTGGACAATTATAAACCCCATCTCCCTCACAAGACCAAATAGACAATCTCGCTACGCCTTTCCTCAATATACTCTGTTGGACTAACTATTAATTTTAACCTTTTCTTTGTAAAACATTATTTTTTTTTACCAAATATTTATGTAGATACATTAGGCTTTGTTTCTGTAAGATAGGCAGAAAGACCGGTAGGTCGATAGCCTTTTTCCTCGGAAATAAAGATTGTTTATATATATAAAATAAGGAAGACAACCGAGAAATTACTAACTAATTTGGTGATCATTTTTATCCAAATTCTGATCAGTCTCATTCTCATTCTCCTGCAAATTTAAAACTTCCGATGGTTTCTCCAATTTTAAACTAATAAATAGTAGCTTTACAGGTAAGCAGAAAATGATCTTTCGGTGGAACATGTTGTAGCAGGACAGTCTAATATTTCTGTAGCTATTTTGCTTAAAAACGTGGTCACATACAGCAAACCAGCAAATGACAGAAATGATCCGAAGCACCGAATCGAAGCGGTAGTAAATGGTCATAAATATGTTAGCTATTTATGTAACCAGTTACGAAAAGTTTGATTTTGTGTAACGAATGAATGTTTGTAGGGCGAGCGCAGCGAGGTCCTACAATTTGAATGAGTTACACAATAAGACATTTTCGAAACGTGTTGCATACATAATTTTTTCTAATTTTGACCAAAAAGCTGTGAAAACCATCTTTTAAAGTGATTTAACACAAATATTCACTTTCATAGCACGTTGTATAAACTGTGACAACGACATGTTATGATGTATGTCGCCCATATGTTTCTACGGAAATGCATAAAAACAGGGAGTGATGAAATGAACTTTTCATAACTAGTTACATAAAGTGATACTTTTCGTAACTAGTTACGAAAAGTAAAACGTTTTGTCACTATAATCAGTTTTGAAAAGTGTCACTTTATATGTCAAAATTAGAAAAAAAATTGTAAACTACCGGTAAAATAAATTAATTTGGTAACATCACTGGTCACAATTTCTCTAGGAATTTTACGCACTCATGGAAACTTTTTCCGTATCGTGCGTAAAATGCTTCTTACGGCACTAGTTAGGTAATATACTAATAATTTATGCAAAATAAAGAATCGTGAAATTATTTAGTGCGACGCTGTTTAATATTACATTGTAACTGTTTTTCGTTACGGTCCTGAGTTCGACCGGTCATTCTATAGTCTAGTAGTCCCTGGAGTTTATTAATATTGTCAAAAAGCGGCAGGAGGCAAAGCCCACTGAGAACTCTAAGTCTTTATGGTCAACCCTCATTAATATTTTCAAGTATGTACGTGAAGTATAGTTTTGTTCGTTTATTTTTGGTGAAGCGACCGGGACAGATGACAAACGTTTTTCGATGTCGTCCAACTGGTTCGGATGTTCTTGTTTCGCGCTTGTTATCGTCCAACGTTCAATATTCATATTGTTATTTGTCAAAACAATGGATAATCGAGGTTTTAATGGCCGTTCACGTCGCGTTGTACGTTGTCAGGATCCCGAACAATAGGACCCGAGGAAACTATTGATTATTGTCAATAAGCCAAATGATAAAAGCACAGTTCTATCCACAAAGGTCAGACAGACACCTTAAAGATACGCATCTCGTGGAGGACCTTATGACCAAATGCCCAACAATTTTACACAAGAACAAATCTGGGACAACATTTCTCGCGAGTCGACCGACACGTTTGCTCGGGGCTCTAGGGAATTGTAAAACGCCGTTTGCGTTATTATTACAGCAAACTATAAAAGCATTTTGAAAGGAATAATAATTTTACAAATGCTGAATGGCTTTTATTATTAAGCGGGCAAAAATGCACCATTGAAAAGCAAATGTCCGTGTAATTGCGGGCGTATATTAACGTGAGCCGACTCGACCTATGCATTTAAGACAGTTCGATATCCATAAATATGTCTTATTCCTGCAATTTTTGTTTTGTTTGTATTTCAGTTAAACATTACGTAATGTTCCCCATTGTTTGTACCACCCCGATTGCTTAATTCCTGCGATATTAATTCCAGTAAAAGTGTGATTGTTTGGAGCAGCCAATTTGTCCTTTAGTTGTCCACCTTGTCCGATGCAATCGTTTTCAAACACATGCAATCCCATTCGGATGCGGCTGGCACACTTTAGAGAGAACTCATTTGAATAACATAAGCAAATTAAGATATATTGCCTGGTCTGGGATTTCCATTGTTGCCAGTTCCCACGTTTCCATTATAAGAAACAAACCGTTCAAGCATTGTGCTGATGAAGTCTGAATTGAATTCCATACTAGTCTAGCTGGTACTGTTAGTACCATCAAGAATATATTTATTTAAAAATGTATATACATATTTTGTTATTTCAGTATAAATGTGGCAACATGTGGTTGGTTTGTTCAATGCCCAGCACTGTGTTATCCACCATCTCCGCACCTTGAGTTAGTACTTCAATTGTCCGGCGAGACAATTATTGTTTGTCTCTTTATTTGCCACGGAAAGCACTCGAACAGTCTTTATAAGCAAACCTGCCATAATGCAAGGTCACCCTCGCTGTTTTTGCATATTCACACATTCGATTTATCAGTGACATTCGGCTGTCATTAAGTAATGACGGCAGTAATGGCACAAAACTCCCACCGGAAACGACGTCAATACAAATACAAAAACCGACCGAGAGATAAAAGAGAGCCCTATTGTGCTCCCAAGTCCATTCTTCGACGTGCTAAAATCGGGTCGGATTTCTGGCCATTCTGCTTGCTATTCGGTTCCAATTTCTCGCACACAATGCCACCTGGATCATTCATCACCGTTTTTACACGTTCGTTTTGCTCTTCTGAATCAGAGTTTCGCTTTCTTTTGTACTTTTTCAGACCGATAATGTTGGCTACTACTCGTTTACCCAGGTGCTGTTTTACTCGGTGGATTATCAAATTTTTGATTTGAGAAAGCTACAAAATAGTGTCTGTATCTAGTAAAATATGGTATTACTATATTTTGATACCAATTTCTAAAAAACATCCTGAACTTTTTAAAAAGGGTGCTAACTCACCAAGAATTTCAAAAAGGTGTTGTCATTAAATGAAATGATGCAATTTTAGCAACACTTTAATTAGAACTTTTGTGATTTATAATTAGAGTCCGGATTTCTAGGAATTTTGCTTTTTGTAAATAATAAAAGCAACCAACCTTTGACATCTAATGTGAACGATTTACGCAAAAACACGTCATTTGACAGATTTTATTAATGCTTTTGCTTCTTTCTTCTTTTTGTGCTTAATTTAATTTTTTGTGCTTATTTGCTGCTATTTTTTGTATGGTTTTAAGTTGAATAGGCTAATTTACGATTGCAATAGCTATATTGAGATATTGAAGGCTTCTGAGAGACAAAACATACCAATTATCTGTTTCAAAATGGTTAAGTGTCAATTTACAAATTTAAACTGACCAAATAATTTCCAAGTAGTCTTAAATGTGTAAAAACATTCCAAAACACTATAGAAGCTTCAAAATGCCTTGCAAAAGCTTACAAAATAGACTAGAGGTTTCCAAAAGCTTTCAGAACAGTCGAAAAGCTTCAAAATCTTATCTATAGAAGCTCTCAAAAGATTTCTAATACAGTCTAAAAGCTTTCGTATGCTTCTAGAGCAGTTTAACAGCTTCCTAAAGTTTCTAGACTGGTCTACAAGGTTTTAAATGCCTTAAGAACAGTCTAGTAGAACCTGCAGTGCTCTTTAAACTGTAAACACTTTCTAAATGCTCCTAAAGTAGTCTAAAAGGGCAATTTTTAACTAATTATGACATGGAGAACGAATTTGGTGTCCGTTTTGCTGTAACTGCCGCCATTTAGTAACTGACTTTGAAATTAGGACATTTTTAACAGTTTTCAAGATATAGCACCCTTAAAAATTATATTTTGACAAATGACACTTTACGTCACATTTCTACCATTAACCTAAACTAACTAAGGCAGTTAAAGACAATTTTCAAAATTCAAAAATTTTCTAAAAAATTTATAGGGTACAAATGTAGGTTAAAAATGTCAAAAATCTAGTTAAAGGTCGACCGGTGCGTTGTATGATAAAATGTTATATTTTATGAAAGATATTGTTATATATAGGGGGCTTTGATGAGCAGACGTGGTAAAAATTTCACACTGCTAACTCAAACCGTTTTCGAGATAATTAGAAAAATGTTATCAAATTTAAAGAAGAAAAGTAATCAAATCTGACGCCCTCTAGCGCCCAAACGGGGCAAGTTAGCGGTGCCCGCTCAACGTCACGTGATAGCTTTAATCATTAGCCACTTACGATCATTTAATCTATACGGTACGTTTCAAATAATCAAGTTATTCGCGATTTTTTGGAAAAATGCACCAAAATTTTGTAAAATGAGGTTTTTCCTGGCCTACTATACTGACCGCCGCCTGAATTAAAGCGGTTTTTAGTAAATATTTCGAAAACGGTTCGATTTACATAAAAACTACAAGAGTGCAAAATTGTTCCTAATGGACCACTAAACCAAACTACGTAACGTTTGAACTTCAATACAGTTACCTGTATACATGGTGTGCACAAAATTGTAAGTGGATCATTATTTTTGTTCACCCTGTACACAATTTTTTTAGATATAATTTTTTGCTTTACACCACTGAAAAGAGCAGTTCAAGACGATTTGTTTTAGTGGTTGAACCACCCTGAACTCCCGAAAATAACCAAGCTGCAGGGTGTTTAAGTATTAAATTAATTTTCAGTAAAAATTGTATCAAAGTAGTTTTTGGAAAATACCTCGAAAACGGTTAGAATTACAAAAAAACTACAGAAACTCCAAAATGCTTCTCAAGCAGTCGAAAGTCTTCCAAAACAGTCTAGAAGTTTCCAAAAGCTTTGATAACGCTTCCAAATGATCTTCAACTAGTCAAGAAGCTTTTAAAAAAATTGAAGGCAGTCTAAAAGCTTCCGTATGCTTTTAAAACAGTTAAAAAGCTTCTAAAAGTTTCTAGAACCGTCTACAAGGTTTCAAATGCCTTAAAAGCAATCCAGAACTTTCAATATTCCTAAAGTAGTCTAAAAAGATTTCAAAACACTGCAGAAACACCAAAATGCTTCTAAAACAGTCGGAAGCCTTTCAAAACCATCTAGAAGCTTCCAAAAGCTTTTAGAGCAGTCTAAAAGATTCCAAATGCTCTTCAACTAGTCCAGATGCTCCCAAAAGATATCAAAACAGTCTAAAAGCTTCAAAAAAATTCTAGAACCGTGTCCTCAAGATTCCAGAACCTTTAATATGCTCTTTAAACTATCCCAAAATCTTCCAAATGTCCCTATGTCTAAAATCTTTCGTATGCTTCTAAAGCAGTTTAAAAGTTTTAAAAAATTTCTAGAACTCAAAAAAGTAAAAATATCTATCTATCTCTGAAAGATTTTTGTGCTTTTATAAAGCTTTTTAACAGATTTTTATGCTTTTTAATCCGGACTCTATTTATAATAGTGATATAGTAGTCCATTTTCTCGTAGTCGAGGTTTACTCATAAAGGGGTAGGTGAAGAACACACAGCCTTCTTCACAATAAGACTTAAATAGTATATTCTACAAACGAGGAGGTACAAACGAGGAGGTACTGGGAAGAATGAGAAAAGAAAAGGAAATATTAAACACAATTAAAATAAGGAAGCTGCAATATCTGGGCCATGTGATGAGGGGAGATAAATATGTATTGTTGCAGAACATTATGCAGGGAAAGATACAGGGGAAAAGAAGCAGAGGAAGAAGACGTATCTCTTGGTTGAATAACCTGAGAGGATGGTATAACTGTAGTTCCACTGAGTTGTTTAGAGCTGCAGCATCGAAAGTGAGGATAGCCATGATGATTGCCAACCTTCTGAGAGGAGATAGCACTTAAAGAAGAAGAAGTATATTCTACAACACGCATATAATGATGGTCATTATTCGTGAAGATGAAAGTTTTTGGTTTTGAAAACATTTGCAACTCATTTTTTACTTTTTTTACGACAGTCTAACTTACTTCATTTCTATGAGAAAACCTGGCTAAAAAGCATCTTACATCACACTTGGTCATGTTGCTCGTCATGTAAACAATAACTAAACCTTCTGGTTTCTAGTACTATTCCACAATTGGGCGTATGGAGTGAATAATAAAACAGGGACTATATTTGAATTAGAATTTACTGAGGTGTGGAATTGATACCATTAATCAATTTAGAAACCACCTGGAATGCCTATATTATTATTTAATAGCCTGACTCACTTAGTAGTAGTATGACTTTCAAATCTGGTACCAGGGGTTTTTGAGATACGAACCCAAATTTGATTTTTCTTCGTGTAATTTTTGTAAAGCCAAAAAGGTACTTCTACTAAGAACCGCTAATGTAAACGGTTGTCGAGATATTTTGGTTTTTAGTGTTCGATACTGTACTGAAATACCTGAATTTTGTTCAAATTGTAAGTGTCCAAATTCGAGTTTCGCATCTCAAAAAACCTCTGGTTACCAGATTTGAAAGTAATATACTACAAAATGTACAATAAATTTAAAAAAAACGACTTTTATTTTTTAACTTTACCACCCTGTCTTCGAAAACGGATCAATTTCATACTAAGATAAGTTGCTACTAAGTCTGTTTGCAGAGGCAATCCCTGACTGGTTTCCAACTCAGAAACAGTAAATGTCAAGTTTTATTGGTTGTATGCTCACGTGACTATGACGTTTTCTGACTTGTGGCCAATAGATGTGTCAGTATTTCTCTGATTACTAATTGGAGATTCTCTCTGCGAACAGACCTATAAATCGGCTTATTTTGATGTCAGGAATATGTCATAGGATTTTGGACAGGCCTTTTAAAGATACCCTGTATAACTCCATAACATTTTTCTTTCAGACCTTATTGATACCTAAATAACTACTATAGAATTTGTCTTTACATAATATTTGAACTAGAATAACCCTGTACGTATGAAAATACAAATAAAATGTCTTGTAAAGACCTTGAAGTTACTTTCTTGACTTATTGTTATGGTTTAAGCGCAGTTTACCTACAACTTTTCCGAGCAGATTACACGATTAGAAACATCTAGATGTAAAATATCGATAATAATTATTGCTCTCGGGTGGTTTTTTCTCTTATAGTGAAACCCGCATAATAACATTTATTAACAATAATCATTACGCCACGGTTAATTGCAGGTTGTATGGCAATAATGTTTACGCGAATCTCTTTTGTTCACTTTCGTTCGGTTTCTTTGAAATTTAGCCAGCCAGTGGCGGGAGCCGAGTTTTTTTGCCAGAGGCTGAATTATAATAAAGAATTTCCCGTCCTAGACCCGGCATTGTGCAAAGGAGGGCTCATACTGTTTAATAGGTACTGGTTTCGTAGTCAATATCAAGGAGACTATAAATCCTAAAGCGGTGCGCAAAACGCTATTTATAGGACGTGGCGAATCCCCGGCTCGGATTATAAATATTACTCACGGATGTGGGTAAACTGATTCAATATAAGAAATTTTCATTTGTCCGGTCCCGTGATTTATCGGATTTCATTAATTAAAGTTCGTGCAACTATTGCATTACCGTCGGGCATTTAAAGCTATCTTAACGCGTTTCTTTGCTCTGCTCTCCGTTTATTGTTTTTCTGCGTACGGTTTGTGGTTCAAGTTCATATTTATGGCGTTATTAATGCGTTTTCATATTTGTATCCGTCGCAAGCACAAGAAAAATCTCTTTTATGGAGCTTTGTTCTGTAGTAAAAATGAGACTGTTTAATTAGTAACAAAGGTGCTTCGTTCAATGTATTTTTTGAAATAATTTTAGAAAAACCATTGAAAAACTTGCCAATATGTATACGATTATGTATACAGGTGGTCCAGTTTTAAATGTCAATAATCCATCATTCGATAGTCCATCAAAAATAAGTTGACATGCATTATGTCATTTTCCTGAAGAACGCTTCCTAAGGAAGACTCGGACCTACAAATTTCAGTTTAAAAATTTTTTATTTGGCTAGAACTGTCAGACCGTTGGACTAATTTTGATCAAATTTGGAACAAGTACTTATGAAATGAATTGCCATTACGTAATGTGAATGACATTTTTTGTGAAAATTATTTAGAGGTGTTGATATAGCGAGATATTATTCAAGATTTATCATTCAAGACTTATGAGAGTCCAAATTTGTACTGAATAATCTCAAAACTTGATATTTACTACTAGGAATAGTTTTAAAATTCGTTTTTTCTTAGTGCAATCCATTGTTGAGTGTCTGATACTGGATTTGAAGCACGAAAACAATCCCGAAATCAAGACAAAGATTGTTGCCCATAACACTAATTTTTTACTACTAAAAATAGTCTAAAAGTTGACTTTTACGTCTAGAAATCACTAATTTACTAAGACTAAAAACAGTCCAAAAGTCTATTTCAGGTCTTTAATTAGTGTAGGTACAATTAAATTTTTTGGATTAAAACAAGTCTAGAATTCAATTAAACACCGGAAACAGTCCAAATTAGTGTTCAAAACTGAATCCGTAAGTGCCAAAATTGATTACTTTCATCGTTGAGGATTTTGAAATTTAACTTTTACTATTATAAATAGTTTCTAACTGATTTTGCAGGCTTAAAGCACTAAAAACAGTCCAAATTTCATAGAAATGTCCTAATTTTTTTCACCGAGTAGTGTAGAAATCAATTTAATAGTGAATAAGCTTGAAAACTTTGTGAACATCCTGAAGAGCATATAAACTCGATTTTTCAGGCTGAAAACAGCCTTAAAGCACTAAAAACAATCTAGATTTTTAAGAACTGCTCGAATTTTTAAGCTTGAAATGACATTTTAAAGCCTATGAAAAATGTCAAAATTGTTTTTTAAGTCTGCTACGACAAAAACTTGGTGAAGATAGCCTTAAAACTCGATTTTCGGAGTTTTAAAGCCCTAAAAATAGTACAAAGTTATAAGAAAATGAAAACCAAAGTAAGAAACTTAAAAAGTTAGCCTTCAAGTCAATTTTCATGAATCTAATGTCAATATTTAAGTATTCAGTTTCTTGTATTTAAGACTATTTTCAAGACTAAAATAATAAAATTTGTTTCAAATTCAAGACTAAAAGTCTTTCAATTTGTCTGAAAACTATGAAAACTGGTTACAAAGAAAATCTTTAAGCCTCTCAAGTCAATTTTCACCAATTTTCAAAGTAAATTTATAGGTTTCTAAGTCAATTTTCAAGACTAAAGTCTTTCATTTTTTTTGAAAATTATGAAAACTGGATACAAAAACATTAAACATTTTTAAGCTTGTTAAGTCAATTTTCACCGTTTTCAAGACAATTTTTAAATGGGGTTGGCTTGGTTTTGGGTCTTTGGATGTAATAACTCAATTATCTCGTAAACGAAGTTTCAAATCAGAATTTTATAAGAGATACTTATTTTTTCAAAATGAACAAGAAAAGTAAAAAAACTGTAATTTTTGAAAAATATTCAGTGACGTAAAAAATACCATCCTTCTGTATCTACGCCACTGGACAGTTTCGACAAACGTCATTAACATCATCTAATGAGTATTAATTTCATAACTACTTGTTCGAAAAATTTGATCAAAATTGCTTTAACGGTTTGACAGTTATGACAAGAAACCGATTTTTTAAACTGAACTTTGAAGGACTGTTTTCTCCTTAGGAAGTATTTGTCAAGAAAATGTCATAATGCAAATCAACTTATTTTTTGATGGGCTATCGAGGGCTGAATTATTGACTTTTAAAACTGGACCACCCTGTATAATTAATTTTAAACCTGAATAAAATCATTTGTTTTTTATTTAGTAGTCAAATTGCAGATGCGTTGCGACAACTCTCTAATTTAGTATTTTTATTCTGTCAAATAGAAAAATCTAACATATTCTTAAAAATCAAAAGAAACTTAAAGGCAACTCACTAGAGAGTCATTTCAATGCTAGTGATTTTATTCTAAAATGCATCCAGAAACGAGATCAAACAGTAAATACTTTTCAACCAGGTATGCAATATGCAATAACGTTATTTCTTATGTGTAAACCAGGTGGAAAGATGAAAATTACCTGCTTTTACTTTCCACCTGGGTGGAAAGTACTCACTTTCCATCTGGGCTTACTTTTTATAGTTAAGAGACTCTCGACAGAAATCAAACACTTTCCACCTGAGTATGTAATATACACTATTGATCGAAATTAATAGGAATTGTCCAATAATAGGCCAATAACAAAATTATGTAACTAATCCAGTGGACCAATTCAGATAAGCTTCTGGCAACATTGCACCGAAGTTTCTTAAAGTCTTAAAAGTAGTAAACAAAATTTGGCATGTTCTTCAGCGATCCAATTTCCCATTTTTTATTAATCACTCTGTATAACTAACTGTACGTCGAAAATGGTACTGGAACCCAAAAAAAAATGAACGTAAACTTGCAGAGTAATTAGTTCCGAACAATAAATCTGTCGTCTGCAAATGCCAAGGACAATCTAAATAATTTTTCTCAAACTCGTCGTCGGATAATGTCCGTCTAATTTATATGGTTTTAATTATACAAAAGAGGACCGAGTAGGGGACGCATTGCCAAATTCATAATTCGGAGAACCGTTCCGTGTGGCAAGGTCAGGTTTAGAGCAATAGACGATAAAGATGAAGAACTTAGTGGCCGAAAACAAGCAAAACGACGAGCAAAGGACACGGTTTTCGTCTTTAGCGGCTGATTTTTTTAAAAGTGCATAAAATGTTCGGCCATCAATTTTATTACCGGAGATACGCGGACGGGCCGGACGGTTTTGTTCTGGTTTTTGGGGATGGACTCACTTAACTTTTAAGTCCACTTAATTGTCCACTTTAGTAAATGTAGATCATTTTTTACCAGTCGATTTCATTTTTGCCGCTTTGAAGACCGTTGTTCTTGTATTAGCCAGTTTTCTTAAAAATTTGTCGATTATACAAGGACTTTTTTGCATGAGCAGCACAGCGAATTTGTCTAAAAAATCGTAGAAACGGCATAGTATTCTACTCGGATGTAATGGCTATTAACTCACTCAACAAAACTTTTATCATTATATCCTCGTTGAATAATATACTATTTTATAACCAGTTACAAGAAAGTTTGTAATTAATAAACTAAAACTTTACTTATTTGAAAATTTTTCTACTGATTTGTTATAAAAAACTATTTTTACTTTTGATCGATAATATGCATTTTAAGCAAATAAAATTAATATGCAAATTCTACATTAATAAACTAACATCTTCGATTATTGCTATTCCATGTAAGGCAATAATGAATGGAGATATTTTGTCACATTAAGATAAACAAACGTAATTTAAACAAATTGTGTAGTTGTAAAAGCCTCTTAACCAGCTATACTCCATAGAGATACAACTAACTTGTATAGTACAGTTTTTAAAACATTAGGAAGGTAGAAAACTGCTAATATTTACTTTTTTAATAATCAATAAGCCTAAATTTATAATGAAATTATATCTTATGTTTATTTATGTTTTATCAATAAAAATCTTAAAAACTATAAATCATGCTTATTCCACCCAAAACGTTCTATACTTATTATTTTCTTCTTTTAAACAAGATCTCCAAAATGTTAAGGAAATATTTAGCTAATTAAAAAAGAATACATTTACTATACAGGGTGGTCCAGTTTTAAATGTCAATAATTCATCAATCCATAGCCAATTAAAAAATAAGTTGACATTCATTATGTCATTTTCCTGAAAAGTGCTTCCTAAGGAAAATACAGTCCTTCAAATTTCTGTTTAAAAAATCGTTTTTTTTGTCATAACTGTCAGGCCGTTGGAGCAATATTGATCAAATTTGGAACAAGCACTTTATTACATGTTATTACGGTCAAAGACCCAAAACTAACCCAATCCAACTTAAAAATTGTCTTGGAAACGGAAAATTCACTAAAGAAGTTTAAAAAATATTATTGTAGCCAGTTTTCATAGTTTCCAGACAAACTAAAAGACTTTTGAAAATTGAATTAGAAAAGATAAAAATTTCAGAAGCTTAAAAATTGTGTTTGTAACCAGTTTTCATGCAAATCGAGAGACTTTAATACTAAAAATTGACTTGTAGACATAAAAACTACTTTTTCAAGAATTTGTTACAACAAATTCATACATTTAAACCTTAAAAATTGACTTGAACCCCAAAATGTGACTGAACTAATGAAAAGTGACCTCAGAAGCTTAAAATTTGCATTTGAAGTAAGTTTTCATAATTTGAAGCCAAATTTCAATATTTTAGTCTTGAAAATAGTCTTAGATGCAGGACATTAACATTACATTTATGAAAATTGTCTTGAAAACGAACTTCTCGTGCTTTTTACTTTGCTTTTCATTTTCTTCGAATTCTGGACTATTTTTAGTGCTTCAAAACTGCTTTCAGCTTGGAAAATCGAGTTTCAAGACTATCTTCACCAAGTTATTGACATAGCAAACTTAAAAAACAATTTTTACATTCTTCATAGACTTAAAATAGCATTCCAAGCTTTGTCACTATTAAATCGACTTCTAGACACCTCAGTGCTAAAAATTCGGGTATTTCTTAATAAACTAGACTGTTTTTAGTGTTTTAAGGCTGTTTTCAGTGCCTCAAATCGAGTTTCAAGACTATCTTTAAAAAGTTTTTGACTTATCAGGCCTAAAAGCCAGTTTGTCCACTGACCATAGTCTTGAAAATGTTATTTCAAGCGTCTTCACTATTAAATTGACTTCTACACTCATAGGTGCAATAAATTGTAGCATCTCTAAGAAATTCAGACTGTTTTTAGTGCTTTTTAAGACTGAAAAATCGAGTTTAAGACTATTTCCAAAAGTCAAGTTTCTTCAGTAATAAAAGTAAAAAATTTTGGTACCAAATGCTACAATAATAGTCTTGAGAACTAATTTTCAGAACTAAAATAGTCCGAAAATTTAATTTACTTCTAGACTTGTTGTCCAGTCCAGAAAATTGAGTTGTACACCAATTAAAGTCTTGAAAATATACTTTTGGACTCTCTTTAGTCCTAGTAAAGTCAGTTCTAGCATTAAAAGTCAACTTTTATATTATTTTTAGTAGTAAAAAATGAGTTTCATGCACAATACAATCTTTGTCTTGATTTCCGGACTTTTTTTAGTTCTTGAATACCAGTTTCAGACATTCAACCAGGATGGCAGTCTGAGAAAGCGAATCATAAGACCATTCCTAGTAGTAAAAAAGTTTTTAGACTATTCAGTACAAATTTGGACTTTCACAAGTCTTGGATGTTCAGTTTTAAAATATAAAACGATTTTTTAAATTGAAATTTGGAGGACTGTATCTTCCTTGGGAAACGTTTTTCAGAAAAATGACATAAGGCAAGTCAACTTATTTTTTGGTTAGCTATCAAATGGTGAATTATTGACACTTAAAACTGGACCACCCTGTATAAAGCGTGATTTACTATGTGAATAGAAAAACAGACAAAACCCGAAAATATGAATGAAATTTATTAATTTAATAACAGCGACTCTGTGAGACAAGTAATATAAAAGTTAAAAAATTGTGCTATTTCCAAATATTATAAAATATACAAAGTAGTCACAGCTGTGAACTAAGGTTAGGTTAGATTGTAGCTCTATTACATAATAACAAAAAGGATATTAACCAAATATCGAGTAAAAGACTTTTTTCTCAAAAATCGCCTGATTTACTGATCTATTTTCTATTTTGCGCCAAATTGAATGATAAAACGTTGTTCTCGAATGTCAAAGTAATTGATAAATAGAAAATTAATTTCTCTACAGTTTTTGGGAGAATCATGCTTTTCTACCTCTATCTAGTTCAGTTTTACACAGTGTTGGCTTTACTATTGATAATATAGTAATAGAGTGCGCCAAGTAGAGAAAACACATTTTAAAATGAAAAACAGAAGTGCCAAGCACAACAGAAAATCTCAATTCAACCTACAAGCCGGTTGCTATTTTTAAGCTGTTAGTCTTGTTGTCCATCAAACATTGGATTTACCAAAAAAATATCAAATTATTATAACTTGATTCAATCGCACCAGGCGGTCACTATATTCCATCTAAAAGCCAAGGAAACGAATTCATTACAGTAAAAAGAGCAAAAAACCCATAGCACAATCTGAGTAATGCGTAGACGAACATAAGCATAGGACTAAAAGCGTAATTTAAATAAAAAATCTATAATTAGGAACCACCTAACGGCGAAAGTCGATATGTTTATTGGTCAGTTGAAAAGATAACTGATAATTTTGCTTTTTAGTTTATTACCCATTGAACCGCCTATTTTGTTATCATAGTGCGGGATGTCATACTCATATTTAATAATGTTATGGGTTCTTTGTTATCCTGAGTGTTAGAACTCTGTTGGTCCTAGCTGACTAAAAGTAAGTTTTTTCTGCTTAAGTCGCACAAAAAGTCTTTTTGAGAACCCTACAAAGAAATTGAAACCTTACTTAAAATGTAAACTCATTTCACAAAAATTGCAAAACAGACACAATCAATAACCATAAAAATCAAGTTGGTAGCAATGAGCCAAGTAATCTCGTACAGTGTCAACAATTTTCGTTTAAGCGAATAACCAAGTTACAGTTCGCTTTATTTTACGGTAAGTGATGTAAACGTGACATTACACGTATTTACTCATTTAAAACTATAAACCAAATATATCACCAAGACCAAGTTAAAACAGAAAACGAAAACTATTTAAGACGAGGTAAATCTAGTTGATGATAGCTCATCTTAAAACACTTTAATTTAGTTTATGCTGTAAAGAAAAAAAGTAGAATAAAGACACGTAAATGTCAACTAAATTGAGACTGAAAAAAATTAGATGCTAATTAGAATCTACCAGAACTGCAAATTTTGTACTGCAGTTAATAATTAAGTCAAATGACTTGGTTTACAACGTTAATTCTACAAGACACATTCCCACGTTCTATGTATAATAGTGAAAAACCAAAAATAATTGTATGAAGCAAACACAGTTATGTTTGCTGTTTATAACTCTGATAACACTTTTGTTATAACATATTATGCCCGTTTACCCGACACTCGCTAAGTTGGGTTTAAGTAAGATTCTGGCTTAAGTATCCCTTAAAAAGCTAATTTTGGTTCCACCGCACAGTAACCGTCACTTAAAGCTTCCTTAACTTAAGGGTCGAAAATTCATGACTTAACTACTTTAAGAAGAGATTTCTAACCTCCAATGTCAGTTAGCTTTAAATTTAAATTTGACGTTTATGTTACCGCTATACAGTTTTTCCTCGGGGGGGCAATGTTGCCAGGTCTACCGTAAAAACGGTATATCTACCGTTTTTGTAGTTTTTCTACCGTTCTCCTGTTTTTTGTATACATTCTACCGTTTCTAATTACGTTATTACCATTATGTTGGTTGTGAAACTTTTCATATACTTTTTCAATTTATTGAATAGAAAAATTAATAAGGATTCTAAAAGTGCGCTTAAAACAGTCATTTTGTTAGTCCAAATTATTCTCTAAAAACACGTCTGCCACTATTGTCAGAATTGTCAAAATTTTACTAGAATTTGCAAGAATTACATTTTAACAGTTTTCGAAATTAGACGATTTTCTGAGATTTAACAGTTATTTTGACAATTGTTACTTCATATTCTAGCTAAATAGCCTTCTAGAATCACGTGAGAACTGTCAATAACGTCAAACCATATTCTAGTTGCAAAAATCAGGATTTAGGAATGTTTTCTTGCAGTATTTGATATAATACGTGTTTATGAGAATTATGACAGTTATTTTGACAATTATCACGTTACGTCTAGCTAAATAGTGTTCTACAATTATGTGACAACTGTCACTAACGTCAAAACGGTCAAGCCATGCTCAAAAGTTGCAAAAATCAGGGTTTAAAAACGTTTTCTTGTAGTATTTGATATAAAACGTGTTTTTGAGATTTATGAGTTATTTTGACAATTGTCACGTGACAGTCTAGCTAAATGGTGTTTTACAATCACGTGACAGCTGTCACTAACGTCAAACTATGCTCTAAAGTTGCAAAAATCATGGTTTAGAAACGTTTTCTTGTAGTATTTGATATAAAACGTGTTTTCGAGATTTATGACAGTTATTTTGACAATTATCACGTGACTGTCTAGCTAAATAAAGTTCTACGATCACGTGACAACTGTCACTAACATCAAAACTGTCAAACTATGCTTAAAAGTTGCAAAAATCAGGGTTTAGAAACGTTTTCTTGTAGTATTTGATATAAAACGTGTTTTTGAGATTTATGAGTTATTTTGACAATTGTCACGTGACCGTCTAGCTAAATGGTGTTTTACAATCACGTGACAGCTGTCACTAACGTCAAACTATGCTCTAAAGTTGCAAAAATCATCGTTTAGAAACGTTTTCTTGTAGTATTTGATATAAAACGTGTTTTCGAGATTTATGACAGTTATTTTGACAATTATCACGTGACTGTCTAGCTAAATAATGTTCTCCGATCACGTGACAACTGTCACTAACATCAAAACTGTCAAACTATGCTTAAAAGTTGCAAAAATCAGGGTTTAGAAACGTTTCCTTGTAGTATTTGATATAAAACGTGTTTTCGAGATTTATGACAGTTATTTTGACAATTATCACGTGACTGTCTAGCTAAATAATGTTCTACGATCACGTGACAACTGTCACTAACCTCAAAACTGTCAAATTGTGCTCTAAAGTTGCAAAAATGAGGGTTTAGAAACGTTTTCTTGTAGTATTTGAAATAAAACGTGTTTTTGAGATTTATGACAGTTATTTTGACAATTGTCACGTGACCGTCTGCTAAATAGTGTTCTAGAATAACGTGACAACTGTCAAACTATGCTCTAAAGTTGCATAAATCAGGGTTTAGAAACGTTTTCTTTTAGTATTGGATATAAATAGTGTTTTTGAGATTTATGATGTTGACAATGGGCACGTGACTGTTTAAATAAATTATCCTTTAAAACCACGTGATCTAACAAGTGTAATTGAAAAAAAATGAAAAATCTGTATTTTTAGTTCGGTTTTTATAGCAAGAACCAATGATTAAAATTTTTGTCAACTATTAAAAAGCACCCTGTATAATAATATAAAATGAATGAATTTGTTTTGATCTACCGTTTTTTGACTGATTATTCTACCGTCATTAAATATTTTAATTTGGCAACATTGTCGGGGGGTCTTATCGTTGTTCATTAGTTTTCAGATTGTTCAGTAGGTACCTACCTATTTATTTATGATATACACTTACATATAAAATGTTTATTTTAATTTTAATTGTAAAATATTATATACAACTATACCTTCTTCGCTTAGCTAACTTTAGGAAAAGCTGCATTTAACTTGAAATTGCATCACTGTCAAATTGGCTCTCTAAACCAAAAACAGATTTTTTGTTAATAATATCTATAACAAACCATCTTCACACATTCTTCAAGTTGGGGAAATTGACTCACCCCTGTTTTATAAACGGATCTTTTCTCTTCTCTTGCTCTTTTTCTGAGATCTAGATTTTCATTATATTTCTTGAGTGAATCAGTGGGTCGAAAGACATTATTTGAAGATGCCGCATTAAACTTTTGTGTAATCTCAAACCAAACTTTGTTTTTGTCACAGCTGATTGCAGTACCTCTCCTTTTCCCCGGTGGTATTCTCCCTCCATATCCATAACACAGAAAAACGTGACTTGACCAAAAACTGAATTGTCTATGAACGGAATTGAAAATGTAAATGTACTTAATTATGTATAATAACATAATTTTAGTGTTAAGTTAAAGTTAACTTTGCTCGATTGGTATCAAAATCTCAAATTAGTGAGAATATTCCAACAGCAGCGGAAACCAGTTACTGCGAGAAGTAGTGAACTACAATCCGGAGCTAGAAGCCCCCCACAAACGCCCCTGATACCAGTTATTGGATAACGGGTAATTATTAATAAGTTTTTCTTTCTGTTTCAGATGGACGACAATTCAGGACCAACCAGCCAAGAAGAG
Source organism: Ips typographus (assembly GCF_016097725.1). Lineage (NCBI taxonomy): Eukaryota > Metazoa > Arthropoda > Insecta > Coleoptera > Curculionidae > Ips > Ips typographus. Next base: position 8,354,233 of record NC_138424.1, read on the forward strand.
GACAACAATCCCTCCCAGACCTTCCCCTCGGGTGGCGAGAATTTTAGTCTCAAAATCTGGCTAGAACCTTTCCGCAGTTATCCCGGTGCTAACTGGGCTCTGACTGCACTCCTGGCACTTCCAAACCATCCCCCACTCACCAGACCCTAACTTCCCAAAAACCTTAGGATGTAAAAACAAACGGACGAAAGGCGGCTCTTTGGACATCCTATAGTTTGCCAGGACCACCAGAGATGGACGAGCTGACGAAGAAAGAAGAAATGGAGGATTAGAAGAGCCCCTCCGTCAGCGGAAGCATCCTTTTTCCAGGACAGAGGACGCCGATGCAACTCTGGGAACTTCCTGAAAGGGATAATTCCTAGACTTGTAGCGACTTCCTCTTCCAGACCTATCCTTTTGGTCTACAGCGATGGGAGGGTAAAAAGCAGTAGTCTTGCTTAACCCATCTATCTGAGACCGCATTCCCAGCCAAAGAATATTGGCGCGAGTCTCAAATTTAGGTTATTTTGAAACCAGCGTGAAGGATGGAGTTTTGCATGATATACCAAAATGAAAGAAGTTAGTAGTAAATGGCAAATTCCATTACCACTGCCAAACTGGTCTCAAATGTCATTTGAATAAAACTGGAAGCGTAACAAATGTTTTCGCATTCGATCTTTTGGCAGAATTAATTATCTGCAGAATGTTTCCTTAATAATTATCTTGTAAGCTTTACATTATGGAAAAGAAAAAAATGGAATATGGATAGAAGAGATATGCTTTAAAATTTATAGCTTTAAGGGTGCAGTTAGTGGAAATTCTCAAATGATGTAGTCAATAATAGTATATTACATACTCAGGTGAAAAGTGTTTGATTTCTGTCGAGAAATTAGGTAGTACAGATAACTATCTCGAGACAGAAATTAAACTTTCTACCGTGGTTTGTATACTATTTTATTTTCAACCATTTATCAAAATCTCATCAAACTTTTAATAAATCATTCAGTTGAAACATTGATTGCTAATAGTCTCTAACAATAAGGTAGTATAGCTGCACGGGTAGTTATGACTTCAACCATACTAAACGACTGGTGATTTGTTTTCAATCTTGACAACGTCATTATTGTGCTATTTCGTCTTTAATATTTTGAGCTGAAACGTTTCTTAAAGTGCTTTTAACATGGAGATTTCTGAAGACGCAGATGTTACTCATCATCACCTGAGCTGCGAGCTATTGCAGAGTGGCAGCACAGTCTCTTAACTATAAAAAGTAAGCCCAGATATGACAAAACGCATATTGACATTCACCCGGGTGGAAAGTGACATTTACCCGGGTGGAAAGTAAGTAAAAGCAGGTAATTTTCATCTTTCCACCTGGTTCACACATAAGAAATAACGTTATTACATACCTGGTTGAAAATAAAATATTTGTTACTGAATAAGATTTTGGAAGAAAAACAGGAATGGATTAATTTAAATACGAAAGTTGATATGAACCTAATTCAGAGAGAAAGTGTATGAATCACACTTTTTTGTTTTTCTTATGGAACCCTCTGGATAGGGACCAGAAAGATTGAGAATCTTTAAAATGTTATTAAAAACAAAATTTTAAACATCGACATCGCGACAATATGAACCTTTAGTGGTTTTATTTTAAGTTATTCGTGGAGGTGATAATTCTGGGTTGGAACCAAAAAAACAACAAGAGAACCACAAGTACGTCGGTCCGTGGCCAAAAAAGCCGCCCGCGTCGCCTTAAAATTCAATTACCGGAGAGGAAAAAAACAATGGCTCGTATTTTACATTTAAATTATTGACACAATAGGTCCATTGTTAGCCTTACTGGTTTCGGTTACAATTGTACTTATGTTTAAACAGAAAACAACTACACGAAAATGGACGAACTTAGACTTAAACGAGCCGGATACGTAACGCAAGTTAATTGCCTATGATTTGTTGTTGTTTGGGTATTATGCCTTTTTTATTACATTGAGGAAATGTAGTGACATTACTTACTAATTGGCTAGTAAGATTTCAGTCAATAATGTGTAGAAAACAGGTTGTATTGACGTTTACGGTACTTGGTTTTCGGGTGTTCATGGAAATTATCTTCGTATAAAACTTAATGGCTGCCATTTTCAGCTCTTCTGGGTTTAAGAGGCGGGTTTTTAATGTCAATAAACCGCGTATAGAGTCGCACAAAAATTCTTAAATTTGATTGAGTGCCGATTAAAAAACATTCGGGTGTTTATCTTTAGCGGTACATTTATTGTGCGAGGCCAGCGAAATAATTACGAGAAGAGACTATCGAATGTCGCCAACTTTACTTATTATCTTTCCCATCGGAGGCACTCGAGTGACTAAATGTGTGTAGTTTTTTTCTTTTTTTTTTAACAGTTCTTAGTATCTATAATTTAATATTAAAAAGTGCCAATAAACAAACTCTTAGCGCAGAAAAGGTGATAAAAGAAGTCACTCAAACTGACTTAAGCTTTAAAACTAAACCTGAAGCTTCCTGAATTTTTTGAACCTAACCTAGTAGGAATGATTGGAATTTTAAAGACAGTCAAAAGTTTTCTGTTCAGCTAAAAATCCGGGTAAGTCGTAAAAACTTTCTTGAAAAAGCTTAGTTTCTGTAGAGGACCTCGTGAGAAAACTGAGCAATCTAAACTAGTTCTTCACAGCTATGAAGATAATGTTCAATGTTTCCGATATTTCAAATTAACGTAGACCCTTTCGAGAAGTTTCCTAATAAAGCATCAGCTCCATACTATTTAACAAAATGTTTTCCTCAATGGTTTTCAGTTAAAAATCTAAATTCTTGTGGTATTTCTGGAAGTTTACATATTTACAAGGTTGCCCAGTGTGGAAGGTGGGTCCAATTGGTGATGCATGTATGCAAAGAAAAAATAATACCAGCCTTAGGGGATATTACACTGTCGTACTTAAGTGTAGTTCAGACTGTGACTTTATTCACTCGTTCTGTCCCATTCAAAACCAAAGTCAACTTAAGCTCTGCAAACGATGGTACAAATAGGGGTTAAAAAGATATATTTTTTTAAAGTAGTTAAGATTTTTATTATTGATGTCTAGAGTCCGGATTAAAAAAACACAAAAATCGTAAAAAAAGGCTTTAGACTGCTTGAGAAGCATTTTGGAGTTTCTGTAGTGTTTTAATAGTATATTCTATATTAAGAGCGGAAAGTACATATTTGCCGCTTGCACATGAAAATTAGCAGTTTTTACTAGAGCAGAAAATGATTCACTTCCTGCGCACGAGCGGCGAATAACCACTTTCTGCTTTTAAATGGAAGCGTACATGAGGTACTTTCAAAGTCAGTCGTCGAAAAAACCTTTTTAGACTCCTTTAGGAGCATTTGGAAGGTGTTTGGACAGTTTGAAAAGCCTTGAAGGTTCTGGACTGCCTTTAAGGCATTTGAAACCTTGTAGACGGTTTTAGAAACTTTTCGAAACTGTTAAACTGCTTTAGAAGCATATGGAAGCCTTTGAGAGCTTCTAGATAAATGAAAAGCATTTGGAAGCTTTAAGAAGCTTCTAGGCTGCTTTGTAAGCTTTGCAAGGCATTTTAGAGGTTCTATCAGTTAAATTTGTAAATTGATACTTATACATTTTGCAACATGTTTTTGTCGTTCAGAAGCTTTCAATATCTCGATATAGCTATTTTTTGTCAAAGCAGTTATTGGTTTAGTTTATTTATAAAAACTTGGAAAGCTTGTTTTGTGAAAAACTAGTTAAACCATACAAAAGTAGCAGTAAATGAGCACAAAAAACTAAAATAAGCACAAAACGAAGAAAAAAGCATCAATAAAATCTGCAAATGACGCGTTTTTGCATAAATCGTTCACATTAGATGTTAAAGGTTGGTTGCTTTTATTATTTACAAAAAGCAAAATTTCTAGAAGTATGGACTCTATTGATGACTTTACTAACAATTTAAAAGTCTTTCAAAACCATCTCCGAATTATCTAAATACTGCTTAAAACTGCCCTAAAGAGTCTATAAACTCTCCAAAAACGTGTTAAAATTTGCAACTTTGCCAAAAGTGTCAAAAAACTGCTTAACTTGTGAAAAGTCTTGTAAAAATACCACAAGTGTCTAAAACATTGTTAAACTTGCCAAAAGAGACAGAAGAGAGTACAAGAAAAATAATTAGTAACAGGAGAGAAGGAAAAATGAATAATTGACAGGAGAAAAGAAGACAAGAGTAAGAAAAAATGGGTTTAGGTGAAAAAAACTTTTGAAGAAAAATTTCCCAAAATTTTCCATCTTGCTTATTTGACAGATGACGACCAAAAGTGATAAGATAAGATAAAGATAAGATAGCTCAGGTCGTAAGCTTTCCAAAAATATGCTCATTTAAGTTAATCGGTTGCACCGTTTTGCCGCTAGAGAGCGTCACAGTCAAGCTTCACAAACCTTCAAAGTGATTTAACCACTTTTGCTTTAAACTAAAATAATTCAGTTATTGGAACAATTACGACAAAAGGTTACTGAAGGTAAAATATAGTCCAGACCAAAGGCTTTTCAACGGTGTATTAAAAAAAGTCATTAGTGTGATAGTTTGACCGCTAGAGAGCGCCAAAGTCAAGCTTTTCGACAATTTTGACCATTTTTGCTTTTTATACAGTTTTTCAGATATTTTCCGGAAACTAAAAATTGTTTTTCACTTTTTTGGGACTCCCTGTATTCAACCGCTAATCTGAGAGACCCTGTATCACCCTGACATCCATTTTGCCTTAACTGTCACGGTTTTGAGGATGATCTGGAAATGATGTCAATTTTGATGATTTTCAGTGCGTGGCACTCTTAAAAAATGACATTTTTACAAATGACACTTTACATCAATTTTGTATCATTAACCTGAAGGAATTTAGGCAGTGGAAGTTTATTTTAAAAATTTAAAATTTTTCCAAAGGTACCACCCTTTAATATTTTTGTAAATTTTTGTTGTTAATTTTTCAAAGACAAGGTGTGCCTGGTACCAAAAAACAGCATTGAAGGTAAAAGTTTGCATTCCCTCAAGGTACGTTTGTGGTAAAAATTTCAGACCTCTAACTTCAAGCGTTCCTGAGATATTTAGCAAAAACTACAAAAAAGCAAGGTTAACTTTGAGGCCCTCTAGCGGCTAAACCGGGAAACTTAGCCATGTTCGCTCAACTTAACGTCAGAGCACCATTCATTAGCTTTCTTTTGTTATATGGCTCGTATATACAGGATGGTTCAAATAAGCGAGTTATTCACAATTTTCTGGACAAGTGCACAAAAATGTTGCTCAAATTAGGAATTTGTGCTCGATTTGAGAGGCGGCCAATCAAGACTGCTAGAGCAAAAACAGTTGATGATTGATACAGACATTTTACATCAAGTAGACCTAGAATTTGACGTAGATTCCAAAAATCTAATAAAGAATGGGTCATCCCATTTAAGAAATTATAAGTTTGGTTTCTTTTTCAAATATTTTTTTTTTAATTAATTTGTTTAAGCTGAAAATAGCTGATTATCCATATAGGATATGTTCCATGAAAAATACCCAGAAATTTACGTAGAATCCATAAATGCAACAAAACATTAAGGTTCACATTTGAAAATGTCAACTGGAAGGTCGTATCTCAATTTTAGGATACCCTGTATTGTGTATTTTTTTTCTGAAAAAATTTGCGTTTAATAGTTGAATGTTTGTAGAAAAAAAAATAACATACGTGTCCGAGCATTTTTCTGCAAGATAATTCCCTGAATTTATTCCATACTTTATGGACACACTGTATATGCTTAAATGCAAAAAATATTTAATGTTCACACTTTGTAAAAAAGTGTTGTAGAGGAAATTTGAATGAAAAATCGTCTCTTAAGTGTTCTAACTACAAGACAATTTTCAAAATGCAGTGTTCAATTTTTCAGAAAACGGGAGTTTTGCGAGTCCAATCTAGTTTAATCTATCCTGATGGGGAGCAGAACGGCATAAGTTGACCACAATGAGGCTTTTTAGGTCAACTGTTGACTCTATGACCTAGCTCATTTTCGTTAGTAATTCAATCCTTCAGAAAATCTCCAATCAAAGCTTAATTACCAAAGCGTTCGCTCCGGTACTTTAAGCGCGATTCTGAGTAAAACTACAAATTACAAAACATCCTAAACTAAAAAGTTATCGTTTATGTTGGTGAGCAATTAAACCTAGCAGTAATAGTTATAACTTAATTATTTAATTCTGTTACAAAAACGTAGTTTTCCTGCATTTACGACACTACGAGTTGAGGAAAAAGCTTCGAGTTTTCTCACGTTGTGTGGCTTTTTAACTGTTTTACCTACTCGTCTATCTGTGGTCAGTTTTTGCATATAGGCGCGCATGATTACGAAACTTAATTATGCGAACGTTTTATAACTAAAAATGACTTTATTACCCAATTTACGGCGGCAGTATGACTTGGAATATGTCTATTGAACTTTCAGCATACATTGCGCACCGTGGTTGGTCCGACATTCCGCAACTGTTGCGGTTTTGAAATAGCTATTAGAATATTTACGATTTTTATAAAAAAAAAATATTGCTACTATTTAATGCCTCGGTCGTTGCAGTGACAGTAATTTACTTTCAGCATAGCTTTCAGGGTAAATTTTCCGTTAATTGGATATTGCCTTTGACGTGCTGCTTGGATTATCTAATTAAGAAATGAATTTACTTAATTAAGCACTAGTACTTTGCTTAGGTAAGGCAATTTTAAAAACACTATAGAGCAACTCATATTAGTTGGCAGTTACGTCACTGGATGCTCCTTCATATTGTAATGTCGAGGATTACTGCAACATGCTTAATAAAGCATCATTCACATAAACTTTATGGCTATTACAACAGTAAGGTATGGTTCATTTTTTTTCCCGTGGCGATTACGTCATCAAGTGCTCCGCCATATTGAAATCTTTGAATTTAAGATTTTTCTTCACCAAACTGGAAAACTTGCAACATTTGGTGGTAAACAAAGACGGAGAGTTCCAATCAAACTTTGGCTTGGGAACAACAACCACATTCAATTTAAATTATCTAGAAAGAACATCACAGATAGGTGCATTCAAACGAGTCATTAACAGCCCAATACCAACGTTTCAAGAATTATTCCATAAAATTTGCAAGAAAGGAAAGGCAATGTGTGTATCCTGAGGACTATTAAATCCTAAAGCAGTGTTTTAACTTATAACAGAATTGTTGGTGTTTTAAGAACTTGCTTCTTGGTTTTGTGATATAGATTGCTTATTTATTTCCTTTTGTAAATTTACCCAGCATTAAATACATATCAATTTGGTTTTGTTGTGTGATTTATTTAACATGTTTTTTCAATTTTAGTTCAATTTATTGTGAGAGCAGGTAGGTAGCTACCTCAGTTAAAGAAATTATCTAATTTTATGATTGTTTATGAAGAAAACTAGACTTCTTAGATGAAAAAGAAACTTGAGTGTCCTTTTTAAAGACTTTATTTGTATATTTCATAATGTGTAAATAATACAATTAAAATAGTAATTTAACCTACTATCTGATGGAAAAGTATTTAACAGTAGCACCATCTATTTCTAGCCTTATAGTCAGAGAAGATACAGCAAAATTTATAAGGGCTAATTCTGCAAAATAATGGCATTTGATCAAATTTATGTATTAAGTAACTTGTATCTTTCTAATATTACCTGAAACTTATTAGAATTTGTTTTTTCAACACTCTGCATATGGATTTTGACAACACCATTATAACCATAGCTTCAAACACCTTTTGTTCAGTCTTTTAGAGCAATTGATAATGGGACTTTTTAAATTTGTCCAGGGTTTAGTTGATTTTTCGTATAAAAAGAGTTACCTAGTAAAAGTCGTGGAAAAAGCGATTAAGTTTATTTTTGGTTTAATTTCAGATATAGGCACTTTATATACCAGAAAAAATTTTAATATTTTGTTTGTGGTTTAAATGGTTTTATTTATTTCTTTTTGGTGACTTAAATAATGTGTTTGAAAAATGCGACTGATTCGAGTATAAAGGGTAAAACTGAAGTGCAAAAAATATTTTTTCTACGAATGTTTGCAAATAAGCTACTTTGCATACGTAAAAGTGTGTGCAAAGTGGCACTTTCCCGCACACTATGCGGGAAAAAATTTTTCCCGCACACTTTTTAAAATGCTGATTATACCTTGCAACAGTGGTTTTATATAGACTATTATACATAAAATCTGCTTAGAATTTTGCGTAGAATTCAAAAATGTAATAATATTCAGGGGTTTCATATAAAAAACACGACTTTTTTCACATTATTCTTCCGTACAGTTTAGGTAAATAAACCACCTTGTCTCTGTCTTTGAAAATGAGGCTTGTTTCCTTAGAAACCAAAGCTCATTGTCAAACAACGCATTTATATGCAATTTAAAGTCTACAACAGTGTTTATTCTTACTTATTTAAGTTAAAAAAACTATTTTAATAATGGATATCACTGAAGATGAACTTCCGGAAAATGTTCTAAAAGCCGCCAACATGGCTAGTTTGCAATTGCTGCCTCTCAAATCGCGAGAAAAATACGAGAAACAGTATGAGTTGTTTACCCAATGGTGCGAACAAAAGGGGATAAAAACCTTAAAGGAAGAGGTACTTTTAGCGTATTTTGTTACTTTAAGCAAATAATTCAAACCTAACACAATGTGGTCAAAGTATTCAATGCTCAAAAATGTAATAAAAATAAAAAGAGACATCGATATCGGTGAATTTTATAAGCTCACTGCATTTCTGAAAAAGCAGAATGTTGGTTTTAAACCTAAAAAGGCAAAAATTTTTACAAAAGAAGAAATATTCAGTTTTATGAACTCCGCACCAGATGAAATTTACCTGTTAATTAAAGTTGCCACTATATTCGGACTTGCTGGTGCATGTCGAAGGGAAGAGCTAGCCAATTTAACCACTACAGATATTGAAGACAAAGGAAACCTCATAATTGTTAAAATTAGGGATTCCAAAAATCATACAGCAAGAAACTTTATAATATCAGAAGAAGTTCATAACGGAACCTACCTGCAACTGTACAGAAGATACACCGGCCTACGTCCAAAAAAGTCAAACAATCGTTTTTTCCTAGTTTACAGAAAGGGTAAATGTTTTTCGCAAAGTGTTGGAGTAAACAGTTTTGGAAAAATGCCTTCTGAAATAGCTATTTTTTTGAAGTTGCCAAATCCAGAACTCTACACAGGGCACAGTTATCGTCGATCATCGGCAACGTTCCTGGCCGATTCTGGAGAAGGAATCACTGACATAAAAACGCTTGGGGGCTTGGAAATCGACTACGGTAGCTGAAGAATACATTGATGAATCCACAAGTTATAAAAAAGGATTAAGTAACAAAATTCTGACCTTCAATCCTAAAGAAAGTGAAGCAGTTCCAAGTACCAGTATTTTACCTTCAGTTGCTCAATCTGCGATCAATTTAAAAAACGCGACCAACTGTACATTTAACATTAATGTTGTTAATAACAATAAATAGTTATAAGTTGTTGTTTTTAATATCAATCAAAATTAAAAACAAAATGTATAGATATTTCATTCGTAGAAAAAATATTGTTCCTAACATGTGTGCAAAGTAGTTTTCCCGCACTTGAAGCTTATCCGAACTCCGCTTCGCGTCGTTCGTCTAACTGCTTTCGCGTGTGGGAAAACATAACTTTGCACACTGAATAGGAAAACTACTATTTTTTTTAGATTTTTTCCTTTTTTTTAGTTTTAAATTTAAATTTAATCTTATTGGAATCTTGTGTGAATATCTTTATTCATTTAAGCTTTAGTTTTATTGTTTTAAGTTCAATAATTTCTTTAAATCTTTTGCGGAAGCAAAGCGAGATTAACAATATTAGTCTATACATCACACTTGTTGATATACTAGACTGTTGATTGATTGATTCTGTTGTATTAAAATTATGAAATACATATATTGTGAACATTAAAGATTTATGGTAAAATGTTATTATAACAAAGACAGCAGAAAATGTGTTTGGAAAATGTGAAAAAAAGAGGATAACAACGTGGAATGCCAAAACTCGCAGGAACACTTCAGACTAATGAAAGTAGAAGAAAATCAAAAAACTAATAAGAATACGAACAACAAAAGTATGAAGCAATGGAAGACGATGCTATTGTAAGTCGGGCTCTAGAGAATCTTACAAGGCAATTTCGAAGGCGAGTTCTAGAAAACAGGATTAATGCCTGTTTGTGAGATCATCAGCTTTATCATTAAGAAACACTTTCTTGGGTTTTTACTATTTTTTGGGTAACTATACTTGTAAAAATGTGATGGCACCATGTTTATATTTCAACCCTATGTAGCAAGGGAATCAAAAATTGCTAGCAACGTTGAATTTTAAGTCTTAATTTGGAAATATTTCGGATGTCTAGTAACATTACTAGGTCGATCTAAATCCGAAAATCGTATTAAGGGTTACGAGAAACGTACTCATTGATCACAAGAAGAACACACATTATCCCTTATTGAATACACAAGAAGAAGAAAAAAATACCTGTTAAAGATGTTATTTGAATAGAAAATCGTTCCAAAAATGTTTCTGACAAGCAGTTTAGTCAAAAGTTTCCATTTTGAGTTTCGAAGAAAATGTTAACAAACAACTTACTAACATACTACTATTTATTTCATACTGTATCGTAATATGCTCTATTACGTAGTCGGTTTCAGTCCGGGAAATGATTCATTACGTTACTAGTCCGACAATAGTTATTTTCCTAACAAGTGCGGAAAGTGATACTTTCCCGCACGCTGACTGAAGTTGGGCATCAGTCGAGGGCGGGGAAGGCACTTTATGAACGTCATAAGGCCAACATTATTTTTTCTACGAGCGTTTTCAATAATTGGAAAGAACGACAATTGAAAATAATAATAATAATAATGTATTTATTTAGCATAAGTGCTACATCCAATATACAAATATAAGTTATAAATACTACCTATATAAGATTTTAAATAAGAAACAGTTTAATACTCAACGGGTAATCACATGTTACGATCAAAACAATGAGTTATAAAATAAAAGAACAAAGAAACACTAATTACTATACAATCATCCGGATAAAATATATTTTTTCAGGTGGTATTTGAACTCATTCAAGTTGTTGCAGTTTTTCACATTCACAGGTAGTTTATTAAACTCGATAATAAATGATAAATTATAATTGAAAAGAGATAGAAAGAAAAATGTTTATACAAAAGTTGTAGAATTGTAAAAATTGTTGTAAAGATTTGAACGCAACTTACTTAAATTATACAGGATGTCCCCAAAAAGTGTGACAGATCAAACTTATGTTTTTTTTAATATATAAACACCCTGTATACTTTTCAACTGTTAAATAGAACACGTCGAGACGATTTCAACGATATATGGTTTATTGGATTTATTTGTAATACTTTTCTCAAGAAATGAGGAAAAGCAAATCTTTCAAATCCCCCTGACATAATTCAAAATGTCATTACAAATGACGTGACATCTGTCACCATCACACCTGTCATTACCATTACCATTACCATTACCATTACTAATATTAAGAAATGAACAATAATTATGATATTATGGAATAATAATTTAGAATATGATACATAAATTAACATAATTTATTTTTCCCACTCTAGTGCGGGAAAATGATTTTTTTACTCACTAGTGCGGGAAAGTCTATATTCTGATAACAAAAATAGTGCCGGAATGTTATCATTCGCTCACGCTCGTAGAAAAAATGTTTTTTCCACGACTAATCCGGCAAAGTAATATGATTTTGTTGGCAACCTATTTAACAGTTGGTGTTCAAAATGTATGGGAGTGTTTGAAATCACAAAAAATAGTAGTTTTCCTATTCAGTGTGCAAAGTTATGTTTTCCCACACGCGAAAGCAGTTAGACGAACGACGCGAAGCGGAGTTCGGATAAGCTTCAAGTGCGGGAAAACTACTTTGCACACGTGTTAGGAACAATATTTTTTATACGAATGAAATATCTATACATTTTGTTTTTAATTTTTATTGATATTAAAAACAACAACTTATAACTATTTATTGTTATTAACAACATTAATGTTAAATGTACAGTTGGTCGCGTTTTTTAAATTGATCGCAGATTGAGCAACTGAAGGTAAAATACTGGTACTTGGAACTGCTTCACTTTCTTTAGGATTGAAGGTCAGAATTTTGTTACTTAATCCTTTTTTATAACTTGTGGATTCATCAATGTATTCTTCAGCTACCGTAGTCGATTTCCAACCCCCCAAGCGTTTTATGTCAGTGATTCCTTCTCCAGAATCGGCCAGGAACGTTGCCGATGATCGGCGATAACTGTGCCCTGTGTAGAGTTCTGGATTTGGCAACTTCAAAAAAATAGCTATTTCAGAAGGCATTTTTCCAAAACTGTTTACTCCAACACTTACCCTTTCTGTAAACTAGGAAAAAACGATTGTTTGACTTTTTTGGACGTAGGCCGGTGTATCTTCTGTACAGTTGCAGGTAGGTTCCGTTATGAACTTCTGATATTATAAAGTTTCTTGCTGTATGATTTTTCGAATCCCTAATTTTAACAATTATGAGGTTTCCTTTGTCTTCAATATCTGTAGTGGTTAAATTGGCTAGCTCTTCCCTTCGACATGCACCAGCAAGTCCGAATATAGTGGCAACTTTAATTAACAGGTTAATTTCATCTGGTGCGGAGTTCATAAAACTGAATATTTCTTCTTTTGTAAAAATTTTCGCCTTTTTAGGTTTAAAACCAACATTCTGCTTTTTCAGAAATGCAGTGAGCTTATAAAATTCACCGATATCGATGTCTCTTTTTATTTTTATTACATTTTTGAGCATTGAATACTTTGACCACATTGTGTTAGGTTTGAATTCTTTGCTTAAAGTAACAAAATACGCTAAAAGTACCTCTTCCTTTAAGGTTTTTATCCTCTTTTGTTCGCACCATTGGGTAAACAACTCGTACTGTTTCTCGTATTTTTCTCGCGATTTGAGAGGCAGCAATTGCAAACTAGCCATGTTGGCGGCTTTTAGAACATCTTCCGGAAGTTCATCTTCAGTGATATCCATTATTAAAATAGTTTTTTTAACTTAAATAAGTAAGAATAAACACTGTTGTAGACTTTAAATTGCATATAAATGCGTTGTTTGACAATGAGCTTTGGTTTCTAAGGAAACAAGCCTCATTTTCAAAGACAGAGACAAGGTGGTTTTTATTTACCTAAACTGTACGGAAGAATAATGTGTTTAAAAAGTCGTGTTTTTTATATGAAACCCCTGAATATTATTACATTTTTGAATTCTACGCAAAATTCTAAGCAGATTTTATGTATAATAGTCTATATAAAACCACTGTTGCAAGGTATAATCAGCATTTTAAAAAGTGTGCGGGAAAAAATTTTTCCCGCATACTGTGCGGGAAAGTGCCACTTTGCACACACTTTTACGTATGCAAAGTAGCTTATTTGCAAACATTCGTAGAAAAAAACTATAAATTAAATAACCATTACCACTCACAGTATGAAATAATAGTATATTCTATATTAAGAGCGGAAAGTACAGGGTGCTGCATTTTCGATGGTTTTACAGGGTACAGAGAAATCGGTAATAGATAGAAAAAAAGTAGCGCACGTGTTCTGATCTCTTTTTCTGAGCTGAGATGACTAGCGAAAAGTGGGCGGCGCAAACTTCTTTTGTTTCAAAGATACGGGGGGTTTTCGAAAATTGGTAATTTTTGAACCTCTGTATTTCAGTTGCTCTTAAAGTTATGAAAAAAGGAAAAAACGGTTCCCGGTAGAAGTTATCATGTAGAATCTAATGGCGTAGTCAGTTTTTTTCTATTCCGTTTAGTTTCTGACAATGACAGTAAGTTACACTTTTTTAAATGAAACATTCTATATATTTTTACGTCATTTAATTCTGTTGATTTTTACCTTTTCCACGGTGTATTACAACATAAAAGTTTGTTGAGGTTAATCCTGTTATTTTAAAAAAAGACCTTTGCTAATCTAAAAAAAGGCCAATATCTAAAATACCAAACAAAATCGGAAATCAAATAAACTATCACATCAGAAAATTAAATATTTTTAATAAATCTTATTAAAAATCTAAGTTACAAACAGTTACTACCGTCACTTTGATAAGAAAAGTGGCTATTTCTATTTTCTACTATTTCTAAGGTAGAAGTTAAAAAAACTGTTTATAAACGACATGTAACATGTTAATATGAACATAGCCAAATTTTGTTTCGACTGTAGTTATTTTTATACATGTTATTTAGCACTTTTTTGTTAAGGAAACGCTTTTTTCTAATTACCAAGATTAACGTTAACAAACTTATATGTTTTAATACACCGTTGAAAAAGTAAAAATCAACAGAATTAAATGAACTAAAAATATATAAGGTGTTCCATTTAAAAAAATATAACTTACTGTCATATGTCAGAAACTAAACGTAACAGAAAAAAACTGACTACGCCATTGGATTCTACGTCAAAACTTCTACCGGAAACGGTTTTCCCTTTTTTGCTAACTTTAATAGCAAATGAAATACAGGGGAGGTTCCAAAATGACCAATTTTCAAAAACCCCCCGTATCTTTGAAACAAAAGAAGTTTGCGCAGCCCACTCTTCGCTAGTCATCTCAGCTCAGAAAAAGAGATCAGAACATGTATGCTACTTTTTTTCTATCTATTACTGTTTTCTCTGTACCCCATAAAACCATCGAAAATGCAGCACCGTGTACATATTTGCCGCTTGCACATGAAAATCACAATCATGTAAAATCATGTAAAAGCGGCAAAAGTACGTACTCGTCTAGAAATTCCGAAAAATCCAGACTTGTACTTTAATAACCCATTTCCCGAAGTTGTAACGTAAAGTAGTAATTTCCTACGATCGTGCGGAAAAGTGTACTTTCCTTTGTTTAGTTTAAGTGACTATTTAATAACTACTTGTTAATGTATTACAATTTAAATAAACTGTTTTGCCTGAGTAGTATGGTAGTAACAGTAGGAAAAATATTTTGACAACGTCTAAAATATAAATTGACAACCCACCTGTAAGAAATTTAATTGACTGGTTTTCTATTGTAACTCCTTCATTTACATATAGCATGACATAAACACTAATAATTGTGAAATGCTAATGTTCTCATTGTAGTTTTCTGCAGGATCGTAGGAAAAATATTATACCTAATACAGAAAAGTATCACTTGTTAGGTAAATAACTATTACAGTACAAGACTATTGTTTACATTACAATAGGATAACGTTTGCATGTAATGACTTGTAATACATACAAATATTGATACCAGGATGGAACAAGTCTTATTATTCGTATTTTCAAATTCACCGATCACTATTATGTCTCGCATATAAAATAGAGTAAAAAAAGTGAAAGCAATATGTTAATAATTACATAATCTGATGATAGTCGTAATTGTGTTTTTAGTTCTGGTCGAGCTTCCCGACTGTAGATTATTCATTCAATTTCGGATGAATGCGGTATTAAATTTGAATTCACACTCTGCAAGGTATCAGGAATTTCGCCGTTGAAAAGAGGTAATTGGAAAAGTTTCAGTGTGCTGAAATGAATTTTGCAGAAGGCATTTGCTGGTTTGAAAGCCTAGCGGTGCATCAGATAAACACGAACGACCGAGCTCCCCATAACACTCTCTATATAAGACGATAATCGATACACACTCCTTTATGAAGACGATAAAGGCTGTTAAAAAATGTTGCAAAATTACTTGTGCATACAATATGTAATCGTCGGCCGGAAAGCCATTATAATTACGGCTATTCAGTCCCGCTTTCCCTGAACCCGACCTCAGCATTGCCGGCTTTTAGCAATTGTTAGTAAACAACAGATTTAAATACCTCAAGTAGATGCTAAATAATATTTGCCTTATTAAGGAAACCGCCCAGACATATAATTAGCGAGTTAGTCTCGGTGGAATGTCACGGGGCGATTTCAAGTTTAAAAAGGTCGTAAATAAAGTTCGAACTTTTCACTTATTCTGACCCAGATGTTTTTTTTCTTTTAGGTTATCGAGGGAGGTAAATTTGTAATCTGATGCAAACGGGATCTTGATGCTAATAACATTGAAATTTTATTCGACACGACCAGTTTCAAGGTAGAAAATGTAAAAACATATTAGTGGCTTTATGAACGCGTAAAACTGCCTAAAATACGACGTGTTGCCGAAAACAATATGGTGCCACTTGAACACAACCATCGCTAATTGGCACCGTTCGTGAGATATCTCACTCCCCTATTATAAGCGAAATTAATATTTAGACAATTCGTGATCTCTGGGATATTTCGTGGGTTTTTAGTGCCATTCCCGAGCGTCTCACATAGCCAGACTAAAAGCTTACACGATATCGAAAACATTTTATAGAATGACAAAGGCACTTCATAACGTTACCCTGACTTATCGGCCGTGCTGGCCATTAAGGCCATTAAAATCGAAATTATTTCTTAAGTAAATTCGGAGTTACGATCTGAAAAGGCAATTCTGGCTGATAAAGCGTGGCGCGATGAGGCCAAATTGGCAGTAAGCGGATTAAGCGAAATTTTGTGAGGACATTATGAGAACCGACGATCATCGACGACTCCGTGTTGGTACACAGCGATCAGATTATCACGATTAATGGGTCCGAATTGTTGTTCCCATATTTTGATGTTTATCAGCCCAAAATTTTTACGTAACCAGATAATAACCCGTCTTTGACCTATTTTAAAAATCTGCATTTAATTTTCTATTTGAAAAACTACACACAAGACACAAGCAACTACAGCTGCATACACACACATATCTATCACAGTGGTGTGTCAAAAACCGCATGAAATTTTTTTTTATCATCCTAACATAGGCACGAATCTAGTTAGTAACCATGAAGATTAAGTACTAAAATAGTAATACTAAGCAAATTCAAATTCTTATTAGTTTCCAAGATTCAGAAACCCTGCTGCAGTATCAAAAAGTCTGTGAATCTGCAATTTACCATCTTAAGAGGAATAAGTTTCTTCACTATGTGTCAAAATAACAAAAACTGTTTAAAGAAGCTTTTCCAGTAAAATACTGGAATTGAGTTAAAACTACGTTAGTGTTAAATCCATAACTTTGTAAAGAAGATTTTTAAGCAAACTAGTATCTAGTTTCTAGTTTTGGAATAGACAGCAAATTATACTCAGTAGACATTATTGAAATAGGTATTTAATAGTTTTCACCAAGTTTTGTAAGACGAATCAGAAGAAAGTTTAATTAATCCAATAAATTTAATAACTGAGCATCTAAAGGAATTCTAAAAAACCTAAAGACTATCAGCATCAGAAATCTTAGAGAAAACTCTTTAGGAAACAAAATATAGATAAAAAATATTGTCTTTTTGACTACAAAAAATCATTTATCAAAGGTCCCCAACTTTAGCAAGATATTATATAGTTTTTTCTTTTGTCAATTTTTAAATCACTTAAAAAAAATGTCTCAGAAATCTTTGAAACAACTATTTACTCTTTTCAAATAGTTCCAAACTTTCGTATTGCATTTTTTTGTACAGGGTGATTGATTGAGTTTAAACCACCAAAATACAAGCTTTATTTTTAGTTTTAGAGAAAAACTTTCAATACAAAAATAATAAATTCGAATGTCTTACTATATTTCTAGATAAAATTTAACTTTACAGGGTGTCTCAAAATTAAGTAGCTATCCATACTTACCTTTTTTTTAAATAGATGCCATATTTTTTATTGCAAATTCGGATTCTACTATAAATTCTAGACCTATTTGAATCATATGTTTTCTATCGATATTCAATTATTTCCTGTCTATTAAGGAAGTTTGGTAAGATTGACAAATTGACAAATTCCTCCTTTAAACCTCACAATATGTATCTTTCATTAAGCAATTCTAAATGAAAATGAGAAAACTATATTGTTTTGAAAAAAACATTCTAAGAATCTCACATGTTTTGCATGCAATAAATGCTTTTTTTTCGAAATCTGTATAATTCATCGTTTCGTTTATTACTGCAACAAACAATACACCAGGTTCACATCTGCTCGTGGAAGATGTGGCAACACAGGGCACAGTCCCAACTGACAGTCGGCTAAACATTCTAAACAACATTTTGAGGTTAGGAATTTTAATAAGTTGAAAAACCGCAAAAACTACAAACAGAAGAAATAAAAACTTAAGAGTTATTTAAGTTTATTTTAGTGTTGTTATTGCGAGACCTTCGCAGAATTTAAGATTTTTCTTCACCAAACTGGAAAACTTGCAACATTTGATGGTAAACAAAGGCGGAAAGTTCTAATCAAACTTTGGCTTGGGAACAACAACCACATTCAATTTAAATTATCTGGAAAGAACATCACAGATAGGTGCATTCAAACGAGTCATTAACAGCCCAAAACCAACGTTTCAAGAATTATTCCATAAAATTTGCAAGAAAGGAAAGGCAATGTGTGTATCCTGAGGACTATTAAATCCTAAAGCAGTGTTTTAACTTATAACAGAATTGTTGGTGTTTTAAGAACTTGCTTCTTGGTTTTGTGATATAGATTGCTTATTTATTTCCTTTTGTAAATTTACCCAGCATTAAATACATATCAATTTGGTTTTGTTGTGTGATTTATTTAACATGTTTTTTCAATTTTAGTTTAATTTATTGTAAGAGCAGGTAGGTAGCTACCTCAGTTAAAGAAATTATCTAATTTTATGATTGTTTATGAAGAAAACTAGACTTCTTAGATAAAAAAGAAACTTGAGTGTACTTTTTAAAGATTTTATTTGTATATTTCATAATGTGTAAATAATACAATTAAAATAATAATTTAACTTACTATCTGATGTAAAAGTATTTAACAGTAGCACCATCTGTTTCTAGCCTTATAGTCAGAGAAGATACGGCAAAATTTATAAGTACTAATTCTGCAAAATAAAATAATGGCATTTGATCAAATTTATGTATTAAGTTACTTGTATCTTTCTAATATTACCTGAAACTTATTAGAAATTTGTTTTTTCAACACTCTGCATATGGATTTTGACAACACCATTATAACCATAGCTTCAAACACCTTTTGTTTAGTCTTTTAGAGCAATTGATAATGGGACTTTTTAAATTTGGACCCTATCAAAGCATGATAAGCAAACTCCAGATTAGGCAAATAAAGGTACCTGAAACATAAGCTATTTAGTATTAGCAGCTCATTAATACCTCTACCCTCTACCAGAATCCTTTTTATAGTATTAGGTAAATCACCTTGTCAGCTTCTGCTAAATATACCTTTACTCTATATCAATGTTTTTTCGAGAACCACTGGCTTGAATAAACTTGGTTTTTGTAGTGTTCTTGTTAAAACTCTTCTTGGGAGTAAGTAAATATATGGGCTGTTTCATTGTGACAGTGTTTTCTATTAGAAAAGGCATCCTTTTCTGTTCCACAAACTCTAGTTCCTTCAGAATGTTTCACTGGGCCCCTTGATAGTTGTAAAGTGTATTAAGGTAGCATTTTCAAAACTGACTACCGAAACACACACACATTATCTAGTCTCACACGTAGTATCGCAGTTAAAAACAAGTTAAATCAAAATACTCCTTTCCTTTAAGTTACGTAATGATCGATTTTACCACACTAGGGCGATAATAATTGATTTTATCGCACTAGTACGGTAAAGCATCCAAAGAGTACAAAACATTCATTATCGCACTAACCGCTGTAAAATCTCTCATTATACGTAACTCTCTAAGTTAGAGTTAAAAAATGACTAATTTCTGTGTAGATCGTAGATAAAATATTGTACATTACCCGTGTGATATGGCAAATTAATGGACTCATGTGTCAATACTTCTACCCACTCGTGACTATAAAATTGCTCATACCACACTAGTAATGTAAATAACTATTAATACACACTACACTCACTACATATGAGACATTTCAAAAAAGTCAAAAATTATTCTAGACAACTATGTACTTGATGTAAATTCACTTATTATTATTATAATTCTGTTTTTCTCTATAACTTTGATGTTTAGATGTATAGTAGCTGTAGAGAAAAGGTGAACTACTGTTCGTAGACAAAGAAAAATTAAAATAGAAAAATAAAGGACGTGAACATCCTTTCCTACATGCTTGAAATACCTTTGTCGTGATGTTTAAATTTGATTATCCTTTAAGCTAGAGACCGGACTTGAAACTGTCACATACCATCTTAAAAGATATACAAAGTGCCTTGTCACAGTCGACAATGAACTCACTAACAAAGATTAATGTTCGGGACTCACCACTCTTGGTTTCGGAGGCACACCGCTCGAATTTCACATAATAATGACTTTTTTCAATGTAACTTATACCATCGTAATGGACATTGCTACAACAGCTGGTGGATTTTTTTTTGCAAAGCGCGACACCGTGTATATATTATGATGTTCGTCCTGGAATAACAGCAAAACCGGTAGTTAACGGAAACGCGCTGATTTTTTTTTTTGTTATCCAATAGAATATGATTCAGGTTAAAATTCCTCAAATGCCTGTTCGGATTGGCGAGGCCGTTTGTCAATCGGTGATGTCACACAAATTACCGACAGGCATGTTCAATAAAATTGTGCAAGCCCGCTGTTTCCTGTGGTTATGGGAACAAAAATGTCGCTTTGAAATTAAGATTTTGTCTTGCGGTTTCCTCGATTACTCATTTAGTTGACATTGAACCCAATCAGTAAACAAGCTACAGACAGTGTTATTTTCCTGTCTAAAATTATTTAATATATTACAGTATGGACATCACAGCAAGATTTAGTAGGTATTTTACTTAATAATAACAAAAAATTTAAATTATTCCTCTCCTAAGTGTTTTGAACTTTAATGTATAGGATCAAGCAGTCAATTTTGTATGTGACAAAAATATGCAAAACCTACTCTAAAAATTCGAAATTTTTGACCTTAATGGGGACGACGTTCTTCGGGAATGAGTCATTACAGTTCCTCAAACAGGAACACCCCCAAATAATGGATTTTTTTACCTGAGTCAATATTTATCTGTTAAGTTTGTAGAATTGTGGCGGAAGTCGATAGTACCAGACACCAAAAATAACTTACCCCCACTGAGTTGTTCATTGACTAAAAACGGTTACCACTTCTTGAAATTAGGTTGCCGATACTTTAAAATGACGCATTAGGGGCAGTTAGGAGTCGAAGTTGTAAATTATCTGACTAACTGTATTATACCCTTAAACACCATAAAAAGGTACACTTAACTCTCGTTTCTTGTACAGTGTACGAAAATATTTTTATTGATTAAGATGATCGATCATGCTGTTGACTTTTAACTGTAAACAGTTTTAGTCACTAAGATCCGCACTATAGGAAAAGGTCAAAGTTAAAACTAAAGCAAGAACGTAAATAGAGCAGATTAGATTGCACCGATCAGCAAGTAGGTTGGAGTATAAAAGGTTTCTGTCTTAATCGAGCATCAAAATCTCTGAGATAACTCTTTTACATAATTGCGGTTCAAAACTTGAAATCTCGAGAACTTGAGTATCTAATAGTTATTATTATTGATTTTAAATTATTAAACTAACTTATGACTTATTGGCTGCTTTAATTTAGGAGGAAAAATGCAGATAACTCTTAGGAAATCAACGGTAAGTTGTCATTTAAAAAATAGTTTGCCATTAGCACTTTCTTCTCACTCCATCCTATTGTCACGAATAACATAAGTTGCACCATGTTCCGGTACCTAGTCTGGCCCCGGTCTCCCCCAGTGCACTGCCGAATCAGCGAGACCGGCAAATTGGGGTCATGAGACGAGTATTTAATCGGCGTCTCAAGCCATCGACGACCACCGAACTCTGGGGTCATCCCCAGAGGGAGGTCACGAGCGACAGTCCGAACTTCCTAGTGCCCGGACGGCTCGTTACCCTGTTGCAGTACCTAAAGTAAGTCCTTTGGGCGTGTCGGACATAGGGGCACCCTGCTCGTATCGAGCGGGTACCGCTTGGCGGCACTTCAGAAGGCCTTACGCCCATACCCCCACACCCACGCATCTACACACCCCCTCTTGGACAGTGTTCAATACTAAGAGTTATGCAGCGCCGAATAAAGAAGTCATGCTTGTACTACGTTTGTTGTTTCTGTTCCTGCGCTACCCCCTAAACGTGACATGGTGGAGGCGCCTCGTTTGATCTCGGACTACTGATCTTCATATCAGTAGTCACACCCCAGCTCTACCCCTGACGCTACGACCCTCCCAAAAAATGAAGATGTTGAAGATTTTGAAGGACCAGTTTACAGACTCGCATTTGCCCGAATCGAGTAGGGTAAAGTAAAGAGCGACCTGGAGGACGCCCTAAAGCAACAGAGTCTATGCAGTGCAGATGAGCACAATAATAAGTATAATTTATATTAATTTAGTAAAGTTTAGTAATAACATTGTCTCAATTTTCTAAGCCAGTGACCTAGGTTCCTTGCTGAGACAGCAAAATAGTGCAAGTATCGTGTGTTTATTTAAAACTAGGTCAAGTGCAAGTACTTGATATAGGATTCTTTGTTTATTAATTTAAAAAATATATATATATTGTTTATTTCAGTGGCCACCGGACGACCTTGTTGCGTCTATCAACGCATTGCCATATCATTTAAGGAAGTAAAGCAGCAAGTCTTGGAGAAGCTGACATCTTCAGATGGGTCCCGCCACGACGGTTCTACTTACACCCGTGTGCACCCAGAGTCTTTTAATAAGTCGAGCTGAAGAAGCATCTCCAAATGTGCTCACGTTAATTAAGAAGAAGTATACATGTCCAATGATAGGTGTGCTAAAGGAGCACGCAAAAGGACACAGTAGGAAGAAGTGAAGCTAAGCGATGAAGTTTGCCGCTTAGAGAATACAGTGCCAAGAGACGGCACTACGAGATGAAGCCTAGGTGAAGCGTTTCCACTTAGATGATGGTGCCCAAAGGAGTATACAATACAATGTGCAGTTGACGTAAATTTTGGCCAAAATGGAGAGCAAGAAGATAGACGCAACACAAGGTTGAAAGGTGACCCAAGGAAAGAATTAATTTTTTTGTGGCTGAAAACATTATCTAGGAATCTAGAAGTAGTTTTAAGAGAAAAGTGTTTATATTTTTGGAATAAAGTTTTTCCCATACCCTCTCTAGCAAATAAGCAACATCGGTTAATTTTAAGATTCATATGGAAAAAGGAAAGACGAGAAATTTATTTTGTAATATAGAATTTTAGTGTTCGGGGCGAACACTTGTTGGAAGGGGGAGATGTCACGAATAACATAAGTTGCACCATGTTCCGGTACCTAGTCTGGCCCCGGTCTCCCCCAGTGCACTGCCGAATCAGCGAGACCGGCAAATTGGGGTCATGAGACGAGTATTTAATCGGCGTCTCAAGCCATCGACGACCACCGAACTCTGGGGTCATCCCCAGAGGGAGGTCACGAGCGACAGTCCGAACTTCCTAGTGCCCGGACGGCTCGTTACCCTGTTGCAGTACCTAAAGTAAGTCCTTTGGGCGTGTCGGACATAGGGGCACCCTGCTCGTATCGAGCGGGTACCGCTTGGCGGCACTTCAGAAGGCCTTACGCCCATACCCCCACACCCACGCATCTACACACCCCCTCTTGGACAGTGTTCAATACTAAGAGTTATGCAGCGCCGAATAAAGAAGTCATGCTTGTACTACGTTTGTTGTTTCTGTTCCTGCGCTACCCCCTAAACGTGACACTATCTAGGATTTTAAATTTTCTTTTCTATAGTCAGAATGTTTTTGAGTGAAAACATGTTAACCGTGACAGCTATACAGGGTGGTCCAGTTTTAAGTGTCAATAATTCACCATTCGGCCAATCAAAAAATAAGTTGACTTGCATTATGTCATTTTTCTGAGAAACATTTCCTAAGAACAGTCCTCCAAATTTCAATTGAAAAAATCGTTTTATAGTGTAAAACTGAACATTCAAGACTTGTGAGAGTCCAAATTTGTACCGAATAGTCTAAAAACTTGCTATTTACTACTAGGAATAGTCTTATAATTCGTTTTCTCAGACTGCCATCCTGGTCGAATGTCTGAAACTGGATTTCAAGAACTAAAAACAGTCCGGAAATCAAGACAAAGATTGTATTGTGCATGAAACCCATTTTTTACTGCTAGATAAATAATCTAAAAGTTGACTTAAGCTAGAACTGACTTTACTAGGACTAAAAAGAGTCCAAAAGTCTATTTTCAGGACTTTAATTGGTGTACAACTCAATTTTCTGGACCGGAACAAGTCTAGAAGTAAATACAATTTTGGACTATTTCATTTCTAAAAATTAGTTCTTAAGGTTAATATCGTAGCATTTGGTACCAAAATTGTTTACTTTTATTTACTTTTTGACTTGAAGAAACTTGACTTTTGGAAATAGTCTTAAACTCGATTTTTCAGTCTTAAAAAGCACTAAAAACTAAGTCTGAATTTCTTAAAGATGCTACAATTTATTGCACCTATGAGTTTAGAAGTCAATTTAATAGTGAAGAAGCTTGAAATAACATTTTCAAGACTATGGACAGTGTACAGACTGGCTTTTAGGCCTGATAAGTCAAAAAATTCGTAAAGATAGGTCGTAAAACAATCTAGATTTTTAAGAAATAATTTTTAGCTCGAATTTTCAGCACTGAGGTGTCTAGAAGTCGATTTAATAGTGACAAAGCTTGGAATGCAATTTTAAGTCTATGAAGAATGTGAAAATTGTTTTTTTAAGTTTGCTGTGTCAATAGTTTGGTGAAGATAGTCTTGAAACTCGATTTTCCAAGCTGAAAGCAGTTTTGAAGCACTAATAATAGTCCAGAATTCTGAGAAAATAAAAAGCAAAGTAAAAAGCAAGAAAAGTTAGTTTTCAAGATAATTTTCATGAATATAATATCAATGTCCTCTATCTAAGACTACTTTTAAGACTAAAATATTGAAATTTGTCTCAAAATTATGAAAATTTACTTCAAATGCAAATTTTAAGATTCTGAAGTTACTTTTCATTAGTTCATAGTCAGTTTTTGTTGTTTAAGTCAATTTTTAAGGTTTAAATGTATGAATTTGTAGTCAAAAATTCTAGAAAAAGTAGTTTTTTATGTCTACAAATCAATTTTCAATATTAAAGTCTCTCGATTTGCATGAAAACTGGTTACAAACACAATTTTTAAGCTTCTGAAATCAGATTTTATTTTTCCCATTTTATATTTCAGTCTGGAAACTATGAAAACTGGCTACAATGAAATTTTTTAAGCTACTTAAGTGAATTTTCCGTTTTCGGTCTTTGAACGTAATAACTGAATTATCTCGTAAACGAAGTTTTAAATCAGAATTTTGTAAGAGGTAATTTCTTTTTCATCGTGAGCAGTAAAATTTAAAAAAACTGTAATTTTTGAAAAATGAGAGACGTAGAAGATAAGGCAAAAACATTAAAACCATCTTCCTGTATCTACGGTACTGGAGAATTTTGGCAAACGTCATTCATAATGAGTATTAATTTCATAAGTGCTTGTTCCAAATTTGATCAAAATTGCTCCAACGGTTTGACAGTTATGACAAAAAAACGATTTTTTAAACAAAAATTTGAAGGAATGTACTTAGAGATTGGTGAATTATTGACAGTTAAAACTGGACCACCCTGTATGTTCAGTGCATGTAAAATTGCCGAAAATCATGCATGAAGGTTGTTGCCCTAGAAACAGCTTGAATGAATTTTATGGTTATTTGACAAAGAGTGCCCGATCCAAATGGAAGCATGTACACTGAAAAACATCTATACAAAGAGTATAGAAGCGTTTGAAATGCGGATATACAATAACAAATGTGAGTGACAAATGCAGAGGATGCATAAAAAAAAAGAATTGACATTTACTATTAAAAAACGCAAATACTTGGGACGTCATGAGGAAAAATAAATACTAGTTGCTGTCTTATTATCCAGGGAAGAATAATGGGCAAAAGATCCATAGAAAGAAGAAATAATTCATAGTTGAAGAACTTGAGAGAATGGTACATTTGCAACAACTGGCAACTGTTTATATCTGCAGCTGATATGATAGCAAAACTTTGGAACAAAGGCGGCACCTAAAGAAGATAACTAGTTATACAATCAAGCCTAGTTTGACATGTGATGTAAGTCTTAATTTTATTGGTCTAAATTATACAAATTAAGTTTATGATTAAACAAGATGTTGAAGACAATGGATTTTGTTTTCAATAACTTTGACCATCAGTTGCAGTGGAACCAGACATATTTTTCCTGTGAAGAAGATAATTTAATTGTTGTATACACACCTTACTGACATCTCTTTGATCTACTTTCCTGTCTATGAAGTTTCACCATCTCCTACCGTTAATTCAAACGGTATGCAAAATGGGTTAAATTGGATAAACTGAACATTTTGTATATAAAGACATTTATACAAACAACCGGACGTTCTTTGATGCCAATTTGAAACACGAAAGCAGGTCGTAACCCGTACCGTAACCAATTGAAGAAGGAAAAAAATCAAAAACGCCCGAGAGATAAGAAATCCAATATCCACGGCAGAGGTCCCGTCCCGGACAATAAGTCGTTTACCTAAGCAAGCTACGAGACATTAAAAATCATGTATAAAGGCAAAAGGAGCAACAACAGCCACGAAATGAATGAAAGAATGCGTTGTGACAGACTTTCAGGTAGAATATCCCCGAGATCTAAGAGCTCTCGTGGTTCATCTCGGTGGTCCGGGACGCATTCCATGCATTGCGGGCTCCGTCTTTCTCTCATCCACTTCGGAATCGGATTAGGAAACTCAATATCGGTTGTTCCTATTGAAAAACGAATCGAGATTTCAACGAGAAAAATTCGGTCGTGGCCCTGCGTTTTCTCACACTTAGTTAAACGTTTAAAGTTTCGAATAGTCGTGGCCATAATCTGCTAAACGCACGATCGGGAGACGGTCAGATTAAAAAACCTGGGCCGTAGATCGTAATCGGGTTGTACCTGTGCGACTAACAACCACGAACGACCATTAATAATAATCAAGTTACGGAGAGATAGGACGAGACATTTTGGAACTTTTCTATTTCCATTCGGAAACCCTTTTTGTTAGACGCTTAAAGAAAATGATGTCCTTGATGTGATTGATTGATAATCATCTAAATGTAGCAGGTATCTTTAAATAAATGTCGTTTAATTAATGTTTAATGATGGTGTAGATCAGAAAAAGAACAAAAGTTTCAATTATCGTCCAGTTTTTTGCTGTTTTGCGAGATATGGTAGAAATCAACGAAATAGTATATTTCATTAGGAGTACAAAAATGAAGGATTTTCCGTGCGCGTATGTCCAATTCGTGCAAGCACGGAAAACCTATTCTTGGACGAATTAGGAACGATATTTTTCTTTGAAAACAAAGACATAAAGATCAGACTTAAGAAAAAAAGACGTGACTGACATCTAACTGATCATTTCTATGACTAGTTTAAAGTAGTTCAAAGGTGATTTAATTGTTGTAAGTTATCACTAGTGCGGATTTCTAGAAATTTTGCTTTTTGTAAATAATAAAAGCAACCCAACCTTTGACATCTAATGCGAACGATTTATACAAAAACGCGTCATTTGACAGATTTTGTTGATGCTTCTTTTGATTTTTTCTTCGTTTTGTGCTTATTTTAGTTTTTTGTGCTTATTTACTGCTATTTTTGGGGGCTTCTGAACGACAAAAACATGTTGCAAAATGTCTAAGTATCAATTTACAAATTTAATCTTACCAACAAATTTCCAAATACACCTGAAGAGGTCTAAAAAATGTAAAAACATTCCAAAACGCTATAAAACCTCTAAAATGCCTTGCAAAGCTTACAAAGCAGCCTAGAAGCTTCTAAAAGCTTTTAGAAGAGTCTAAAAGCTTCTGTATGCTTCTAAAGCAGTTAACAGCTTCCAAAAGTTTCTAAAAGCGTCTACAAGGTTTCAAATGTCTTAAAGGCAGTCCAGAACCTTCAAGGCTCTTTAAACTGCCCAAACACCTTCCAAATGCTTCTAAAGTAGTCTAAAAAGGTTTTAAAACACTACAGAAACTCCAAAATATGTCTATAGCCTTTCAAAATAGTCTAGAAGCTTCCAACAGCTTTTACAACACTCTAAAGGCTTCCAAATAATCATTAACTAGTCTAGAAGTTCTCAAAAAATTTCAAGGTAGTCTAAAAGCTTCCGTATGCTTCTAAAGCAGTTTAAAAGCTTCCAAAACCTCAAATTCACATGTCTTAACAGAAGTCCAGAACCATCAATGCTCCTAAAGTAAACTAAAAAGATTTCAAAACACTACAGAAACTCCAAAATGCTTCTAAAGCAATCGGAAGTCTTTCAAAACAGTCTAGAAGCTTCCAAAAGCTTTTAGAACACTCTAAAAGCTTCCAAATAATCTTCAACTAGTCTAGAAGCTCTCAAAAAATTTCAAGGCAATCTAAAAACTTCTAAAGCAGTTTCAAAGCTTTCAAAAGTTCAAATTCACATGTCTTAAAAGCAGTCCAAAATACTCAATGCTCCTAAAGTAGTCTAAAAAGATTTCAAAACAGTACAGAAACTCCAAAATGCTTCTAAAGCAGTCGGAAGTCTTTCAAAACAGTCTAGAAGCTTTCAAAACAATTTAGAACAGTCTCAAAGATTCGAAACGCTTTTCAACTAGTCTAGAAACTCCCAGAAGATATTAAAGCAGTTTAGAAGCTTCCAAAAAATTTTGTGAACCGTGTAAGAGATTCCAAATGCCTCTAAAGCATTCCAGAACCTTCAATATGCTGTTTAAACAGTCTAAAAAGCTTCCAAATGCTCTCAATTAGTTCAAAAAACATTTTGGAAAGTTTTCAAAACAGTCTAAAATCTTCCGTATGCTTCTAAAGCAATTTGCAATCTTCAAAAAAGTTGAACTCAAACAAATGTTGCATTTCTGAAAGAGTTTTGCGCTTTTTTATAGATTTTCATGCTTTTTTCAAGCAAATAATTTTGCTTTTAAAGCGCTTTTTTTCACGATTTTAGTGCTTTTTAGTCCGGACTCTAGTTATCACTGTTAGGTAATGTCCATAAAACGTCAAAAAATACTGCGGAAATATATCTAAATATTCCAGCATTTACATACTAAATGACAATGCAGGTTTGTGCTAAATGAACTTATAAATTGTCTTAAATTTAATATATTCTGTTGTACATTTCTATTTTAAAGCAATTTTAATCAGCATTTTAATTCAGAGCACGAAACAATTTTTTTTTTACTCGCGTGCAAAATTTTATACTTTTTCGCACGCATATGAGTGCAGAAAGTTAGTCTTTTCCGCACTAGTGTGTCAAAAATAAAATGAGTGCGGAAAATAGTATATTCTATATTAAGAGATTACGGCTCGAAATATAGACGATATTTTTTCGACGACTGCTGTGGGGTGGAGTAGAAGGACAATTCACATCATTTTCGTAGCTCGAACTCATTGTCACCGATAAATCACTTTGACGGAATGGCTTTATTTCAAACAGGTATGTCAAGCGTTGTTATGAAAACGCCGAAAAAGTTGGTGGGTAGATTGTTAGTAGGAAGCGAAAACGCTTTAGGACAGAAAATGATTCACTTTCTGTACACGTGCGGCAAATAACCACTTTCTGCTTTGAAATGGAAGCGTACATGAGGTACTTTCAAAGTCAGTAGTCGAAAAAAGTCTTTTCTGTGCAACATACTACCAAATAGACGTCATGTGACTTGCTTACGCTGTCAGTGATGTTATGAATTTATCATAGTTAATTAACTTATCTGTAAAACTCATTCATCCTGGCAAAATAATGCTATTGAACATTAATTCTTCGAAACTTCTGAGTAACATTGTATATTAGGTGTAACAACAAATTGGTTCTGTCAGATGCTTTTATGTTATGTCAATCAAAGTAGACATATCAATTACAAAACGTGAAGTGCATCAGTTTGAGTATTATTTGCTCCCAAAATATATTGCAAAATGCTGTCATTTTGAAAAACTTCCTGAATTCGTCGTATCAATCGCTAAAACTTCGGATTTATTACTGCCAAAATCCACAGGACGCTACAACAAGGAATATGTATTATTTTCAAATTGCTGTAATGAAAACCAAGTGAAGAGCTTGACGGAGAAACTGCTCCTAGTGTTGAAGAGTACTACGAAGCTACAAAAAAATTAGATTTAGCAAGCTATTATACAAGCTAACTAAGCTTAACACTTGTGGAAAGCATCTTTTTTACCCTCGAGCAACTGCAATCGCGTGCGGAAAAGTATCGTTTTCCACACTTGCTAGGAAAATAACTATTTATCCAAGTTTATGCTAGTTAACCTCTTGGAGCACAATGTGATTTCAATTTACATCTGTTAAACTTTTAAGCTAGTTAGTTGGCTTTTCACCAACCGAGAGAATTTAGTGTTTAGGTCATCATTCTGCAGACCACTGGCATTTAATTCCTGTAATTATGTAAATCTTAAAAAGTAGAGTTTTCTCAAAATATGAGCTAAATTTTAGAAACAAATATGCAAAAATTTCAAATATAATTTATAAGGCAAACAGCAGACGTTGTTAAAGTTCTGCTACAAAAACTCTGGACAATCTGTCATATGACTATTAATGTGATTGTGTAAAGTTTTTGAATATGAAAGAAGAACTATTATTTTTAGGCTATTTAATCAGTTATGCTGGAGTTAAACCAAACCACAGTGAAAATATCTATCTCTATTGCTGACGTCCCTGTTTGTTTGTGTTTTTATTTTAGACGTTTACACAGTTTCAAACTAGAAGCTCTGCATTGTTTACTCATTATAGCTCTTTTGCATTTTTATCTTAGAGGAAATTGTTTCAAAACAGTTGCAGACTGCTGAAAGCAGATAGAAAAATGTTAATCCACGTATTTTACGTTGGATATTAAAATTTTAGGAATTTGACTAGGTACTAGAATATAGAACAGCTAAGCAAATGTGTGCAAATTAGTGGTTCACAAGATTTATGCAGTTGAACACAGCTTAGAGAGAAACGTATGCCTAATGCAAGAAAACAACCCTAAAATTGTCAAAATCAGAGAAAGTGGAACCCCCATCCATGGAACAAACTACAATAATAAAACATCTAAATTTACCGAATTTTTCCAAGCTATCCTCATTAAGGAAATTATTATTAAAGCTCTACATTATTTCCATAAAATCAATGCCTGGAAGGTATTAATTTAAAATAAAACTAATTAAAATAATTGAAGTTAAGTTATTTTAATTAAATCTAATGGTTTTATGAAATGACTTTACGGTTATTGGTTTTAAATAGCGTAATTGATACCACAGATCACATTAATCCATTACTGTTATTTTACGAAGGCGTAGAAGGGCCACAAAGATGTTTTTTCTTAAATTCCTCGGAATTTAGGTAAATTCCGACTATGAACTCTGAATTTAGTTAAATTCTGACTTTGAACTCAGAATTTAGTTAAATTCCGACTATGAACTCTGAATTTAGTTAAATTCTGACTTTGAACTCAGAATTTAGTTAAATTCCGACTTCAAACTCGGAATTTAGTTAAATTCCAACTTCACACTCGAAATTTAGTAAAATTCCGACTTCAAACTCGGAATTTAGTTAAATTCCAACTTCAAACTCGGAATTTAGTAAAATTCCGACTTCAAACTCGGAATTTAGTTAAATTCCGACTTAAAACTTGGAATTTAGTTAAAATCCGACTTTCCGAACTCAGAATTTACATTGTCACGTTGCAAAAGCTCTTCAAACCAAATTAGACAAAATTTTTCAGTTTGGCAACATTGCAAACATTCTTCGAAGCAAATTAGTAAAATTTCTTTACTTTGGCAACATTGCAAATACACTTCAAAGAAATTAGTCGGAATTGTCAGTTTGGTTACATTACAAACACTCTTCGAACCAAAATTGTAGAAATTGTCAGTTTGATAACATTGCATATACTCTTCAAACCAAATTAGTAAAATTAGTCAGTTTGGCAACATTGCTAACACTCTTTGATCTTAATTAGTAGAATTTGTTAATTTGTCAACATTGCAAAAACACTCTTCAACCAAAATAGTAGAATTTGTCAGTTTGACAACATTGCAACTAAATTCCGAGTTTGAAGTCGAAATTTAGTTAATTTCCGAGTATGAAGTCAAAATTTAACTAATTTCCCAGTTCAAAGTCGGAATTTAGTTAATTTCCGAGTTCGAAGTCGGAATTTAGTTAATTTCTGAGTTTGAAGTAAAAATTTAAGAAAAATAACGTCTGTGGCCTTTCTACGCCTTCGTATTATTTTAATACCCAGCAAATAGAAGCTATTTTTAATAATTGTGAACTGAAAATGCAGATATGAATATGTTTTCTCTTACCAATATTTGGGTATGTCTGGTCAAACATTCAATTATTACTAAACTAGTTATATTACTGAAACGGCATATTACACAGACATCTATTGAAACCAAACTTGGACTTCTCAGAGGTCAATTTAAATCGATGCAATTACTCATTCCCTAATTGTTAGTTAATCTATTTTTAATAAACTGCTATTCTCTTAATAGTGTCAAGTTTCCCTATAAAATAGTGAGTAAACGTTTTACGGTCGCAATAAATTTCTTTTGATGAGCTGTTCTTAAGAACTCTAGATGTATTAGTCGTAAACCAATTAGCAACTAGTCGATAAAAAGCTGGAGTCAAGATCGATACTTTTAACTCTGACCGGCCTAACGCGGGTTTAACAGCTCGGTTAAGGAAACTAAACGTTTTCTTGTGCGTAGAAAAAAAATTGGTCGATTACATAATCGGTTTAGGTTGTAACGAGCGCGTTTCAACTCTAAAGGACAACGAAACGAACAATAGCAAACAAGACGCGTCGATCGGGCTCGACTTGAAGGGACCTTACCTAAGTTAACTTGACAACCCACTTGATAAATCTGTTCCTATGGCCCCATGATGAATCACTTATAAATAAAACCATTGTTGGGCTCCGAGTAACTTCATTTATATCCGAGGTTGCCGGAGCGGCATCTTCGTACTTCTTCGATTCCGATAGAGGACGTTTTAATGCATATGGATGCTGATGTATTTAAATTTTATTCCGTGCTGCCTACGTTATGTGTCGACTCAAGAAAGTTGCCAATTCTCGATTGTGTCTTGACAAATTTCACTTGTCAGCTGGAATTTTTACGTCGAAATTTCAGTTAACATAACATTTCGTATTCGAAACTCTCTTGTCAATCGACCCTGGGCACTTTTAGCTTCCTGAACAAGCTGACCTAATTGTGGAATTTTAAGTCTACATTGATTGAGAAATTTATTTATTTTTGTTTTTAGTCTCTCTGTATCTTTTTCATAGTCCTTACTCCGTTTTTTGCTAATTAGATCCCATTTTGATGCTTCTTCATGATAAATCCAACGTTCTATTTACGCACAAATGTTTACGCGTAAATTTTTTATATGTATGACGGAAACTATAACTTTGAATCATTTACTTCTTAGAAACATGTCATTTTCATCTAACCAAATCATGTTACTACAATAAAATGACTGCAAAGACCAAGTTTGTACCGGGTATATTTTCCAATTCTTTTCAGAGAACTTTTCTAGTTCCACCAATGAGAGCTCTAATATGAATAATATTCATTCAGACAATTGGCAAAACACTGATGTGTAACAGCTTAGCCAAGTTGGCCAACGTGAATGAAATATACTAGGAATTCACTAGAAAGGCATAGGAAAGAGGTGAGAGGAAGAAAGGCAGCACTACGACTAATTGGACTTGGAAAAATAGAAAATACATGGTTCATTATGAAAGTAATGCGCATATTTGAAATTTTCAATTTTTGGTGTCAAGTCCTGCCTTACAAATACAGGGTGGTCCAGTTTTAAGTGTCAATAATTCACCATTTGATAGCTAATCAAAAAATAAGTTGACTTGCATTATGTCATTTTTCTGAAAAACGTTTCCTAAGGAAGATACAGTCCTCCAAATTTCAATTTAAAAAATCGTTTTATAGTTTAAAACTAAACATCCAAGACTTGTGAAAGTCCAAATTTGTACTGAATAGTCTAAAAACTTGCTTTTTACTACTAGGAGTGGTCTTATGATTCGCTTTCTCAGACTGCCATCCTGGTTGAGTGTCTGAAACTGGCATTCAAGAACTAAAAAAAGTCCGGAAATCAAGGCAAAGATTGTATTGTGCATGAAACTCATTTTTTACTACTAAAAATAATATAAAAGTTGACTTTTAATGCTAGAACTGACTTTACTAGGACTAATGAGAGTCCAAAAGTATATTTTCAAGACTTTAATTGGTGTACAACTCAATTTTCTGGACTGGACAACAAGTCTAGAAGTAAATTAAATTTTCGGACTATTTTATTTCTAAAAATTAGTTCTCAAGATGTATTATTGTAGCATTTGGTACCAACATTTTTTACTTTTATTACTGAAGAAACTTGACTTTTTGAAATAGTCTTAAACTCGATTTTTCAGTCTTAAAAAGCACTAAAAACAGTCTGAATTTCTTAGAGGTGCTAGAATTTATTGCACGTATGAGTGTAGAAGTCAATTTAATAGTGAAGAAGTTTGAAATAACATTTTCAAGACTATGGTCAGTGGACACACTGGATTTTAGGCCTGATAAGTCAAAAACTTTGCAAAGATAGTCTTGAAACTCGATTTGAGGCACTGAAAACAGCCTTAAAACAGTCTAGTTTATTAAGAAATACCCGACTATTTAGCACTGAGGTGTCTAGAAGTCGATTTAATCGTGACAAAGCTTCGAATGCTATTTTAAGTCTATGAAGAATGTAAAAATTGTTTTTTAAGTTTGCTATGTCAATAACTTGGT
Organism: Ips typographus; assembly: GCF_016097725.1. Classification (NCBI taxonomy): domain Eukaryota; kingdom Metazoa; phylum Arthropoda; class Insecta; order Coleoptera; family Curculionidae; genus Ips; species Ips typographus. Next base: position 8,389,115 of record NC_138424.1, read on the forward strand.
GAAGATAGTCTTGAAACTCGATTTTCCAAGCTGAAAGCAGTTTTGAAGCACTAAAAATAGTCCAGAATTCGAAGAAAATGAAAAACAAAGTAAAAAGCACGAAAAGTTCGTTTTCAAGACAATTTTCATGAATCTAATGTTAATGTCCTGCATCTAAGACTATAAGACTATTTTCAAGACTAAAATATTGAAATTTGTCTTCAAATTATGAAAACTACTTCAAATGCAAATTTTAAGCTTCTGATGTCACTTTTCATTAGTTCAGTCACATTTTGTGGTTCAAGTCAATTTTTAAGGTTTAAATGTATGAATTTGTTGTAACAAATTCTTGAAAAAGTAGTTTTTATGTCTACAAGTCAATTTTCAGTATTAAAGTCTCTCGATTTGCATGAAAACTGGTTACAAACACAATTTTTAAGCTTCTAAAATTTTTATCTTTTCTAAGTCAATTTTCAAAACTAAAGTCTTTCAGTTTGTCGGGAAACTATGAAAACTGGCTACAATAATATTTTTTAAACTTCTTAAGTGAAATTTCCGTTTCCAAGACAATTTTTAAGTTGGGTTGGGTTAGTTTTGGGTCTTTGACCGTAATAACGTGTAATAAAGTGCTTGTTCCAAATTTGATCAATATTGCTCCAACGGTCTGACAGTTATGACAAAAAAAAAACGATTTTTTAAACAGAAATTTGAAGGACTGTATTTTCCTTAAGAAGCACTTTTCAGGAAAATAACAAAATGAATGTCAACTTATTTTTTAATTGGCTATGGAGTGGTGAATTATTGACATTTAAAACTGGACCATCCTGTATACAGTAAATTTATCATACAATACAGGATTTGCAAATTATTGCAAAATTTACAACAAAATACAGATGAAGCAAAATGTGCAATCACTCTTTTAGCATTGTCAGGCTGTCGAAATACAAAAAAATAACTGTCAACTAGAAATTATTGTCATTTGGGCTTGAAGTTCAACGATGCAAATCGCGGTTAGCAGCAAGAGAAAAGATACTAAACAATAATTTAAAATTTCGTTATCGGAATAGCTTATTAGCAATGTTAGAATACCTCAATTAAACCTTCCCTTCCTTAATAAAACTATGGTTAACATATATTTATTTTGTCACTAGGCACTTTTTTCATACTGAAAATCCAGTAACAATTTAAAGAGTTACTCTACTCACAGTAAAATAGAGTACAAAAAGGAAGGAAACAAGAAAAACAAAACATCCCGCCATGGAGTAACGACTGCGGTATACCTATGCCAAGTTAATCCTGCAAAAAAGATTCAAATTGAAACATAACCTCATGTTTTGAATAAGATGGACACAATAATTCGAGAATCCATGGAATATCGAAAATTTGAGGTAAAAGGGATTCATAAATAAAATATTATCAATAAACCACGTCAGTAAAACTGGTCTCCATTTTATCCATTTAACGGACATTGCTGTATTGGTTGGGCAACGTGAGTTTTTGAACATGGAAAATGTTCAAAAATTCTGAAAATTTAAATGGAAAGGTATAATAAAAATATTATAAAAGTAATCCCCTATTCTCTACGAAGAATTTGGCTATTTACCTTTTTTTTCTATCTCTTCAAATAAAGTGGTGGGGGTAGTACAAAGTTTGCTTTGAAAGAAATAAAATATCTCGAAAACGACTAACCGTAGAGACTTTTTAAAGAGCATTTTCTGTCCTTTAAAGTGTCCCAAAGCCCCTCGTTAAGAATAGCCTTTTTCCAGTTATTAACATTATTAACCAAATTAGAATACTATATGTTGCACAGGGGTTAAAAAAGGCACTGTAACTAACCTAACCTAACCTTCCTTCCACCCTCATTACGTAAATAACAATTTTCTTCCCGCACTAGTGCGAAAAAGTATTACTTTTGTTCCTCTCACGTATGTAAAAGTGCATCCAAAGTCGGTATTATTGTTGATCCCCAGTCATCGTGCGAAAAAGTATCATTTTCCACACTTGATGAGAAAATAACTACTTTTTCTTTTAATCGTATTTAGGGACACTTGACAGACATACATACATTGACCAAAACAAAAAGCGAAAACCAACTGAACCGAAACCAATACAGATCAAGTAACATATCAGAAGCCCGACAACGACCCCCGAAAAAATGGACAAAAACAAAATACGGTTCGGACAGTGCATTTGGACCGTAATTTCCGCGTCCATAAATATCTCAGCGGCCTGACAGGTGGACGTATCGACAAGACCCGCGAAATTAGGGAGACAAAAGGGGCCGCCCGGGGCGTTTCCCCCTTTAATAAACCCGAATTAAACATGGCCAACGAGCGGCCCCAATTCCGTTACGCCTCCCTTGTTATTCGGGCCCCGGCCGTATTCCGCTTCACCGGGAGCTATTGTAACCAAGTTAATTGGGGCTCTTATTCTTTATTTGGAAAAAGACACGTCCGAACGTTAAATCGGTGTATTATATTTATACCGACAAAATGGTGAAGAATAATTTGTGTATCAGATCAGTCGCATTTTATGAGTTTTTATATGCAACATGCAACACACTTGGAATTCAATGCGGAAAATGGCATAAAAAAAGAGGTTTTTGTTTGAAAACTGGACAGGCAATGGCAAAGTACACTTTTCCGCACGATCGTATAAAAATAGTATATTACATACTCAGGTGGAAAGTGTTTGATTTCTGTCGAGAAATTAGGTAGTTAATCTCATCGAACTTTTAATAAATCATTCAGTTGAAATATTGATTGCTAATAGTCTCTAACAATAAGGTAGTATAGGTACGAGTAGTTATGACTTCAACCACAATAAACGACTGGTGATTTGTTTACAATCTTGACAACGTCATTATTGTGCTATTCTGTCTTAATATATAATATTTTGAGCTGAAACGTTTCTTAAAGTGCTTTTAACATGGAGATTTCTGAAGACGCAGATGTTACTCATCATCACCTGAGCTGCGAGCTATTGCAGAGTGGCAGCACAGTCTCTTAACTATAAAAAGTAAGCCCAGATATGACAAAACGCATATTGACATTCACCCGGGTGGAAAGTGACATTTAGTGGAAAGTAAAAGCAGGTAATTTTCATCTTCTATTGTCACGTGGCCGTCTAGCTAAATAGTGTTCTACAATCACGTGACAACTGTCACTAATGTCAAAACTGTCAAACCATGCTCTAAAGTTGCAAAAATCAGTGTTTAGAGACGTTGTCTTGCAGTATTTGATAATAAAACGTGTTTTTGAGATTTATGACAGTTATTTTGACAATTGTCACGTGACCGTCTAGTTTAAATAATGTTATACAATCACGTGACAACTGTCACTAACGTCAAAACCGTCAAACTCTGCTTTAAAGAGCTCTCTCTATGCGCAAAAATCAGGGTTTAGAAATGTCTTCTTTTAGTATGCGATATAAAGAGTGTATTTGAGATTTATGATTTTGACAATGGTTACGTGACTGTTTAGCTAAATTATCCTTTAAAACCATGTGATCTAACAATTATTAATTAAAAAAATGAAAAATTTGTATTTTTAAAGTACGGTTTTTATATTATTTGTAGCAAAAATCAATGATTAAAATTGTTGAAAACTATTAAAAGACCCTGTATAATAATGTAACATGAATGAATTTGTTTTGAACTACCGTTTTTTGACTGATTATTGTACCGTCATTAAATATTTTGACTTGGCAACATTGCCAATAATAACAAACCGAAACGGTGTGACCTCAGCAGGAGTAGGAGTTCATCCTGGTCTGGTCTGAAGCCTGATCGTCATTGTTCTTAAACAAATCTAAATGATAATTAAATATAGGTACACGAAAAAAGGAAAATACGTTTGGCAACACTGAGTGTTGACCTTTAATTTTTTCTTCTGTAGCTTAGCGGGGTTTATACTATAATGTTTAGGTTAAGAAACTCATAATTATGAATAATTGAACAAAATATAATAAAAGACAATATAATCTAAAACATCGTCGGTCAACGACAAAAAATACTTATCTGCTTGGTTGTTACCAGGCTGTAAATTGAGGTCATTTTGAACATTTAGGTTAGTTCTACAAATGTTTTAATGTTTTTGCACTATTAGCTTAAATACTTATTACATTTTAAATTATAATAGATTTTGTCGGTACATAAATTTATAAAACTTTACTAATACCCTACTAAATACATATCATATTATATTCTCTTGCTAAAAATATCATGCTTATTATTTAAAAATTTGCAGTAAAAAATCACCTTCCTGCATTTTGTGAATATTTTAAAAGGGAATTACGTTAAAGAGGTCCGTATTAATAAAAAAATGACCTGCAAAAAATTTTCACTGTAGTTGCTAAAATCGTGGCAACAATCAAATTTTTGCTAAATCTAAAATCATTTCTTTTTTTGTTTTGACAACCAATAAAATGTGTTGCCCGTCAGTGTAATATTTGAACAACAAATCTGATGTTCTATATACAAAACACACCAGGAACACTATTTTGAAAAATATGGAATAAAAGAACGATTTTCCAAGTAGAATTAGGCAAAAAAAAAACGCTTATTCTACCCTATAAACCTTGAAGGTCTCGTAATATGACATTGATAAGGTGGCATAAGCACTTTTTTCAATTATTTAAATATGACAAACACTTTTTTTGCTTTTATGTATTTTATGCTATAATTCTAGATGAGCATACAGACAACACCGAACATACTGAAAAGTCCGATTTCGTCAAGAAGTACCAGTTTCAACGGCTTCATGGATTACAAGGAGCCCGAAAAACATACCCACAACTCTCTGGTCACCATGTAAGTGGAATTTTAATTAATTGTCTAATCCACCTGGTTTACACATAAGAAATAACGTTATTACATACCTGGTTGAAAATAAAAATATTAACGTAATTAGTACAGATATTTGTGAGAAAATTCTGAACTGGTAACCAGCAATATCTTGTAACAACTGTCAAAATCATTTCGATTATCATGCAAACAATGTTACTTTCTAGAATCTTGTAAAGTGAAAAAGCAGGTTTAACTTGCACTTAAGCAGGTCGTAATTCTTAAAACAAGGAAATAATTTGTACACCCTGTTCATGTGTTTAAATGACCATTTTAAATATAAATTGACCGGTCGATCTTCAATTAAGTACAGTCCGTGGGCAACGACGTGAATCGCCTGTCCATACAGCGCCGTTTAAATCATCAACAGCCGATCTTCCCCAAGTTTGTTTTGCGCACTTGGCAGATTTTACATTTATCGAGAATGAATATTAAGGTTCGGTTCATTAAAGAGGTAAATGTGGAACCTTGAATCGTCATTAAACGCGTCTTAAAAGCTACGGGAGTCGCTCGTTTCGAACCAAGTACACGAAATAAATCTAAGTTGAAATTGTTTTACCTACATTAAAGTAACCCCCACGTTCCTGTAAACTGCCAAGGTAAGTCACTTTGGGAGTCGGCAACTTAATAAGGGTCAGAGTTGGTGCCCACACGCTTCGTTCACAACAAATACATACAATGGTACCGACACATATGCTCGGATTGTTGTCACAATATATTCTAGTTTACGTCTAGGTTTAGACTTGGACACGCAAAAATCAACCTGGTGGAGTTGTAACAGAGCGGTACCTTTTGTTCGATTGGTCGATCCTATTTCTACTCCTCCACAAACTTTCTGCAGCCGCACCCCTAGCTTTAACTATTCAATTTCCATTTTAATTATACTACTACCCAAACCTACAGGATGATACTGAAAGTTAGTCACATGATTATTGTAAAATAAAATGTTGAAGAAAAATCTAAGCAAGATGTAGAGTTCAAGAAGTTGTGTGATAGAAGAGTAAAAAGAACAAGAGTAAAATTGTGTTTTTGGCTTACTTTGTGCACAAATCTAAGATTGTATGTTCATCAACTTTATCGTCATTGAATTCGATGCTTAAAAGATTGCCAATCAACTAAATAAATAAATAGATATTTATTGTGCAAACTTCAATGAGTTACACCACAGGCAGTCATTTGCTAAAGCGTTCTTCCATGATGCCTACGAACTAGAAGTTTATATTAATATCCACTAAGTCTATTTATATTATACAGGGTGGTCCAGTTTTAAATGTCAATAACTCACAATTCGATAGCCCATCAAAAAATAAGTTAACATACATTATGTCATTTTCCTGAAAAATTGCTTCTCAAGGAAAATACAGTCCATAAAAGTTCAGTTTAAAAAATTGGTTGAAAATTGACTTGAGAGGCTTAAAAATTGTCTTTGTAACCAGTCGTTATAGTTTTCAGATAAGTTGAAAATTGACTTGGACACCAAAAAGTAACTCTGAACCAATAAAAAGTGACATCAAAAGCTTAAAATTTGCATTTGAACTAAGTTTTCATGATTTGAAAATACATTTGAATAATTTAGTCTTGAAAATAGTCTTAAATGCAGAATATTGACATTAGATTCATGAAAATTGACTGACTGACAAGTTATAAGTTATAGTTAATAGTTATAAGTTAGTATTAATTATACAGTGTGACCCATTTAGAATGGAAACACCCCTATAAAATTTTAGGTTATTAACCGATTTCAATGATTTTTTTTTTGAAATAATTAGGAATGAAATGTCTATTATGGGAGAAAATTTTAAATATTTATTTCAGTTTTCAGGTCATATTACGAGACTTTTTCTTGATAGAAAATGGAGAATTTTTATTAGCGATTTTTTTATTGAAAAAATTACTACGCCACTGGATCTATAGTGCTTTCAAATAGCTGTGACCAAATTTTTTTTTTATTTTTTTTTTTGTTTTTTTTTTTGATTTTTTTTTTTTTTGATTTTTTTTTAATTTTTTTTTTTTGATTTTTTTTTTTTTTGATTTTTTTTTTTTAGAAATTAATTTATTAATAAGTAATAATAAACAAATAAATAGTAACACCATTTCTATGGCAACAGTTGATGCAGGGTGTTCTTTTGTGACCGTTAGCTTAGAGGATTTTTGAATTTTAATTTGTCATAACTTTGTTATTAATGAATGGATTTTCATGAAATTTTGGTCACAGCTATTTGAAAGCACTATAGATCCAGTGGCGTAGTAATTTTTTCAATAAAAAAATCGCTAATAAAAATTCTCCATTTTCTATCAAGAAAAAGTATCGTAATATGACCTGAAAACTGAAATAAATATTTAAAATTTTCTCCCGTAATAGACATTTCATTCCTAATTATTTCAAAAAAAAAATCATTGAAATCGGTTAATAACCTAAAATTTTATAGGGGTGTTTCCATTCTAAATGGGTCACACTGTAGAAAATCATTATCGGTGTTTACCGAATGATGCGGCATTAATGGGGCTGTTCCTAGATTTGGGAACGCCATCTGTACTTTCTAACTCATAGAGTTGAGTACAGATGTCACCAGATGTTGCACAACACCTATCAATAATTAATTATGTTTAAAAAAAAAAATTTCATATAAGATACATTTTTTCTTTAAAAAAAAACCGAAGAATTGTCGATTAAACAAAGACACCAGAACAATTTAGTAATGATTTTGCTTGAAAAAAATGGTCGGGACCCGGGTCACAGAGAGATCTTTGGCAGATCGGAATGCGCCTTTTCCGAAGGCCGGCATGTGAAATATGACAATTAATGGACGTCCTTAAGTTTATCCTAAATGACGGATGAAACCGGTGTTATTTTTTTAAGACCCGCACTGGGATACTTTGATGTATGGTGTGCACTTCAGCAGATTTAAGATTCGGTGGGCTTAAGTGAAACGCAGATTAAAAGGTTCGCAAAAACCTAAAAAAAAACGTACATTATAAAAATGAAAAATTACACCTTAATTAGGTATAATACATGTTTTTGTAAAGTTTTTGGCATACAAAATTGGAAAAAAATTGTGTAAAGAAATATCAAAAGTGTGATTAATTTTTGAAGTACCTACATTGATATTTGACAAGTTTAGTGCAGAACGAATGATGTATTTGTGTCTCGCCCTATCAAATGACAAAATGAAACAGTTAGGCAATATTTAACCATTTAACCAATTGAAAAAGCTTGCCAGAGCATTTATTGGATGTCAAAAACAATAAATTATTTTTTAAATGAGTACTACGTTATAGGTATATGTAAGTACTTTCTTCATAAGTTTTTGATAGGTAATACGTATTTAAATTTGTTACTCTGGTAGTAACTGTCAAATTCCACTCTATGGTATCTGTTTATTTTGAGTACATTTCAATCTGGCATAAACTTGTAAACTATCAAAATCGTTTTCATGAAGCTATAAAATAACAAAACTCTCTTAAAACTAGTACAATCAGTTAAAATTCACTTTAAATATTTTTTAGAGTCCAGAGAGAGTCCATAAATTTGTTTCCTTTAGAGTCCATATGTCAAAATGTTGCACTCTGTCAAACAACGATCTATGAAGCTATAAAGGTAAAAAAATACCATGTTCGTGTATAGTAGGAAACTTATCTTCAAAGATCTGGCTTCATTGTCCACTGTTTTCATCACTTTAAATCGTTTGGTAGTGTTATGAAGAGGCATGAGATAGGTGATTCGGTCATCCTCATTAAATATTTGCAAGCAAAAGCAGTGTATTCTTAAAGAATTTTGCTACAAAGTAAATAAGTTGAGTAACCTACCAGATTTTTGGACTCTGGCTCCTGATAAAGTGTTTTTATCACGATTTATTTGTATTTTCTTCGCAGTATGTGGGTAGTAACTCAAAATTATTACTAAATAAACTTGTTTTGAATGTTTTGATTACATTGATTACAGAATGACTGACAGCGATTTGTTATGATTTTGAAAGGTTGGTAGCACGGCCGGATATAAACTTTCCTTAACGACTGCTTGGCGCGAGATTTAAAATTTCCGAATTTTAGATCCGTTTTTCGTCTTAATGGTCAAATCTACGGTATTGAAAAGAAATTACGAGTTGATAGCCGAAAATGTGCTCTACAACTTTTATCTAAAGCGTTTTTCCATTAAATGAACCGTATAGGCGTAAAAAAATCAAAACCATTTTCCCATGTTAATGTCCAGTGTGCTCTTGGACACCTGGTATGCTCAAAAGCAATACAAATCTAATTCAATTTAAGCAAATGTTAAAGGTTTATGAGTTGAATTTTGACTGACATTAAGTGAACTATTAAAGCAAAACTTTAAAAGTCTGGGAAATTTTAGTGAAGTCTGAAAACTTTTTTAAAACACTTCACAAATGAAACAAATTTAATGGAATAGAACCGTCATGATGGGGGGATACACTTTTGCAGAACTCGCAGAGATAAACTTTAGCGTCTCGTCTTGTAAATTCTGAACATCAAACATTTAACTCCATTTATCTTATTTATTTGTAACTAACAATTTTAAGCTACCCTGTAAACCTAAAACTGTAAAGTTTAATTGAAAACCATTATTGTTCATCGGCATTGACCAACGGGGGGACGATTTTCCCCCCCGGTCGCAGACGACCAGCTTTTATCACAAAGTTATTATAATAATTTATAGGCTGTAAATTTGCATCGGCAGTAGCACAACCTCTCATACTCTACAATTTAGTTTCTTATCTATACCAACGAGGGCGACTCGGTGCAGTGGGTATATAATATGCAACTACGCGTTTATCCAAACCATTATGTTTCAGTCTACATTTAATAGTGTAAACCTGTTTGAAAAAAATAACGAAGCTAACAATGCGTACGTCCAACATAAGAGGATTAACCCTCCGGGGACTGCCGACAACCTGACAGATTTGAGAGGGAAAAGGGCATCCGGCCCATTTAAAACAGGTGTAAAACGTCACCCTTAAACCACCACCGTTTCAAAGATGCTTATATTTTTTTTCTGTTACATTTACATGCGTTTAATCTTTTTAAACCACACAGATTTTGATCGTTAAAATGCAACTCGACCTGGGGATCAAACAAAAACAATGACGAGGCTCGAAAGTGGTCGCGTCAGGGCACCTAGACATAATATTAGGTTTTCCCTTAATTAATGTGAGAAATTTCAATTGAATAGGACCATAGCGATCCGATGGCAGGTCCTATAAATCTAAATCCGCCGCGGGACGATGATTTACGAGGGACCGTGTTCGTTTCAGATGCGTATCAATCAAGCTGACCGAGAAAACCTATTGTGTTTGTCGTAGGAAGAGTTTGCTTAGAGAGAGATGGGGTCACTGCTGTGCTAAAGACAACCTGTCAATTGAGGGGTTTTTATTTGTGGTGATGATGATGATGATGATGATGGTGCAGTCTTGAGGGTGGCGTTTTTCTTGGAGGACCCACAACTACATGAGAAAGTTATGCTTATTGCTTATTGTAAACGCTAATCCTGCTAATCCGTTTAACGCTATTTATTTTGACAATTTTATCATTTCCGTCGTTACACGGTACGTTAGGGACGATAGTCAAATCAGTTACGGAAAAAATTTCAGATTATAGGTTTTTTAATTTACATCTAAACACCTACCATATAGCTGGACACACTTCCTCTAAAATTAGTGTCTTAAACAGTCTGAAAAGGTGAAGATTCAGCAATGATCAAATACTTCTAATGGAAAGTGTAGCAAACAATCCCTATGTAGATGCATCCAAATTTTTGCCAAACAACTGGTAAAAACCATCAATAAAACAAAAACAAAATTTGGAATTGGTGATCCTTTTACTTCAACTGCGTCGGCGAAAAAACCTTTAAGATTCTTCTTCAGACTGCTTTTCTAAATAATCAAAATCTCCGTGCAGTTCAGACCTATTCTCATTTCGTATTTGTATTTAAAACTTCCAGTAATAAAACATCATCCTGATCACTATCTGAATCAGAAGATTCAAACAAAACAATATTTTCGTCTACTATTTTGACCGATTTGATTCTTCTTCTTCTGCTGCGCGTCCATTAATGGATGTTTGCGATTACATTTGTCCACTCTTCCTTATTACGTATGGTATGCATTGTCCTCAGTCCTGACATCTTTTTCCTGCCGATTCTTCTCTTTCCCTCAATCTTACCCTCAATTATCAATTGCAGGAATTGATACCTCTCGTTGCGTATTTCGTGGCCCAGGTATGCTGTTTTTCGACGTTTAATGGTGTCTAACAGTTCGCAGTCTTTATTGATTATTCTCAAGACCTCATCGTTGGTTCTTCTTGCAGTCCATGGAATCCTCAGTATACGCCTATAGACCCACATCTCAAATGCTTCCAGCTTGTTCATACTGCTCACCTTCTGTGTACATCTCTCCATGCCATAAAGCAACACTGCCCAGACATAGCATTTGACAAATCTAATTGTCGTACCAAGATCGAAATCAGTATTGGTGAGCATTTTTTTGAATTTCATGAACGCACTGCGGGCATTTTCAATCCGGCATCTAATTTCTGTGTCTGATTCCCAGTTTTCACACTGCCACGTTCCTAGATATTTAAATTTACTCGCTCTATTGGTTGATTCTCATATGTTAGGCTTGAGTTTTGACATTCTTGTGGCTTTCGAGTAATTATCATGCATTTAGTCTTCTTGGTGTTGATATTGAGGCCCATGTTCTTACTGCATTCCCCGACAGTCCCAAGCATATCCCGCAAATCATCCATGTTATCTGCAAGTACAACTGTGTCGTCCGCATAACGAATATTGTTGACCCATAACGCCCACGTTGCGTTCTTCTAGGGCTTCCTGAAAGATGGCTTCAGAACATAAATTGAAGAGAAGTAACAGATCGTTACCAATTCTGACTTCAGCCAATTGGTTCCAGTATAGGCTTTGAGCGGATGTCTTTTTGGTCTATGTCCAATCTATTTAGGATTTGGATCAGTTTATGATATTGTACTCTGTCGAACGCTTTTTCATAATCGATGAAACACTGCATTATGTCCTTTCTCTGATCGTTGCAGTTCTGAATCAGTACTTGAGTTGCAACTAATGCTTCTCTCGTGCTTAAACTTCGTCTGAATCCAAATTGTGTAAATCTGATGTTTTTTTCGCACTTTATTGATATTTTGTAGTGGATAATCTTAAGCAATATCTTGAGTGTGTGACTCATGAGGCTGATTAGTCTGTGGTCCTCACATTTTAATGATTCTCACCTCATGATTTGATTAAATATAAATTGTGAGTTTAGGGATGTTTTGTTATTTGTTTTCAACACTGCTTACAGAGTATAACTTCCTCACTATCCCATTTAATTACCTCCCCCCTCACACCCACTTTTTTAGCATTTCTCAAATTTTTTTAAATTCTTTACAGACTTGACCACCCTTTTGACCAATTCTTCATTTCTTTTCGGGTCTTTGATCAAGGTTTTTCCCCTGTATAGAACTAAAAACCAAAACCATTAGATTGTACTCTATTATGCCAACTTTGGGTTTTTTTCCCCTTTGTAGAATTAAAAAATAATTACCTTATACAGGGTGGTCCAGTTTTAAATGTCAATAATTCACCAATCCATAGCCAATTAAAAAATAAGTTGACATTCATTATGTCATTTTCCTGAAAAGTGCTTCCTAAGGAAAATACAATCTTTCAAATTTCTGTTTAAAAAATCGGTTTTTGTCATAACTGTCAGACCGTTGGAGCAATATTGATCAAATTTGGAACAAGCACTTTATTACACGTTATTACGGTCAAAGACCCAAAACTAACCCAACCCAACTTAAAAATTGGAAACGGAAAATTCACTTAACAAGTTTAAAAAATATTATTGTAGCCAGTTTTCATAATTTCCAGACAAACTAAAAGACTTTAGTTTTGAAAATTGAATTAGAAAAGATAAACATTTCAGAAGCTTAAAAATTGTGTTTGTAACCAGTTTTCATGCAAATCGAGAGACTTTAATACTAAAAATTGACTTGTAGACATAAAAACTACTTTTTCAAGAATTTGTTACTACAAATTCATACATTTAAACCTTAAAAATTTACTTGAACCCCAAAATGTAACTGAACTAATAAAAAGTGACATCAGAAGCTTAAAATTTGCATTTGAAGTAAGTTTTCATAATTTGAAGACAAATTTCAATATTTTAGTCTTAAAAATAGTCTTAGATGCAGGACATTAACATTAGATTCATGAAAATTGTCTTGAAAAAGAACTTTTCGTGCTTTTCATTTTCTTAGAATTCTGGACTATTTTTAGTGCTTCAAAACTGCTTTCAGCTTTGAAAATCGAGTTTCAAGACTATCTTCACCAAGTTATTGACATAGCAAACTTAACAAACAATTTTTACATTCTTCATAGACTTAAAATGGCATTCCAAGCTTTGTCACTATTATATCGACTTCTAGACACCTCAATGCTAACAATTCGGGTATGTCATAATAAACTAGACTGTTTTTAGTGTTTTAAGACTGTTTTCAGTGCCTCAACACGAGTTTCAAGACTATCTTTACAAAGTTTTTGACTTATCAGGCCTAAAAGCCAGTTTGTCCACTGACCATAATCTTGAAAATGTTATTTCAAGCTTCTTCACTATTAAATTGACTTCTACACTCATAGGTGCAATAAATTGTAGCACCTCTAAGAAATTCAGACTGTTTTTAGTGCTTTTTAAGACTGAAAAATCGAGTTTAAGACTATTTTCAAAAGTCAAGTTTCTTCAGTAATAAAAGTAAAAAATGCTGGTACCAAATGCTACAATAATAGTCTTGAGAACTAATTTTTAGAAATAAAATGTCCGAAAATTTAATTTACTTCTAGACTTGTTGTCCAGTCCAGAAAATTGTCTTGAAAATATACTTTTGGACTCTCTTTTGTCCTAGTAACGTCCGTTCTAGCATTAAAAGTCAACTTTTATACTATTTTTAGTAGTAAAAAATGAGTTTCATGCACAATACAATTTTTGTCTTGATTTCCGGACTTTTTTTAGTTCTTGAATGCCAGTTTCAGACACTTAACCAGGATGGCAGTCTGAGAAAGCGAATCATAAGACTATTCCTAGTAGTAAAAAAGTTTTTAGACTATTCAGTACAAATTTGGACTTTCACAGTCTCTTTACAAGTCTTTGATGTTCAGTTTTAAACTATAAAACGATTTTTTAAATTGAAATTTGGAGGACTGTATCTTCCTTAGGAAACGTTTTTCAGAAAAATGACATAATGCAAGTCAACTTATTTTTTGATTAGCTATCAAATGGTGAATTATTGATTAAAACTGGACCACCCTGTATAGTTAATTTTTGCAAGCTGGGTCACGCTGTCCCCCTTTTTAGAGTGAGAGCTCCGTGAATTTTAGGTAAGCTTCTAATGTTTTGGCCGTTTTATTTTATTTTAACACACCGTATATTTTGTAGCCCCTGAGGATGAGTCGTTTATACACTCGAAACATGTTGGGCAGCTTTTAGCTACTAAATAAAGATTTTGTCGAAATTGACTTTGTGTTTTTTGCTTGTACTTACACTACAACTCCACTGTGTGAAGATGGACTACTTCTTTTCATTGTATTTGCTATATATATTGTACCCTTTCAATTGTACCTAATACTGGTAGACTTACTTCTCCTCTTCATAAACCACCCTGTCATATTCTTTTCTTCCCAATTTTGCGTTGAGATCTGTGAAGTGTAGTATTAATCTTGGTAAAAAACTAGTCTATTACAGTGTTATTTCATCCTATTTTTGTTTGATCATTCAGTGAGTAGTTTTGGTGGGAAAATTCACATTCAAACCTGACTTTATGTTTACCGGCCCGTATCATAGTCATTTCATCCTCATTAACATAAAAATGAAACTCCAGACACATGTCATATCGTGATGTACGACCACAACGGGGTTGATTCTATAAAAAAAGCCCCTGTCGCACATCTATCGGAAAGCAGATCTCTATGTGAGATTCGACCACCGTTTTTTTTTTAATCACCCATTTGTGACAAGTTTTAGAAAGATTAGAAGCCCCTTGTGCAGCTGACAATTCTTCGTGGATTAACCTCGAACCTTAACAGGAATAAAAGAATCTGTCCGTCATTGTTGCGAGAGTGAATTTTTCCAGCAAAGACGTAGGGAGTAGGGACATTAATAAGGCTTTAACCGGAAAGATTTTCGGTGCCTGTGATAATACGGTACCGAAATTCTTTTATTTTAGAGATTTTGTCGAACCACGGCGATCTCAGAGAGATAATACGTCTCGACCATGTTGAAAATCTTTAACGCCATTCCCGGCCAATGTCAGAGACCACTTATCGCACGTGTAATCTCTGCCATTCCTGCCTACCGGTAATATGTCCGAAAAATTAAGCTTATTACCTAATAAGAGACGATTTTTTATGTCTTGGTCTTTTTGAACACAAAATCCTATTAGTAACTGTTGGTAAGCCTGAAATATTATCAACACTTGATTAAGCCGAATTAAAACAAAGTCTAACTATTACAAAAACTGCAATTGGCGCCTCCCGTTTATCTTTTACACGTGTAATTAACAGGATCAATTAAATTTGCTATCAGTACGGCAAAGCCAAGAAAAACTAATATATACAATTATCGCACTTAAGGCCGAGTTGGCAGGCTCAACTCGGGCTAATAAAATGTCTTACTTGTGTTACGCGAACTTACGCGGTTTTATTAATAGCTCGTTTTAGCATTCTGCGGCGTTTGCTATAATTAATTTATATGAGCCGGTATAAATAATGCAGAGGTTTATGTTGCTAATAATCTTGTAGAATACGGAATGGAACGATAACATAACGACATAGTTAAGAAGGACGAACACGCGAACATACTTCGAAATGGGCTTGGTTGTATGTCTGGTGATTTGTTTGACTTGGAAGCTTATTCATCTCATTTGTTTTTTTTCATCGCTTAGTTCAGTAAACAACTAGAACAAAGTAATGAAACGGAAACAAAGGCTAGTTTTTAATGTGCATGCATTCCTGATTTGCCATATTTGTCTCGATTGGCTACAATTTGTAAAAGTTACAAAAGATGAAAAAACCTGTCCAAATCAAAAAATTAACGAACTTGGCTGATGATACAAATTTGCTCGACTGAGTGATAAAGCTGAAAAAGTCCACATCAACGAGGATATTATACTAAAGGAAAGTTATTATTACCGTAGTAAATATACGTCACAATTGTTGTCAGCAGCGCCATAATGGATCTCTGGTAAAACTAACTAAAAGCAACACATGGAAACTGATGGGTTTGAATGTCGATAATACAGGAACTCAGTAACCACTTTATTTAACAACAGAAGAAAATACATAGAACTAAAATACAACTGACTATTCACTTTTTGACTCACTTGACAACTTTCCACCCTTTTACCTCCCTGATACCTTTAGTCGACCAGGAGGCGAACTCCGTAAAGATGTAGGAAATAGAAAACGCATAGAAATAGACAAGAAAGAAAATTTCTTTCTATTAACTGTTGGTACTCTCTAAGCTATTTTCTATCACATTCGGCTGACACCGTCAATAGAAAACGGGAAGCTATCTGTCCTAAAAACATTGACTAATTTCTAGTAATAAATCTAGGGCTTTTACTTGTTTCGTCGTATTCAGGGTTAATGAGAAGTATCAATGACCATAATTTGAATAATTCTACGTTTTTTACTTTCTTTTTCAGTAATTAATCATATATTTCAAAGTTTACATTCTAAAATAATCCGTTGCCATTTTTGTTGCTGGTTTTATTTATTGTAGTTCTGTCTCTTCAGTTTCTTATTTTCTTGTTAGACCATTAATATTTCTCAGTTCCTTGTAAACATGCTACCAATTGTTATGCATTTTGTGAAGGAAGTAGGATGGGACTTTAGGATGTGTTGATGGAACTCATAAAGCCATAACACAACCATCATTCCATCATGAACAGCTTACACCTCAAAAACAACAACTAATAGATGCATTAACACTTTAACTAAAAACTCAAAAACAAAGAAAGGGGGGTGCAAACACAATCAATTGGTCCCCAACCCAACCTTATTGACACAATGTTGACACTGACGAACATAAAGGTTAAAAAACGAAACATTTGAATTTTAGGAAACGACGGAAAAGAAAGATTGACAAATACAAAATTTCATAGCCCCAAGAGAGATAAAATCATAGCAAGACCTCATTTGGTCTTTCTATTTTGCACAACCCGAATAGCTACGTTGAGTGTCGATCTTCGCCAATCGAAACGTAGAGAGTAGAGCTCGATTCAGATGAGAAAAGGCCACCGCATCATCAATGACGCAGTTTTTAAAACTATTTCTTTCTCCTTCTACAGTTGCCGTCGCATTAGATATAATCAGAGGCGTCCTATTAAAATATTCCCGAAAATAAATTCTTAAGCGGTCAAAAAGCCACTTGGCAACGTAGTACGGTTTTTTACTTGGGCACAATTAAAACAAATGCGGGTGCGGCCAGGGACAGATGGACCCTTTTACATGCTTTTACTAGCCGGCACTCTAAACGATGTTGCCAAGTTTAAAAAAATGTAGTGGCGGACAGGTTGAGTTTAAAAATTAGGTTAGGTTAGTTTCCGTTTTAGTCTGGTGTTTTGGTTGTATTGTTGATGGTCGCAGTTTGAGTTCACGTGTTATAAGTAAAAATCGTTAATTTGTCACAATGTCTCCAAAAAAGATTGGGAAGAAAGGTGTTGTGATACACAGCCAAGGGCGTGAAATTGTAAGTAACGTCTTAGAATTTATGAAGAAGGAGGCAGAAGGAGTTTCCATTCCTTTGAATAACTACAGGTATTGTCTTTGATTAAAAACGACGAAAACGTTGAATAATATAATAAATATCATTTTAGAGAGAGAACTATAGCAGCTACAGGGGTGTCTAGATCTACTGTGCAGAAGATATCTAGAGAAGCACTACATGTTGAATGGGGAGGGCCAAGCTCATCATTTCACACTCCTACAAAGAAGGGACAGATTAAAAAATTAAAATTGGATAACATCAAACCTGATGAAATCAAAAGAATCAGAGAAATTATTTATGATTTCTATATTCTTGAGAAAAAACTTCCAACATTAAAAGGTAAGTTTATAATACATTAGGTATACCTACAGAGTCTTCAGAGTTTTTCTAGCAGAACTTACCATGTTTTTTACAATTAAATGTAAGCCTAGTTTGCTATATGTATAAACCTTGATAATGTGTTAATTGAAAATTTAAAACAACAAAATTTAGACTAAAATGGGATTATTTTTTATCTTTACAGGTATTTTGCAAAAAATTATTGACCAGCAAATCTTGACTGAATCCATTAGTGTAAGCAGCTTAGGGCGATTGCTTAAGAACATTGGATTTAAGTATGTTTTACATCTTGGCAATCATGTACATCAAAATAACTTTATCTTTTGTAGGTGGCAGAAGACACCAGACAAAAGAAAATTCTTGTGTGAATCATATGACATTCGCTTAAAACGAATAAATGTTTTAAAAAAATTGGTGCAATACCGCTCAGAAGGTCGCAATATTGTATATACAGATGAGACATACATTCACAGTAGTCATATTCATGACAAAGGATGGTATGATGAAAGTTTTAAAGGCTTACAAAAACCAATTTCTAAAGGACAACGCCTTATAATAGTGCACGCAGGTGGAGAAAAAGGATTTATTGAAAATGGATTGCTTATATTTAAGTCAGGTAATATTTATGTACACCTCAAACCTACTTAAGTACTTCCTCCTGCTTAAATAAAATAAGTTTATATAACAAGTAATTAATAAGTTTAACCACATTTTACACATCATATAAGACACATAATGTTTGTACTATGATTTTTTTTTTTTTTTTTTAGGTTTAAAAACAGGAGATTATCATGATGATATGAACCATGAGAATTTCATGACTTGGGTAAAAAAGCAATTTGCTTCCTAATTTACCTGACCGCTCAGTCCTTATTATAGACAATGCAGCCTACCACAATGTTACTGTTAACAAAAATATTACAACGGCTACTAAAAAAGGAGATATGTTAAGTTGGCTAGTGGAAAAAGGAATCCCAGCAGATCCTCATTTAACAAAGCCAGAGCTGTATCAAATCATACAAGAAAATAAATTTAGATTTCCTCCACAATATAACTTAGATAGGCTGTTAGAACAACATGGGCATCTTGTGTTGCGTTTACCACCCTACCATCCAGAATTAAACCCAATAGAAAAAATTTGGGCTTTGGTTAAAAATTGGGTAGCAGCTCATAATACCACTTTTAAATTGTCTGATACCGAAGCTTTAACAAAACAAAAATTTCAAGAGGTGTCTGAAAAAGAGTGGTTTGACATTTGCCAGCATGTAAAAAAGTATGAAGAGGAGCTCATAAAAAAAGAGCATATTTTTGATGATACAGTGGACCAGCTTATTTTTACTGCTAACACTGGTTCATCTGATGATAGCGATGAAGATTCTGGTGATGATGATGAATGTGATGCCAGTTTATCCGAAGAAGAATTAGGATGCTCACTCCAAGTTTTGGATTTTTGTTTTATGTTATGAATTCGTAATTTGTATATGTATATGTATTTATAAATAAACAAAATTATCAAATTTATAAAAATATATGATTATTAAATTTAACAAAGATAACAAATTTTAAATATTACCTCTTCTTCATGAAACCCTGTATATCAAAAACGATGCAAAGGCAAGCTGAAAGTTACTTTGAGACTTCATTTTCAAGGTCTAGCTGCACTGTAGGACCTTCAAATTAAGAATAATTGAAAAAAGAAACCAGCTGCCTATTTTTATCTTCCAATAATTGATTAATTGCCCCAAGACAATGTTTTTTTGTGGTTAACATTGCCCTAAGTTAAGTTATATAATTTGGATTTAAACTAATTGGTATTTAATATTCTTCATCAATCATCACCCTGCAGCTACAGCAGAAAAATAATTTGCACAGATCTTTTTAACCGAAACACACTGTATGTTTTTTTAATTTACCCTTTGCTTGTTTTCTTGTTTATTTTTTAAATTAATATTTAAAGAAATGGGACCAGAGACCTAGGCCAATTTTGTTCTCAAAGCGTCAATATTATGTATGTATATGTATTTGGTTTGTTTTATAAAACCTACTTACCTATCCTGTTTTAATACAATTTATGAAATGAAAAAGCAAAAACTACACCTATTTACGTTAATTAAATTTCATTTCACTGAGCAGAGAATAGCACGCCATTGACTCGCTGCATCAACTTGGAAAGTAACGAAGGCAGCAATATTTAAAGCGAGACGTACAGAGATCGTGACATCATCGTTTGATGACGGCCGTGGCCTTTTCTTAGCTGATTCGAGCTCTACCATATATTACGATAGAGAAGGGTTTTCTATGATAGCAAAGAAATTTCCTTGCTATTCGTTAGAGAGTTCGCCTTCTGGGTGCGTATTCTTGAAACGAGGGAAGGGAATTATCAAGAGACCTGTAGAATGACAGGAACCCGCCATTGTCAGCTTCTTCTGTCACATTCTATCAACACTTCTCTTGAGAATTCTGTTCCCTGTTTACAAGAATAGACCTCCTGGACTCAACTGAACTTTACCGACACAACAATCAGCTGATTGAATGTGAAAACAGGGTTGGGCAGGCGGCCTCAGATAGATATATCAAGAAGACTACTGCTTTTTACGCTCCCATCGCTGTAGACCAAAAGGGTAGGTCTGGAAGAGGGAAGAAGTTGCTACAAGTCCAGGAATTTTCCCTTTCGGGAAGTTCCCAGAGTTGCATCGGCATCCTCTGTCCTGGGAGAAGAATGTTCCCGCTGACGGAGGGCCCCTTATGGCGCTCTTCTTGTCCTCCATTTCTTCTTTCTTCGTCAGCTCGCCCATCTCTGGTGGTCCTGGCAAACTATAGGGTGTCCAAACAGCCGGCTTTCGTCCGTCTGTTTTTACATCCTAAAGTTTTGGGGAGTTAGGGTCTGGTGAGTGGGGGATGGTTTGCCCCCTTTTGTGTAGGCAAAGCGGGGGAGAGTGCCAAGAGTGCAGTCAGAGTCCAGTTAGCACCGGGATAACTGCGGAAAGGTTCTACCCAGATTTTGAGAATAAAATTCTTGCCACCCGGGGGGGAAGGTCTCGGGGCGATTGTGGTTTTCTTCTTCTTGGCTGGTTGGTCCTGAATTGTCGCCTATCTGAAACAGAAAGAAAAACGTATTAATAATTACCCGTTAACCAATAACTGGTATCGGGGGCGTCTGGCAGTAACTGATTTTCGTTGCTTTCCGCTTTTTGGAATATCTTCACTACGCTCTGCTCCTTTCCCTTTCCGTTGCGGTAGGGAACCTCATATCTCGCTGAATGTCCACGTTTCTGACGTACCATGGAGCGTCCACCGATGTCCTGAGCGCAAAGTTTTCCACAGCTTGGAGTTTCTTCGGGTGCGATTTGGCCGAGGCGACCGTCTTGATGAGCGTCACTTTGTTCCGAAGTGCCAGCTTGGATGTCCTGCTTGTCATGGGGTACAGTTTTGCTCTGGTCTCTCTGGCTTTCTGTCTGGCGTATTCTATGTGGCTTCCCCACGTGAGTTTTTTGTCCATCTTGACCCCAAGATATCTCGCATCGTTTCTCCACTCGATGTTCATGTCTTTTAACCTGACGTTGCCTTCTATCCTCCTTTGGTCTTCTTTTGAAGACTATCGCCTGCGTTTTTCCGCGTTTAGGTCGATCTTCCATTTGTTGCACCATTTCTCCAATGCTGTGGTGTGATCTTGCAGGTATCAGGTCAGGGGTCGGCCGCTGCTGCTCCGGGCCGTGATCGCAGTGTCATCCGCGTAGAGTGCTAAGCTGGTTCCCTGAGTTCTAGGCGGATCTGATACATAAATATTATAGAGAAATGGCGACAGTACTGCACCTTGCTTCCATTTCCCTATAACTTGAGTAGACGCTGTCGATTTTGACTCGAAAGCGTCGAAGGCCTTGGAGATGTCTAGCACGGCTCCTGTCTCTTCTTTCTCGTTGAATCCTTCCGTGATGTACTCGGTCTTGAAGATCCGTTGATAGTGTCCTCCGGAATCCAAATTGCTCGTCGGTGATGATGTGCAGGTCCTCTTCTTGCTCCTTTAGCCTCCTGATGATGACAGCAGCTATTCGATGATGGATTCAAATTTCTCACACGACGTTTTGTTTTTTGGCAGTCATCATCAACTTTCTTTTTTCTTATTGGCGCCATATTGGATTTTTAGCCCACTATATAATACGTTTTATCCTGATTTTAGGGATCTATAATAACTTATGATTTGCTTCATAAATGACAAAATAATTCTATAAAAACTAATTAACTCAAAGCCAACTAAGGTAAAATTAGTTTTTATTAAATTATTTTGTCATTTAATTTGTAATTCTTGTCCTGAAATTCATGATTGTATATGTTGCAGAGACGTGGGGAAAGTGAATTTTTTTTATTAGTTTACTTATTTTATTAAAAGTTCAAATTGGAAACCATTTTGAATTTGACAGCATCTTAGACAGCAATTCACTAATTTTGTTGTTACAGCTTCACAAGGCTTCAAACTTAGCAACAACGCTGCAAACTCACAAAAAGTGACACAATTTTCGAATTGAAATTTCTCAAAAACTGAAAAAGTTAGAAAATTCGCTCAACCGACATTTTGTAACATGTTTCATCCTCTTTCTAATGATATATAAAAAATCTAGATTGGAGTGCAAATTACAGCTTCACAAGGCTTCAAACTTAGCAACAACGCTGCAAACTCACAGAAAGTGACACAATTTTCGAGTTGAAATTTCTCAAAAACTGAAAAAATTAGAAAATTCGCTCAACCGACATTTAGTAACATTATTCATCCTCTTTCTATTGATATATAAAAAATCTAGATTGGAGTGCAAATTACAGCTTCACAAAGCTTCAAACTTAGCAACAACGCTGCAAACTCACAGAAAGTGACACAATTTTAGAATTGAAATTTCTCAAAAACTGAAAAAGTTATAAAATTCGCTCAACCGACATTTAGTAACATTTTTCATCCTCTTTCTATTGATATATAAAAAATCTAGATTGGAGTGCAAATTTCAGCTTCACAAGGCTTCAAACTTAGCAACAACGCTGCAAACTCACAGAAAGTGACACAATTTTAGAATTGAAATTTCTCAAAAACTGAAAAAGTTATAAAATTCGCTCAACCGACATTTAGTAACATTTTTCATCCTCTTTCTATTGATATATAAAAAATCTAGATTGGAGTGCAAATTACAGCTTCACAAAGCTTCAAACTTAGCAACAACGCTGCAAACTCACAGAAAGTGACACAATTTTAGAATTGAAATTTCTCAAAAACTGAAAAAGTTATAAAATTCGCTCAACCGACATTTAGTAACATTTTTCATCCTCTTTCTATTGATATATAAAAAATCTAGATTGGAGTGCAAATTTCAGCTTCACAAGGCTTCAAACTTAGCAACAACGCTGCAAACTCACAGAAAGTGACACAATTTTCGAGTTGAAAAATCTCAAAAACTAAAAAAGTTAGAAAAAAAAAAAAAATTTAATGTGTGTTGATAGGAAATAACCAGTCAGTTAGTTAAAATTAAGTTAAAGTTTTTTTTATTTTCGTTTTTTCAGTAAAACTTTGACACCCTGTATATTCGTTATTGTTCACATTTCGAAAAAATTTTATTTAACCTTGAACCTTATTTTTTGAAGCCCTATTCGCAGGTGAAAGCCCCAACTTTGGAATCACCCTGTATAAGGTAGAACAAATTTTCTCATTCAAAGCTATAGCCATAAAACGAAGGAAGGAATCAAGAGAAAATGTATACAGAATGTGACCGAAACCTGTCATTGTCAAATCTTCTACCACATTCTATCAAGACTTTTCTTGAAAATCTTGTTCTTTGGTTTCAAGAATTGGGCCCCAAGAGTCATGACGTAGAAATCCAAAGTTTTAAAAACTTTCAGAAACGCCTGACAATTAATCATCAAAATGCAATAACCCTGTATATTTTCTATATTTCAGCACCACTGATACTTTATCTAGGCATAGAATTCTATTCATAGACTAAAATCAGTTTATAGTCGTGTATTATAATAATACTAGACTAGTAAATTCTTGGTTAAAGTGTACCCACATTGGTGTAATAATAATTGAATAAAGAACATTTTAATGAGGTACCCCATCATTTGTATGAAACGAAAAACGCTTAATATGTCAAATCAAAATGTAAAGTTTGTTTACATGAATCAGCTGTTTTGACAGACCACCCTGACGCTGCTTCAACTGTTGAGACAGTCGACTTTTTTCAGCGTGAGTTGCCAAATTTAACCGGGACTTTTGGTCTTAAAATTTTTAAAGGCTTGTTAGGCAAACTAATTAATTTGAAAAATATTGGACAATCTCTTGCATAAACACATATGCAGTTACCGTATGGTGCCGTAAAGAATATCAATTTAATGCACGTTCTAGGCTAGTTAATGACGTGCGAAATGCCTTTCGAGGTATTTCTCGCAATAAGTTATTAACTTTATCACAAAGAATTTCCAGATAAATATTTGAGCTAAAAGCTTCCAGTCAGATAATTGCAGACAGTTCAGGTAGTACCCTATTGCTTCGCTTTGTATTCGATTCGTTTTTGTCAGCTTATCGGTTTAAGTACTGTTTGGTGTTAGCTCGAAACGTTGACGTTTTTATGCCCCCAATCACAATGCAGATACAGTAGATATTTCAACAAATGACTGGTTTGATCTTATGATCTTAAAAAGGTAGTTCAGTTTATTTAATATCACAATTTACACCTTTTGGTCAATTTTCTGAACATCGCTCTTATCATTCTTAAACCGCAAGATAACAAGACACACACGTTTGGTGAATTGAAAAAATAAGGCCAGTAGATAGGTAGAAGAAACAACGGCGTTATCTATGTAGTCCGATCTTCCCAAATCACTTCCTACCGGTGAAAAAATTCCATTTGGATATTTGCATTACTAAATGTGTCCCTTCCCACATACTTTTCCGTCTGAGATTGAATCGATGACTTCGAAATAATCCGCATAGTTCGGCCCCGAATAGCGACCTACTTAACAAAAGAAATTAAAGAAATATAATTTTTTCGATTGAATAGGTACGAATAGTTAAGCAGTTTTTTCATGACGGTTCGATCTTGCGGAGCATAATTGAAACGGGCCTGTGACCGCCATTTTCGACGGGCCTTTTTAGGAAATTTGGCCGTTCAGAAGATTTCCATGCTGATTAGAATACGTTCGAAAGTGTTATAAAAGGTTAAGTTTGCGGGCACGATTTTGACCTAATATTCCAGAGAGAGAATCATATGGTGGATCTCAAGAGCCACGTACATTTTTTCTGGCAATGCCAGATAGTTTCTGACCATTGTCAGATAGTTTTTGATGATTCTAGATAGCTTTTCTGACAAAATCTTCCAACCTTCCTGGCAAGATCTATCAACCCATCAGAAAATATACAGGGCGTTCCATTAAAAATGTTGTATCTTTTTGGTGATTTACTTTTTTTTTAATTATCATCAAATCTCATTTCCACCGTATAATCAAAAATCCTGAAACTTAAATATTTACCTACATCATGTGACCAAATTCAAATTTAGTCCTTGGGAATTACAATATTCACGGCGGGTTGTGCATTAGTAATCGCTCGTGGGAAAAACGAACGAATATCAATCAATAAGATCAGACTTGGTAGGTAAAATGAAAAATGTCCTCAGGACCGCACTAAACACGTTTAAACGCTATAAAACGTACCATTGTAACATTAACACTGCTTTGTAATACCACTCTGGTTAGGTTAGCTGGGATATACCATAAAATTAATTCCGTATGCAACCCGAAGTATTATCGACTTTTCCACACGTACGTCCTTTCGCAGGACATGAGGAACGTGGCGTGAAATATTTAAATTTAATCTTGTTTCGCAAAACTTCGACGAATCCGTTCCGAGTAAACGACGTGTGTCTATTTGATAACACTAAACATGATCTGGTGTTTCTATAACTAATTTAAAAGATATTGAAATAGATAATTCGTGGAATTTTGCAGGGTTTTTCCTGTATTCAAGAGTTTTGTCAAGAGAATGCCTTTTGTAGTATAATTTGGCTGTTAAGTCTAAAACGATATGAAATTTATGATGTCAAATATTCAGTAAGATGAATTTTGATAACCAGTAGCTAATTATGTCCACAGACTGTGACATAGTTGTGAGATTCCTTACAGTTTAGTTGACGTTTTCTTGACAATCTCTCCACATATTTCTGGAATGAAAATACGAAGATTTAACGAAATTTGTTTAATCCAGAAGTTCTCCATTTTTGAAATACAGACAGTCAAAGTTAAATAGTAATAGTACTCTGTTATTGCAAGACCTCCAAATTCATGCCAATAAAACACCAAAATTCTGAAAAAAAATTACAGAAAATTAAGAAATTGATTTGGCTTTTAGTGACAGTTTGAAAGCCACTTTCTTGTTAAAACTCCTAAATGAAGAAGCAGCCTTTCTAAAAAGTTTAAATTTTCTTAACAAAACTTCAGGAAATAGAGAAACAAAATTTCACAAATAATCTACAGTACCAAGGTTAGAATTGGGTCAAAAATTAAGGTTCTAAACATAAAATCGTGTTTTTAGTGTCAAATCTTTTACATTCCCTTTTTTGCATTTAAGTCTATTTATGTTGTGTCCTTGTTTTTTTATATTTTGCTTTTTCTAACATTATTATTTTTTTTTAATTCCCTTACAATCCATACGTCTATGTCGTCCTCCCTCTCACACTATTTTCTGTTTCTATTTTTTCTTAGTATGTTTTCAAGAAAGTCTATTCTCTGGTTTTGTGCCTCTCTTATTTATGATCTTCTATCCATTTCTGTTTCTACTTTTCATTGGTTTAGAAGTGAATATGTATAAGGTTTGCCTAAACATGGCTTATTTGTTCCCTTAGAAAAAAATTAGTCAGATTACTTAACTACTTACCTTAATAGCTTACATGCAGTAATAAAACGATAACACACAAGTTTAATTATTAAAAAGTAATATTAAATAAAAATAAACTTGTGCAACAGTGAACACAGTAAACGCTGTCATTAGTTTATTTAATATTGAGTAATTAAATTTATCGTTTCCATTCATTATTGCCTTCTTTAAATGGTGTTCTTTAATATCAATGTGGCGCCATCTCTATTGCTTAACACAAGTCACAAAGTAGCACCATTTAAAACCTATATTTACGAATGGTACCATGGTAGCATTTGTTGTATCTATTACAGAAACCTGTAATTTGTCTGGCACCACACAGTTTATTGTAACATACTTAGTGCCGTTCAACAGATGGCAGTACGTGTACTGCTCTAACGAAGATTTGAATGTTGTTTGTTTTATATTATTTGATTTAACCGTAAAAATGGTGTTAAAACGTCTTAAAAAGAGTACGTTTTAATTTAAAAATCTTGTGGCAACGTTGTTAGCATTAAAAATTAATCTTAGTGACTTTTAAATGAGAGGAATAACCTTTTGTTTCAATGATTGTAGGGCCTAACACGTGACTTTACAGTTTACAGTTCACGTGATATTACCGATAAGATAAATTCCACTTGTTGACCCAAATAAACTCCCAGAAATCTAAACCACTTTTAAGTAGTAAAGCAATACGCAAAATGATGACGTAACAACTAGTTGCCTTAGTTTAAACCTATTTTTATTTTGAAATTTGAGTCAGTTAGGTCCACTCAATTTTGACAGTTTAAGAAAGTTTAGACTGTGATGTACACTGTGCTTTATGGTATTGATATATTTACAGTCTAACCATGACAAAATGACGTTAGAAAATTCCTACTCTTGTTTCCTAGATTTTGGTGGTAACTTTTATGTCAATTATTATGTAATGTAGAATGGTTCGTATTAGAAAAAAATCTGTACTACTACTAATACTACTGACAATTAAACATGAATACAATCTTATAAACATAAATATAATCTAATTTCTCTCTCTTTCTCTTAGGTTTGGGTGACCAGCCAATGACTTAACAGTGACAGTAGACAAGCAGCGTTGCCACAACTTAAACATTATACTGAACCCACTATTGTAATTTAATTTTAGTTGATTTTACTTTATTATACCTTCTCAATTTAGAATCATATTTAGTTCCACAACAGACAACTCTGAAAACTAAATTATTTGACCAAATTTTCATAGACAGACATTGAGAATACCATAAAGTATTTCCTGGATTACAATTTATGAATTTTAGCATTTTTAAAAATTGAAATTTCAGAGAAAATTATTTTTCTAGTGTATTTGAGACTTAAAGTCATTCTCATCTTTTTGTTCAGTACAGCACTTGTAATAAACGAATTTTAAACGTGTTTTACTAACGTGGCTAGTTTCAATCAGATTGGTTCATCAGAATCAGCTCTGCCATAAATATTCCCATGTTGTTTTGTTTACAAAAGCTTAAAATCATTTTGGTTGATATTCGCTTGAAACACGCCGTTTTCTTAATGGGATTTACCATACATTCAAAACCACCAGCAAAGGAAAATCGACCATACTGATGTCTTAAGAAGTGAAAATTGAGGAACGGAGGAAAACAATGAGAAAAAAGTTAGAATTGACAATGCATATGTATAAATTTCGACAACGTCATAATATTTTTTGCAGAACGAAATAAAAAAGTTGACAATGGTGCGCACTTAATTTAGAACACCCTGTATACTTTTTCAGTTTATTGAATAAGAAATTTAATGACGATTCTAAAAATGCACTTGAAACAGTCATTTTCTTACTCCAAATTATTTTTTAAAACCACCTGATGTGTGTCACTAATGTTAAAATTGTCTGGGACTAAAATTTACAAGAATTACATTTTAACACAGTTTTCGAAACAAGACGATTTTTTTAGATTTATGACAGTTATTTTGACAATTGTCACTTCATCGTCTAGGTAAATAGTATTCTACAATCACGTGACATCTGTCACTAACGTCAAAACTGTCAAACTGTGCTCTAAAGTTGCAAAAATGAGGGTTTAGAAACGTTTTATTGCCGCATTTGATATAAAACAGGTTTTTGAGATTTAAGACAGTTATTTTGACAATTGTCACGTGACCTTCTAGCTAAATAGTGTTCTACAATTACGTGACAACTCTCACTAACGTCAAAACCGTTAAACTAAGCTCTGAAATTTAGAAAAACAGGGTTTAGAAAGGTTTTCTTGCAACATTTGATATAAAACGTATTTTTAAGATTTATGACAGTTATTTTGACATTTGTCACGTGACCGTCTTGCTAAATAGTGTTCTACAATCACGTGACAATTCTCACTAACGTCAAAACTGTCAAATTATGCTCAAAAGTTGCAAAAATGAGGGTTTAGAAACGTTTTATTGCCGCATTTGATATAAAACAGGTTTTGAGATTTAAGACAGTTATTTTGACAATTGTCACGTGACCGTCTAGCTAAATAGTGTTCTACAATCACGTGACAACTCTCACTAACGTCAAAACCGTTAAACTATGCTCTAAAATTTCCAAAAACAGGGTTTAGAAACGTTTTCTTGCAGTATTTGATATAAAACGTGTTTTTAAGATTTATGACAGTTATTTTGACGATTGTCACATGACCGTCTAGCTAAATAGTGTTCTACAATCACGTGACAACTCTCACTAATGTCAAAACCGTTAAACTATGCTCTAAAATTTCCAAAAACAGGGTTTAGAAACGTTTTCTTGCAGTATTTGATATAAAACGTGTTTTTAAGATTTATGACAGTTATTTTGACGATTGTCACATGACCGTCTAGCTAAATAGTGTTCTACAATCACGTGACAACTCTCACTAACGTCAAAACTGTCAAATTATGCTCAAAAGTTGCAAAAATGAGGGTTTAGAAACGTTTTCTTGCAGTATTTGATATAAAACGTGTTTTTGAGATTTATGGCAGTTATTTTGACATTTGTCACGTGACCGTCTTGCTAAATAGTGTTCTACAATCACGTGACAACTCTGACTAACGTCAAAACTGTCAAATTATGCTCAAAAGTTGCAAAAATTAGGGTTTAGAAAGGTTTTCTTGCAGAATTTGATATAAAACGCGTTTTTGAGATTTAAGACAGTTATTTTGACAATTTTCACGTAATCTTCTAGCTAAATAGTGTTATACAATCACGTGACAACTGTCACTAACGTTAAAACCGTCAAACTATGCTCTAAAGTTGCAAAAAACAGGGTTTAGAAACGTTTTCTTGCAGTATTGGATATAAAACGGGTTTTTGTGATTTATGACAGTTATTTTGACAATTGTCACGTGGCCGTCTAGCTAAATAGTATTCTACAATCACGTGACAAATGTCACTAACGTCAAAATCGTCAAACTATGCTCTAAAGTTGCAAAAATAAGGGCTTAGAAAGGTTTTCTTGCAGTATTCGATATAAAGAGGGTTTTGAGATTTATGATTTTGACAATGGTCACGTGACTGACTAGCTAAATTATCTTTTAAAACCACGTGATATCTGTCACTAATGTCAAAACTTAGAAAACAATTATTAATAAAAAAAAATGAAAAATCTGTATTTTTGAAGTAGGGTTTTTATATTTATAGCAAGAATCGTGTAAATAGTATCTTTATAGTCACGTGACCATATTGAAATTCAAAATGTTGTAATGAAAGTCACGTGACCGTTTTTACGACTAAAAAGAATTTCTCTTGGTTACGTTACTGCTTTCAATTATTAAATTTAGTTACGAAAG
Organism: Ips typographus; assembly: GCF_016097725.1. Classification (NCBI taxonomy): domain Eukaryota; kingdom Metazoa; phylum Arthropoda; class Insecta; order Coleoptera; family Curculionidae; genus Ips; species Ips typographus. The sequence goes on from NC_138424.1 coordinate 8,419,740, forward strand.
TCATGTGACTAGTTTCAAGCGTCACGTGACTCTACTTGGTCAAAATAATATTCTTGCCGTCACGTCACCATATTTAAGGTCAAAATGTTGTTCTGAAGATCACGTGACTAATTTCAAGCGTCGAATGTGGTTATTATTATTGTTCAGCATTCAAGTTGGTATTTTCTTATTTGGGGAAAGTCTAATTCTTTAAAAAAATATGATTGCAACTCATATTGGCAACTTTTTTGAGTTTCAACTAAAATAGTTTACTTTTGTGTTTTTGGGCATACAAAAGCACTTTTGATAACTCAAGCCCCTACTTGACATGTTTCTAGGTCCGCCACTGATCAGCATAACAATGTAAACCTATAATGTGCTTCATACAGATTTAGAAAAAGTGATTTATGTATTGTAATACAATATTTTAATCAAAAAAACTACATTGTTGTAGTCTACATTAATAAAACAGCGCCAAAAGCAATATTTGTTGTGCTTACACTATTAATATAAACCGTATTTTGCGTAACTGCATTTTTAACAAAACTACAGTTCTATGCAATACTAGAAACGTCTTGTTTACAAGTCAGAGATAATAAAAAGGCAGTCGTCACAACATTATCACAATTAACCATCTTTTAAAGTTCTGATGCAAGCTCAAAGACATTTTCGTCACACGGAGGCAAATACTTAAAATAATACTCCTTGACTCTTTGATCTGTTGTTTTGAGACAGCAAAAAGTCCAGCCACAAAAACATGACGTCACCACATCATGTTGGGGGGGTGAATAAACGCCTGTTTACAATGAACATGTAATCAGGTGTCTCAGCAATTACTTTGTATTTTAAATTAGGTGTCAAAACAATAATATAATTACTTAGTTAGCACAAGCTAACTTGGTTCAGTTAGTGCTGAGCAAAAGAATTAATAACTGTTTTCAAAAAGATAAGAAGGTAAGTACTCAATGAAATAACCGGCTGATAAAGCAAAATCAAGAACGATCGTTAACCTAACAATGAGGAATTTAGCATTTTGGAAGGATCTTCCGCAAATCGAAGGTTTCAAAACAAAAACGTCTTTTTATATGCCCCCAATCGTAAAACTACAAAAACCGACCCATTTAAACGGAATTATTTACCAATAGAACGATACTACGGTCCTTATCAGTATCTTGAAGAAATACCGTCTCTCTTTATCATTACTTATTAATCGTTTGAGAAGAAACGTGTTACTACTCATTGAAGCTCTGACGATCTCCAGACGTGGTTCTGCAGTGATATTTCTTGTGATAATGACAGATTTCGCGGTTGCTACCAGAAAAAGTGCGCAATTTGGATTTTACCCTTGTTGTTCTAATTCATTTTAGTTGTTGTAACTTTAACGACACAAAAATGAGAGGTTTGCGCCTAATTTGGTAACGTAAAAGTGCAAAGTGTTAAGGTTTGTTATTTCCAGACCCGATACGCAACTACAAAAAAATCATTGCGGGGGGTAATAGGGATTCGGACTCGGATGAATCACAGCCCCTGCTGAGTTCCAGTTCTGGATCAACCTCATCCAGTTTTGGGTAAGTTCTTGAAGATGTTGAGTGGAAAATTAATTTTTAAATGCTGGTTTGTAGCAAAATTGCAAATTTGTGTTAAATAATAACTTTATGATAGAAAAAGAGAAAAGTGGCAATTTAGGATCAAATCAAAATCAGTAAAGTAACCTACTGAACAAATACGTGTGTATCAAATTGGTTCTTCATGTATTGGGATCTCGGTAACCGTAAGAGCAGAGAGAGACATGCATTTTAAACAATTGCTTACAGCTCTTTAACAAAGCGAAAGAAAGTTTTGAAATAGACATTATTAAGGCACTTTTTTACGTAGAACACGATGACGTAATTAGAAAAAATATATCGTCATTGGTATCCGAGATATGGATGATAACTTTGTTAATTTCTTATGGCCGCTATCTTGAATTTTTGTATTTTTGGAAAGCGCTTAAAAAATCCTTCTCAATTACGTACTTGATTATGGTATTATTTAGTTTCTAAAGAGCAGAAAAATGTTTTTTAAATTTTTGATGGTTTTGGAAAATGTCGCCGCCATTATGAAAAACAAATGACAATTAGTTTGCTTTTTCCAATTTTCCTGAAAACGAAAAAAAGATAATTTAATTTGGATACCAGAAATAAGTTAAAAACTTTCTCCATTTAACCGACTCTGTATAGCTCTTACGCTTACCGAGTTCCCAATACATGTAGAACCAATTTGGGACACACTGTATTTAGCTCATAAATTCCAATAAAAATGGAGTAATGAAGATACTTTCTGGGTGCGTATTCTTGAAACGAGGGAAGGGAATTATCAAGAGAAAAACCTGTAAAATATGACAGGAACCCGCCATTATCAGCTCTTCTGTCACATTCTATCAACACTTTCCTTGAGAATTTCGTTCCTTACTTTCAAGAATAGGCCCCCTGATATATTCAAAAAATGTACCTACATGGTTATTTTAAATGGGTTAACCTGTAGATTTTTTCTGAACTGTATTTATAAGACATCAATCGTAGACTTGGGAATGGAGAATTTAACGACATAATTATATACGGGGTGTCCATATTAAAATAACGTTAATTTCTTCCTTTATACACACACGAAGTACTTTACAGTCATCTTTTTTTAGAGAAAGGTAACTTTCACTCTGAATATCGCAAAACTATAATACTTTTGATGATGATTTAGGTCTGAGAATGGAAAATTTTACAATGTACAGGGTGTCCTATTTGACGTTGATTTGTAGCTTTGTACAGGAAATCCCATTTTTGACACTTGCAGGATATACCACTTATTTTTAAAAATACAAGCTTGTGCTACTTTTTTTGTAAAACTAAACATGACATCAGCAGGATTTTGTTAACCTTTCGTTTTTGAGATACAGAGGAAAATTGAATAATATCACTTCATCTCAGGTATTTTTAAACTTTTTAAAAAAGTTAAAACGGATTATTACAGATATTCTTCCCTAGAATTCAGTTTTTTTCTTCTAGCATATATCAAAAACCGTTGGTTGTGTATATGATACAAACATATAACTTTTTTAATAGAACACCCAGCATACTATTCTTTATCTGTATTAGCTTTACAACATAGATCTAGATATATTTGTGTATAAAGATTTTTTCAAACAATGTCGGAATTTACAGTTTTTGAAAATTGTATTGGTTTTTACGCTTAAATTTGTAGATACCATTGTGTAATATAAAACATTATTTTTTGAATTACAACTATTACATTTTCCTTCGGTTTTCTAAACAAAGGTAAATTTTTTATTTAAAATTGAATAAAAAAGAAAAAATGAGTATATGATAAACAAATTTATCAAATACCACAATTTTTTCGAAAATCCTAAATTCTCCATTTGTTAGCTGAAATAATTGCATACAAATTTTATATGTTTACAGAAGTACCATTAAACAAAAATTGTTTTTATTATAATAAAATAATCGACAATGCTAGAAAAACCATCTTAAAATTTAAAATTCTCAATTTCACTCTGTATCTTCAAAAAGGGTTATAAAATTCTGCTGACGCCATATTAAATACGATATTTTGCAAACGTGTTGAAAATGGGACATCCTGTAGATGTAGACAGACACTTTGTTTTAAAAAACAAAGGCAATTCTGACCTTAAAAATCGCAGAAACTGTAACATTTTTATAAATACATTTTTATAACCTAATAATATACAGAGAGAGTCCCATTTAAAATAACGTGGCCTTAAACACTTTACTGTCACCTTTTTTAAAAACTTTGACGCTGAATATCTTAAAAGCTATAACTATTTTGTAAATACAAATTTGTCATAATGTTGCTCTCAAAAAGGAAAATTGAATGCAGTAATAACACAGGGTGTCCCATTTAAAATAACGTTACTTTCTAGCTTTGTACACAACATAAGCAACTATAGCTTTTTCACTCTTAAAGTTAAAATTCTAAATATCTCGATAACTGTCACATTTTTGTAAATACATTTCTATGTCATAATGTATGCCTTATGATGGAGAATTTAACAACAAAATAATATACAAGGTGTCCCACTTAATAACACATGAATCAAATACTTGATCGCTTATACGTTTCGAGGCTGGCTGGCATTTTCATCAGTAACTACAAAATAGTTGATAATAAAGAGGTACAAATTATGATGAAAATGGAATTAACGCAGTTTATACAAAGACAAATAAAAACAGTGAAATAAGAAAAGAAAAGTGATGTTAGAATATTATTAACTTGTGTGCAGAATTTACTTCGGAAAATAGAAACCCTGTGTTAATAAAATAAAAAATCAACATAAACTCTCCTACAATAACAGCAGACGGCCACATAACTGAACCAAAACCTTACGCAAAATACCTAGGCATTACAATAGACCATAAACTGAAATTCACAAAACATGTACAAAACATCAGAACAGAAATGACTAAAAGAACAAAACATTTTCGATCACTGACCTACAAGAACAAAGGAATTAGCACAAAGACTGCTACAAAAATATACAAAGCAATTTGTAGACCACTACTTGACTATGGCAACGTACTTATGGCAAATGCCTCAGAAAGAACTAAACGACATATACAAACAACCGAACAAATCGCCCTAAGACTGATAACACGGATAAGACATCCCCAAAACTCACTCCACAATCCCCCAAATGAGCTACTGTACCAGCGCACAAACTTAACTAGAATAACAGAAAGACTACTACAAATTCAATCCAAATGGAAAAACAACCAACAGAACTGGACCATACTAAATCCTCTTTGCCTCACAAGACAGACAAGACAATCCCGTTTTCTTTTTCCATCGACGACTCTACTCGAACACTTACAAACATAACACAACTAAGACAATAATAAATGTTACAAAATGTAATTTTAGGTTAAGATAAATGTTTGCAATACTTTATTTTAGATTAGTATATTATACCAACTTAAAGTAAGCCTAAACCAACAAATGTACACAAACAAGGGCAGAAAGACCATTTCGGTCGATAGCCCATTTCGTAATGAAATAAAGATTGTTTATTATTATTATTAAAATAAAAATTTGAAAAATTTGTTTTAAAAAGTTTAATAAAAGACAAAAAATATGTTTAAAATAAAGTTACTTTCTAGCTTTGTACATACTTTATTTGAATGCTAGTAAATACTTATTTATGTCGTAATATAGGAATGGGAATGGAAATTCTTCATGAAAGTTTCAATCGAATTATAACTTGCACTCTAAAAATTATAGACAAATTTCAATCTGCATGCAAATTAAATGCAAATTTAATAATTATTAATTGGGGGGTACTGTTTATTTGTACATACGCTGTTCTAAAATGACCGAATACTTTCATTGCATTTGTTACATTTACATAAAACCCAGTTACAAAAACAATTATTAGGTTTCGCTCGTCCATTCACACTTCTCTATTTCACACACTCTCACTCACTCTGTATATTTTTTTTTGTGGGGACGTCATTGAGTTTATTAAATTGTCAACATCATCCGATCTTCCAGATGTTTTAATTTATAGCGTCAAATCATGTAAATAATCCAATAAATTAATCCATCAAGTGCATTGCAATTTTTTGTTTGAATGATTGTCAAAAAGCTTAAAGTTTCATCAGACTACCAGACGCTACCACCGTTAAGAACGGGGGGGAAAAAAGGCTTTAAACCTGGTTTCAAACATTTTAGGTCCGTATTCGATCAGTCGATGATCGCGAGCGATTCAGAAGTTGAGAGACCCCCTGACCCCAAAGAAGTGTCTGCACTGTCGCCGCTTTCAATCCGAAGGAAATTCGAATGGTAAATTATTTACTTTTATGTACAAAAGCGTCATTAAAATATACATTTCAAGCAAAACACATAAACTATTCGGAAACATGTGCGTCAACTTGATGGTGGTATTGTGCGTAGTGTGTATTAACAAAATCTTGAGTTAATAAATGAGTTCAATTAATTTGTTTATTCGATTCACACAACCGAAAAAATTTGGATATAAATAAGGCACATATTTTTTTCAGTCGTTTGGCCTACAATTCCGTTTTTGAGCCTCCGGTATTGGATGTGTATGGCGCCAGAAAGTTGATCTTTGACGATGGCAGTTATCCAGAATTGACGGGATACGCTCAGAAGGATCCGGTAAGTTAATTAACCGCTTTTTACTTGATTGAATTGAATGTATTACGTAGAGTGTGTTTGAAATTATCTTCTTGGAAGTTGATCAAGTTTAAAAAATCCATGCAATGCACTTTAATCGTCTAGTGTAATGGTGCACAAGCCAATAAAATCAGTCTGTGCGATAAGCTTCGTTGAAATGAAACTTTGACGAGTGTTGGAAACAAGTGTGGTTATTGTTTAAAAAAAAATCACAATTGCATGTATTTGCATTTCATTCAGTAAGTTCTACCTTATCATAAACAAAAATGAATTGAAATTGTTTTATAATATGTCCTAAGATAGTGTCATTTATAGGTTAATCTTTTGTTGGCAGGTAACTTTGGAACATTCTGCAAAAATAAAAATATTTTTACAGGGTGTTCCAACGATAGACATTCCGTAGCGTTGATTTAGTTGCGGTATTTGCATCAATCTCAGCACAGCGAGCAGTTTGTGATTGGTCAAAAAAAGTAGCTTTCAGCTTGCTGCTTTTTTTTGACCAATCATAAATTACGACCAGTGCTGTGATTTACGCAAATACTGCACATGTGGTCTTATCATAAGTCATAATTTTACTGTGACGGATCATTTGCTAAATGTCACAAATCGATTAAAATTTAGCCTCTGGAACCCTTTAAAGTACAATCGGCCCTTAAATGTACAGTGTGGACAGTGTTGCCAAAGCTACCCCGATCGGGGTAGATCTACCTCATTTCCAATAACTTCACCCCGCGCGCTCCTCCCATCAAAATCTACCCCGTTATTAAATGGAACAATCAAGAAACAGAAAAAGAAACAAATAATATTGCCTTTTCGCATTCTTTAAAAATGCGCTGATTAATATAATATGATGAACCACACTCCGACTTCGACCAATAACCAATGTTGCCAGGTTTACCGTTAAAACGGTATATCTACCGTTTTTGTAGTCCTTCTACCGTTCTCCTGGTTTTTGTATTACGTTATTGTCATTATGTTGGTTGTGAAACTTTTCATATACTTTTTCAATTTATTGAATAGAAAATTTAATAAGGATTCTAAAAATGCGCTTAAAACAGTCGTTTTCTTACTCCAAATTGTTCTTTAAAACCACGTGATGTCTGTCACTATTGTCAGAATTGTCAAAATTTTACTAGAATTTGCAAGAATTACATTTTAACACAGTTTTCGTAACAAAACGGTTTTCTGAGATTTAACCGTTATTTTGACAATTGTCACTTCATAGTCTAGCTAAATAGTGTTCTGAAATCACGTGACAACTGTCACTGCCATCAAAACTGTCAAACCATGCTCTAAAGTTGCAAAAATTAGGGTTTAGAAAAGTTTTCTTGCAGTATTTGATAATAAAACGTGTTACTGAGATTTATGACAGTTATTTTGACTATTGTCAAGTGCGTCTAGCTAAATAGTGTTCTACAATCGCGTGGCAACTGTTACTAACGTCAAAACTGTCAAGCCATGCTTTAAAGTTGCAAAAATCAGCGTTTAGAAACGTTTTCTTGCAGTATTTGATAATAAAACGTATTTTTGAGATTTATGCCAGTTATTTTGCCAATTGTCACGTGACAGTCTAGCTAAATAGTGTTCTACAATCACGTGACAACTGTCACTAATGTCAAAACTGTCAAACCATGTTCTAAAGTTGCAAAAATCAGGGTTTAGGGACGTTGTCTTGCAGTATTTAGTATAAAACGTGTTACTGAGATTTATGACAGTTATTTTGACTATTGTCACGTGACCGTCTAGCTAAATAGTGTTCTACAATCACGTGACAACTGTCACTAACGTCAAAACTGTCAAGCCATGCTTTAAAGTTGCAAAAATCAGGGTTTAGAAACGTTTTCTTGCAGTATTTGATAATAAAACCTGTTTTTGAGATTTATGACAGTTATTTTGACTATTGTCACGTGGCCGTCTAGCTAAATAGTGTTCTACAATCACGTGACAACTGTCACTAACGTCAAAACTGTCAAGCCATGCTCTAAAGTTGCAAAAATCAGCGTTTAGAAACGTTTTCTTGCTGTATTTGATAATAAAAGGTGTTTTTGAGAAATATGATTGTTATTTTGACTATTGTCACGTGGTCGTCTAGCTAAATAATGTTCTACAATCACGTGATAACTGTTATTAACGTCAAAACTGTCAAACTATTCTCTAAAGTCGCAAAAATCGAAGTTTAAGAACGTTTTCTTGCAGTAATTGATAATAAAACGTGTTTTTGAGATTTATGACAGTTATTTTGACAATTTTCACGTGACCGTCTAGTTAAATAATGTACTACAAGCACGTGACGTCACTAACGTCAAAACTATCAAACCATGCTCTAAAGTTGCAAAAATCAGCGTTGAGAAACGTTTTCTTGCAGTGTTTGATAATAAAACGTGTTTTTGAGATTTATGACTGTTATTTTGACAATTGTCACGTGACCGTCTAGTTAAATAATGTACTACAATCACGTGACAACTGTCACTAACGTCAAAACTATCAAACCATGCTCTAAAGTTGCAAAAATCAGCGTTTAGAAACGTTTTTTTTTGCAGTATTTTATAATAAATCGTGTTTTTGAGATTTATGACAGTTATTTTGCCAATTGTCACGTGACCGTCTAGCTAAATCGTGTTCTACAATCACGTGACAACTGTTACTAACGTCAAAACTGTCAAACCATGCTCTAAAGTTGCAAAAATCAGCGTTTAGAAACGTTTTCATGCAATATTTAATAATAAAATAAACGTATAACTAAATACTGTCACTAACGTCAAAACTGTCAAACTATGCTGTAAAGTTGCAAAAATCAGGGTTTAGAAATGTTTTCTTTTAGTATTCGATATAAAGAGTGTATTTGAGATTTACGATTTTGACAATGGTTACGTGACTGTTTAGTTAAATTATCCTTTAAAACCTTTAAAAAAAAATGAAAAATTTGTATTTTTAAGGTATTTTATAGCAGCGGGGTTAATACTATAATGTTTAGGTTAAGAAACTCATAATTATGAATAATTGAACAAAATATAATAAGACAATATAATCTAAAACATCGTCGGTCAACGACAAAAAATACTTATCTGCTTGGTTGTTACCAGGCTGTAAATTGAGGTCATTTTGAACATTTAGGTTAGTTCTACAAATGTTTTAATGTTTTTGCACTATTAGCTTAAAGACTTATTTTAAATTATAATAGATTTTGTCGGTATATAAATTTATACTTTACTAATACCCTACTAAATACATATCATATTATATTCTCTTGCTAGAAATATCATGCTTATCATTTAAAATTTTGCCGTAAAAAATCACCTTTCTGCATTTTGTAAATTTTTTAAAAGGAAATTACGTTAAAGATGTTCTTATTAATGAAAAAATGACCTGCAAAAAATTTTCACTGCAGTTGCTAAATCTAAAATCATTTCTTTTTTTGTTTTGACAACCAATAAAATGTGTTGCCCGTCAGTGTAATATTTCAACAACAAATCTGATGTTCTATATAGAAATCACACCAGGAACACTATTTTGAAAAATATGGAATAAAACAACGATTTTCCAAGTAAAATTTCGCAAAAAAAACGCTTATTCTACCCGATAAACCTTGAAGGTCTCGTAATGTGACATTGATAAGGTGGCATAAGCACTTTTTTCAATTATTTAAATATGACAAACACTTTTTTAACTTTTATGTATTTTATGCTATAATTCTAGATGAGCATACAGACAACACCCAACATACTGAAAAGTCCGATTTCGTCAGGAAGTACCAGTTTCAACGGCTTCATGGATTACAAGGAGCCCGAAAAACATACCCACAACTCTCTGGTCACCATGTAAGTGGAATTTTAATTAATTAACCATGATCTTTGCCAAAAAGTTTCGAAATTGTTTCCGCAATTTGATATAATAATGTTTCAGTATAATTTTTGCTTAGATATCTGTATTAACCTTGACCTGAAGTCTGAAATTAGAGCATTAAGTAATTAATTACTTTAAAGTGTAATGAATAATTTTTATTGCTAAAATTTTAATTATACAGTGTGACCCATTTAGAATGGAAACACCCCTATAAAATTTTAGGTTATTAACCGATTTCAATGATTTTTTTTTTGAAATAATTAGGAATGAAATGTCTATTACGGGAGAAAATTTTAAATATTTATTTCAGTTTTCAGGTCATATTACGATACTTTTTCTTGATAGAAAATGGAGAATTTTTATTAGCGATTTTTTTATTGAAAAAATTACTACGCCACTGGATCTATAGTGCTTTCAAATAGCTGTGACCAAAATTTCATGAAAATCCATTCATTAATAACAAAGTTATGACAAATTAAAATTCAAAAATCCTCTAAGCTAACGGTCACAAAAGAACACCCTGCATCAACTGTTGCCATAGAAATGGTGTTACTATTTACTTGTTTATTATTAATTATTAATTGATTAATTTCTAAAAAAAAAAAAAAAATTTTGGTCACAGCTATTTGAAAGCACTATAGATCCAGTGGCTTAGTAATTTTTTCAATAAAAAAATCGCTAATAAAAATTCTCCATTTTCTATCAAGAAAAAGTATCGTAATATGACCTGAAAACTGAAATAAATATTTAAAATTTTCTCCCGTAATAGACATTTCATTCCTAATTATTTCAAAAAAAAAATCATTGAAATCGGTTAATAACCTAAAATTTTATAGGGGTGTTTCCATTCTAAATGGGTCACACTGTATGTATGAATTACTACTGATGAGAAGTAAAATGGGCAGAGTATTTTGACACACCGGGCATATTAGCTTCTACGAAAATAATTAACACTTTTTAAGATAAATTATCTGAAATTTATACTTTCCGTCAGTTTCTTACACAATTTTGCAGTAATAATTTAATATTCTGGCTGTTTTTAACTAACATCATCTTTCCAAGCTATGCATTAACAGCAGGGGATGCCAAAACAAAAAGTCGTTGCCACAATGGGTTTTTCTTGTTTCGCAGACCGGTTTCAACCAGAACGCAGACGACGAAAGTCTCCGAAACCAGTCACGAAAATGATTTGCGTTTTGGTATTTCCTATAATTTTGGGTTTGAAAACCCCTAATAATTCTGTGTAGATAAAAGACCCTGTTCATGTATCAGTTTTCTCATCAGATTACGATTAAGTTATTACAATTGAACCATTTAGGCTGAAAGCTGCTTTTTTGTATCGGGTGTTCCAAATGCACAAAAAGTATCGAAGTTTTTCAAATAGAACCTAGTAATTTATTTGATTTTCAGAATCTACATTAAAAATTAAAAAAATTGTACACCTCAATTTTATTTTAAGGTTTAATACCTTTTACAGTTTCTCAAATATTCGATATTTTGTAAAAATGTAGAACACATTTTAAGGTTGGATTTGAGAGATTTTTCAGTTAAAATCAACTAAATCAGATGTAAATTCAGCCAAAACAAGTGAATTTCCATTGAAATTGACTAACGTAAGTTAAGTTTACATTTCGTTCGTTGAACACTTGTTTTGACAGACTATACATGTAAGTAAGCCTCTAAAAACTGCCAGAAGCTTCTGCATATGTGTTTAGCTTCTTAAGAGTGCCCGAAGCTTCTAAAAATGTTTATAGAGTGCCAGAGGCTCTAAAATTTAATTTAAAATTTCCACAAGCCTCTAAACACTGGCAGCCAGCCTCTGAATATGTGTTTAGCTTCTTAAACGTGTCAGAAACCTCTAACATTTAAATTGCAAATTGCCAGAAACTTCTGAAGATGTGTTTGGCTTCTTAAGAGTGCCAGAAGCCGTTAAAAGCTGCCAAAAGCCTCTGAAAACTCTCAGAAGCCCCTAAAATTGAAATCAAAAGTGCCAGGAGCCAGTACCACACGCCTCTAAAAACTGCCAGGAGCCTCTGAATATGTGTTTAGCTTCTTAAACGTGTCAGAAACCTCTAAAATTTAATTTCCAAGTGCCAGACGTTACTAAAAACTGCCAGAAGCTTCATCTGAATGTGTGTTTAGGTTCATAAACGGGTCATAAACCTCTAAAATTTAATTTCAAATTGCCAGAAGCCTCTAAAAACTGCCAGAAGCATATAAATATATCCTTCCTATATCTATTTAACTACTTAAGAGTGCCAGGAGCCTCTAAAAATGATTATAGCATCTTAAGAGTGCCAGGAGGCTCTGAAATTTTATTTGAAATTGCCAGAAGCCTCTAAAATTTAATTTCAAAGTACCAGACGCCTCTAAAAACTGACAGGAGCCTCTGAATATGTGTTTAGCTTCTTAAACGTGTCAGAAATCTCTAAAATTTAATTTTAAATTGCCAGAAGGCTCTGAATGTGTCTTTAGCTTCTTAAACGTGCCAGAAACATCTAAAATTTAATTTCAAATTGCCAGAAGCCTCTAAAAACTGCCAGAAGCCTCTGAATATCTGTTTAACTTTTTAAGAGTTCTAAGAGCCTCTAAAAATGTTTATAGGCTCTTAAGAGTGCCAGAAGGCTAGGAAATTTTATTTGAAAGTGCTAGAAGCCTCTAAAATTTAATTTCAAAGTGCCAGACGCCACTAAAAACTGCCAGAAGCTTCATCTGAATGTGTGTTTAGTTTCTTAAACGTGCCAGAAACCTCTAAAATGTAATTTCAAATTGCCAGAAGCCTCTGAATATCTATTTAACTTCTTAAGAGTGCCAGGAGCTTCTAAAAATGTTTATAACCTCTTAAGAGTGCCAGAAGGCTCTGAAATTTATTTAAAAGGGCTAGAAGCCTCTAAAATTTAATTTCAAAGTACCAGACGCCTCTAAAAACTGCCAGGAGCCTCTGAATATGTGTTTAACTTCCTAAAAGTGCCAGAAGGCTCTGAAATTTTATTTAAAAGTGCTAGAAGCCTCTAAAATTTAATTTGAAATTGTCAGAAGTTTCTAAAAACTGCCAGAAGCTTCTGAAAACTGCGAGGAGCCTCTAAAAATGTTTATACCCTCTTAAGAATGCCAGAAGCCCCTAAAAACTGCCAGAGGCTTCTGAAAATGTGTTTAGCCTCTCTAGTCAAGAAACTCCTAAGATATCATGGGTGAGAAATTGTCTACCTCATACAGGATGTCTCAACATTTTTACCCAATAACTGTACAAGCCTCAAGTTTACTTTTTTGCAAATAAAATAATACAGTAATTGTTAAAAATTCTATTTTTGACTTGAATATCTAAAATTTTCAGATGTTTCAGTTTTATTCAATATTGCTGATTATCAGCTTAAAGTTTGCTTTTAAAAGCATTAATTCCGTTTTTTGTACCATATTCTCATTCATAGAAAATATGATTTCCTACTATGAGTGCAATTTCCATGAACAGTTTTTATCTTATTATTTTCATCAATTTTCAGATTTGCGATATGGAACACCACGATGGGTTCCTCGCTTCTGGCCATGTCTTGGGGTATTCACATGGCTGGACTGTTTCCAGGCATCGCCATCAATATTTTAGTGGCAGCACTATGTCTTTACACGTGTCACATACTGCTCACAGTGAATGAAAAGCATAGTATGCCTGGACTGGACGTGGAGGTGAGCCATCTATGCAGAGACCTTTTGGGAAAATGGGCTGAGATACTTGCCAAAATATTCTCGGTGGTGGTACTCTTGGGTGCCGATATTGTCTACATGATTTTGATGTCGAATTTTTTGTATAATTTCGTTTATTTTGTTTACGGTAAGTTACTTTCAATTGTCAGAAATAGTAATTAATAGTTTTAATTTGTTTTGTTTCTTGTTAGGATTGTTTACTATGCCCATAGACCCTTTGACAACCAATTCAACCGTATTGTGCCCTAACGACTTAATAATGAAAAACACCAGTTTGATTCTTAGCAATTCCACTTCGGGTGCTGGTTCCTTCTTTGAGAGGTTTTGGGATTTGTACAGTACGGTCCCTATCATTTTATCTGTGATAATGTTCTGCGTGTTGAACTTTAAGTCCCCCACGTTCTTCACCAAGTTCAATAGTTTAGGTAAGTCACTTTTTCAGTTCACAAAAAAGTACCAATGGAAGGTAATTTTTACAGGTACTATCAGCGTACTGTACTTAATAATTTTCGTGGCTGTAAAAGCGTTTGGATGGGGGATAAACATGGGCGATTGGAGTGAGGAATTGTCCATCAAACCCACGTTTACTGCTCTGAGCGGAATGTTGTCACTCAGTTATTTCATCCATAACATTATCATTTCCATTATGAAGAATAACAAGCACCAGGAGCATAACGTGAGCCCTTTTCAGATGAAAATCCACTGTATTTTTAACTTTTTCTGAAATTACAGGGTCGAGACCTTTCCATAGCTTTCGGATTGATCACCTTCACCTACTTATTCATTGGAATCGTATTTTATGTCAGTTTTCCTCTAGCCAAGTCATGCATCCAGGACGTAAGTTTATTACCCCATAAACCAGAAATACAGAAGAATAACAATGATATTGCAGAATATCCTCAACAACTTCACCAAAAACGACATCCTGACGATTATTGCTAGAGTGCTTCTAATGTTCCAGCTGTTTACAGTATTTCCCTTGATCTCTTTCATGTTGAGAAAAGACATTTTAGGAAACATCAACCAAATTTTCAAAAATTACACTTTTGGAGATTTTACTTATTGCCGAGTGATGGTATTAAATGGTTGTTTGTTGGTAATTTGCGTGCTTTTCGCTTGCTTCCTGCCCAAAATTGGTACTTTAATCAGGTAAGATTTTGCTCACACACTCTAATCATTAGAATAACGAAACTTACTTCAACAGATACACAGGAGCTTTAAGTGGTCTGGTATACATTTTTATGTTGCCAAACTTACTGCAAATGGCAAGTCTGAGAAAGGAAAAAGAACTGACAACAATGAGAGCTTTGTGGCACTTATTTATAATCGTGGCAGGGACTCTTAATTTGCTATCGCAATTTTTCATTCAAGATTAGTGATAAGCATAACTTAAGTTCAGTAGCTATTTATTTAGTAAAATTAAAGTATTCCACTATATGTGACTCAATTGCATTAAGACGAATTTAATTTTCATTTAGTATATAAGTTTGAAGCTATTTATTTATTTTATAATATGACTTGATTTTCATCAATATGTAATGTATTTTCACAGCTTTCTTTTCATAACAATTTGTTAAAATTTTATTATTGCATTGGTTTTAGTTTGCTATTTTATTTGTTATTTTAATGTGAACAATTATTTTAGTACAAAATAAAATGCTCTGACAAACAACATTTTTTTAAAATACCTTCTCTTACTTTTTTAATTACCATATTGTCTAAAAAACTACTAATAAAAATCCAATTTTTACAAAACACCGAGCATGTTATCAGGAGAACAAAAACGTGAGGAGGTAAATTATAATTGCTCCTAATACTTCGCATTCGTTAATTGTGAAGAAAACTAAATTCACCTAGTACCCTTCTGTGTCCCAGATGAAAACTCTACTTTCACATAAAAGACGAGCATATTAGCAGGAGAGCAAAAAACGGTAGGTAAGTAAGGTAAGTAAATTTGAGTTACCAATTGTCAAGAAAACTAAATTTACCTCCTGCGACTTCGGTGCTCCTGATAGAAAATCCAGTTTTTGCAAAAAATCTAGCATATTATTAAAAGATCAGAAACGCAAAGAGGTTAATTTTAATTACTCCAGTAATTTTTAAGTGTAAACAAGTAAAATAAATACTAGCGATTTTATTTTTAAACAATTTATCCCTATACCCAATTAGATAAATAAATACATAAATTTGCACTAATTTGCAACGAGAACAAACAACATCTCCTAATTTTGTTTTGCATCTAAAATCTATATTAACTACCTGCGGAATATTGTATCTAAGACCACAGTAAGCTCGTAGTCATAATAAATCAGCTAGAGTCCGGATTAAAAAGCACTAAAGTCGTGAAAAAAAGCGCTTAAAAAGCAAAATTATTTTCATCAAAAAAGCATAAAAATCTGTAAAAAAGCACAAAACTCTTTCAGAGAGGCAAAATTTTTTTGAGTTCAACTTCTAGAAATTTTTTGAAGATTTCTAATTGCTTTAGAAGCATAGGTACGGAAGATTTCAGACTGTTTTGAAAAGTTTCAAAAGCTTTTTGAACTACTTGAGAGCATTTGGAAGGTTTTTGGACTGTTTAAACAGCATATTGAAGGTTCTGGAATGCTTGAGAGGCATTTGGAATCTCTTACACGGTTCACAAAATTTTTTGGAAGCTTCTAAACTGCTTTAAAATCTTCTGGGAGCTTCTAGACTAGTTGCAAAACGTTTGGAATCCTTTAGACTGTTCTAAATGATTTTGAAAGCTTCTAGACTGTTTTGAAAGACTTCCGGCTGCTTTAGAAGCATTTTGGAGTTTCTGTAGTGTTTTGAAATCTTTTTAGACTACTTTAGGAGCATTGAAGGTTCTGGACTGCTTTTAAAACATGTGAATATGAACTTTTGGAAGTTTTTAAACTGCTCTAGAAGCATACGAAAGCTTTTAGACTGCTTTGAAATTTTTTAAGAGCTTCTAGACTAGTTGAAGAATATTTGGAATATTTTAGACTGGTTTAAATGCTTTTGAAAGCTTTTAGACTATTTTGAAATGGTTTAGACTGTTTGAGAAGCACTTTGGAATTTCTGTAGTGTTTTGGAAGCTTCTAGACTCTGTTTTGGAAGGCTTTAGATATATTTTGGAGTTTCTGTAGTGTTTTAAAACACTACCTACTAGAACCTTTTTAGACTACTTTAGGAGCATTTGGAAGGTGTTTGGGCAGTTTAAAGAGCCTTGCAGGTTCTGGACTGCCTTTAAGACATTTGAAACCTTGTAGACAATGTTAGAAACTTTTGGAAGCTGTTAAATTGCTTTAGAAGCATACGGAAGCTTTTGAGAGTTTCTAGATAAATTAAAAATCATTTAGAAGCTTTTAAACTGTTCTAAAAGCTTTTAGAAGCTTCTAGGCTACTTTGTAAGCTTTGCAAGGCATTTTAGAGGTTTTATAGTGTTTTGGAATGTTTTTACATTTTTTTAGACTACTTCAGGAGTATTTGGAAATTTTTTGGTCAGTTTAAATTAGTAAATTGATACTTATACATTTTGCAACATGTTTTTGTCGTTCAGAAGCCTTTAATATCTCAATATAGCAATTTGTTGTCAAAGCAGTTATTAGTTTAGTTTATTTTTAAAAGCTTGTTTTGTAAAAAACTTAGTTAAACCATACAAAAATAGCAGTAAATAAGCACAAAAAAGCTAAAATAAGCGCAAAACGAAGAAAAAAGCCAAAAAAGCATCAACAAAATCTGTCAAATGACGCGTTTTTGTATAAATCCAATAAATCGTTCACATTAGATGTCAAAAGTTGGTTGCTTATATTATTAAGAAAAAGCAAAATTTCTAGAAATTACTAATGATTATAGTAAATTTGTTCTCGTTGAATTACTTCTTTGTCCTTCTGCATCCCTCTTATACAATCCTCAATGTCCCACAATCGCCTTTTCAAATTCCAATGGAAAAGACGTAAAAAAACTTAAACCTTGGAGCGATTTAACTTAATTAAGTCAGCCACCTTATCCTCCAACGCTTTAATTTGAGAATCCTTCTCCCGGATCGCCTTCTCCACATCAGAAAATTTTTCAATAATTGTTTTTTTCAAAAAGTCTTCTTTCTGCGATATACTCTTCAGCAAAGTGACTTGTCTTCCCTCGATATTCCTCATAATGTCACGTCCCTTCTCTTCTACATATTTTTCAGCTTCTTTAAACCTTGCGTCTAGTTCTTGATTAATAAAAGTTTTTGCTTCTTGAAGATTTCTATGAAGTTCTGTAACATTCTTCAATAGCAACAACGAGAATTCTTCACTTATATTTTGTAATGTGTCTCTAACTAAATTCTCAATTAGCTGTGTTGCCGTGTTTCCTGTGAAGGGATTGCATAAAAAGTTTTCTTGCAAACTAGAATTAGTGTCATAAGTTAAAGTTGTATGGCTTTTAATCCAGTTAACCACTGGAGCAATTTTGAGCACCCTATACACCTTGCCCAATCTACTCTGTACAGTTCTAGGTAAAACCAACCCCACTACTGTATTTTCTTCATTTAGCATCAGATGAGCTACACTATCTTTAACACTAGTCAAAAGATCATCATCTGGACTATCTGGTTCCTGAATGCAATAATGCAAAATGGTATCAAAATCGTCACCATACACCTTCTTGCAATGATGATCTTCCTGTAGTTGAACTGGTGATAAAGCCAATCGGCCAGATTTAAATACCACAAGAAAATTATTATTCTTGGGAGAGGTTTCCAATGGAAAACCTGCTGCTTTAAGAAACTGAGTAAACTTGAGTGGTGAAGGTAATCTAAGCAAGGCCCAGTCGTTTTGAGAGTGTGCAGGCAAAAACTGGTTCAGGTCAGTATTTAAAGTGAAACTTGGCACAGTGACGATGTCAGAAGGCGGTGTATTGTGGGTGATCAAATATATTAGAGATGGATGAGTGGTTCTGTAAAAAGTATAAATCTATTATACAATAATGCTTCAAATTTGACCTGACATACTGATTTATACATCCTTGATTTACGAGTAAAACAGTGGATGAAACCACGACACCCCAACAGTCTACAGGACTGGTAACCATGCGAATGATAAAAGGGATAAAATTAACACTTTTTAGTGTACAGTCATTCTAAAATTTGTAGCTTAGTAAACTTTAACAATTGAGTAAAACACTTACCTGAAAGGAAACTGATAACAAACTGTAAAGCAAAAGAAGCAACTGTAACTTACAATAATGCATTTTAAGTATGTTCTTACACAAACTTGTTTTGCATCTGTACTCTGTACAGAGATAAAATATTCAGATTTTCCAATGACCTATGTTCTCCTCTAAATTATTATTATGATATGCAATATATAAAGAGTGAATCAACCTGGTAGATGCAATAAGTTTTAATATAACAAAGTTCCCATAACATGATATCCTAACATTTTTATGATATGATGTATTTTTGTATACCTAGACCACACCTAGACACAGTCCTATTCCACTTCAACCTGGGAAAAAAAGAATTTTCAAAACAAGAGTATATTAAAACAAGTAGTGTTAAAAAAAAATTGATCAAACAGTAATGGACTTAGGTACATTAAAAACAAAATTTTACTATTTTTTCTTTATTAAACAAAGTCAAACTTATTCGTTTTCTTGGCTTCTTAACCTAGCATGTCCATTAGTCACTCTAATGCTCAACTGTTGTGCTCTCTCAACAATGTCTTTCCTCTTCTTAGCAGACACACCATGTGCAATTTCAGCACAGTATTTACGGTTTTGCATCATAAGGACTTCCAGTTCCTACAATACAAAATTAATGCTATAGCTCAAAGTATAGATGAGAATCATCTATGTACTAGAATACTTTTAAAGTCAGCATTGATTTTGCAACATACAACATTCAGGCGCAAATTACCATAAAACATCATTTTTTAAACTTTGGTTGCAATGACTAGAGTTTTGAGTAGGGCTTACCTTAACATTGTGTACTAAAACCTTCCTGAAACCGGTGGGCAACATATGACGGGTTTTAGCTGCTGAACCATAACCAATATTGGGCATCAAATACTGGCCCTTAAAACGCCTCCTCACCCTGTTGTCGATACCCTTTGGCTTACGCCAGTTCCTCTACAAAAAATTCAACGATTCATTTATAAAGGGGCACTTTTAAAGCCATGTCACAACATAAACATCAAATGTGGTTATGTTTTTATTAAAGCCTGTTTAGGCGTTTGGGGCTTACCTTTAGCTTAGCATAACGATCGGACTGGTGCCTAATGAACTTCTTGGTCCTTTTTTTGACGATTTGTGGCCTGTATACCGGTCGGATAGCCATTTTGGGGCGCTAGGTAAGACACAACACTGAGTTAAAATTTCAATCAAATATGAACAAAGTGATCAAAAATTTTATTGAATACAGTTTGGACCCTTTTAAAAGTAAAGGGACGTTACATTTATAAATAAAAATACTTACCGATTAAACTGAAATAAAGAGATTTTAGATCTCTTTCACTGTTGTTGCTTCTAACCCCTTTTCAAAAAGAAGTCGACATTTGCTTGTACTGTCCACTGTCAATACAATAGTCAAAAAATCAGAACCAGAGCAAATGTCATGTCAGTAAAAATTTATTCCAGTGTTGCCACGTTGCTTTATATTGTTCCTCTGGTCAGAATTTCGAATTCCAGATAGAACATATATAAGGAACAGAAAGTAAAGAAGCTTAATAATGTACCTACAACAATATTTTTTCAAACGTGTGCATTTATAAGTTGTTTACTTGTTTTTGAATGGCCTTATTTATAAGTTTCCTATTGAATGAAATACGGGTGTCAAAAAGGTTGAATTGTATGGCAACAAAACAAATTTCTGTCACTTGTCAAACTGGTTCCCCTTGTCACTGTCACGGCGTGTATGTGTTTGTGTTTCCAGTTTGTTTTTATAAATTCACTTAAAATTTTTGGTAGAAAAGTTAAAGAACTATACAAAATGTGCTATACTGTTTGTTATCAAAGTAACTTAGTGGAACCTTAGTGCCTAACCAAAGTTTGTTTGCGGTGAATAGGCATGGACGAAAATTTTCAGTTAACTCAACGTTTAGTAGTGGTTGTGTTATTTTTGCTTTTTGTATGGATTTGCAGACAAATAGTCGACTATAATATATCCGACTTGACTCTATAATCATGTCGAAACAACGCGTTTCGTACTTTTTCAATCCCGACGTGGGAAACTTTCATTATGGCACAAGCCATCCAATGAAGCCCCATCGATTATCAGTCATACACAGTTTGATACTTAACTATGGCCTACACAAACGCATGCAAGTGTACAGGCCGTACAACGCCAGCGCCCATGATATGTGCAGGTTTCACTCAGATGAATACATTGGTATGTACCTAATTTAAACATAAAAAAACAATTTATACTAAAATAAAATTAAAGACTTCTTGCAGAAGGTTACCCCCCAGAACATCTCATCATTCACCAAACACCTAAGCCACTATAATGTAGGTGATGATTGTCCAGTGTTTTATGGGCTGTTTGACTTTTGTTCCATGTATACAGGGGCTTCACTAGAAGGGGCAATGAAACTCAATAATAATGACTGTGATATTGCTATTAATTGGTCAGGTAAGGTCATAATGTAATTTTCTTACTCTTGTTCTTTTTGTGGTATAATTTGAGGAACAAATTTGCTAGTTTATCAGTGTGTTTGAACATTCACCAAAGAGTAAGCTTGAAGTTATGTTGGTTACTGTTCAAAAATTAAATTGTAGTTGTCAAATGTAAAACTGTTGAAGCCATGAATACTATATCAAGTGAATTATTTGACTAATATCGGCATTTAGTGTCAACTGGCATTTACAGTGGTGCAATGTCAAAATTGCATAACCAAAGTCAGCTGATGTGCCTTTTATAATTTTAGCTTTTACAACTGTGTAAATTTGATTTAGCAAATTTTCAGACTAGCAGAGCAAATATCAACTGCTGCTTAATTTAAATGGGACACCCTGTATATTTTTTCATTTTTGTATTCTATGTCAAGTTCTAGGCATATTTCGTGTATTAATGTCATATACCTATCTATATCCGTTTCTGAGATATTTACCATTTTATGTAAAATTTGATATTTTTGGTCTCCAAAAAAAACATTTTTAATTTATACATATCAGGAAAGGTTTTGTTCTTGATTTTTGTGTTTTGTCATGTTAGACAAGGTTTGTTCTAGGAATGGGTGCAGGAAAACTTCAAAATATATTACAGTGTGGTCAAAAAATCAGTTCTAAAAAAGAACAGAAAGTCTAGTTTTTCAAACAACACATTCTTCTAATTCTCTCTGATTCTCTGTTCAAAATTAAAGAAGTTTGTATTAGGCCACTTATTTAAAAACATCACTTTTAAAATTGATACATTGAACCACCCTGTAACTGTCAAAATAACCGAATTAATGAAGGTTAAAGTAGTAGTTATCAAATTTAGTCAAAACTGTCTTTATTGTCACACACAACACTTTGTATAGACTTTTATATGTCAATGGATAGAAAATAAAATAGGTTTTCAAAGAATATGGCCGCCTGTGTTAATAGGTTGCTTCGTTTGACCGCCAGAGGGCTCCAAAGCTAATGTTTTTCTTGACTGTTACCACTCTAATTCTTCTTCTATCCGATTTTTTTTTTAAATCGGATACGGCCCAGATATTTGGCACAATTATTGCCAAATCTAAAGTAGTAGCAAAACTGTAGAAATACAATCATTAAGGTCGATTTTTGCTTGTACTAACTGGCCAACATAACGCAAAAACCATTAGGATAGTGCCGGTGTTTCAGGCAAATTGGACCCTTACGAAAATTGTCATTTGCAAAAACAGTTTTTCAAAAAATTTCCAAGCATTACGTCGTGGTAGATCTAGTAAGTCACGAGACCGTGTTTTCCTAATTTTCTATAGTCAAATTAGCCTTTAACCAGTCAACAAATGTTTGTGGTGCATCCTGTCACTAAACCGTAAATAACACACGTGTATTTGTAGCACTTTGTATATACTTTTATATTTCGATGGACAGCCAATGAAATGAGCTTTCCATTGACGTATAAAAATCGATTGGTTAGCCGTTTGCCCGCCAGTGGGCGTGGGGTATCTTTTTGTTTAATTCTCAAAAACTCGCGTAATTGCACAATCTTTGGTAGATTTTTATACGTCAATGGACAGCCAATAGAATGAGCTTTCTAAAAATATCCCTATTTGGGTTGACAGGTTAGATGGTTTGGCTGCTAGAGGGCGTCAAATTTGACCAATTTTTTTATCACTTTTTTGGTGCATCCTTTTGTTTAATCCTTAAAAACTCGCTTAATTGCACTATTTTTGAAGTTTTATACGTCAATGGATAGCCAATAAAATAAACTTTCTGAAAATACCCAACTAGGGTTAATAGGTTGGACGGTTTGGCCACTAGAGGGCGTAAAATTTAACTCATTTTTTCATGATTTTTTTGGTGCATTTTTTTGTTCAATCGTTGATAACTAGCTTATTTGCTACACTTTGAAAATGAACTTTTTATTGACGTATAAAAGCTGATTGATTAGTTGTACCGTTTCGCCGCTAGAGACAGTCAAAATTTTTGAAAGTAAAATTATATAGTTTCTAATTCTTCCTTGGTTTCCAACGGATTTCAATAAAATTATCAAACTTTATTTATGTTTATATTTCAATGGTAGATATATAGAAAAAAATATTGTATGATAATTTTTTTTATAATATAACTAATTTAGACCTTTTCAATTTTATTAATAATATGTACTAATTTAATGCCCAGTAATGCCTACTTATTCTTAGTAATGTTGCCAATTCCCAAGTAATGCCCACTAATTCCTACAGTTTGTACACCATACTACCAAACTTCATATTAAGAATTTTCCTTAACACTTTATTGTTTACATAAAATATGTTTTTTAACTATCACTCAAAAGCAATGACAAGCAAAAATGATGTCATAAAAACATCTTTAGGTGGGCTTCACCATGCAAAAAAGTTTGAAGCTTCCGGTTTTTGCTACGTCAACGACATTGTAATAGGAATCTTGGAACTATTAAAATACCACCCCCGAGTATTGTATATTGATATTGATGTACATCACGGAGATGGCGTTCAAGAAGCTTTCTATCTCACTGACAGAGTAATGACAGTCAGTTTTCACAAGTATGGAAATTACTTCTTCCCAGGTGAGATTTTTTACTTTGGTGACATTTTTGGTGAACATTATATTGTTTAGGGACTGGAGATATGTATGAAGTGGGAGCAGAAAGTGGCCGTTACTATTCGGTTAACGTGCCTCTACGAGAAGGTATAGACGATGGCAGCTACTGGCAAGTTTTCAAGCCAGTAATCTCAAATGTGATGGAATTCTACAAGCCCACTGCCATAGTGCTGCAGTGTGGCGCTGACTCATTAGCCGGTGACAGGCAAGCACCTTAAAAACACAGTTTTTAAATTTTTTAAATATTTCTATTATTTACAGGTTGGGTTGTTTCTCTTTAAGTACAAAAGGGCACGGCGAATGCGTGAAGTTTGTAAAGAGCTTAAATGTACCGACTTTAGTTGTTGGTGGTGGTGGATACACTTTAAGAAATGTGGCTCGCTGCTGGACGTACGAAACGTCCTTGCTAGTTGACGAACAAATTTCAAATGAACTACCCTACACTGAATATTTCGAGTTTTTCGCTCCTGATTTCACTTTGCATCCGGAAGTGGTGACCAGGAGGGAAAATATGAACAGCAAGCAGTACCTTGAAGCTATTACAAAGTAAGTTTAGATTTTGTCCAATTCATAAATAATTTTTGGTCACATCATCATCAGGGCAGAAGAATTGTAGTTATTACACATTGTTACATTGGGCCGAGTGAATAAAAACTAAGCTTTTCCTTTTAGTATGAAGTATAAGCTTTAGCTTTTACTAGGTAGATTTAGCTTTTGCTAATAGTATTTGCTGAAATTGAAGTGAATAACCTTTTGCTTTTACTTACTAAGAAAATCTAGATATTTTAAGTAGTTACTTAAAGTTCTTATTTGGTTTTTCTTATTACGTATTAATATTCATGTTGTCTTTTGATATTATATGGTATCGTACTTAGTAGTATATTTATAACTGCAATTGAAAAATTATATTTTTTATTTCTTCTCGTCTCTGCTGACCACGGTGACGGTTGACGTCATTTGGTAATTGGTCATTTAAATACTTAGCAACATTATGCAGAACCACAGCGCTGACGATTACTGACGGAATTTTGTCAATGTTCAATCGTATCTGATGTTGCAAAACAGGGAATCGACGTTTTAGTTGTCCGAAACAGCGTTCTATAATAACGCGCTCTCTTTTATGTAAATTATTATACGCTATTTCTTGAGGTGTGACGATGTTTCTATACGGTGTTAATAGCCATCTTGTTATGCCGTACCCTTCATCACCTAACAAAAGTCCATAGTTCTGTTGTCGTCTTCTCATCATACCAAAAATATTTGATCTTCTTAAAATACGACTGTCGTGCACCGAGCCAGGCCATTGAGCATCTATGGATGTAAAACATTCTTTTCCGTCACAAGTTGCTTGCACATTTATACTACACCAGCCTTTCCTATTGATATATTCGTCACCATGTAGCGATGGCTTTATTATTGGTATATGAGTGCAATCAATTGCACCAAAAGCACAGGGAAATCTATACAACTCTGCCCATTTGTTGATTGCCTGGAAATTTAATCCACATTCCTGCCTTTTTAACTATTTTTGGTAAAACGTTAGATATCGTTTTACATATTGTTGTTCTATGAACTCCTTCTTCTTTTCCGATCCCTATTTGAAATCCAGAATTAAAAATCGCAAAAATATTTGCATTTGTTTTTTTGGACTCAATGCACCCCCTCTAGTCTCCACTTTTGGCTCCAAAAAATGGTTAGCTATCCACTCAACATTTTCTTCACTAAATCTATACAGGCCGTGGGTATTCTTCGAGCCGACTTTCTTGTCTTTCGGGATAAAATTTTACAGATCTTATATTCATAAATGCTGCCATTTCTGCCAAACTGTTTAACAATACTAAATTTTTAAGACAGGGTTTAACAAGCTTGCAAAAATTTAAGCTTTTCCTTAATATTCTTAGTAATTGCTTAGTTTTATTCACACCATGTTTAGACAATGCTAAAAACTTTAGCTTTTGCTAATTGCATTTTTAGTAAAAGCTAATACTTATTTTTATTCACTGCAAACTAAGCATTTGCTAGGAAAATGTAAGTTTTAGCTTTTACTGAATTTTTATTCACGCTGCCAATTAATCTGAATGATTTGCAAGTTAATACTTTTGTTGATATTACAACTAACACCATAAACGCATATTGCACGAACTATCATATTAGAAAGCGTCATCTAAATTACTTTTTATAGATTCGTTTATGACAACCTGAAAATGTGTCAGAATTCGCCCAGTGTACAGATGCACGACGTGCCAGGACCCGCCGTTCCCGAAGAAGTGAAAGTAAAAGAAGAAGAAGATCCGGATGTGCGAATCAGCCAGGAACTGGAAGACAAAATGGTCGAACGGAAGGAAGAGTTTTTCGACGGAGATAAAGACAATGACAAAGAGGACGTTAAAGTTTAACGCTTTTAATAATTAATATCAGTGATTTTAGGAATTTTTAATGAGAGTTTAAGCTAAAATGTAGAGTCTTAAGTATGTTTAATAGGAATATTTATAGCGTGATAATAATTAATGATTCCACCCGTGTATTACATTAAGAATTAAATAAACAATTGACAGTTATTAAATACAATTTTAAATTGAGTTTCATTTTTCCTTTCAAGGTGCAAATGCCAAATTGTTATTGTTTTGAACATCTTTTGCGTTGTTACCAAAACTGATAGTAATAACAAGTAAGTAGTAAACACATAAAGAACTTCAATCATCAATTTGTTCATAACATTGTCAATATTCATAAAAAGGTTTTTGCTCGAAAACGATTGAGCTTATCAGGAACGAAGCAAAATCTTTTTGGATATTGGGCGTTGTCAAAGTTAGAGAAACGAGAGAAAAATGGAAGAGGAAGCAGATTTCTCTTTACTGACAACGCTGAAATCATCTTTCGATCTTTACAGTACCTACCATTTTGATTATGTGCTTACTGGACACTCTGTAGGTATTTTAGAAATAACTGATACAGTACTAGTTACTACTCATCAACTGATTTACATAATAATATTAGGTCAACGTCCACAAGACCCCTCGACAATAATCCAAAACTGGTTGATAGAGAGCTCGGTATCAGCGAAAATTATACAAAATTTATTGCAAATTTATGCCAGTCAGCAATATTGTGCAGATTCCGGATGATAAAAATATCACGAGAAAAACATTATAGTGTGGATCGACATAATTCTTGATCTTGCATCTCTGATTTACTCTCATATATTGTTATAATAAAGTTGTTCTGTCTTTTTCTATTTTTTCCAAAACACTAAAACAACTTATCTACTAAAGCTGTCTATGCACGTATTCCCTGCATGCATGTTTTCCCTACCGTTTGGACTTTGCTAGCCCTTCCACCAACAACTAGTGTGGAAAGGTTCAGAGAGCCTCTTTTGTTACCGACCTTTTTACACCTTTCACGTATGTAGTTCTGATCGATATTAACAGATATTGCGGCTTGACTTCCCAATTTTGTATATTAGAAAAGTATTGTACTCAAAAACTTATTTGAAAAAAGACAACATTGGATCATATACAAGGTAATCATCCATATTTGACTCACTTATTTGTTGGTCTGTCCGCTAATTTGAATTATCCTGTATACAGGGTGGTCCAAATTGATTGTACAATATTTTTCAGGGGTGTATAATGTATATTGTATGTGGTACATAAAAGATAAACTCCAAAGTGTCATATACCTATATAAAGTCTCCTTAGCGGAGCTGGCAAACCCTAAAAAACTAAAAATAGATTTGTAAATTGACTAATTTACTTAGAAACCTTGAAAACTGTCTTGAAAATCCAACGATCATCGATATCTACACGTTTCCAAACCCTAAAATACCAAAAACTAACTTGTGAACTCACTGATTTACTTGGAAACTTTGAAAACTGTCTTGAAAGTGTTCATAAATTTAACTACTGAACCAATTTCAATGCCAGCTACACGTTCCCAAACTCTAAAAAACAAAAAATTTACTTGTAAAGTGACTAATTTACTTGTAAACCTTGAAAACTGTCTTGAAAGTCCATTCATTTGACTACTAAACCAATTTCAATGAAATCTACACGTTTCCAAACCCTAAAACACTGAAAATCGACTGGTAAACTCACTAATTTACTTGGAAACCTTGAAAACTGTCTTAAAAGTCTATAAATTTGACTATTAAGCCATTTTCAATGCAATCTAGACGTTTTCAAACCCTAAAATACTAAAAATTGACTTATAATCTCACTGAATTACTTGTGAACTTGTAAACCTTGAAAACTGCCTTAAAAATCCATAAATTTGAATATTAAACCAATTTCAATGCAATCTACATATTTCCAAACATTAAAACACTAAAAATTGACTTGTAAACCTTGAAAACTGTCTTGAAAGGCCATACATTTGACTATTAAGCCAATTTGAATGCAATCTACACGTTTCCAAACCATAAAATACCAAAAATTGACTTGTAAACTCACTGATTTACTTGGAAACCTTGAAAACTGTCTTGAAAGTCTATAAATTTGACTATTAAGCCATTTTCAATGCAATCTAGACGTTTTCAAACCCTAAAATACTAAAAATTGACTTATAATCTCACTGAATTACTTGTGAACTTGTAAACCTTGAAAACTATCTTGAAAGTCCATACATTTAGCCAATTTCAATGTAATCTACACGTTTCCAAACCATAAAATACCAAAAATTGAATTGTAAACTCACTGATTTACTTGGCAACCTTGAAAACTGTCTTGAAAGTTCATACATTTAACTACTAAACCAATTTCAATGCAATCTACACGTTTTCAAACCCTAAAATACCAAAAATTGACTTGTAAACTCACTGATTTACTTGGAAACCTTGAAAACTGTCTTGAAAGTCTATAAATTTGACTATTAAGCCATTTTCAATGCAATCTAGACGTTTTCAAACCCTAAAATACTAAAAATTGACTTATAATCTCACTGAATTACTAGTGAACTTGCAAATCTTGAAAACTGTCTTGAAAGTCCATACATTTAGTCAATTTCAATGCAATCTACACGTTTCCAAACCATAAAATACCAAAAATTGACTTGTAAACTAACTGATTTACTTGGCAACCTTGAAAACTGTCTTGAAAGTTCATAAATTTAACTACTAAACCAATTTCAATGCAATCTACACGTTTTCAAACCCTAAAATACCAAAAATTGACTTGTAAACTCACTGATTTACTTGGAAACCATGAAAACTGTCTTGAAAGTTCATAAATTTGACTACTAAACCAATTTCAATGCAATCTACACATTTCCAAACATTAAAACACTGAAAATTGACTTGTAAAAACCTTGAAAACTGTCTTGAAAGTCCATACATTTGACTAT
This sequence comes from Ips typographus, assembly GCF_016097725.1. Taxonomy (NCBI): domain Eukaryota; kingdom Metazoa; phylum Arthropoda; class Insecta; order Coleoptera; family Curculionidae; genus Ips; species Ips typographus. The sequence goes on from NC_138424.1 coordinate 8,449,014, forward strand.
TAAGCCAATTTGAATGCAATCTACACGTTTCCAAACCATAAAATACCAAAAATTGACTTGTAAACTCACTGATTTACTTGGAAACCATGAAAACTGTCTTGAAAGTTCATAAATTTGACTACTAAACCAATTTCAATGCAATCTACACATTTCCAAACATTAAAAAACTAAAAATTGACTTGTAAACCTTGAAAACTGTCTTGAAAGTCCATACATTTGACTATTAAGCCAATTTGAATGCAATCTACACGTTTCCAAACCATAAAATACCAAAAATTGACTTGTAAACTCACTGATTTACTTGGAAACCTTGAAAACTGTCTTGAAAGTTAATAAATTTAACTACTAAACCAATTTCAATGCAATCTACACGTTTTCAAACCCTAAAATACCAAAAATTGACTTGTAAACTCACTGATTTACTTGGAAACCATGAAAACTGTCTTGAAAGTTCATAAATTTGACTACTAAACCAATTTTAATGCAATCTACACATTTCCAAACATTAAAACACTAAAAATTGACTTGTAAACCTTGAAAACTGTCTTGAAAGACCATACATTTGACTATTAAGCCAATTTGAATGCAATCTACACGTTTCCAAACCATAAAATACCAAAAATTGACTTGTAAACTCACTGATTTACTTGGAAACCTTGAAAACTGTCTTGAAAGTTCATAAATTTAACTACTAAACCAATTTCAATGCAATCTACACGTTTCCAAACCATAAAATACCAAAAATTGACTTGTAAACTCACTGATTTACTTGGAAACCTTGAAAACTGTCTTGAAAGTTCATAAATTTGACTACTAAACCAATTTCAATGCAATCTACATATTTCCAAACATTAAAACACTAAAAATTGACTTGTAAACCTTGAAAACTGTCTTGAAAGTCCATACATTTGACTATTAAGCCAATTTGAATGCAATCTACACGTTTTCAAAACCTAAAATACTAAAAATTGACTTATAATCTTAGTGAATTACTTGTGAACTTTGAAAACTGTCTTCAAAGCTGGCAAAGTGAGCCACAAAAACGAGTTTTTCAATTTGAACACCTAAACCAAAAAAAATCACGCAAATGAAATTTGGCATGCATTTTCACCATTTTGAAGTGGTCATTTCGTGTGAGTTTATTTTGGTTAAGGAATTAAAATTTAAAAAAACTGTTTGTTCGGACATAGGTATATATTACACACTTCTCAACCATATGATTTATCGCTGCTCCAGCAGAACATTTTCAACAATTGAGTTAAGCCTTAGTTAACATTAATCTTCAAAAGGTTCAATTATGGTAAAATATCGACAAAAGTGTAGTACCATTCGCCATGGGTGTGATGATTTGGACCACCCTTGAAACCCTTTAAAAAGTTTAAATCACCAAAGTTGCAAAAGTTTCTAAAAAAAAGTTAAACATGGTTATCATATTTTATGTGCCCTGAAAATTAGAAAAAAAAGTATACTTAACATAAATCTACATACTATAATAATATCTGTGATTAGTAACTTCAGTATCCGCGTTTCACAGTTACATATCTATAACTAATACTAAGTGTATACACATATGTTCAACATTACATAATATATAAATTGTACTTAAAATGTACACCTTAAAAAAGGTGTTCTGGGATACCTTCTATTCATTAATATACCATAAGGAAAACCGTCTAACACCCAGACCTAAAATTTGACATGTTCGAGCAGTTTTTTAAAAACAATCCTTGTATTTTCAATGGATTTGTCTCAACCCCGAATAACACCAACAGTTCCAAAAAACGTACTGTGTAGTTGCTCTGCATGATGTTTTTCAAACATATATTAATCCAAAAATGTACACATGGCCGGTATGTAGATAACATTGTAATTTATAAATTGAACTATGGCTTTAAATCTAAATATTGTTTGTGAATTGTTAAAAGTAATTTTCCAACGTCAATTTCAAACTATCAAACATCTTCCTTATGATAGGTGAATATTCGTAAAGTTCCCAACTTTCACACTTAGATTACACAGACTCAAATATTATTCAATGCTGATGATAGCAATATCGTAATTCTCGAGAAACAGGACTTTTATGAATCACTTTGGGTCATTAACAGTTGTAAGGGTTACAAAGTAGCCCCAAAGTACTACACAAATATTGAACCTAAATATCCACTCTAAAAATATTCAAGTTTTATCAATATATTTGCTTCTCGGGACTGAACTTTGCCACCTCGATAAACGAACTTGTTATTCTTAAACTGATCGAAAGCGATAAAAAAATGTTGACCGAACTGGACAGATAGGGAGTTTCTATTTTAATTGCAGAATGCAAATTTATTAAAATGTTGCTTACTATTCAGTTAAATAACAAATTATTTTGCTGTTTGATGCAGCTGAACTGGAACAATTTCAAAAGCCAAATGGTGGCAATAATACAAGGGGAGAACCAACTAAAATTCAAACTTTTGCCTCAAATTAACTGTCTCATTGTTTTGATTTGTGTTATAATAATCATGATATATTTTTGCAGAAAAAAGTAATTTCATACTGGAATACACAGTATCAAACAAGTTAACTTGCTAATGGGAGTCAAATCCTGACTGCCTGCCGGCCAGGTTATAATCGAATGTCATCAATCGCTATAAGTTGTACCACAAAGTAAGGAAGGTCAAAGCATTTTGAACTGACAAGATGATGGGAAACTTTTTATATTTCTGACAAAATAAGAAACTAAGGTCTCCATTTTAATTTAATGGAATTATCAAGAACTATTCTTATTTGTCAAGACCGCACTTTCACTAGAATTTTGCTTACATAGTTACAGGCATTTAGTGTTGAGTCTGCATTGATAGTCACTATCGCTAGTGCCAAATATCAAGGTCTCTTACGTCATTGGTTGCGAACTGGTTCATTATCTCATTCTGCAGTAATGAAGAACAAGAAGTCTCCACAAGCCAAATTAGACATGGAAAATTCGTCCTAAAATGTAATTTTTTATCTGTAGGGTAATCGCACGACTGTGGGATGTTTGAACATCCCTCGAAAAGTAAACTTATGTGAAAGACAAAGGATCGTTTACGTCGATTACGTTCTTATCGCCGCTCCGTTCAAAGTTAGAGCTGACTATAAAAACGAACGAGAGATTAATTATCGCTAGTTGTGTTGTTGTGTCGACCACTGCAAGGATGGACGACAGTGGACACCGGGTGCCTCTGGGCATTTTGTGCCTAACTGTGTTATTAGTGATAGGACATGTACAAAGTGAGGGTAGGTATTCATTTTATTTTAGTTTTTCCAAAAAAAAAATACTAAGAAACTATAATAATTTCAAATATACTTTAATGTATAAAGTGCAACTTTAGAATAACCAAAAGCAGTCCAGAAAAATTGGACACACATTTGTAGTAATACGGTGTCAATTCTGAAGATTTTTCAAAATATTTTAAGAATTCATTCTTGTAGCTCCTAACTTTTAACTTTTTCAGGAAATTTTTTATACTGTTAATTATTGCATGCATAGTGGTTTAGTTGAAATTTGAAATACGTGATTTTTATTTATTTGAAACCAAATCACATCCGAAATACACTTTCCAACCAGTAAAACTAGGTTGTCCAGTTATTTCAAAATAAACTCTAAGAAGGAGTAAGTAAATGAAATTAGATACAAAAATTTTATCTTACCATTCTTTCACCGTTTGTTACTATAACGTACTGAACAGTTTAAATTATAATAATTTGATAATGATCATTAGAATGATGGTGGTTTCATTTTGTGCATGAAAAAAAGACCGATTATCACCTCATTGTACAGCATTTTACACAATTTAAGTCAAAAATGATGGTAATAACTATCAACAAATATTTTAATACCAGGAATTAAAAACAGGCTATTATAACTTTGTAACATTGTGACCCCAACTTACCCTTCTTCAGGCTAAAATAAGAAAAAAGTCAGTGCAACAAAACAGATGATTCTTATAACATTGCTTGATTTTCCTCCTGAAAAGAATTTCATGCTGAAGGCTAAGTTGTAAACGAAACGTAGCCATTAAAAAGTTTGTAATTAAGTTTCCAGCAAGAAATCAGAAAGCTGAGATCTTGAGACCAATGAGATCAACAGCCCTCGATTTGCTGGGATGTAAAGGTATCTTTTTTGCACTGGAATGATCATCACCGTAGAACTTACTTTCCACTGCACTCATTAAAATAGTACAAATCTAAAGATTTACTGAAAACATATTCTCCAAAATTGTCTTCGTCTATACAGGGTGAGTTAGTTTCTCAGGTCAAGCAGTACTACCTGCCTTGACAGCTTATCTTATCATAAATAAGTCAGCCAGAAACAAATTTGAAGCTGTGGATAGACAAAATTTAAAACTTAAACATTCTGTGTTTAAAAGAAAACATTTGCTGACATTTATTTGTATGGCATATTTTTTTTGAAATAAGCTTGCTCTTCGCAGAAATCGTACTCACCCGGTATATTCAATATATTTAAAGTTTTTATAATTTTGTATTACATGATACGGAAACTTTCAGAAACAGCTTAATACAGTCCTGCAGCCTTGCAATCTAATTTTACATTTTCCTGTTAGTTATTACAAAAAGCACCTTTTTCAGAAAATCTCAGCTTTGTTACAGTACTCAAGAAATTCTTCTTAACTGCGCACTAAAATGAACAAAACAGTCAAATTTTTGGTAATTTTCCATTGAATGTATCTCAGAAACGCCTCAGCTGAAACTAATAAACAACAAAGGCTTTGAAAAGCCCTTAAAACGGTAGGTTTTGTCATGGCTATACAGAGTGTAGAAAAATGTTGAAACAAATTGTTGAGACAACTCAAAACATGTAAACAAAATAAAAAGAGCGTTTGAATTATACAGAGTGGCCTAAAAAATAGACACAACGGAAAAGCAAGTTTCTTGAACAATATTAATTATAAATTTCATACACATATTGAGTCCAGTAAAAGCGTTTCCAGCCACCTAGAAGTTGTCTTTTGTTCCAGCTATTATACCAAATTATAATCAGACAAACAACAGTAAATTTGATATTTTTTATATATTTATATCTTAATTTTGTTCAGGACCGATTACTTGCATATTTTATTGCTTATGATCCTACGTTCTATGTAAATTTTGTATTAGATACCGTAGGTATGTCTAGTCTTAAAGAAAAGATTATTTAAAAAATATTTAGTTTTATTAATGCATATTATTTTATTAATAATTTTAAATGAGGGTGCTGAATTTGAGCCATAGTGAGACAGCATGTGGTAATTAGTACAAAAATTACTTACAATTAAATTTAAAATTTAATAAACAAAAATATGCACAGTTTTAATAAAAAATGATATTTTTCCAATAAACCTTTTACATACAAAATTTGACAATCCATGTATACAAAATTTTCATTGATTCCATTTTTTTGTATCTACCACATTGTACTTAATATTTTAGGTTAGGTTAAGTTGATTTTTACATTAATGGTTATGTTATGGTAAAATGAAAATTCTGTATATCGTCTTAATGTTTTCGAAAAGTGACATCTAATCTTTTCAGCTCTTGTTCAATTTTGATTTCTTTTCTCTTCTGATGTTATCTAATTTCGTCTTTTTAACGCAATTAAACACCAAAATAATTAGAAATTTGTTTCATTGTTTAGAATTTTTGTTGCAGAAAAGTAAATAACTGAGTCTGTTAATAAAAACACTTACTGTGAGCTGTAAAAACTTAATATGGTAAAATACAATTTTTTGTTGAAATTTGCTTTAAAACTTCACTATAAACTTGGTCTGCTACTACAATCTCTCTTTTCTCAGTTTCTGATATAAATTTGCAATCAAAATTTTTCATAATGACCGTAGACGATGATTAAACAAAATTAAACATGCAGCAATTAAATTATCAATAATATACGAAAATAAAAACGTGTATATCTTCGGACAGCAAAGCAAACAAGCAGGTCGTGACCCTTGATTGAAGAAAAAAGAAACTTTGCAATTATTTTTAGACAAATGTATAATACTAAAAGGTTAAAAAAACGATTAAACCGATAGCAACACATAATATCAGAACAATAAAATTAACCATAACAAGCAATAAAACACTATAAAAGCCTTGATTAATTAATTGGTTTGTGAACTGAAGAATGATTAACAAAACTTATCAGGATGGGTCATTATGTGCTGTCCGGTTGTTTATTGAATTTAAACAGAAAATTTCCATACACGTTTAAATAAGACCTTTTTCGTTTAAGTGTAATTAAATGCTGGTTTAATCACTATAAGCGGGTAAACAAAACAGGTTCAATCTGTCTTTGTTTGACAGAAGGATATTTTCGTAGATTTGCTTCTCACTCACACGAAGAGATTGCTCAATTTTTGTTGTTATCATCGCCAGGTCAAAACACGGACAATTAAAGCAGATAATCCTATCAGACAAACAACCACTCATTACAAAATTTATTCTTGGAATTATATCAGAAATTCAGATTTTTCGAATTTTTTCTCAACATCCCTGAACTTGATTGCACAAAGAAAGGTCATTCGATTACGTTGTCTAGAGTAACTTGGATGATCGAAATTTCTCATTCATACAGCGTATACAAAGGAAAACGTGCTTTGTTCACCCTTCTCACTCTCATCAGAGTTACAACAATAAACGATTCTATAAACTGAAGCGTTATTATCCACTTAGAATAATTGAAATAATGACCATTTCCCAACCGATCTTAATAGGGTAAAGCGGTGTAAGTGTAAAAGGTGTATATGTATCATTTTTGCCTTTTACACGCACACAAGTGCTTCTGCACCTATTTTAATTAAAACCTAATTAAATACGTATAATCCTGTACTATGTGTAGCTTAAGCGTAAACACTATTTTAGAACTTTTAACAATTTGTGTTAAAACAACATTCTTCCAATATGGAGATGATTATTACCAACAAAATTCTGGAATGGCAATGGGTTCTCCATTGTCTCCAATATTAAGTAATATTTTTATGGAACATTTCGAAGAAAATAACATTAATAATTTTAATTATAAACCAACAATCTGGTGGAGATATATTGATGATGTTTTCACAATATATCCATTCGGTAATGATCATCTCCAACAATTTCTAACTCACATAAACTCAATAGAACCCACAATCAAATTTACAACAGAAACTGAACAAAATAACGAACTTCCATTCTTAGACATTCTAATCAAAAAAGACATAAACAAATTTGAAACAAAAGTATACAGTGCGTTTTTTTTAACGCGCAACATAGGATTTCACGTGTTAAATTTTTAAGCCCATGTTAGACCATGTTATTTTGGAACTACAAGTATAAAACTTGACGGGTGTCTGTTTCGTACCCTGAAGCTTAAGTAAGTTTACCAATTCGGCCTAAAAAGTGTTAAAAAGCTTGCAAAAAATCATCTTTTTTCGAAAAGGTTTTATCGTTTCATACTCCCTGTATGCATTGTTGTTCTTTGTTGTTTTTGATACTGGCACGGCAGGTAGCAGGTAAAATTTGGCGTAGAAAGTAAAACAGGGTGATCATTAACTTTATATCAAGAAAGTTAAGAACAAAAGAAGTATTTTTATAAGTGAATTGTTCAAAGTGACCTCCGTTTGAAGCCAAACAGTATTCCAAACAATCATAAAATGCCCTTTTGACGTTCAAAAGATGTCGGGTCGTGATGCAGGCAAAATATGTCACTTTACCTGCTACCTGCCCTGCCAGTATAAAAACAACAATGCATACAGGGTGTATGGAACGATAAAATCTTTTCGAAAAAAAATGATTTTTTTCCAGTTTTTAATCACTTTTTAGACCAAATTGGTAGACTTACTTAAGCTGCAGGGTACTAAAGACACACCCGTCAAGTTATAGACTTGCAGTTCCAAAATAAAATGGTCTAACATGGGCTTAAAAATTTAACACGTAAAATCCTATGTTGCGCGTTAAAAAAAACGCACTGTACAGAAAACCAACCCACACAAATAGATATTTAAACTACACATCCAATCATCCAATAATGGTAAAAAAAGGTATTGTAAAAAGTTTATTTGATAGAGCCAAAATTATTTGCAATAATGAACAATTTAATAAAGAAAAATTATTCATTAAAAATGTTCTAAAAGAAAATGACTATCCTGAAACATTTATTAATAAATGTTTTAGGGATTTAGAACATCCAAAACAATCTGGAAATCAAAATCAAATTTTACCTTTTACTAACCTTTTTATACCTTACATTCCAGGTATTTCTGACAAAATCAAACGAATAGCTAAAAAATATAACATCAGAACAATATTTAGAACTCAAAACACATTAAGATCACACTTAACTAAAACAAAACCTCACAATGAAAATGAATCTACAAGAAACGTGATATATAAAATTCCTTGCGAATGCAATCAATTTTATATTGGTGAAACCTCCAGACCATTAAAAAAACGTATTAAAGAACACCAAAATTATTTAAGAACTGGAGACTTTCACAAATCTAATATATGCCAACACGCGTTTGATAATGATCATAGAGTCAAATGGAATGAAAGTAGTATATCATAGACAAAGAAACTTTTTCAAAAAGACGTAAAATAAAAGAAAGTGCATATATACTAGATTAAACCATGACTCCTGTGTTGCTACATCCTCTATTAATATTGACCAAACTTGGTTAAATATTCTAGAGGAGGAGATAACACTTGGTCATATCAAACAAAACTGAAATTTCTTGTAATTTTGTTTTCATTATAAAACCCACCTTTCACTACAACAATAGATAACCTTTCCTATTGGAATGACAAAAGTCAAAATTTATGTCAATTTTTATTGACAAAACCCTTCTCAGAGTTCCAAATTGAACATTATCAGGTTTAATATTTATTAAGTTGTTGTTTTCTGTGTTCTGCCGTTGTGTTCTTTCGTTTTTAGATTCTCTGAAGACGGTGGTAGATTTTCCACCGAAACGTCATCGTTTTTAGGTAACAAGACCGAGCCTAAGTCAGTGGTCTTGTGTTGAGACGACTAGGTTAATGTTATTTTCAACTTAGTTGAAAATAGTGCGAAATTCCATTTTCCCAACAAACCTTTTTTGTGTGAGACAGAAGACCCAATAAACAAAGAAAAAAAAATGTGTACATAATAAATAGTTTCTGAGATATTGCAACTTCCAATGTAAAATGTCAATTTTACATTCCCCAAACATTCGAAACCAAGAATGAATACTTGAAATACAATCAATCAATCATTCATAGAAAATATTTGACAAACCTTTATAAAACCCACGACATTGTATATGTATATTTTTTAAAGTATTTTTGTTAGTGCTATCTTAACAAAAGAAAACTTTTTCAGATCTTTGTTTTTTTTTTAGAAAGACAAATATCGTCGCACTAAGTAGTAACAATTATTAATCTCAAAAACTGACACTAAACAGGTCAGCTTTAGGGGGATATTACCGGATATAAACACAAACATCCTTAATGAGATCGTCCTTGATTATTTTTTGCATGCTCTAATAACGACACTCTATTATAGAGCGACAGACATTTAATCTAAATTTGTTGTATTTCTAGGTGTTTGCCGGACGGGTTGTAAAGGAGGAGGTAATACCCTTAGGTGTAATTTAAAAGGGCTAAACTAATTAGAATTTAATTACAGCCGTGCAAACTTTCAAGTACGCTGTAGGAACTACGTACAAGTACAAATACGACGGAAAAATCGATATTTCCCTATCATCAGCTGAAGGACAAACGACCAGTACTGATCTGAAGGCTGACGTTTTGCTGACTCAGCTGCCCGACTGCAACCAGCTTCTGAGGCTTCAAAACGTCCAGATTTCTGGATCAAGCGGAAAGGTAACGTAACCATCATTGTTCGTTTCAAGCTAAATATCCAAATTTTACAGAAATTCGCGTCCATCCCAGACATCGAAAAGCCAATTCGCATTAACACCCAGGATGGAGTCATCGCAGACAGCATCTGTGTGGTGGATGGAGACAACCAAAATTCCATCAACGTTAAGAGAGCTATCGCTTCCTTGTTCCAAGCTTCCTCCAAAAGCGGTTACGAAACTGACGTGTTCGGTACTTGTCCCACTGAGTTGACCTCCCACAAAGAGGGCAATATATTGGTGATCAGAAAGTCTAAGAGTCTAAACAAATGCTCCTACAGGTCTGTTCCTACTAAATACGCTAGGAGTATTAAGGCAACTTATACTATTACAGAGAACACATCCAACAAGACTTCTTGTCCACCGCTTTGAACCTGAACAGCGAAATCAAATCCAGTCCATTGTTGAGTGCAGATTACAGTGCCAATTTGAGGGTGAAGAACGGAATTTTAGAACAAGCTACAGTCTCTGAAGATTACCTGTATGTACCATTTTCGGTTGGAAAGAACGGAGCCAAAGCTCAAATCGCTGGAAAACTACATCTTACTGGTACTTCTAAAGATTCTCCACAAGCTCCAGTAACTAAACCCAGGTGAGCTAATTTTGATTGGTTTTTAGAACAGAAAGAGAAGAGAGAACGTTTCTAGAACTACATACATAGATTTTTCCTGCTAAATTTAAAATTTTTTTTAGGTCCATCATCTTCGAGAACCCACACCCAGTGGTAGCTCCCACCAGTAACACTCAAGTAATCATAGCAGCTGTGAAAGAAGTGGCCAAAACCATCGACGTAGTTGTTGGCGAGACCACTGCCAAGGAATTCATCAACCTTTTAAAAATCGTTAAAGTCAGTAAAAAGAATGACCTTTTGACTGCTTACAACCAAGTCAAAAGTGGAGTTGGTAAGTGTTAATTCAAGTTTTTCTAGACATTTTTATATGAAATACGTATTAAAGGAGTCGGTGACAAAGATGCGGCTAGACGATTATACGTAGACGCCCTCCTCAGAGCAGGTAATGGTGAAACCATCGAAGCTTTACTGGAACTCTTGGACAAAAAACAACTGGACGAAATCGACCGGAAACTGGTTCTTCTAGGACTCAACGTGGTTAGACATGCTACTGAAGGTTCCTTGAAAGCCGTAACCGTAAGTGTAGTAATACTTTGATTAAACCCCGGTTAAGCGAAAGTTATGCAGCGTCTCTTGGACTCTCCTCAACTGCCTCGTGAAGCCTACTTGGGCATTGGAAATTTGGCGGGACGTTTCTGTCAACAACACAGCTGCGAAAACATTGCCGAGATCAAAGCTTTGGCCGCTAAACTCTTGACTAAAATAGGCGCCAAACTGATCAACAAAGAACAAGAAAATGATGCTGTGTACGCTTTGAAAGCTCTGGCTAACATCAGACACTTGGAAGACAGCGTGGTCGCTAAAATCATTGCTTTAGCTCAGAACAAGAACCTTCCCAGCAGGTAAAAGTGTAATATTTTAAAGGCCAAACAAATTATCTAATAGCGTGGTATTTTAGGGTACGAGTTGCAGCTCTAGATAGTTTCCTGGCAGATGCATGCAAAGACAAGCTCAGAAACAGCGCATTACAGGTTCTCCAAGACATCCAACAAGATTCTGAAGTGAGGATCAGGGCTTATTTGGTAGTAGCCCAATGTCCAAACGCCAAAATTGGTAATTAACCCAAATTAATTTCAAAAATTAGTAACTAACTGTTCACCATCACCTAGGTAACTCAATTAAGACTCTCCTGACCAAAGAACCCAGCATCCAAGTTGGAGGTTTCATCGCTTCACACATTCGTGCCCTTCAAGCTTCTGCCAACCCCGACAAAGCCCTCGCTAAGCAATTCCTTGGATTTAGCGTCAGGAAAAGTTTCCCAATAGACCCTAGGAAATACTCCTTCAACGGAGAATTCTCCTACGCTGTAGATACCTTAGGACTAGCTGCATCCACGGAAGCCAACGTAATTTACTCTCAAAACTCTTGGCTACCTCGGTCAACCAACTTGAACCTTACCGCTGAGGTGTTTGGTCACACCTTCAATTTCCTGGAAATCGAAACCAGACAGGAAAACCTGGACAAACTGGTCGAACACTACTTTGGACCCCAAGGTTTATTCAGGAAAACTGTACTGCCCGTCTTTGTTAAAGAAGGAAAGTCCGGTGTTCACAAATTGTCTGAATACGTGGAACAGAAACTGAAAAGTACTCTGAAACGAGTCAGGAGGGATGTGAGCAAATCTGAACTCGAACACATCGCCAAACAAGTACAAATCAAAACCAACGAATTGAACAAAGATTTGGATGTGGACGTCAGTCTGAAAGCTTTTGGATCGGAAATCTTCTTCCTGAATATTAACCAAGAGTCCAGAATTAAACCCGAAGCTATCATCGATGAATTGATTGGCCAGTTGAACAAAGGATTAGACAAATTACAACGGTTTGACGTAAGTAGCGGAAGTTTAAATAGGAGATTTTAGAGACTAGCTTAACCCGAAATTGAAGTGTGTTGTTAGTACGGACAGTCATTTCTCGAAAATCTCACTTCGTTAACACTTGCATCTTTAAAGTGATCTAAACACTGACAAATTCATTTCTAGGAAACACTTCGTAGCAACTTGCACTTCTTAAACGCTGAAGTAGACTATCCCACCTCTCTTGGATTCCCTCTGCGTCTAGCTGTGGAAGGTTCTGCCAATATCCAAGTCAAAGCAGAAGCTAACATTGACCTGCGTCAAATCATCAACAACCCCGAAAAAGGCGAAATCAAAGCTAAACTCATCCCCAGCGTTAACGTTGAAGTAAGCGGACGACTTACCCTGGATGCCTTGGTAGTGGAAAACGGACTGAAACTGGTATCCACCTTGTACTCTTCCACTGGAGGAGACTTGCGTGCCACCTGGGACAAAGCCTCAGGATTTGATGTTAAATTTGGTTTACCTGTCCAAGAACAAAAACTGATCTCAGCCAATCACGAAATCGTTTTCGTAACCAGAGAACAAGGCGGACGCCAAGTAGACCAGCCCTTAAAATTCACCCAAGTTAAGGACTTTTCAATTTGCTTGGACCAACTGAGTCCTTTCATCGGCCTGACTTTCTGCGCCGAGGTAAACGGACCCAATCTAGAAGGTTCCCAAATTCCAGTCTTGCCTTTCCCATTGGCTGGAGACGCTAAAGTTGCTGTTACTATTGAAAATGACGATGTATCCGAGTTCCACATCAGACACGCCTACAATCAAGCTCACGGAGATTTCGTTGTGGAAACTATCGGCAAAAATGGACAAAAAAAGGTCGTTTTGGACATTCAAGGTGAATACTCGCCGGAACGGTACATTAAAGCTGTGTTTACATCACCTACAAAGACTGCTCTAGCAGAGGCCAGAATTGTATCTACCAACGTTGAAAAGACTTTACTGATTAAGGTAAGTTAACAACGTCACATCATTGAGGTCATATACAGGGTGGTCCAGTTTTAAATGTCAATAATTCACCATTCGATAGCCCATCAAAAAATAAGTTAACATACATTATGTCATTTTTCTGAAAAAGGCTTCCTAAGGAAAATACAGTTCTTCAAATTTCAGTTTAAACAATGGTTTTTTTTGTCATAACTGTCAGACCGTTGAATCAAATTTGGAACAAGCACTCATGAAATTAATACTCATTATGAATGACGTTTGCCAAAATTCTCCAGAAGCGTAGATACAGGAAGATGGTTTTCATGTTTTTGTCACATTTTCTGCGTCTTTGGATATTTTTCAAAAATTACAGTTTCTTTTAAATTTATTGTTCACGATGAAAAAGAAATTATCTCTTATAAAATTCTAATTTAAAACTTCGTTTACGAGATACTTCAGTTATTACGTTCAAAGACCCAAAACGAACCCAACCCAACTTAAAAATTGTCTTGGAAAGGAAAAATTGACCAAAGAAGCCTAAAAAATGTTATTGTAGCCAGTTTTCATAGTTTCCAAATAAACTGAAATTCTTTAGTTGTAAAAACTGATTTAGAAAAGATAAAAATTGATTTCAGAAGATTAAAAATTGTGTTTCTAACCAGTTTTCACACACATCCAGAGACTTGAATATTCAAAATTAACTTGTTTACATAAAAAACCACTTTTTCTAGAATTTTTTATTACAAATTCATACATTTAAACCTTAAAAATTGACTTGAACACCAAAAAGTGACATCAGAAACGTAAAATTAGCATTTGAAGTTAGTTTTCGTAATTTGAAGACAAATTTCAATATTTTAGTCTTGAAAATAGTCTTAGATACAGGACATTGACATTAGATACATAAAAATTGTGTTGATAACTAACTTTTCGTACTTCTTACTTTGCTTTACATTTTTTTAGAATTCTGGACTATTTTTAGTGCTTCAAAACTGCTTTCAGCTTGGAAAATCGTAAGTTATTGACATAGCAAACTTAAAAAAACAATTTTTACATTCTCCATAGACTTAAAATATCATTCTAAGTTTTTTTACTATTAAATCGACTTCTAGACACAGTGCTAAAAACTCAAGTATTTCTTAAAAATCTAGACTGTTTTTAATGCTTTAAGATGCTTCAAGACTATCTTTTTTGACGTATCAGGCCTAAAAGCCAGTTTGTACTCTATCCATAGTCTTGAAAATATCATTTCAAGCTTAGCTTCTTTACTATTAAATTTCTACACTCATAGGTGCAATAAATTGTAGTATCTGTAAGAAATTCAGACTGTTTTTAGTGCTTTTTAAGACTGAAAAATCGAGTTTAAGACTATTTCCAAAAATCAAGTTTCTTCAGTAATCAAAGTAAAAAAATTTGGTACCAAATGCTACGATATTTACTACTAAATTTACTTCTAGTCTTGTTTCAGAAAATTGAGTTGTACACTAATTAAAGTCCTGAAAATAGACTTTTGGACTCTCTTTAGTCCTAGTAAAGTTAGTTTTAACCTTAGAAATCAACTTTTAGATTATTTTTAGTAGCAAAAAATGAGTTTCATGTACAATACAATCTTTGTCTTGATTTCCGAACTGTTTTTAGTTTTTACCAGGAAGGCAGTCTGAGAAAACGAATTATGAGACTATTTCTAGTAGTTCACAGCAAATTTTTAGACTATTCAGTACAAATTTGGACTCTCACAAGTCTTGAATGTTCAGTTTTACACTATAAAACGATTTTTTAAATTGAAATTTGGTGGGTTGTATCTTAGGAAACGTTTTTCAGAAAAATTACATAATGCAAGTCAACTTATTTTTTGATTGGCTATCGAATGGTGAATTATTGACACTTAAAACTGGGCCACCAAGTATAAAGATGGTTTTATAAGTAACACAACAATCATTCATATAAAAACTCATTGTGTAAACCTATTTCAGCTAGGAATAGACAATGCCCAATACGTAGGCAAACTCGGCGTATCCATATCCGGAACACCAGAACGAGCAATCTACAAACCAATCTTGGAATACCAAACCCCTGCAGGACAACAACCTTTACCTGTGACAACCCAAGGTCAGATCATTGTAGAAAGAAATGGCGACAACACAAAATATATCTTGGAAAATTTGAAAATTTCCGACTCACAAAGGCAACTCACTCTGTCCGGAAATTTGGGTAGAGACTCTGGCGTTTACTTCACCGATTTGAAAGTGTCCAATGGAGCCAACAACGTAGGTCTGGAAAGTCGTCTGCAACTCGCCAGTGACTTGATTAAATTCAGCGTGAAAGTAGAAAACACCTTCAACAAGAATGCTAACTTTAACCTGAAAGGAGAACTTAAAAAACAACCTCCCACGCACTACGAAGTCGCTGTTCAGTTGATTCACGGACCCGATTTGAACTCCAAAAAAGCCATTCTGACATTGAAATCTAGTTATGTAAACAAATTCAAGAGTGCCAGCGACTTTAAGCTGGAAACCAAGAACAGCATCAGCTATCCTTTGCTAGGTATCAATGGTAAATTAGAATTGGAACAGACACCTAAATCCCTGGATTACAAAATCAACGCAGAATATGGAGAATTGAAGCTTGGGTCTGAGTTGGATGCGGAAATCAACAAGAAAACAATAGGAGACTACGACATTGAGTTTGAAGTGTGGGGTTTGGACAACAAACTTGAAATCAAAGCCAAGAGACAAGTGCTCCCTAACGATGAAAGCAAAATCTCCAAAACCATCGAACTAAACGGCAAAAAGTTTGAACTGGAAGGAAAAGTGAAACATACCGTCAAGCCAAACAACGTGGATGTAGGTACTGAAGTGACTGTGCACGTCCCCTCCCAAGCAGCCCCTATTAAAGTAAGCTTAGGACTGAAACTGACACAAGAGGAAATCGACGCCCACAGTAAAATTTTATCAGGAAGTGACCCTCTGGTTGACGCCTTTATTAAAGCCAACAAAAAAGGAAACGCAAACGGAAGCATCAAAATCAAAGTCAAAAATTCCCTAGCCGTAAACGGACAAGTGCATGCCAGCAATGGAGTTGGAAATGGTGACGTTCTCATTGACTTCCAAGGAGGCAAACGTCAAATCAAAGGAGACACCACATTCACTATCCAACCAGGACAGACTTACGACGTCACCCTCAACATCTACCCATCATACCACAAAGACAAAAACTTGAAAATCCACGTGGAAACAAAGAACAAAGTCTCACAAACCAGCTTAGAATCAAGGAATAAAGTGGACATAGTGGGACATCCTCTGGAAGTAAACGTAAAAGCTACCCGTACTGGAGATCAAAGCACTGGAAAAGTTGACGGAGAATTAGAAATAACCTTACCTGGTGACAAATACTTCCAGGCTAGAGGAAGCTGCGACCACAAACGCGAAAATGACTTACTAACAGCACAAACTCACGGAACTGTAGAATACCGGGAGAACAAAAACTCACCTGGGCACAAAGTGGGGGCGAAAGTTTCAGTGAAAAACTCCAACTTGAAGGAAGGCTTATTAAACGCTGACGTAAATCTGTCTGCTGAAAACGGCAATGGTAAAAACATCAACGCTGATATTGCAGTCAAAACAGCCAAACAAGGAGACCAAAATCAAGTAAACGTAGTAAATAAATTCTACGGAAGTATACTGAAACAACCCTACGAAGTATCATTAAACGCAAATTGCCGCAAAGGACACTCAGGACAAGTTGAATTACGAACCAGCTACGGCCCAGCCAACACTCTCACCATTAGAACCAATTACGAAAACGCTGACGAAACCAAAAAAGGTTCATTGAGTGTAGTTGCAGCCACTGAATCTGAACACCTCAAAACTCTAAACGTAGACCTGTCAGCATCAGCATTAAACATCAAACCTGAATCTCCAATACAATTGGAAGGACAAGCTAATGTGCAAGCTACAAACGCTCAAGGACCTCTGGTTGACCTGAAGTCTAAAGGAAGTTTGAAAGTCAGCCCCGCATCTGGAGAAGTTAAAGGAGACTTGACCTTAAACAAAATTGATCCAATCAGCATTGATGCTACCTACAACATCAAGGAAAACAAACAAGGTCTTTCTGGTGCGGCCAGTGTTAGTTACGGCAAAGGACAAACTGTTAAGGGCGATATTGCTTTGGATAAAACCACTGACCACCACTACAAACTGGAAGCTGGTCTACAGACTCCAATTGAAGGATACAAGAACAACAAATTGAAGGTGGACACTAAGAGATCTAACGACAACAAGGAAGTTTCTTCCACAATCGATTTGAACTTGGATGGAAAGCCTTGGAAGATTATCACTCTACTAGAGTTGAGTGACTTGGAGCCTGTAATTGATGTCAAACTCACTGGACCTGATGGAAAATTGAAACAGTTCCGTGCTAAAGGAGGCAAAATCAGTGACAGACACCTAAGTGGTAAGTAATGATCGCCTTAATTTACCAAATTTTGACTAGTTTTCTACGCTATAGTGCAAGAGGGGATCTTTTAGAAGTAAAGAAAACTTTTGCACACGGTAGTCAATTTTTTTTCTAACTTTACAATTTTACGTAGGTGAATTAAAGGTTGTGGATGAAGAAAGATCCTTCATATTCGACGGTTCCGTAACAGTAAACGCGGAACGCATCGAAAACCTGCAAATCAAGGGACAACTCAACTCACCCAAACTGAACATCAACAAAATTGTCTTTGACGCTCACGCTAAAGGGGACACGAACGACCACAAAATTCAAATAAACGTAAAATCGGCTGGGCAAAACTATATTTCCGGCACTTGGTCCTATGCCGCCAAAAACGAAAACGGTAAATACATTATCGATGGAAGTGGAAGCCTGAAAGTGAAAGAAGAATCCAAAACTGGACACTTTAAGTATATTTTCGATAAGCTGGAACAAGCTAAAGATCAGGAACAAGGAATCCAAGTATCCCTTGATGCCACTTTGGGCAATAAGGCTGTAGACGCTGAAGTCAAGATCACAAATAAGCAATTCAGGGTGCAAAACTCTTATTGCGAGCAGAAGAAAGAGTGTGCCTATGTGGAGATTGACAACAAAGTGAACACTAATGGTATGTTATTTGTGTTATACAGGGTGGTCCAGTTTTAAATGTCAATAATTCACCAATCCATAGCCATTTAAAAAATAAGTTGACATTCATTATGTCATTTTCCTGAAAAGTGCTTCCTAAGGAAAATACAGCCCTTCAAATTTCTGTTTAAAAAATCGTTTTTTTTTGTCATAACTGTCAGACCGTTGGAGCAATATTGATCAAATTTGGAACAAGCACTTTATTACGGTCAAAGACCCAAAACTAACCCAACCCAACTTAAAAATTCACTGTCACAGTCTTGGAAACGGAAAATTCACTTAAGAAGTTTAAAAAATATTATTGTAGCCAGTTTTCATAGTTTCCAGACAAACTAAAAAAGACTTTAGTTTTGAAAATTGAATTAGAAAAGATAAAAATTGCAGTAGCTTAAAAATTGTGTTTGTAACCAGTTTTCATGCAAATCGAAAGACTTTAATACTGAAAATTGACTTGTAGACATAAAAACTACTTTTTCAAGAATTTGTTACTACAAATGCATACATTTAAACCTTAAAAATTGACTTGAATCCCAAAATGTGACTGAACTAATGAAAAGTGACATCAGAAGCTTAAAATTTGCATTTGAAGTAAGTTTTCATAATTTGAAGACAAACTTCAATATTTTAGTCTTGAAAATAGTCTTAGATGCAGGACATTAACATTAGATTCATGAAAATTGTCTTGAAAACGAACTTATCGTGCTTTTTACTTTGCTTTTAATTTTCTTCGAATTCTGGACTATTTTTAGTGCTTCAAAACTGCTTTCAGCTTGGAAAATCGAGTTTCAAGACTATCTTCACCAAGTTATTGACATAGCAAACTTAAAAAAACAATTTTTACATTCTTCATAGACTTAAAATAGCATTCCAAGCTTTGTCACTATTAAATCGACTTCTAGACACCTCAGTGCTAAAAATTCGGGTATTTCTTAATAAACTAGACTGTTTTTAGTGTTTTAAGGCAGTTTTCACTGCCTCAAATCGAGTTTCAAGACTATCTTTACAAAGTTTTTGACTTATCAGGCCTAAAAGCCAGTGTGTCCACTGACCATAGTCTTGAAAATGTTATTTCAAACTTCTTCACTATTAAATTGACTTCTACACTCATAGGTGCAATAAATTGTAGCACCTCTAAGAAATTCAGACTGTTTTTAGTGTTAAGACTGAAAAATCGGGTTTAAGACTATTTCCAAAAGTCCAGTTTCTTCAGTAATAAAAGTAAAAAATGTTGGTACCAAATGCTACAATAATGGTCTTCAGAACTAATTTTTAGAAATAAAGTAGTCCGAAAATTTATTTTACTTCTTGACTTGTTGAAAGTTGAAGAACATTGAGTTGTACACCAATTAAAGTCTTGAAAATATACTTTTGGACTCTCTTTAGTCCTAGTAAGGTCCGTTCTAGCTTTAAAAGTCAACTTTTATACTATTTTTGGTAGTAAAAAATGAGTTTCATGCACAATACAATTTTTGTCTTGACTTCCAGACTTTTTTTAGTTCTTGAATGCCAGTTTCAGACACTCAACCAGGATGGCAGTCTGAGAAAGCGAATCATAAGACCATTCCTAGTAGTAAAAAGCAAGTTTTTAGACTATTGAGTACAAATTTGGACTTTCACAAGTCTTGGATGTTCAGTTTTAACCTATAAAACGATTTTTTAAATTGAAATTTGGAGGACTGTATCTTCCTTAGGAAATGTTTTTCAGAAAAATGACATAATGCAAGTCAGCTTATTTTTTGATTAGCTATCAAATGGTCAATTATTGACACTTAAAACTTAAAAACATTATTAAACCACACTCAAATTACACACACACTTTCTACATTCATAATCCATACTCAGTTCTTTGCACAAATTACTTTGGTTATAAAAATGTAAAATCACCTCTAAGAACCTGACTTTCTATTAATAAACAATGGTCTGAATAACAGCAAAAAATCATGATTTCAGACGCTGAAACATTCAACCAAGTCCTGGAAATCAACTTGGATCTCCGCAAATTGGGATTGTCTCACGAATTTGGCCTTAAAGCTGTGACCAACCGTAAAGGTTGGGTAGTGGACCACACTGTAGACGCCCACTTCCAGAATCAGGAGAACAGCAAGTACCAATACACTTTTTACGTTCACCCTACTGAAGCCGGATCCAGACTGACCACCCCCAAGCGTATCGTAGCTTTGGAAGGAAAAATCGTACCGCTGAAGAACTTTAGGTAAGTGTTGATTTAACTACACTTTAACAAAAAAACTAATATTGAAACTTTTTAAGAGAGGGCGGTAAATCTAACGGTGAATTAGCTTTCTACTTGGATAAGAAGAACCATCCTAGCAAGAAGACTGCCATCGTTTGGGTTGTGGATGTAGACGTCAAAGGCAAAGTTAGCGCCGAAACCAAATTCACTCATCCAGGATTACGTAAACCTCTATCAGCCTCCATCAGGGCAACCAGAGATGGTACCCCCTTCAACGGAAAACTCGATATTGTTGCCGAATTAGACGCTTTTGCCCAGGACAACCAGAAACTGGTGGTGAGTTTCAACAAACAAGTTACCTTGGATCTGGAAGCCAAAACTAGAGGAACTTCATTGACCAACTTTGCCGCTAAAAGCACTGGACTAGGAATTGACATTCAGGGAACTGAAACTATTTCAGGTGACAGAACCAAAAAGGTAATACACAATCTGTGAGAATGATATAAATTACTAATAAATGTAAATTTAAGGAATTCAACTACGAATCAAAACTCAGCATTACGGCTGGAAGGGTTAAATACGACAATGTTTTATCATCCAAGTGGTCTCCTACTGAAATCTCTGGAATAATCAAGGTTTTGAACAGAATCATCCTGAAGGGCATCCACAAGATTCAAATCAGCGAGAACGACCAGGTTATTGAGTCTGAAGTATCATCATACGACAACAATGCCGTGGCTAGTAGACTGGAAATCAAGAACTACAACACTTTAACATACAGCGCATGGATTAAAAGTACGATCTTATTCCTTCCAAGACTAATTCTTAATTACACTGTGTTTTATAGACGACCCTAACAGGAAAGTCCTACTCAACGCCGGATTCATTCCTGGACAAGTAGCAGACATTCGTGCTGACCGAATAGTCGGAGGAAACAAAATCAACCTATTTTATGGAACAGTGAAATTGGATGAAGCCAACTTCCTAAAATCCGACCACAAAGTCGACTCTAAGGCCATTCAAGACCTCCTCCAAAGCCTTAAAGAACGATCTATCGTCTATCTCAATGGATTAGAAGCTGTTGGTAAAGAATGGGCCGAAGAAGCCAAACGAGATGTCCAAAACATTGGCGAGGTGAGTTTAATTTACACAGTCACAAGAATTTTTGGAATAAATTATTATTAATAGGTGGCTAAGAAAGCAGTTCCCAATCTACAACCATTGAAACAGTACTACACCACAGAACTGACGGAAATCAAGGAAGAAATATTAAACGACAAGAGCATCAAAGCCTTCGGAGAAGCCGTACGACAAACTATTGGAGCTACATTGGCTGCAGTCACCCAACTGTTTGAAAAAGTCGGCCAACTACTCGAAGAAACTTCCGTGATTTTAGAAAACTCCTTCAAGAGTGTTGTCGACTCCATCGAAAAAGAATTAATCCCCCATGTTAAAGAATTAGGCGCAAAACTGCTGCAAGCCTCTAAGGAAATCCTAGAAATAGCCTTAAACATTGCTTTAGGAGTTGTAGCCAAGGTTACTCAAGTACTCGAGAGGTACCAACCGGAATTGCAAGAATTGGCCACCAGTTTCGGTGAGCTTTTCCAAGACGTGGGTAAAGTTTTGCACAAAGTGTACGAAAACTCGTACGAGAACATCAAAGGATATGTACAAAGGATTGTCAGTGAAATCAAGGCCTCACCAACACTGGATCGTTTGAAGACTGAATACGATCAGGTTGTTAAACTTTAAGCTGCTGTAAATTCATTATTTAAAATGTTTGGTTTTTAGTTCATCAAGCAGAATCTCCCAACTGTGGACGCCATAATAAACCCCATCAGAGAAATTCTAAATACCATCAACGACGCCATCCCACCAGACTTTGTGGTCAAGAACGACATCAACGCTCTATTAGAAAACATTGTAAACTACGTTGAAAAGGTCTGATTACGCCATATAAGCCAACATAACAAAAAAAAAACTAATCAAATGTTACTCACACAGAAACTCAAGAACAAGCAAGTGGACGACCTCGCAGCACTAGAAGAAATCGGCAGGTCTATTGCAGTCATTGTGAAGAAACTGGTCAGCATTATCGGCACTGATAATCTCAAGATTCCTGGAAGTTCCCGAGTTGATTCTAACAGTTTGATTCCGTTAGGCTACTTAAAGAACTTGCCTCGTTTAGTTGCCGTTAAATTCTCCCCGTTGAACTATGTTCTGGATAGGGATGTCACCACTGAACTTGGAAAACTTTTGCTCACTTTGATCAACACTCCTAGGAATTTGATACCACCATTCCCATGTAAGTCACATGGTTTATTCTTGGAATTCGTTTTAAAAAATGGGATGGATGTTTCAGTGTTTGGTTTGATCGTCCAAGGACAACACATCTTTACCTTTGACGGTAAACAGTTGACCTTCCCAGGCAAATGCAACTACCTCTTAGCTAGAGACGCTCTGAATGGAAACTTTACGTTGGCCGGATCTTACAAAGACGGTCTCTTAGCTTCCATCACCCTTGCTGACAAACACGATTCTGTCACTTTATTGGCAGGTGGAAAAGTTAAGGCTAACCAAGGTAGGTTTTTGCAAAACGTAGACAGGCAAAAATACCTATTTTGTTATTTGTAGACGTAGTAGAATTGCCATACCGCAAACCCAACTTGGCAGCGTTTAGGGACTACGAAACCATAACTTTATTATCAACCGCCGGAGTTTTAGTGGAATGTACCCCAGATTTGATTGGATGCGTCGTTAGGGTATCCGGATTCTACCACGGACAAGTTCGCGGTCTTTTAGGAAACGGCAACCATGAACTCTTTGACGACCTAACCATCCCCAACGGTAAAATTGTGACAGCCGAATCTCAATTCGCCAACTCATACAAACTGACACCTTCATGCCCTGATGTCACTCTTCCTAAACACGATGAGGTATTATCTTAACCCTCTTTATCAGTACCTCGTTTAATAACATACTAATTTAGACCCACGACAACCCCATTTGCAACAAACTCTTCAGCTGGGAATCTTCATTGAGACTGTGCTACCCCTTCGTCCCAGTAGACAATTTCAAGGCTGCTTGCGCTCATGGTCTCGCTGCTAACGTAAAAGGAACTGAAGAAGCCATCGCCAAAGCCTACGTAGCAGCCTGTCAAGAACGGAAAATTCCAATTCATGTTCCAGAATCTTTAGGTAGGTGCTGGTGTTGATTTGGTAGCTCCAGGTCCTAAAAAAAAGATTTGTTACAGTCAAATGTAACAACGGCGACAAACCCTACACTGTGGGAGACCAATTCAGTGTTAAATTGCCTTCCAAGGCTGCTGACGTTGTTATTGTAGTTGAAAGTCGACCAAAGAACCAACAACTCTACGACAAACTGGTAAAATCTTTGATTCCTGAATTGACCACTGAATTGCACAACAAAGGAGTTAGGTGAGTAACTGAATCAAAAATACTTTAATATAGATTTAAACATGTAACACAAAATGTAATATTTTAGGGATATCGAATACCACTTGTTAACTTGGGGAGGAGACAACCAATGGCCAAGCCACGTGACAGTTAACGGAAAATTAACCTTCAAGAATAAACCCCCAGCGCTGAAATTCAACCAAGACCCAGAAGACGAATTCAACACCAAAGAGATTACAAACGAAAAGGTTAGTTCGACCACGTTTGACATATCCCAACGTAATTTTTGATTGTTTTTCAGATAAAAGTTGCAGCTGATGAGCTGAAACACATCATCCATGATCTTAAACTCGCAGGTGGTTTTACATTAAAAACGACCACTTACGACACAGCTTTGAACTACCCCTTCAGAGTGAACGCCCTGAAATCTATCATTGTTGTCAATGGTGAACCTTGCGAAGCTGGCAGATTGATTCTGGTAAGTTGACTCACATGCCCAAATAGGCATCATGTGGTCACAAGTAAATACAGTTGCAGAAGGCTTTCGGTCAACTGTTCAAGAACACCCAAATTTCCTTGACTTTGTTCACACCTTTCGAAGGACAGTTACTCAAAGACTCGAAGAAGACTAAGGACATCGTAGGATTCAATAATCAAAACGTATTCACCTTGTCTCAGGGCAAGAAAAACCCCAAGGGAAGCGCTGATCTCTACAAAGATCTCAGCTACGATGACTACTGCGTTGACTTTACCAACAGAGTAAGTTTCCACTAAAGAACATGAGTCTTACATCTAAAAAACTGAACTTCCAGAACCGTGGTAACACTTTTGTTAACGAAAACTTCCTGGCATCCAGTGAACCGGACCAGAAACAGTTTGTCAAAATAGCTGTTGCCAACATTGCGGAACAGCTAGTGAACATTGAACAAGGTTTAGACTGTCAATGTACACTAATAAATCCCTGGCAAGGTCGAAATGTGTGCAAAGAAGCATTCAGTAAAGAACGATCTTCGGTAAGTTGTTTATAGTTTGTTTGGGTAGTGAAAGCTTTACCGAATTTGTTTTTTGCAGAAAAAAGTTTAAAACGTGATCACGCATATCGCCAAAGAATCATCTAAGCCGTAATCATGTTTAAATTTAAGATTAGCCTATAAGTTTCACATTTTTTACATCAAAAACGGTATTGTAATTTTGTAAATTATTAACAAGTAAGTAAATAAGTACAAGGCTCAAGTTGTAGTAGCTAACCGTTATAAAGAATAAAATAATAATTAATACTCCTGATTTCCCTGAGTTTTATTATACTTCCTTCTTTTTTATGTCTATAAAAAATGTACCCTACAAAGGATTGACAAAAATTTCTAAAATGTATAAAGAAAAATTAAAACAAAGCATACATCAGCTATCCTACGTCAAAATATAACTGTATAATTTGTTACTTATATGAACTATAGCCTGATAAAGATTTATTAATAAAATACATCAACACCTTAAAATGTAACTACAAATTTTTGAATTATATTGACTCTTTACGAGAGATTGAAAAATATGTTTTAATTTTTAGACAAAACATGGGCGTACCAGCCTTGTACACAAAAACGTTAGTAAAAATTTAAAATAGAGATGTAAAATAGACCTTTGACAGCGATTAATACTTCGAAAAATTAATTGAAAAACTCTTATTAAAGATTTGATGTGTATAACGAGTTGTAGAGCAATATATTTAAAATTATGATTAGAAATTTTGTTAGTTTAAATTATCAAATTTTTAGTATTTTTTTCTGAATCGCCAAAATCTAATGTCAAAAATGACATTTTTTCAAATATATTTAAGTTATCAAGGTTGTTGGTTACTTTTTGTTTGTCAAACGTAATAGTGTTGTTTGCCATGAATACTAAAACAATTGAATTATTTGACTAATATTGGCATTTAGTGTCAACTGGCCTTTACAGTGTTACTGTAAATATGACACTGTCACTTCATCTGCTAAATTCCGAACCAAAATCAAATGTAAACAAACGGAGAAATGACAGCTGGAATGCCCGAAACTGTTTTCAAAACTGATCACCAGAGGAAGAATCTCTTATCTTGAAACGCCAATTGCAAGTTTAAAGTTGAATAATCAAAGTCACGTGACGTGTATTTTACAATTTCAGCTTTTACAACTGTCTAAATTTGATTTAGCAAATTTTCAACTATTTTTTATCGTCACGTGACTGTTTTGACAGTTGTCTACTGGCCTTTACAGTGTTGCAAGCTCAGAATTGCATTATCAATCTCACGTGACGTGTATTTGACAATTTCAGCTTTTACAACTGTCTAAATTTAATTTACCAATTTTTCAAAGTGACAAGTGACTGTTTTTGACAGATATCAACTCTCCTCTATAGTATTGCAAGTTCTCCTCTATAGTATTGCAAGTTTAAAGTTGCATAATCAAAGTCACGTGACGTGTATTTTACAATTTCAGCTTTTACAACTGTCTAAATTTGATTTAGCAAGTTTTCACAGTTCCAACTATTGTTTATCGTCACATGACTGTTTTGACAGTTGTCTAGTGACCTTTATAGTGTTACAAGCTCAGAATTGCATTATCAATATCACGTGACGTGTATTTGACAATTTCAGCTTTTACAAGTGTCCAAATTTAATTTACCAAATTTTCCACGTTTAAACTACATTTTCAAAAACACATGACTGATTTTGACAGGTGTTAACTAGCCTTTACACTGTTGCAAACTAATAGTTGCATTATCAGTCTCACGTGACTTGTATCTTACAATTTCAGCTTTTACAACTGTCTAAATTTGATTTAGCAAACTTTTACAGTTCAAAGTAATTTTTTATGGTCACGTGACTGTTTTGACAGTTGTCTACTAGCTTTTAGAGTGCTGCAAGCTCAGAAATTGGATTATCAAAGTCACGTGACATGTTTCTTACAATTTCAACCTTTGCAACTGTCTAAATTTAATTTAGTATTATTCGAAACGTGTGTCATTTTAATTTTCTGACAAAATCAAAGTAAATAGGAACAATTGTATAATAAGAATTGTCAATGTGACATGTTTGACGTCATCCCGTTATACTTTGATTTTCCGCATATAAATGTTTATGAATTTTAAAAATATTTATGCATGAGTGCTCAATTTCGGGATGGCTCAATTATGGATTGGTGTTAATCAATAACTGAGTGATATACTCTATTTTTGACAAATGAAAATGTTACGTTGTATGACGTAGCTTGACAGTTGCAAGGAATCATCAAGCTTTTAATGAAAGTCAACGGTCAAAAGACGTCTCATCCGGTCCAATATTTTATCGGTACTAGAGGGCGCTTTCCAAATTTCAGCCATTTTAAAAACTCCCAAGAACTTCTTTCTTCATTAACCCATTTTAAATTGGGTCTATAGCTATTTTGAAAAATAACAACAGTTGAATGAATTGTCATAGTTGCCTATCATTTCTAAATCAAGAGAGTCAAAAAAATATACAGTATGTATGTCCCAAATCGGTTATCAATGATCATACCATCATTATAGAAAACGAAATTTAGTGTATCATATACAGGGTTTTTCAATGAAAAGTAGCCACCCTGAATATCTTCCAAAATAATTTCTCTGTTAAAAAATGCTAAGACACGTCAACAAAGATTGCAAGGGGGACATCTTTTTACGTAGGATTTGAATTTCTGCCATCAGCTCCTTTGCCATAGCCACCCCCACTAAGTTTTCAAATGGCATCATACCCTGTGTGGCACATCGTTGGAAAGGGTATTTCATAAGGAATTAATTGCACTATTTTATTTGTACATTTGCTTTGAATTGAGACCAAAAAAAATAAAAAATACGTTTTGTGTTTATTTTTTGTTAACTGCAGAAATAATAGCAAATAGCGGTTATCATTTAATTAATGGCTCAAAATAACCTCCGTTAACTTCCATACAATAATACAAGCGATCTTGGAAGAGTTCGCGAACATTTGTGAGGACTTGCGGTGTCAGTTGTCGGCATTCATGTATTATTCTCTGCCTAAGGTCTGCAATATTGGCCGGCTGTGTTGCATAGACTTTAGATTTTAAATGCCCCCATAGAAAAAAGTCCAACGGAGTGAGGTCGGGTGATCTCGCAGGCCATTTTATGGGACCACGTCTACCAATCCATCTTCCAGGAAATCGATTGTTCAGATATTCTCGAACGGGAAGTGAATAGTGTGGAGGTGCACCGTCTTGTTGGAAAATTAGTTGATTTTCAAATAAATTTTCATCATTTTCTAGTAGCTCTGTTATGGTCGGATCAACAGTGGTGTCAAGAAGCTCAAGATAAGTAGCGCCATTCAAATTACCGTCAATAAAAAACGGTCCGACGATGTGGTCTCCTAAAATACCTGCCCAAACATTAAGTTTTTCTGGATATTGGGTATGGGTCTGACCAATACCTACAGTTATGCCTGTTCACTTCTCCATTCAAAAAAAACATACACTCATCACTGAAGCAAATATTGTACAACAAGTTCACGTTGTTTGTCAGATTAGTAGACATAATTTCACAAAATTGTAGTCTTCTATCATAGTCATCTTCGTTTAATTCCTGAACCAATTTTACCTTGTATGGATGAAAATTGTGTTTTTTTTTTAATTCTCCATACACTGCTTGTCGAAACACCCGATGCATGGAAAATTTGATTTAAAGACTGATTATTATCCATAGCAACGTGTCCCAAAACCGCAACTTCCATTGGTTCATTAATAATTTGTCTTTCAGGTTGATGTTTTTTGTTTGTCACTGAACCAGTTTCCATGAATTTTTGCATCAACTTTAAGACATACTGATGACCAATTAATTTATCTGGATGGATTGCATTGACACAGTCGTTATGTTTGAAATAAAAACGTACAATTTCTATTCTTTCGGCAGTTGTGTAAACCATATTGACAATGTTCCTTCAAAACAAACTTACAAGTTGACCGACTGAGGCAAAAACATGGAATGGAAAACAGGTATTCGGTAGTGTTATCAGCAGGTTGACCAAAATAACAAAAAAATGTTTTTATTTTTTTTGGTCTCAATTCAAAGCAAATGTACAAATAAAATAGTGCAATTAATTCCTTATGAAATACCCTTTCCAACGATGTGCCACACAGGATATGGTGCCATTTGAAAACTTAGTGGGGGTGGTATGGCGGCAAAGGGGCTGATGGCAGAAATTCAAATCCTACGTAAAAAGATGTCCCCCTTGCAATCTTTGTTGACGTGTCTTAGCATTTTTTAACAGAGAAATTATTTTGGAAGACATTCTGGGTGGCTACTTTTCATTGAAAAACCCTGTATATGGTTCATTTGTTTTAAAGTTACATGAAGCAAGCAGAGCAAATCTTTATCTAAATGGGTTGTTGCAAGGCTGCTTTTTATACTCAAACTTGATTAATTTCTTGTAAATAACTGTCAAATTATGTCACATTGGCTCCGGTTTCTCTTTGACTTTTGACTAAAATCCGGCCACCCTTTCAATTATATCCCACATTGATGAAGCAATTTGATAACAAAAAGTTTATTAACAAAAGAATCTTGACATAACCGAGCAAAAGTGAGTGAGTTAACGTGACACAATTTGACAGATAGGAATAAGAAGTCAATCCAGTTAGACCAAAAGTCGATGATGTGACCAACTGTTGGATCACACAAGCCCTCTGACACAATAATTGTTTTTTAAAGTGACTTTGAATTGGTTAAGAAGCAATAAGCAAATGTATAAATGGCAAGAAGTACATTTCTAAACATCTAAAAATAAAACAAAATCTTTAATTCGTAAAAAACTACCTCAATAAACCCTGAAATCAAAACAAAAAGTAGAAACAAATCAATCAAAGATGGTAAATCTGCAAAGACAACAGTTTTCTTCGAAAGCCAAAGACAGTGAAACGACCTTACAAAGTAAATAAACTGACGAGATGAAACCAAAAAAAAAAAAAAACAATAGTTTATGTTCAAGTGCAGCTGCTCTTATTGCACTACATAGCTGCTCATAGAAAAAGGGCATTAAAGTGAAACTCGAGCTGTGCTGGAGCCTTGACTAAAAGCCGATCCTTCTGAAAACCATAAAGTTTTTTCCCATTTCAACAAATCTTAGAACACAATGTGGTACGTACAATGTAAAAAATAAAATAATGTAAAATTTTACTCAAGCCTCAAAAAAACAGAAAGCAATTAGCACGTGTTGGCAAATGTCACGTTTCAGCCACCTTTGCCAGATTCTTTTGTCACTCCATTGTCTCCCGCTTGGAATAATCTAAAAACAGTCGCGCGCCGGTCGACCAAAAAAAAACAATGGACCATCGCCCCATCTGTCTTGTCGAAATAATATACAGATAATTCATATAATATACAAATAACAAATGAAACGAGCTGGTTAAAATAAAGTCCCGACTATTTTTGTGACGTTTTTTTACGTGCCCGAACACGTGTTGTATAAGGTCTTCTTGATGGGTGCGTAAAGCGGGGGGTTTGCGTTCTATAAATAAGCCCCGGCATGCATTCAATAGTTTTTTACCATCGTACTATCTAAATTAATAATACAATTAAAAAAGCTAACATACACAAACGATATTTCAACTTTAATTGCCAGGGTTGAATAGTTTTTGTTTAGGCTTGGCTGACCAATCACGGTCATGCTAGTAAAGACAGACGGAGACGGATTGAAGTCACATCTCTCTTCAAAACAGGGAGACAAGTGCACATCGGTGTCACATTACATATAAGACAAGGTGACAAAAAAACCGACAGCCACGTGCATTCGACCAATGAGGGGCGAGCTGAAGAGGGAAAAAGATGTCGTTAACACTTGTCCGCTAGTCGAGTGTTTTGACCCGTTTTCTAAGCTTGAAAGTGTATATAATTATAATTTCTAATTTTTGCATAAACAATATTGATATCAACATTTAAATAATTTGAAGCTACTTTACAAAATGCTAATAAGTTAATTGCAAAATTTTTTACGTCAAAAATAAGTATACCAAGCGTTCAAAGAAACCCAAAAAAATAAAGTTGATGGTCGTAATGGATTTTTTGGGCCACACTCTGTATACGGGATTTTACCATCAGCCAAAAATAAAAGTCATAAACTTTGAAACAAATCTCAAGTAATCAAAGTAGATGAATTATTTTAAATGACTTTATGCGATCTTACCCCATCTCACTGTATACAGAGTGTATCTGAAATGTCATGTCACATTTCCCAGATTTGCAAATTTCAAAAATATATACATTTTTTAAATTAATCAAATATATTTTTTATTACTATAATTTCTAATTAAACTTCCTTACTAACCAAACTTTACGATTAATCTAAATACAGAAAGCAGAAACTTTTTGCAATGTGTCACATCCTCGAGATGTGTTAAATTTACTATAAAAAAGTAAAATTTTGACACAATGTATCTCAAAAAAAAATTGTGGAGACGACTTCAAAAAGCTTAATCGTTTTCATGTAGAGAACTCTCAAATGTCCTAACATTGCCTCATATTTGTTGATTTCGTATGATTTCAACATATTTATTTTAAAATAAACTGCTCCTATTGTATGCCAGAAAGAAAAACTGACTCATCCTGTATTTAACAAAGGCCAGAAAAGATACAAATCAATTAGCCAAATTAAGATGCAGAAACACTTCGTACGTGACGTCTGTTAGTCGGCTCGTGAATGTCGTAATTTGACAGTTGGTTACAAGATCATCAGTAAGTAGTCACGTGACTCCTGGACGTCACATACGTTTAAACAGTCACTTAAGTGCTTCTCCAAAAATATGTTAATGATGATTGTTATTGTGTCATACGCTAAATAAAAAACACATTTTTTATCTTAAAATAATAATTCTGCCTTTTTACCTTTAATTTATACATTTCCAGTTCTGAATATTTTGTTATAATAAACTGCTGAAAACTGAACTGAAATAATCATGACAGCAAAACTTTTGGTGTTTTTCAACACCCTGTATCTCTAAAAATGCCTTAACCGAATTTAATGAGCCAAAAAAGGTTTTAAAGGCGGTTTCTTGTAGAATCTGGTAAGCAGATTCATTATCCTCAAAAAGGACTGAAACAACAAAATTCTGTCTCTGAAAGCCTAAAATTAGCCAACTTATGCTTTTTATAAATCATCAATAGAGTCTGGATTTCTAGAAATTTTGCTTTTTGTAAATCATAAAAGCAACCCAACCTTTGACATCTAATGTGAGTGATTTATGCAAAAACGCGTCATTTGACAGATTTTGTTGATGCTTTTTTAGCTTTTTTCTTCGTTTTGTACTTATTTTAGTTTTTTGTGCTTATTTACTGCTATTTATGGGGGCTTCTGAACGACAAAAACATGTTGCAAAATGTCTAAGTATCAATTTACAAATTTAAACTGACCAACAAATTTCCAAATACACCTGAAGAGGTCTGAAAAATGTAAAAACATTCCAAAACGCTATAAAACCTCTAAAATGCCTTGCAAAGCTTACAAAGCAGCCTAGAAGCTTCTAAAAGCTTTTAGAAGAGTCTAAAAGCTTCCGTATGCTTTTAAAGCAGTTAACAGCTTCCAAAAGTTTCTAAAAGCGTCTACAAGGTTTCAAATGTCTTAAAGGCAGTCCAGAACCAAGGAGCTTTAAACTGCCCAAACACCTTCCAAATGCTTCTAAAGTAGTCTAAAAAGGTTTTAAAACACTACAGAAACTCCAAAATATGTCTAAAGCCTTTCAAAATAGTCTAGAAGCTTCCAAAAGCTTTTTAGTTCTCAAAAAATTTCAAGGTAGTCTAAAAGCTTCCGTATGCTTCTAAAGCAGTTTAAAAGCTTCCAAAACTTCAAATTCACATGTCTTAAAAGAAGTCCAGAACCATCAATGCTCCTAAAGTAATCTAAAAAGATTTCAAAACACTACAGAAACTCCAAAATGCTTCTAAAGCAGTCGGAAGTCTTTCAAAACAGTCTAGAAGCTTCCAAAAGCATTTAGAACAGTCTAAAACATTCCAAATAATCTTCAACTAGTCTAGAAGCTCTTAAAAAATTTCAAGGCAGTCTAAAAGCTTCCGTATGCTTCTAAAGCAGTTTCAAAGCTTTCAAAAGTTCAAATTCACATGTCTTAAAAGCAGTCCAGAATCTTCAATGCTCCTAAAGTAGTCTAAAAAGATTTCAAAACACTACAGAAAGTCCAAAATGCTTCTAAAGCAGTGGGAAGTCTTTCAAAACAGTCTAGAAGCATTCAAAATCATTTAGAGCAGTCTAAAAGATTTCAAACGCTTTTCAACTAGTCTAGAAGCTCCCAGAAGATATTAAAGCAGTTTAGAAGCTTCCAAAAAATTTTGTGAACCGTGTAAGAGATTCCAAATGCCTCTAAAGCATTCCAGAACCTTCAATATGCTGTTTAAACAGTCTAAAAACCTTCCAAATGCTCTAAAGTAGTTCAAAAAACTCTTGAAAGTTTTCAAAACAGTCTAAAATCTTCCGTATGCTTCTAAAGCAATTTGAAATCTTCAAAAAAGTTGAACTCAAACAAATTTTGCATCTCTCTGCTTTTTTTACAGATTTTTATACTTTTTTGAAGAAAATAATTTTGCTTTTTAAGCGCTTTTTTTCACGATTTTAGTGCTTTTTAATCCGGACTCTAATCATCAGATACCAAAGTAGATCTATGAATTCACTTTTTGGATCTTCTAGTAGTGATTTGGCAACTGCGCTCTGTACACTTGGCAGGATGAGAAAAAAGGCTGAAAATGCAACATTGGCACTTATTTTCGACCTCTGAAACCTTAACATTAGCAAAGTTATGCTTTTTGGAAATCATCAGATACCTATAAATAAACTGTTTGGATCTTCTAGTAACTTGACAACTGCGCTTTGTGCACTTTGTAAGATATTTTCGGTCTCTGAAATAATGAAATTAGCAAAGTTATGCTATTTTTAAAACATCAGATACCAGAGAAGAGAATCTATGATTTCACTTTATGGATCTTCTGATAGTGTTTTGGCAACTGCGCTTTTTTCCCTTGGCAGGATGAGAAAAAGGATTCAAAATGCGAGTTGCCACTGATTTTGGGTCCCTAAAAGCAGAAAATTAGAGAAGTTATGCTATTTTTAAAATCATCAGACACCAAAAGGGTTCTATGACTTCTATGAATTCACTTTTCTGGTATAGAGATTTGGCAACTACGCTTTGTGCACTTGACAGGATGGTAAAATGGGATCAAAATGCAAAATTGCAGAACATTTTTGAATATTCTGTACAAGGACATTCAAACTCAATTGAATTTATCAAATTCGTTAAAGTTTAGAGATACAGGGTGTTAACAAAAAACAAAAAAAATGCTTGTTGGATTATTTCCAGTTTAGTATAAAAACTGTAGTCAGTATAAGTAGAATGAAAATCAAAAATGACAATACTACACATAAAAATTGAAAACAATAAATTGTCAGACCATTCAAAGCTCTTCCAAGAGTCAAAACAAGAGAGAAATTAGAGCAAAATTGAGACATTTGGAGTTGATTAAAACACCTGCTAATAAATTTGTTTTCAACCATTTTGATTTTCATATTTTTGAATTCAGCTTTATTTCTGTTTACAATAATGTATTTAGCATTTTAGTATTTATTTCTATTTTTTATAGTATAAGCAATACGAGGGTTGCTCAGGGAAGCATTTTGGGTCCAGTTCTTTTTGTTATTTATATTAATGACATGTACAATATGGGAGAAGAATTTATGTTAACGAGCTATGCAGATGACACCAACATTCTACTATCTGGCTCAGACCTGCCTGGCCTTGTGGTCAAGGCTCAGGATGCCTTACACCAAACCTCTAATTGGCTCAAACAGAATCAGCTAATACTGAACACCGAAAAAACAAAGTTAGCAATTTTTAAAACAAAAAATAAACGTCTAATTGTTAATACATGTAAATAATGAAACTTACAGACTAAACAGTAACGTGCAGTTTCTTGGAATTACACTTGATGAGTTTTTGTCATGGGAGAGACATATTGAGCACTTGACCGTAAGGTTAGCCAGAATAGGTTACGGAATAAAATCTCGCAATATGTAGGCTTGAACTGTGCAAAAATTATATATCATGCAAACTTCGAATCTGTATTGCAATACGGAATAATTTTTTGGGGAAGTGATTTTAGAATACAGAAGGTTTTTGTAATACAAAAAAGGGTTATTCGAATAATACGGAAAATGAGTCCAATAACTAGCTGTAGAGGTGTTTTTAAAGAACTAAATGTGTTAACAACAATTGGTGTGTACATTTTTGAATGTTTAATGTTTGTATATAAGCATAAAGATAAGTTCAACATGACCCAAGTACGTCAATATAATACCAGATCTAATAGTGTGCCTCTACCAACTCACCGCCTGAAAAAAAACTGAAAACGGTCCATATTATTCTTGTATTAAGTTATATAATAGTTTGCCAATGTCACTTAAGAATCAAACCAACGTAATATTTTTTAAGAAAGAGTTCATTGTTAATTAAAATGGAGCCATATTGAACACAGGAATATTATAACAAACTACAAGGTAGAAATTTGATCTAAGTAAGTAATGAGTAACCCTTTCTTTTGGTTTATGTTGGCATTGCGGATATTACAGGAAGATAGGTAAAAGCAGCATCCACCTATTGATTTATTGACACTATTTCACTTTATGTACTATAAATATGTAATTTGAAATAAAGAAACATTATTATTATTATTTATGTTAATGAGTGTAATAGCATCTGAGTTTAAACCAGTATAAAAAGTAAAAAAAAAAAATTTCCAGGTTAAGGTTAAGTTAGTTTAGGCTAAGAAAAGTGAAATTACATGTTTAGTGTCGTCTTTTTTAATGTGATTTATCTAGTTATGCCCCTCAAATTAGTAAAATAGTTTTACGACATCTACTATATTAAAAATAGTTATAAAACAATTATATTCAGGCGTTTCAAATGAATAAAAAAAAACTCCCTTTAGTGCACATAATAAACGCACATGTGGCCGAGACTCAGGTCCGGGTGTGTTTTTGTTGTCAAAACGAATGGGGTTAATACTCTGTAAGGAAAAAAGACGACTCTGACATACGATCCGACGCTCGCTTGGTGCACGTATATTAAGAGCGTGGTTTTTTTTTCGAAATCGGGGCTCTTAATTAAAAATATTTAAGGCCAGAGGGAGAGGGAGTTTTTTCCGCACTCGGACAAAAAAATTGTCGAGGAATGGTGTTGAGTAGTTTTTGATAAAAAGTAAACAGAAATTAAGACCCGGTTGTCATCTGGAAAATTATTGACATTAATAGATTGAAGTAGCAGTCCAGGCTTTCAAGGGTTTCGGGTTTCAGGAATTTCAAAGGGCGGCTGAACGGTTTTTTTTTTGCATTCGAACCGTGTTTAAATTTTTTCTGAAAATACCATCCTCTGGTACTTCTTGGTGGAGGAATGTCATTTTTATAATTTGACACTTGAAGTTTTTTTTAGGGAAAATTGCTCAGACAGAAAGGCAGATTGGTTCAGACCAGAGAATTTTGGAAATTTACCGGAAAATTCCTTCATGCTTAAATACAAATTTTCCTTGATAGGGAAAACAACTGTCAAACTTGTCATTGTTATTGTCAAGCTTATCATGCATTCTAATGAGATAATTTAAGACATCTAACCCCCATTTGCACTGTCGTACTTTAAGCATAGCTTAAGTTAAGTGTAGTTTAGAGTGTGACTTTTTTCACCTGTACTGTCACAGTCTGACCCGCACTTAAATTAAGCTTAAAAGTACATTAAACTTTATTTGAATTGATATCGGATTGTTGTACAATTAATTAAAAAACTAATTATTTTTGAATTTTTAGATTTTCCAATTTTTCCCGGAAAATTACCGGAAACTTTCTGAAAAATGTTGTATACCTAACCTCAACACTTTTCAAAATAATATTGAGAATTTTAAAAAAATAATTATTCTTAAATTTCCTAACATTCCCGGTATAAAAGCTTTAATCTTTTGGTAGCGTGACATTTCTACTATACTATATGGTATACAGGGTGATCAAAAGACAATTTCAAGGGCTACAAATTGGTATATTGAACCACCCTGTAACTGTCAAAATAACAGAGTTAGAGGCTGTCACAGTGAAAACTGTCAAAATCAAACAACTCAGTTGTAACAGTAAATAACTCACTTATTCGACGTTTTAGGCAAAAAGGCTATACAGGGTGGTCAAAAGAGAATTTCAAGGTCTACAAATTGGTATATTGAACCACCATATAATTGTTAAAATAACCGAGTTATTGACAATACAATGAAGTAGTTTACAGGGTGATTGAATGAATTTTTAACATCCCTGTAGCTTGTTTAATTTTCATTTTATAAAAAAAAAATATGAGTCTTGTAGATATTTGCATATACTTACAGGGTGTCCCAAATGTGAGCAACAAACCAAACTTACAATTTTTTATTCGTTTTTTGGAATCTACGTCAAATTCTAGGCCTACTTGATGTAAAATGTCTGTATCGATATTCAATTGTTTTTGCTCTAGCAGCCTTACTTTGACCACCCTCCTCGAAAGCAGAAATTCCCAATTTGAGCGAAATTTTGGTGCACTTTTCCAGAAAATCGTCCATAACTCGCTTATTTGAAACACCCTCTATAAACACGCCGTATAAGAAAAGAAAGCTAATGAACGTGGCTATCACGTGACGTGCAGCGGGCACGGCTAAGTTGCCCCGTTTAACCACTAGAGGGCGTCAAAGTCGACTCTCGTTTTTTGCTGTTTTTGCTCAATATCTCGGGAACCTTTTAGGTTAGAGGTCGGAAATTTTTTTTTACCACAAATGCACCTCGATTGGATGCAACTTTTAGCTTCTATACACTTTTTTCGTACCATGCACCGTTTGAACTTGAAAAATTAAAAAGTAGAATTGTCAAGAATTTTCAAGGGTTATATTCTGATTTTTTTTAGAAAATTTCTTATTTTTAAAATTAGCCTGAACTGGTTAGATACTTTCAGTAATAATAATAGTACAAAAATGACGCAAAGTGTCATTTATCAAAATGTCATTTTGCAAGGGTGCCACGCCCTAAAGTGTCAAAATTGACATAATTTCCAGGTCATCTCCGAAACGGTGCCAGTTAGAGCAAAATGTACGTCAGATTTGTGTTTCCCAAGTTCAAAATAGTTTTAAAAAATCACTTTGATTCAAGAAAATCCAAAATGGTCGCCGTTAGTATAGTAGGCCCAAAAAATCTCTAATTTAGATTAAAATTCCGTGCACGTTTCCCGAAAATCGTCCATAACACGCTTATTTGAAACACCCTGTATAAACACACCGTATAACAAAAAAAGCTAAAGAACGGGGCTATCACGTGACGTTGAGCGGGCCCGGCTAAGTTGCCCCGTTTAACCACTAGAGGGCGTCAAAGTCGACTCTCGTTTTTTGCTGTTTTTGCTCAATATCTCGGGAACCTTTTAGGTTAGAGGTCGGAAATTTTTTTTTACCACAAATGCACCTCGATTGGATGCAACTTTTAGCTTCTATACACTTTTTTCGTACCATGCACCGTTTGACCTTGAAAAATTAAAAAGAAGAATTGTCAAGAATTTTCAAGGGTGATACCTTCTGATTTTTTTTAGAAAATTTCTTATTTTCAAAATTAGCCTGAACTGGTTAGATACTTTCAGTAATAATAATAGTACAAAAATGACGCAAAGTGTCATTTGTCAAAATGTCATTTTGCAAGGGTGCCACGCCCTAAAGTGTCAAAATTGACATAATTTCCAGGTCATCTCCGAAACGGTGCCAGTTAGAGCAAAATGTACGTCAGATTTGTGTTTCCCAAGTTCAAAATAATTAAAAAAATCACTTTGATTCAAGAAAATCCAAAATGGTCGCCGTTAGTATAGTAGGCCCAAAAAATCTCTAATTTAGATTAAAATTCCGTGCACGTTTCCCGAAAATCGTCCATAACACGCTTATTTGAAACACCCTGTATAAACACACCGTATAACAAAAAAAGCTAATGAACGGGGGCTATCACGTGATGATGAGCGGGCATGACTAAGTTGCCCAGTTTAGCCGCTAGAGGGCGTCAAAGTTGACTCTCGTGTTTTGCTGTTTTTGCTCAATATCTCACGAACGTTTCAGGCTAGAAATCTGAAGTTTTTACCACAAATGCACTACTCGATGGGATGCAAGTTTGACCTTCTATACACTTTTTTGGTACCATGCACTGTTTGACCTTGAAAAATTGAAAAACTAGAATTGTCAAGAAATTGTAAGTGAAAATTTGTTATTTTCTAAATTAACCTCAACTGCCTAAATACCTTCAAGCTAATACGACAAAAATGTGCAAAACTAATTATTTTTGAATTTTCAGATTTTCCAATTTTTCCGGAAAATTACCAAAAATTTTCTGGAAACATTTCCTTAAATTTAATTTTCCGGAAATTTTACATCCGTGGTTCAAACCATGTCAAAAATAATTAATTTAAATAGCTCACAAAAGGGAATTCAATAAGTTTAATTTTGAAGAAAGCAAAACCTTACTAACCAAACCTTTTGCCTATCTTGATATCAGTACTATAATGTAATTAATTTTCTGCAATTTTTTTCAAGATAGTTTGATTTATTACGAAGTACTGACAAATACATATTTTTCACGACTATTAGAAATCGTTTAAGCTGTTTAAAAGTAATTAAGCTAACACAAAATCTGGTTTCGGTTCACTTATGACAGACGACACACAAATTTATGTCTCTATTAGGTCAGGATGGTAGATGGATCACACATTGGTAATTATGTAGTATGTACCTATGTAATATTTACATAAACAGGGTGACCCAGCAGATGAAAGTTACTACCCGTACCATCCTGGTAGATTTTAAAATCATAATAGCCAACTTTTAGCTAAAATGCAACATATAAAAGTGTCCAAATCTAAAGTCAAAAATTACATATTATGCCTCTAGTCAAACTAATGACCTTCCTCCCTCCAGTCCTGTATTCTGTATTTTATGGTCAAAATCAATGGAACGACATTGACGAAGTACAGGGTGAGTCAACGATAGAGTGATCAAATTATGACCCTGTACATAAATAGGATATAACGTTCAATATAGTATAACAAACAACTTAGACAACTAAATAAACTGAATAACAAAAAGAGACAGAAAAGTTGAAATAACACAAACAGAATGATGTTTTCTGTTGTAGTAAAACGGTCTAGAAAAGTAATGAATCCTCAAAGTTGGTTATGAAAAAACTTACGTTTGCTCCTTTATTTGTCCTCCCTAATACATTGTTACGTCATTTTAAATTTGTTTGATTTTTCGCATACTCTGAAAATGACA
Organism: Ips typographus; assembly: GCF_016097725.1. Classification (NCBI taxonomy): domain Eukaryota; kingdom Metazoa; phylum Arthropoda; class Insecta; order Coleoptera; family Curculionidae; genus Ips; species Ips typographus. The sequence continues at coordinate 8,489,389 of NC_138424.1, forward strand.
CACGAGTCAAAAAAATAGTTCAACAGCGATAATTCTTAAATATCTACAAAGTTTTCTTTCAGAATTTCATCAGCTTTGTTCAATATCTCCAAAATTAATTACTTTAAGCATATTTATGTACTAAATATTTTATGATGAAAATTGTTGTTAAGCCAGTAATTTTTCGCAATTCTATATGATCCATGTGTTGATTACAAAGTAAAACATAATATATTTTGTAGCTGACTATTAAACTATAGCATTTACGAAGACAACTTTCGTTTTCTGACACTGTATTGATTGATAACACAGTAACGAACATTAAGAGTTTTTTGTGTGAATTATTTATTAGAACCAACTGTCAAAAACGACAATTAACTGTCCATATTATGGACTTTTCACACCAGCTTATTTTTTTTTAATAACTCATTTTTTTAAACACCAAATGGAAATTGTAACGGGACACGACCGAATTACTAAACTGAGGCCATAAATTAGGGATGACAGATCCAGAAGTTAAACGTTAACAACCGCACCTGTAAGCCCTCAGACTCATATATCTGTCAACTGTTTGTTATTTCTTATTCACACTTATTAACGTCACGGTTAATTTGTTTTCTAAATTTAAAACGTTGATAATTGCATAAGACAAACTATAATATTACCAATGGGGGGTCAACGAGTTCGACGATTTATGCAATACGTTATTTTATCAAATAATGTGGTTAATATTAATTACAGTCTCTGTAAGCAACGAGCTAGACAGTCTCGTGTAAAACAGGTGCCTTAAAGGCAACGAATAAGAGGTCCTGAAGGAATCCCTGTTATTGGTCCAATTCCCGACTTAACACCGAGCGTTTCCGAAGTCATCCAGGGCTTAAAGACAACACTTAGCCTTAACGGCTTAATTGAGAAGCGCCTTTTTAATGAGACACATCTCTATCCAATTGTATCATCTCAAACAATCATGAACTAGTTACAACGTGTTTTGTTTGTTGTTTTTTTTTATTTTGTCGTTTTTAATTTTTTTTTTATTTGTGAGTGAGTTCTGTGTGTGAAGTGTCAATAAGGTAAGTTTTTTTTTCGTTTTTGAAATGTGTTTTTCAATCAAAGTTGGTGAGATAGATGTTGCTGACTCCAGTATCAGAATCAACCCCCGAATTCTACCAGTCAGAACTTATGGAGAAGTTTAATTTGGCCTTTTATGAAGCCCAGTCCATATCCAAGTCTGATAACTTTACACTACCAACAAGCTCCTTCAATGAAGACACCAACGCAGATGACTATTTAATTGACTACCTCATCTCTGAGGATTCCCAAACCAGCCCTCAGGATATTGACTTTGATTTCAACGACTTCGTCGAAGACTTTGATCAGAACGTCAGAGACTCCTTTTCTGACTCCACTACTGTAACCGATTTCGACACTGAAACCTTCACCACATCATCGGAGTGCCAGTCTGTGCATGAGTTCTCCAATTTTTTCGTTACTCCTCCAATAAGCAGCAAAGACGACTTTGAGGATATTGAAGGATTGAGTGACGGCTCTTTGGATATTAGCGACTGGACCACGTTCGATCAGACCCTCCCACCTGTGGCTACCATCACCAAAACCAACTTTGACTTCAACTGTTACGTTAGAAATGTGCCTGAGAATGACATGGGATATTTAAAAAATGTATGTTTAAGTTTCACAAATAATCCGGCAGACATAACCAGTTTTTTATTGTAGGATTCGGACAACAAAAGCGAGTTCGGACATTTGCTTGGTGAGGTGATCAATCCACAAGACTTAGAAGTAAACCACATGGTTCTACCCCAATCTGATGCTTTGTTAAACGACGATCCCCTACTCAGGTAAATGCAACTTACAACTAATAATTGAACTTTCCACTTATTTCAAAATAGTTCCAGCAGCAATTTTTACACCAACCATCGAACACCTAGTGAAGACAATCGAGCTGGGTTTAAAGAGGAAGAAGGACCAAACGAGTACCAGTGCAAGTGGCAACAGTGCTATCACAAGTGTTACAGCCAGGACAGTCTGGTTGGCCACATAGAAAAGTTCCACGTGGAAGTCAAAAGAGGTACCTACTACAAAAAAAAACACTTTCATATTTAAATAATACATAAAAAAAACTTGTCAGGAGATGAATTTACCTGTTACTGGGAGCAATGTCCTAGGAAAACCAAACCATTCAATGCCAGGTACAAATTACTAATCCACATGAGAGTTCATAGCGGAGAAAAGCCGAATAAATGTCCGGTAAGTGTAAAAGTATTAATGTTTACGATAATTAACAAGAAAAAACGGGTAAAGAAAACAAATGGCTCCTGTGGAACACGCCGAATTATGTAAACAGAATAACACGCTCCCTAGACTCAATATTCTTAGTTTATTAAACACTGTCGTTTGACACCTTTTTTAGAAAAAATAAACTAGCAGGCTTTAGGTTAACGGGCCGTGACCCCTTTTCCAGTAGAGCCTCAGTTTTTCCTTTTATTAAACAACAATTCTCACATTTTACACTAATTGAAAAAAAAAACCGCCAGATGGTTTACCCACAATGGAAATTTAATTCCACCACATCTAAGTAAGTCAACCCAACCAGCTCAGAATTGACAAAAAAAAAGTGAAGTTAATTGTTGACAGCTTCCGTGTTTTTCTCATTTAGAATTAAATCGTCTGTAGCCAAACAAAAGTATCGAATTATAGCGGTTCTGCGGTTGTTCAAGTCGATGTGAAATTCAAAGTTTTTGTGAAAATAAAAACAATGCCACATGTGCAACTTTTAACATGTGTACTGTTAGATGCAAATGTCATTTTGCTCTTTGTACCGGCAAATAATGTGTGCATATGAAAATTTATTACTTGTGCATATGTCACTGTAAGAGTATGTATCAGATGAGAAGTATTTCGACCTGTTCATTCTTGTTTGAGGAATAAAAAAGTAATAAAATTGTGAGTTGCTACCTGATCAGTAATTTTACTATTAATTTTCTATAAAAATTAAAGTGTTTGCTAATGACACATGTAAGATTTGCATTTTGGGGATAAACTATACACCGTGGTCCATCACGAACCGCTGCGATCCATGGTCATGTCACCCTGTATAGGGCTTTCAATTTCATTAAATACTTTAAGAAAAAAATAAAGTAGTAATAAATGGTTTATGCAGTAATGCTTCCAAAATTAAAAATCTACTGAAAAATCATTTTATATTATTTACATTTAAAATACCCATGACATCAAACAAATATTTAGACAAACACTTTTTGTTTCAGTTTAAAGGATGTCACAAAGCATTTTCCAGGCTGGAAAACTTGAAAATCCACCAACGCAGCCACACTGGGGAACGTCCTTACCTCTGTCAGTTCTCCGGTTGTATGAAATGCTTTTCAAACAGCTCTGACAGAGCCAAACACCAAAGAACTCACTTTGATACCGTAAGTTTGCACTCTGCATATTTTAATAACTAGGTTCTAACTTTATTTTTAAATAGAAACCTTACGCATGTCAAGTGCAAGGCTGCTTCAAAAAATACACCGATCCGAGTAGTTTAAGAAAACACGTTAAAAACCATACTCACGAAGAGCAGATGCAAATCAAAAAGAAGAGTCAAGAAGACGTGATCATTTCCAATGCGGCAGTGAGGAAGTTTTTGGATCCGAGCAGGCAAAAGGCGATCAAAATCGAGCCGGTTTACACCAACTCACCCGATGATCACACGTATTCCACTATGAATGTGACGGCGTACGTCTCAGTGAATGTGAAACAAGACTTGAAGAATAAAATTGAAATGAATAAAATCCGGAAAGGACGATAGGACAAGAGAAAGATAGTGTTTTGTGATATGTATAAATGTAAAAAAAATGTTGATACTAGGTATATTTTTTTAAGAATAAAACATTTCCACATTTGTAAAACCATAATAGTTATTTAAACCAGAATGATTTCATCAACAATAATTGGTATCTTTAAATTGGTTTCAGCAAACAAATACTCACCCTTCTGAACTAAATTTAAATAACTCAGTCACTTTCCTCTTCATCACTGAAATAAGCGCTTTTTTTAATCTTCTTTCTGGGAGCCGACTCTCCTATTTCATACTCTCCAGTGGCCACTTTGTAACGATATTCCTCTAACTCTCGTTTCTCTTGCTAGAACTAATCATTAAGAACCAAATTACAATTCTGAAAAGTTACAACTTTACCTCATCTCTAATGACGGCACTCAAACTTTCCTCGTCTGGAGGTGGCCTAACATCCTCATCAGAACTGTCAAAATATTGTTTTTCTTCCTTTTAAAAGTGAAAATATGTCAATGTTTCATAAAGTTCACAAATATCACATATTATCTCTATTAAACATAGTAATACCTCTGTAAGCTCTTTCATAGCTTTCTTCTTTCTGTTTCTAGGCTTTTTAGGTGGAGGGTCCCGTTCGCCCAGTAAATTTTTCTCGCATTTGTAGCTTAAATGTCCCTCCTCGCCGCATTCATAACACTTAGTTTTATCAGGATATTCCTTCATAACATTGAAAACCATTAAACAAAATTTCAGAAATTTACACTACTTACTCTTCTTCGAATAAATTCAGCCGCCCGACCGTTATCTTTAGCGATGCTAGCCTTTAAAGTTCTACCAAACATCTGGGACATACAAAATAAGTTTATTAATGTCTATAGTTTTTCACTGATTTTAGTATATCTCACCTCTTTAAGATTGGTTTCTTGGACACAGGCTTTGGCATCTTCAGGTTTTAAAAATAAGATAAAAGCAACTCCCTTACTTTTACGAGTCACGCGATCTTTTACAACTGTTATTCTGCATTTTCAAAAAATATGTTGGAGTTTTTCAATTTAAAATTAACGATGATAATGTATGTTTTCAACTAGTTCAAAATAACACAATAACTTGGTTTAAAAACTTTATGATTAGTGCTCTAATCTTCTTAGGAGAAATCCCTAAATATCTCATCAATAAAATTACATGAATTAGTTTTTTTACTTCAATTTTAAAATAAAAATGTTACAAGCTGCTTACTAACTTGAAACTGTACCAGAGTGTACAGAAACAGGAGCTTATTTTTCAAATAAGAGATTGGCAGAGTAACTCAGGTTTCTCAGGTGTTCTGTCAGTTTTCTAGAACTATTGAAATCACACTGTTTTTTTTATCAAAATAGTATTTTATTAACATTTATATAAAAACTAGTAAAAGCCTTTTTATATATTAAACTTTCCTTCATAATTTTCTGTAATTATATTCATTAAAAAAATAGTTCACAAAGCTGTCCTCAATGCAAATTTATAAGAAAACAAGAATTTTGTTCCTAATAATCTACTCCATAAAATGGTGTTTCTTTTAATAACAAACTGAAACAATTACTATTCTATCCTATTGTTTATGAGCTCAGGCTTTTGGCTATACTGATGAATGTAGCATAATGCTCCATTCATCAACTCTCAAAATGTTTAACAGTTTTAAATACTCACCTAACAATTTTTCCATGTTTTTCGAATACTTTATGTAAATCATTGTTTTTCAGATCAAATGGTAAATTTGATATGTACACTGTGCTTTTACTAGGCACTAGTCCTCCACTCATTTTAGTAAAATGCTTTTTAAAGTAGAGTAATATAGACAAATTACAAGTTAAATGTTTATAAATTCAACAATAACACAAAAATTAAGTAAACAAAAACAAAAATTGAGGTTAGATCAGATTTTTGGACAGATGACAGTCTCCAGTCACATGACGCGTCCTATACCACACAATAGTAGAAATCACGTGTCTGTTTAGTTAAGGAAAGAGTTGATACAGATGTTGATACTGGATTTCCCTGTATTGGATTTTGGATTGAAGAAGTTTTGTAAACGGTTCATCACAGTGTTTTCTATTGAAAATCCTTTTTCTCAGTATAGTGACCAAATTAAACCTCCCATTTCAATGACAAATATTTCTAACATTTCAGGTATAAATACTCAAAAAAGTGATCACTTAAATGGGGGCTCAATTTCAACTAAGAAACCCTTATTGCTAACCTTGTAGTGAAAAACTGGGGCCTTAGTACGCTTTGACCAGTACTCTGTATCTTTTTGACTCAGTATATCTTCAGGATCAACAGCTACAATCTCAAGATCTGCCTGACTAATTTCTTCAGAAAGTTTTCTTTTCGGTTTTGTTACTTTAGGCTGCACTGTACCAGTGTTGTGGTCATCATTAGATACTCGCACGAACTTTACAGAACTTTTCAATAATTTTATCCCAGTTTTGCGGTTTTTTTTTAGAGGAGGACTGTCGTTTGAACCATTTACGGTTGTCATAACTTTTTGAAGTTTTTCTTCCAGGAGTTTAGACAAGTGTTTGGCAACATGGGCTTGGAACTGAGGAGTGACTCTAAACAGGTTAAACTGATCATCTTCATCCTGGTTTCGACGCAGAGAAGGGAGGACTTGGTTTACTTCTTCTACATGCGGAACTTGACTTTCTAAAAAGGCATAAAAATATTAAAATAAAAATAAAAATGTGAAGTTAGTGTTCTTACCGACTTTCTGACTAAACATTGATTCGTTTAGAAACGTAACGTCTACAGACTCTGCAAGTAGGTCTAAGTTTTCATCTTCTGAACTGTCGGACGACATATTTTTATGAAATACAGAGAAATTTGAATTTTTGTCTGTGGAAGTGATCTCTTTCAACTGTGTGTCACTTACATAACCTATAATTATTTGTTGATGTTGTTGGCTCCGTTCGTTTTGACGCTGTATGGACGTCACGATGACGCAATTTGACAGTTGACCAAAACACTGTTTTGTTAAATTACGTCATCGTGACGTCAATTTCGCTCAGCCCCCTACATGGAGCGGTCAAAATAGTCAAAACGAATGCGGACGTGATGTCAACAAATGTAAGGTGGGTTACCTATCCCGAAAGTAAATTGAAAAAAATAATAACTCACATAATGCCAGAAAAACGGTTTTGAAATCATATTTAGGATAATAAGTAAAAAAACCTTCAAATTGAAATTTTTAACTTACAATTTTTACTTACAATACTTACCGTTAATTTTATAAGGTCAAGACTACTAATCTGAGGCCATTTAAATTACTATGCAAACTGTTATCTTCTCCTAAACTGGGACAGCTTAACCGGAATTTTGGAAGTAGGAAGGACCAGGGCTACAACTAAAAAAACAAACAATAAGACAAAACTGCTTTGACATAGCAAAACCAAAATCGATTACATTCAAAAAAACCGATGATGAATGCTTTATTTAAATTACTTTATACACGAAATGTTGCAGAATACCACCGCATGTAATGACTTTTTTCAAGATAAATCGGTTAAAAAAATTCCTCCGGTATAAATTAACCTTAAACCTAAACGAATAAGTAGCTCAATATATTATTTTATTTGTACAGCCTAAAATTTAGGTACGACACTTTAAAATTCTTTCAATATAAAATAAGAAGCAGTTGCCAAATAGAGAAAACTCCTCCGAGTGTCACCACTTAAAAACTAACAATTACGCAATTAAAACAATTCACAGTACTTTAAAACTTAATCTTTGAACAAAGTTCAAATATTTGTTGCATAATTTTAGGAAAGCTGTATTTTCTTGATTCAAATGTCATAAGCAGTATAGTTAGTTGTTTTCTATGATTTTAAGTTAATATTTACACAATGATTAGAATACTGATCCAACAAAGTAAAATACGAAATTTCCATAAATTATAACGTCGTACATACAGCTTGAATTGGTCCCAAAAGAATTTTGAAACGTGCTCTAATCACTGACAATGGTACACGGTGACCCAAGTAGTTGTTAAATGATTTTTTTATATTGGTCGCATTCATAATAACAAATCTGTTGTCAGCTACTTCATTAAATTTGGATATTCGAATGAAATGAATAATAAAAAAATATTGTTTTAAACTAATTAACTGAGAATTAATTTTAATTATTAAAATCGAATTGAAATAATACTCAGTAATAGATCAACAAATTCCAAATGGCAATCGAGATATCGCTTTGTAAATGGTAATCGGTTTATTTTAGTGCATTCAAGAGAAAAAATTTCATTTCTAATCGATTTATTCTTATGAATGCGGCCATTGTTTTCCAAATTTACAAGGACCTTTCATAATTTACTTTAGGCAGATCAACTAGTCGACACGAATTAGGATAAAATTTTCCCGGACTTACACTTTAAAACATTGCATACACATAAATCAGTATCACTATTAGTTAACTTCAATCTATTCAGTGCTACTTTTGGGAAAGTACTATTTACAGTTAAAAATAATTGTCCAGCACAAAATAGGAATAATCGGCGCTTTTTCTAGGATTGACAAAGCAGCAAGTGTCCATTTTATGGCACTTTCCAGTACTGCGTAAGTAAAATATAATTGACTGACCACTTCAGTTCACTACTATCACTCTCAATAGCTATATTGCAATAGGAACATAACATTATAACTGATTATCTATATAAATACTAGTAGTACTATCGGGATTACTATAATAAGTTCCCTTAAATTTGTCTCCTCTATTAACGTCACCTACCCTAAGTAGTATAATTAAATTAAGTTTCACGGTTAACTGAATCAGATTTCCGTGGTGACAATCCAATAATAATCAGTATTGCTATTGTACTATCAAAACGAAATTCAAATCGGACGTTTTGAATTGTCGGCTGGTAGTAGTTTTCACATCTCCAAGTAGACCGAATTGTTTATTTCCTATACACTCCGCACGAAAATGGGATACTAAGGCTTAAATTTTACCAAAGGTATGTTTTTGGTAGCTAAACATTTATCGCACACCCACTCCGCGTACACTTCGGCAGTGAGCAGCTGGAACGCCTGTTCAGTCAAACCGGTACAGCCCCGATGGAACCAAAAGTTGCAACCGCTTTCGCATAGAATTGCTTGGTCATTATCGTGCACCTAAAAGAAAGAAAAAACATGATATTATACAGGGTGATCCAGTTTTAAATGTCAATAATTCACCATTCCATAGCCCATGAAAAAATTAAATGACACGCATTATATTTTTGTAAAAAATGCTTTCTAAGAAGGATACAGGCCCCCAATTTCAGTTTAAAAAATGTTTTTTTAATGTCATAACTGTCAGACCGTTGAAGCAATTTTGATCAAATTTGGAACAAGCATTTATGAAATTAATAATGATTAGGTGATGTTAATGATGTTTGTCAAAATTGTCCACCTTATTTTCTACGTCACTGGATTTTTCAAAAATGACAATTTGGAAAAGAAAGATTTCTTGTAAAATTGTGTTTTGAAACTTCGTCTACAAGATAATTGAGTTATTGCGTTTTAAAACCAAAAAAAAAACTATCTTGGCAGGCAAAAATTGGATAGTTTATAATATAAACATTGAACTGCAACATTGTCTTTCAAAAAATAAGTATCCATGCATGTTGTCATTTTTTTTAAAGAACTCTTTCTTCGGAAGATACAGCCCGCCAAAGTTCAGCTTTAAAAATCGTGTTTTTTATCATAATTCTGAGACGGTTGAAGCAATTTAGATCAACTTTGGTACAAGTACGTATAAAACTGATACTCATTACTTGACGAAAGTAACTTTTTTTGGTCTAAGCTGTTTTGAGCTACATTAATTTTTATATTTCTGGACTTCGCTTATGCGTAATTGATTACAATAAAGGGTGTTTTGTAGGTGGCTTTAAGACCCGGTAAGGAGCATCACTTTCAAGTCCTTATACCAAATTTGAAGGGTTTTTAGTTTCAACGGTCTCAGAGTATGACAAAAAAAACAAAGATTTTTCTGAACTTTAAAGGGGTGTATTTCTCTTAGAATGAGGTCTTTTAAAAAATGACAATACATGCCAACTTATTTTTTGAATGAGAAACTACTTCATGCAGATTAATTTTTATAAAATGAAATTTTACAATTTTTGGCTGCCCTACTCTCTTATTTTGGGGTTTAAAACGTATATAATAACTCGCGGTTACTTCGAAAAATAAAATTTAAATCAAAATTTAATAAAATAAACTGTAATTTTTGGGAAACATCCAGTCAGCATAGAAAATAGAGTGGGGAAATGAACACCATCCCCTCTATGCCACTTAGAAAGTTTGACAAACGTCATATCAGCAAAATGACATAATGCATGTCAACTAATTTTTTTATGAACTATCAGATCAGTGAATTATTGACATTTAAAACTGGACCCCCCTGTATATAAATAAAATTTCAGTTTCAACAGGATGGTACTCCTTCACCTTATTCTAAGCTACTGCCCCAGGTGAAGTGGCAGTGACGACATTAACTGTGACATCATATTGAAAGTTACTTTTGTTTTAGATTAGTTATATTACCTCTCTTTGGTGCTTTGTGGTTGCCGGCTTAAGTGTTTTCCGGTGATTTAAAAAGCTTTGTTTTTGGCGAACCAGGTATATTTTTCAAGTGTTAAGTGTGTTTTTCAGTTTTAGTCTAAAAAAACGAGGGGGTTAAACAAAACATCAGGAGTTAGGGAACAGGCGAAAAGAGAGTGGCCTTCTGGATAACTATTTTACAACTTCATGTGTCATTTAAAGGGTTAAAACAAAAAACCAGCCAGCAAAGCCAGCCGAATATCAGGCTCACTTCATGACATTATCTGAAAAAACAGCAATATGAATAAAAGGTCAAAAGTTAAAACCTGTATTAGACCAGTGTTAACATACGCTATAGAGACAATGGCTGACAACAAAATAACGAAAAATATCCTTCGAACAACGGAAAATACTTAGAAACATCTCAGGGTACGTATTAAGAGACCGAAAAAGAAACAGACATAAGATACACATTGTCAGATCAGGACGTAAACGTAGAAGAGCCTGGAATGATCAAGGATGGCTAGAAATTTAAATGGTATACCACGAACACGACGAGATGGATAGAGTCGTGGTCTTCAACATCTCAAGAGAACTGAAAGTTGGAAAATACAGGCATAACGCCTATAATATGTGGAAGAAGAAATGCATAAAAAAACAACAGGAAAATAATTATGTTGGACAATATTTGACAGGGATTCAGGGAAAATGTTTTGTGATATACGAAAATTACAATTGTTTTAGGTATTGCAAATGCCAAATTTTATATAAATTGATACATGTCTCAGAAACCAATACAGAATATGTCTAGAATTTGTAGTAGAATCCAAAAAAGAAACAATTTACCAAGTGTTATATTTAGAATATCGTTTTAAGTCTACAATATGTTGTTTCAAAATAAGTAACAATCAAAGTAATTAATTCCATTATAAAATTTTTATACGAATAAAAAAATAAAAATCAAATTATCACAATCTTTCAACAACAATCATAAACAATTTGGTATCAAAACTGAATAATCATCACAAAATTCTTACCTCTTTATGACATACTCCGCAGGGGTAAATAGGTGGTGCGTTGGGGTTTTGCGAGTTAAAAACCATGGGTTGGTCTGCCGGGTAAATTTTACCAGCACTAACTGGCATCGGTTTTGAATACATATTGTTCATCGGCGACATCATAAAGTTATTGTTATTCATGGGCGGACCTGCAACGAAAAATCCCAAACTACTTTTAATCGGCGATCGAACTGAAATTGAAAGAAAAATTATTCAGTTGTCGATCGTTCCGTCGCTAGTACTCGCCGCACATTAAATCAGGCAGCAAACGTTCTCCTCCAACGAGCGAATTTATACGATTTTAAAACCCATTATTTTCCATTAATAAAAATAAACTCCAGTCATTATTAATGCATTAAATTGTATTCTTGTGTCTATTCCATTATCTAATAAATAGCACTACAAATATTTAATTTTAAATTAGTCCGCGCGTTATTAAAGAAAGAGAAAAAAATACTTAATTGCTATTTGAATGGTGCAGGTTTTAATGATTTACCTTTCAAGATTATCTGATTTAATTGTGTGCAAATACCGGGTGTTTATGATCGTTACCGATTTCAACAACCGTCACTTGAGTTAAGTGGCTAAATAAACAAGCACAGGTTAACTTACCTATAGGTCCATTAGGTCCATTCATGGGGCCCATGCCTCCTGGTCCACCGTGGGGCGGTCCGCCACCATGGGAACCACCCATATGACCCGGTCCAGGGCCGCTCATCGGACCACTCATTGGACCATTCATAGGACTGTTCATGTGACTATTCATTGGACTGTTCATAGGACTACTCATGGGTCCACTGATAGGTCCATTCATTTGATTGTTTGGACCGCCACCGTTCATCGGTCCCCCCATCGGACTGTTCATAGGACCGCCCATTGGACTGTTCATAGGGCTGCTCATCGGTCCATTCATGGGTCCATTCATAGGTCCCATAGGACCCCCCATTGGACCACAACCTCCTGGTCCCATAGGACCTTGCATTGGACCCATTCCACCTATTGGACTATGCATGGGTGGACCTACATAAGAAGGTATGTTTTTAATCCAGCACGTGAGGGTTTCGGAACTAATTCACTAGCATTGTATGGTAACCAGACATATAGAATAAAACCTTAACCAGTTGGTTTAGAAACAACAAAAACTTTAGAAACATCAACAAAGATTAAGAAGATAAATCATTACAGATTTTTAGCAACTGCATAAGCGGCGCGCTGCTGATATGATTTCACACTGAATCACCTGTGTCAGTGCCAATGTATTTAATTAACAAAAGATAATAATTACAATTTTCCTACAGCATAATTAAGGCTTTGTGTCAAGAAAGAAATATTGCAACACCTAACTATTTAAACAAGATATTCTTAATGGTTTAACATTTTTAATTTAAGCTCTGTGTAATTAATAGCAATGATTGATTGTCTACCGCATGGGTCTGCTAAGGATTTTTTTAATGTCAAGTAATTCTGGTTAATGTTGTGGTATACAGGGTGTGCCATTTTGTTCATGCAACCCTATTATGGTTTGAACTTTTGTAGTAAATGAGGAAACTTTTAAATAGTATAGTATAGTTCAATTACAGTTTACTTGAAATTTTGTTGGTAATGTATAAACTGAACTAAAGAAAATTCAAGACGTAATACCATTTTCGTTTTTGTTCCAGGTATAAGCTGCATAATATCATATCATCAATAGATAGGTGGTATAATTAATAATAGGCTATAAACAATGAGTCACAACATCTTTTTTAATTAGATATGGGAAGTGTGGTTTTACTAAAGCTCGAGCCTGTTACAGCTGTTAAACCACCCACAAAATGAACAATATTGTACAGCGATGTCAAAATAACAGACTAACAAGTGAACATAAAATGAAAATAAACACAAACCAAAACAATAATAATAGTTAAGATGACCCAATGAGGTACCTAATACCTGTAATAAACGTTTTGAATGTGGCATTTGCTTTTTTAGTGGTCACATTCAAAACATTTACCTGTCTTTTACATTGTGTTACCTCATACTATCATCATTTCATAGGATCATTTTTAGATTCTAGTAAACATTTTGAATAAAAAAAATCTGTAGGAAAATCTAACTGAAAAGCCTAGAAAATGGGGTCAGATGGGAACTTGATATTACAAAAATATAGTTTAACACTTTTTGCAACCAAACTTTATAGGAGTTTCTTCAGACAATAGATGTAATTTCAATTTTTTTTTTAAATACAAATTATAAGTTTGTTGTGAGGTAATAATAGGTTATGATAAAAAAATACCCAGTTAATGGTTTTTAAGGCATATTACATGAGGTTTTTCTGTTTTCATATAATCATTAATCAATGATATTGGTGTAAAATTAAATAATTGGGATGCCATTTGTATACAGTGTGGAACAGCCAAATGGAATAAATTCGATAACGAATAAATGAGAGCGTGTTGGGAAAAACGCTTGGACACGTCGATTTGTATTTTTAGATGCGCATTTATTAAAAAAAATAAAAATTATATAGGGTGTGTCATGTGACAGTGGCCGATACCAACTTTCTTATTTTAAATACAACCCCCTGTATATTATAATTTTTTTGGATTGAACTCCAAGTAATTTCACATTTTGGCTTTACTGGAGCCAGAGACCATGTTCCATACATGTTCTAAAACAAAAAGACCCTTACCAGTCATTCCTGGATGCATAGGCCCACCAGGACCTGGTCCATTAGGACTATTCATCATGTGAGGTCCATGTGGTCCAGATACTGGCCCCATATGTCCCATGCGTGGACCACCTTGCATCATTGGATTACCCATGGCATTTGGACTGTGCATCATGGGAGTACCCATTGGCCCCATGCCTAATGTACCACTACCAATTAAACTCTTTTGGTTCCAATCAAATTCTCTCTTCATACCTGGACCCATAGGTCTTCCCATACCACTCATGCCCACACAAGACATACCATTTGGCATACCCATTGGGCCACCCATAGGACCCATTGGTGGTCCCCTGCCCATGTTCATGTTAACTGTGCTTGGACAGTCATCAAAAGGGTTAGATGCTACAATAGTGTCTCCATATCCACTGGGAGTTGGAGGTAATAAGTCTTGAACATTTGGGGGAGTTTGAATAGGTGGGGCCTGGTGGTTCTTTCGACGTTTTTTGGGATTTGATGGGGGACCAATAATATCAGGGCCCAGACTAGGAACATTTAACCGGAATGGTGACATGTTGGCCATTTTGGGCCAACACAATACACTAGGTAAATGTTATCACTTAAGTGTAGGTTTAATTTGAACTAGAGTGTTGTCAGTGAAAATTTTGCTATGCAATTCTGGAGATTCAGTGGAGTTTAGCAAAAACTATCAGTCTTTCAGACTTTAGATATCTTATGCAAGTCAGTTTCATTCATATCCTGTGAAAGTAGTCCTTGTGACAATGGGACTGTGTGTTGCACTTTATTAGTGTTATTATTCAAATTGGGCACTTTCAGACACTTTAAAACTAATCAGAATTCTTGAACACCTTCACACCTGTCCTACAGGATTTCTGATCATGAGTTCCCTTTATGTACTGCCTAACTTCTAGAACTCTCGGCAGTCTGTATTTACACAAAGACTGAACATTTAAGTTCACTTGAAGACGTCCTACTGTTGAAGGGAGTTAGTAAAAGGGTGAATTCGAAAAACTTAACAAAAATGTAACAACACTGTGTGAAGGAAATGCACTCACCGAGTTTGTGATTCAAAATAGATTCTAAATTTTCTAGTTCTGAACTAACGGTCATTGTCTTTGGAAAATCAGGGAAAATATCGAATATTTGTGATAAAAAATATTCACAGTCACTAAACAAAAGGCCACCATTTTAACATAAACACTCTTCTTATTTTTTTTGATTGTTTTGTTGTCAGTTTTTGACAGATGTCACAAATCCAAGTGACAATTGTTTGAGGTAAACCACAGAACCCGTGAACGGTCAACAGAGGGCATTGAACCATATAATTTTGAAATTTTATGGTTTTTCAGCTTTATTCTTTGTGTGTTTGAGAGGAAATTTAGTATGAATTTTAACTCTTTTTAAAATTTTTACAGTTTAATCGAAATTAATCAAAAGAATTACTGTTTGAGAATCGAGATTGGTATCAAAAATAATCAAGATAAAAACTGTTAATAGATGGCGCTCTGTAAAATTTACTGTAATTATCGTTATCTGTTTTGTCATCTGTCATCATCACATGTTTCAATTGACGTCAACACCGCAAAAAAAACGTCACATTCGGAAATTTTGGCAAGTTTCATGACATTTTTGTCCTAGCCTAGCAGGGGTCACGTAAAGTTTTAATTCAGTTTGCAGAAAATCCCAAGAAAGAAAAATGTTTTCCCGACTAGCAAGACCCACTTTGGTTTCTGCAAGGAATTTCTCCACTTCCAAACAGGTAAGGTTATTCTAAGGAGAATAATAAAGCCGGAACGGCCTTATCTGCTTTATGTATTGAAGTTACATTTTTCAGTTCTTGTTTAGTGTTTTTAGAAGGTTTTAAGCCCTTTTCAAACTTTCCACCCCCTAACGTTGTAGCATTGAAAACATATTTTTCTAAAAACCTGATTTTTTTTTTTTGATTGCATATTTATTTCTGCCTTAGAGAATTAATGGAAAATCCCTATTAAACCTTAGTGAAGTAGAATTTTAAAACTAGTTTTTAGTGTCATTAAAAAGTCAGTTTTAATATAAAATTTATAGGGCGTTTCCACCAGATTTTCCTGCTCTTTTGCATTATGTAACATGTTTTTAATTTTCACTCTCCATTTTCCAGTGACCTTCTCCTTCCTTACTGAAAGTATTTTAACACCTATTTTTAAACTAAGTTCATTTCAGAACAACTTCAAAGTTGCAGTAGCTGGTGCTTCTGGTGGAATTGGGCAGCCCTTATCTTTACTTCTAAAAATTAACCCTCTAGTGTCAGAATTGTCTTTGTATGATATTGTACACACTCCTGGAGTAGCCGCTGATTTGTCTCATATTGAAACTGCAGCCAAAGTTAAAGCGTAAGCTCTCCCACATTATACACTAACATTTTGATAAAGTGCTATTAAAAACCAGGTACAATGGAGCTGAGAGTCTTCTAGAAGCTTTCAGAAATGCTGATGTTATCATAATTCCTGCTGGCGTACCCAGAAAACCTGGTATGAGGCTCATTTTGTTTTGTTGGCAGAAAATTGTCAACAAGATAACATTAAAGTGTGGTAAACATTTAATTTTTCTTATCAGGAATGACCAGAGATGATCTTTTCAATACTAATGCTGGAATTGTGCGTGACCTTGCTAAGGCAGCCGCTGAAGTAGCCCCCAAAGCCTTGATTGGCATCATCACCAACCCTGTAAACTCCACTGTTCCAATTGCAGCTGAAGTTCTTAAACAAGTACTTTGACTTGTTGTAATTGTGAATTATTATTTTTATAAGGTTGAGATTTGCAGGCTGGTAAATTTGATCCTAAGAGGTTGTTTGGTGTGACAAGCTTGGACATTGTCAGGGCTAACACTTTTATTGCTGAAGCTAAAGGATTGAATCCTAAAGATGTTAATGTACCTGTTATTGGAGGACACTCTGGAGTCACAATTATTCCTTTGATTTCCAGGTAAAAAAAGTTATTATTTTTTATTTCATTTGTATTAAGAACATTTTTCTGTAATATTAAGAAAATTCTAATTCATATTGCAGTTACAATTATTGCCATCTATTGCATTCTTATACCTATTATGCTATAATGTGTGTTCTTTTACTTGAATTTGTGCAGGTTGTCCATGAAATGACTGTAACATCTAAATATTTGGTTATTCAATTTAATTTCATGAGTTTTTACTGACTTACTATTTCTACTGACTTTGGAACTAAGAGAATGATTGCAAAATAGAGTTACATATAAATAATGTTTGCTGTGGTGGTTTTTTTGAAAACTTACTGTATACAGTGTGTTTATTTTCCAAACCTTTTCATTAGAATCACAGTCACAGAAAACCATAGAAGGTATTTTAAAAAAACATGAAATTTAATTAGATTCTCTGGAACTTGTTTTTCAACATGATGTGTTTTGATTAACTAGCTTTCCTAATGAGGAAACCATACACTTGCTGATCAATTTGCTCTATTCTGTTGATGCTTCTATTAGAATATTACATTTATGATGTTATTAATTTTGGCACTAAAGTGGGGCAATATTTCTTTAATAATATTTTATTAATTTAATTATTGATATTACATGATATATACAAACTGTTAAAATGGTTAATTAGATTGAAATCTAAATTTGTGGGTCATCAGATTTCAATTTCATTAAATTATTAACAACTTAGTTATTTGACGTTTTTACTTTAGACACTAGAGTGGTCAAAATATACTTTTTAGACCTGCAAAAAATCGCTAATTTTTATGTTTGTTTCTCCTCTAAGTGGAGATTTGAATGTGACAGAGGTGCAAAATATTATAGTGGAATTGACATCACTGAGAGGATATTTTATATTTTGAGGTTGTATTGTCTCATTACTTGTTTTGATAAACCAGCAAAACGTCAGTTAACATTCAGATTTCCACGTGTTGCACTTGATAAGGATGGTGTAATTGCTTTGGTTAAAATGTTGTAATGGTATTTTTCAAAATTTACCTATTCAAAATTATTTATATTAGAATAAAATTTAATAAAACATTGCTGCTTTTAAATACTTTTTTAGATCAGTAAATATTATAATCTTAGTTTATCCACTACAGACTGATAACAGGGAAGTAATATTAACTAGGGACTTAAATAAAATAAGTGTAAATTAACAACAGTGGGTGCAAGTGATAAACTTTGGCACTCAGTGTGTCAACAACAGACTGTTGTGGTTGTTTTGACACTCTTTAATGGTTCTTTTATAGGGCTACCCCTTCTGTAAGCTTCCCAGAGGACCAACTTAAAGCCTTGACCGGACGTATTCAAGAGGCTGGAACTGAGGTTCGATTGTCAGTTAAGTAATTAAGGAAAATCAAAGTCAGAAACTGTGTTTAGGTCGTAAAAGCCAAGGCCGGAGCTGGCTCCGCCACCTTGTCAATGGCCTACGCTGGTGCCCGTTTTGCCAACTCCCTTCTTAGAGGGCTGAAAGGTGAATCAAACGTCATCGAACCCGCTTACGTTGTGTCTGACGTGACTGAGTCCGAGTATTTCTCCACGCCCTTGTTGTTAGGGAAAAACGGTAAGTTTTGCTTTGAAACAGCTGAAAGTGCGTTTAGTTTGAGGGTTCTGGTTGTGTAGGTTTGGAGAAAAATTTGGGCTTGGGTAAACTGAGCGATTATGAGCAGGAGTTGCTGAAAGCGGCTATCCCTGAACTGAAAAAGAACATCAAAGCTGGAGTGGACTTTGCCAAAAAGTAAATTCCTCTTACAACCTCATTTTTACGTTTTAAACCATCAACTAGTCGCAAATTTACATTTACAGATCCTATTTAATGGGAGTTTGAAATTTTGTGTTTTTTGTGTATAAACCATTTTAATTTTTTAGGGCTGTAAGCGAGAAGAGGAAGGTGTTTTCGTTTTAAGTTCATATCGTGCATACTCTTTGGTCAACTTTGCCAAGGTATTAATTTAAGTATTGTCACATTTGTACAGTGTTAATTTCATTTTAACTGGATCGTCGTTGTATTCTTGAAATTGTTGAAATAAAAGGGTACTACAGTATATTTTATTTTTATGTCTAAATCAAAATAATTATTGAAATTTGAATATTTGAAAGGTGTATACAGAAAACAAGTAGATGATTTGATATTTTTTATACTGATTTTGATATTATCTATACTGATTTCCAAAAGGCTTTTGAACGGATTGATTATTACATCTTGATTGATTAAGAGAGAGATTGGCTCATTAATTTATCTGGGACACCCTATACAGGGTGGTCCAGTTTTAAATGTCAATAATGCACCCCTCGATAGTCCATAAAAAGCATTAGGTATGTCGTTTCCTTGAAAAATGCTTCCTAAGGTAAATACAGTCCTTCAAATTTCAGTTTAAAGAAATCGTTTTTTTTTTGTCATATCTGTCAGACCGTTAAGAGTTACGGATTACGTTCAAAGATCCAACCAAACCGAATTTAAAAATTGTCTTGGAAACGGTGAAAATTTACTTAAGAAGTTTCCGGATAAACTCGAAAGACTTTAGTCTTGAAAATAGACTTTGAAACTGTGAAAATTGATTTGACAACTGTCTTTGTAGTTGGACATGAAAAACTACTTTTTATAAAATTTTTCACAACAATTTCACACATTTAAACTTTGAAAATTGACTTGGACACGAAAAAGTAACTCTGAATTAATGAAGTGACATCAGAAGCTTAAAATTTGCATTTGAAGTAAGTTTTCATAATATGAAGACAAATTTCAATATTTTAGTCTTAAATATAAGATATTGACATTAGGTTTATGAATATTCACTTGAATACTAACTTTTCGAGTTTTTTTAGTTTCCTTTTCATTTTCATAGGACTCTGGACTATTTTTAGTACTTTGAACCAGCTGTCAGCGGGGAAAATAGAGTTTCAAAGGCTTACGTCACCAAGTTTTTGGCATAGCAATTTTCACAATATTTATAGGCTTAAAAATGTCTTTGTCACTAATAAATTAACTTCTAGACACCTCAATGCTAAAAATTCTTAAAAATCTAGACTGTACTTTAAGGCTGTTTTCAGCTTGAAAAATCCTATTTCAAGACTAAGTTTTTGACTTATCAGGCCTGAAATTTGTCCATAGTCTTGAAAATGTAATTTGAGCATTTCTAAAAAATTCGGACTGATTTTAGTGCTTTAAGACTGAAAAATCGAGTTTAAGATTATCTATAATAGTAAAAGTCAAGTTTCAGATTTCAGTAATGAAAGTACAAAATTTTGGCATTAAATGCTACGATATAAGTCTTGAAAAGTAATTTTTAAAAATGAACAAGTCCGAAATTTGGACTGTTTACTAGTGTTTAATTGAATTCTACACTTGTTTTAGTTCAGGAAATCATGTACACCATTTAAAGAGAAAATACACTTTTGGACTCTCTTTAGTCTTAGTAAAGTCATTTCTAGCCTTAAAAGTCAACTTTTAGACTATTTTTAGTAGTAAAAAATTAGTTAATGCCTAACAATTTTTGTCTTGATTTCCAGATTGTTTTTAGAGGTTGAAATCCAATTTCAAACACTCGAAAATGGATTGCAGGCTAAAAAAAAGAATTTTATGACTATACCTATAAGTAATAACAAGTTTAGACTAGTGCAAATTTGGACTGTCACAAGTAATATGTTCAGTTTTACACGACCTCATTTAGTCTAAAAAATTGAACGTCAGTAAAAATTAGTCCAAAAAACCTATTTTTTTTACTATTTTCAGTGTCAAAAATTAATTTTTAACCTCCCAGTTGACCAGATTTGAATCCCTTTGAACCATTTTAAAGTAAAAGATACTTTCATGTATACTGTGGTAATTACCCCAGACTGCTAATAAACTAATTAAATACATATACAGGGTGGATTTATTATCATGCAAATGTATTTATTTGTGCTAACCGTGCCTGGAATTGAACTACAGGGTGTTTAAAAGTTAGTTTGAACTGTCAAAATTTTTATAACAAACTTAAAACAGTAAAAAACTATTCAAATTTGTACATGATGTCGATTTTTTAAACTGAAGACATTTTGAATGCAGTCTGAAGTCTGTTACAGTTTTTTTGACAAAATTGTAAGGATTTTTTACGGAGTAATCATGCCTAGAAACTGTAAACCATCACCATTAGAGCAGTGTTTTGATTAAAAATCCAAAAATGCCTTTAAGAATCTAAAGTTTTTTAGGTACCTAGATTTCTATGAATCTGCACATTTTTAAGATTTCGTTTCTGGTGGAGGAATGAAAATTCTATTTTTTAAACAAATCAGAATAGTAACATTCACACAACTCCCTATATTACTTCATGTTAAAAAATATCAATTTTGTAAATTTAGATAAATAATGTGAACAAATTAGATTAATTACTACACTACATAAAATTAAATACAATTGTATATCAAAACTTTAATTTAGGACAGAATACTTACTCTATTAAAATTAACAGTCTATTTCAGATCTGTATATTAATGACTTAACCATGTTAACTCCTGAATTAAGTGTAATTAATTAACATTGAAAGGCTTAACTGATATTTATTGGACATTGATGGCCAGCACCGCTCACTAAATATTGCTTGCCATTTTTTCGGCAACATAAATATCTGTAGTAATTGCCGACAATTTCTTTTCTACGGTTCCTAAGTAGATTTTCACGTTGAAAAGGTTAATTGGGGCGTTATCACCTGCAAATTATCCACATTATATTTAGTTTTAGTAGTACAGATAAAATGCCAACCTAGTAGCTTTAAAATTGGTCCCATATCGCATTGAACGACATCAAACATTTGCTTAATACCATCAAATACTTTACGCAAATTTTCACTGGCTTGCTGTAATTGTTTCTCATCTTCATTTGCCTGTATAAATCAAAATTTTTAAGCTGTTTTGTGATTTTACTTTTTTTCTTAACTGTTTTAGTGACTATGTCTAGATCGTGTTGCAAAGTTGTTATAGTGGCACGTTGTTGCTTGGACCTTTCCTTACAGAGCTCAATCTGTTCATCTGCAATTACATTCAGATTATTTTTACACTCCTAGTTCAGTTATAAGTTGAGCAGTTATAACCAAGTTTTTCATGGACTTCATCTATAGTGTTATTCAAACTTTCAATCTCATGGCTCAGCTCATTCACATAGTTGAACAGTGCAAAGTTCTCTTCCTCCTGCTTAAGGTACAGAGCAGCTATTCGGTCAATGTCTTCTTCCTTACAAAATTCCTAGGATCCCACAATCTTCAGCTGGCCGATAAATAATACAAAACAAACCTGAATCTTCTTTAAGGTGGTTTCATAAACCTCCAGTTGCGTCTCCAGCTCCAGCTTCTGCAACTCTCGTTTCATCTTCTCCTTTTCCTCCAAGTCTTTTAACACCCTCTTCTGACCTTTAACACAGAGGAACTCACGCAGTTCTAGGTAGTGCTGAAGACTTCTTTGAACTTCTCGCATTTCCTGTAAGTTTTTGCACCTATTAAGTGATTTCAGTGTTTGGAAATGTTACCTCAGAGTGTAAAAGTTGATCAGTATCCATCCGCTTTTTTAAAAGTTCCAGTTTACCACACCATTCTTCTCGTTGATCGAAAGCGGCAGTTGCCTGTTCTATCAAGTCCACCATGTACCTTTTGCCACAATTGATGTCTTTCAGTAGTTTTTCCCATATTTCATTAAAATGATTTCTAGAAATTTCACGTTGATTGATGAGAGTCTTGAGAGTAGTTTTAGTCACCTTTCTTTTAACAAGTGGTTGATTTCTTCCCTTAAGTTTTTGTTTAGAGCTAAAATGGCGCAGAATTTTTTCACCATGTTATCCAGTTTGTTCTTCAATATCTGCAAACTTTTTTGGCCGCTGGTCAGTCTTGTACGGAAATGATAGTCAGTCACCGCACTTTTAGGTCTCAGACGTTTAATGTCACTTTCCAGCTGGAAAAACTATTCATAGCAACCAAAATCTAGAGATGAGCAACAAGTAAACCTTTTTAATCTGAACCTCCATCTCCGCAATATCTTCTTTACCAGACCGAATCCTTTCCCTGTTATCCTCGTGCAGATCAAGAAGCTTCGAAATTTGCTTGGATAGCTTCTTATCTTTTCGCTTTTGATTTTTACAGGTTGCCACGTTAATGTCCTCACACAGTTTTTCTTTTTCCCGTCTCAATTGGTGAATGATTTTCCGTTGTTTTTCTAATTTTGTTTTGGTTTCGTCCGAGAAAGCTAAACGATCATCCTCCATAATGCGCAGCTATATTTTTAAAATGAGCAAAGGTATTGTTAAACAGAATGTTGGGATATTTCAAAGAATTGACAGAGAGACAAAAACAAATGGTGATTTGTAATTATGCAAATTTATAAACCGAACAACAGAATTTTACCTGTCTTTGTAGCCTTGCCAGTTCCTCTTCAGCTAAAGCCACCATCTCTTTTTCTGTAGAAGAATTGGGATTTGCTCTTGGCATTTGATTCATGATTTTTTTGTTTGGATTCTGGGTTTTAACTTTTGTAGAAAAGTAAACTGATTGAAGGAATAATGATTTTGGTGAAAGACTGGCCAAATGTTTGAAAGTTTGATCAATAAGATTGCAGTTGCTGGTTACGAAAGTTGGAACTTTTAGGAGCTGGCAAATTTGCTGGGTTACTATTATTGTTTTCTAAGGAACTGTTTGGAAGAATTCATTAGAGTTTTAGTTTTATTTAGTTAACTTTACTAATTAACAGACAATTTATAAGAAATAAGCACGAAATTAAAGACATCTTACCACTATGAATAACAGCACAAAGAACAAATTATTTCAGAAGCCCTAAAGGAGATAAAGAAGATGAATATATAAGAAGTTTCAAAAGCTGGAACAAGAAGAAAAAACTGAAACTGCTTAAAACTTCATTATTAAAGAAGATGAGAGTTCCTACAGAGTGTTCCTCACTTGATTTGAATATATCCTGAATATTTTGATGATATTTCATATAAACTTTTGATTTTTGATAATTACATTGTGAAGTGAGAAGGGCAGAGGGTGACTTCACCCAGTTTGAGAAGCAATTTGATCCATTTGGATCTTGAAAACGAGAGATGATGATCCAAATTGTAATGTTTCAAACACTTTTGTTTTCTGAAAACTTCAGAAAATATTCGAATAAATTGATTTTTTCCGTATCAATTTTTTAAAACTGTATTTGGTTTAGCACCATTCTCTAATTTTTGTTTGTATTTTTCTGTAGTTTATAAACTTTCCATGGTTATAGTCGACTTTGAATCTTTGAAATAAGTTTTTTTGAGAGTTTAAAGTACATTATGTTTGTATTTGTGATTTGGTAAGACATTTTGTGTGAGTGAAGCTTTTTATGCAAAATTGATGACCAAAAAATGTGTTTATTTGAACATTTATGTTTTCAAACTTTATTACAGAAGGACAGAAAGGATTCTGGCATTCTCAAAGGTAATTTTGATTTTTTTTGCAACATTTAGAGTTTTTGAATTTTGTTTAACAAATTTAAAAAGAAAACTTGTCCTACATCACCATCACACGCTACAAACCAATCCGCATGCGTTCAGGTTCCCTCAGGTAGGTTCGTTACCATGGTAGTGGCGATTTTTCAAAACAAGCCAACAACGCAACGTTGTTCGGTTTGTTGAGTTTGTTCCAATCAGTTTGTTACCATAGACTGAGTGGGTTGTATCGCGTTGTTTTGCGTTTTCTCTCGTCTACTTTACGGAATTCGCGTCGGTATTTGTTGTTTTACTATCGTATCTACTGTGAAGTTTTCATACTTTATTGTGTGGTTGTGGGTGGTTGTTCTAGTGTTTTTTTTTACCGTAATAGGACAAGGATTAATTTACCGATTTTAATAGAACAGGTTGGTTATTGTTTGTATTGTAAAAACTAAAAGGTGGGCGAGGGTGGTTTAAAGGACCTGGTGTACCTGTAAAAGCATTCCCTAGGAAAAGGTAAACAGCAATAAACGCTTTAAAA
Source organism: Ips typographus (assembly GCF_016097725.1). Lineage (NCBI taxonomy): Eukaryota > Metazoa > Arthropoda > Insecta > Coleoptera > Curculionidae > Ips > Ips typographus. Next base: position 8,514,408 of record NC_138424.1, read on the forward strand.
ATTTTATATTGCATCAGTGATCTAGGTATAGAGGATATTTATGAATTGCCCAAAATAATTTGCGTACATTATATTTAGTACACTCTGTATAAACGTTGAGCAAAATTGTGCAGCTGATTGTACAGTTAATTAAATACTAAAATTGTCAAAATTTCAGTTTAAATAATAATATTTTTTCAATTGTTTATTTATGACATTGTAGTTTTTTACTTTTTACAAGCTTAATTTACTTTTTACAATAATTTTATGGTTGCCCATAATTGTTTCTAAACTCCATACCTAAATATTGTCTACATCAATAATAATTTTTTAAAGACTGTCCTGGATTTTTTAATGCATATTTCCCTTTTGTTTCATGGTTAACAAGTTTATTTGTTATTTCAATATTTTGTTTTAAAACATTAAAAAATATGGTTTGTGTTTTATGTGAGCTGCAAAAACATTTATTTTTCTGTTTTGATTATATTTATCTAGTATCTACAACAGTCAGTCAAATTTGTATTTTACAACCAACAAGTTTGTGTAGTTAATTTTATTAAAGTCCAACTTAATTTAAATTCATCATTTGAACTAATCCAACTAAACTAGGGCAGATCACACTAATCTTTTTTTAAAAATGTAATTTTTATAATGTTTTAGTTATTAACTATACAAGAACAATTTACCCAGTTGATGTTTTAGACTATATTTAAGGAGGAAGTGTTTAAAAAGGCTCACTTTTCCAAAATCAAGTTTCACTGCAAAGTTTATGGTGTTAAGGGTTAATCTAACGTATTTAGACAATACTAAAGCTGAGCTTTAAGCCACAATTTATAAAACTGCGATTAACAATCAATAAGTTAATTATTAACCTTTACTTGAATAAACGCAGTTGTACTCTTTAAAACTACTTTAAAAAGCTTACTTATATGCTTATTTAAAGTTTTGTTTAAAATTGTGGTTAATTTATTCGACGTACTTTAATAATACCTTTATGACACTAAATAAGCACTTAATAACACTCTTTAATGTTGATTTTAATAATGTTCTAGTTAACATCCAACTTAATTTACTTAGCTGCTGATTTAAGGCCAGATTACCACAGTTAATTAATTTGATTAAAATTTTCTGTCTATCAGCATATAATAGGAAAACATCGGATATTAAATTAATAATTGTTGTTTTGTAGTTATTTCTTAACTGTATGATTAAGGTATGAAAGGCTAATTAGACATATTTTAATATTATTTCTAGAATAAGATGATTAAGTGGATAATTTTACAAAAATTGGATAAAGCAGAAAAGAGTATCGATATCTGGCGACACATTTTGAAAACCTGACAACATTGTTGTAACTAAAGGATTCTAACACTTCCATTGTTGTCGTTCCTTTTATTACAAAAAATACGCCAACTATATTCAAAATTCGATGGTTATCAAGTTTTTTATGTTTTTTCTCATTATCATGACTTTTTTTTGGTCTGTTTGTTAAATCTGGCAACCTTGTTTTTGTTTATATTCAAAACGAGTGTTTTAAAAGGCGTCCAGTACTAATTTCCTAAAAATCCCATAAACATTTTGGAAAAGTGGTAATATCACTATTTTTAATTGATCAAAATTTTAATAGTAATTTGGTAATATCGGTTTCTATGCTGCATTTTCCAGGTCTGTAATTGTCTGAAATCGAAATAAGTAGCAAACATTCATCTAAGACAATTACTTTAGCCTAAAACTGTAATCTGCCCAGTTGCATATTTCCAGTTATGTAATAACCTAAACTACTCTAAATTCAATGAAGGATTAAAAATGATTTTTAATAACGAAGGATCACATTCAGGATCAGTAATTTTCAGATCTGTATCTGTCTATAAATTCAGAAAGTTTCAAAAAATCAACTACAAAAATATCTTCTCAAATCGTTTTATAATCAATTTATAATCCAGGGACATTAGAGTTTTGGAAAAAACCTTGTAAATAATACAGGAGGGTCCATAAAATATGGTACACTGTTGACGGCTTTCCAAATTTGCTGCCAAATATAATGCCAAGTGTTTATTTTATAGTTTTATGAGTTCAATGTGTGGTAGACAGAGAATATTTAAATGAATTTACTCTTTATGCTTTTCTTGCATTAGCCGCAGATATCACGTGGTTTTTGAAGCTATAGATCAGTGGCAGTCACGTGACCATTGTCAAAATCTCAGAAACGCATTTTGTATCGAATACTGCAAGAAAACTTTTCTAAACCCTAATTTTTGCAACTTTTACAGTTTTACAGTTTGACAGTCAAAAACAAAATTGCTTGTCAAACCCACTTGGAGTGAGAAAATAGTTTTAGAATTGTTTTAAGCACATATTTAGAATCCTCATTAAATTTTCCATCTAATAGCATGAAAAAACACTACCAAATTTAGTACTGTCTGGAAGGAAGGCGGTGTCAAAGTTTGAACTGACAGAAACACATCAGTTTGAAGGAACAATCAGAGACAATCGCCTGTAAAACCCACTTGGGGTGAGAAAATGATTGTTTTAAGCACATTTTTAGAATCCTCATTAAATTTTCTATCCAATAACATACAAAACCACTACAAAATTTAGTACAGTCAGGGAGAAAAGCAGTGTCAAAGTTTGAACTAACAGAAACACAGTTTGAAAGGACAATTAGGGATAAAATCGCCTGTACAACCCACTTGGAGAAAGAAAATGTCGGTTTTAAGTCATTTTTAGAATCCTCATTAAATTTTCTATCTAATAACATACAAAACCACTACAAAATTTAGTACAGTCAGGGAGAAAAGCAGTGTCAAAGTTTGAACTGACAGAAACACAGTTTGAAAGGACAATTAGGGATAAAATCGCCTGTACAACCCACTTGGAGTAAGAAAATGCCGATTTTAAGCACATTTTTGGAATCCTCATTGGAATAGTTTTTATTTTAGTAATTTCGTACCTACAGATAACTCGCCAAGGCTCAAAAACCAAACAAACAAAATCCCACATGTGTATTTCCTATCACGTGCCTCCAGACACTGAAAACTAGCTTTTTATGTTTACTTCTCTCTCTTTCTGGTATCAAACAGACAGTTACACGTCTTAAGCCGTAACACCTTATGGCACTACTTGCAGACCGACAAAGACCATCTGGTTTCTCGATCTGCATGTAAATTCATTGGCACCAGGTCCTTGACTAAAACGGAAATCCGATTTAAAGGTGAACCACGCCCTCCACTTAATTTTTGTATTACACAGTTTAAAAACAAAATATCATTTTTCAGTTTATCAAACATGTCACTCAATCAGCGTAGAAAGTACCCCAACAGGCGAAAGTGTGAAAACCAGGCAGTGCGGTTTTCTGGGGGAGCCTTTTAAACCCCTACAGACTTAAAAACTATGTTAAAATCGTTAGAGGATTACGTAGTCGAAATGGAAAACCGTAGTGCCATAAACGAGCAGCAGGCTCAAAATTTGAGCGAGGATGTGTGGACTCAACTCCAGCAAAAGGAGAACGATCTCCAATTGGCTGCTGAGCTGGGGAAAGCTCTGCTGGAGGACAACGAAAAACTGAAAAAACAACTGGAGGAAACTGTTGAGGAGTATTCGAAGAAATTGGAGGTAAGTTCAGTATTTCCTCCAGCATAAGTTTTAGAATAGTATACAGGGTGGTCCAGTTTTAAGTGTCAATAATTCACCATTCGATAGCCAATCAAAAAATAAGTTGACTTGCATTATGTAATTTTTCTGAAAAACGTTTCCTAAGATACAGCCCACCAAATTTCAATTTAAAAAATCGTTTTATAGTGTAAAACTGAACATTCAAGACTTGTGAGAGTCCAAATTTGTACTGAATAGTCTAAAAATTTGCTATTAACTACTAGGAATAGTCTCATAATTCGTTTTCTCAGACTGCCTTCCTGGTAAAAACTAAAAACAGTTCGGAAATCAAGACAAAGATTGTATTGTACATGAAACTCATTTTTTGCTACTAAAAATAATCTAAAAGTTGATTTCTAAGGTTAAAACTAACTTTACTAGGACTAAAGAGATCCAAAAGTCTATTTTCAGGACTTTAATTAGTGTACAACTCAATTTTTTGAAACAAGACTAGAAGTAAATTAAATTTTCGGACTATGTTACTTCTCAAGACTAATATCGTAGCATTTGGTACCAAATTTTTTTACTTTGATTACTGAAGAAACTTGATTTTTGGAAATAGTCTTAAACTCGATTTTTCAGTCTTAAAAAGCACTAAAAACAGTCTGAATTTCTTAGAGATACTACAATTTATTGCACCTATGAGTGTAGACATTTAATAGTAAAGAAGCTAAGCTTGAAATGACATTTTCAAGACTATGGATAGTGTACAAACTGGCTTTTAGGCCTGATAAGTCAAAAGATAGTCTTGAAGCATCTTAAAGCACTAAAAACAGTCTAGATTTTTAAGAAATACTTGAGTTTTTAGCACTGAGGTGTCTAGAAGTCGATTTAATAGTAAAAAATATTTTAAGTCTATGGAGAATGTAAAAATTGTTTTTTTATGTTTGCTATGTCAATAACTTCGATTTTCCAAGCTGAAAGCAGTTTTGAAGCACTAAAAATAGTCCAGAATTCTAAGAAAATGTAAAGCAAAGTAAAAAGTACGAAAAGTTAGTTATCGAGACAATTTTTATGAACCTAATGTCAATGTCCTGTATCTAAGACTATTTTCAAGACTAAAATATTGAAATTTGTCTTCAAATTACTAAAACTAACTTAACTGATGTCACTTTTTGGTGTTCAAGTCAGTTTTTAAGGTTTAAATGTATGAATTTGTAATAAAAAATTCTAGAAAAAGTGTTTTTTTATGTAAACAAGTTAATTTTGAATATTCAAGTCTCTGGATGTGTATGAAAACTGGTTAGAAACACAATTTTTAGTCTTCTGAAGTCGATTTTTATATTTTCTAAATCAATTTTTACAATTGGGTTGGGTAAGTTGGGTTAGTTTTGGGTCTTTGAACGTAATAACTGAATTATCTCGTAAACGAAGTTTCAAATTAGAATTTTATAAGAGATAATTTCTTTTTCATCGTGAACAATAAATTTAAAAGAAACTGTAATTTTTGAAAAATATCCAAAGACGTAGAAAATATGACAAAAACATGAAAACCATCTTCCTGTATCTACGCTTCTGGAGAATTTTGACAAACGTCATTCATAATGAGTATTAATTTCTAGAGTGCTTGTTCCAAATTTGATCCAACGGTCTGACAGTTATGACAAAAAAAAACGATTTTTGAAACTGAAATTTGAAGAACTGTATTTTCCTTAGGAAGCCTTTTTCAGAAAAATGACATAATGTATGTTAACTTATTTTTTGATGGGCTATCGAATGGTGAATTATTGACATTTAAAACTGGACCACCCTGTATAAAAACTGGTTAAACCCTGTATAAATTAAAAAAGTTTCAGAGAACCTTGGCTTTACTGGCGTTTTATTACTTGAATCTATAGTTTGCGTACAATTAAGTTTGCTAGTATTGCAACAATTTTATGATTCATTTAGTTTTTTTGATGGAAATCGAGTTTTATGATTAACCTGAAAATCCTTAAGGTATTTACGATTTTGATAGGATTAAATAGTATTAGGTGAATCTAATAACCCAGGTCTACAGTTCATTCAAATAAAATGCCACTTCACTATCATCATCAGTGTTTTTCTAAGAGCTTAAGCTAATAAAGATAAAACTTACAAATAGTGATATGTATTTTTGGTGTAGTTTAAAAAATATGTTTATATCATAAGTCACACAAAAATTGGGATGGCGTCCCAGTAGAAAAAATGTAAAAAATCTAGAAAATAGATGTGGGAAAACAAAACTGCTTAAAATTCAATGTACTACATAATAAATTACACTGACACACATATTGGCATAAATGACAGTGTAATCTGGGTTGATTCTTACACTTAACTCTCATATGACAGTTCTTGTATATTTATTAAGAACTGAGCAAAAAATACTGTAATACTGTCAGTATAAACTTGGCAACTACATTCATTGGCGTTTATGCAAATAACGTTTGCAATTTGTTTGTTTTTTGTATTGGCACCATAGACGTAATATAATATACACTAACACGAGACCATATGAATGTATTTTTTTTTTTTTTTTTTTTTTTCTTTCTTTCTCCATGGGTCTGTCGGCTGTCAGCTCCAGATAGCACGTAAGCCTAATGGCTTATTGTACTGTCCCCATGTTTGTGGTACTTTAGTTACACCAGTCCATTATCCCTGTTTCCCGTACGAGGTGAAGAAGGTCCTTGCTTGGTGCTCTTTGTATGTATGTGGTATATGATGAATGTATAATGTATGTGTATTAAGGAAATAGGAGTGGCAACGCTCTACACTCAAATTCCGACATTCAACTGTTGCATTGTACTGACAGTACTAGCAGGAAAAATTCCAAAATTTATTATTAAAGAAGATTTCTAAAAGTTTGTTATTTCCAGAAATTAACTAGCAAGAGTGACAATTGCCAGAAACATTTTTAATTACTCATTTGAGTAAAATTTTTAATGAAAATTTGCAAACAATTTGTGTATGTTTTTTTTTATTGTCCCTAAATTTGACTGAGATTTTGATACAATTTACATACATAAATTATCATAATCAATAATATTGATATTGAATTTGTGTTCGGTATTGCTGAACTATAAATATGCTTGTATTTATAGTCGTCGATGTTTCGTTTTCAGTACGACGCTTTGTTTGACTTTGACTTATGGCTTTTCTTTAGAATACACAAACGACTCAAACGAGGAAGAATATTTATTGAGTTAGTGCTCGATATTCAGATCCAATTATAAATATCCTAGTTAAAGTTTAGTAAATCGAAATATTGTAATTTCTCCCTTCAAAGATTTAGTTTGGTTTGTATAAAAACAGACATTTTTTGTGTTTTAATGTAACTAAACTTATTGCTTATTTAGCCATCTCTAGGAAGTACAGAACAACTTTTTGTACTTTGAATGGTCAAACTTGTAAAAAAAGCTACAACACTGCAAAAGTTTTTGGAGACAAGATGGTTTCAGAAAATCGTAGGATTACTTTCATTGTATAAAAAAAAGAAATAATAAGCTTAAACCATGTTTTTTTGCATGAAAAACTGAAAATTTTCTGATAAAATACTGTAACTGACTAAAATCATATTTGCTTCGTCTTTTCCACTTTCTCGTTTACCAGCCGGAAAATTCACTTAAACTATATTTAAATCCAATCAAAGTGCCAGAAACGTCGCGCCTGATTGGTTTGAACATAAAAGAACCAACTTAGGTACAACAACCGGCAAAAAAGTACGGAATTAACGTTTACACTACAGAATAGAGTTTAGAAATGGATCATTGAGCTTCGATTCATCATTCTATGAGCCTATCTAACATTTTCTATAACAGATCAATGAATTTTATCAACCGTAACGTATTATTTGACTACTGTAAAGTTACGTTATTGTAAATACTTTGTAGGTTGTGGTGCTAATATTTCAATTTAAATATTGTTTACTTTTATTAGGATATCCCTGTACAACAGTTTGCTTTTGCATGATATAAGTTTAAACGAAACTTAACATTATTACTAATTTCAGTTGTGTATTACTAGTTATTTAGAAATTTAATTCCTTCATTTATCAGCGGTTGGTATATCTGAAAGGAGTCTTCTTTACTCAAAAAAATGTACCAAAAATTGGTCAAATTTGAAAGGTAGGTATAACATATTAAACAGAATAATAATTTTAGAAGAAGGAAAAGAGGAAACAAAGGAAGAACAATAATTAAAGTTACAATTAAAAGGTACAAGTCTTAAAGAAATAACAAATATTCAATAAAATCGTGAAAAAAAAATAACAGACAGAAAAATGAAAAATGTGGAATCTTTGTGCTTGACAGTACTCCAATCTGTCAATAGCTTCTTCTTGCTTGTTAGTAGTAGTGATGGATAGTTTTTTCACTAGAATTGCTAATGTACCCGGAGAGAGATTGATTATACTGTACGTCACAAAACGCTATTTTCTAATGATTGGCATAAATTTACCGTGATCGGTTATTTAGCGGTAACTAATGTAAAATTGGAAAAATAAATTCAGTGTGACAGGAAAATTTACCAATTTTACCAGTCAATTTATGGGTCTAATTGCGGATTAAGGGCACCCTAAGGTTCACCTAGACTAAGGTTTTGATTTGACTGTGACAGATTATGTGCAAAATGTCAGAATCATATTAAAACCTAGTCTGGGGTGTAATCGGCCCTAACTAAAATTTGCTTGAAAGATATCATTTTTCTGTCATGGCTGTCATTAAATTGAAAAGTCATATATCTGAATCACTGCAATTATGCACCCCCTGTATAGTAGCGGCGCTGAGAGACTGTGAAACTTCCAGGGATGATTTGGCAGTTAATTACGAACATTTTTGCTCTCTTTCAAAATTTTCACTGTTTTCGAGTTACTTAACAAAAACTGGTTTGATGCATCAAATGTTTCAATTAGTTGAAATTGTGGTTTGAAATTTGAACACCCTGTAACTCAGTTATTTTTGGGAGTTCAGAGTGGTTCAACTACTTAAAAGAACCGTTTTGAGCTTCTCTTTCCAGTGATGTAGAGTACAAAATTCTATCTGGAAAAATGCGTACAGGGTGACCAAAAAAACTAATAACTATAATTTTCATGCACACCCTGTTTACTGGAAGCAGAAACGGTACTATAAACTTACGGTGCCGATTTAAGAAGTTGATTAGGAACATTTTTGCAAATGTTTCGTAACTTTCAACGTTTTCTAGTTATTTAGGAAAAACTGGGTTGATGCCATAAATTTTCAAATCAGTTGAATCTGTGGTTTGAAATTTGAACACCCTGTAACTCAGTTATTTTTGGGAGTTCAGGGTGATTCAACCACTTAAAAGAACCGCTTTGAGCTCCTCTTTCCAGTGCTGTGGAGCAAAAAATTCTATCTGAAAAAATGTGAACAGGGTGACCAAAAACAGTCAATCACCATACTTTTCATGCACACCCTGTATACTGGAAGCAAAAACGGTCCTGCAAACTTACGGTGTTGGGTTAAGAAGTTGATTAGGAACATTTTTGGTCTCTCGCAAATGTTTCGCAACTTTCAACGTTTTCTAGTTGTTTAGGAAAAACTGGGTTGATGCCATAAATTTTCAAATCAGTTGAATCTGTGGTTTGAAATTTGAACACCCTGTAACTCAGTTATTTTTGGGAGTTCAAAGTGGTTTAACCACTTAAAAAAACCGTTTTGAGCTTCTCTTTCCAGTGATGTAGAGTAAAAAATTCTATCTGGAAAAATGCGTACAGGGTGACCAAAAAAACTAATAACTATAATTTTGATGCACACCCTGTATACTGGAAGCAAAAACGGTCCGGTAAACTTACGGTGCCGACTTAAGAAGTTGATTAGGAACATTTTTGTTCTCTCGCAAATGTTTCGCAACTTTCAACGTTTTCTAGTTATTTAGGAAAAACTGGGTTGATGCCATAAATTTCCAAATCAGTTGAATCTGTGGTTTGAAATTTGAACACCCTGTAACTCAGTTATTTTTGGGAGTTCAGGGTGATTCAACCACTTAAAAGAACCGCTTTGAGCTCCTCTTTCCAATGCTGTGGAGCAAAAAATTCTATCTGAATAAATGCGAACAGGGTGACCAAAAACAGTCAATCACCATACTTTTCATGCACACCCTGTATACTGAAAGCAAAAACGGTCCTGCAAACTTACGGTGTTGGGTTAAGAAGTTGATGAATTAGGAACATTTTTGGTCTCTCGCAAATTTTTCGTAACTTTTAACGTTGTCTAGTTATTTAGAAAAAACTGGGTTGATGCAACAAATTTTCCAATTAGTTGAAATTGTGGTTAGAAATTTGAACACCCTGTAACTCAGTTATTTTTGGGAGTTCAGAGTGGTTCAACCACTTAAAAGAACCGTTTTGAGCTTCTCTTTCCAGTGGTCTAGAGTAACAAATTCTATCTTAAAAATTGTATACATGGTGACAAAAATAGTAAACCTCCATACTTTTCTTGCACACCCTGTATACTGGAAGCAAAAACGGTCCTGCAAACTTACGGTGTTGGGTTAAAGAGTTAATTAGGAACATTTTTGGTCTTTTGTAATTTTTTTATAACTTTCACCGTTTTCGAATTATTTGGGAAAAACAGGTTTGGTGCAACAAATATTTAAATCAGTTGAAATTGTGGTCTGGAATTTGAATACGGTTTAAGGGGACAGTCAGGGACAAATTCGCCTGTAAAACCCACTTTTTTGGAATCGTCATTAAATTTCCTATTCAGTAACCTGAAAAAAAACACTACAAAATTTGGTACACAGGGAGAAAAGCGGTGTCAAAATTTGAACTACCAGAAGCCAGCTGAAAGCTGCTTTTTTGACCAATCACAAAGTCACCCACTGTGTTGGGATTTAGACAAATACCATAATAAGAACTTATGTACATACACTATACGTAACCAGTATGAGCATGTTATTCTCAGGAATCTCAGGGTTGGTAAACACGACTATTTAGTCAAGACAGTGGTCAGAAATACTCAAATATAGTGAGCAATTTAGAAAAATTAGTATTTCAAGAAACCTAAACCTTCCGTTTTAAATAATTTCCTAAATTTTGCAATATACTCACTAACATACATCTTCAGGAATTGATTGTATTTTCACAAATTACAGGCTTTATTTAAGTAAAGCCATGAAATCGATTTAGCAGGGAATCTGTTACCAATATTCAAACCTTTATCTTAACAGAAAAATCATTAATTTTGACAGTAAAGAGCAATTTAAAAATATCAAAATAAAAAAAACTTTAAATAAATGTTTTTATCTATGCCAATATAAATGTTTATTAATGGAAATCTACTTATTTCATAATATACATACATTTTAATTTTACCAGCATATAATACTGTATAATTGTACATCTTCAACATTTTTGACAGTGGAGTTTTTTGACACTAATAAAAACCATCAAAATCACCCTATTTAAAATTAGGCCAACCTAGTTTATCATTAACTGTTTTTAAATTGTTGACTTTAGAATTTCATTGTCGATTTGCTGCTTCATCCAGCAAGCAAATAATTAAATTGGAAAAACGTAACAGAAAATAATAAATTCATTTTTAGGATGTCTTTTAAGATATTTTGCCAACAATTTTTTTACTTGAAAATGTCACAAAGTGGTTTTAACCTTTTTAAGATACTGACCGCAGTGTTAACAACCCATAAAAAGCTCCATATGGATGGTTATAAAAAAAACCTAACGTCACCACAGCAAGGTTGTATTTTAATGGTCGCTAATTCAGTATGCAAATTCCGAAACAGCCAATTCCCAATTTTTTTTCCGTTGGTCGGCGACTCGTGTACCATTGCGTGTCTATTGTTTGCAACAAGAAAGCTGAACCACACGGGAAGCCATAGGTCACGATTCCACGCCGTAGAGACCTTAAAAATGACCGTTTTTCGCAACCAGCTTCACAATAAATAAACCCGAGGTTAACGCGAAAAAACTTTAAAGATTTCCCATCTAGATGTGCGCTTACTAAGGTCATTGGCAAAAGCCATTCTTCTCGACCGAAGATTCGTTTAAAACAGGGGGAAGAAAGCAGAAAGATCTTCGAGATGTTCGAACAAGAAAGTAAAATACATATTTAAAAAGACATACATTAATTTTTATCATTTACCTTAGCACCGTGACGACATAGAAGAATTGTTTACCGTTGTTTTAACGATGGTTCTGCTTAGGAAACTGTGAAAAACCGTGTATATACTTAGTATTACTCATGGTACGCAATTTTTTTTTAAACATAAGCGATTTCTAAGAAATTGGTTACCTCCTAATAAACATTTGGGTTACGTTACTTATACGGCTTTGGCCATAGAGAATGGGTACCATTATTTTCAAACTCGTTATGTCCTTCCCATTGTTCGTAAACGAGAAGACCAGATAATCTCGTTACGTGGTAATCAATAAGGTTCATGTTTACTCGAATTACACAAAATCCCTTTTATCTGTTGTCGATATCGTTAGTTTGGTGGCCTTGTTGACGAATGCAAAAAGTGACTCAACTCTGACATTTTATGATCTCACACCTGAATATTGATGAGGTTAAATAAACCATGATGGTGGTAATTTTCGGTGTGTGAACAGTACAATTCATCATCAATGTTTTTTCTTGCATTATGCATGACTCTCTAGCTCTTCATGTTACCGAGATATTGAATTTCAAAAAGTAGTAAAAATACCCTCCCATTCTTTGAATTTTTTTGGAAAAATGACAAATTTTAAAGTGTTTTTTTGTACTAATTTCCCCTAATTTAAGGTCCTTTGGTATAAATATGCCCTTTGCTGTGCATTGGAACCCTACTGGAGTAAAATATAATATTGCCAAAATTGCACTTTTTGCAAAACTGGCATTTTTTGAATGATTGTAACTTTTTTATTGGAATTCTTATAGATTTCACTAAAACGTTTTTAGAAAAAGGGAAACAATGTGTTAGTTATGTTATGGAACCCTCCTGGAGTAAAATAAAAAATTGCACTTTTTGCAAAACTGGCATTTTTTCAATTTTTGAATGATTGTAACTTTCTTATTTGAAGTCTAATAGATTTCACAAAAAGTAGTAAAAAAAGGCTCATTATTATTTTTTTTTTAAATATGACAAATTTTAAAGTGTTTTTTTGTACTAATTTCACTTAATTTAAGGTCCTTTGGTATAAATATGCCCTTTGCTGTGCATTGGAACCCTCCTGGAGTCAAATAAAAAATTGCCAAAATAGCACTTTTTGCAAAAATTGCATTTTTTCAATTTTTGAATACTTGTAACTTTTTTATTTGAACTCTTATAAGTACCACTAAAACGCCGTTAGAAAGAGGATAAAAAATACTATAAAATGAGCCAAAACTGGCCTCTCTAGCTCTTCATGTTACCGAGATATTGAATTTCAAAAAGTAGTAAAAAAACTCCCCTTATTCTTTTTTTTTTTTTTGAAAAATTACAAATTTTAAAGTGTTTTTTTGTACTAATTTCCCCTAATTTAAGGTCCTTTGGTATAAATATGCCCTTTGCTGTGCATTGGAACCCTCCTGGAGTAAAATAAAAAATTGCCAAAATAGCACTTTTAGCCAGTTAAATGGTGTAATGTTTTCTAACCATAAAAACTTAACTACCAGTTTAACTTTATGTAGCGTAAATGCTAAAAAAATTGCAAATTTGATGTCTTAGTTACCATTATGGCAGTAGAAGTGTGTAATTGGTCAAAAAAAAGCAGCTTTCAGCTACTTTTTTTGATCAATCACAAACTTAACTAGCTAGCTCCAAGTTGAACACAACCTACAATTTCTGTGTTTGTTATTTAAAGCAATTTTCATAGACGTTTAACCACCACACATTAATTTCTCTTAACCAAATTATACCAACTACTAAGATCTTTGAACTGTTTATGTATAGAAGCAAATTGCTGTTCTGACATAACCACCAACGATCCCTAGGAAAGTTTAGAATTGAAATCGTGCTTTGCGAACCAACTTCTACGGTATTATTTACGACTATTATCTAAGCCTGGTAATTATTTTTATCTTTGTATGAATATGTACGCAAATACCAAACCGGCTTTTATTAAAGGTGGAAACCACTTTTATTCTGACTCATTCTGTTCAAGAACAGTAAATTCGTCATCTATAGGAACTTTTGTTGTAATACGCTTAAAAGGCAGTTTTTTTTTTTGGTTTTCTTGCTCAACAGCTTAATAACATTCACTTTTTCTGGTATCGAGGTATTCGACCGAGTTAAATATGGTAATGTGTCGGTAATTGCTTAATCGATTCTGCTCCCATTAGAGCCTCTAAAGCGGAAATAATTGCCGCATTATTGTGGTCAATGAGAGAACTATTTCAGTTATGCTGTAAGGTTGATTTTCACGGTTGATGTTATCAGCTACAATGATGAACACACCAGAATTATTATATTTTAATCAAGGAAAGCTTCTTGAAGATAACTTTAATTAATCATCATCCACGTTGAGGTCACACTGAGCAAAATTACAAATTACCGGCCGGAACAATCCTTGTCTTTGTCACTCTGCAGCTTTGGCCGCTCGTTCATCTTCATCTCAACCATCCTGCTCAACATTTGAGGCGGTGGCTCTGCCTTCTTGCACTCATACAGAATATTCTTCCGATCCAAGCACTCTTTGTTGATCTTTAAATGTTTGGGAAAGTCTTCGGCCATCACAGGTCCGCTTCGACTTTTATAATGGGGCGCTTGAGTTTGGGCTTTGCCACGTGGAGGTGGTTTTGGAATTGACATTAATCTATACGTAAATGGGAATTAGTTTAACTAGATGTTAGTGACATTTGTAATCAGTCTAGTGAATTAAATTACAATCTAGAAAATGGTCCTAAATGTGGAACAGATTAAGGTTTTACTTGTTGGTTATCAGTCAATTGTAATCACACTGAACAACTTGATCATATAACAAAACATCTTGGTGAATTGAGGTCCCAATAAATAAAACCATTCCCCATATTAACAGTTTAGACAAACTTTTTGTATAAAGGATGAAGTTTTCTTTCGCTCAACTCAATCAGTCTTAACTCCACGGACTGAAATGGTGGCATTGGATCGCAAACTCCCTTAACCGAAGGGTCTTTGTTCATTTCGTCCAGTATATCTTCTTCCGAAGTGTAGCATGATTCCATAGGTTTGGCATGGTCTTTTTGAAGAACATAGGCTGTACCGCAGGTTCTAAAAACTTTACCTCCCAGTTTTTCTATTTGGTGCAGATCTGCTTCTGCTTGTTCTTCTGACACTAAAATCCCTCTCAATTAGCTTTAACTAAGTGATTATCAAACACCAGGATTCAAAAGAAACACTTTGTACAATAGTGTACACAGTGTTTCTGTTGAATCCTGGATTCTACACCGTGCACACTCAGTATCACCAAACAAACCTATCTCTACGGTTTCACATAAAGGTGGTGGTTTTGGTGGATCTTTTTCCAAGCACTTTGGTTGTTTCCTGTTACTCCTGAACATGCTCCACCAGGATCTTCTCGGTAATTTGCATGGTTCCAGGCATTCGTGCTTGGGTTCTGAAGATTCCTGAAGACCTTTCTGTCTTTGATGGTGTTTGTAGCGTTTGTGAAGCAGCCAGTACGTGGTTTGGTATCTAAAGGGTGGCCAGCGTTTCAGTAAGTGACCGAACAGAATCATAATGCTGTTTACATTTTTTTTTCGAAATTTTGAAGTCGTCAAAAATGTCACTAGCAAATGAATCACTGTCGGTTGTTTTACAGTGGCGTTTCGTTATAAGAATATTTTGAAATAATTGCGAGTTATTAATTAGTGCAAAACGTGATTTTGCTTGCTCAACGTCGCAGGCATCATTCAAAACAAGACTTTTAACAGCAAACCACCGCTTCAAACTTGGAATTTGAACAAATTTGATCCGGTGTCGGTTAGGTTTGCGACATTTTGCTCGCGGTTCTACCCTAATTGCTGTCAGAAATTTCATATTTTCTACTGATAAAAAAAAAACACTTTCTATGATGAAACTTGTAGATAAGCCTGTCACCAAACCAACTGAAGTCCTTGTCACAGTCGGTTTTTCAACCCGGATGTGTTATCTCTCACTTGCGAATGTTCTAAACTATCTAAATCATCTTGCAACATTCTCATTAGTTACGTAAATGAAGCTCGGTAGATTTAGCCTAGTTTAGTGGTTTTCATATGTAAAACATCCTTTTTTATCTTTATATCTGAAAACCAGAGCGTTTACTAAATACTGCAAGCCATATTACAGAAACTGTCTCAAGGTTCCTTTCTATGCGTGCCGTCTTTGTGGTTTTTCATTCCACCAAGGACTTTACGTGTTTTTGTTCAGAGTAATTTACCATTATATCCTGAAGTGGGTTATTGACCAACAAAATTAAATTGTTAAGAAAATAAAACTTTAAGAAGGTTTGTGTGAAAATTTAGGGTGTAAAATAAAATTTCATATACCTAATGTTAGTGAGGTAATCATAAACAATCCATAGAAGTTTCCTATGACTTTTTTTTTTGCTACAATGTGAAAGTGTACAGGATTACCAACTCATCGTATCGAGGGATAGATTCTAGATCGTCGAGGTATTTTGAGGCATTCCCATTATTACGAAGCATTGTGAAGTATTACAAGACATTACGAGGCATTTTGAGATATTTATAAGGCATTAGAGAGTATTTTGAGGCATTGCTTGTGTATTTCAAAATGTAGTGTAGGACACTAAGTTTAGGACATTTGTAGAGGCTTATTGCATTTTCAACGTCATGTAACGTGTATTTTGCCATTTAAGTTTTTACAACTGTCTTAATTTAATTTACCATTTTTTAAAGTTTAAACTTTGTTTTGAAGTTCACGTGACTGTTTTTGACAATGTCAACTGGCTTTTACAGTGTTGCAAGCTCAAAATTGTATTATTCACGTCATGTAACGTGTATTTTACAATTTCAGCTTTTCCAACGTGTGTTGCGAAAACGGGTTGAAGAAAGAGCAAAACGGTTTACATGTACTTATCTTACTTTTTGAGATCTATCTTATGATAGTATTTCAATATTTTCAAAAAAAGAAAAAAAATCATAATTTGAAAATTTTGAAAGTACCATCATAAGATAGGAATATCTTCAACCGTTCGCCTGCTACAACCTTTCAAACAGTGAAAATTCCAATGTTTAACAGTCAATATCTCAAAAACGAAATTTAGAGAAAAACTGATTAGAGCAATAACTCTTTAGGTTATTTAACAGAATCAAGAAATAGCATCAGTTACTAGGGTTGTCGAACAAAAATCAGTAGTTGCCACTGATCTCATGTAGACGCGGCAACGCTGGAATCACGAAAATATTTTAAATGTATTCCTAATGGCCATATTACTTAATAAATTTTTCAAACAATTATCAGTTTCGGTTTCTTAGATACAGTACATTTTTAGTTGGCCACCCTGTACAAAAACTTGCAATGCCTTAAAAGGATAGAAAAAAACAACTTTGTATAACACAAATGGCGCTTACATAATTAAAAAAAAAATGCTTTTATTGGATTTCCAACAATAAAAAACATTTACAATTTTTTTTGGAGTTTTTAAAAAATTTTTAAAATCAAAAACTGAATGAAAATTTAAAAAGAAAGGAGAAGAGTATACAAGCAAAATACGTCAGGTTTTTGCGTATTGTTTTAAAATTTTTGAACAACCGAAAAACACAATGTCATTTTATTTCGAGGAAATCATAAGATGTTGGCATTTCAGCGACATTTCGTGATATGCAAAACTGAATTAGTTGGCCCCATTGACAGACCTTGTATAATCAATAATCGTGCATGACGACGCTGTTTTTTTCAAAAAGGTTAAGACTTTATTGCTTTATAGAAGGGTAGGTGGGTAAATAAAACAAAATAAGAAATCAAAAATCAAAGTTAAGTACGTGTTTGTCTAATTTATCAAAAAATAATGCTTGTAACCACCTGAACCGAACCTATATCTTTTTTTATACTTATAGAATTTAAACTATAACTTATTTTTAAAAATTTTTGGATCATAACAAGAAATAAGGCTACTGGGTAATTAAAAAATTACAAAGTAGAAAAGGAAATCACACTAATTCTGCTTGTCGGCCTCATACCTTCTCATGTAAATACGTCAGGACATCCGTTTGAACAATGTAGGAAAACTCCTTACAATATGCAAGCATCAACAACAAATCAATGAATATTAATAAACCGGATACTTATAAGTAAGAAACCTGTCTAAGTCATTGGATAGGAAATTTAATGGGGATTCCAAAAATGTGCTTAAAAACGTGATTCGGTCACTCTAAGTGGGTTTTCCTCGCGATTTTGTCACTGACTGTACTTTAAAACTGGGTTTCCTAACAGTTTAAACTTTGACAGCATTTTTCTCCCTGACTGTACCGAATTTTTGAGTGTTTTTTTAGGTTATTGAATAGGAAATTTAATGAGGATTCCAAAAATGTGCTTAAAAACGTGATTCGGTGATTCTAAGTAGGTTTTACAGGCGATTTTGTCCCTCACTGTCCTTTGAAACTGCGTTTCTAGAAATTCAAATTTTGACAACGCTTTTCTACCAAACTGTACCGAAATTTTTTAGTGTTTTTTTTAGGTTATTGAATAGGAAATTTAATGAAGATTCCAAAAATGTGCTTAAAAACGTGATTCGGTGATTCTAAGTAGGTTTTACAGGCAATTTTGTCACTTACTGTACTTTGAAACTGTGTTTTTGGAAGTTTAAATTTTGACAGCGCTTTTCTACCTGACTGTACCGAATTTTTGAGTTTTTTTTTAGGTTATTCGGTAGGAAATTTAATGAGGATTCCAAAAATATGCGTAAAAACGTGATTGGGTCACTCTAAGTGGGTTTTACAGGCGATTTTGTCCCTCACTGTCTTTTGAAACTGCGTTTCTAGAAATTCAAATTTTGACAACGCTTTTGTACCTACTGTACCGAATTTTTGAGTGTTTTTTTTAGGTCATTGAATAGGAAATTTAATGAGGATTCCAAAAATGTGCTTAAAAACGTGATTCGGTGATTCTAAGTAGGTTTTACAAGCGATTTTGTCCCTCACTGTCCTTTGAAACTGCGTTTCTAGAAATTCAAATTTTGACAACGCTTTTGTACCTAACTGTACCGAATTTTTGAGTGTTTTTTTTTAGGTCATTGAATAGGAAGTTTAATGAGGATTCCAAAAATGTGCTTAAAAAAGTGATTCGGTGATTCTAAGTAGGTTTTACAAACGATTTTGTCACTTACTGTACTTTGGAACTGTGTTTCTGGAAGTTCAAATTTTGACAGCGCTTTTCTACCTGACTGGACCGAATTTTTGGGTGTTTTTTTTAGGTCATTGAATAGGAAATTTAATGAGGATTTCAAAAATGTGCTTAAAAACGTGATTCGGTGATTCTAAGTAGGTTTTACAGGCGATTTTGTCACTCATTTTGTGTGCATATCAATTCATAGCTCAGTGAGGATTTAAATACAAATTATGAAAAACATTGATGAGAGGTTTTCTCAGCTTTGAGCATTTCTAATACGCACAGTTTAACTGAAAATAGTGGATAGTAGCTCTTTATTACAAAAGTTTTTCAAGAATTCAAGTATCCTTGATATAATTAACAAACATATAATGGAGGAACTGATATAATTCACAATAGTGTAGCGATTGTGTAAAAAATCCAATCTAATTGCTTCTTAACTTGGGGAGTCCCGTTAGTTGTGACATATCATTGCTAAACTACAGCTGTATAGTATCTTCAAAATCTACTGAAGCATTATTACATCACACATTTGCATTAATTAGGCAGCACCAAAATCGCCTACTATCTTTCCGAAATAGAATGATGGATTAGTTGCTAGTGATTGGCCTGGTGATTGGCCAATCTAACCCATCACCCATTACAGTCGATGATATAATCGAATCGATTTAGTCATGCTCCGGCTTACTAATTTTTTCCTTGAATATGGTAGACAACCTTGCGGTCAACGCAACCTATCTAACCTGGTTGAACAATTATACACGTTCTGATCTAACCATAGTGATTCATTTGAAAGTGACTGAGGGTGGAAAACTGCTACAACCAGCTGTAAATCCTAACCTAACATTGCAACATCTGGAGCTGTGAAACCCAAGACATGCACCTGGTTTCAACGCCTTGGAATAAATGTTCTCATTAACCACTTGCAACCCCATGCAATATCTCAACAACACAATAGCGGAAGCGGTTCGAGATATACGATCTAGGGAAGGCACACGCTACAAAGCAACAAAAACGGAAGTTTCTATACTTGATTATTATCATTGGAGATTCAATTTTGTTTCCTCCACGCCCTTTGATTGGGTGCTACCGTTTTCTATTACATAGTTCCCCCATCAATTTGTGTTTAATTGCAAAGTGCAGTTATTGTAGGGCGGTGAATGGAATGTAATTTGGTGGTAAATTTATAGAGGCAATTTAATTGTTTTTACTGTTTCAGTCACAAATCAGTAGAAATAATCAAAAATTTTATTAAGATTAGAAAATGTGCAATTAAACTAATTTAAACCAGTTTAGAGTAACAATTAACATTAATTCACAAAGATGCAAGCTGACACTTGAAATAAAATTTTGTTGAAGTGCATATTTGGGTTTCTAATTCCAAATTCTTCCATTTTGATTGAAATGAAAAGTTAAAAGAAAACTAATTTTAAGTATAGAAAACTGCAAATTTTGGCAATTATCAGAAAATTTGTTGTGTGTTAGTTGTGTCTATCTTTAATAATTTGTATCACTTTGTATACAGGGTGGTCCAGTTTTAAATGTCAATAATTTACCATTCGATAGCCCATCAAAAAAATAAGTTAACATACATTTTCCTGAAAAATGCTTCCCAACGAAAATCGGTTTCTTGTCATAACTGTCAGACCGCTGGAGCAATAATGGTTTTCATTTTTCTGTCACTGGATATTTTGCAAAAATTTCAGTTTTTTTTTACTTTACTTGTTCAATTTGAAAAATAAAGTATCTCTTATAAAATTCTGATTTGAAACTTTGTTAGATAATTGAGTTATGAAAAACCAACAACCCAACTTAAAAATTGTCTTGAAAATGGTGAAAATTGACTTAAGAAGCTTAAAAAATATCTTTGTAGCCAGTTTTCGTAGTTTCCAGACAAATTGAAAGAGTTTAGTTTTGAAAATTGACTTAGAAACCAGTTAATTTACTTTCAAACGGTGAAAATTGACTTAAGTGGCTTAAAAATTGTATTTGTAACCAGTTTTCAGACAAATTGAAAGACTTTCGCTTTGACAATTGACTTGGAAACTATGAAAATTGACTTGAGAGGCTTAAAAACTCTCTTTCAGTGAGTCGTTATAGTTTTCAGATAAGTTAAAAACTTTAGTAGTGAAAATGGGCCTGTCCCACAATTTTTTTTTATTTCATAACTACAAAGACGGATTGAAAATATTATACCCGTATTTTTTTGTTTTCAAAAATATTAAGTCTAAATAGAAAAAAAATTATGATAAAAACTACATTCATCTCATGTTTAAAACGCCCGCCGCCGGTGACGTACTACACTATCAACCAATCAGCGACAAGAAGTGATACAGATGGCGTGCAACAGCCAATAAAATCGCCCAGAATTACGTACGTCACATGCGCGCCAAAACAGATCATTTAAATTTAATGGACAAATTCAAACTAATGTAGGAACATTTACGACCATAATTTTTTCTTCAAAAATATGAAAAATTAGTTTTTTGATCCTATTCTTTCGATTCCAGTCGTTAAAACAAAAATTTATGATATGTGGGATAGGCCCATTGACTTGTAGCCATGCAAAACTACTTTATCGAGAATTTTTACTACAAATTCACACATTTCAACCTTGAAAATTCTTGGACACCAAAAAGTGACTCTGAACCAATGAAAAGTGACATTAAAAGCTTAAAATTTGGATTTCAATATTTTAGTCTTGAAAATAGTCTTAAATACAGGATATTGACATTAGATTTATGAAAATTGACTTGAAGACTAACTTTTCAAGTTTCTTACTTTGCTTTTAAATTTTTTAGAACTCTGGACTATTTGTAGGGCTTAAAAACTGGTTTCAGCTTAGAAAATCAAGTTTTAGAGTTATCTTCACCAAGTTTTTGACATAGCAGACTTAAAAAACTGTTTTTATATTTTCCATAGGCTTAAACATGCCATTTCGCGCATATAAACAATTTTGAAGAATGTCATTCACATCACATAACGAGTACTCATTTCATAATTACTTGTTCCAAATTTCATCAAAATTGGACAGTTGTAGCAAAAAAACTATTTTTTAAATTGAACTTTGGAGGTCTATGCCTTCCTTAGGAAGCGTTCTTCAGGAAAATGACATAATGCATGTCAACTTGTTTTTTGATGGGCTATCGATTGATGAATTATTGACATTTAAAACTGGACCACCCTGTATGTCTGAGGTAGCAATACAGGGTGGTTAGCAAAAACTTGTCAACAAGACAATTTAACTGAACACGTTTGCTTTAATATACATTCACAACCTAGTAGATTTACTGCAATCCAATTCTCCCTTGTTGCACTTATGGACACTGTATAGGGTGGTTAAAGGGGATTTCAAGGGATTTAAAATGATATAATAAAACACCCTGTAACTGTCAAAATTAGAGACAAAAACAAATCAAATTTTAACAAATTTTAAAGGCTTTGAAATGACATATGGAATTACCCTGTAACTGTCAAAATAATCGAGTTACGGGGTGTCAAATTGATAAATATCAAATTAAGATCAAACTGTGTTTAACAGCCAATAACCCAGTCAATTGATCGTTTACTATAAACGCTATATAGGGTGGTCAAAAGTAGATTTCAAGGGATTTACATTGACACATTGAACTACCCTGTAACTGTCAAAATAACCGAATTACGGTCTGAAAGTAATAAATATTTTTTAAGACAAAACTATCTTTAACAGCAAATGTAACTCAGTTATTTGATTATTCAACATCGAATATCTTTAAAATAAAATATTGAACCACCCTGTAACCTTCAAAATAACCGAATTACGGGCTGTCAAAGTGGTAAATGTCAAATTAAAACTAAACGTCTTTAACAGCCATTATCTTGATTATTGGACTAATCACTTATAGACACTACATAAGGTGGTCGAAAGATGATTTCAAAGGCTTTGTAAAGCTCATTTTGCTTTACTATACTTATTAGGTTTTATACAGGGTGATTGAAAAACACCATGTCAAAAAGGGCATACCAATTTTTATTTTTTTTAAAGAAAACAATTCTGACAAATTTTTCTTCTTTGAGAAATTTTGTATAAGGCAATTTTTCTCTAAAATCTAACATTAAAACTTTTTATTGATTTGTTCAAATGGCTTCATCATTTCTCCAGTGGTGTAGAAGCTTATGTCAAATCTCCCTCAACTTGGTAATCTACGTCACTGACACTTTTTTAACTCTTCTTATGTAAAAAATAGCACGGTTTAGGGCCCATGTTATCATAAAGTTTTTATTCAATTTGAAAAGCTGGTCAATTTTTGTCATAAAAATCTGGTTTATTTCTGTTGTTGAATCATTATTAAATCCTTACCAATTCTTGAAACGTTTTCTTTGTACAATTAGTGATAGTATGAACTTTTTATTATCAGTCAATTTGGAAAAGTCACTTTAAATTTCAAAATTAGTCAAAAATCATCATCATATTCTATTTACTTTTTGAATTACTGAATTCTAATTTAAATTATTGCTAGTAGAAATTACACTCAACTGGATTATCGAAAAGTAGAATCGATTTTGCATAATTGCGACCTTATGTAGCAATTACTGTGTTTGAAATGTCAGTTTTCTGAACAGACTGAATTCTTCTAGAATAATCGGTCATTTAGAACGTTTTTTGCGCAATAATTTACTTGAAACCGAACTCTTTGATCAGCGAACAGAACGCAGTAATAAGGCATCGATGTTACGCATCAAATAACATAGTCATTGTGAAAACTTGATAAATTACAACCTTTTAATAATATTAAATAAAAATATAATGGTTTTATATGTTATTGTACAGTTTGGAAACCACAACCACTTGTTTTCATTGGGGTTAAAACAAAACTGGTTTAAAAAGTTCAAAATAATGTTGTACTGAACTGTAAAACTACATTTTAATGGCAACTAAATAGGTAACCGAGTACAAGTAAAGTGGGCATTGCCCTCCAAAACCAACAAAAGGATAACTGTAAATGTTTGGTGAGAAATGGGAAAAGTAACCAGTTACACTATGAAAAGTGTACTTTTTTGTAGTATTAAGTCTACTTGGTAGAATACATATATTTTTAGTGATCGATTAACACATTAAGCCCCAAGGCCGGCTAAAAGTTCTGCAAATGGAAAGGACAAGGTAAAGTAAACATAAACGACGTCCACGCTAATTCTGAAAATGTATATGGATCCTGTTATTCCCTCGTATTAAGCAAATGTGCACAGGTCCGTGCTGTTTATATGAACGTTTAATAATTAACAGATTTTAATTAAATTAACAAATTACGGTATGGGAAACGTAATTTGGGCTAAGGTCCGACCCTGACAAAAATATAAATATAATAATATACTTCATTAAACTCGACCTTCTCGGCTATCCGATCAATACTTGGCTTGCTTAATCAATAAATAAGTGACTAGACTGGAAAATTAGTCGTTATCAGATGTTACGTTAAAGTAATGTTATTAAGGTATATTTAGAATAATTTTTGACACTATTCAATATCTTAACCAATAGATCTAGAATGAAGTAGAAGTCCATATTTATAGCAACACACAATCTTCACAGTCACAGCAACTTTCGTAGTTTGTCATTGGTAAAAAAAACAGCAAGTTAAAAGCTGTTTCTTTTTACCAATCACAAACTACCCACTGTGTTGAGATTTACGCAAATGCTGCATATGTACAAAGTATTAAATCATAATTTATTGAGGAGAAGAGTGTCAAAACTTTTAAAAATGACGTTAGCAGGTTAGTATAGTAAATTTGTTATGGATATTCCAACACCTTTTTGTTATTTCATTGACTGCTTTCAACACTCATCAAGTTGACACTGTTGACAATGACGTTTCTGGAGATAGAACAGACACTTTCTTCGTTTATCCTTCAAGGAAAAACGTTCTGTAACAAATCGTTCATTTTTTTTCAAACGTTACAACTCCAGAGTAAGGAGTACTTTTCCGATCCAAGCATTCTTTGTTTCATTCATGTTACCGTGTTAGTCTGAGACAGAAAAATGTCCAGGTGCCGAAGGCTTGAGTCGTTTTATTTCGGTTTGTGATTTCGGCTTCAAACGCGTTATAATTGAAAAGTCATGTGACCTCCATCTGATTTCATAACCATGGTGTCATGTGATTTTTTGATCATAACGCGTTTGGATCCGAAAACATGGGTCGAGAGAATGTTGACTGCTAAACTAGTGTATTGTCGTACTATTTCAATTACAAATGATAGAGCAGGATAGAGTACAGGGTGAGTCAACGATAGAGTAAAGTTTCTTACCTCATTTGTTTCGAGAAATACCAAAAAATGTTAAATACAAAAGTTTTAGAGAATATTGAGATGCATAGTCTAAAATTACTTTTGGATAAAGTTCATAAAAGCGTGGCAGATAAAATATTATTTTTTTAAATGGAACCCCCTATTTTTTACACATTTTTAGATTCTCTATGGAATTTTAAAACTTTTTTTGTTAATAATGTCATATACGTAAACCTACTAGTTTTTATAATATTAAAATTTTTTCTCAAAAAAAAAATATAACACTTATTTTATTTACTAGAATTATTTTTATATACGCTTTTGAAAAAACTAACAAAAAAGTCATAAAAATAAGTACCTACTTAATAATAATTTTTTAACAATTATGTAATTTTATGAAAAATGTTAATTTTGGCAACCTAGCAAAACTGTGATCATTCAACATTTTCATGTAATTTTATGAAAAATGTTCATTGTGGAAACGTTGCAAAACTGTGAATATTCAACATTTTCAAGTAATTTTAGAAAAAATTCTTAATTTGGCAACGTCGCAAAACTGTGATTATTCAACATGTTCATGTAATTTTATGAAAAATGTTCATTGCGGCAACGTTGCAGAACTGTGATTAACCGTTTTTACTAATTTTGCAAAAAAATGCTCCATTTGGCAACGTCGCAAAACTGTGATTATTCAACATTTTCAAGTAATTTTTGAAACAATTTTCATTTGGCAACCACACAACTGTGATTATTGAAGTACATACTTAAAAGAAT
Source organism: Ips typographus (assembly GCF_016097725.1). Taxonomy (NCBI): domain Eukaryota; kingdom Metazoa; phylum Arthropoda; class Insecta; order Coleoptera; family Curculionidae; genus Ips; species Ips typographus. The sequence continues at coordinate 8,540,271 of NC_138424.1, forward strand.
ATACTTAATAAAACATTTTTTAAAATAATTTTAAAATGTCAAATAATTTTAATTGGTCAAATTTGACGCTCTCTAGCGGCCAAACCGTGTAACCTGTCAACCCAAATAGGGATATTTTCAGAAAGCTCATTTCATTGGCTGTCCATTGACGTATACAAATCTACCAAAAATAGTGCAATTAAGTGAGTTTTTGAGAATTAAACGAAAAGATACCTAAAAAAAAAATTGGTCGACCTTGACGCCCTCTAGCGGGCAAACGGCTAACCAATTGATTTTTATACGTCAATGGAAAACTCATTTCACTGGCTGTCCATCGACATATAAAAGTATATACAAAGTGCTACAAAAACACGTGTGTTATTTACGGTTTAGTGACAGGATGCACCACAAACATTTTTTGACTGGTTAAAGGCTAATTTGACTATAGAAAATTAGGAAAACACGGTCACGTGACTTACTAGTTCTACCACGACGTATTGCTTGGAAGTTTTTTGAAACACTGTTTTTGCAAATTACAATTTTCGTAAGGGTCAAATTTGCCTGAAACACCGCCACTATCCTAATGGGTTTTGCGTTATGTTGGCCAGTTAGTGCAAGCGAAAATCGACCTTAATGTTATTTCTACAGTTTTGCTACTACTCTAGATTTGGCAATTATTGTGCTAGGTTTGAGCCGAATATCAGGACCGTATCTGCCCGATTTAAAAAAAAATCCTTTATAGATATTAGAGCGGTAACAGTCAAGGAAAACATTTAGTTAGCTTTGGAGACCTCTGGCGGGCAAATGAAACAACCTATCAACGCAGGCGGCCATATTTTTTTGAAAGCCCATTTTATTTTCTATCCATTGACATATAAAAGTCTATACAAAGTGTTGTGAGTGACAATAAAGACAGTTTTGACTAAATTTGACAACTGCTAGTTTAACCTTCATTAATTCGGTTAATTTGACAGTTACAGGGTGGTTCTTAAACAATACCAGCTGTTTTATGAGCGAAATTAGAAAATTTTATTTTGTCATATTATACATAAAAACCCTGTATAAGAAAGTACGTTTAAGTTGTAGTTTAAATTTAAAAAATTATCCATTTTAAATAATTATATGAGTTTTGATATTTAACTAATTACTAAACTATTCAGACAACCATTTTATTTGATGTACATACAGGGTGATTTTCGAATATTTCCTAAAACTGGCTCGATTCGAAACCCAGATGTTGAATGAAAATGGCAGAGTAAACTTTACATTCAGTTTAACTTCCAGCTTTGTAATAAGCCATTAAAATGCTTAAAACACTGCAAATAACTGCATGTACCAACCAGGAATCTGTAAATTGAGTTACAGCTGGGTTAACAAAACAGTCCATCATTGAATCTATTTTAGATCTTAAAGCATACATAAACCAACAGTTAATAGAAAAAAAATTCTTCAGTTATCATTTTTATAACAGTACTAATTATTAATATACAATACAATTGGCTTGAAATAAAAATCAGTAATACTCTTGACGAAGAAAATTGTATGGGGAATGACCGACAATAAAACATGATTTAAGTATCATACAATATTCAGGTAATTGACCTTTTTTTTCCTGAATGGTGTGTGCATGTCATTATTAAAGTTCATTCATTCCCATTCAACTGCCTACTACCTGCGATTAATTGCATTAATAATTATCACAAAAAATTGTAAATAATTAAACTTACTGTTCTTTATAGGTTGACTTCCTATTTTTTAGTTCTCAGGCTCGGATTGTGTGATTTTGGTTTTTCAGTGAAAAGCTAAATTCCATTATTAAAGTTTAATTACACGTATGAAACTAGATAAACCATAAAAATTATTGTCTGTAATAGCGAATCTAATGCAGCATTTATAGTGGACTTAATGAGATAATTGATGAGAATTTACAGCTGCTTAATGGCCAAACAGTGGCAATTTTGCAGATGTTTTAATAACTTTCTTGCTCTCCATCATGAAAGTGATATTGCTACTTAACCGTACTAACTTGTAAAGAAGTAAAAGCTTTTGCGGCTTAATTCCAAACATTTCTCATATTGTTCTAATGATCTCACACATTTTTAGGATTTTTTGTAATCCTTCAATTTTGTCAAGGCTAATTACCTTTAATGCCCACGTAGAAGTACATCATGCAATCCACTCAATCATACACGTCAAAAGTGTTTTTTATACTAACTGTACATCAATTTATTCGCTAATTGAATCAAAAGTTAATTGTAAACATACCATAATTAACCTGATTCTCTCTCTAAAACTATATTGTTTCCAAAAGAAACCGGACTTAAGTGTTGCAAAAGTCATTTGTTAACGGCCGTTATGGTAATTATAGTAATTTGCACTGTGTGAGTGACAATATTACGTTTTGGGGTTGGATGAATAAGAACATTATAAGGATTTTCACTGACGGAAAAAAAAATTTAAAAATGCAAAACCTTGACCTAATACAGTAAAAGTAAGATTGTGAAAAATGTTTAAATAAATATGAAGAGAAAGATTTAAAAAGTAAATTGGGCGATACGAAGCAGGAGACAGGAAAAAACAATCGAAAAAAATAAACGTTATAAAAATACAAATATAAATAATCAATAAAAAATGCGAGGGGTGTGATACTGTCACACCCCTCGCGTTAAGTTAGATTATTCAATATTATGCGATATTATTGATCATATTGGTATTATACCGGTATAATTGTATTATTTTAAATAATACTAAAATTATATGTAATATTGCATATTATTAATATTATTTGGTGAGTGATCCAAATATTATATAGTCACACCCCTGAATGAGTGGTATATACAGTGTAAAAATAAGTGGAATAAAAAAAAACTAAATAAGAGCGAAACTAATATTGGAGTATATTTTTTTTTACTACAAATCGCATTTTTTCCATTTTTGAATGATTGTAACTTTTTTATTTGAACTCTTATAGATTTCACTAAAATGCCATAAGAAAGAGGATAAAAAATACTATAAAATGAGCCAAAACTGGCTTCTCTAGCTCTTCATGTTACCGAGATATTGAATTTCAAAAAGTAGTAAAAAAGACTTCTAATACCCCACATTCTTTAATTTTTTTGAAAAATGAAAATTTTTAAAGCGGTTTTTTTGTACTTGTTTCACTTAATTTAAGATCCTCTGGTATAAATATTTGCCCTTTGCTGTGCATTGGAACTCTTCTGAAACAAAATAAAAAATTGCTAAAATTGCACTTTTTGCAAAAATCGCATTTTTTCAATTTTTGAATGAGTGTAACTTTTTTATTCGAACTCTTATCCATTTCACTAAAACTCCATTAGAAAAAGGATAAAAAATACTACAAAATGAGCCAAAACTGGCTTCTCTAGCTCTTCATGTTACCGAGATATTGAATTTCAAAAAGTAGTAAAAAAAAAGAATTACAATACCCACATTCTTTTAAAAAAAGAAATTTTTAAAGTGCTCTTATGTACTTGTTTTACCTAATTTAAGGACCTTTGGTATAAATATGCCCTTTGTTATGCATTGGAACCCTCCTGGAGCAAAATAGATAATTGCCAAAATTGCACTTTTTGCAAAAATCGCATTTTTTCTTATTTTTGAATGAGTGTAACTTTTTTACGTCAATTAAAAAAAGGATAAAAAATAATACAAAATGAGCCAAAACTGGCCTCTCTAGCTCTTCATGTTACCGAGATATTTAATTTCAAAAAGCAGTAAAAAAAGAATTACAATACCCACATTCTTTTAAAAAAAGAAATTTTTAAAGTGCTTATTTAAGGTACTTTGTTATAAATATCTCCTTTGCTGTGCATTGGAACCCTCCTGGAGCAAAATAGAAAATTGCCAAAATTGCACTTTTTGCAAAAATTGCATTTTTTAAATTTTTGAATGAATGTAACTTTTTTATTTGTAATAGATTTCACTAAAACACCATTAGAAAGAGAATAAAAAATACTACAAAATAAGCCAAAACTGGCTTCTCTAGCTCTTCATGTTACCGAGATATTCCCCCCCATTCTTTAAATTTTTTTGAAAAATATTAAAGTGTTTTTCTGTACTAATTTTACCTAATTTAAGGTCCTTTGGAATAAATATGCCCTTTGCTGTGCATTGGAAGTTCTCTCCTAGATTTCACTAAAACGCCAATAGAAAAAGGCTAAAAAACACTACAAAATGATCCAAAACTGGCCTCTCTAGCTCTTCATGTTACCGAGATATTAAATTTCAAAAAGCAATAAAAAAAGAATTACAATACCCACATTATTTTAAAAAAGGAAATTTTTAAAGTGTTTATTTAAGTTCCTTTGGTATAAAGAATTACAATACCCACATTATTTTAAAAAAGGAAATTTTTAAAGTGTTTATTTAAGGTCCTTTGGTATAAATATGTCCTTTGCTGTGCATTGGAACCCTCCTGGAGCAAAATAGAAAATTGCCAAAATTGCACTTTTTGCAAAAATTGCATTTTTTAAATTTTTGAATGAATGTAACTTTTTTATTTGTAATAGATTTCACTAAAACACCATTAGAAAGAGAATAAAAAATACTACAAAATAAGCCAAAACTGGCTTCTCTAGCTCTTCATGTTACCGAGATATTCCCCCCCATTCTTTAAATTTTTTTGAAAAATATTAAAGTGTTTTTCTGTACTAATTTTACCTAATTTAAGGTCCTTTGGTATAAATATGCCCTTTGCTGTGCATTGGAAGTTCTCTCCTAGATTTCACTAAAACGCCAATAGAAAAAGGCTAAAAAACACTACAAAATGATCCAAAACTGGCCTCTCTAGCTCTTCATGTTACCGAGATATTAAATTTCAAAAAGCAATAAAAAAAGAATTACAATACCCACATTATTTTAAAAAAGGAAATTTTTAAAGTGTTTATTTAAGTTCCTTTGGTATAAAGAATTACAATACCCACATTATTTTAAAAAAGGAAATTTTTAAAGTGTTTATTTAAGGTCCTTTGGTATAAATATGTCCTTTGCTGTGCATTGGAACCCTCCTGGAGCAAAATAGAAAATTGCCAAAATTGCACTTTTTGCAAAAATTGCATTTTTTTTAAATTTTTTAATGAGTGTAACTTTTTTATTTGAACTCTAATAGATTTCACTAAAACACCATTAGAAAAATACTACAAAATGAGCCAAAACTGGCTTCTCTAGCTCTTCATTCTGAGATATTGAATTTCAACAATGAGTATGTGGATTATTGAAGCATAAGTAAATATGTTATGATGTGTGGAATAAAAAAATACTAAATAAGAGCGAAACTAATATTGAAACAATTTTTTTTTTTTACTAACTTCGAAAAATATTTACAATGAGAGTATATGGAGAATTATTATGGATTATTCAATATTATTGATATTATGTTGGTATCCAAATTATACTGATATTATATGTATTATTGCATATTATTAATATTATTTGATGATGAAATGTAATTATACATTAGTTGTACCTGGTAAAGCAATAAATTGAAATAATTCTCTAATTCTCACATAAAAGTCATCTTTTATGTGAGAAAAATATTTTATAACCGACAATATTAATATCTTATGTTATAACGAGACGTACAGGAAGCTATATTTTTCCTGCTTTGCTTGACAATTATCATTACACTATAAGCAGTGTTAAATAACATGACGAGTCACACCTAACTTAGCTTACGTAAGCGGCTTTTGCTCTTCAAGTGCCAATTACAAGATTGAAAAATTAATAACAATCTTTCGGTTAATTACCGGCTTTCTTGCAATGTTGCCAAGATACGTGTATTCCCATGATAATGACTAGAACGAAACCGAGCAGGAAAATTGGGTAACCTCCTTATTTATTATTTGATTCGCTTTAGTTTCCTTAGAAAGCGTTATATTCCCGATCAAGTGAAGGAAGTCAAGTAATGTTCTGCCTGCCTTTTGTTTAGTTAATTGTGAGTTTTTTTTGGAAACTATCAGAGAAAATGTTGTATTTAAATGCATTTGAGTGACCTGGAGACGAGTTCATTAGACTATTTTCAGACTAGACACTGTTTACTAATCCCCTTGTTTCTCAATTTGTCGGGATCGGAAAAATGAGATGGGGTTTTTATTTTTAGCTAAGGAAACTGCTTAACAGGCTACTTCTCCACCTCAATGCACCCGATTTATGTAACACGCCATCGATCTTATAGGTAAAAGTAGTTAGTACGCTTCAGATTTCGATAAGGAAGTTTCGTCTATGATAATAATATATGAACGAATATAAATTTCAAATTACAGTTATCTAACTAAAAAAAAAACGAATAATACAAGTATTACAGGTATTTGCTTTTCTCTTATCACAGGCAACGTGGATAAGTGCTTTGCTAATAATTGTTTTTACATTTCGAGCTTTGCCACATATACGTTCAAAAACTATTTTAAAATTGAATCTTCTGCATTATACAGGGTGGTCCAGTTTTAAATCTCAATAATTCACCAATCCATAGCCAATTAAAAAATAAGTTGACATGCAATATGTCATTTTCCTGAAAAATGCTTCCTAAGGAAGATACAGTCCTTCAAATTTCAATTTTATAAAATCTGTTTTTTGTCAGACCGTTGTTAGACTGTCAGACCGTTGGAGCAATTTTGATCAAATTTGGAACAAGCACTTATGAAATTAATACTCATTATGAATGACGTTTGCCAAAATTCCCAGTAGCGTAGATACAGGAAAATGGTTTTCATGTTTTGCCTTATTTTCTACGTCTCTGGATATTTTTCAAAAATTACAGTCAATTTTAATTTAAAATTGTGTTTGTAACCAGTTTTCATACAAATCGAGAGACTTTAATATTGAAAATTGAGTTGTACACATAAAAAACTACTTTTTCTAGAATTTTTTACTACATACATTTAAACCTTAAAAATTGATTTGGACACCAAAAAGTGACTCAACTGATTTGAAGACAAATTTCAATATTTTAGTCTTGAAAATAGTTTTAGATACAGGACATTGACATTAGATTCATAAAAATTGTCTTGAAAACTAGCTTTTCGTGCTTTTTACTTTGCTTTTAATTTTCTTAGAATTCTGGACTATTTTTAGGGCTTCAAAGCTGCTTTCAGCTTGGAAAATCGAGTTTCAAGACTATCTTCATCAAGTTATTGACATAGCAAACTTAAAAAACAATTTTTACATTCTCCATAGACTTAAAATGTCATTCCCAGCTTGGTTGCTATATTAAATTGACTTCTGGACACCTCAGTGCTAAAAATTCGAGTATGTCTTAAAAATCTAGATTGTTTTAAAGCTGTTTTCAGTGTCTCAAATCGAGTTTCAAGACTATCTTTACAAAGTTTTTGACTTATCAGGGCTAAAAGCCAGTTTGTACACTGTCCATAGTCTTGAAAATGTCATTTCAAGCTTCTTTACTATTATAGACTGACTTCTACACTCATAGGTGCAATAAATTGTAGCATCTCTAAAAAATTGTTTTTAGTGCTTTTTAACACTGAAAAATTGAGTTGAAGACTATTTTCAAAAGTCAAGATTCTTCAGTAATAAAAGTAAAAAATTTTGGTACCAAATGCTACGATAGTCTTGAGAACTAATTTTTGGAAATGAAATAGTCCGAAAATTTAATTTACTTCTAGACTTGTTTCAGTACAGAAAATTGAGTCGTACACCAATTAAAGTCCTGAAAATAGACTTTTGGACTCTCTTTAGTCCTAGTAAAGTCAGTTCTAGCCTTAAAAGTCAACTTTTAGATTATTTTTACTAGTAAGAAATGAGTTTCATGCACAATACAATCTTTGTCTTGATTTCCGGACTGTTTTTAGTTCTTGAAATCCAGTTTCAGACACTCGACCAGGATGGCAGTCTGAGAAAACGAATTATAAGACTATTCCTAGTAGTAAATAGCAAGTTTTTAGACTATTCAGTACCAGGTTGGACTCTCACAAGTATTGAATGTTCAGTTTTACACTATAAAACCACCACTATAACCACCTATCTAAATTTTAATTTAAAAAATATTTTTAAATTAAAATTTGGAGGACTGTATCTTCCTTAGGAAACGTTTTTCAGAAAAATGACATAATGCTCAGTCAACTTATTTTTTGATTGGCTATCAAATGGTGAATTATTGACACTTAAAACTGGACCACCCTGTATAAATGGGTTATAGGTACCATTCTCTGAGTATAACATCACTTCTCATCTCATGATCTTAATCGAACCTGAACTAATTTAATTTCCAAGCTGCGTTTAAGTATCGTGAAAAAAAAAATCCAATTCTTCGGTTGTTGAAATGCAATTAGAAGAAAAATCGCCTTTCGAATATCAGGGTCATCAGCTACTGTTTTAGGTGAGTCAATAACATTGTCGTAATTCGCAGTTAGCGCGAATATCAAAGAAAACTGTTCAGCGTAAATCCGTTTTCCTTCTTGGATGGATGTTACGTAACAGAGTCTGCATCGGATCAACGGAAATCAGTAGAGACGAATTTCTTTAATTAGTTATTTAGTTGTTCAGTTTATTGAGTTGTCAAAGACGTAAGCATGTACAAGGTGTCTGGATTTGGAGTGTTTGGACAGGAAAATCCAATTTTCCAGATAGATAGGAAAAAACTAGTATACATGTCAAGAATGGCAAAAAATTTTTTCATAAACAAAAAAGTGAAGAGTTTTTAAAATGGGCGAAATTCGAAAAACGCCCTCTAGCGCCGCAAACTGACAAAATATCGAAATACGATTTTTGCCATTAATCTTTTTCAAAAATTGAGCTCTAGACATGTATACTACTTTTTTCTTATCTAGCCGGGAAATGGGGTTTTCCTGTCAAAACACACTAAATCCGGACACCCTGTACTTTATACCCTCGCGCAGAATTAGCGTAAATCACAGCACTGTTTGTATAGTTTGTGATTGGTAGAAAAAGCAGCAAGCTGAAAGCTGCTTTTCTTGACCAATCACAATAGGAATAGTGTTGGATTTAACTCATTCACCGCCTTTATACTTTATACATTACGAATTCAATTTTTAATAGTAAAACAGTCACGTGACTATTTTGCACCTTAAAAAAAAGTAATGTGTAAAAAACGTCACATGACCTGTAGGATTCCGTCTTGACACAAGCATTTAAAAAAAAAGATAATGGAAATTCGTCACGTGACCAGTTACTTTAAAAATATCAGTTTAAACTAAAAAAACGGTCACATGATCTTCAGAATCGGTTTTGACGTTAAAAAAATCAAGAAAATCTTTAAAAATTAATGATCACGTGACCATTTGCACGTTAAAAAGAGTCACGTGACGTTAAGGATGATATTTTAACCTAAAAAAGAGTCACGTAATTCTTAAAAATAAATTTGATGATTGAAAATTGTCACGTGACCCTCCAAATAACATTTTGACATTTAAAACTGTAACGTGACATTATGAAGAAGACGTGACCTTTAAAAATAAATTTGATAGTTGAAAATGTTACGAACCCTTTTCTACCTGAAAAAAGTCACGTGACTTTAAAAAATATCAGTTTAAATTTGAAAACGGTCACGTGATCTTCAGAATCGGTTTCGACGTTAAAAAATCAAGTAATCTTTAAAAATAAATTTAATGATTGAAAATCGTCACGTGACCATTTGTACTTTAAAGAGAATCACTTGGTTTTCATTATAAATTTTATTTTTAATCTTAAAATAGTCACAAGACCTTCAAGATCCGTTTTGTTTGACGTTAAAAAAGAGTCACGTAACCGTAAAAAATAAAATTTCGTAATAAAAATTGTCACGTGACCATTTGCACCTTAAAAGAGGCCTTCAGGATTCTGTTGTGACGTTAAAAAAGACTCACGTGATTCTTAAAAGTAAATTTGATGATTGAAAATCGTCACGTGTCCATTTTTACTGGGAAAAACTACACGTGACTTCAAAAATTATCAGTTTAAACTGGAAAACGATCACGTGACCCTCCAAATAACATTTGATTTCAAAATGTAACATGATATTATGAAACGTTTAAAAATAAATTTGCTAGTTGAAAATGTCAGAAAACCATTTCTACCTGAAAAAAAGTCATGTGACTTTAAAAAATATCAGTTTAAATTTGAAAACGGTCACGTGATCTTCAGAATCGGTTTCGACGTTAAAAAGTAATCTTTAAAAATAAATTTAATGATTGAAAATCGTCACGTGACCATTTGTACTTTAAAGAGAATCACATGGTTTTCATTATAAATTTTATTTTTAATCTAAAAATAGTCACAAGATCTTCAAGATCCATTTTGACGCTAAAAAACAGTCACGTAACCGCAAAAAATTAATTTTGTGATTAAAAATTGTCACGTGACCATTTGCACCTTAAAAAGAGTCACGTGACGTTAAGGATGACATTTTAATCTTAAAAATAGTCACGTGATTCAGTATACTAGTTTAAACTAGAAAACGGTCAGGCGGCATTCCGGATTCTGTTGTGACGTTAAAAAAGTAATTCTTAAAAATAAATTTGATGATTGTTACTTAAAAAATTATCAGTTTAAACTGGAAAACGGTCACGTGACCTTCCAAATAACATTTGGACATTTCAAAATTATGAAACCTTTAAAAATAAATTTGATAGTTGAAAATACCACGTGACCTTTTCTACTTGAAAAAAAGTCATGTGACTTTAGAAAATAACAGTTTAAACTTAAAAACGGTTACGTGACCTTTCAAATATGATTTTGCCAATTAAAACAGTTACGTGACGTTTACGATTTCGTTTTGACGTTGAAAAAGAGTCACTAGACGTTTGAAAATAAATTTGATGATTGAAAATCGTCCCGGGACCATTTTCACTGTAAAAAAAGTCACGTGACTCCAAGCAGTAAATCTAAGTAACCTCTTCATCTTCAGGAATTTTCAGAAGAAACTAGGAAACTATTTTGTGGAACTGTTACTAGTAAAACATCATTATTTTCTAATTCATATCTTCTACAAGCACCTGTAATTTCAATGAATGTTTTTACGATATTCCCTCTCACTGTTAACAAAATTTCGTCCAATTGACGTAACCAAATGACATGTGACGTAACCTTTGACGTTAAGTTAACGGCCGAATGTCACAGTAACAGTGACGTAAATTTACCAATAACGACCACACACGGCAAATGTAACGTCTTGTTGTAACCGTTACAAGACGTTACATTTGCCTTCACAGAGTTAGGTTAGGGTTCCTTCTTGAAATGTACCTTTTACTGAAGATATCTTAGAAGTCATAGGAGTCGTCAGAGGACGTTACCACTAAATGTTATGGTGACGAAACTATCTATTCATACTTGAATAGTGTCTTCTAGCCGTATTTTGACGTCATTGGTCATAGTTTGCTATCTGGGCTGAGTTATGGGTTAAAAAAGTTTAAGCTTCAAACAGTTCTCTATATTTTGTACTACAAAAAATGGGAGAATAAAATAAAAATTACCATTACAAAAGTTTTATAAAATATAGTGTAGTAACTACTTCTAGTGTATACTGTATAACCAAGTTTAATAACATTTTTGACTTTCCTTTTTTAATTCATGGGGACGTTTGCCACTTTGCTCCACAAGTAACTGTTTCTAGGAAAAGTGATAGTTTTACAAAAAAAATATAATTCACTTAAACCAGACTAATTAACTATTGTGATATATTCTATGAATCCACGAAAATTACTCACTAAGCCTAATTAAGTAGTTACAAACATCAAGGTAAAATTAACCGTTTGAAAGCACGTTTTGCACCAGAACCATAGTTACACTCAAGTGTGTGAACAAAACGTGCATATCTTAAGACCAGTCCCATAAGTGTGAATCATATTAAATGTCACGGACTTGATGTTGGTCTCGGAGCAAAAGGTAACAACCAAACGCTGTTTTGCATACTGACAAAGAACCCAAAAGTGAAAAAGAAAGTAGGTGCTTTGAATAATCAACAGCCTTTTTGTAGGTAGGAGTGGGTCAACAGCACCACAATTCTCATTTTTTTATTGTTACGTATTAGGTGTGATTCACTGTTATATCCGCTTTGCAAAAATTAAGTGTAGGATTGACAAAAATTCAATTTGTTATCCACCAAAAATACTTTTCAAAAAGGAACTTGACCTAGTTGCAAATTCCCCATTATTTAGGTACAGAAGAAACAGCCTTGCCAATGACGTTCTGTTACTCTAGAACAAAGGTTCGAAAATGATGGTGAAAGGCTTTAACGGAATTACCTCACTTTATAAGTAATACCTTTGTAAATGCCTAATAATTACGCAGTTGACTACTTATTTTAGCACAGTTGATTCGGTTCATTGCCTGCGATTAGATCGAAATTAAGTACAGTTTATAACAACAATTTAGGATAAGTTTGTTGTACATAAGTACATACACTTGTCTTTTAATAGGTTGTAGTATGGAATGAGAAAAATTTTCAAAAAACTCGTGCTAGAACGTAACGCATTATTGCCCTACTGTAATACAATTAACAGTTTATAATAAAATACCCACGACAAATTTCAAATTGATTATTTAATTTCTTAATTTGTGTGATTTTACACATTTAGTCGATTACTCAAAAGTAAAAGTTGTACGTTAACGCTCCACCAACTCTGTTTACATTAATTATACATTTATTGTGGTTTTTTTACATTTATTAATGGCTTTTGGAAAATTATTGTGCAAGTCGTAATTTCATATTTACCACCCTGGGCCACTTTACTCATAGATTGGAAAAGAGTACTAAGAACTAGAGTAAAGCATAATAATGTAACACTAACCTTAGTATAACCATTATCTTTTTGTTGATGTTGTTTTAATAAGGTTTTTTTTCCAAAAATAAAATAATGAAAAGCTCAATAGCATAAACAGTTTTTCCAATCAACTTTTCTTCTTCAGTACCTTTTTTGTCACTCTGTGTTTGATATTTGTCTTGGATTTCTTTCTTGTTTTCTTTATCAGCCTTGCTTTTTGTTTATGTTTTATATATTATTCTCTTAATTTTGATATATCACCATTATTACTCTGTTCTTTTTAATATCATTCATGCTTCCTAATCTCTATTTTGTCACTACCTTGTTCTGTTTGCTCTGATCTGTCTTTCTCCAAATTAAAAATGACACTGTTTTTGATTATTGCTTTTGTGGGGGTCTATTATAACTAAAATTTACATTAAAACGTAACAAAAAAGAACTTATAATAACATAACCAAATTACATTTTCTTTTTTGTCATTTGTGTCAGTGTTTATTCAATCTTTTACCTTGCTTTTCTTTGTTTTGTTTACTGTTTTCTTAAGACAACCCCTTCAGCTTTACATCTTCATTTCACGTGGCTTTACGAGTTTGTCTATTATATTTACTCATTTTCTTAATTACTCCTCTTAAAAGCTTTTTAAAATTATGTCCTACCATTTTATTTTATTTTATTTACGACTGTCAAATAATTTACCGCAATTCTTGAGGACACAAATAAAAGTCGAAAACAACCGTATACAGGGTTCTACAAATTTGAGAAATTAAATTTTGGTTAGAAGGTTTTAGTGGGTGAGAATGTATTTTAATAATGATTCTGAATAGTTTCACATTTATCCAAAATAAAAATATAAATTTAAATCTCATGAAACTGAAAAAAAATTGGTAAGTGAAACTGCTTTTTCCAAGAAAAAAAAATTATCAACAAATTTGAGTCAAAAGATACAATAATAGACAACTGCCATATAAAGCAAAGGAGAATAAAAAAAAACAAATATGAAATGACAGAGATTCATAAATTTGACTTTTGACAGAAAAACCACCAAGATTGACAGATTAGGGGATTTTTGCTTGAAAATAGGTTTTTTTTTCTTTGGGGTATTTTTTGAAAAAATTTTCCCGGAGGATTTTTCTCTTGATGAAAAAGTATACGACTACTACTAATGGCCGATTGCACCGACGTTTTTAAGGGCACCCTAGGGTTGACCTAAGTCGTGATTGAACTGTGACAGATTACGTGCAAAAAGTCACAGTCAAATTAAAACCTAGCAAGCCAAAAATCACGTGCTACATTTTGACGGTTGAACGAACCTTCTAACCGTCATAACGACCAAGTTAGCATCTGTCAAATTACTGTTTCTAGTACAGTTTACCTTGTTGTATTTTATGTAAAATATCTCGATTATTTTTAATCGTCAAATAAAAGTCAAAATAACGATCTACATTTTGATGTTTGAACAAACCTCCTAACTATGACAGGGACCAAGCTAGGAGCTGTCAAGTTGTGACATTATCAAATAAACTTATCGTTTACTTGCACACTGCTCTATTTTCCGGTCAAAATCTCGGTTATTTGTAATTTTTAAAAGAAAATTTTGTTAAAATAATTCAAAATAACGAACTACATTTTGACGTTTGAACAAATCTTCTAGTCGTCATGGTAACCAAGTTAGCAGGTGTCAAATAAAGACACTTGTCATCTTAAAAGAAACAGAAAAAGGTGACAGTTTGTAAATTTTTTTATTTTTTAATTTGTAAAATTGGGTTGACAGGTCCTTTTGACCCTCCATGGAGCGAATTTGACCTCACGATGACGTAATTTGACAGTTGGTTTAAACGGTTTTGTTAAATTACGTCATTGTGACGTCAAATTCGCTAGCCTCGCTTCATGAAGTGTCAAACTAATGTAATCATTTTAAATATTTTCAGTAACATTCGTTCGGGCGTCATGTGACCATGATATCGCTTGTAGTGTTTAGGTCACGTGCTATGTGAGTTAGGGTTGTTAAAATACACTCCACCGAATATTTGAAATTATGCGACATTGCCATATTTAGTTTACTATTTTTAATATTATCAGTTTTCCGCCAAAAATGTAAAAATCTAATTTTTTTAACGATAACAGTTTTCTGCAAACTTAAGTGGGTGCAATTCAAATATCCTGCTCATACATTACATTAATAAAATTTCACACCGCATATTAATAGCGGAAATAGCAGCCCTAATTCTGATATTTATTTAAAGTGTCACGGTACATTCATAATAGCAACTATTATGGTGGTCATTAACCATTACAGCTTAAACTCTAGTGTGGTTTCATTTATTGCTTAATTAATGGGACTTTACAAAATTACGAAGAAACAAAAAAACTAGTTATGCCAAAAATGGTTGCTGAAACGAAACACTGACCTAAAATCCGCCTAGTTTGCGTGAAAATGGCTTATCAGATTTTCCTGTCAGGTGGGCCGGTACAGTTTTAATGTTAATTTTCAAACGCTACTTGAAATTGCTAATTCTAGTCTGCAAACTTTGTGTCGCAACAGAAGAAGAGAAAATTAGTCTGGTAATTCAAACAAAACGCGTCATCTTTCAGACAGGAAGCCTGATATGTTTACCTTTTAAGCACGTGAAAATATGTGTTGACGTACGATTTCCTTTTCCACGTACCCCATTGATTTAAAATCATGGAAAAAGTTTACATTTTCTCAAAGCATTTCCATGCAAATTGTCACAAACTTATGTGACCGGTAGGTCTGACAGGGTAATCGATTTAAAAAGAGTTACGACATGCCTATTATTAAAACACATACACGGAAAAGTCGATATTTTCTTTGTTATCACATCAAGGTGAACCTGTAATAAACATTTACAGGAAGCCAAAAACAAATTTGCGTGTTAGCAGTATAAACCCAGCTATCTTCACTATTTATCTCTTATCTGTACCAGTCTAATGCAAAAAACAGTTTAATTAATTTCCGGCTTGATATACTGGTTTTCAGGCCAAATCCCCAAATTGCTAAAAATGTTTGTTTTGTTTCAGGCCGTAGAACAAGATAGGCATCTGCTAAGGAAAAAGCTGACCAGTAAGGAATCGGAATTGGATGCCCGGATACTTGAGCTCGAAAATGACCTCACCGAAGTCCAGAGTAAATTGGGACAAAAGGAGACTTTGTTGAAACAATGGGAGAGGGATAAAAGTCAATTGGTAGGTTAACAAGTCTTGGAGTTTGGTTTGGAGAGTCTAAGAAGTACAAAATTAGCTTTTAAACTTTGATTGGTATTTGATTACAATTATTGACCTCATAAAGATTAAAATAGTATTAAATTAAAGTAAGTACTACTGAACTGAGGCTAGAGTAAAGCTAGAGAACTACTTACTTTAAAAATTACTTAAACGGATTGTCAAGTAAATCTCATAGTTTTACTCTACCCAATTGTAGGCAATGTTTGATATAAACTGCCCAACAAAAAAAGAATACTTTGTTTGCATTTTTGGTCAAATTAACTGCGTGCCAAATGAAACGAGCCACTCGAATTTTCAAATAAATTTGACTTTAAATAATTTGAATCTTAACGAAGGAATACTCATGACACACTGTATAAAAATAAGTAATTTTTCCAATTTTGAATCCCTTGTCGATGTCTCGGGACGTATTTCCCTGTTTGTGTTTAAGGAATTACCAGCAGTTTAAAAAAGTGGATTTTACAGTAAAATCAAGATGCTTTTATAAAATATATTCTAAGCAAATTATCCAAAGTTGGAATCTTCAGGTGATCAGCGAATGATATTAGGACAAAAATCATACAAGGTGGTCGAAATTTCACTTCTTGCTGACCACATTTTCGAACACGAAATATTGAAGACAATTCAAAGTATAAGTTTTTAATGGTAGAAGAAGGCCTACAGTCTCAACATACTGTAGACTTAGAGTTTTTTCTTCGATTTATAAAATTTTTCTTTTTCTTAAAGTTGGCAGGGAGTTAATTTATGACCACCCTGTATGATTTTTATAAGACTGTAACAATATTATTGGCATTAATTTTACTAGTCACTAAAACTGGATTTTCACTTCACATGGAAAATTTAGTGATTTAACGGTAAATGGCATATTTATTTGAAACTTTTTTTTCTATGGCTGTTGAATAATTTGTTTATTACTCACTAGCTTTGAATAGATAATAACACCCATTAATTTACAGTGAGTAACGGGTTATTACTCACTGGTTCAAGCTACCCGCAGATATACCACCAATAGCGAAAATCAAAGTAAAATGCAGTGACGTAACAGCTAAATGTGACATTGGTAAACGTTTGCTTTTTCATTTGTTAAATTTAAAATACTTACCTTCCTGTGACGATGTAGGTCATATTTTGACAGATGACATTTGGCTGTCGAAACATACATGAAAAGTAACAAAATCAGTTTGACTTTTGTTGATTACATTTTATACCTTCATTAGTGCAATTTTGGCATTTGTGACATTTGGTTGTCTGTTTCTGACTTAATTTTAGTCTATTTTTTAATATGACAACCATCAAAATCTTTTCCATAAAGCTGTAAAACCACAAAACATTCTTAAAATCCAGTAACATCAGTAAGTATAAGCAGTACCAAACATATACCTTTATGAGTGGAATTTTGACAGTTATGACATTTGGAGGTCAATTACACAGGTTACAGCTCTATTTTTTATTCTGTTCTAAACCTGAAAACTGTCAAATTCAATCCCATAGAGGTACAAAACCACGAAACACATTTGTAAAGTTACAAAATCAGTTTGACTTTGGTTGAATGCATTTTGTACCTTCATTAGTGCAATTTTGGCATTTGTAACATTTGGTTGGCTGTTTCTGACTTAATTTTAGTCTATTTTTAAATATGACAACCGTCGAATACCTCTCCATAAAGCTGTAATAACAGATTTAATAAGTAGAAAAGTTTACATAGACAGAAAATGAATTAAAAACCTCCATTTGTAGCGTCCTATTTTAAACCGAGATTAAGTTGAGTTTAACAAAGTTTCTCAAAATTTTGCTAGGTTTATTACGAACATCCTGTATACCCCTTAAAAGCTATAACTTTGTTTATTAAGGGGGTATTCCACAGAATACTTTAAACCAAGTTTAAAGGTGGTTTAAGTTAAGGGTGGTACACTTAACTTGAACTTCGTTCACAAGTCGACGGTTCAAATATGTGTCATTAATTTTTAACTTAATTCAAAATCTTACATTTAAACAATACCAAACTTGGATTTAGTAAAGTTTACTTTACTCAAATAATTAGAAAATTGACAAATTTAACAAGCATTATTGATAACAAAATTACAAATATAATATTTATTTTTAGGTTGAAGAACTTACAGCCCAAAACTCTAGACTTACCCAACAGTTGAAAGAAGCACAATCTGTAGAAACCCAACTTAGGCAACAATTAGATAGTTATAAGGAGCAGATCTCATTAGGCAAATCTAGTTTACAAGTAAGTGTTTCTTTGTAACCAAACTAAAAACTGTTTTAATTAATATAAATACAACTTTTGCAGCAACATTTAAGTAGCGTAGACGGCCTAAGAGATGAATTAGAACTAGTCGCTGAGAAAAACAAAGAACTTGAACGGAGATTACGAAGCGCCGCTGAAGAAAGGGACAACCTAGCTCTAGCACTAGAAGAGGCCTCTGATAGGATACTTTTATTAGAAAGACATGCCAGGGAGCAAGATATGAGGTTTGTTCGGTTAATTTCAATGAAGAAATTGAGGTGTTTTACTCGTTGTTTTATAGATACCAACAAAGTTTGAAGGAATACACTCTCCCTCAAGAGAAATTGTCCATTGAAGAGAGACTCAACGGTAAGTTTATACAATTAGGTGAAAGGGACAATGTTGCATGCCACATTCATTTACTCAACTAAAACCAAACATTTACATTCACGTGATAAACATGTTACTAACTCCCGGGTAACTAACCATTCGCCCTCGTCTTCTCTACCTTAAGGTGATCACCGGTCGCTTCTCGCAGAAATGGACATTTCTGAGCCGACTCTGAGTCAAGAATGCATGTCTGTGTACCGACAGCTGAGGTCGCTAGTTCAACAGTTGAAAAGTCACCAAGACGACGATAGTGGGCTGCATTCGGATTGTTCCACCACGTCCATGGAGGACAGTAGCCGGTTTTCGCCTGGGCTCTTAACTGAGGTAAGAAAACGTTGATTGTATACAGAGTGATTCAAGATGGTCAAAGGTCTGAAAGTATTTTTTATAGTTAGGTAGTTAGGTGAAACATGGTCAACAGTGGCGCATCAGAAATGTGATAAAATCATGAGATTTTATACAATAAAGTCGGTTAGTTTAACAACCATGGTTTAGGGCTAAATGGCTGAAAAACTGCGACAAATATAAAAAAAGCAATTAATTTAATAAAAGTGTATTTTCAGACCTATGCATGCTTATAATGCACGGGAATAGACCAATTTTTTAATCACTCGTATCGTTTTTTAATAAAGAAACTGAGAGTTTTAATGCAAAAAGTTTATTCTAAGCATTTTTATGATCCTTGCGTATGTGGAAAATAGTTTCCTAGTATCAAAAACAAATGTCCAACCACTTATTTTGTTGATCCCTTAAAAAATAATTATACAAAGAGTGGGTTTCCCAAATTATGTTTATTTTAACTAAGTAGTCTCTTATCCCCGTTCCTCATCGACACTCACATACAAGTCGGTTTTACAGACAACAAGCTTAGTTGAGAATGTGTCAAATTAGGCGCAAAATAGCACAGTGTAAACCACCACTATCTAAGTGATTCTATGGTTGTGCTACGCGCGCCACAGGTGATATTAAAAGACCTTTTGTATTGTAAAATATACGCCTTCCATACAAAATATGTATACAAGATGTTTTAAAATAAAGGGTGTGATTACTATGGAAAAACTCGCCTTACCTACACAATACTGTATTCTGTAAACTTTGCTTTTACTATTTCCAAAATAATCCCTAAAATCTAAAAAGGCTTTCATACCTACTTTTGTAAAACATTATTTGTAGGTTTGGCAATAAGTACCTGACCTAGGTTTTTCCATTAAGGCAATTTAAAAAAAGTAATAAGATCAGTTTGCACTTTAAATATTGTTTTGTTTATTTAGTACAAGTCAACACAAATTAAAAAATCCTAACACTATAAATAAATTAAGAATAGTGCTTTAGTTAGAACAACAAAAACTTCTTAGGGTATCCCTCAAATGAAAACTAATGGTGTTCATTTGATATGATTAATAATTACAATAAAATGTAAAGGGACATACCACAAAACCCTAAAGCACTTTATAGGGCTCACCTCCTTGTCCTTATTTATTGTTAAAAGTACTTGTAAGAATTTATATTATTGATAATCATAGTCTTTTACTCAAGTCCTCATCACAACTGAAAGCCTAAGAAGTTCTTAATAAATATAAATATATTTTTTTCTTGCAATTAAAAAAAAATTACAAACATTGTGGAGTGAGTTTGGATAGTATAATTGATGCTTAACACTTATACATATAAAAATAAACTTTTTAGAGACAGATAAAAACTAAAAAATCACATTTTTTTTTTTTGTATGGAGAGTGTAACTTTTTTCACATTCTATCCAGATAATTTATTACGGCTTTTAGATGTATTCCTTTTGCTTTTCCTTGTGCTTTGTTTAGCTTTCTTCACTTCTGGTGCTGCTTCTGTACTTGATTTCAGTTCATCTAATTCTTCTGTGTCATCCTTTTTTGGTGATATTTGCTCTGGTTCCCCAGTGTTTTTACTTTTTGGTGGTGGTATTTGTTGTGGTTCTTCACTGTTGTGTACTGTGTCTTCTTCCATTTTCTCTTCAGACTCCTTTTCTATTACCTCAAAACATTGATTTTGTAGCAACAATGCTACTTCCTTCTCCAACTCAAACAATTCTAGTTCTGCAGCAGCTAACTCAACAACAGTGTTGTCAATAGTTTTCTGAACAGCATTTTCAATGGCTGTGATTGCTGCCACTCCAGTGGTGCCTTCCAAGTCAGTTTTAATTGTTGAAACTATTTTGTTAAATAGTTCTGAAGGGGGTTCTGAATTACTGTACATATTATTGGGGTCTCCTAGATTGGGCATGCGCATGTCAAGTTTAACAAAGTTGCCATTCTCAAACAGGGCAAAACTTTGTTGAAAACTGTGGGTTGAAAAGTTCTCACTAGCTTCACTTTTCACAAAACACACTGGGAATAGATCAGGTGAAACTTCAAAGATATTTTTGAATTGGTCATACATTGACCTTTCTTTGATTGTTAACTCCATTGTTGGGGAATGGGAAAACTTGTACCACGCGACCACTTTTGCGAAACCGGGCCCCAAATACGTCTTCAACTCCTCCTTATCTACTCGACCTGTACCAAACCAGGTGGGGCTGGCAAAGGGCACAACCGAGTTGATTTTCACTATTCTAGAGATGTTTACATGATTCTGATCATTGTCAGTGATCAAAGTCGTCTCGGTTTGTACGATTTCACCCAACAAGAACCCATACTAAAAGGCAGTAGAGTTTAAGGGGGTTTTTGATTAACTACATGTAAACATACCTGTCTGACTGATTCTTGGCTACTTTCGAATAATAAATAGGACAAGGCGGGTCCTGAAAACGATACTGTAGCTGGTTGCACCATAGTTTTAACCTCAGGGGAATGGCAAAGGGGCCTTTAAAATCTCTAAAGTTAACTTTAAGGTATTTAACTTTTCCTGAATCATTAAAGAGTGAAAACAAGTCATCAAACGCCCATTACTCATCATAACCTTACTTTCTTCTTTTTGTTTGTTTTCTAATAGTAATGTCATGTCATTGTGTATTTTGTTTGACGGAGTGACTTTTGATGTAAGACAGCACTGACAGCAGTTTGTAGGTTAAGTTTTGTTTTTGTTTTGTAAGTTAGGTTAGGAATGTTAGGATTTGGTTTGGGTGGGGCTGTGGGGCACTACAAGGAGCTAGGGGCAAAAATGCAGAAAAACAATTATTTAAATAACAAAGAACAATTTGAGCTGCTTCACTTTGCGTTTGATGGTAATTTAACTACATTACAACTGGTTTTTGAATCTAGTATAAAGCAAGTACACTGGGAAACCAAGTGCAAGTGATACTTGAAACCTTGCACCCCCATGCTCTTGTTGCCCTATTATAGAGTTTACAGCTTTCAGTAAAAAAAACTTTTCTTTCAAAGGTGGTTTGGCTAGCAGATGTTTTGATGTTATGGTAATTTTGGAAAATGGTCCATTGTAGATGATATGGGTCTTCTCAGGGTGACCAGCAGGTTTATAATCTCTTTATACAGGGTGTCCTGTTTATGTTGAACAAAAATAATAAGGTTCATCTGTCAACTCGATTTCCCCAGTCAAAATAAATATAAAAAAAATCTGCAAACTGTTTTTTTTTTCTGTTTCTGGTAAAGATCCTTAACTAACTGTACTAGAAATAGTGAAGGTGTCACAATTTGACATCTCCTAACTTGGTTATTATGACAGCTCGAAGGTTCGTCAAAATGTAACACGTGATTTTGGATTTCTTTTACCTGCATACAATTTTCTTTCAAAAATCACAAATAACCGAGATATTTGACATGAAATACAACAGTGTAACTGTACTAGAAATAGGGAAGGTGTCACAATTTGACAGCTCCTCACGAGTCCCTATGACAGTTAGGAGGTTTATTCAAACGTCAAAATGTAGCTCGTAATATCACCTTTTCTTTTAAATCACAAATAACTGAGACATTTGCTCGGAAATAAAGCAATGCAAGTAAAAAAGTTTTATTGAAGATGCCATCATTTGACAGTTTCTAACTTGGTCCCTGTGAGAGTGAGGAAGTTCGTTCAAACGTCAAATTGAAGCCCAAAACTTCTGTTTTCTTTGGTCAAAGCAGTTTTTACGGAAATAACTGAGAAAACTGGCCCAGAACATTGTCGTGCACGTCAAAGATAAATACGAGTACAAAACAAAAAGTTTAGTATTTACCAGTTAGTCCACTGGTAAATATTTTTTTCCCAGGAGAAATCCCTCGGAAAAGATATGTCCAAGACAAAAAACCCTATTTTTTACGTATTAATCCGCCTTGTTCCATGAAATACTCATATTTGCCATCATCATTTTTGGCCAACACAAACGGGACACGCAATGTAGTAAATGCTAAAATTTCTGTTTTATTTTGGAAAAACCACCTCCTCTCAGAAATTTAGTCACATTTTATAGTTTGCTTAGTATTTCTGATTACTGCGAGAGCAATAAATGTTAATAATGATCCTTGATTCATAAATCATTTCTGATTATCTTTCTAGGTAGCGCAAGAACTAGTAGGACTGGTACTTGACACCGATGTAGTCCGATTGCTCGAACGACTGGAACAGGCCCGTAGAGAAATTCAGGAGAGGGATGAGGAACTTCAAAAAAGGATGGACAGACTTAACGAACTTAGCAGTAAAGTAAGTGAAATAATATTTGACTCTGTATTATTGACACTTAAGAAATGTATTCATTGTTAGGCTTCAGTGTGTGAAGTAGAGCTTCAAGCAGCCTTGGAAGAGAGAGACAGGGCGCGTCACGACGCCTGCGACACATCATTGGCCCAGGATGAAGTAGTGGTCAAAGCGAGAGAGGATAGAGACTTGGCGGTTCAAAGGAGAACAAAAGCTGAAGTGGAATTGGCAAAGACTAGAGTGGAGTTGATGCAGGCCAACAGTCAACTATTGGAGGTCATCCAGCAAAAAGTTGAAATGAGTCAACAGTTGGAGCAGTGGCAGGTAAAAACACTTTTCTCTAAGTTGTTTAATAGTTGAAGCAGCAGAAAATTATTTCAGATGGACATGCAAGAGCTTCTGGATGAACAACTGAGACATAAACTGTCGAATCACGAGCTGAAAACTCGGAACATAGAGCAGCAGCAGACGCCCCCAGTACCCCCAAGAAGAATAAGACTGTTGAATTTCTTTATGCAACGATAGCGCTTTACACTGTTGCCGCCAGTCAATCAATTTTACTAAAAACTAGAAACTATTATTGTAAATATCATAGCAGATACGATATAAAAAATGATAAACTAAAACTGTGATTTTTAAGAGAGTTTTATAAGTGTGTATATTTTACACGTTTTTCAAGTATTAACAGATAATATTTACTGGTGTACTTAACTATAGTGCAATTATTATTAGCATATACAATTTTTTTTGTACATTTTTAACTTATTCAATTTAAGCTACACTAAAAGTACCAATTGCTTATCAATAGTGCCGAATTTCGACGCTTTTTATGTTGTTAACTGGTAAGAGTGCGTGCAATTTATTGTTAATTTTAACCGGCTGCTAAAATTGAAAGCGTCCGTCCAACTAACCAAAAGCAGCCTTACAAGTTTTCAAAACGAAATAAAGTTATTTTATCAAAATGTAGTTAAATTTTTCCAAGTTCTCCAGTTTTCCCTGACAAGAACACAATGTCACCAGTCTTAAATAATTTGGTAGCATTTTTCACTCCTACAATGCATGGCAAGCCGTATTCCCTGGCCACAACCGCACCTAAAGAAAATAAATATCTATTCAATTTATCTGCTTGTGTAATTGGGTGGATCTTTGTAGTTGATAACAGCACATATTTCATCTAATATAAGGGTGATGATTGTTATTTCCTTCCAAGGAAGGGAGGAAACAACAATAACAGAGAATTCCCTAAAGACCTGCTTTGCTGTGCCATATCTGTACTATTTTCAGTTAATAGGGCCAGTTTAGTCGATTTTAAAGAGTCTTAGATTTATGTTATCCCTCGATCACTGATAAATGTTACTTCAACAGTAATAGATCCTGTCACATTTAAAGCAACATTAAACCTTCATAGAAGGGTTAGTTAGTTACCAGTTAAATCAAAATGGTTTCAAGTTATCAACTTATTTGTTCCATTTTGATCACATTGAGATGAGTACCTAAATAAAATAAAAAATGGGGTACAACTATTCAATCAACTAGATAAATTAAATACCATGAACACTGTGTAACTATTTTACGATAAGTGCTTACCATGAGATACCAAACCTCCAATTTCGGTAACAATCCCTGACAACATGGGAAAATACGGCGTCCACCCAATATCCGTACTAAAAGTGATCAAAATATCTCCTTAAAGACAAAATTCAATTAGCACTGAGACATCACAATATAAATAGAAGCAAACCTTTTTCTAAAATGCCAATTTCATCTAAATGAGTAATCACACAGGCCCTAGCCTGCACACTTCCGGTACAAACCGGAGTGCCCTGGCACTTGGAGCCGGGAAGTAACTCGGCGTGGATTTCGAAGTCGTTTTGCGGTTGTGGCAAACCGTAGCACAGTTCCGGAAATTTGAAATTGTTCCATTTGGGGTAAAGTTTTTGTCGTCTAATAGCCCTATTAAAAATACAATAAAAGGGCTAAGTTTGATGTCCTAAATTGTTCATTACAGTTTAATTACACAGAGAGAGAGCAAAAGAAGAATTATGGCAAAACTAAAATGGGATAAAGCAGGTTTCTACAACATTACTATATTGCCCTGTTTTACCTTGATTTTGCCATGTTCCTGAACACCCTCTTAATCAAAGACAGAAAATAGCAAAAATCGTGAAATTTTAATTATTTTTGAGTCTTTCGGTAGCACCCTTCCTCAATCCTTTACTGTTCTGTCATCGTAAGTACTTATCATCATTTTTACAAAAGAACAAACTTACTTGCTAATGAGAACCGGATTGGAAGCCTTCAAAATCTCCCCAATTTCCTGTTGAGTTAAGTGAAAAATTAGATTTTCTGCTGGAAGAAGTCCTCGTGCCACCATAGCTTTAGCCAACTGCCGAAAACCTAATCTACTTTGGTGAATAGCATAAATAAACGCTGATTTTGTTTGCTCTCGTTGCCCAACTGCGGTTCTAAGCTTTTTCAAAGCGTACCTCAGTATTCGCCTAAAATATTACTGTTAAACAAAACTATAGGCATAACAGGAAAAGTGAGTACCGTCCGATCAGACTAATTGGTGAAACCAACTCACGAATCACTTCGTCAATTGATTTTTGAACTTTAGTGTAATCAAGCATGTGCCTGGCGTTGGCTTGAATCATGGGAATTACTTGATGGGGATTCAAACCCCAAGTCTCGTTAATTATGTCAAACTAGAAAAAATTGTTGTTATACAAACAAGTTATAATTGAAAGTGGCTGCTACCTCTCCTAAACCTCGATGACCGTGTTTGGCTAAAAACTCTTCAAAAACCGTATAAGCAGCAGGACATTTGGTTCGTAGCCACTCAACGCCAAATTCGGGTTTTATAGTGCAAAACTCATCGGAATACCTAAAGGCAATTATAAATTGTTTAAAGAAAATTAGTGAAAACTAGAATTACCCTTCGTCTCTTATGATAGCTGCAATTTTACTTAAACACAAAGGTACATCAGCAGATTCAACGTCTTCGCAAGATGACAAAATGTTAGCAAAGTCAGCATAATGACTTTGATTTAATTCTGTAAATAATTTTTGTACTAAGAAAAGTTCACTCAGTGTCACTTAAAAATCAAAGATCTGAGCAATATTATAGTAGCATTTACCTATTGACGTTACTTTGGCAAATACTACAACAATATTAACAAATTCTGTCTAAACAAATTTATATCTAACCTTTCTCTCGTCCTACAAGTACTACCATACAAATGATTTGCCAGAAAATCGAAATCTGACTACTAATCGGATGACTGTAGCTGGGCAATTCCAAAAAGGTGCTCTTTACTAATTTTTCATAAATAACTTCAGCGCTGTCTCCCTCATTTATATTATAACCTTTTGCTTTAACATGCTGCTGGCACTTTTCCACAATTTGATTAACACTTCTTGAATGTATCCTTTAAAACGGTTTACTCAGCGCTACTGAATTAAATATAATTAGGGTACTAACCACATCTTGTAAAATGGTTTTACAGACTCTAAAAAGGTCATGGGAGCTAAGCGATCCCGTACCATCTTCACTATACGGTCGTTAATGACTTGGTGGCCAAAAACT
Organism: Ips typographus; assembly: GCF_016097725.1. Classification (NCBI taxonomy): domain Eukaryota; kingdom Metazoa; phylum Arthropoda; class Insecta; order Coleoptera; family Curculionidae; genus Ips; species Ips typographus. Next base: position 8,567,041 of record NC_138424.1, read on the forward strand.
GCTAGATCCAAGATTTTGGTTGAAATTTGAATATTTTCGGACCTGGCCGAGCGATAAAGAATCTACAATAATTTTTAAGAACCAAACAGTTTGGGTTTAAATCAGAACTTACGTTAATGCAGTCAAGGAAAGCACGGTTAGAGAAAACTGGCGTGGTTCTCAAGTAGTAAGGTTCCACGTCCGGACTCAGATTTAATTGAATACCTCTGTCTATGAATGGCATAGATGCAGAACGGCACAAAGTTGATAGAGCAGTAGGAAAAACCTTACGAAAAAGCTTGTTAATAGTTTTGTAAAGTTTTTTAGAGTCTTCTGTAAACAACAAAAAAGCCCAAATATAGAAACGTACCTCTCCAGTATTGGCAATAGTATACAAACTATTTTCGGTCACACAAGGGGTGTCTTGTTCATGGGTGAGTTCAAAATCAGTCCAGCTGGTTAGTGTGGTGATTGGCCGAGATTGAAGCAAATACAAGTCTCCCTTATATCGTAATAATTGTATTAAAATATACAGTAAAGTTTTTTTAAAGTTGTGCTGTTTTAGTTTGTGCTGTAATTACATATTGTTAAAAGAAAAATAGACTTTATTACTCTATACGAAAGCGGCCACCGCTTCAGAGCACTGTGAGAGTTGTTTGCCGCAAAATAGGTATACGGAAGAGCATATTCCTTATACTGCTTTTCGAAAGAAATTTTATATTTTGTGAAAGAAGCCCGTAATATTTAAAACAATTGAGTGAATAATTCGTAATTTCAAAATTTTCATAACAAAAAAGATTTCAAATACAAAGTCTACAAATATTCCAATTATCGAATGCTCTATGAAAATGATAAAATTAAGAGAACCGAATCTGAAATATTTTTTTATTGTTATACTTCTTTCTAGCTAAATGGTTGTGTGATTTCACAAACTTTTAAGTAAAACAAACGTTTTCAAACTGCATGATGTCAAATATTGCGTTTTTCCCATATTTTTAAATAATGTTGCTGAAGTACAAATTTAAGTTAACCCACTTTCAGTATAATAGATGGATTAGCTGATTTGAGCTCATAGCTTGGTTCATTTCTTTCTATGGGATTATTATTTATTATATTATTTTAAACGTGGAATGAATTGAATAATATTTGAGTGCAGAACCTCCAAAGATCTCAAATACTCAAATCTATATTTTTTTATTCTACATTGAAGTAGATTAATTTAGGAAGTTAACCAACTCTCCAAAGCCGTGTGTATATTGGTCTTTGACCCCACTTATATTGTCATAAACAAATTTTAAAACCAGTTTAAAAACAGTTACTCAAATATTTAAATCAGCAAGATCAAGAATAACAGACAACCATTGACATTAATGTCATACTACTTGAGTTCTGTTAAAACGGTTATCAACCGAATGTTAAAATTAACCAAAAGTCATAGTTTAATTGAGTAAAAGAGTTCCTACTTTGTAAAATGACCATTCAATATCCCGAGGTCCGCTAAAAGCTTCTTCTAAAGACACTCCAACTTCTCCTAACCGAATTACTTGCTCGTCAGATAAACTCCAAACTGTTTTAAAACAAACTGGTTAGATTAGAGTTAAATGTATTTTCAACGCGACTAACCATCTTTACTCAGGTCTTTACTGCTGGAAGTGGTGATTTCCTTGACACCATTCTCGGTTAATGTGAAAACCTACAAATACTAAAATATCTCTTAAACCATTTTGCGGTTTCGTCATGCCAGTACCTTATCTTTGGTACCGATTTGCCGTTCAGTCAAACTAACATCCCCCAGATAAGTGCGGCTTAAAATGAAGGTGTCTGGGTCCGATTTGCCTGAAACCACGCTCTGAATACGCAAAATAAAAATTCATTAATGTTTAAAAGGTTTATGACTTGTGGAATTACCTCTCCCAAACCGAAATTAGAGGTCACAACCATTTGGGAGGGATTTGAGGTGGTCGGGTGCCAAGTGAACAGCACACCAGCTGCTTCGGCGGGCACCATTTTTTGAATTACCACCGCCATTTCTGATTTAATCGGAATACCATGTTGCCTACGAAAAGTGTATGTTGTTCAGAAATTCAGTACAAACTGTCCTAAAATAATTTGATTGGACTAAAGACATAAATTAAGCGGCAATATTAATTGAATTTACTATAATTTTCAGCTTTCTGACGAATCTTTCATCAACGTCCAAAAATGCGAATTTCCAGTACTATGGCTAAATACGCAATAATAAATAATCAAATTTTTTCATTAAATGTGTTTATTTATATAAAATAATGGGTTATACAGGGTGGTCCAATTTTAAATTAATTCACCAGTCCATAGCCAATTAAAAAATAAGTTGACATTCATTATGTCATTTTCCTGAAAAGTGCTTCCTAAGGAAAATACAGTCGTTCAAATTTCTGTTTAAAAAATCGTTTTTTTTGTCATAACTGTCAGACCGTTGGAGCAATATTGATCAAATTTGGAACAAGCACTTTATTACACGTTATTACCGTCAAAGACCCAAAACTAACCTAACCCAACTTAAAAATTGTCTTGGAAACGGAAAATTCACTTAAGAAGTTTAAAAAATATTATTGTAGCCAGTTTTCATAGTTTCCAGACAAACTAAAAGACTTATTTCCAGACAAACTAAAGACTAGTTTTGAAAATTGAATTAGAAAAGATAAAAATTTCAGAAGCTTAAAAATTGTGTTTGTAACCAGTTTTCATGCAAATCGAGAGACTTTAATACTAAAAATTGACTTGTAGACATAAAAACTACTTTTTCAAGAATTTATTATTACTACAAATTCATACATTTAAATCTTAAAAATTGACTTGAACCCCAAAATGTTTCTGAACTAATGAAAAGTGACATCAGAAGCTTAAAATTTGCATTTGAAGAAAGTTTTCATAATTTGAAGACAAATTTCTTTTAGATGCAGGACATTGACATTAGATTCATGAAAATTGTCTTGAAAACTAACATTTCGTGCCTTTTTCTTTGCTTTTCATTTTCTTCGAATTCTGGACTATTTTTAGTGCTTCAAAACTGCTTTCAGCTTGGAAAATCGAGTTTCAAGACTATCTTCACCAAGTTATTGACATAGCAAACTTAAAAAACAATTTTTACATTCTTCATAGACTTAAAATAGCATTCCAAGCTTTGTCACTATTAAATCGACTTCTAGACATCTCAGTGCTAAAAATTCGGGTATTTCTTAATAAACTAGACTGTTTTTAGTATTTTAAGGCTGTTTTCAGTGCCTCAAATCGAGTTTCAAGACTATCTTTACAAAGTTTTTGACTTATCAGGCCTAAAAGCCAGTTTGTCCACTGACCATAATCTTGAAAATGTTATTTCAAGCTTCTTCACTATTAAATTGACTTCTACACTCATAGATGCAATAAATTGTAGCATCTCTAAGAAATTCAGACTGTTTTTAGTACTTTTTAAGACTGAAAAATCGAGTTTAAGACTATTTCCAAAAGTCAAGTTTCTTCAGTAATAAAAGCAAAAAATTTTGGTACTAAATGCTAATAATAGTCTTGAGAACTAATTTTTAGAAATAAAATGTCCGAAAATTTAATTTACTTCTAGACTTGTTGTCCAGTCCAGAAAATTGAGTTGTACACCAATTAAAGTCTTGAAAATATACTTTTGGACTCTCTTTAGTCCTAGTAAGGTCCGTTCTAGCATTAAAAGTCAACTTTTATGCTATTTTTAGTAGTAAAAAATGAGTTTCATTCACAATACAATCGTTGTCTTGATTTCCGGACTTTTTTTAGTTCTTGAATGCCAGTTTCAGACACTCAACCAGGATGACGGTCTGAGAAAGCGAATTATAAGACCATTCCTAGTAGTAAAAAAGTTTTTAGACTATTCAGTACAAATTTGAACTTTCACAAGTCTTGGATGTTCAGTTTTAAAATATAAAACGATTTTTTAAATTGAAATTTGGAGGACTGTATCTTCTTTAGGAAACGTTTTTCAGAAAAATGACATAATGCAAGTCAACTTATTTTTTGATTAGCTATCAAATGGTGAATTATTGACACTTAAAACTGGACCACCCTGTATAGCAGTAGATTCATATGTACCAATGCTACAGCTAACATACACTTCCTAACATGCTAAAAAGGTGAAACTAAATTTAAATAAATAATTAGCTACTTGTAATGCAATAATAAATTTTGACCAAAAAGCGGTAAAAACCATCTTTTAAAGTGATTTAACACAAATATTCACTTTTATAGCACCTTGTATAAACAGTGACAACGACATGTTATGATGGATGTCGCCCATATGTTTCTACGGAAATGCATAAAAACAGGGAGTGATGAAATGAACATTTCATAACTAGTTACATAAAGTGATACTTTATGTAACTAGTTACATAAAGTAAAACGTTTTGTCACTCTAATCAGTTTTGAAAAGTGTCACTTTATATGCCATAATTAGAAAAAACTATTTTTAGGAATTCGGAAAAAAGTTTAGTAGTTTTTAATAAATTGTTACGTGCAACTGACTAAAATCTGTTTGTGTATTTTCTCATAAATACTCAGCTTTAATAGTTCGCTCCATTTTGAAGATGAAAATATATTATCACAGATCAATTATAACATAACTTACCACCGATATTGTACACTTTGATATGTAAAAAGTGAGGCCCAACATTTAGAAACAGCCCTCAAAACTTCATCGTTAGTAACACACCCCAAAATGGTCTCGTTTTGTCCAGCGGCTGATAACTCTTCCGAATCTTCCCCTAAAATGTTCTAACATGTTTTCAACTGCAAGTAAACGCATCCGGTTAGTCTTACCAATAGCTGAAGAACGTACCGCCCAACTAACCACATCAATCGCGTCATCAATGGTGTCGCTTTTGATTTTAGACAAATAGTCCGTAATTTGGGCGGCCACTTCTGGGTAGACCGGTTCGTTGGCAAACAGCCTGACAGCTCTAAAAAAATCTGTTCTCACACTGCTACAAATTTCAGAAAGAACATTCATACAAAGAGCACACTTCCTGGGGGTTTTCTGAACTCCTGCCACAAAATGCATCTTCAATGTTATTAAGGGACTCTTGAAGAAGAGCGCTTTGAGAGAGTTGCATTTTGAAGGCGTTTATGGTTAGAATGAAACCATCAGGGATGAAAAACTGCAAGATAGTCATTATCAAGATTTTTTCAATCTGTATAATCAGCAGGACTCACGTCTGTAGATTGTAAGGAGGATAATAAAGCCAAGGAGTTGCCTTTTCCTCCCACCAAATCGACAATTTGTGCATTATCACTTCGTATGTTTACCACTAAATCAGAGGGTAAAATCTGCACTTTCTTTTCACTCAAAACTGTAGGTAGCTGCTGATGTTTGGGGAGATTAGAATACAACAGTTCTACTACAGCTTTTCCCTGGCTTTTATTCACGTTGCATTCAGCAAAAACGTTACATCCGGCTTGGAAATTTGTTTGCTTTACCATCGCCGATTTGTTTAGATACAAAACACAGGTGTACCCATCAGTTTTAACTACAAAACTTTGTTTATCCAGTGGTTATAAATAAATCTGCAGAACTAACCGTTAATATGTGCGGTGAACATTTCGGGCAGATTTCCGTTAGGAGCTATGTCCTGTAGACGTACATCCTGGCTAATAATTGGAGTGACAACCGATCCTTTGTGAAATACATAACCGTAGCTCAACCTGCAATAACTTCTTAAAGAAAAACATTTTTCAGAATAACTGAACCAAAAACCAACTGGGATTTTTCTTGTTGTAAAGTCCGCAAGGTTAAATGAACCAACACCCCGTTAGTTTCAGCGAGAAACACATTAACTTCCCGATCTAACTCAGAATTGTCACTAGGGCCCCGATACCTGCTTCTGCAGGCCGCTAAATTCAATATCTAAAGAAACACATTAATTTTCACTAAATTTAAGTCGTGAGTACTTGCTCTTCTTCAACGTTTTCCAAGTTGACAACCCCCAGTAGGGTACCGAACTGTTCGTAACCATCAGGGTGGCCAACCCTAAAACAAGAACTTTGTAGTACAAATGCAGTAAAATACAGTGAAGGCTTACAGAAAATGCTTCCAGGAAGAGTCAGTCCATGGTCTGGTTGCTAAACTTTCAGCTAGTAAACTGGAATCACAGTCTTCAGGGTAAAATTTAGGGGCAGAACAACAATTGAAACTGCAATACCAGGTTGAAATAGTCATTTACGTTTAGAAATCTAAACTTTAATAATTAACAAAAACAAATTTTTCGCTTCCATCTTATTATTCAGTACTTTCACTTCAGAATAATTTTATTCCAAAGATAATTCCTGGAGGAATCCTGGAAAAAGTATAAATTTATCCAGAGGTGAAAGTACCGCCCCTTAGCGTTTTTGCTTAGAATTCAGATGGAAGCAATAAGTGTTTGCTTTTTGTGACGAATTAACTGATTACATACAGTAAATTTTGATAGTGTTCAAATGTACAATTGTATACATTTTCAAGATTTATACCCTTGAAATATACAAAAAAATCAAATCATATCACGAAACTGCTGATTTATTTAAGTTATTAGTTAAAGATATACTTACATAAAATTAAATCGTACATGATCAATTTTTTCCTCTTCTTCATTACTGATATCCTGTAACAGCCCGTTGAAAACCACCCTTAACCGTCTATAAGGTTCTAAGGTTTCAATGCTAAGTCCGTTGATTTTCCACTTAAAATCCTTAACGCTAGTAACGCGTACATTTTCACCACCTACAATATACTTGTACGGTTTTGTTCTAGTTTTACGCCACTTGAACTACCTGGAAAAGTATACAGACGGCCGTTGGCAAGCTTGAGAACTAAAATAACTTCCGCTGTCTTCAAAGGTCTCAAAACAAATTTTAATTTAAGACTGTTCCCATTTTGATCGGTGGCCGAAAATGACTGGTAATAGGAGTCCTGTAGGAATAACGTGGTTAGTTAAAGTTATACCTTCCAATATAATTTTTGTCACAACCTTTTGGGATGTAAAAACCACTTCAGAGTCATTTTTTAATTTTTCCCGGGCTTTTCGGCTTTTTTCCTGTGCGGCCCTTACGACTTTTTTAGCCAAAAGGTATTTTATAGGATAGAAGTAATCTGAAATACACAATTTACTTGAAGACCTTTCAAAGAAGTGTCAGCGACTACCTCGTCCAGTATATAAACTGCGACCACTGTTCTTATAAAATAAAAAGTACAAAAACACCGGTAAAAGCACAAACACTTCGACGCGAATTAAGCCAAACAAATCCATTGTATGTGCGCATCAGTTACTTAGAAGACCGACAACAATCAACTAAGCCAGAGGTTGTCGAATTTTTTTTCAATCGCGATCGCGATGTACACTGCTCAAACCATACCATAAGTCAGGTCCGGTGTAGAAAAATTTGATTCCGATCCTGCACTACATAGCAGTTATCTTGGTGATGAACACATCAGCCAATTCAAAATAATGATTATATTTTATGAGTATGTTTTGCTGAAATTATACTGCAACCTGGACAGTGTTAAAAACATGAACAGGGGTAATTTAAAGAGTAAATCTAAATATTTATGTTATTTAATGTAGCAGAAACATTCATACTGTTTACTGCTGATGAATTTCTGTATTAGAAGCACAAAACACGTTTGATTACTCCTCTATAGCAACGTGTAATCATCGATAAGGTTCGTTTAGTTTTAAATCCTTCCCCATTATAATAAATGGCGTTTTTATCTCTTATTTACCATTACATGTGGATATCAAGTAAATAATCTAAAGTGGACCAAACAATTAAATCTAAATCACTAAAATGCAGGTGAAAGAGGCTTCAAATCAGACCAACTGATTTGTAGTTCAGATTTAAATTATGGTCTACTAACCAAATGTAAAAAAGTTTGTATATTATATAACCCATAATTTATAAATTCAAAAATAAGAAAAACTTTCGTAATACAGTGCCCGCTTCTCGTAGTTCAATCTTTCAGCACCAGAATATGATGTAATAAGTGCATTTTAGTGAAACAATTAGAAAATAATATAGTCAGAAATTTTCAGAATAAAATTGAATATAACTATGAATAAAATGAGTATGAATTAGACATGTTTCTGCATTTTTTCTTTAAAACAGACTCAAAAAAATTACTCTGTATAATGTATACCTGTGACTAGGTCATTGTCTCCTGACCAACAAATGGTCTTCCCAGCTTGGATTACAACAAAATAAAAACAAAAACATCTGACAGTTTGAATTTTATTATAAAACCAAAAATAACTCAATTAAATACTTTTCTTTGTGGCTTCAGCAGCCATACACAATCTTGCAAGCAATCCTGACATTTGCAGTAAAGTAGTGAGCCCTTCAATAATTCTTTGATGAGTTAATCCAATTTCCTGTAGTTTTGCAAACACTTGTACAGAATTGTCAATGATAAATTTCAAAAAACTCACCTTAATAAAAGCTAATTTAACCGCCTCCTCCATATCCATGTTTTTGCATACTTTAAAAATGTTCTTTATTATGTCTTCACTGGCATAGCCCAAACTGTACAAATGTTCTACTATCTAGAAAATATCAAACAACAAAAAAACTTTGATCCTCAAACATGATCAAGAAGCAAAATACCTTGTAAGCCTTTCTGATATCACTCTCAATACAATGCTTGAGCATATCTTTAATCAACATTGGATGTGGCTCATCACAAACCTTAAAAACATTCTCTGAATTTACCTCCCCAAACCCATTGTGAGTTGACTGTAAATTATTTAATGCCTGCCTCATATCTCCCTGTGCAGTAAACACAATGGCCTCCAATCCATCTTCAGTGTACTTAATCTGCATAATTACACCAATATAAAAACACTATCAACTAAGTTTTATTTACATACATTTTCTTTTTGACAAATCTGTATAACTCTAGCCAAAACTTGAGCATCAGTAAGTCTAGAGTACCTCAAAATGGCACATCTAGATTGAATAGGTTCTATGACTTTCTCACTGTAATTGCAAGCCAAAGCAAATCTAGTGGTGTTACTGTAGAGTTCCATGGTTCTCCTTAAAGCTTGCTGGGCACCTTCAGTCATACTATCCACCTCATCCAGAATGATGATTTTATGCCTGCCTGGTGGCAGGGTGACTTTCTGCTGGGCAAACATTTTCACTTTATTTCGCACCACATCTATACCTCTGTCATTGGAAGCATTTAATTCTAGGACAGCATCTTTAAATGCTGGACCTAGCAGGATTTTTGCCAGGCAAAGTATTGTGGTGGTTTTACCTACACCTGGGGGACCCTAAAAAGTTATTATGACTGATTCCAATAAAATAGCTTGATTGCCAGACTTGTACTACACAAACTTATTAAGGGCGAAAAGTTGGTAGTATGTAGTATGAATCAAAATAAACTTACAGCAATTATCACATTAGGTACATTGCCCTGTCTGGCAAACACTGAAAGTCTAGTAATGGTGTCTTCATTGCCTACGATTTCTTGAAATGTTTGCGGTCTGTATTTTTCAATCCTGGTAGAAGTAGTAATAACTAGGTAAAGTAAAATTGTTAAGAAAGAAAGAAACACTTACCAAGGTAGGTTTGAAGGTTTCTTTATTTGGGTTTCCTCTCTTGGTTTAGATGGACCTGGCTGAGGGTCGTCTATGTCCATAATTTCAACAACTCCCGACATTTCTATTTTAATAATTGTAGATTTACACAAAGTTTGTTTTATTTATTATTGTTTCACAAAATTTCCCTCCTATTTTCAAAATTGTGGTTAGAATGCACTAACCTAACTCTTTTATAAATAATCAAATGTTTTTTAAGTAATGTCACGTGATACTACTCACATTTTATTAACAGTAATCACATGACCTCATCATAAAGTGATTTACGGCAGACGACAGAATGTTAGTAAAACTGTCAAAAATCTAATTTTTGACCAATGGCGTTATTCGATTTTGCAATGGCGCCTTGTTGCATAATCGAACACGATTTTCGAACTTTCCAAATGGCACTTCGATTCCGTCAAATAACGAAATGTTTACAAGTTTTCCCACTCTATCCGAGGTTGGGCAGACAAATTAACGGTAAAACTATGCCGATTACTGAAGAACACATCAGAACCAAGCTTCAGAAAGAGCTGGAGGCCACGCATGTGGTAAGTTTTTACCCATTTTGAGTTGTTTTCTTCTTGATAACATTCTGTCAAAATCGCATAACCCTCAAATCGATCAAGCACTGGAGACAGTTCCGTCCGCATTGGCCACATCAGTATGATTGTATTTTTAAGTTTTCCCAATTAGAATAAAACCTTAATTAAACTAGTTTTTAGTATGTGGTTACTCAAGGGTGGTTAATAAAATAAATGCAGTGTTAATCACCATCACCCAACATGAGTGCTGTTGTAATGTTTTGTAAAATAAGCAGTGAAATTTGGCTTGTAATATTTGGTACTTTGGTGTCACTCCTGCTGAGATGTTGCACTACTCTGCATTCCTATTCTGGTGAAGGTACCCCACCAATGTATGGAGATTATGAGGCTCAGAGACATTGGATGGAAATCACCACTAACCTTCCAATCGACAAATGGTACCACAACAGTACTGACAATAACTTGGAATACTGGGGCCTAGACTACCCTCCTTTGACTGCATACCACATGTATTTTTGTGGGCTAATTGCCAGACTCATTAATGGCAACTTCACTAAGTTACATGAGTCACGAGGACATGAAAGTGATAGTCACAAATTTTTTATGAGAACTACAGTGTTAGTGAGTGATGTGGTTGTGTATATTCCTGCTTTGATACTGTATTATTATACCTGTGTCAGGCTGGATAAGTCACATGAAGGCACTCAAGTGAAGTCACAGAAAAAGTCCAAGAAAACTGTACTTAACTTGAAGGTTTTTGACCCATCTTTGTCTGTGGTGCTTGGACTTATTTATCCAGGGATTATATTAATTGACCATGGACATTTTCAGTACAACTGCATTTCTCTGGGATTGTTTATACTTGCAGTAACAAGTATTTTACACAGACTCAATATTCTAGCTACTTTGTTGTTTTGTCTGGCATTAAACTACAAACAAATGGAGCTCTACCACTCTCTACCATTTTTCTTTTATTTACTCAGTACTTGTGTACCTAAACCTGGGCAAAGCTCAATGTCTGGCTTGGTTTCTTTGAGTAAAATTGCCATAACAGTCCTACTAACTTTTGCCCTTCTTTGGCTGCCTTTTTTATTCAATTTAGAGAATTTAATTCAAGTCTTACACAGGCAGTTTCCAGTTGCTAGAGGGGTATTTGAGGATAAAGTTTCTAATGTTTGGTGTGCCTTAAATGTAGTTTTTAAATTTAAAACTAGACTGGACAATTATCAAATGATGAGACTTTGTCTGTTCAGCACTCTGTCTGCTATTTTGCCCAGTAGTGTGGACTTATTCCTTCGTCCAAACCTAAAAAAGTTTGTTCTAGCTTTGATAAACTCATCTTTAGCATTTTTTCTCTTCAGTTACCAAGTACATGAAAAATCCATATTGTTGGTTGCCATACCTGTTTTGTTATACTTTCCATATGCCCCCTTTACCTGTTTTTGGTTCCTCGTTATGTCAGTTTTTAGTATGACACCCTTACTGGTTAAGGACAAACTAGTCATTGCCACAGTGGCTTTGGTAACCTTTTATGTAGTGTCCTTTAGAGTTTCAATTGAGCATACATTCAAGAACATGTTTAATAGTAAAGAGGGTTTAGTTGAGTATTACCGCAGGTTATCTTATGTACTTTTTGAGGTGGATTCCTCAAAAAAGCTTAAGTTACACACAATACTTACACTCACATATCAAAGAGTAATGCAGAACAGACATATCTTAATAGCCATGCTACAACATGTTAGTATGATTTTTTCTCTCTCTGGTTGTGTATTTCTTTTTGTGTTTAGTTTACTGTGGGAACCTCCAAAAAGGTATCCAGATTTGTTTCCTCTGCTTATATCTGTGTACTCTTGTCTTCATTTTGTAGGATTTTTTGTGTATTTCAACATTAAACAACTGAGTTTACCTCAGGAATTTGAGGATATTAAGAATGTTAAAGTTAAAACTTCCTAGTAGGATATTTAAAAATGTTGTGATATGAGTGTTTTAGTGGTTTAGTTATTTGTGTTTGATAATTGAAATTTGTCATTTAGTTAGTAAGTTACAAAGTTTTCTTGTTGTTCAGAGTTGAATTTATCAATACAAAATAGTTTTAATCACTGTATTTTTTTTAATTTACCTGACCTCTTTGAAGTTTACAAGTTAATAGAGTCATAAAACTTGAAAAATTGCTCAGTAGTAGAAGCAAGTATTTTTTAGTTAAGTGAGTTTGAAATGTAAATTTTCTTTTTCTCCATGTCAATTTTTCAGGTACGTTCAGTATCTTACCCTTAAACTTTCTCTAGGATACCATTGTATTGAAACCTTCAAATTTGTAGAGTAAAATGCCTAAAAACGTATGTTTAACAGGTTTTCCTACAAACTGCTTCACTATAACCTTCCAAGTCGCAACAATGATTAACCATTCTCCACACCATCCTCTTGATAATCAAAACGTAAAGGCTTTCACAATGGAAAATTCTTATCAATCTCTCTAAATTTTTTTATTTTCGATAATTTACGCAAGGCACGTGGAACAATTTTCATGAGTAGGTACTTAGAAATATATGCACAAAAGCAGTACTCATTTACAAGTAATATTGCTTTCGTTGGCATTTTAACCTGGTTTCTTGTCTGCAGGAAGTGATTGATCATTCAGATGGTTGCGGCGAGAAATTTTCGTGCTTAGTAGTGTCAGAAAAGTTCAAGGGAAAACCGTTACTGCAGCGACACAGGTAAGATTTATCACTTTTTGCAAGTGTAGTTCACTAATTGAAGCGCAATTTTAGATTGGTTAATACAATCTTGAAGGACGAACTAACGAAAATTCATGCATTTTCTCAACAGACTTTAACTCCAGAGCAGTGGTCTGAAAAGCAGTGATATGTCAACCTTAGATAGTACAGTTCATAATAATATTAAAAAATTAGATGGAGGTTTGTAGTTTAGGTGAAAATTGAAGAAGGGTTAATGAGTTGTTTCTAGGGTTGGATTTTAACGTTTCCTCTCCCGGTAAAGTGATTCTTCATGGAGAACACTCTGTAGTTTATGGTAAATTGGCTGTGGCTGCTAGTTTAGGCCTACGGACCAAAATCCACTTGGTCGAAATTGATAGTCCTGATTCTGTCGTATTAAAATTCCTTCCACTTGACTTTGAAAAAACTTTGAGTTTACAGGTTGGTTTTTATTTGACAATTATCACTTTTTGTTAAAAATAATTTTGTAGGATGTGCGCAAATATTTCCTGGACCAACCACCGCCTATATCCTCGTTATCTCAATATAACTGGACTTCACCTCATTTACTGGACCACAAAGTATATGCCGATGCGGTAGAAAGGGCGGTAGACTCATTGCTAAAGGATAAAAACCACCCTGTAGATTTGAGCATATCCAGAGCGGTTCAAGTTTTATTCTACTTGTTTGCCGGCATTTTGTCTAGTTCCGATATTACCATAAAACCATTTTGTATTACCATAGATTCTGAACTGTCCATGGGGGCTGGTACCGGAAGTTCTGCTAGTATTTCTGTAGCTTGTACGTGCTTGCTACAGTTAAGGGGTTATATTTAATTTGAGTGGATTTTCAGTTGCTGCTTTATTCATTCGATATTTAAAACTAAAAACTAAGCCAGCAGTTAATATATCCAAAGCGGAGTATAAACCATACACTTGGGATAAACCTGACGGGGAAGAAAAGTCTAGTTTTAGCGCTCTTGAATTGGAAGCCATTTCCGATTGGGCGTTTTCTGGGGAAAAGCTTTTCCACGGGACTCCGTCAGGTACTTACCCCACTTTATGCAACACCTATCAGAACGAATTGGACATTTTTAAGGACTTGACAACACTGTCTGCACTTACGGCAATTTGGTCAAGTTTCGCAAAAACCACTCAACCACCCACATGACCTTGACAACTCCCATTACGGTGCTACTGGTGAACACTAACGTACCTAGAGCTACCATGAAGATGGTTCAGCACGTTGCCAAACTTAAGGCAACTTTTCCCCACGTGGTAGAACATGTGCTTGATGCTTTAGAGGATTTAACTGTTAGCTCTCTGGATGTCGTCAAGAAAATTGACAACGCTGCTTGTAAGTTCCTTTTAAGTGTTTTAATACGGTTTTAAAGGAAATTTCTAGCTTCTGGTGATGGCGAAGCTGCAGACCAAGCTTTCACCGATTGGAAGACTTTAATTCAAATGAATCACAGTCTGCTAAGTGCTTTAGGCGTTTCTCATTCGAAACTCGAAGAAATCAACATGATTTTAAGTAAAAATGGGTGAGTTTTCGCGTTGTTTGAGTTTGACTGAACCACTAATGGTTGTATTTTTAGTTTGACTGGTAAACTGACTGGAGCGGGTGGTGGAGGCTACGCCATTGCAGTGGTACCACCATCTTATGATCCGGAAGAGGTGATACGAATTCTCAAAGAGCATGACTTTGGTGTAATCTTAACCAAACTGGGTGGGCCAGGAGTTAGGGTTGACTAAAAGCTTATTTATGACATGTAGACGGGAGACTTTTCTTAAATTATTCCAATTTCGATTAAATGTTTTTGCAATTAATAAAAATTTGTTTTATTACAGTATTTTATTAGGCGTTGTTTGTCCTTAAAGCTGTTTAGTCGCAATTAAAGCCGTCAATTGGAAAGTTCTAGTGCGTTAAACTAGAACAAGCACTTTATCCGTTGGGTTTTATGGAGTGGAACTTTGGAGGGGTGGCTTTTAGTAGCGTTTTGACTTTTTTTACCTTAGTGGGTTAGGATTAGTTACAAGATTTGCTACAAAAAGAAAACTAAGCACATTCTACACTGACGTCACACTGTCATGTGAATGTGGTTACTTGGGACACCTTCATTAAACTAAACTTTATTATTTTATTAATTAGCTTTTTCAATTTCTGGCTGAACTAGACTCACCCTCCTCGTATTTTCATGAAGACGTCCGTGATTACGGAATTAGTGGCCCTTGTAATCTGGCGGTAAGATTAACCCCACTGTATTCCTTATTTTAAACTATCTTATGACTTAGTGATCTAAGTTATTTCTCTACCATCCATCACTATGCACCCCTAAACGTGACAATATTATTAATTTCTGAAGCTGTGACATCTAGTTTTGCCTCAAATTTTTCATTTTATGGAAATTAATAACAGTAACTAACGCACTCTGATAAACCATTATTTTATAACAAAACTTGTCAATAAAATATTGGGAATGATTTCAAATAAGAAAACCATTTTCTGTAGCTTTCTTTTATATCAAAACTTAAAATTAGTTCTTTAACACTGCAAATTGGAAATTTGAGCCAAATATAATCATCTTAAACACATTTGTGAAAATAACTATTTTGGCAGTTATGACGGGTTGAACCTACTTATTTAAAAGCACTAGGTTTCTCCTATACAGGGTGGTCCAGTTTTAAATGTCAATAATTCACCAATCCATAGCCCATCAAAAAATAAGTTGACATTCATTATGTCATTTTCCTGAAAAGTGCTTCCTAAGGAAAATACAGTCCTTCAAATTTCTGTTTAAAAAATCGTTTTTTTTTGTCATAACTGTCAGACCGTTGGAGCAATATTGATCAAATTTGGAACAAGCACTTTATTACACGTTATTACGGTCAAAGACCCAAAACTAACCTAACCCAACTTAAAAATTGTCTTGGAAACGGAAAATTCGAGAAGTTTAAAAAATATTATTGTAGCCAGTTTTCATAGTTTACAGACAAACTAAAGGACTTTAGTTTTGAAAATTGAATTAGAAAAGATAAAAATTTCAGAAGCTTAAAAATTGTGTTTGTAACCAGTTTTCATGCAAATCGAGAGACTTTAATACTAAAAATTGACTTGTAGACATAAAAACTACTTTTTCAAGAATTTGTTACTACAAATTCATACATTTAAACCTTGAAAATTGACTTGAACCCCAAAATGTGACTGAACTAATGAAAAGTGACATCAGAAGCTTAAAATTTGCATTTGAAGTAAGTTTTCATAATTTGAAGACAAATTTCAATATTTTAGTCTTGAAAATAGTCTTAGATGCAGGACATTAACATTATATTCATGAAAATTGTCTTGAAAACGAACTTTTCGTGCTTTTTACTTTGCTTTTCATTTTCTTCGAATTCTGGACTATTTTTAGTGCTTCAAAACTGCTTTCAGCTTGGAAAATCGAGTTTCAAGACTATCTTTACCAAGTTATTAACATAGCAAACTTAAAAAACAATTTTTACATTCTTCATAGACTTAAAATAGCATTCCAAGCTTTGTCACTATTAAATCGACTTCTAGACACCTCAGTGCTAAAAATTCGGGTATTTCTTAATAAAACTAGACTGTTTTTAGTGTTTTAAGGCTGTTTTCAGTGCCTCAAATCGAGTTTCAAGACTATCTTTACAAAGTTTTTGACTTATCAGGCCTAAAAGCCAGTGTGTCCACTGACCATAATCTTGAAAATGTTATTTCAACCTTCTTCACTATTAAATTGACTTCTACACTCATAGGTGCAATAAATTGTAGCACCTCTAAGAAATTCAGACTGTTTTTAGTGCTTTTTGAGACTGAAAAATCGAGTTTAAGACTATTTCCAAAAGTCAAGTTTCTTCAGTAATAAAAGTAAAAAATTTTGATACCAAATGCTACAATAATAGTCTTGAGAACTAATTTTTAGAAATAAAATAGTCCGAAAATTTAATTTACTTCTAGACTTGTTGTCCAGTCCAGAAAATTGAGTTGTACACCAATTAAAGTCTTGAAATACTTTTGGACTCTCTTTAGTCCTAGTAAAGTCAGTTCTAGCATTAAAAGTCAACTTTTATATTATTTTTAGTAGTAAAAAATGAGTTTCATGCACAATACAATCTTTGTCTTGATTTCCGGCCTTTTTTTAGTTCTTGAATGCCAGTTTCAGACACTCAACCAGGATGGCAGTCTGAGAAAGCAAATCGTAAGACCATTCCTAATAGTAAAAAAGTTTTTAGACTATTCAGTACAAATTTGGACTTTCACAAGTCTTGGATGTTCAGTTTTAAACTATGAAACGATTTTTTAAATTGAAATTTGGAGGACTGTATCTTCCTTAGGAAACCTTTTTCAGAAAAATGACATAATGCAAGTCAACTTATTTTTTGATTGGCTATCAAATGGTGAATTATTGACACTTAAAACTGGACCACCCTGTATAGGCTATAAGGTATGGTTTGACTGTGACAGGTCCTGTGCTAAATGTCACAGTCAAATGAAAACTTAGCCTAGGTGTGCCCTTAAATATGTCTGTACAATCGGCTCTTAAAAGATGTTAAAGAGTTTTACTTGTGCTATTTCAAACTTGTCTCATCCTACATAAAATAAAAAATGTATCCTTAAAACGGCGCAACTTTCTAACCGCCCCTTGTAGGTGCACCTAGTGGGAAAACGCGCGACAGGGCGCCATCCCCCACCGTTCTAGGGATTTTTCGTTTTCCCCTTTATCCACACCAGGTCGGGCACAAGTTATTGATTTCCGAGTCCACCCCTTGCTCGAGCGGTTCGAGTTCTCTGCGGAGCCGCGTTTCCCGACCGAAATCGGTGGAAATGTCCGGAAAATATCTTCGGTACGCCCTTATCGCGGTTCAGTGAAATTATGGGTTCGAAAAGGCACAAGAAAAAATCGTCTCGGGGTTGATTTCGAGCTAATTTGCTAAAATCCGCGCTCGATCATACATACACATACCATATTTGACGGGAAACTTTTCACTTACTTGACTGTTTCTTTTAGACTGGGAAAGTATAATTTAATATGGCTGTTTTTGAGTTTGTAAGGGTTATTGGGGTGGTTTTGCGGGTCAACGAAGTCATGCCAAAGGGTTTGCAAGGGAAATAATGTGATATTTTTACATGTAGGCAATAGTGGATTAAAAATGCAAAAGGAGAACACTAACTCAGGTGAGGTGCAGCACCAATATGTGGGCCCTTACCGTTTGGAGAAAACACTAGGGAAAGGACAAACTGGTAAGTACATTTTTTTCCTAAGTGGGTAGTTTATATATTTATAAGCAAAACCAATTCTAAATCCACAAAAAGTAATTAAAAATAAAGTAGACTAAAACCAGACACAACGTTGTAACTGTTTACAACTAGCCTAAATTCGTACCTACTGAATGTAAAAATAGATCTCGTGCACACAATTCCCCCAGGATTAAGTTGATTGTTCCGCGTTCCCACGTCTCCTTTCAATTCCCCCTTTTTTGCGTTTTTTTAAAGCAAAACAGCTAGAATAAACCGTGAATTGTACCCTGAAGGATATAATTTTTTAACCAACCCTCAGCCTGGAAGAAACTCGCTCAAGTATCCATCTTGAAGCTGACAATTCATTAACGGGATGTTTTTAGTATCGCGAAAGAACAGGAAGCAATATTAATGCACACTCGATTATTCAGGCCCTTTTGCGCCTACGTTACGTACGCCTTAAGGCTTTTCCCTTGGGCTTTAAGACCAATTAAGAGACGGCTTTGATCTGCTACGCTAGGGTGAGAATTCATAAAAGCTGGAGATGTTAGGGAATCTTCTTTTTATGATGCGTTGGAGATGGATTATGGATGTGTATGGTTTTTTTTGTCAAGACAGTAAAACAAATTTCTTGGGGAATATCAGAGTAATTTTGCTTGGAGTTAATCTGCTCAATTCACTTAAAGAAAGTTTAACAAAAGTCAGTTGGGATATGTGAAAAACATATCAAATAAAGAGGAACCAAACATCAGAGTTGAAAAATACTTTTTCTAAAAATATCCTGCTTATTAAGGCAATAGAGGGAGAGACAGTTGGTAGATTTGTTATTTTTGAAGCATACAACTAGAAGTTTAGGGTTCCCAACTCAATACCTTGAAATTTTCTGACTTTTTCTGTTCCAACATAGCATCATCGTCGTTTCACTACAAAAAAATCGTGGAATTTCTGAAAAAATTGCCAAATTTAGGTTTGCGTAAAAAATAAACTGTTTATCACGTCATCGAGACAATTATGCTCTTTTCACTCTTGTTGGTATGTTGCTGATGTGAAAAACCGTTACTTTATAATGTCCTAGAACTGTATAATACTATACAGGGTAGAAAGAAAAAAGGTTGTTGCCAATTCAGCATTTTTGTTTGTTATTTTTTTAATACAAGGAATTTCTGCCAACTAAAGTTAATAAAACAACATTATTTGCATGATAGCAGTAAAAGTGATTATAAGATTTATATAACTTTTGTTGTTGCCCAGCATCATTGCTGTGTTTCTGTCAAACTTAGTTTCTAGAGGCTTCTGGCACTGTCAGAATGATTCTAATACTGTCTGGAAATTTTAAAAAATTCACTCAATCATCAGCACAATGTTTGAAAGGTTTTCAGTTAGTATTTAGAGGTCTCTGGCAGATCTGTACATGTCAGTAAACTGTCATCAATGTTCTGCTTTCAGCACACCCTGACATGTACTCCCTAAAATATGCGGAAAAAATGCTACCACAATACAGAGTGTATAAAATCTTAGGTACCACACATCTAAAACGATTTTTTTTGCCACACCCTAACCTGAAAACGCAATTAAAGCAAAAATTTGAACGTATACAGGGTGGTCCAGTTTTAAATGTCAATAATTCATCAATCGATAGCCCATCAAAAAATAAGTTGACATAATGTAATTATGAAATGAGTTGTTTGATGTGAATGACATTGGGTTATTTTATTTTTTACTTTAAAATGGTTCAAATGGATTCAAATTTAGTCATCTGGGAGATTTACGAGTTAATTTTTGACAGTGAAAATAGTCAAAAAACCGGATTTTTGAACTAATATATAAAAAAAATTAGATTTTTCAGTCTTAAAGCACAGTGAAGTGTCTAGAAGTCAATTTAATACTGACAAAGCGTGAAATGGCATGTTTAAGCCTATGAAAAATGTAAAAATAGTTTTTTAAGTCTGCTATGTCAAAAACTTGGTGAAGATAACCCTAAAACTCGATTTTCCAAGCTGAAAGCAGTTTTAAAGCCCTAAAAATAGTCCAAAGTACTAAGAAAATTAAAAGCAAAGTAAAAAAACTTGAAAAGTTAGTCTTCAATTCAGTTTATAATTTAAGACTATTTTCAAGACTAAAATGTTGAAATGTATTTTCAAATTATGAAAACTTACTTCAAATGCAAATTTAAGCTTTTGATGTCACTTTTCATTGGTTTATAGTCACTTTTTGGTGTCCAAGTCAATTTTCAAGGTTGAATTTGTAGTCAAAAATTCTAGATAAAGTAGTTTTTCATGGGTACAATTCAATTTTCAGTACTAAAGTTTTTCAACTTATCTGAAAACTATAACGACTGACTACAAAGACAGTTTTTAAGCCTCTCAAGTCAATTTTCACAGTTTCCAAGTCAATTGTAAAGGCTAAAGTCTTTCAATTTGTCTAAAAACTGTGAAAACTGGTTACAAAGTCAATTTTTAAGCCTCTCAAGTCAATTTTCACCGTTTTTAAGACACACAAGTTGGGTTCGGTTGGTTTTGGGTCTTTGAACGTAATAACTCAATTATCTCGTAAACAAAGTTTCAAATCAGAATTTTATAAGAGATACTTATTTTGTCAAATTGAACAAGTAAAGTAAAAAAAAACTGAAATTTTTGAAAAAATCCAGTTATGTAGAGAAAAAAATATTAAAACCATCTTTCTGTATTTACACCACTGGACAGTTTCGACAAACGTCATTAACATCACATAATGAGTATTAATTTAATTATTATTAATTTGATTAAAATTGCTCCCGCGGGTCTGACAGTTATGACAAGAAACCGATTTTTTAAACTGAACTTTTATGGACTGTATTTTCCTTGAGAAGCATTTTTCAGGAAAATGACATAATGTATGTTAACTTATTTTTTGATGGGCTATCGAATGGTGAATTATTGACATTTAAAACTGGACCACCCTGTATATCTGCATTAGATTGCTTTTCTATTTTATCTTCAACTAAAAACCCCATTTAATAACACTAATGTGTTATTAAAACTACCCTTCATCATTAAAACCCAAACAAAACATCATCACGCGTTATTATATTGCTATTGCTCACATTCGCACCGACTTTCTATTCAAAACCACCCTATTGCATCGACCTTTCCCCAGTTTTTGCTTGAAAAATATCAATTTGTTTAGCAAACAGTGCGGTTTTATAGGGTTCGGACACGGCAACACTATATTTCGGAATCTAATCCAAACAGAAACGGGTCTTACAAGGGCCCTTTCGAGTCCGACCTTATTTGCAAAGGGCTGTGTCCCCTTCTTAAATAGATAGACCAACAGAATGACTATGATTGAGTTTTCGGCGGAGCCCCATCACTTCCGCGTTAGTCATCCTTATGGATAATCAATAGAAGAATTGTGTTTTTGTGACTTTTGGTTTTGGATTTAAAAACCAAGAGAAAATCTTAAGATTTCACTTAACACTATCTCATTGAAATTTAAAATTGTCTTAAAACAAAATCTAGTTGAAGCAGAAATGATAACTTTGAAGCATGCTTCAAAGACGGCTTCCTAACAGTCTCTTTTGGATATTCAAATAATAT
The DNA here is from genome assembly GCF_016097725.1 of Ips typographus. Lineage (NCBI taxonomy): Eukaryota > Metazoa > Arthropoda > Insecta > Coleoptera > Curculionidae > Ips > Ips typographus. The sequence continues at coordinate 8,588,721 of NC_138424.1, forward strand.
TACTATGATTTGGCTCATATTGCTTCACACAGCAGCTTTAAACGTTTATAAAGAAAACTAAAACGATTGGAATATCATCAAAAAATATTCCCAGTATTTGTTTTTCTTGGCTCACTTTATAGTCATAATTTGTGTGGTTATGACACCCATTTTTCGTCTTATATCCTCATGTGCAGCATAAGCACTGCTCGTAGCGTGTGATTGGTCAAAATGCCATCCAATGCTGGTTAGTTTATTGTTGTATTTCACTGACCTACTTCCTTTACAATAAAGTAGAAAAAAACTAGCATAAAACTATGTCTTGTTAAAAAAAACTATAATTAAGTTTAATAACTCTTCCAGTCGTGTGAAACTGTCATTAGTTCCCCGCAACCAACAATAGTCATATTGATTCGCGTTTAACTTTTCAATTTTAACATTCAATCCGCTGCCGGCATAGACAATTTTCTTGTACGAACCGGCAAATTAAATTTCCATGAAATTCCAATAAAACATAATCCAATATCTTTATAGGAAATACTTCATCTCGCTTGTCGCAGCAATATTGAGATACTATAACCAAGATTTATTGGTGACCTTCCGCTAAGATCTATAGGGCATTATTAAGTTCGTGACAATATCCCTTAAATTAAATTGATATCGATTTGGCTTTCCATGATTAATAGCGGAAAATTGGAAATACTTGTCACCGTTTAGCTAAGCAACTGCAATGGAACTTCTCGGTGTTTTCGGCCAAATTGAACGTGATGTATTTATTATATTGGGGAGTAAATGGCTCAATCCCTAAGGGATTTGGCAGTTAACGCGGGTGTATTGACCTTTCTTCGCCTCTTTGTAATATATTTTTCTGTTTATACAGGGTTGGTCAAACTTGGAGTGCACTGCGTAACTGGAAAAAAAGTGGCCATTAAGATTATCAACAGAGAGAAGTTGAGTGAAAGCGTCCTGATGAAGGTAAGTTTCAATTTATCATTAAACTTTTCAGGATAAAAGGGTCTCATCTGCTTTCTGGTCGCCTCATCGGAAAATCCAGTCAGTGTCAACGTTAAAAATAACAGTTTCCTCAATTTTTAATCAGCATTTAAGCGAAAAACGAACATAAGTGGCAGACACGTCCGGATTTAATCTGTAAAGTTGGAAACTCAAAGAAAAAAACGCTCGAAAATAAATCCATTTTCGATTTTCAGATTATATTTCAAGGATTTTTTGTTGGGCTCACAAAGTTTACGACGCCTTTATCCTTTGTTTGTTGTCCCTGTTCTGACGTGGATTGTATTTTAAGTAAATTAAGTTTCGGATTTAATGGGAAAAAAACTTTTATAAATACATAGCAAATTAAGCAGAAAGTAATGAAAAGAACAGTTCTTGACTAGTGTTCAGACAATACTTGTTTTTTGATGTAATTCCTGTAATTAGTTGATTTGACTGAAACCTGATTATTTTCTTACTTTCCTTAAAATGTTACTTAAGAAGGGTCACTAACACATTTGTTTTTACTTTAAGCTTGTTCGTAAAGGCAATCCATGAAATGTCGGTTTTGATTGGTTGAATGCTCACGTGACTATGACAATTTTTTATGACCAAACGTTGTGGTACACATTTTTCGGATCTGTAGATGAGAGACAATCCTGTTATAATAATTGGAACAAAAATAAAGATATTAAATTGATTAATTAGGAGAAGATTAAACGGAGAGACTTAGAAGCTGTAAAAGGAACAAAGCCTTTGATATCAAAAGTTCCCAAAATACTCTCTAAATGATAAAGGTAAAGAGGATGTCATTGATGAAGATAAAGTTTCTTTGTGAAAAAGAATTGACAGAATTAAAAACTTGATAGAAACATATTTTCAAATGTCTGCTTGATCACTTTAGAAACATACACACTTTTGGCATTCTACTAAAAATACTATTCTAAGAGTTTTGATTTTGGACTCAATTACAGCCTCAATAAAGTAAAGAAAAGCTGTTTTTCCCCAAAGTTCAAATAGAATTCAAGAATTTTTGAGGCACTTTTAATTAATAGTCAATGTGACTATTGTTAGCTGTCAAAAATCAAATGAGTCAATGAACTGAGCAATTTATAAAGGGCATAATTAAGTGTCTTAGGTGGTTCAAAAGCTGAGTTATCTTAGATTCTAATTAACTAACGGTTTTAGTTGTCAATATTTGCTTAAAATGTAACTAAAAGAGAATCATCCAAAATGAATAGTCTTAAATTTAGCAAGGAAAATTTGAAGTTACTTTTGTTCTTGAAGTTCAAACATGTGACCAAAGTTTGTTTTTGGAAATTTTTTTAGAATATATGAGCTTTATTGAAAGTTTAGGACAAAAAGGTCTGAAGTGACACATTTTGACCTAATGATTTCAAAATATTTAAACTTTTGGACAGTTCAATAAAATACTATAACTTGTTTTTTAATTATCAGACGACCTTCTTCTGGCAAGCTTAATTAACTTCAGTTAAAAAGACTTTTCAAATTGATTAGTCAGAGTATAAATTTCTGGGCAATTAACCAGATCAATCATTCCAATACTTCCTCTCTTCTTTTCTAACACTGACTGTACTGGTTTTTGACGTCGATCAGTCTTCTTTCAAAGTTTGTGGACAAATAAGCCAGTTCAATCATTTCAATTTTTCCACTCTTCTTTTCTGACATTGACCTTACTTAGCTATTTAAAATATGTTTGGATTTTGACATCAGTCAGTCTCCTTTCAAAATGTCTGGGCAAATAGCCAGTTTAATCATTTCAATTCTTCCAGTCTTCTTTTCTGACACACACTTTTACAATTCTCTGATTCATATGTCAACAGATATAATAACGTTTCTTTTCATCTTAACCAAAATCCAATCCAACGATTTAAACTGACTGAATACAATCCCCAAAACATTAATTTCGATGTCGGCATCATGGATATCCACGTCAATCACTCCAATTTTTCCACTTTGTCTTGGATTTCCTTTTGATCCCGAACAAGTGTACGTGCGCAATTTGAAAAAGGCTTTCCGTATCAAAGCGAAACATTTTTCAGTCTCTCCCCTTAAAATTTAAATTTTCACCGATCAAATACCGATTTACGTTTGCGTCCGATAGCTAAAGCCGGTAAATGAATGCATCGACCACTGTCCAGACTGAATATTTCACCAGTAACCCCTATGATGTAATGCACCCCCTCACGTTATTCGAATCAACGTGTATTTGCCTATTTCGGCCCTAAACCGCTTATCAGCTCGACAGCGATCAACCCTTAATTCCGACCATACATTTCCTAGTTATGTTCATGTGATGTAACTGGTTTTGAGCGTGTTATCGTCGAAGGCACACTTCTAATATGTCAACAGCATATGTACGCGAAAGTGGTTGTTTTGGAGCCTGGCATCTAGTTTAGTTTAATTGATTCGACAGATAAGGGTGGTCTACACTGTAATTTAAATGAGAATTGACTACATTTATGTCGGCGGTTTCAAATCGATTTCAGGTACGAACAGATTGAACCCGTAATCAAATTGTGGTTATAAACCATTCAAATCATTTTATTGCTCTTAAGCAGATTTAAGCATACTATAGTCAACATTAAATTTTATTTTAACTTAATTGAGTTGAGACTAATTTCCGATTTGATTGCGAATTTCTGAAGTAAACGTAGTAAGTAAGAGACTGTAAATGCATTTTTGATATGTCACAAATTATCAAAAACAGTTGAAAATAACCATAATTTTAATGAAGGATTTTTACTATGCAAAAGTACTAATTTTAGATTATTGCATTTTAAGTTAAAAATGACGTCAAAAGTGATCACTATTTTCGAAAAATTAATCTAAATATCCGAAAATCCGTACTTGATAAAGATTGAAGCATTTTGTAAATTACTTTATTAGAAAAGGATATTTGCTGTTATATTTTTGCCATCTACATAAATAAGTAATAAGTAAATAAGTTTGGAAATGCCTTAAATCTTTAAAAACTAAGAATGACATCAACGTATTCAGCTATATAAAGCTGGCTACAGCGCTCATAGCTACCGACCCAACAAAAACGACAAATCCCCCTAATTTTCACGCAAATAAAGAAAATTTCAAATTTGTGATGTTATTACATATTTAGTTTGATTTTCCAGTACAGGACGTGTCATTATAAATTAATATATGATAATCTTACCATAAAGTTTAAATTAGCAAAGTTGTTTTTTTCAAAATGACTCTCAAAATTTAAGGTAAAAAAATCACATGAGAATAGTTGTCGTTAATAGAACGCCCTGTATATATTCCTGCTTCATTTAATTCCGTTAGTTCTCTTTGATTTCAATTATATGCGGTTTGTCGAATTATTTTTGTACATACATTAGCATGCAATTTTAGTTAAAAATAACAAATTAAACACTAACGTAAAAGGCGTCAGATTACAAACAATGTTACTTTGTAATGTTATACCTAATTATCCTAAATTACGTATTTTGCAGTTTTATTATTAGAATATTGCCAGTCTGTTCTGCGTATAATATGCCAGTCAGTATATTTAAAATCAGAGCAAAAATGCTATCAAAATACAAAGGGTTAAAGAAAATTGTCTTCTTGTGGTTAAAGTAGTTTTTAAAATTTCAATTCTAACATTTTATAAATTTGAGTCCTTATTCTCTATTTTACTGATTGTTCTTGGTATTATTTAAACGGCACATAATAAGCCCTGATAAAGACGTACAAATCTCCCGCAAAATGCAAAGAAAACCATTTCATTAGTCTCTGGAGAAATGTCCCAAGGGTTTTACGTCAAAGCCAGCAAAAAAAATAAGGCTTTATTTCACCTGACCGTAGAAAAACAAAAAACTTACCTCAGCATTTTTCTTCTTATTTCCAGGTCGAAAGAGAGATAGCCATAATGAAACTAATTGATCATCCGCACGTGTTGGGGCTGACGGACGTCTACGAAAACAAAAAATATCTGTAAGTATATTGTGCAGTTGCTGAAGGGAATTATTTGAAAAGGGCGAGTTTAGAAGAGGGTCATTAAAACCTTATAAACGGAACTGTTCCCTTGTATCCGTCATTAATAATAGAGACGAGACACTTTGAAAATCCGAAACATCCTTTGTACTAACAATACGAAAAGCTAGGAGCCGAAAATGAACAAAATATGAAGATAAATGAGTTTGGAATATTTAGATAATTCAGCCAAGTCATTCCGTTAATATAATTCTTTTGTGCTAATTGTAGATATTTAGTGTTGGAGCACGTTTCTGGAGGTGAACTCTTTGACTATCTAGTCAAAAAAGGTAGACTGACCCCAAAGGAAGCCAGACGGTTTTTTAGGCAAATTATATCTGCCTTAGACTTCTGTCACAGCCATTCCATATGGTAAGTCCTCTTTTGCTATAAATTATCCTAATCCGCGTCCTTAAATTTAAATAATAATCCCTGATACTTAAATCCTTAGTCACCGGGACTTGAAACCGGAAAACCTGCTGCTAGACGAGAAGAACAACATCAAGATAGCGGATTTCGGTATGGCGTCGCTTCAGCCTATGGGATCCATGTTGGAAACTAGTTGCGGATCACCCCATTACGCCTGTCCCGAAGTAATTAGGGTGAGTGTCTAAAGATCGTTCATTATCTCATTACGGAATAAGGTTATGTCATTATTGGTTTGTTCCACACGTTCCAAGCGCGTACAATGGAATGGAATTGCTTTTGTCTCACTCCATTAATATGAATTTGGTGTTTGTCTAGACGTCGGTGTTGTAATAATTAATATCAATTGACTTGTATACGTATAAAAATGAAAAAGTCTCAGACATATATTTTTGGAAAAAATACCAAGAGAATTTAAGGAGAATTTCAGAGAATAGTAAAGAGAAGATGTGTTTCTTGGAGAGGCACACTGTAAGTAGTCTTTACAGCTCCATGAAGCCTAATTTGACAGTTCTGACGTTAAGGAATTCATTTTATACTTTTCTTACGTCACGTGACAGCTGTCATAACTATAAAAACCCGTTTAACAGTGATCTGAAACTATAAAATTAGAAATACTTGATAATTTGAAGGCTTACACTGAAAATTGTGTTTAAAGCATCATGGAGCCAAATTCGACAGTTGGGACAAATAGCACTTCAATACTTTGCCTGCGTCACGTGACAGCTCTCATAACTGTCAAATCTCACTCACCAGTGACCTGAAAGTATAAAATGCAAAATAAATGTGGTTTTTTGAGGAATTGCACTGTAAGTTGTGTTCACAGCTCAATGGAGCAAAATTTGTCAGTTCTAACGTTAAGGACTTTGATACTTACTTCACTTTACGTCTCAGTGTGATTTATCTAAGCGGTAAAACTATTTTGGACTGATAATTTCGATAAAAGTGTCTGTTAATGTCACAACTGTTAAATTTATCTGTATGGAGGTATAAATATAATCTGCGTATTTCAGTGGTATGTTAGCCCTGAATGAGTTTTGCCAATTGATAGTTGACATTTTACAGTTTCACGACGTGTTTAATGAGTTTTGACAGCTTTCAGGTGACTACAATCCTATCATTAAATGTCATAGCTAGTTCAAATCGTTAAAGTGGTTCTCGTTTTTCTACACCACACGATTAAGCACTTCTTGAGATTTTCGACGTTGCCAAAACGACTGAACCAAAAGTTTTGGATTTGGCAACGTTGATTTGAATGTAATTTTCGAGCTTTTCCACGTAGAAAATGTGTTTTAAAGTCTGTAAAACTCACAATTTTTCGGTTTGTAAAGGTTTGGCTTGAGTTTAAAACGCCAAGATCGAATCACGCCAAGAAAATCAGTCGAATTCGAAACACCCTGTACAAAGATATCACAAATTAAAATTATTTACCTTGTTGGAGCATATTGCCTAAGATTTCCAAGTTCTTGATAAAAAGCTGGCTGCTTCACATATACTGTTGTGATTCTTAATCTTCAAGTCTTCAATGTTGATAATGGAACTTTATACTACTCCGTGTGAAACAGGCTTTTTCAGTGAATAATATTAGCTGTAAAGAATAAAAAAGTGTTGTAGGAAAAATTGCTCAAAAAACATAGGTAAATCTCCTTAACCAACTAATATTAACACATTGTAAAAATCTCTTACATGACAAATATCAAACTGATCAAGGTAAAGAGTCTTGAAACAATAATCAGCTATGCTTTATAAACACACAATAGAAACAATTTTGCTGGTAAAGCAACAAAGTTTCAGTGTTTTCAGGATCTCTAAAATGTGATCACGGTACGCTGCTGTGTTGTATTAATTACAAATTTCTCAGTGTTCAACTAAACATACACTTTCAAACTGATACAGGTTGAGAGTTTTACAATAATGTGTTAACAATGTTCTTATTCTTCAAGAGTCGTGGTGTTTACTCCATACCATTGGCGAAGATTCTTGAGCCAAGATGGTCTTCTTCTGTGCTTACCACGCTTTTCTTCTATTTTTCCTTGAATAATAATAATGTGGAGCAATTCATATTTCGGATTTCTCATTACATGGGCAAAGCACTCTAGCTTTCTTCCCTTTATGGTGTTAAGTTCCTCTCTTCGTTTACTAATACGCTGTAGAACCGCTTGATTTGTTACCCTGTACATTCAACGTTTTATTATTACTTTATAGTAATTTAAATGTTCGCCACTTATCATTTTTCTTTGTCAATCAAACATGTAAATTTATGGCAGCGAGGAGCAATATATATATATATGGTATAAGTTTATATGCAATAACTTATAAACTTATACCAGAGAAAAACTAAAAGTTTAAGGATTTCACTTGTGTTATTCAGGAAACTTCTTGGTGAAATTTGCTTGCAAATTGATTGAGACTGTGAATCTAGGACTGACACTGAAAAATTCCAGTAAATCAACCACAAAAACTCTACTGGACTAGAAAATGTTATCGACTAAACCCACTTAACCTCGATACTTAATCTATTACTTTTAAAGGGTATTTTAAACATTTAGCTCCTTTTTGGTATACATTTTATTTCCCACTTAGGGTAATAAATAGAGCAATACTATAGGTATAGTACGTGCTATTCGAAACAAGGCACTCAGCTTTGTGATCTAGTGATTTAAAAAGCGTTTAAATCAACTAATACTCTAAAACTGGAGCTTATGGAAAAATCTTGTACCAAGCAGTTGAGTGAGTTTTATTACTTCCAAGACTTTCTAAGGAAATTGAAAAATGCTGTGTTTTACACTCAAAGGGTTTTAAAGCAAGTTTAACTCATCACCACACCAAACTATGTGGAAAAAATTACATTCAAACGTTAAACTACCCAAGATGTTGAACTCATCACTTGCTGAGATAGCATTGTAACGGATGTAACTGACTGCCGAATGGCTACTTCCTTATCGATTTCCGTCCACATTGCCCCCTAACACCCATCGTCATATTTGCCAAAATGTAAATTTCACCTCTGAAATATTCCGACGTTTCTTTCGCTTGATTCCTCAGAGATTAAAGCACACAACGCCTTATTTGAATTTCATCAAATTGTTATATTTTCCAAAGTTCCTGCAGGGAAATAAATAACTGTCCCAGGATTATTCATAAATATTCATTATGGTAGCGCCATTAAGTTTTTAACGTAAGAGGCTTGGGAAGTTGGAAAGTGTAAAGTTTCCGAGTACTTTTGTTCTTGCTCTCGCGTTAATTTTACGGAGGTTTAGGTTTAATTGTCTAGGCTTAAGGAATCGTTAAGTGGGTTAGTTTACATTAGAGATATGGTGATGAGGTCAAGTGATCTTTAACTTAGTGATTCTATTCAGGTATCTTGTTGAAAAACTACTGCAATTTCTCTAAAGGCGATATCAAAGTTCTTTTCAGAGATAATTTCTGCAAGCTTTGAGTTTTTAGGTTAAAAAGTTTTTTCCGTTACAGAATTTTGTATTACTTACTTAATTGTAATAATAAAACATAACTAATCTGACAGTTACGTTCCGCAAACTTTACAAAGCTGTTTTCTAACGATATCTCAGACTGCAAGGCTTCAGTTGATCAATGGGACCTTAAAAATATTTCAAGAAGATTACTTTAACGCGTCGAGCTTTTCAGACCGAGGTTTTGGCCAACCCGCTTCCTAAAATATACTGCTTGGACGTTTTCCAACCTAGCTTTATGTAGTGAGTACAAAGCTCTTACGATCTTGTCGAAAACCTTTACATGTATAACATAATGTAGGATTTTTTTTAAAATTTATCTTCTTTGTGTAAAACTCTAGGGCAATTGCCAGAGCCACTGGAAGGGTGACCTACTATATGCAATGACTAATTTGTAAAAAAAAGTAAAAGATAATAATCTGAAGCACTTTTATAAATAAGGAACAGAATGTTGCCTTTCAGTACAAAACTAAACATAATTATGAATAAAATACTTCATTTGCACAATATAATGTAAAGGACTAATTAGGAAACTTTGACAAAATTTTAGGGTGAAAAATACGACGGTCGTAGAGCGGACGTGTGGTCCTGCGGCGTAATCCTCTACGCCCTCCTGGTGGGCGCCCTGCCCTTTGACGACGATAATTTGAGGCAATTACTCGAAAAAGTCAAACGAGGCGTGTTCCACATTCCCCACTTCGTGCCGCCCGATTGTCAAAGTCTGCTTAGGGGTATGATCGAGGTTAATCCGGAAAAAAGATTGACGGTAAGTGTCCCGCGCAATTCGAACGTGGGGTGGCAAAACTTCCACCCTTCCCTACCTAGAAAAGTTATCCGACAGCTGCAGAACGAGGTCGTGATGAGGAAATTTAACTAGAGCAACTGGGAAACTGGAGATAACAATGTACGGAGGGAATTCGTATTCACGTATGTTCCAGTATGTCGAGATTGGATAATAAACTAGGATTCTACTTTATTTTGTAACGTCGAGCTAAATTTACGTTCTGTGAAAAGCTTTCCATAAGTAAGAGATTATAACTTCGGGCAACGTTGCATTGAAACTTTTTATCAGCACAATTAATCATGAAGCCAATTGCACGATTCGTAAATCCAGCATAAGTTTCTAGTTAAATTATCTGCAAACAAAAACAAACTTTTAGATTTACATAAATATGGTAAAATAGTGACCAGCTAAAGTCGACCATAACCTACTCTAGTGATACTTTACCAACATAACATAATTTTAACAAATTTCAGTTGTCAGAAATCAACAAACATCCGTGGGTGACTGCGGGTGGTAAAGGCGAACTAGAACTAGAACAACCCATGATGGAGGTGGTGCAAACCCACGTTTTACCGTCCATTGAAGCCGTGGATCCCGACGTCCTGCAGGCAATTTGCAGTTTGGGCTGTTTCAAGGAAAAGGAGAAACTAATCCAGCATCTGTTGAGTCCGAGGTCAGTGGACTTTTGCCCCCGAGGGGTTTTCTTAAATGCTTTGGCTGCAAAGTCGAAATCAAAGCGATCGCTAATACTTTCTGTTTGTGCTTTTCCTTGCTTTCAGCTAATTTGCCGACAAAGTTTATCCTCTTCGAAATGTTTTTTATTTGGGTCTTTTTCCGGTTTTTTGCTCTGGCGCCAGACTGTTGATAGAATTAAATTACTTCCCATGTAATTGTGCTTATTGTATAGACAACTTAAGGAAGTGGAAAAATCTGAAAGATGATTTATTTTTGTCGTCACAATAATGAGAAAAAAACAAGTTTTGATGAAGATGGATTAAAACGTAAATGTTCAGTATAAGTGAAGTTACACGTCATTACACCAAAATCTCAGAACTAGATTTAGCAGACCATATGAAATAAGTCACACTATTTAAATAATGCCATTGACATACCTAAATAGCAGATCTGATTAGATATACAGGGTGGTCCAGTTTTAAATGTCAATAATTCACCAATCCATAGCCAATTAAAAATAAGTTGACATTCATTATGTCATTTTCCTGAAAAGTGCTTCCTAAGGAAAATACAGTCCTTCAAATTTCTGTTTAAAAAATTGTTTTTTTTGTCATAACTGTCAGACCGTTGGAGCAATATTGATCAAATTTGGAACAAGCACTTTATTACACGTTATTACGGTCAAAGAACCAAAACTAACCCAACCCAACTTAAAAATTGTCTTGGAAACGGAAAATTCACTTAAGAAGTTTAAAAAATATTATTGTAGCCAGTTTTCATAGTTTCCAGACAAACTAAAAGACTTTAGTTTTGAAAATTGAATTAGAAAAGATAAGAATTTCAGAAGCTTAAAAATTGTGTTTGTAACCAGTTTTCATGCAAATCGAGAGACTTTAATACTGAAAATTGACTTGTAGACAAAACTACTTTTTCAAGAATTTGTTACAACAAATTCATACATTTAAACCTTAAAAATTGACTTGAACCCCAAAATGTGACTGAACTAATGAAAAGTGACATCAGAAGCTTAAAATTTGCATTTGGAGTAAGTTTTCATAATTTGAAGACAAATTTCAATATTTTAGTCTTGAAAATAGTCTTAGATGCAGGACATTAACATTAGATTCTTGAAAATTGTCTTGAAAACGAACTTCTCGTGCTTTTTACTTTGCTTTTCATTTTCTTCGAATTCTGGAATATTTTTAGTGCTTCAAAACTGCTTTCAGCTTGGAAAATCGAGTTTCAAGACTATCTTCACCAAGTTATTGACATAGCAAACTTAAAAAACAATTTTTACATTCTTCATAGACTTAAAATGGCATTTCAAGCTTTGTCACTATTAAATCGACTTCTAGACACCTCAGTGCTAAAAATTCGGGTATTTCTTAATAAACTAGACTGTTTTTAGTGTTGTAAGGCTGTTTTCAGTGCCTCAAATCGAGTTTCAAGATTATCTTTACAAAGTTGTTGACTTATCAGGCCTAAAAGCCAGTTTGTCCACTGACCCTAGTTTTGAAAATGTTATTTCAAGCTTCTTCACTATTAAATTGACTTCTACACTCATAGGTGCAATAAATGTAGCATCTCTAAGAAATTCAGACTCTTTTTAGTGCTTTTTAAGATTGAAAAATCGAGTTTAAGACTATTTCCAAAAGTCAAGTTTCTTCAGTAATAAAAGTAAAAAATTTTGGTACCAAATGCTACAATAATAGTCTTGAGAACTAATTTTTAGAAATAAAATAGTCCGAAAATTTAATTTACTTCTTGACTTGTTGAAAGTTGAAGAAAATTGAGTTGTACACCAATTAAAGTCTTGAAAATATACTTTTGGACTCTCTTTAGTCCTAGTAAGGTCAGTTCTAGCATTAAAAGTCAACTTTTATATTATTTTTAGTAGTAAAAAATGAGTTTCATGCACAATACAATCTTTGTCTTGATTTCCGGACTTTTTTTAGTTCTTGAATGCCAGTTTCAGACACTCAACCAGGATGGCAGTCTGAGAAAGCGAATCATAAGACCATTCCTAGTAGTAAAAAAGTTTTTAGACTATTCAGTACAAATTTGGACTTTCACAAGTCTTGGATGTTCAGTTTTAAACTATAAAACGATTTTTTAATTTGAGATTTGGAGGACTGTATCTTCCTTAGGAAACGTTTTTCAGAAAAATGACATAATGCAAGTCAACTTATTTTTTGATTGGCTATCAAATCGTGAATTATTGACACTGAAAAAACTTCTCATAAAATATTCTATCCTAATGCAAATTTCAGTCATAACACTGAAAAAGTCATCTATTTCCTTCTCCTGGAACGAAAACGCCGAAGACCGGCTTTCGAAGACGACGTTGACTCGGTGCTACGGATACGACCCGCTGAAGTAGCTGATCCACCGAAAAAACGAATAGACACCTGCAGAGTGAACGGCCAAACCAGCCTACAGTTCGGCCAGATCAGCGAAGGATCACCACTAACTCCCAGAAGATCACACTACAAGTAGGTTCCTCTAAAAACCCATACTGAAACGTACTTAAAAATATTTTTAAAAGAAGACACCACGCCAGAAGAAGTCCCTCAACTGGAAGCACTCACAGTAATTTGAGTATCCACTCGCCGACCAGGTCTTCGGGGTCTTCGAGTCCCGTTATGTTCAACAGTTCCTCAGCGAACACTCACTGTAAGTATTAGCAGAATAAAGGCTGTCAAAATAATATGACAAGTTTCTTTCAACTAGTCTTTGTGACGAATTTCTGACCTATATACTTTATTGAAAGCCCAAACCAAAATTCGTGTGTTTTTAGCTGGAATGTCATCCCCTGTCAGCCAACGTACTACGCCGTCCTCTCATTTACCGACCGCAGTCACGCCCGCCCATCGGGCGTCCGCCCACATGACCAACACTCACGTGACTGTCACACCACCGCCCGCGACGCCCACCCATCACCGGGCGAACAGCAGCGGTGGTACTTCGGTTTCGCTCACTTCGCCTGAAAACGACACTAACACCTTAGTAACTGGTTAGTGATCACCTTTCTTTAAACACATAATGTTTGTAAACATGTTTGTATTCAACAGGTTCAAATATACTTACTCCAATGACTCCGCCCGGCTCACCACACTTGAGCACCACCAGTCACCATTGGAGATCGCGGTTGACCACCATTAAAAACAGTTTCCTAGGCTCACCCAGATTCCATAGGCGAAAACTTCAAAGTAACTTCATCTTCATCGTTTTCTTCACTAGTAATCATCGTTTGCGTTACAGCCTCTTCAGAAGAAGTTCACTTGACCCCCGAATCATCTCCAGAATTGACGAAAAAGTCCTGGTTTGGCAGTCTGATGACGACAGAAAAGGACGAAACGTTCACTATATTAGTGAAGGGAAAACCGTTGGCTACAGTTAAAGCTGACTTGATACACGCCTTTTTATCTGTAAGTACAATATTGTTTTCCAGCAATAGAAAGTCAAGTACGTTTGATATACGATATTATAGTATGTAATCTTTTGTAGATAGCAGAACTGAGTCATTCAGTGTCCAGTCCCATGTCCTTTAGGGTGGAATACAAGCGAGGAAGTGCCGGTCCGGCTATGTTCCAAAGACATGTCCGATTCCAAGTGGACATCTCCATCATCACCAAACAAATCGAAAATGCCAAAGAGCATCTCTACGCTATAACTTTCACCCTTTTATCAGGTTGGTTTGGACGTTTCTACCAACAACTAGGTGTGTTAATGGAATGGTTTGATTCACAGGGAATATCAGGAGGTTCCGAAGGGTATGCGAACATATTCAAGCTCAAGTGTGCACCAGAAGGCCGCCGCCCAGTCCGAGAGCACAAAGAAAGTTCACTACCGAGTTGAGTGAAAGTTCGAGTTGTGGATCGGATTCTAGCGAGTTGTATTTGAGTACTAGACAGGTAATTTCTCTGAAAAATTTCAATGTAACGTCAAAGTTGCTCCAGACATGTTTCTCTCTCCTTAGACCGTTCTTCTTTTAAAAACTTTAGGTAAACGTGTTACAACTAGAAAGCAGTGACCTGGAAAGCGAATGTAGCGTATTTGACGTACGGTCTGCAACTCGTGAAGTGGCCAGAAGAGCCTCCACCAATAATAACACAGAAACGATTGAACAACACCCCCCCGGCACCCCAAAAGCAGTCAGATCCAGCTCAGAAAACACGGATTCCTGCGAAAAAACCTGCATCACCACCATGTCGGGCAGTTCAATTGCGTAATATTGGTTGGTCTGGTCGACTAGAATATGGAAATTCGTTCGATTCTACTATTACGAGCTGTTGGGTTTGATGGAAAAGTAGAAGCTGGTGATTAAGTGTAGACCTGCCAATTAGTTTTTAGTTCGATTGAAAGTCTTGTTTGCGAAACCATTATTGTAAATAGCGTTGTTTGGATGCTGGTCATCTGAAATCATCAGAATCAAAAATCATTTTACTCAAGAATAGCAAAGTAAACAAGGATTTATCATTTTTACGCTTACGACCTAATACTTTTGGCATTCAACAAAATAAACAAATGTTTAAAGTATTTTTGGTAATGTTAACAATACAAATAGGCAATATTTAATAAGGTTTAAAAACAAAACACCAAACATATAGTATTACTTAGGTAGACATGGTAGTGGTGATGACAAAATATATCAGTGAGGTTCAGTACATTGAAATGCAAATAAAGTTAACACATACAGGGCGCGGTGTATGATACAAGTTAGTTAATTTTATAGTTACACAATAATTTGAAAAGCAATATTCATATACAGGGTGTTTTAATTATAAGTGGTCAAACTTTAATAGAGAGCAAAAGACGTTATATTTGTTTACTTTAACTATCTTGAGAGCACGTCACGTGGAAATAATCACAAAAAATTTTGTTTATAAAATATCTCAAACGGTTTTTAATAGATTAATTTTTTAAAGTTAAACACCTTGTATATTGAAAACGAAACCTGATTGGAGATTGGTTTGTTGTACTTTACGCCAGTTAAGTTTGTCCCCAAAGATAAGACACCCTGTATACATATGGTGTTTCAGAAAGCAAATAAATTAAGAAAATCTGGTTTTACAAATAAACACTACATTTATTTCAGCAATATTATAATATTTTTTTATGTACAATGTGAATACAAAAAATCAGGTTTTACGTTCTAAAATTGTTCAAATCTCACTTTCAATGCTCAATACAGGGTGTCTCAGTAAATTAGTATGTAGTCATAGAGCGTCAAGAAATAAAGCGACTAAGCTAATTTGGTTGCTTTATTTTTTGATGTTCTATGACTCCCATATTGATATGTACTAGTTTCTGGGACACCCTGTGTAACTTATACTATTGGCAGCAAACTACAACCTTTTCACAGAAAACCTGACAAAAACGTTAAATTTAATGACACTTGATGATTTTGCCGCACCTTGTATATAAACCAAACAGAAATAACAAGCATTACTACAGTATAGGGTGATTTCAATATAAAAATATGTATTGAAGAGTATGGTAAATAATTTTTTACAATACAAAAGAACGTACGGTACTGCAATCATTCTATTCATCATCATGCTTTTATGTAAATAGGCAAGAACTGGGCTTATGTACTTTGACTCGTTCTATTTCAGTGTACGTGTCCGAAAATTATCTAATTCGTATTTTAATCTGTATTATTGTTACGAGGAAATTTAATTTTGAGTAAATTAAGGCCCGAAACTAGCAAAGAAATCATTTAGATAGGACAATATTTAAAATGTAAATAAACATTTTTTAAATTAACATTAACCTTTCGAATGGGATGGACAGCTCCAGTTATATCAATGTGGAGTATAACCCCCAAACAGAGCGGGATTTATCTCCCCTTTTCCCCCTTTTGGGGACTTAAACTATTAAACAAATAATGGTAAACATATCATAAACGAAAGTCTTAAATTTCATCTATAGTTTCGTTTTTGATAAACCGTACGTTTAATATTTATTTTTTTTTAAATAAAACCATTATAAGAGTTTTCTTCTAGGGTTCCATGCAGTTACAATAAAAGTGTACCCAGTTTGTGCTTGACGCATGTGCAATACTAATGTGAAAAATCGCTCGCTTTCTCTTTAACTGCGTGTAATCAAACTATTGTCATGTTAAAAATTTGCTAATAACGCATATTTATTAATATTAATCTTTAAAAATATTGTTCATTACTTTTGCGTCCTCCCTCGTGTACGATATTAACGTTATATATCACGTCGTTACTTGTTTGTTTTTTGAAGTTTTATTTATTATTGCTAATTTATTGACTCGATTATGATAACAAATTACGTGTAAGTGCTTGTAAATAATATTGTGATAATAATAAATCAATTTGCACAAAAGGGCATTTTATTTCTAATCGCCATAATGTTCGGTTTTTTAATGTAAATAAGAAAATAAGTGACATTCAAAGTCATTGTATAATTAACAGAAATCGAGAGGATGCAGATTTGGAGATCGTGGTGGCCAGGATCCATATTGTCCTAATAGTTCTCGCTTTATTATTATCATTATTTTTGCTTTTCCTTACACTTGTTCCTAATTTAAATCACTTTTTGTCTTTCTATCGAGGAATTTTTTTCTATACAATTTTACGAATAGTATACATAAACTGTATGTATGAAGTAAAATATCCTTTACTACCTTGTTTTATACGAAATTCGATTAGAAATAGGACAGATTATGACATGATTAAATTAAAACCAATGCCAAGAAAAGACAAAAATTATCGTTACAAAAATTAAGAAAAACATACGATTTCTGTAAATTCTTCAAAGTGGCGTCAGTATAGACGTAATAGTAGTAAAAGTTCGTCAATAAAGCGTCAAATCAAACGAGACCAAAAAAAAGAGAAAAAACATATTAATGTCAAACTTGAAATTTTAACAAAATGACGAAAGCGCCAACTACGGTGACTTAGTCTATACTAATAATAATTCCAAAGCTGCAAATGTACAAGATGTAGTACACTCGGTATAAACGTTAAAAACGAGCAAAATACCTTGTGTAGCTGAAAAATAGTATTGTTTACTGATTGTACAGTTAAATGCTAAAATTGTCAAAATTTCAGTTTAAATAATAATATTTTTTCAATTGTTTATTTATGACATCGTAGTTTTTGACTTTTTACAATAATTATATGGTTGCCCAAAATTGTTATTGAACTCTATACCTAAATTTTTTTAAGACTGTCCTGGGTTTTTTTAATGCATATTTCCCTTTTGTTTCAGGGTTAACAAGTTTATTTGTTGTTTCAATATTTTGTTTTAAGACATTAAAAAAAACATGATTTGCATTGCAAAAACATTTATTTTTTGGTTTTGATTAGATTTATCTAGTACCTACAACAGTCAGTCAAATTTGTATTTTACAACCAACAAGTTTGTGTGTGGTTAATTTTATTAAAGTCCAACTTAATTTAAATTCATCATTTGAACTAATCCAACTAAACTAGGGCAGATCACACTAATCTTTTTTTAAAAATGTAATTTTTATAATGTTTTAGTTATTAACTACAAGAACAATTTACCCAGTTGATGTTTTAGACTATATTTATTGAGGAAGTGTTTAAAAAGGCTCACTTTTTCAAAATCAAGTTTCACTGCAAAGTTTATGATGTTAAGGGTTAATCTAACGTATTTAGACAATACTAAAGCTGAGCTTTAAGCCACAATTTATAAAACTGCGATTAATAATCAATAAGTTAATTATTAATCTTTACTTAAATAAACGAAGTTGTACTTAAAACTACTTTAAAAAGCTTACTTATATGCTTATTTAAAGTTTTGTTTAAAATCGTGGTTAATTTATTCGACGTACTTTAAGAATACCTTGATAGACACTAAATAAGCATTTAATAACACTCTTTAATGTTGATTTTAATAATGTTCTAGTTAACATATAACTTAATTTACTTAGCTGCTGATTTAAGGCCAGATTACCACAGTTAATTAATTTGATTAAAATTTTCTGTCTATCAGCATATAATAGAAAAACATCGGATATTAAATTAATAATTATGTTTGTTGTTTTGTAGTTATTTGTTAAATGTATGATTAAGGTAAGAAAGGCGTATTAATTACACATATTTCAATATTATTTATAGAATAAGATGAAGCAGAAAAGAGTATATCTGGCGACACATGTTAACCAAAAGTGACAGCATAATTAGCAATTTGCAACAATTATAGTATAGTTTTTCCTAATGACAAATGCCATAAAAACAAATACACACACTAATCACCAATACTATTAAGTATATTTGATTTTTTTAATAAAATTTGCAATTCACCGAAACCGTATTCCGTAACCGAGTGATCCATTTAAAACATGTAAACGTGTCAAAAATATGACTCAAGTGATTGACAACAGAGTTAGGAGAAGAAGAGAACAAAGGAGTTAGTATTGAGTAAAATATAAACCATTTTTTTCAATCACTCAGGTATTTTTTGAAAATCATTCACCAGCAAACTAATGCAGTAAAAAGTTTGAACACCATTTACAATTAAAAACCTCAATCTTCGACTTCAAAAATTCATTAAAAAGAATTAATATTAATTTACTTTTACTCTTAAAAAACTGTAAAAAATTTCATTTTGTCAAATTTAAAAATGTTTCTTCCATGTAGTAATGGTAAGACCTACATGTGCAGTATTTACGTAAATCACAGCGCTTCGTAGTTTGTGATTGGTCAAGTAAAACCAGCAAGCTGAAAGATGCTTTTCTTGACCAATCACAAACTAACCTCTGTACTGAGATTGCCGCAGCTGCACATGTAGACTTGGCATACCAGCTAACTGTACACTTGGTTTTCTATCCTCATAGTTCAATTATTACTATTATTAAAGAATGAAACCGATCGAAAACGTTTTAAAACGAACAAAAGTCTAATTAAAATACGATTAAGTGGGGTATAAGTTTCGCGTTTCAAAAAATAGGGTCGGATCACGTAATACGCACCTGTCGCCTGAAGGCTCATGTCCCCCCAGTTTAATTAAAAACGACGAAAGACCGTAAAAAATTTTATGGGTCCCAACCATCCGCAATAAACTTATAATATAGTTATGACAATGGAGACAGGAAGATAATGAAAAAATATTATTTATAGTTTAAACAAAGGGACACAGGTGTATTGTCTCACATGAAGCCACTACTTTTATTGAGACACTCAGTATAGTGACTAAAAATTACTAGATTAGTATCTTGTAAAAATACAAGTCTAATGGGAAAAACGCAAGCTGACCTACCCTTACATAATGGGCGGCAAATCAGTCACGTGGCAACCTTATGCCGGCACCCGGCGCTGCCACGGTCCGTTGGCGGTGCTCAATGTTTGTATCGAAAAAACTTCCGTATTTTGTCATTGAAGATTGTGCATTTCAATATCGGACATTCGTTATTACGGGAGTAGTATCGCAACCGTTTCTATCGAAACATTACGGTACAGGGTGATGATTTTGCAACCGGGCAACGTCGAACTCACCAAAGTGTATTATTACGATCAAAACAAGAGGTAAGTTCACGGTTTGTGTGCTGTATATAGGTACAAAAAAAAATAATAAACTTTTACTGAAGATCCCATAACATGTCAGTATCCACAATATCAAGGGAGATGTACCAGAACAATTTCAACAAAAACACAGTGATCAAAAAGAAAATGTTTGGCAACAAATGGGTGTTACAGATCAACGAGTACAATCACAGTGATGTTAAAAAGAAGAAAAAGCGCAAACTTATCATATTTGTTTGTGCCTCTGTTTTAATAAGCATCATCATAGCCTTAGCAGTTGGAATAATATTCTCTCTAGGTAACTACTTTAAATAACAATTTTAATATTACAATCAGTTGTTAATACTTGAATGCACATGAATACTTCTCAAGGAAAATAATAAAGACGGTCAAGGTTTTGACTGCTAGTAAACAAAAATTATTTAATGGAACTAATTTAACGTTTTTCCAGATTACAATCTGTTCAGTACAAACAGTACATTAAATTGGCTGATAACCCCTAAAAATACCACAGTAATAACGGACAGGGAAAACAGACAAACTAAGAATAACTCAAAGGTTAATTTCTCATACTTTGATAAAAAAAATCATATAGGAAAGGTAAATTTTAGGTTGTTAGCGATACAGTTAAGTTGTATTGTGCTAACTGTACCCTGCAGGAAACTTGCATTAAACTCGGAGAAACCCAGAAACCTAAATGCGTCAAAATGAAGGACCAAAGTGACCCAACTGGTAGGTGAAACCCTCAAAAGTAAACTATGAGACTAAATTTTGCAAGTTTGTAGGTTGCGGGGGGTTATGCGCTATCAACACAGAGTATTGCAAAAATTTGGATCGGTTATCCAAAGTGTACCAGTGTCTTCCAGTAAAAAATCGTTTGAAATGTCCAGGAAATAGTTTCAACTGCGAAACTATGTGCATTCCATTGAAAAAACGCTGCGATGGATTGGTTGATTGTAAGAATATGTTGGATGAAATCGATTGTGGTAAGTCTTCAGTGTGTTCAATATTTTTTTATAAATAATTGATGGGATTCAGAATGTGACTTAAGCACACACTTTCAATGTGGCAATAGTACATCCTGCTTGAACAAAACCAAATACTGTAATGGAGTGGTGGATTGCTGGGATAAGTCGGACGAATTGCTTTGCAATAGAGGTAAGTTTTTCCAATTTTCATTTAGTACAAGATAAATGGCACCTTTTATATAGATGAATATTGCCCGGACAATCACATTCCCTGCCTTAACGGTCAGTGCATTCCAAAAGCGAAACTATGTGACAACGTCTTCGATTGTTCCGATAAAACTGACGAGCCCTTCTGGTGCCAACAAATAAAAAAATAATTGTTTTTAGTACTTAAAATAAATATTGTATTTTTTAATAATAACTTTATCGTTTCGTTTGATTTAGATAAGATTTATTGGTCAATCATAAAATCCTAAAACACAACAGCACATATTGCTAATATTTTTAAAGTTGATCTTGGAACAAAAAGAGTGAAAGAGACATTTGGTTCAATGATTTTTTTGATTATACAGGGTGGTCCAGTTTTAAGTGGCAATAATTCACCATTTGATAGCTAATCAAAAAATAAGTTGACTTGCATTATGTCATTTTTCTGAAAAAGGTTTCCTAAGGAAGATACAGTCCTCCAAATTTCAATTTAAAAAATCGTTTTATAGTTTAAAACTGAACATCCAAGACTTGTGAAAGTCCAAATTTGTACTGAATAGTCTAAAAACTTTTTTACTACTAGGAATGGTCTTATGATTCGCTTTCTCAGACTGCCATCCTGGTTGAGTGTCTGAAACTGGCATTCAAGAACTAAAAAAAGTCCGGAAATCAAGACAAAGATTGTATTGTGCATGAAACTCATTTTTTACTACTAAAAATAATATAAAAGTTGACTTTTAATGCTAGAACTGACTTTACTAGGACTAAAGAGAGTCCAAAAGTATATTTTCAAGACTTTAATTGGTGTACAACTCAATTTTGTGGACTGGACAACAAGTCTAGAAGTAAATTAAGTTTTCGGACTATTTTATTTCTAAAAATTAGTTCTCAAGACTATTATTGTAGCATTTGGTACCAACATTTTTTACTTTTATTACTGAAGAAACTTGACTTTTGGAAATAGTCTTAAACTCGATTTTTCAGTCTTAAAAATCACTAAAAACAGTCTGAATTTCTTAGAGGTGCTACAATTTATTGCACCTATGAGTGTAGAAGTCAATTTAATAGTGAAGAAGCTTGAAATAACATTTTCAAGATTATGGTCAGTGGACAAACTGGCTTTTAGGCCTGATAAGTCAAAAACTTTGTAAAGATAGTCTTGAAACTCGATTTGAGGCACTGAAAACAGCCTTAAAACACTAAAAACAGTCTAGTTTATTAAGAAATACCCGAATTTTTAGCACTGAAGTGTCTAGAAGTCGATTTAATAGTGACAAAGCTTGGAATGCTATTTTAAGTCTATGAAGAAAGTAAAAATTGTTTTTTAAGTTTGCTATGTCAATAACTTGGTAAAGATAGTCTTGAAACTCGATTTTCCAAGCTGAAAGCAGTTTTGAAGCACTAAAAATAGTCCAGAATTCGAAGAAAATGAAAAGCAAAGTAAAAAGCACGAAAAGTTCGTTTTCAAGACAATTTTCATGAATCTAATGTCAATGTCCTGCATCTAAGACTATTTTCAAGACTAAAATAATGAAATTTGTCTTCAAATTATGAAAACTTACTTCAAATGCAAATTTTAAGCTTCTGATGTCACTTTTCATTAGTTCAGTCACATTTTGGGGTTCAAGTCAATTTTTAAGGTTTAAATGTATGAATTTGTGGTAACAAATTCTTGAAAAAGTAGTTTTTATGTCTACAAGTCAATTTTTAGTATTAAAGTCTATCGATTTGCATGAAAACTGGTTACAAACACAATTTTTAAGCTTCTGAAATTTTTATCTTTTCTAATTCAATTTTCAAAACTAAAGTCTTTTAGTTTGTCTGGAAACTATGAAAACTGGCTACAATAATATTTTTTAAACTTCTTGAATTTTCCGTTTCCAAGACAATTTTTAAGTTGGGTTAGGGTTTTGGGTCTTTGACCGTAATAACGTGTAATAAAGTGCTTGTTCTAAATTTGATCAATCCAACGGTCTGACAGTTATGACAAAAAAAAACGATTTTTTAAACAGAAATTTGAAGGACTGTATTTTCCTTAGGAAGCACTTTTCAGGAAAATGACATAATGAAGGTCAACTTATTTTTTAATTGGCTATGGATTGGTAAATTATTGACATTTAAAACTGGACCACCCTGTATAGAAGAAGCTTTGGGTCCATACATCCATTATTCCAGTCATCGTCTTTCGAAAAGAATGACAAAATATTTGCAGAAAACGTTGAAGAACTCAAGCACAGAGTACAAAAAAACAAGCAAAATCATAGAAAAAAATACTGATACAGAGTGTCTCATAATTAACTGGATCCAGCTTAACCGAAATTTAACTGTTTGTATTTAAGTATCCGATTTAACAATCAACTATTACTCAATACATTTTAGAAAAAATAGATACAGAAATTCTGATCTAAAATAAGTAATTTTACATTTGGTTTTAGGTTTTTAAATAAGCAAATAACAAACTATTATATACAACTAAAAATGCTTTATTTACGTTAATAATAAATAAACAGTCACAAATCGTAAAATATCACAAATTCATTAAAATTATGTTAGAAAAAAAACAAAAATCGTTTAAAAACTTACAAATCCGAACAGTAGTCCGACAGAAAATCCAAAAGAAAAGCAAAATTCTCCTTGCCTTTACTATAGGAGGCTAACTTTTTTAGAAAATGGGAAAATCCACTTAGAGTGTCCTGAAATAAAATCGAAAACATAATAAGTACCACTGGATTTTTAAAAATGAAAAATTAACTACCTGAACATTTCTTGCACTCTAATGCTAATATTACAGCATGCTCTAAACACTCCAGTGTGCACCAAACGAAATAAACGCCACCACAATAAGCAAAAAACACCGCACGATAATGACATTATAACGAAAATATCCAAACTTTTACACTAATCTGACTTACCGAATCCCAATTTTTGTTGTAAAATCCCGTGCATTGCGATTCCAATTCGTCTAGCTCAATGATTTGCTTGTCCATAACAGCTCCGACCAGTCTGGCGTACAAATCCCAGGCTAGCTCTTTTTTCTGAGCGTCTTGTATCATTTTTACGTTCCTCGAACAGAATAAAGTTTTAAAAGCCGAATGAAGACTAGGCTGTAGCGTCCAGATATTTAGGAATGGTTTTTCTAATTTGTCCCAATTTTGCCACATCATTTCTCCGCGACGGGACACTAAAAGTGTACCTTATAGACAATGCAATTTATGACAATAATGGCACTAACTTAGCAGTAAGTACAAGTCGAAAACTGTGGTGGAAGCGACAACAACTACAGTGTGGTTGACGTCATTACGTTGTGTTAGAGATTTGAAGGTATCCTGCAACGTCCCTAGTATCAAATCGGCGGTTACATGATTGCTTTCGATTACTTTACAGCAAACTTCCTGCAAAATCAGTGTGTTTCTTTGTCATGTATTAGTTTAAAACACAAGAAACTAACTCACCCGTATGCTGTCAAGACAATGAAATCCACTCAAAGTCTTATCATCGTGAAAACACTCTTTACCAGCTGGAGGTAAAGCAAAAGTGGTTTTCTTCTTCTTGCCCTTTCTTGCACTAATTACCTCCTGCAAAACCACACATCATCCCAAATTCACTCTAATTTACAAACCTGATTCTCTAAACCTTCTGAATCTCCGAATCGAAATCTTTAGTGAACACACTTAGATTAACGTGACTCCCCAACCACTGTTTCACCCTCTCGGTGTACATTTTAGTGGTAATCCCTATACAAACTTTTTTAGTTTCACTCAAAATATCCACTGGTAGTAGGCTGTCTATGGAAGGAGGGATTTTCTGGAAGGAGATTTGTTGCGTTTCCTGCTCGCAAACTTGCAGGAACTTTGTCAGATGTGATTGAGCCAGTGGGACGGCCTGTTTCTTTAAAGCAGTCTACAAAACATTACACCATGTAGCAATCATTTTGTCTTTCTTAACAACAGTACCTTTCTATGATTGTCATCAGTGTATTGATCGATATTATCAGATTTAAGTAATGATTTGAGGTCGGACAATGCGGCCTCTTTAGCTTTAGGAACTAAATTGTGACAGATGTGTTTGACAGCAGTTGAAGCGATTCGTTCACTCACAAATTCAACAGTTTTTCTCATAGATACTGGCTGTCCGCTGAAGAAAGCTTCCTCTAATTGTTGCTAAAGAAACTTGATTTTAATACAAATTCTGCATTTGCTTTAGAACGTATACCTCTACTTTTTTCTTAACCATCTCAGTACTGGATTCCAAAGCAGTTACCGGAGTAATATACTTCACAGCCACTTTATTGTTAGATGCATTAGCAGTAAGCACCTTTTTGATTTCTTCCAAGTAGGGACAACACACATACAGCACACTCTGATTTACTACAATTTTAAAGTCCAACTCTCTCTTTCTACAACCATTATGAACCCCATTTGCCTTCGGACTTTTGTCAATTAATGATTTAGTGCAAAAGTTAAAGTATTCTATGTCTGGAAAATTGGGTAATTCAAATAACCAGCCCAAACATAATTTTACCAGCGCCATGTTGTAAGGTGGTAGATGTTCTATGTTCCGATACACCTCAAATAGCGTCTGAAATAGTGTTGTATAATACGGAAGGCGTAAGGTAATGTCGTCCAGCATTGCCAGGTACTTGGTCAACCAAGGAATTATGTAGACGAGTGTGTGATTTTGTACTGCAGTCTGAAGTAGTGGCTTTAAGTCAAAAAGTGGAGCAGTCTAAAAAAACACTTTAATGTATAGAATGTAGATGTTTTAGGCTACTTAAGACACACCTTAGACCTAACTTCAATCTGAAGTTCCAAAACATTGCCTTGCAAATTTGGAATGTCACTTTTATAAGGCAATGATTCAAGGAATCCCAAAAATTTGGCCAGAATCCTCAAGTCTCGCAAACAATTTACGTACAACTTTAAAGTATTCGGATCTAATTCCTCGCCTATGAAAACGTAGTTAACCCAAAAAAACAACTTCTAGACCAGACCTACCTTCTTCCTCTAAATCCGTCCCGGAAAATTTCATTTCATTTAAATCAATAATATCAAAAATAAAACAGTCACACAAGTGTCGGTTAAAGGAGTAATTTGAAGCAATCACAATAAAATCTTTAAAAAATTCCTGATATCCACCGAATGTGGGGGAGGAATTAATTCCGTTAGTGGCGTCTTTTGTTACCAATCTATTGGTAAGTCGACGAAGTTTATCCGCATCAACTGGTAAAGACGGAAGGAATGAGAGGTCACTTTCTGATAAACCTCGTTCCTAAAACCCCAAAATGTTTAATATTTTCTTAATGCAAGCAGTTTATTTGAAATAATTATGTACCTACTCTTTAAACAAGAGTAAAATGTGTAAGCAGCAATATACAAGTTAATATTTGATAAGGCAAAACTATAACATGGCCACATTGTGCCAAAGTTATACTTTTATTGCACTTGTTCCATTGAACATTGCAAAACTGCTTTTGTGGGTTTGCGGTTTTTTGCGCATATAGTTATACAAGGTGTCCCGTAAGCACATGATTGATAGTATTGTGACATTCTTTAGATTGAAAGATGACGATGGTCACAGAAGCTCGAGAGTAAGTTCAAAATGATGTTAAATGTTTTTAAAAAGCCTTTGGAAAAGTCTAAAAGCTTCCGTGTGATTCTAGAGCAGTTTAAAAGCGTTTAACAGTTTTTAGAACTGTCTAAGATTTCCAAATGCCTCTAAAGCAGTCCAGAACCTTCAATATTCTCTTTAAACTCGCCTAAAACCTTCCAAATGCTCATGAAGTAATCTAAAAAACTTTTTAGAAGCTTTCAAAACATTATAGAAACTCCAAAAGCTTTCAACAGTATGTAGAAGCTTCTAAATGTTCCTGAAGCTTCCAAAAGCGTTTAGAACGGTCTAAAAGTTTGTTATGGCAAACTGTTGTAATCTACAACAAAGTTAGTTAAATCTTAAGTATCAATGAGACTTATGATCAGACTGCTAACACAGACAAAACTTGAAGAATAGTAATCAGTAATATTAATTATATTACTGATTACTATTTGTCAAGTGTATAAGTGTCTTCTATAATTTTAAAGCCAGAAAGCAAATTGCAACACTTAGCCCACTGTGGGGTGGCTAAGAACCTATCTATCTTTCATATTTTATGGTTAATTATCAAGCCATAAAAAGGCATGCAGGGTAAAATGGGAAACTCACCAGCTTCTAGTCTAAATGAGTAAATATGTATATGGATTATTGACTACAGTTTGCACTCTCTAACTTTCTAACACCCAACTTAACTTGCTTAAATCATAATAAGTCATGGTAACATGGTAACCAAAATATAACCTTGGTTTAACCCAAAAAAAATCTGACTGAATAAGTAAAAAGAATTCAGAACTAAATCAAACTTAACTTCTATACAGTTTTATCAAACAAAATTTGATCAATTTATACAAATACTAACCTAAATGGCATTACTTACTCTGGGACCTCTAGAACAGCTACTCAACAACTGATTCTTAAACAGTCTGGATAAATGCATCAAATTGGCTGGTCCATTGTGAAAAGTAAACAAACTCCTAACCTTCCCTAGAAGTCCTTGTGAAAAATCCCATCCAGGAGTTAAATGCTGTGTTTCCCATATTCTTAAAATCTCATAAAATAAATCGCGTTGTTTCCGAAATGCGTGGAAACCATGTAAATCAGGAAAATTCTGTTGGTTGTCTGTGTCAATGTTGAAACAAACATTTGTCTGAGAAGTTGGCAAGGCTATTTCAGTTGCCGGTTTTTCAGCTTTATCTTGAGCAAGTATAGTGAGCTTTTTGGACAATTCTGGTGAGAAATCTTTAATTCTTTCACTGTCAGCTAGCAGTTTGATTGTAGTCTTATCATAGAATTGCAGCTCACTCAGTTGAGACTCCAAACTTTTTACACCAAAATAGACTATATTGTGGACAGTTTCAAAAATTTCAGAATTGTGCAAAGAATCTTTTGACACATCTGGATTAGATGTTTCTGACCCATTACCTCCATACTTACTTAAAACCAAAGAAATTAAAAAATATATTTCACTAGTTATATTCAACACAAAATGGTGCTTTATGAGAGCTTTATAAACATCTATCACTTGTTTTAAGTTAGCTTTGTAAGTGACCAAAGTTGGTAAAGGTTTCACATCTGCCTTATTTAAACTACTCTGCCTTTTTAGTAGTGATGAATGATTAGTTTTTGGCACCTCAGGTGCACGATTAGCAATTTTCAACCTTTCTTCAGCAAGAGTGACTCTTTGCTCTGCAACACCAATTTCATTAGACAGATCATTTTTATTAGTTTCAAAATTGAAGCTATTTTGAGTATTCTGAATTCCACTAGGGTTTAAGTTTAAATTAGTAGGTTTTATGCGCTTAGAAGTTTCAGGTTGAGTGGCAGGTGGCAAATTTTTTTTCTTCTTTTTAACTGAGTTTTTTGGGGATACTAGGAAATCCCCCAAACACATTCCTTGCTTTTCTGTGCTGTTCTGTTTAAAATTGTTAATACTACTTTGATTGGCCTGCTCATATAGAGGTGAAATTGGACTAAAATAACTGTCATTTATATTTCTAGGAGGTACTTTTGGCGTATTAGCTTTTGATTCTACAGAATTGGTACTGGAAGGTGAAAACAATTTGGTTTTGGACACCCTCTTATCTGATTTATTGCTGTGAGGTTGGGTTTTATCAATTCTTTTAGGAGTGTGCAATTTTTGTGGAGTGTCAGGCAAAGCATTGTTGCTAAAAAATAAAAGTGTTTTTTGTACTCTGTTTGTACTATTTGTAAAATTGTTTCAAAACTTACCAAGGAATGGCTTCATGAAGAAAATTAAGAAAGAAAGTGATAAAATCAATTTCGCTCACCCTGGCAGCGTAAATATCTCCGAAGTCTTCTTTATTCTGCAAAAATCAATATTTTAATTATGAACTGTATTGAAAATGGTAAGGGTATTTTACCCCTGGCGAAGCCTTTAACAGCCATTTGATCAATAAAGCAGAGGGTATTTCGCGGTTTATAACTTTGTTTAATAATAAATCGGCCATTTAACAATAATAAAATATACACTTTACAACAATTATTTAAAATTTCAACAAAAACATTTACAAAAGTGGATATATCAGGGATATTTGGATAACCACAACCAGAGTGAGAGAGTTTAGACTTTGGCAACTGACAGTGGCGATAGTTGCAATATTCAGTCATGTGACCAACTTATGAATGTGCAATAAACTGGCACGTGATATAAAATAATGACCAATCAATCCTGTTACATTTGATAGTTGCCAACTGTCATATAATAAATTTTGTTATTTGTGATGACAATTCAAAAGTTACAATTTTCTAACCTCAAAAAAGATTAAAGCTAAAAGACCCCATCAACTGTGAAGATTTTAATCGAAATTGCGGTTCTAATACAGTTTTTGGCGTCATATTTCTAATTTTATTTGAAGGTAGTTTATTCCCTGCTGTTTAATTTATTAATTCAATCAAAATGGTAAGTGTTCCACCCCGTATTCAGCTACTTCAAACAATACTGCATCCACCCCTTTACAATGATTTCTAGTCGATTCTCGCATACAATGGAGGTGCTATGATAGCCATGAAAGGTGAAAACTGCGTTTCCATAGCTGCAGACAGAAGATTTGGTATCCAAGCCCAAACTTTAGCCACCAACTTTGAGAAGGTCTTTGAAATGGGGCCCCACCTCTATGTTGGCCTACCAGGTTTAGCCACTGACACCCAAACTGTTATGGAGAAACTCAGGTTCAGAAAGAACCTGTATGAACTGAAAGAAAACCGCCCCATCTCACCTAAAGTATTCAGTGCTATGCTATCACACATGTTGTATGAGAAGCGTTTTGGACCATTTTTTGTTGAGCCTGTAGTTGCGGGTTTAGAGCCCAAAACCTATGAGCCATTTATCTGCAATATGGATCTTATTGGGTGTATTAACCAGCCTAAAGATTTTGTAGTGGGTGGCACTGCATCCGCTCAGTTGTATGGAATGTGTGAAGCTTTGTGGGAACCCAATTTGGGTCCTGAGGAACTCTTTGAAACTACATCTCAAGCTTTGATTAATGCCTTTGATAGGGATGCCATTTCTGGTTGGGGAGCCACAGTTTACATCATGTAATTATAATAATTTTAAGTTTGAGGATTTTTAATTAATTTTGAACCTTCATTTCAGAGAGAAGGATAAGGTGACCATTAAAAACTTGAAGACTAGAATGGACTAAGTACAGAAGAGGTGGATGGAAATAGGTTAAGATGTGGTATTCTAATTTTTTTAAATAAACTTCAATTTACTTTATAACTGTATTATGGTTTTTAATTTATCATACTTCTGTACCTAGTTGTGTGGTCTTAAGACAAGCAAACCAGGGTAGCTGCTTTGTTGATATTATCAATCCCTGAAAAAGTTAGCCAAAAAGCATTTTTTTCCACTTAAAAAAAACCTTAAACTATAGGATAACCTTAAAGTAATGAATATTTGGCAGAGACAAAGATTGTCAGAATAAAAAAATGTCTGAAAATGTGAACCCAAATGGCTCCATAGAGAAATACATGGAGGACACTATTATTCAATATTTACAAAGCCAAAGTCCACTTCCTGAAGGATTCCCTTATGATTTCAATGACCAAGGTCTGTGTCACTGTTCAATTATAGTTAATCTGTAAATAGAATTTCAGAAGAAATATCCGCAGAAGCAAAACAAAAGACTCTAGCTGTAGTACAGGAACTGATCAGTGACCTACTGGATGACGTAGACAAAACTGTCTTGTTCCAAGGAGAATACCAGAAAGCTTTTAAAGCTCACCATCAGTACCCATTGTTTGACTTAACAGACATCCTACCAGATTTCCTTTTAGGTCAGAACAGATAAATATTAAATTTTTAAGGCAGATAAGTAAAACGAACCGTAATCAATGACTGTATATTTTATGTAATAGTCACTTTTGATAACAAAAATAAAATAAGTAAAACTAGCTATTATCACTTTTTGCTCGCTGATGATTATACCAACAATATGATGCTTGCAATGACAGAGTAAAGTTAATAAATAAAAAGTAAACACATAAAATTGCATTACAACAAAAACAATAAAAAACATTCGCACCTAGCAGTTTCTATATTAGTAGATTACAATTTTTCTTGGCTTTTATCCTTGCTGACATCCCAAAAAAAACCGTTTCAGATCATGGCATTATGCGGCAGCTTTGCTTCAGGGAAATTTTAATTATAAGCAATGTGGATAACCCGTCAAACTCCAGGGAGGGAAAAATTAAAGGAGTAGGGGGGATGTGTCTTAAGGTGGAGCTGGTAAGAGGGATGCCTCCCGCAGAACCGCCTTTAAACGAAGACGTCGTGGAGCAGAAAATTGCAGAGAAAATTGAAAAGATCAAAAAAGGTAAGTTTATTAATGTTTGTTAGAAAATAAAGATAATAAAACCCAGTCAATTTATTGTCAATCGTTTAAGAGAAGTAAGAAAAATACTCAAAGGCTAAAATTTTTGTGGAATTGACACAAATGAATAAAATCTCTTAACTTTGAGAATCTGGGTTTTTCTAAACAGGCATTATTACCAAGTGGTCAAGTAAGAGATTTGATTTACTAGATTTACAATAATAATTGCAACATTCTTATTCTACTATCAAACAAAAAATTTCAATGTTGCCACACATTTCATCTTTTGAATGAAAAACTTTTGAAAGACTGTTGAATAGTGGAGTTTTTGAATAAAATATTAAAATACATCTTTTGATTTGTACCTAAGAACTGATAGAGGCTAGGCACCCTTCTCAAGTTAATGATACACCGCCTGAAGACCCGGAAACGGCAAAATTGGAAAAATTCGATGAATATCTGCAAGAACAGAAACTGAAAAGCCCATTAAAGTTTGTGGTGCATTTCTCTTCCGAGTTTGACGTTGACGGTCAAAACGCCGGCTCTCGGGTAATTTCCTGGGTCGATAAGAACTTTCACACCCTAGAAGAGAAACGTACAGAGTATGGTGGCTTTACAGTGGTCAGTTTGATCATAACTAAGTTAAGTATTTTGTAGGTATATTTTCAAAGAGGACAAAACCTCTTTGCAGCAAGTTGTGTATTTTGCGCTTCAAGAAAACAAATATTACGTTAAGCACCGTGATTCGCTTGACAAAACCAATGAAACCAGACAGTATTATCCGCTATGCATTGCTAAGGATTTGGTGGGAGAAGGAGCTAATTTTATCCTGATGCGTTACCTGGCTATAACAAAATACGAAGGAACTTTTGAGCTTTCTACAATGTACATTAATGGAAAGCTGTGCAGAAACATATACGTAAGTACCAAACGAACTTTTTAAGAAAAGTGAATTAATTTCCTTTTACAGGAGTGTAAAAAACCCAAACCAGGTATAGTTAACGGCCAGCCAATGGAGTTGTGTAAAATATACAGAACCATAATAGAGGAATGTGGCATAGTTCATTGTTCGGTGACAATACTGACCACTTATGGTATGATTGTAAGCCAGGAGTGGGAAGGATGTCCTTATATATTTCACATAAACCCCGAAATGGTCACTGAAGGCAGACCAGTACCTTACGATCATATTGCATTGAAAAAAGTGTGGGAAACCAACATGGAGTTGGTATCCAAATATTTAGACTGCAAGGTAATGTCTTGAAAATTAAGATTTTTTTTTCAAGAAAATAAAGAAAATTTATTTATTTAATTTATAGAAAAGGTACATTTTTGTAGGGATGTCAAGTGTTTACCATTATAGTTAGTTTTAGTAGGATTGTATGTAGTTATTAAGAAAATTAACAGTATTACTTGATGAACTTCAAAGGAGGTGAAAAAGGTGGTACGTGGAGGTAGAAGGTGGGAAAAAAGGTTTTTTTGTTTTTTGGTTGTTGATTGTCAAGAGAGACTTTTAATGAGAGCTGGAAAGTCAGTTTCCTAAAAAATTCGAGCAAAAATCAGACTATTGAAGATCAGGGCATCTTAGAAAGCTGTTTCCTTCCGGAACGGAAGTTACTGAGTGTAATACCGAGTGCTACCAGCAATTGTACCGTCTAGTCCACGTTATGACATGGAGCAGATTGTGATAGAGGACCTATTCCAGAAGTGGTTAAATCGATAACCGAGGAGGCCTCCCGGCTGTTACCGAGATACAGCCTTTGCAGTTAAAAATCCACCTCAACGGAAAAGAAGAAGATTGGTCAACTGACGGTTTATTTTGGACAATTTGGACTCTTTGACGAAGAGTATTAGTTATAAGTAGTTTGTAATTTTTTGTATTAAAGATATTTGTAGTTTCAATGATATGCGTATTTAGAAGCAGGATTTTTAGGTAGAAAGTAAGTTAGATAGGTTTAGTTATTTACCTTAAAAATAACTTGGCATCCCTGTAATAGAATTTTTATTCAAGCTTGTTTATTTAAATTTTCTTTATTTACTAGAATATTAGAATGAATGGTCAGGGTGAATCTGATGCCAGTTATGACGATATTATCATGCAACTAGGAGGTGAGGGAGATTTGAGTAAATCTCATCTTCAGGATGATAATAATCATGACAGTAATTCAGTAAACTTTTACAAACTTAAATAGCAATAATTTCTATTGAGGTGGAAGCCGAATTCAAAATGAAAACCTACTTAAAAGACCATCCGGAAATCCAAGACATGCTTGCAGACTATTTGAACAGTGTACTATTGCTTAAACCGGAAAACATAATGCCGTTCACGCAAGACTATTTTATGAATTTCGAGCCGTACAAGTTGCCCCAAATGCCGTACTTTAATGAATTCGACGAAGACAAGGAAAAGGATGGAGATGAGAGTGAAATGTTTTGGTAAATACCAATAAATTTTTTGGAACTTACCTGATTTAGTTGGGTTTTTCTGTCGGGTAACATACCACGCACTTTGTGGTGTCGTTTTGTAGACATTTCTCGTGAAATACATGTTTGCAATTGAACATTACTAAACTGGTGACTCTGGATAAGTCTAGAAATAAATAAATACTATAATATTGATTATACCTAATAAAAAGTAATTTTGAAACTTACCAGCTTGAATAGTTTTGTAATGACAAGCACCACAAACCATTTCATTGGATATTGAAGTGCCCTGCTGTCGTACAGCCACTAATTTCTTTTGCAAGTGGAAATAATCCGACACTAAAATTTTCTTACAACCTTCCTGCACTGACACCTAAAACAAACCCAACAATCCACAAAAATATACAATCATCCCTGGTTAGAAGAAATTACTTGTAAATTATACTGATTCAGCATTTTCACTAACGAATTTTTCAGTCCTGGGATTTTCATATCTCCCTTAATCTTCTGGATCAAAGCAGTCGGATCAACGTAGTTTCCGATACTTTGTAACAGGAACGTGACAAATTCTGCAGAAATTCTCATTAGTGTTATTACCAGATTTGAAACAACTTGAATTCTACCGGGTTTATCTACGCAGTGATCAATTAAATCTGTCCACAATTCCGGATCACCGTGCTCGTGACAAAAGGCTATGGCATATTGCATGTCCTTCAGTTCGTTTATAATTAAGGTCAGAGCTTCTTTAGTGTCTCCGAACCGACCTAAAAGAAACACCATTTCTGGAAAGTACTTTTTTTTTCGGCAAATATCCAAAGCTTCTTGAATGGGGTAATTGTCGGATTTTTTCAAAAATGGAAGCAGCTTGGGTCTGTCAAACGTCGCATATAAGCTTACTAGTTGTTTATGGAAATCCCCTTTAGGGTCCTTTTTGTCATACTCATCTAAATACTGATGTTAACCTGTATTATTTTGCTGAAATGTTAAGACAAACTACCCACCCTATATAAATGTATTGGGCTGGATTTGAGCCTTTCCACAATATGTTCCGGAGATATATTCTTCTCTAGAAGCAAGGCCACTGTTTTCTTGTGGTCCAAATCCATTAATTCAATAAGGCGACTTTCAATAGCGCTCAGCAAGTTGTGTTTCTGAATCAACGTAAACACGTCTTTGTTTTTCAACCTGGAAATTCCTGTTAAGTCACACCTAAAATTTGCTAGTTGACAATCTTATACTTTAGGTACATCCTCAAACTGTAGTCATAATTTTGCTGGTAACTGTATAATATAGCTAAAGCTTCACGAAGCACGTCTTGATCGTCATCTAAAACGTGCTTTAGCACCGCATTAATCACGTCGGGGACATTGTATAGTTGATGATTTAACTCTTTTATTAACTGGAGAAATCCCTAAAAATGTGCACATTGTAATCGAAGTGAATGCAAAATTGTGACAACTTACCTGAGCATCAAACTTTAAATATTCAAACAGAATCATTTGATAAATGTGGGGGCTTAACTTGGACTCTAGAGTTCGTGGAATATACGCACTTACAGCCCTAAAATTACACCTCCTCTAATACAATAGTTTAAGAAGTGTGAAACCACAAACCTTAACTGGTGATAACTAGCAAATTTGTAAATTTGGTCTTCCCACAGGGAAGGGTTTTTGGCAAAGATTTGCAGTCCTAATCTACCCGCTTCATCAAACTGGCCGATACTGAGCAAATAGTCTAAGTAATCTATACCCACACTGTGAATTGTGTGCTTATGGATTTTTCTAGCATCATTGAGCTCAAGTATTTCTAAGGCTTCTTTAAATTTACTGCAAAATACTTAAGTACAACACAGTTCAGCATAACTTTGTCTGAATTGACTCACTTGTGATCTATAAACCACTGTATTCTATCATCTAAATCGTAAGGACTGGCAATCACAACGTCTTTAGGTGCAACAATAAAAAATACACTCTCCTCTAATAAAACATCTAAATGGTAATCATTAACCGAATATTCCTGGTAACCTATTTGAAACCACGAAACTAAATAATGCAATTAAATAACTAAAAAAACTCACCTCTTAAAGTTAAATTATCAGTACAGATATCAATATAATCATTATCCTTATATTCTACTATGTACAATTGTGGACGTAAACTTTTATTGTTCTCATCTTGTTCTTTAGGCAACCCCAATAAAACTAGTTGATGCTCCAGAGGGGCAATTCCACTAATGTAAAATTCAGTTTGGAATGTTGACACTGTAAGTGAGTGTTATATGTATATTATCCTGAAGTGACTATGATGATTGTGTCAAAACACCAGAAAATTGTTACTTCTCAAACACTTGAAAACTTACCTGGATCTACTAAATACTCAGGCAGAGCCCTAACAGCCAACTCAGCATTACTTCGTTTCCTGATAGTGCACACCCTAACTGTATCCACCCAACCTATCAAAAGTGTGCGGCTGTCAGCCCATCTCAAGTTACACCGGAACTTTTCAATGGAAATGCTACAACTTTACTCTCAAAAAGGCTCAAATGACTAAGATAAAATCTGTACCCAGGATGTTCCTCCCATTTGATCAGACCCAAAGAGCACCTGGCGTTTAAATCGTATACGCGTACGCCAACATTGCTAGACATGGCTAGGAAATTATCTCCCCAGCACAAGCTTCCTACAAGGCCCTCACTCTCTAGTAAAACGGTGGATCGTAACCCTCCAAGGAAAGCTCGCTCATGAAGTGTCAATTTATCATCACCTAATGTCATTTTAAATTGTAGAAGGTCTTCCTCAAACGGTAATGATCTCAAGTTTTGTTAAAGTCATGGTTTTGTGGAGGACAAACTAAACAACTATAAACCATTGTTTGGCTATTTCACTGAAACACCTTTTACAGTGTGCCAAAAGATAAAATTAGTGGCTATAATGTTATTAAATCTGGAAGAACATGCTAAGACAAAGTATTGAAACTAGCTGTTTAGATCTGAATGCAATTTTTTTATTTTATTAAAGAAAAAACATTCTTGTATCTGAGTTTGTCAAGTTTTTGCATCTGGTGACATAAAAAACATTGGAAACATGGGAATAGTTTAAATACTGAAAGAAACCATTTTTTTGATGTATTTATTACTTTATGTTTTATTTTTTCTGTATTATGCACATCCATTTCTATCTCAATCTGTGGATTAGATAAAGAGAGGAGTAAAGAGATTAACCTAATTAATCACTTAGAGGGTCTAAAATAAATTGATTTTTTAAATATCCATATCAACTAAATCTTGTCAATATTTTGACCTGCATTTTATGTATTTTCATTATAACTTTTTGTAATGTTAAGTACTTTAACCTAAACATTACATCAAATTTATGACAATAAATTAAAAGCTATAAAAAAATTATTAAATTACTGATCCTGATCAGATCTGTAACCCTAAGTTTTGTATAACTATTAATAACTTAGGATTTGTTTTTTAAGCTGTTAGAAATGTACATTACTTGCCTTTCTGAAACCATTTTTTTTTCGAAAAATGTAGTTGTATGTTTGAAGAATATTTCAATTTATTCTTCAGTGATAAAATATGGTTTCTATAGTATTAATTTAAAATTACCTACTTGGTTTATAGTGTGGTTTTTTTGCCTACATTTACATTGATAGTGATAATTTTAGATATTTAAACACACAGTTACTGATGGTAATTAAATAAATTTTAAGTGCAATTGAGGAACAATCAGCAATCAGCATTTTCTTTATCACTTGATTTCCACTAGGATTTAATGTGTTCTTTTCAAAGGTGGTTTGTCACAAAAATGAACATGAGTTTGCATATTCCAACTTAGTTCTATGCTGAAAAAATGTGTTTAGTGAAAATCAATTCCACTGAAGCATTTTACCATATTATAGCTCAGCAGAGTGTATGTAGGACTTGATAACCCACAAACCCAACCTTTGTTCTAGTATATAAACTAAATAACACTAATTTTTCTTATATTCTAAGTAAATATCAACAACTTTGAAAGATGTTTTTACTCACCAGTTATAAATCTTTTGTTGGAAGGATTCTTACAAAAATTAGGATCCAAGGCCACAGTTTTAACCAGTCTAGCAACATTTAGGCTGTAGTTATTCTCATTTGAAAACAAACCATGCACATACACTCTTCCATCATCCGAACATGAGGCAATATAATCCCCATTCTTGTCTATGGATATATGGTTAATGCTCACAGTGTGTGCTTTGAGCTTTTGGCTGGGCACATTATTGCCGTCATGGTCCAGCACATAAATAATGCCCAAGTGTGATCCCAGACAAATAAACTTGAATTTAAACTCTTGGTTGAGTTGTACTTATTTGCTTGCTATGTAAAAACTACCTTTGTGTGTACAGCAATGCATGTTGCAGATGTCTTGTTCAAGATCATCTTAAGATCATTTCCAAGTCGTACATATTTAAGTTTTGGCTCTATTTCGTCTTCGGAGTATTCGGAATAGCTGGTACCGTCCTCCTGAAAAGTTGCAAGACGTACTAAACCCATGGTTTGAATTTTCCAAATATTGCTCCAATACTTGGATTAGACTAACTATAAATAAGCTTACGTTTGATTCAGACATTTTGATTAATTCAATTCTTGGGGCATTGCCTACACCACACTATGAGTCAACGCATTGTTTATTTTATCTTTAAATTGAAATTTTGAATATTATTAACAAATGTATTGAAAACAACTCAAAAATGCAAATAATAAAAATATTAAATGATGTCATGTCAATGTCAGTATTGTCAGTACAGTAATGATTAATATTTCGAGGTTTTTGACCGAACATCATTGATCATGTGATCAAGTTATGCTTAAACTACCAGACATCATGTGATTTAGTTTTGAATTAGGTAATTTCCTAACTGAATAATGTCAAATCTCAAAATTGTTGTTATGGTGATTTTGGTTGTGTTGTTTGTGGTTATGTCACCTTAAGTTGTAATATTTTTATTAATATATTGCTGTTAATTAAGGTATTAATAAATGATTATTTGCAGTGGCAATGGACAATATCAATACAGTTGAACATTTTTTCGGGGTATACTTGTTATACTGTTTAAACCCGAAATATTTGGGTAGGACATACATTGGATACACTGTGGACCCTAATAGAAGGATAAAACAGCACAATAAAGGCAAAAAGTTTGGCGGAGCCTGGAGAACCAGTAACAGAGGTCCTTGGTAAGTCTTTTCAAACGTATTCATTTTTTTCCCAACAAGTTTCACTTTCAGGACTATGGTCCTTATAGTGCATGGCTTTCCAAATGACATTTCTGCTTTAAGAGTAAGTTTTCTTGTCCTGTTCTGTTTGTTAAATGATAGAGCCTCTTGAGTCAGTTTGAATGGGCTTGGCAACATCCACAATCCTCCAGAAGACTGCAGCATGTGAAGAAAAAAAAGTCAAATGAGAAGGTTTATGATTTTTGTTTGAGAGTATTGTCTGAGATGCTTCAGGTGGGACCATGGAATCGGCTGCCTCTAACAATTCGCTGGTTGAATGAAGAGTTTGCTAGAGAATTTCCAGTATGTCTGTTTTGCTTCTTTGCTTCATAAGTTCAGTGTTATGGTTTAAAGTATTTAGGTTGGCAGAGGCCCCCCTTTGCATATGCCTATTTGCTATGGAGCTGTGATAAGTAAAAAACTTTCAAAACTGAAATGTACTCAACAGGAAGGGTGTTCCAGTCAAAGCAGTGGGTCAGGTCTATGTTATGAATGCTTTAAGCTTGTAGAAGAAAAACAGAAAGTTACCTGTCTGGAACCAAGTTGTTCCCTGATATGTCACATTATATGCATGTCCAAGCATTTTCTTTCTGAAGGACAGTATGTTCCTGTTGAAGGACAATGCCCTAAATGCAAAAGTCACTATTTATGGGGTGACATAGTTAGGAAATATAAAGGATGTTATGGGAATGTAGACTTAAAAATTAATGTTGAAGATGTCAGTGAGTTTTATGGATCTGATCAGGAATAATCTATTAAAATTTGATTTAAGTATTGAAATAAATAATTATATTACAAATAAATAAGAACATATCAATTTCATTATTGGCTCATTCATCCTCTAGTCCAGTACACACTTAATAATCATAGTCATCATCATCATCATCTCTAGTAAACAAACCACCATCACTACCATAGTCATCATAATCATCCACACCAGGAGGTACAAAAGCTCCATTAAGAGCATCAGAAATTTGTTCTCCTAATCCCATACTAACTGCTGATCCATAAATTAGCCTCATAGCTACCAGCCTAAAAAATGCTGTAAGCATTTTGTATAAGGTAGTTTTGTTAAAACTTACCTAACAAAATTAATTACGTTGGTTTCTTTCTGTCTTAAAATTCCCGCTTTGGCTTGCTTTTTCCTCCTTTTCGCTTCCGTTGAGGCTGTCAGCAAACTAAAACATATCACAGCCACCACTAACACTCTAGTTCTTTTAGTTGCAAACATATTTTTGTCTATTGGAGCGTCTACTCTCAACACAGTCTAAGTTAATAATAATATTGTTTAAAACTGCAACGGAAAAATTTCGAATTATAATATGTCAACGTATTTATAAATGGAGAAGTTTTCACTATCGCAAACGACACCATTCTAATTGAAGTTTTAACGCAATTTTAGTCTTTGCCGGTTGATTAGACTGTGCCTGGTGATCGCTACAGAACGGCACACGGAAGTATTTTAGGAGATAGTTCGCGGAACGCATACCAATATAACGGTACCGTTAATTTCGCTGAAAATGGTATGTGGGATGTAGGTTAATATTTTACTTTAGTACCTACTTTATTTAGGTTGTCCGAAGACAATAAATGTTTTTTTCTTCTATACTTTACGATGAGAAACGTAACAGTAATAACCCAACAGTACTGATTACCTAGATTTTCATTTGCATTTATTTCATTAAAATGTTTTAACGTACATTATTTCAGAAATTGGTTTAAACGTTTTGTTACTTTTAAAAAGAGCCAATAATACAACATAAACTCCTTTAGGAACACAAAATGAAATAAAATGAGTGACCATATGCCTATGATATTTATTATTTTATTAAGTTTGGAATATATAAATGGTGTATATAGTATGTATTGTGACTTAACACAATACTAATAGTTTCATACAAGTTTTTCTGGCATTATAGTGTCATTACACAGTGCAGATGTACTGAATGCTAACAAAAGATTCTTATTTAAAACAATGTTGGAGTAAAGCTGGTTGCCTACTTTCATCACCGACCAATTTATTTGAATTTCATTTTGAATTTCAACGTCATTTGTATGTCATCTGTCAACAAAGCACATGCCAAAAGCCACATTTTTGTAGGTTATAAAATTTAATTCAAAACACCAATCTGTGTAATTCCTTTGAAAGTAATTTTATTTTATATTATTTTGCTCATTATTGTTAGTTTTTACTGTTCTTGCGTCAAATTATCAAGATGTCTATGTTGGCGGAAAGAAAACGTAAACAGAAATGGTCTTTGAACCCCAGGGGAAAGCTGTGGGCAGA
Organism: Ips typographus; assembly: GCF_016097725.1. Classification (NCBI taxonomy): domain Eukaryota; kingdom Metazoa; phylum Arthropoda; class Insecta; order Coleoptera; family Curculionidae; genus Ips; species Ips typographus. The sequence continues at coordinate 8,630,143 of NC_138424.1, forward strand.
AGGTTAGAAACCCCTATACCAATTTTTTACAATTAAAATTTTATCCTGGTATTTCCTTTATAGACAATAGCAAGTTTGGACAGAAACTGTTGGAAAAAATGGGTTGGGCACCTGGAAAAGGACTGGGGGCCAAAGAAGATGGTAGGGTGGAACATATTAAAGTTGCATACAAACATGACTCCCAAGGTATGTTACAAACCAAATACCTTAAGATATTGTTGTTATTTAAGTGGCAGTATGATGCAAGTGAAGTAAATACATGATTTTGGTTTATTATTGTCAAATTTCAACTGTTGTGGGTCAAGAGGGAAAGCATAAAGAGTTTATTGTTGTTGTGTGTTTTAATTTTTTTTTTACACTGTTTAAGTGACACAAACTTAGTTCTTTTATTTGTTTGTTCACAGGAGTAGGTTACAAGGAATCTGACAACCAGTGGACAGAACATGAATCAAATTTCTCAGCCTTTTTATCAGCATTATCAGGGGGAGAGTCAGATAAACAAGATGCAGAACTAAAATTGAGCTCTTTAGAAGAAAAATCACAAAAATCAAAGGCTAGAGTCCATTACAGAAAATTTACTAGAGGGAAAGATTTGAGCAAGTATTCAGAAAAAGACCTGGCCAACATTTTTGGAAAGAAACATTTGAAAGAGAAGAAAACTATCAAAACAGTTGATGTCCCAGTAGGAGATCAGAAAGAATCAATTGATTCAACTGTAAATGACCAGAAAAACTTTTCAAATGGCGGTCTCATATCAGAGTATTTCAAAAAAAAGTTACCAAGTTTTGGTAGTAATTCAAATGGATATGCTATAGGAAATAATGGAGTGCTTACTAAAATGGATTCTGAATCAGAAAGTGAAGCATATCCCAGCTTTGGGTTTGGATTCAAACAGAATGACGGCAATGAAGAAAAATCCTCCAAGAAGAAAACCAAAAAAAGGAAGTCACTGGATGAAGTAGAAACTCCTGCAGACACCCCTTCAAAGAAGAAAAAATCTGAATCTGGACTGTCAAATCCTGCTTTTGATCCATTATTTTCTCCTGGAGTTAAGGTGGAAAGGCACAATTTGGAACCCATTAAAGAAAGCTCAAATGAGTCAGTGGGTGACAGTTTAAATGACACTTTGGGTTCTGTGGCCGAAAAGTTTGATGCTCAAGTTCAAATTGTTAATGACCAGACTCCTGTCAAAAAAGCAAATGACTCTAGCATAAAGAAGAAAAAAAAGAAAAGTCTTGACTTAACTGAGCTGAATGACGGTGGTGAGGAGAAAAAGAAGAAAAAATTAGAGAAGAGTATTGAAGACATGGACATGGTTCATAGTGATGTTAGCCAAGCTGAACTAGAAAATGGTAACCAGAAAAAGGTGAAAAAGTCGAAAAAAAAATCAACTGAGAGTAGCATTGAGGAGATTGCAAAAGAAGGAAAGAAAAGCAAAAAGTCAAAAAAGTTAGAAGGAACTGATAACCCATTTTTTAATATGAGTTTTGAGAGTGAGAGTACACCAGTATCTACTGTAGAGGAAGACAATATTTATGAAGTGAAACCAAAAAAGAAAAAAAGCAAGAAAGACAAAGAAAATATTGGGGTTGTGAATCCATTGTTTGATTGTGTAGACACTGTCAACGGCCAAGACCTTATAAATGAACAGTTTGAAATAAAACGTAGTGAAAAATTCAAGAAAAAAATTGAAAAAGGCCTTGACAATCCTGCCTTAAACTTGGACAGCTCTAATACTGAAGATGGGTGTGACTTGATGCTTAATGTGGTCTCCACCCCTGTAAGCAATCAATCTAGTCTTCCTGAACAATCAAGCGCCAGTATACAACAAGTCAAAGGAGTTGCACGCCGAAAAAGTGTTAGATTTAGTGACGTCACCAGAGAGCGGATAATACCTCCAAAAGAGGAAATTGACAGTGAAATTTTGGATGACAGTAGAGACATTGTGGAAGTCCACGGAAAACTCAATGACAGTTCAGACATGTCTTTTATAGATAAAGTACTGCAGAAGCGGAGGCAGAAGAAAAAATCGAAAGGAATCGAGAATGTGGCTTTTGACCAGCAAGCCAACACTATAGAAGAGAATATAACATCAATGGCGCAGTCTATAGACGCTTTTCAGGCCGAAGTGGAAAATGACATTAATGAGGCTAAACTGAAATCGGTGGAAGTTGAAGATATCATGGTGGGTGAAGTGGGAAATCCTGATGGAAACAACGAAAAACTTCCAGACGGGACTGTAAAACTCAAGTTTAGACAAGCCAATTTTAAAAAGAAAGCCCGTTATATGGACGCTTTAACTGGCCCCAAAAAATCTTACACTCATTTGATTAAAGGTGATATTGTGTTGGGGTTTAAGGAAGCCAATTTACACGAAATCAATGGTTATGCAGTTCAAGTTAGTTAACAAACTAGTTATAAGAACTTTATTTATGGTGTGAATTAAGTTGTAAACAGAATGATTGGAAAATATAAACTAATCTTTGGTTGTTGATCTAGTAACTAGAATATTATTATTAAGCTAGTATTTAATAAACTATTCAACCCTGAATATCTGTTTTTTTTTCTCTGAAGTATTGTCTATACATTGATACAGGGGTATGGAAGACATCAAAGTGATTTTCTTAAAATTTAAAACTGAACTGGTTTAAATTAATATTGCACTTTAAAGCTTAAAGGTAAACTCTCTTAATTAATTAGTCCATAGGGAATGTACTCTCTTTGGGGGTAAATATCTCCGGCTTTGTGGTCCAAAGGGTGGCCGTGAAGTAGCTCTGTCATGAAGCTAATGTAAGTGATGGCCAGGCGTAAAGTTTCGATGCGGGAAAGCCGTTTTTCGTAGGCAAATGTTGGAACCTACAACCAATGATTACTTGTAGAATAGCAAATTGGAAGGTGTTTGTTGTCTTACCTTTCTTCTCAGCTTATCAAAAGCTTCGTTCAGATTAAACATTCGACGTCTTTCCCGAATATTGGCGGCCCGACGTTGGGCTATGGTGGCAACTCTTCGTCGTGGTTTCTTGGCTGATTGACTACCACTAGAAGAACCATTTCTGCTGATGCGGTTTGGAACTAAACCACCACATTGTTGTCGAGGCCATACTAAGGGAATTTGAGTGTCTAATCTTGACAATAAATTACAGTAAACAATGTTCTTTTTTTTTTGTTTCTTTTTATTATTAAATTGCATCAGTTCATATTTGACTTTATATGTGATTGTCATCTAACAAATTTGGAGTGTTGTTGTTTAGTCAGATTTTTATTTTATATTTATTTAATTTGATAGACTTAATTTAGTTTATGACCAACGTTTTGCTGTGTTTACTATAAGCAGGCAACAGAGTACTAAAGAAGTAGTAACAATAATGAAGTAACATAATGTCATTAACACTTTTTTAGTTATTAAAAAAAATTAATTAATGCATTTCTGGCGGTTTGCTTTTAAGTATCCAAAAATGGTTTTGAATAAATTAGTATACTGGTATATCTAAAAGTTGATTTAATGAAATAATTCTGATTTTGAAAGTATTGAAATTAACCTTATAGAATTATTATTACCAAGAAGTAATTCAGATCTTAAAAAGAAAATTATTGAGTATGCCTTTAGTTCGTTAGTTAGGTATATACTTTTGCACTTTACATTGATAATAATGGTAAATGGTAAAAACTTTTCAGCTCATTTTATTTTGTATATTTTTTCTATCTGCTTTATTAATTAGTTCCTTATATATTTTGCCTATCAATAATCCTTATTAAATTTAGTTTTAGCTAATTTACATATTTGAAAAGGGATCAAAACATCCTACAGTTTAGTCTAATAAAATACTCATGTCAGAGCGTGACTCTATTTTAAACTGTTTGAAAATGAGTGTGCATTTCTGATAAAACTATCCTTAAAATAAACAAAATTCCTATATGCATCACCAATTTGGTCCATCCTGTATCCTGTTATTGAAGAAACTAATTGCTTTGGTAAAATAAATAAAATGCTAAGCTTTGACAGAAAAAGTTTTATTGTAAAAACGAATAAGGAAAGTTTTTTAATAACTGATGATAACAGGTTTTGGACGAAAAACTTGAAATCAAATTTTACAGTTTATCAACGTTTTCCAAAATTTATTTTTGCATCTTTATCATTAGGGCCGAAAACAACAAAAAAATCGACTGTTTTAACAGCTTACTCAGAAACATCACGCTTCTTTGTTATTTACTAAAATGAACAATTTGTTTTTAGTCAAGATATCAAAAATACAGAAAAGAGCTTGTAATTACGTATAATCAAGTGCTGCAAAAATGCAAAAATAAAATTAAAATCAAATTTTCATCAAATTTTTGTATTAAAAAGAAACAAAATGTTTAAACTTACCTAAATCAGAATTGAAAGCAGTTAAAATATCTGGATATCCGCTTAAGGCGGGGTTCTGCCCTGAAAAATGGTGTGGATCCCACAATCCCCCATATCCATTAATTTCGTTAGGATATCCAGGATATTCGCCACCCTTCAATCAAAATTTCACATGTATACCTCTCAAACAAATAACCCAGAACTGACATACATTCCCAGCATCCCATGACCCATGGTCACTCGAAAAGGACATTTTCATCAGTAAACACTAATAAGAACACACTTTTTGATAACAAAACTACCACCCACAGCACAATAAAGCTGGATTTCAATTAAACTCTGGCGGACCACCACAAAAATTTAATGAACCACCCCTAAACGAGAGCAGTTTTCATTGGCGTGAGCTATCATTAAAGGGTGGGCCACCCCATAAAAAGGGCCAATCAGAATTCGTCAACCTGATACTCTTCACATAAATTTGTGGACCTTATGTTGGTGTATTTAAGGGATGGATTTGCACGGGGGATGATATCGACTGCTGGAATGCTGGGGAGTTGTGCGTTTACATGTTCATTAAAATTTTCTCTTTAAATGTTTTTTGTGTAATTTCAGTTGAAAACGTTTGGTAAAGTGAATTTAAAACTTGGAATATGTGTGTAAATCAGTGGTTACGGTGGTAAATAAGGGCTTATGGACAGTAATTTGTGCTGATTTAACTATTCTTAACTTTTTTGTTTTTTATTAAAAAATCCTGGTTTTGTTGGACAAAGACAATTTGTGGGTTTAGTATACCGGGTGTTTAAAAAATATCACATCCTCAAATCAGGGCAGAATGTGACATATATGTCACGTGACGTTATATTTAATTTTACTAATGCGGTCATATGATAACAAAATCTGTCAAATTTATTTGGTGAAAAGAGTATCAACCAAATTATGTTATTATTGTCACAACAACGACCGTGTATATCAAGTTTTTTAATAGTCTCAAGAACTGTTTAATTTTTCACTACTTTCTACCGGGTGTTTCAAAAACTGTAACCACTCAAAAAAGACTGTTAGTGAAACATAATAAAATATGTCTGTTATACAGGCTGGTTTTGAATTTCCTTTTTTATTCGGTTTATATAGGAACCAAACAAATTCATATTAAAAAAACGATTATTTATTAGGATTTTTTAAATCTTGAAACCAACTTTAAATCGATATTTTTCAGGAACGATTGATATTGAAGATTAAAATAAGTTTTTAGGCTAATTTTATTTAAACATTTTGATGACTATTTGCACAACCTTTTAGATGATTTTTCCTACAGAATGTCCTAAAATAAGTGTTTGCTACAAATTAGGCGTGACAACATTTTTATTATTTTCAATTTTTATGGTCAATGTATCTTAGAAATTCTTTTTAGACTTATTATAATCCAAAACAAAAGCTTTGTAAATTTTACTTGCTCCAATTCATAATAAATTTAAAATACATAGTTACAAGACAACAATTTTAGGCAGGCAAAACTGGACGTGATTATTCAAATATGTGAACTGTTTTTTCACAAATTCTATGATGCTTTGTATCTGCAAATATTTAATTTTTTCATATATGTACAAAAAAAACCATAATATTGACTGTCATCAGTGTCTCGTTGATTTAAAGCCGGAAATTGTAAATTTATTTAAACAACCGTAAACCAACGTTTTTTTCGCATTTTTTTGGACATTGTCTATACATTTTTCTATTAGAGCTTTTGTTCTATAATATCGGACAGGTTTCATAAACAAGTGACAAAATAGAATAAGTAGATTTTAATCTGATTACACGGTTTCACGCCCTAATTTAGCGCAACCCCCTCGTCAACCCACTATGAAAAATTCCCCTTTTGTTCGCTTTCACGTAATCGGCTTAGTTAAGGTCTCCGATTAGTCCATGTGTTTCCAGATTTCTGTCAAAACTTTGTGATATTTGACAGCTGGATGACGTATCACTTGCAATTTACTTTTCATATTCTGATGGCGTTAACAAACCTCGTTTGTTTTCTTTGTTAAACCAAGTTAAACTCGTTTTACAACTCACTTTTAAGGGGGTTTAGTGTCTAATTTTTGATGAAATCGTTACGCAATTTACTTACACCCCCTATATAACCATCCTTAAAATTATATATCTCTGATTCGTTTTGGCTTGCAGGGTGAATTAGCCGATATTAAATCTCACCCCCTCAAATGTTACAGTTCTTATTATGCACGTGTGCCTAAGTTAATATTTTTATAACAAGGGTATCATCCCCCTTCTGTTCAGAATGACATATGCTCTGTTGAAATTATATGTTTTGTCGTTATAGGATTATATTTTGACTGAGACTTTTACGAGATTTGAAATCTGAAAGTTGCAAAGCAAAAATGGTGCTGTTTACAAAATCAAAACTAAACTTATATTATTTATGATTCAGTTTAATTCTTCAAAATTAAGGCGTTTATACCTATAAAACATATAAATACTAAAGTCTGTCAAAAATGGTTTGGTTAGTCTAAATTTCATTGGTTTTCAGTAATTTCCCACTTACAAATGGTAACCAACCTAACCTAATAATTTTCCAACACAGTTTTTTATTAAAAAAATAATTTTCACAAATATTAGGTACTCTAATAGTAAGATAATTGATAACTATAATTAAACATGTTTATGACTTTATTTTTGCATTCGAATTATATTTTTCTGAGTTAATAGAACTGTAAAATAGCATAATCAAAATATGCAATAATGGTAAAAAATATGTTTATCTACTCCTAGCATGGTAATCATTCATTACATAGCTCATTTTGAGTTACGTAATGAGCGATTTTACCGCACTAGTGCGATAATAATCGATTTTATCGCACTAGTGCGATAAAAAAACTTTAAATGAAAATTTCTGCTGTAATTGTTTATTGAATTTAAACATAACTTTGATAAAACCATGAACAGACCTATCTTAAATAATAACTATATTTTACTTTTTATAAATATTAAAAGTGAAATGAATTCCTGAATTAGAAAGTTCTTGGATCGAATTTACACAAAAAAAAAAAAAAGGCTGGATGAACTATAGGTTGCTGCCAAGGTTTCAAAGTACACGAGTAACACTTTTTCTTGAAAGGGACTCTTTATGTTCTTGGTCTCGCACCAGGTGACAAAACGTTGATACATTTTTTCATATTTCTCCTTTGACTTGGCAGGCAACAAGCCAGATACCACGTTTGCGGCAGCTTCTTGCACTTTTAAAAATTTGTGACTGACACTGTTAAATTGTCGCTTAAGTGATATGTGGAAACAAATGGCCACCATAGCAACAACACCAAAACAGTACAGCGTAGATGACAAGATTTAAGGGTAACAAATAACTACCCGTAGCAAGCATATACGAGACGTTCCTAAATAGTTCACATTGCACAAAATATGAATTTTTTTCTTACTTTACGCTGCTTCTGATGGTCGTAGATAAAATGTTGTACATCACCCGTGGGGTATGGCAAATTAACGTACTCGTGTGATCACCACAACTCGGTCTACGACCTCGTCGTGGCAACACTCCCACTCGTGACTATAAAAATGCTCATACCCCACTAGTAATGTAAATAACTATTAAAGGTATAATAAAAACACTATTTAAAGTTCTGTGAAAATACTAAATTGATTTTTAACAAATTAAACTCTAAATGTTTATTAGGTTCTTTACGCACAGGATAAAAAAAATTGGGGTTTCTTTCTTTTACTATATCTTTTACTGTTTCTGAGATTCTCATATACGAAGTGCGACTTTGCACGTTATATTGACCATTAAAAACGTTGCTGCCAATTATTTAATCTGTTTGAAACATTGAACTTATTGGTTCATATCCAGATTGACATTATAATAATTATAGTAATAGAGTCAGATTTTTTATGGTTATTTATGTCTGATATGTATTACTTTATTGTTGTAACTTTAAATGATTGGCAACAGCGTAATTCGGTTTTTGTTTTGTTGCAGTTTCCTTTCACAATATTAGGTATATTAGTAAATAGTGTTTTACTGATTTGAATTTGAGAAACCATGTTTTCTTTACTTATTGTCGAAGAGTTTTTTTGTCTTTGTTGAATTCGATACAAATTTTATAAGTAATAATTCTTTAAAAAAATTATTAAAATATTTTTTATTTGTTACTCTTAAATTTGAATCTTTCCTAAAGAACAAACCTAAAATATAATATAATTCTATGTCAAAAATATCGTCAATAAAATTGACTTCTGTTGGTTTATTTGTTATTCAGGAGAAAAATACTTCTGAAAATCCCCAGAATAGTATACACTCACAGAATTCTAAATTGTCCGTATAATATTAATAACGCATACTTTTTAATCATTATGAATACAATTGGAACGTGTGAATTAGGCGTGGATTATAGAAAAATATTATTAAGTCACAGGTCACTTAAGTACGCACTAGAAAATTAGTATTCCATTGCAATACCACGCATTAAATCCGGACGATTTTCATCGTTTGACATCAACCAACGAGATCCGATCAGACCCAAAATTTTTTTGATTTAATGACAAATAGTACTTTTTATGGGTATTAAAAATTAAATCAATAACTAAGCAAATATCACATTGAGTAAATTGATAAGGATAAAATCACTTTAAATAATAATGAATTTTTAATTATGTGGTTTTTGAATTCTGTTCTAGAAGTGTGCCATATTGTTTTAATGGGTTTTCTAGAAATTTTTCTCTAAATTTGTTATTTTTTTTAGCCACCAGCTTTGTTCGGCTTGTTGATTCTGAACTGTTTTAAATATGGGTTTGGACCATTTGCACCAAATTTGTAGATAGCAGTACCTTCTTATCCCATCCATGCAGATGACCCAAATCACTTCGAGAACGGTTTAAAATCATGAATCCGAACAAAGCTACCATTTTTTACTAAAAAAGTAACTGTTTTTTATTGGGTTGACTGTAAAACAAATGACGTACTTAATTTGTTGTTGGTTTGTCATAGTGTCTGTCAAAATGTTGTTATTAGGTTAATAAACAGCTTTGTAGACTATATTAGTATAGTCTTCTTAAGGCGTATTTTTGACTTTGACTATTTATTGTATCTGTCAAAAATTGTTTGTTTTTTGAGTTGCACTAATTCAATTCGATATTTCAAGGTTTTGAATTGTGAAAAAGTGTAAACAAAAATAATTGTCTATATACAGGGTTAGATAAAGAAATTAGAGTCGTGACGTATATCTGCTATAATATATAACTTGGAAACTGTCAAATAACAGTCCATAAAGGTATAAAACTAGAAAACGTGTTGAACAGCAATACAATCAGTGTACAAATCATATTATGCATTTTATAGGTTTATTTAGCTTTTTGGATATATTGTGATCTGTGACAATGGTGGTAACTGTCAATAGCACTCCATAAAGCTATAAAAGTACAAACCCTGCTTAAAAGCACTGTTATAGTTAATACAGTTGTAAATCATATTAAATGCTTGTTTATACGTCTATGTAATTTATAGGTCTTTCATAATATTATATTAGTAATTTGTGTTTTAGTGATTTGAATTTGAGAAACCATATTTTCTTTACTTTTTGTCGAATTCGATACAAATTTTAGAATTCTTTTAAAAAAATTGTAAAAAACTCCTTTGGTTATTACTTTTAAAGTTTTAAACAAAACTAAAATATAATAATTCTGTGTCAAAAATATCTGTTGGTTGCTATTCAGGTGAAAAATACTTCTGAAATTCCCCAGAATAGTATACACTCACAGAATACTAAATTGTCCGTATAATATCGCATGCTTTTTAATCATTATGAATACAATTGTAACTTGTATATTAGGCGTGGATTATAGAAACATATTATTATGTCAAAGACACCTTCGTACGCACTTGAAACCGTAAAATTGGTATTCCATTGGAATACCATGCACGTAAATCCGGACGATTTTCATGGTTTGACGTCAACCAACGAGATCTGCTATCAGACCCAATAATTTATTTAATTTAATGACAAATAGTACTTTTTATAGGTATTAAAAATTAAAACAATAAGCAAATATCACATTGAGTAACATTAAACGTTTGTTACAGAGTAAACTGATAAAATCACTTTAAATAATAATGAGTTTTTAATTATGTGGTTTTTGAATTCTGTTCTAGAAGTGTGCCATATTGTTTTAATGGGTTTTCTCGAAAATAATAATCGTGACTAAAGCGAGTCCGGTAGAAATTTCCTTTCTCTAATTACTTGTGATTGTCACTAAAAATGTTGTGTTAAAAATTATTGTAGACAGGAATTTTCATACACTTTTTACTAATTCAAAGATAATTCAATGATTAGAGCGATCTAAAAATTAACTGAATGAATAACAGACTACTTCAGTCCATTTATAGGGTAAAATGTTTGAAGCAAACCGTATTTCAAAAATTTGACTTCATTTCCTAGTCTTGCAATATCTCATTGTGTAAAACTATATAATTTAGTTATATAAAAAGTTACGCACTTATAATACCTGGCTGTTGTGCAATAATAGGCCACGACAAACTGATATGTATCTTCAAAAGCAAGCTAAACCCAAAATCATATTACATTTTATTTAACGCTGTATATTTACTTGTTATTGTTTTTTATTAATAAAATTTTAGACAATTTTTGAAGATACTTGAACAGACACCTCTGAAGGTACTGTTATAATTTACAGAACTCCTGTGTAAGGTAAGATTTTTATGTAAAAGTAAGAGTAATTTTTAATAATTTGAGCAAAATGTCAACATTCTTTTCAAACCCTGTCTACATAGTACTGTCTACTACAGTAGTTCAAATATTGTAACAATAAAGGATATAGATATAATTTTTATAGTACCATCACTGGAGGGAAAATGTTGAATTTTTTTAAAGAAAAAACGAAAAGTAGATAGAAATTGATAAAATGATTAAAGAAGCTACTATAACAAAATACGATTTTCACACCAAATTTAATAAAATTTGAGTTTTGTATTAATTATAACAATTTTTTTCTATACCTTCTCGGTTTTTTCCAGTCATAGCCAAATTTGTTATTTGGACCATTTGCACCAAATTTGTAGATAGTTTTGTAAATCAGTACAAGTGAAAATAACTATTCAATAACGTGTAATTCCAGTATGGCTACCTTACTAGGAAACAACAGAGTTGACAATATGATTGCATTTCCTTTACAAAGAGAGGCAAGTCAATATTTTGACAGAAAATTCAAAATGACAGCCTGGAAAGCCATTTTGTCTGTCATTTCTTGAAACTACGCAATATTTCCTTTAAAATAAGGTGCAAGTCAATATTTTGACCGAAAATTCAAAACGGCGGCCTGAAAAGCCATTTTGTCTGTCATTTATTGAAACTACGTGAAATTTCCTTTAAAATGAGGTGCAAGTCAATATTTTGGCAGAAAATTCAAAATGGAGACCTGGAACGCCATTTTGTCTCTCATTTCTTGAAACTACGTGAAATTTCCTTCAGAATGAGGTGTAAGTCAATATTTTGACAGAAAATTCGGCCAAACGGTGTTATCAATAATGTGGAGATATTTTTGGAAACCTTGAAATCTGGTCTATCTTTTGTTTTCTATGACATTTTGACGTAACTTGTCAAATAAAGGAGTAATTTAGGGTCAAAGCAACGAGTGTCACAAAATATGTGATTTTATGGTGAAAGAATTTTAACGCCCTCTAGCGTCCAAACGGAGTTATCAATCAACTCATGTGGCGTTATTTTTAGAAAGCTTGAAATATGCTCTATCTTTTGTTTTCTATGACATTTTGACGTATCTTGTCAAGTAAGAGTTCAAAATATGCTGATATAGTACTATGGCACTATTCAGTATTCTAATTCATTCTAATTATTATAGTTGATGTCAAAAAAATCAGTTACTGGAAGGAGACACTGTATTACATTATATAAATTTTTAAAAACTGAAATACAACAAACAAATTTTCTTATTACTGGAACATTCTTCACAAATCAATGCTGTACTACCATAAACTGTGGTGGTACCAAGCAACTGATTTCCATCGGTACTATCTCGTCGGTTCGGGTGCGCCCCCCACCACATTTTTAAGACTCGTGCAGAATGAAAATGTTTAAATTATTCGTTAATTGATCGCTTTATTTAGTTCTTGCGAGTTTTGGGTTCTTGTCTGTAATGGCCGGCACGTACCGGTCCGTTCAGTAAATCGGTTCTTTTAGTACTTATACGTTATTTTGTATTTACGCTGAAAGTACCGCGTTATTCTCAGTGAATTAGTGTGTATTCCAGTTTTAAGAATTTTCAAGTAAGTGTTTATTTATATTTTTGTAGCTTTTAGATTTTTGTTTTTTGTTAAGGAATTTATTAACGTTTAAAAGTACTGACAAAATGTCCACGTTTCACTCTGTAAAAACAAACGCAACGCAAAAATTCAGCTTAAAAACCCCAAAAAAAAACTAAAAATAATAGATCTAATAAACTGATCAAACAGCCGGAAAAAGAGAGATTCGGTAAAGACTTTCCAAAAATCGTTATGTAACAAAAGGAAACAAGAAATCATCTTTCACTGTTGCTAATTAGTGTGAGCCACTTTATTACGTCAGAGGAAATCGACCCAAAATTTAGTGATTTTATAATACTAATTGTTTCCCATTAACAATAAAGCAATTAAGTCGTAAAAATTATTCATTTAATATCAACTGCAATTTCATACATAAAAACTTATTGCAGTAGTTAGTAATTGTTGAACAAATTTAAATTTGTCTTTATCAACAAAATGATTGCAAGGTTACACTTGATTATAAATAATAAATACCAGAGGTAATACAAGTGCATTTTGTGACTGACGTTTAATGCATAGAAAAGTCAGTAATTTTTAGGTTTAACCCACTTTATCAACACAAATCAGCATTAATTAGCATTTTGTTAAATAACGCATTACACTGTCAACGCTCTATTATCATATTACTTAATCGATTACTTTCACTTTTTTGCATTTTTGGTTCTTCAAAACATGAAAAATGATTCAGCTTTATTACCATAAACACACTTGACATCCTAAAATCGTTGAATAATACAGTAGCAGGAAGACAATCCAATAAACAACCAGGAAATTCAAGTTTATGATTAAAGTTACTTAACGTGAGTATCTGATACAGTTTTTGTGGTATTTGGGTCGATTTTCAGATTATGGCCAACATGGTAAAAATTAGTGGTTGTGTCGGTTTGTAATTAATTTTATAACAATTCAGTGTTTTATTGAGGCCTAAAAAGCAAAAACACAGTACAATAAGAGAAGGAGGCAGTATAACAAATATACAGTTTTATTAACAATTTTGGACAAAACAGGAAACCACAAAGTTGATTAAACAAAAAGTAATTTAATTAAAAACATGAAAATTTGTAATAGAATCTGTCTCAAATTAAGTGTGACTACTCATTATATTTTTTTTTATTAATTAATGTTTTTCAACAAGTTTATCAATAGTTGTGCTATTTTTAGCATTAGTTCTGTTCGTCTTGCAAAAAACACAGGGAATATAAGAACACTCTTTTTATAAAAATATTTAAAATGTATTTACTTGTATATAAAAAAATAATAGGAAAATGTTGATTATTTAAAAATATAGTTAGGCTTATTAAGCATCAATAACACAAAATTACCACAAATACAGGAATCTAAACAAATTCATGTAGAAAAAATAAACAATTGTATGATAATGCAGTGAATATTCAGTTAATCAAAAATTAAATAAAAGGATAAGATTTAAGAATTTTGCCATTTTGTATATTTTTGACCCTGATTTTTCTTTTGGTGTATTTTTTATTATGATTTTTTAGCCACATTTCTAACTAATAATAAATATTTTTTTCTGAACAAAGTGATAATTCTTCTGGATAGTTTTGTTTACTTATTTATGCTAAAATGTTTTTTAGAGCCCTTTTCACTTCTATACAGGGTTTATTGGCAAAGTTAGGCGTTTTTGTGGGTAACAATATATGAAGTTTTACAAAACTTAAAACATCAATTTCATAGAAATTCCGCAAAAAACGAATGATTTTCTTAATTCTATAGCAACAATTTTTGGAAACATAATTAAATTTCTTTTTGAAAAATTATTTTTCTTTCCTAATTAACCTGCTACGTTTTGACTATTTCGTATTGAAGAAACAGGTTCGTACTAACTGAAATTAATAATTATGGCTAATCATTTCCGATAAATACTTTAACAAATAAAAACAATTAACAAATTTTAATTCTTTAAGGAACAAATTATACTTGCAAAAGTGGTGAAAGAGTCTATTTTATACAGGCAAAAGGTTTTGTTCGGTAAATTACATAAATTTAAATTGTCCTAAGAAGATACCTGCATGTTGGTTGGAACGTAAAAAACCGTAAAACCATCTGGGAGAACTGTCTAAATAGTGTTCAAATTATTTAATTTTTTTTTAAAGTTTAAAATATTGAATTGTGTACTTTGTTGTATCCGGAATAAAAAAGCTTTCTAAATCTAATATCGGAAATTATCGCAAAAAGTTCAAACATTTACAAATGTGACACCAATTAATACAATAATTATACTGTTGCTTCTTTCAATTAGTAACATCTCTAAAACTGGTAGAATTAGAATATACAATTTACTTAAATAGTTAGTAGGCCAATTAGTTCTGCTTTGTTTTATATACTACATTATTACTTTATATGTATACAAACCACTTACTTAAGTACTTTTGCACACTCAAATTTACAGTAACTTATGTCTTATTGTAGAAAACATATGACATGATTTCTATTTGCTTTAAACCATATGTGCATTTGTTGGAATGTTTAAACAAAAGTAATGTTGTATTATACGTATAGGATTTTGGTTTTAAATTTTAACTGGCCGAGTGGAAAATTCCTGAAAAAATAACAATACCTAATACTAAAATTAAGTTTTTCTTAAATATTTTGCGGTATTCTACGAAGATTTTTCTGTTTAGATAATATTGCATTAGTTAGTAAACAAACAGGATAACAATGTACAAGGTGGTTCATTTATTTTGCACTAAATCAGCAGAACAATCTTTGCTTTGTTTCACTAGGGAGCACCCAGTAAATTCGAAAATTATTAACCTATTAAACACTTTACAGCTTTGTTGGACTTTTCAAGGTATTCAATGGTTTACAACTCTATTAAATATGGGTTTGCATGTGCGTAAAAAAGCGGTTAAATAATATTCACTAAGTATCTATAAATCAAGATGAAGGTCTATCTATTAAATTTGACAGCTTCTTGAATGAATTTTACTTTGAAAACAGCTATTAGATGATTTTGAAATTACTTTTGGTCTGATTTTGGAAAATCTGGAAAAATGAGAAATTCTGAAACTCGAAAAGAGTAGTTTTGCTATAAAGAAAACTGATAGTACTTGACTACTTGATCAAGTTTACTAACTTCTGAGCTAGACCAACTTTTTCTCTCTGTCGATATTTTCTGGTTTAACATACCGAAATAATGT
The DNA here is from genome assembly GCF_016097725.1 of Ips typographus. NCBI lineage: Eukaryota > Metazoa > Arthropoda > Insecta > Coleoptera > Curculionidae > Ips > Ips typographus. The sequence continues at coordinate 8,646,005 of NC_138424.1, forward strand.
AAATATTTAGAAAATTAATCAACAAATTCTTGCTTTGACACTCATACTGTATCATTCTTTAGAAGAAAAAAAATGATTACTTCAGGCAAAATGGCGAAATACAGGTAGAAAAATTTTTGAAGAAGCTTCTACAGCTTGGCAAGGTTCCAATATCTTTCAGCTTCTAGATCTAGTCAGAACGTTCTAGAGTCTTTGGCAAGGTTCCAAAACCTTCCAGACCTTTGAAGAAGTTTCTAGATCTTGCCAGAATGAAAAATAGCATATTATTTAAACATTGTGAGTGTTAGTTAGTTTTTTGTGTGTGTAACTCAGTTTGTGTCAACATTCATCTTAAATTCCTAAAAACCGACCTAGTAAACATGAGTTTGTTTGTATAATATTGTCCTAGGACATTTTGATTGTTAATTATATTATTTATGATTTGATGATATTATAGAACTGTTATGTTGCAGTAGCAATGTCATAAATAATAAATAATTTATCTATTGCCAACTAAGTACATGTGTATAGATGTTCCAGATGAATTATAATACTAAACTTATTTGAAGAAATTTTATCAAAAACTGGGAACACTGGCTCAAATTACTGAAAGTACACATACAATGCAAATTATTCAACAACTTTATTATTATTTGCTTCGTGACATACAAGTAAATATACTTGTCGGTACTTGGGGTTTACCAACGTGTCAGTGATCTCTCCCATACACTCTTACATTTAGAAGACCCAGACATAAAAAGTGACTAAAGTAAATTTGCAATTTACGTATGCTAAGTATTTACCGAATAGCTTCACGTACATCGCTGAAGACATTAAATTATGTGGTACTGGTTGAAGTGGCAAAACCCAAAACCCTTTTGTAAAGCGTGATGGACAGTAGCAGGAAATTATTTTTTATTGTTTTCATTGTTTTATATTATCACTTTACTGATTTTTGTGATTGATTTTTGGGATGGAATTGCAGGATCGTGTTGAAAAATGACAATGATGATAACAAATCAAAAATATGGGTCAAATACATTTAGTGGTTCATTGCCAAGCGCCTCGAGACGTGCCGAATATTCGATATTTTGTGCAATGTTAATAAATATGCAACCGGTGATTGTTTTTATTATTATTCCGTTGGTGTATGTTCATCTGTTTTCGTATTCCAGGCGAGATTTATTCATGATTAATTAATCGAGCCTCAGGGTCACCGTGTGAACTTGTTGGATTATTCAAGGGTCATCCCATGCATGGTATTTGCAAATCAGGTTACTTCCCAAAATATTGTCCAACAGACATTACTAAAACGCATATTAAAATTTGTGTCATTTTTAATTTCCCACATATACAGCTGCCATCCTGTTTTAGTTGATCAGTATAATAAGGCACACCAAATGTTCATTAGGAATTAATAAAATGATGTCATAACCGCAATCATTTACCATGTTGTCAAAGATTCTTCAAAGAAACGTTTAGTGTTGTCAGAAGCCTTTGCAATATCTTGTAAATCTCTCAATGATCTAATATAAATGCCAGATACCTCTAGAATTATTTTAAATTGTCAGAAACCTCTAAAACTCCTAAAACCATCCAGTTTAACAAGCCAAAATAAAAAACGTAATTGGACAGTTAGTCACAAAATATGAAACATATCTACTAAGGGAGTCATGTGAACAACTGTCGAATGACGTCACAGTTTTTTTGTCAGACTTACGAAGGTTGTTGTCATCTTTGTCTAGCCCTCTGCAATCGAATAAGCCATGAGTATGACGTTTTATGAAGCACTTTGTGTCAAGATTTTTGTAATTTCTTGACACAAATTTTCGAGTTTTCTTTGCAGCTTTGACTAGAATAAACACCAAAATGCTATTAGTGACTCTAAAACTGTCTTAATCGTTAAAAAAAAGCTACCAGAAGCTTTCAAACAGTTTTTTGCAGCTCAGAAACATCAGCATCTTCTGAGTCTTAAAAGTATTACAAGAGGTTTTCAAAAGGATTTTGCAGGTCAGAAACAGCAATATAGCATTAGTGGATTCTGATCCTTTAAAATGTCACCAGTTTGAATGAAGTTTTGATTTGAAGTTTGAAAATTGTTTTCAGTTGCTTGCATTCTCAATTGGTTGAGAGAAAATTTGGTTAAGTTTGAAGCCCTCTAGCGGCCAAACGGTTTGACCTACCAACCAGTGTTATCATATCTTTAGAAAGTCCATTTCATTGGCTATCTATTAACGTACAAAAGTTAATATAGTGTGGATCAAATAATCGAATTATTTACGATTGAATGAAACACGGCACTAAAAAAGTGGAAAATAAATCTAGCGGCCAAACCGTCATTTTATTGGCTATCTATCGACATATTAAAGTACTTACCATGTCAGTCAAATAAGATATAGTTATTCATCACGATTGAATGAAAGAGTGTATAAAAAGTTTTAAAAAACGTAAATTTGACAACACGTGTCACGTGATCTAGGAAACACTTGAAAAAAATTGTTGGGTAATAAGGAAAAAGTCACGTGACGTTTTTAATTTCAAATGAAAAAAAAATGAAAATAGCCGTCAAAAGTCATGTGACACCACCAAAAAACGGCCACAATAGCAGAATTGTGTGTGCCTGTGTCACGTGACTTAAACGAAAAATGTTAGAAATCAAAATGGCCGGTCAAAAACGATTAAAACATGTCAAAATGGCTGAAAGATGACATTATCTTAAAAAAAAACTGGTTATCTGGTCATAACCATTGTCAAAACCGAGATCAACTTAAAATCTTATTTTATAAAATCGTCGCAAAAAGTACACTTTTTTCAATGATTTTTAGTGCAAAATGTTCCTCATTTTTGGGAAAAAAATATAATGGAAAACCTTCATAAGTTCAGCCAAACGTAACTCGGTTATTTGCAAGAATATGAAAAAAGTGTAAAAGGAAAAAGTTGTAGGGAATTTCACCCTTTACCAGATTGTATTAGGGCACTTTTGCCCTAAAGGGTCTTCTCAGGGAGATATTCCCGAAAAACTGTGTTAACGCAGAAAAAGTGCTTTAAAAGATTCTAACCAAGTTTAACTAGGAGTTACACGGTTATTTGGAAAAATATCAAAAAAGTATACGATGAGAAAGTTGTTGGGCATTAAAGTAGGAAATTGAATACCCAACAAGGTAGCATTAGGCACAAAAGGCCTCCTCAGGGAGAGATTTCCTAAAAACTGTGTCAAAGCACAAAAAATTGTTTTAAATTGGTTCCAACACAACCAAGTGTAACATAACTGGGTTATTTGGAAAGATATTAAAAAAGTGTAAAAGTGCTACATTGTTTTTCAATTTAACTTCTTAGTGTTATATATTTTTGAAAAGGTAATTTTTAGCTTATTTTAAATCTCCATAAATATGTATTAAAAAAAAATATGTTTGCTTTATATCTTCAAAATTATGTGCTCCAGAAGAAAACGGATTAAATATTTGGATATGGGGGCAGCTGTGGAAAGTACGAATGCACCACTGTTTTCTGTTACTTTTGGAGATATCCCTTAAAATCATCGAATTTGAGACAACCTGTACAGAACGTTATTTGAACACCTTGTATCTACCATATATCTACTACTAAAACTTCCAAAGTAATTAAACCACCAAGTAATTTTTCGCTCTAAATCAAACATGCAAATCACGTGCCCAGATCGAATCTGACCATTGTGATGTAACACACTTAAAGCCGTGACTGACATTCATATTTTTTTAGACAATCTCCGAGTGACGTATTTTCCGAAAATATTTTAAGTTGCTCAACTATTGGCTGGTATAACCCTGATGAGGCCCGCATTTGGTTTAGCGGCTGAGGTCGGAATTTTCAAAATATTGCCGTAACTGCGTAGATTCCGAACGGTTTATTACGGAAAATTGTGACCGGATAAATTTACTATTAAAATCACCTGTATAAGGATTAACAACAATTACAAGACGATAATAACAACTAATTACTGCAGACACAGTCAATGTATTATAAACCAAAACCTTGAATTGGAATGACATAAAAAGTGACCGAGATTTTTTTGCATAAATAGGAAAGTAAAACACTTTCCTGCACGGATAATAATAATTGTTTGTTATTATCTAACACCGGTAATAACTTTTTTTGTGTATAACCAGTGAACTAATTAATCAACGAATATACTTTTGCAGATAAACCATGGAGAACAAGGAGAAATCCGTAATTCAGGAGTTTTACAAGGGGGCCAACGTTTTCCTAACCGGAGGCACTGGTTTTATGGGCAAGGCCCTTATCGAAAAACTGTTAAGGGACACCGAGGTCGAGACTATTTACGTACTGATCAGGGAGAAAAAAGGACAAACTCCTCATATGAGGATTGACTCACTTTTTGACGATGTTGTAAGTGGTTTATTTACGTATAGAGGGCGAAAAGAAGAATGTTACACCCAAGAGTTGGTTTTTTTATTTAGTTGAGGGTGTATTTTTTTTTTGCACTAATAATTTTACGTACAAGTGATATTTCTAACAATGTCACATGTCATACGACAAGAATGTACCTTTCAGGCATAATGTTACATTCAAATTTTTCAAAGAATGTTCCTAAAAGTACACGTTAGACGAATGTGGATGTTTAAGTTTTTATTTCCGTCCTGTATAAAAAAATTGATATATTTCATTAATTTAAGTTATTTTTTACAGATTTTTGATCGAGTGAAATCCGAAAAACCGAAATGCAGAAATCGCGTTGAAGCCATCCCTGGTGATTGTTCACTAGCAGGTACTACCGATATTAAAATGTATGAATATGCTTATAGCGGAAACAATTGCAGGTCTAGGGATTTCAATAACAGACAGGCAAAAACTAATATCGAAAATCCACGTGGTGTTTCACGTGGCGGCCACAGTAAACTTCAACGAACAAATCAAATTGTCCTACAACATCAACGTTAATGGTACCAAAGATCTTCTAAATTTGGCCAGGGAAATGCAACACTTAAAGGTAACTATCGTAGAAGTGTAAAATAATCACCACCAAATCGTTCCTCCAAGAGATTTGTGAGGAACAAATTGTCACAGTGTTAACAGCCATTTGCACTATTTTGTCCTTTAAGCCAAAGTTAAGTGGGGTCCAGACTGTGACACTGTCCACCTGTATTGTCACAGTCAAAACCAAACACAAGTTAAGCTTCGTAAGTCACTAACATCAACCTTCTCTAGTTTTGTTAATTTGAATTTTGTTGAAAAAATGTTTGGTTCTTAGTTTTTCAATCTCAGTAAAGCCTTCTGCCATAGAAAAAGCACTTTAGAGGGTTTTGGCAAGTGATAAAATTCATTGTTTTTAGTGGTTTTCATATTTTATTATCCAATTTTTTGTTTCTACAGTGTGAACACACGTCAGGTTTTCTACCACAGTAATATAGCGATACTTCTTTAAAACGATTTTGACAGAAATTTTGTTTTTTTTGAAAATCACTAACCAACGCTTTTCCTAACTATGGTCCTGTTATTGAATATTCATCAACTTGTAACACATTTAAAAGAATTTATTGCAATTTCAGACCGTCATCCATGTGTCCACTGCCTACGCCAACTGTCCTAAACAGCAAATTGAAGAAAAAATATACGAAAACCCCACAAGGTATTCCGATTTGGAGGCGGTTTTAGAAAAAATGACAGAACAGGAAGCTGAAATGTGCACACCAAAGTTGGTTTGAACCACTTATATTCAGCATTGTACACTAAAATTACACTATTTCAGGCTGCTTGGAGAATGGCCTAACACTTACACATTCACCAAATCTTTGGGAGAATGTCTTGTTAAGGACATTTCTAATGGTATTCCTGTGGGAATTTTTAGGCCAGGAATTGGTAAGTTACTTTCAACATCACCCAAATTGCAACTAATTTTTTTTTAACAAAACAGTGGTGTCAACTTACAAAGAACCAGTCTCCGGATGGATTGACAACCTGTACGGCCCTACCGGAATTGCTGTAGGGACAGTTTCAGGGTTGTTAAGGGTGTCCCTTTGCGACGAGTCGAAAATAGCGGACGTGGTACCTGTGGACACTTGCATATCAGGATTGATTGCAGCCGCTTGGGACACATCGGCACAAAACTTTGACAGGTTTTTAGTATTTTAAAAGAACTGAACTTAAACTTACACTAGTATTTAAACACAGAAAGGCGGAGAACATCCCAATTTACAACTACGTTTCTTCTGTGGAAAATCCCATGACCTGGGGGGAATTCAAACAGCTGAACCTACTCCACGGTATAGACTACACATCATCCAATGCAATTTGGTGTCCATACAATATATCCGTTAAAAGCCGTTACTTGTATACTCTGTTGATTTTTTTGCTGCACATTATTCCTGCTGTTGTTATAGACTTTGTGTCCTTGTTAAGTGGCAGGAAACCCACGTGAGTACTGTTCTACTGTTCAAGTTTGTTTCCTCTAAAGATTTTTAATCAACAGGATGTTAAAGATTTACAAAAAAATCCATAAATTCTCCGAAATCATCATATTTTTCGCCTTGAGAGAATGGACGTTCAGCAATAAAAACACTCAGGCGTTGTGGCAGAAAATGAACAAAACTGATCAGGAATTGTTCCCTTTGAGTTTAAAAACCGTCAATTGGCTGATTTTCTTCAGGAACTACATTAAAGGAGTCAGAAAGTACTTGCTCAAGGAACCTGACTCAACTTTGCCGATATCCAGAATGAAAAACAAACGGTTTGACTTTTTGCAACAAGACTGAAACATTCCTTAACTAGAGATTATTTTCTAGATTTACCACTATCCATAACGTCCTCAAAGCTTTAGGAGTATACCTGGCTGTTTCAATAGTATTGACGGTGATTACTAAATTGTGGTATGTAATTTTCAGTTAAAACTTCTACAGTGAGGAAGAAAGTAATTTCCAATTGTGGTGCTCAAATAATCGTGTTCCAAGCCATAAACCTGATGATGTACATATTTATAGATTAATATTGTGATGGACTGTGTTTAACTAGATTTTTGCTGTATATTGTAGCCTGTAGTTAAGGTACGTATAAGTTTGTACGCATTTAAATAAAGAAGTATATGGTACTACCCCAATTCTGTTTTTTTTTCCAATTGCATATGTTTTGCAATATTTTATTAAATTGCCTACCAATACAATAAAAAAATAGTATGATATTGTTTTTCAATTTTTGCAACCTATAAAAATATATGCAATACAGGGTGATCTAAATTGATTGTAAGATATTCAAGGGTGGAAAGTACATACAAAATAATGTACAAAGTGTGATGTAAATTGTAGTTGAAAAGTGCCCCCTAGCGGAGCTGGCAAACTCTAAAAGTAAGCCACAAAAACCATTTTTCTATTTTTAATTCCTAAACAAGAAAAGTTACTTAAATGAAATTTGGCATGCATGTTCACAGTGACAAACTTTTGGCTTTTTGTTCGATAACCTCAATAACTGTTAGCATTTTTCGATTCTGCTACTTGATCTCGATAATTTTTGTTCTGAAAAGATTTTCTCTACATTTTTTCGTTTTTGACATATTAACCATTAAACATTGAAATTTTCAATATTTGGAAGGCTGTATTTTGGACAGACATTTCCAATACATCTTTGGAATCCATTTCCATTGGAATAAATTTCCTATCCAATAACCTGAAAAAACACCACAAAAATTGGTACAGTTAAAGAGAAAAGCGGTATCAAAATTTGAACTGCCTGTAACACAGTTTGAAAGAACAGTCAGGGACAAAATTGCCTGTAAAACCCACTTGGAGTGAGAAAATTACTGTTTTAAGCACATTTTTGGAATCTTCATTAAATTTCCTATCCAATAACCCGGAAAACCCTATAAAATTTTGTACAGTTAAGGAGAAAAGCGGTATCAAAATTTGAACTGCCAGAAACAGTTTGAAAAACAGTCAAGGACAAAATTGCCTGTAAAACCCACTTGGAGTGAGAAAATTACTGTTTTAAGCACATTTTTGGAATCTTCATTACATTTCCTGTCGAATAACCTGGAAAACCCTATAAAATTTTGTACAGTCAAGAAATAAAGCGATATTTAAGTTTAAAAGGACAGCCAGAGACAAAATCGCCTGTAAAACTCAGTTGGAGTGAGAAAATTACTGTTTTAAGCACATTTTTGGAATCTTCATTACATTTCCTATCCAATAACATGGAAAACCCTATAAAATTTTGTACAGTTAAGGAGAAAAGCGGTATCAAAATTTGAACGGCCAGAAACACAGTTTGAAAGAACAGTCAAGGACAAAATCGCCTGTAAAACTCACTTGGAGTGAGAAAATTATTGTTTTAAGCACATTTTTGGAATCTTCATTACATTTCCTATCCAATAACCTGGAAAACCCTATAAAATTTGGTACAGTCAAGGAGAAAAGCGATATTTAAGTTTGAAAGGACAGTCAGAGACAAAATCGCCTGTAAAACTCACTTGGAGTGAGAAAATTACTGTTTTAAGGACATTTTTGGAATCTTTATTAGATTTCCTATCCGATGGTTTATAAAATTTGGTACAGTCAAGGAGAAAAGCGGTATCAAAGTTTGAACTGCTAGAAACACAGTTCGAAAGAACAGTCAGAGACAAAATTGCCTGTAAAACCCACTTGGAGTAAGAAAATTACTATTTTAAGCACATTTTTGGAATCTTCATTAAATTTCCTATCCAATAACCTGGAAAAACATACAAAATTTGGTACAGTCAGGGAGAAAAGCAGTGTCAAAATTTGAACTGCCAGAAACACAGTATTTGTAATTTACTGGTAATTTACCAGTCAAATTTCCAAAGTAAAATATTTGGAATTTGCAACAAAAGATTTTACTACAAAATTATTTATTAACAATCACAGTGACATGTTCACAATAGTTTAAACACAAAACTACAACCGAACATCTACAACATTAGGGGCAGCACTTTTCACTTCAGAAAGTTCATCTTTTTGCTTAAAATGTTCCTCGATTTCGAGCAAAGTCTTTCCTCGAGTTTCTGGTAGGCACCAAAACACAAACATGGTTCCAACTAGTGCCATCGTACCGTAAATGACAAAGGTACCATCCACCCCGAGCCCATCAAACATGGCGGGCATGGTTTTGACCACACTGAAAATGGACATGTACGCAACGAATGAGGCTATACCACTGCCCAGGCTCTTTTTGGACATGGGCAGTAGTTCTCCCAGTAAATTCCATGGTAGTGATACGAACCCGGATGTCACGAAGAAGATGTAAGTTAAAAGGCAAGTTACCGGCACAGCGGTTAGAAGTTCAGGAAGATTGTTTGTGGTTTTAGTAAAATAAATAAAGAAACTCAAAGTGAAGAGAGGGAGGAAAGTTCCAATACCTCCCATCAAAGCTAGCTGGCGGCGTCCAATTTTCTTCAGAAGAATGCACGACACAATGGAAGACACCAGTCTGAGGCAATCAACAATAAAAGTAGCCAAATACTCATCAACCGAATTGCCTAAAGTGTTTTTCATAAAACTCACTGAGTAAAAGTTTACTCCGTTCACGCCAGCCCATTGACTAGTCACAAAGAAAACCAACAGAATACCCATGGGTTTCCAGAACTCCGGAGCCCTTAACTCTTTCAAACCACCCTTAATAGTCTGACACCTATCCAAATGTTTGTTTTCCTTGTTTTTCGCCAACATTTGTCCTAATTCTTGTCGGGACTGGTCAGAAGGGCCTCTCAACCACAACCAAGACCTTTCAGCCCTATCGGTCAAACCACGTTGCATCAACCACACTGGAGATTCGGGAGTGCAAGTCATACAGGCCCAACTGAGTAAAGGGAGGAAGCTGGTGATCAATGCGGTGGTTTGCCAAGTTAAGAAAGTTCCGAGAAGATGGCTGGCTAAGATACCTACGGATACACTGAGGGGAATTCCGCCTGCAAAGAAAATCTTGTTAGAATTCAAACAAATTTCAAATTTGATAATTAAGGTTCTTTTTTCCCGTTGGTTGTATAGTTAAATTGAAAGTTAAAGGCAGGATTTGACTTACGGAAGTAAAATACATTTCAGATCGTACTCAACTAAAATTTAAAAAAAAAACACTTACCCAAAAGAACACCACGGTATTTAGGATCACTAGTCTCTCCAATATAGACACCAGTGGCTGGTCCCAAAATTCCTGATGACAGCCCGGTAAGAAACCTCCCAGTGAGCAACATCTCCAAATTCATTGCAAAATGGATCAACAGCCACCCAACAAAAAATGGTACGCTAGTGATGATGTGAGTGGATTTACGGCCATATTTTTGAATCAAAACCCCTCCAATTAGGGTACCAACTGCCATAGGAATTACTGCTAAAGAGGCTGTTAAAAACTGTGGTAAGCTAGGAATTGCTAATTGTTTATTGACAGAAAACTCACCTACCCATGAGGCTTCTTCCTGGTTGATTTGTATGGGATGGGGAGTGGTAGTGTGGTTCTGGAGTTGAGGTAATAAAACAGCAGAATAGCCTAAGGTCATTCCAACTACCACAGTTAAGAGAAGAGGGCCCAGGGCTGCCAGACTCTGTAAAAATTGTTTTTTATTTTAAATGTGCTACAAGTATAATAATTGTATAGGATACTTATACTTATATATCCTTTAGATAAGTGAAATAATTTTACAAAAAAAAAATATGAATAATGAATTTTGCTAATGACTTCCTATTTATTTTACCATCTAAGGTAAGGTTAAAATATTCAGTTTAATTTAAAAACTTGTTTGACTTGTACCTACATATTTTAAATTATTATTTATTGAAATTATTTATTTATTAAAAACTAATATTAAAAATTATCTAAACAAGAGTTCTATTGAAAATTTAATTTCAAATTAAATGAATAAAAAACATTCTTTCCTTTAACTATACTAAGAAAACAAATAATAACCACGACAAATTGATCGATAATATATTTCAAGGTTTAAAATTTTTACCGAATAAAATATGCATTATAATTCCTCTATTGTATTATGTTTATCACAAATATAAATTAATGATCTGTATATTTGTTATGAAGTAGTTTCTTGATGCTTTAATGATTCAATAAATTTATTTTGCTAAAATTATAATGTTTATTGTTTTATTTGTTATTTTGTTAAAATTAAGAGTATTATTTAGTAGTAGTAGTAATTTTTTGATTTACTGTAAGAACGAAAATTCATATAAACCTAGCTATTTTTACAAAATAATGACTCCAAATTTTAATTTTTTGTAAACGCATCTCTTTATGTGTTAAATATGGTTGTAAATTGCTTGTGTTACGCCTCTGGCAATTTTCCAAATGCAAGATATATCTAAAATAATTGTACAGGTCTCTGGTTGCTTTAAAAAAGTTTGGGGCTTTAGTACACTTGTAGACACCTCAGGCAAGTTTTGAAAGGTTTTGAGTAGTATGTGGCATTTCCAAAAGAAATCTAACGCTCTTTGGGCGATTTTAAAAAATTCTTCAAAAGTTTAATGCACTTCTAGAGGCTTCTGACAATTTTTGTAAAGTTTACAGTAGTATTTTGGAGGCTTTTTCCTGAAGGTTTCAGTTACTATCAGAGGTAGTATACACAAAGTTCACTTTTGAGGCTATTGGCAATTTTTGATAAGTTTGCAGTAGTATTTACCGGCCTCTGGTATGTTTAAAATGATTCTAGATGCGATTCTAGAGGCTTTGACAAATTTAAAAAATTCTTGGAAGGTTTAGTACACTTGAGCAGGACTCTTATGACATTTTTTGGGAGTTTTGTACCTAAAGACTTCTAGGATGTCTAAAATGAATCTAGAAGCTTCTGCCAATTTTCGGAGATTTTTACTAGTATAGAGTTATTAAAAAAAAAATTGAAAGCACAAAGTTAACGATAGCTTTGCAATAGTATTTAGAGGACTCTCAGCTCTGCATTTCTAAAATAATTCTAGAGGCATTTTCTAAACAATTCTTTAGGTAGTTCTTCTGAAGGTTTATAAACTTTTCATTACTTTCAGTCCTAAAATAAGTCAAAAATCTCTCCCTTTCGTTTGTACGTCACGTTTAGAAACACACACCCAGTATATGGGTGGTCACTTTTATTTTTAAAAATACTTACTTGCTTAAAATAAGGTGGAAAATTCCTTCCTTCTTCCACTGTAGTAGAACCATTCTGCTCATTTTTAAACGATTTCAGTATCGTGAATATCCTAATCCTGAAATGAAATAACAAATATTTACTATATCCTAGATAATTGTAGTCATCATGGGGTGAAAGTTGTCCAAAAGCGCTAACTACAATTTCACTTTCTCTGCATATAATACGAAGTATAAGAAGTATGTTACTTACATGTAGTGTGTGCTATAAAATAATGCATTACCTACGTTTAAAAATAAGGTTAATTGCATACTACTCGCACGCTAACACGTTTTTTAAAAACCATTAAATTATGCAAGCAAAACCTCTTCTGTAGGCTGTAGGTACGTAAATATTTACGTTTTGGACCTCCACCTAGATCTTGAATATATTTAAATGCGGCCAATGAAATTTATTATTACATGACCAAAAATAATTTGATAAACACAATAATAATTGAATCTTTGAAAAAGTCCAAAATGTAGGTATAATAATAATCAAACCAGAGGTAAACAACTTAAAAGCCGCAATGCTATACCAAGTGTAAAAAACGCTCCAGTTTCGATTTTAATTAGTTATATTCGGTGTTATAAAACCACTTTGGTAAATAAGTGAACCGAGCACAAAAAGTGAGAGTGATCTTACAATTTAGTCGGATATTATTTGCTTATAATGTTACATCACTGAACGTTTTGGACATGTAGAGGTAAAAAACAATACTTACGATTTCATAGCTTTTTTCGCACATTCAAAGCAAAACTAGAGAGTTAAAGGAGCACTAAAAATCACCATTATCACCAACGTTTCATCGCCAACGAGCAGGAATCAACAATGATCATTTGCGAAAGTTTAAACAAAACTGAAGGTGATCGAAAGAATAAGAAGGAGAAACGCGTGCGGTGGTTCTGCAGCAAAGATTTGGAAAAAACGACGCTCGGAAGGTGAAGTGGCACCTGATCTACGTCATGTAACCGCATTCGATTAGGAAAATGTCAAGCAATCAATTATCAAAGTCGCACTTATTACCCCCGTCCGAAATTAGCAAAAGAATCCTAGACAAACCCCATAAAGCCAGATCGCAATCGGAATGGTTTGATCATCTAGGCAAATATAGGGACGAGCACCTGGCCGAATATGCCCGGAAGCAAAGCCAGTTTTTGGCTGCCGTTGACGATTATAATCGCATGAATATGGAAACTTTGTCAGGACGAAAAGTTCGTCTACATGCAAATTATGAGGAAATGATCAACACGGATTTTTTGAAGGATGAGAAAGAACGTGGTGAAGAAGAAGTATGTTTTATACTTTTTCACAACTGTTTCCTCTGCATTTTTTGATTTTAGGAATGCGATCCATTGTGTTGTTGCCTGAAATGTACTCCAAATAAAACTGGAGAGCTCCAAAGAAAAAGAACCTTGCGCCAAATAAATTATGTACTAACTGAACAAAACCTTCAAGTTAACTAAACCAAATAGATTTAACTTTTTCAGGTCGGAGACTCTAAACCTGAAGTCTGTTCATTTGAACCTTGGTTCAAGAGATACCTAATCCTTAATAAATTCATAACGGCCGCCAGGAAAGTGATAATCCGTAACCGACTCGAAAAAGTCTTAAGCAAACTGAAAACTTTGACAATTGAACAAAGAATAAAATTAGAGGATACCATTACACCAGATGTCAGTAATTTTCACTGCCATCCAGTATTTCTTAAATTTATACAAAAATAAACTAACTTTCAGCAAAATAAATTTTATAATCTCTTAAACTTAAATTAAGAACACATTAGCACCTTAAATATCTAAGTCGTCATCAGGATCTTCCTCATCCCAGTCGTCTACTTCGTCCAATTGGTAAAATATTTGACTTTCTTCTTTTGCGCTAAAAAATCCAATGTTACACTGCTTCTCATTCATACTGAAAGTACGTACTTGGGTAAATAAGGCAAAACAACTTTGTCACGCGACAATTTCTCTTCATCTGTCAGTCCTATTCGAAATGAGGACAACTCTTCTGGATTCACTGGTTCTGCAGTGGATTTTTCCAACAGTTTACTTGGTTCTGGTTTTACAACTTTTTTGGTAACTAGGATATCTCTTTCAAAGAGATATTCTTCAATCTACAAGGGTATTTTACTGAACTAAATTGTTTCAAAAATTACTACTTTCTTATTTTCTTAAAATGGTCAGAAATCAGTGTCAAAATGTATGTAATTTTCTTAAACTGGTCAAACTTTATGTTAGATGATGTTTTTTACAATCAATTTCGAAAAAATATTTGTTTTTGTGGATGATAAAAGACTTCTAGCTAGCTTAGATTATCAAAACTTGACTAAACTAATATTTTCTTTAAATGTCAAAAGAACATGACTACCTCACGTATAACTTTTCCACCTGACTTTTTGTACTCATAGCACAATCTTAGTGAATCTGTCATAAACTTTGGTTGCACATCAATGTTTAGTGTACTCAAACTTTTCAAATACAAGGTGGCATCCTGTAAATGACTGGGTAACAAATCCTTGTGCAACACTCCAATCACTTGGATCACAGCTGTAAATCCCCAATTAATTATACCACTACTGACTCCATTTTATGATAATACCTTTGTTTCTTATTAAATCATTCAGTGATCTTATGGTGACTGGAAGACCACATTGCAGTATAGTATTTGCCAGGGAATCAATAACTACCAAAGTGCTAGTGCTTATTGAGGAGGAAAACTGATCAAAAGTTTGTGAGTTGTCAGTGTTTGAGACAAAATTATGTAGAAATACTTGTGGGTGGTTTTTGAACTTGGATTTGGCACGCTGGTAAACACCTTCAAATGTACAGTAATCAATCTTGTGATTCTGGACTAAACGTTGATTTAGTATATAGTCAAATAATTTAGCATCTCTGTGCTCTAAGGAATCTGGAATAATTGAAACAAATGGGTTTTATAATGTAGAATTGCTGTTACATTCAATTTAAGTCATAAGAATGATTGATTACCTGTTAGCAGGATGAATTTTGTATGAGGCACTGCATTTATGTATGTTTTTAACATAATAAGGATGTAGCTACTTTCCAAATAAAGAGCAAAGTGTAGAGGAAAATAAATTAAAATATAATAATAATATAAACAACAAAACTCAGGTTTAAATAGAGGTTAGGTGGTGTCGTTAAGTATCAGTAACATTTTATGACAAGACATCTATTGTTGTCTCATCAACTGTCTACAAGTTGGACAGAGACAACCACTGATATGGAATAGTGCGAGTTTTTTTAATCTTTTAAAACCGTCAATTGTCATGTGTCATGTCTATTTGTCAACAAACGTCACCCGGTTAATTTTTCATGTTTTTTTTGCAGTTCAAAAAAAAAATAATAAAAATGTCAGGATATGTGTATGTTTTGTGTTGAACTTTGAAATATTCCATTTTTTTGCTATGTTCGTATAAAGTTTGTCTTTGCTGTCGATTATTCGGAGCAAATAACGTTCTTTGTTCACTTGACAAGATAATCTCTTTATAATAGTAGCACATCTCACAAAGAATCTGGTTAAAGACCCCCCAAGAGTTCAAAATATTCCAAGAAAAGTAAACTAAACAGAATTCAACTGGCAGAAATATTGCAGTGAACATTGAATTTAACATGTCTTTGTCTGGAAGTGTGGGGAGTCCTTCCAAAGACTCGGGGGCTTCAACCAACAGTAGCATGGCTGGCAGTGACCCTAGTATTACCAGAGACTTTAGCAGGTATGAGATAAGCTAAAAGCACTTTAATAAAGGTTTAAACAATCAAGTTTTCAAGTTGGTCATGTTCTTACAGTAATAACTGGAATCTGAATGGTTCTAACTCAAATATTTTTAGACTACAGTTGTATTTACCTTGTATATAGTTTTGCATTGTAGTTGTTAGTAGTTTTTTTAGAATCATTGTGCATTGGTGCAAGTGGTGTTATTATTTAGCAGAAACATTAATGGTAATTGGTAATTGCAGCACTTAAGACAATCACAGCACTATTGGCAGTTTGTGAACAGGTCAGAAAATAGTGTTTTCTCTACCAATCACAAACTACCAACAGTGTTGTAATTTCTGCAAATGATGCATATGTGAAGTTATTAAACTTACCATGAAGGCAGTAATGTGTTTGATTATGATTTCTATGTGTGCCTCTCAAGTGGGTAATCCATAAACCTAAAAACAAAATAATTATACAATATGATCCGGTAACTGTATGGTTTGCTGCAAACTTTGTAGTTTTCTGGAGTTTAATAAATTAACTTAATTTACTCTAGTAAAAATTCAATAGTTTTAAAGTCAGTTTTTTGAATTTGGGGATATTTGAGGTAACTAGGCAAGCCTGCAGTTCAAATGTGCTTGATTGTTTTGTAGTTAAAACTAGAGTAGTTTTTACAAACTGGAGTAAGTTAGTTTGGTTTGAAAATGACTGAAGACTGACTGGTAGTTTAGTTTTATACAGAATGTCCTATTGGGATCCACTTTAATCAAGAGAAAGTTTGTGTTCCACACACACAACAAGAGCAGCAGCACAACAGCTCTTTAATTAGTTCTTTTCCTTAAGTAGGTATTTCAACCACTTTTAGTTTGTAATGCTATTGCTGCACATTTTTAAAGCTACCATATCTACCACTTACCACTTAAAAAGTGTTTCTGGTCTACTTTTACTTTTTAAATCATCCATACTTTGTTTCTGTCGTATTTAACCCCTTGCTTTCATATACTTTTAGGTTTTAGGGATAAGACCTTATCTCAAAAAAAAAAAAAAAATAATAATCTGTAATAAGGTTTAAATTTCAGGCTGTCATTGTTTTCATCTGGATCTGCAACTTCCCAAGATGAACACTTTAGTTGTGTGGGTCATGCTGAACACAGCTTGTCCTGCATGAATAAATATTTACAAGCTGGAAAGTTGTGTGATGTAGTGCTGATAGCTGGCCAGAATAACCGACGTGTTCCTGCTCACAAGTATGACAATGTTTATTATTCAGTATTTATGTTCTAATTGTGATGGGTGTCTGATTTGTGAAGGTCTCAGTTTAATACAAGGGCTTGGGTAGTTGTGTGATGAGGAGGGTATCAGAAACACCCAATTAACTGTGGTGCGACGTTTTGTGATCTAATTGTCTAGCTGAGTGCTTGAAAAAGTGACAATTAGATCACAAAACGTCGCACCACAGTTAATTGGGTGTTTCTGTTACCTTCCTCATCCCACAACTAACCAAGCCGTTGTTCTAAAGTAAGGAGATGATAGTAAACCAATCTCAGTTTAATCACTCTGTTGGATATTAATGGAGACTTGGATTTTAGGTGACAAAGAGAAAAGTGCCAAATCCAAAATACCTTAAACATTCATAAATTTTTTGATTCATAAGTTACTTGGCACTTAAAAATATTAAATTGTTGTGTAGTAAAAACTACTTGTGATTAGACATTCTTCAAGTTGGTCATTTTGAATTTGTATTATTTACGTACTTGCATTTACAACTAGCAAGTTTAATTTTTGAAAATCACTTTAGATTGGTTCTGTCAGCTGCCAGTGAATATTTTGCTACCATGTTTACTGGCAGTTTGAGCAATAATGATCAGAGGGAAATAACTCTGGTGGACATCAATGGAGATGTTCTACAAGCTGTTGTAAACTACTGTTATACTGGCACTATTGAGATTAGGTTGGTTTGATTTTGCTTAAAACTGAACTTCAATAATTAACTTATGGTTTCAAGGGAGGACAATGTAGAAACTCTATTGTCTACAGCTTGCCTGATGCTTTTACATGAAGTAGTTGAGGCTTGCTCAAGATTTTTAGCTCATCAGTTACACCCTAGCAACTGTCTAGGCATTGCTATATTTGCCGAACACCAATCATGCATTAGCTTACTTAGTGAAGCCAATGCCTACACTCATCAACATTTTATGCAGGTGATTTTGAACCAAGAGTTTCTGCAATTAAACGTAGACCAGATGTGTAGCTTACTGAGTAGTGATGATCTCAATGTGAGTTGTGAGGAACAAGTTTTCAATGCATTGATGAGTTGGATACAGCACGACCCAGATAAAAGGTGCCAAAGTCTAAAATTCACTCAAGTTGTTTGGCAAATATTGATGTGTATTGCAGGAAAAAACATATGGGACGCCTATTGGCTCTGGTTAAATTACCATTCTTAACGCCGGCATTTCTATCCGATCAGGTTGAAATAGCTGTGAGTAATGACACCGCATGTCAAAAACTTATAATGGAGGCCATGAAGTGGCATTTACTACCGGAACGACGTCTACAGATGGCTTGCACTCGGACCAGACCAAGAAAGGCCACCATTGGTCGTTTGATGATCGTCGGTTAGTTAGATACCCCAGTTTTGGACAATTGAGATTTAAAGTTAATAATTTTAGGCGGAATGGACAGCAACAAAGGAGCCACAACTATAGAAAGTTACGATCCAAGGTCGGATAAATGGACCGAAGCGCATCACATGAGTGGCCGACGTTTGCAATTTGGGATTGCTTTGATGTTTGACAAGTTATTAGTTGTTGGGGGTAAGTGTCTTTTTGTTAATTAGTAATATTGTAAGTTTAAACGATTAAACTGCATTTTAAAAGTCACGTGATTGTTTTTGACAGGCGTCAGATCTCCTTTACAATGTTAAAAGCTCACAATTGCATGATTAAGGTGACATGGTGTGTCTCTTACAATTTAAGTTTTTACAACTATCCATATTTTATTTACCAGTTTTTCTCAAATTTTAAACTAAATTTTGAAGGTCACGTGACTATTTTTGACAAATGTCAATTGGCGTTTACAGTGTTGCACGTTCAAAATTGTATTATCTAAGGTACATGACATATATTTTACACTTTCAGCTTTTATATACAACTGTGTAGGTTTGATTTAGCAAATTTTTACAGTTCAAACTATTTATATGGTCACGTAACTGTTTTCACATGTGACAAGCTTAAAAATTGAATTATTAAAGTCACATGACGTGTTTTTTTACAATTTTAACTTTTGCTCAATCTTAAGGGCGTCAACACGCCTTGTTTTTGACCGGATATTGGTCAATATTCTGGAATGAATTGCAGCTAATTGAATAAACATTTTTACAAGCCGTTATAATGACAAATATAAGGAGGCATACAAATCTACCAAAAGAAAATATGATGAGCTTTTAAAGAATGTCAGAAGGAAAAATTATGAAAATAGGATTACTAAATCGGACAACAAAATGAAATGTATGTGGATGATGACTAAAGAAATCTCCGGAAAAATTAGTGATCGTCGTGACATACAGTTGAAGGGAAATGCTAAAGCCATAGCCAATAATTTTAATAGTTTCTTAGTAAACAGCATACCAAATATAGTTCCAAAAGTAGATACGAATACTTATAAATGTGAAATCCCATTTAATGATAAGTCAATGTTTTTAAAACCACTTACGCCGGAAGAAGTCTGTGAACTTGTGCACGAAATTAAGAATAAACACAGCAGTGGGTTTGACGAAATACCAACCAGCTTAATAAAACTTTCCATATGCGAATTAAAAGATGTACTGTGTTTTATAATTAACAATTCTTTTAAATCTGGTGTGTTTCCAGATCAACTAAAAACTGCTCTTGTTAAACCATTGTATAAAAAGGGTGATCCAGAAATAATGAGTAGCTATAGACCTATAAGCCTTCTGCCAGGATTTTTTAAATTTTTTGAACTGGCAATGTGTAAAAGAATTATAGAATTTATGAACCACTGTAATCTAATTAACAAAAACCAGCACGGATTTATAATGGGAAAATCAACACAAACGGCATTATATCAATTTATACAATCAATCATTAAGCACTTTGAAAATAGAGAGGCCGCACTTGGAATATTCCTAGATCTTTCGAAGGCCTATGACTGTCTACATCGAGAAATCTTATTAAATAAAATGGAAAAATATGGGATAAGGGGGCAACCATTGGAGTGGGTAAGGTCATACTTTCAAAACAGGCAGCAAATAGTGGCTGTCACTAAAGATGGTCAATCTAGTAGGTCAGGGACTCTTTCGAAGGATTATGGAATAGCACAAGGTAGCATTATAGGGCCGATCCTCTTTGTAATCTTCATAAACGACTTGTATTCGGTAGCAGATGAACCATGGAAAATTATTATTAACTATGCCGATGACATCAACTTGTTGATTGGAGACAAAAATAGTTTGAACATAGTAAGCAATAGTCAATATTTAACGTCTAAAATTGAAGCATGGTTTGCTGATAACGGCTTAATTTTGAACGCAGAGAAAACTGATTTAGTCCTGTTCAGGACAAAATAATCAAACTTTGGTAAACTGGAAGGACTCCCGATTGTCGGAAAAGACATAACAGTATCTGAAAACACGAGGTTCCTAGGGGTTTATCTGGATGAGAACCTTGACTGGTCTTTTCATTTGGATAAACTCTTGAAAACTTTGGGAACTATCTGCTACGGAATACGATTCACTGGTAAATATCTAAGTGAGCAATGTCTAAAAATTCTGTATGGCGCCAATTTTGAATCCAGACTGAAGTATGGTATTATGTTCTGGGGCCGAGATGGTAGGGTTCAGAACATTTTTATTGCTCAAAAACGAGTGATGAGAATAATTAAAAAAATGGATTATCGGCAATCATGTAAAAACACTTTCAGGTCAATGGGACTAATGACAGTATACGCTCTGTATATATATGAATGCTTAATGTTCTTTTTCAACAACAGAAGTTTATTTTTTCAGAATCCACAGGTAAACAAATATAATTCAAGATTAACCCATCAAATTATGTATCCATTACACCGGCTGCAAATAACAAAATTTAAAAGGGAGCTAAAAAAGTTATTAATCCAATTGGAACCCTATCATCTCGACGATTACCTAAACATGTAGAGGTTGAACTCTCCTGTATTGAATGAGTATACTATATCATAAGTATAATAATATACCTAAGTAGTCTTTCTTTTGCTGACGCAATTTCATTTTGTTGTATCCGTTGTTTATGACATGTTTATGACAATCTTGAAATAAAGTTACTATTAATTCTAAATTCTACAAATTTCAAAAACTGACTGATTCATGGAATATAGATAAGTAGCAGTAATATCGAAGTATGCTTTTAATCATTGACGAGTTATCCTGCGTCTATGCATCTAAAAAAAGTTGGCGTAAATATATTCATTAATAGATCCCTGATTCCTTCCAGATAATTCCCTTGCAAAAAGTTCTTAAAACCTATATTACCTATATGCCCTTCTTTCTTTAACTTCGCATGGTCTTTGTTAGACAGTTTTGATACATAGGATACATAGTAGAAATTATTTTTAATACAGTCACAGTCTACCGAATAAACAGCCTTAAATGAATTTGATAGAGGTAAAATTGGGAATTTTGCGAGTGTGTGAGTTAAATGGACATTAAATGATTTGCATCAGTTTTCTAACTGATTGAGCAACACTATGAGAATAATTATTTTTTTTTAAGTGAGAAATTCTTATTGGCCAATAAACAGAACACTCAGAAGTCTAGTTATGTGTCTAAATTATTTGTTTGTTAACGCATTTTACCTAAATATATTACTAATCACTTTACTAATAAAACAGAAGAACAGACTGTGAGTTTCAGTTATTTACAGTTGTGATCAAGCTACTCTAAGTTTACTCTAAAATTATAATATTATCTTCTCTTACTTCTTTTGCTATCATTCTTACAAAAACATCATTAATACTCTTTAAAGTGTAGTAGGGATATAAATATTCTTGTCGCAGGCCGTGACGGTCTTAAAACTCTTAACACAATGGAATGTTTGGACTTGGACAGCGGTACCTGGATGCAACTATCTCCCATGAACACTCATCGTCATGGGTTAGGCGTGGCAGTTTTAGGAGGTACTTTATACGCCGTGGGAGGGCACGATGGCTGGAGTTATTTGAACACCGTAGAGAGGTTGGTTTTTGTACTAAAATCCTGTTCAACTAAAGTGTTACTGTTACATTCGACTGTGACAAAACGTTGTCTTTAAGAAAAAAATTATAGTGAAGTAATTCTCGACCTGAGTAAATTTTAATATGGTGGCACACGATGACGTAATCGCCAACTACAATACGTCTGTTCGCAGAACGAATCTCCAACTAATAATGTCACGTGAGCGTTCAACCAATAAAGGCCAACAATATCCGATTTTCAGTTGAAAATTGCCTCTACGAACAGACCTAATGACTTGTTTTATACTCTTCTATACCACACTGTATGTTTTGTTATACTTTTTTGTGTGTTTAGATGGGATCCAGCTACTCGTAGTTGGCAATACGTGGCGCCGATGCAGAACCAGCGCTGTTCCGCTGGAGTAGCGGTACTTAAAGGGCGTTTGTACGCCGTAGGGGGGCGTGACGGTGCCAGCTGTCTGCGCACGGTCGAATGCTACGATCCGTATACTAATAAATGGACCTTAGCCGCACCCCTAGCCCGTCGTAAAGGGTGTGTGGGCGTGGCCACTGCTGACGGTTATTTGTACGTTATGGGCGGACAAGATGCCCCAGCTAATAACCCTACAGCCTCAAGGTAAGTTTATGAAACAAATCTGAACTGTCTCTTAACGAGAAAAAAGATTTACTTTTTATTGACCAGGGACATTGAACTAGAAAACTAGATTTGTCTTTCTTTTAAAATAATTATAGATATATAGCCGATTTCATAACGTCCTGCGGCTTCCGGTCTCCGGTTCCTAGCCTCCAGCCTCTTTTGACTTCCCAGTCCCCTGGTTGCAGGTTTCGTTCCGACATTGCTTTCTCTATTCCGTCGGTCCATGTCGCTCTGGGTCTTCTTCTTTTCTTCTTTTCTGTCGGCGTCCATTTGAGGATCTGATTATTTATTCTAGTATCTTCCATCCACTCCACATTAGTTGTCTACGTTGGATCTCTTCTACTATAAAAGTTATGGGAAAGAACACACAGCCTTCTCCACAAAAAATTTATTCAAACCCCTAAAATGTTAGAGGGGTCGCTCGACATATGTTTCGGGCACATAAGTACCCATCTTCAGGAGCTAAAAGTTAGAAAGTCTACATGATGTATTACCCCTAAATGGTTGGATCAAACATACCCCATATGACAAGGTGAAACGCCGGCTATCTTTCTTTAAAGGGGAGACAGCAAGACCCAAGTTTAAAATTAATATGCCGTAAGGCCAAACATTACTGTCGCATTTAAAGAAGTTTAATTTTAATTTTAATTTAAATTTGAATTCTAGAATTTTCATCAAAATTCTCGAATCTTCTACTATAGTATCTAACATCATAATTTCCCTAATTTTGTTATTTGTTATGTTTTTCAATCTCGACCTTCCTGCTGATCTACGCCAAAAGTCCGTTTCTAAAGATAGCAGTCGGCGCTCTAAATTTGTGGTTAATTGCCAGGTTTCACATCCGTACAGCACTATACTTTATATCGAGTGGTATAAGAGGTGCTTCTTTTCTCGAGAGATACATTTGGACCATAGGCTCGAGTTCAGGCAGCCCATCACCTTTTTCCCTTTTATAATTCGGTCCTCTAATTCTTTCTCTGTACGACCTCCGTTATCAATTTTTGTCTCCAGGTATGTATATTCAGTACAGCAGCTTATCGTTTCCTTTTCTTGTGAGTGAAGGTCATCTCTGTCGTCTCCAATACATAGATATTTGGTTTTGGAACGGTTTACCGAAGCCTCCATTCTTCGCACTCTTTTAATACTGTTCTCGCGGAGTGAGTTTACCCGTGCGTCACGAAGGCTACGTCATTTATAATCTTATGAATCAAATCAAGTTTTCGTCAACAAACCTGTTGTGTTCATATTATAGAAAAGGGGGTGTCTAAAGCTTCGTCACGTTTAAAATTTTGCGTGTATTGTCAGTCAAAAAGTAGAGATCTGTGGCTGCAAATTTGCACTAAAACAACCTTATACCAAAGCAAATCAAACATATCTTGACCGAAATAACATTTTTTATTTATGAGAAGTCTCCGTTTGGATCATAGAATTCCGTCTAAATTTGAAACCTAATTTATTTACTAAAATTCGCAGAGATGTATCACCAATATGTAGTATTTCTTTAACTTTAAGCTCTTGATTTAGGTTCTGGATGGTTACATGTTTCTCTAAAATAAATACAACAAATTAAAAATTTAATAAGACATTCTGAGTGATGCTGTAGTATCTCATATCTCATTTTCAGGTTGCAATCCACTAATTTTATTTTAAACCCACTGGAAAACATTTTAGACGCTTATTTTGTTTTTTCTATGAGTTTATTATTAATATGTTTTAAGAAATTTTTATGAAAAATCTATAATGCAACCCAAAAATCTCAGTCTCTGGAAACAATGAAATGTTAATAGATGTTTCTTACAAAAGTAGATATATTTTACTATTATTAACATACTATCGTTGTACATATCATATAATGTATTTCGAACATCCATTTTAATGCTTTCAGATAAATCAGTGGTCTTGACCTGTCGTTAACGTCTCGATTTAGGTTTTCTAGGTGAGGAAATCATAAGATTACTTGCTTGCTTTTCCCGAATCGAATAAACAGTTTTGCGGGAAATTTTCAAAGCAGCTACAACCTTCTAGTATCAAAAAAAATACATCAGTAAGAATATGTAAGGTCTTAAAATTTCTTATTTTCTTCCTGAACAGATGATAAAGCTTCTAAAGGTCCTCTATTAGTTTTTTCCAATTCAAAATATTCACAAAGGTTAAGAATTAACTGCTGGGCTTGTCTGTAGGGAATTTTTCCAGGCATTTTCTAAAAAAATACTGTAATAGTAAGTAATTCCGAATTTAGGAAAAACCAAATGGCTAAATAAAAATCATAATAGACACTCCCACTTTTTTTTCAAAATAGGTTAGTAATTGTGCCAATTTGGGTTAGATCATGACAGCCGACATAAAAAAAAAAAATTTAAAAATAATAATATTATGAAAGTACTTACAGTATGTTAAAAGCGTAGAAACAATAGCTCTTAAAAGAACTGTGGTGGTGTGGTAAATAGAAAACTTTATAAAATTATTAACAACACAAAGAAACGGAAAAGAATTAATAGTAAACAAATCAAATAAATTTCGATGGTTTTAAAACTGACAATGACTGAAATAGAAGCGCTAATCAGTAAATGTTTTTTTGGAAGACATTCACTTAGATATTTACTCTTTCTGAAAGTGAACAATAGACAAGGATGAAGTCAATAATGCATGTCTACTTCTAAATTACAGGGGGATGACGCACGCGTAAACTCAGACCGCGAGAACAGTAGCTTTCTTGTCATATGCTCTAAGTCCTCTTTGTCTTGTGCGATAACAACCTGATCATTTGCAAAGTGCAGGGTGTATAAGGTTCTGTCATCACTTATTTGTATGCCCATCCCACTACATGATCTTTTTCATCGCCTCAAAGCTTCGTTCAGATAGATTTTAAATAGTCTGCGAGAGAGACAACAGCTCTGCCTTAAGCCCTTCGTAACTGGAAAGCTGTCTGAGATTTTGTTTTTCAATTTGATCTTAGATGTAGAATGGTCGTAGAATAGTTGTCTGACCGCAGCTATTGACGTGTCATTAATTCGGAATCTCTCTAGTACTTGCCATAGTTCTTGCTGGTTTTTAGGCGGCCGGCCCAAAAACCAGCTTGTTTTTCATTTTCCAAGGACTGTACTCTTCCTCTATAAAGTTTCTGAGAACTTTCCCATAGAGACGGCTCATTGTACTGGTAACAGATATACATCCATAGTTACAACAATCTTCTTTGTTTCCCTTTTTTTTATTAAAATAATTAACAATATTAATTTTTCACACTTTTTTGGTCAGATTTGACTGCGTAGAACGTTACGATCCAACCACAGACACTTGGACTACTGTAAGCACTTTGTCAAGCAAAAGAGACGCCATCGCCTGCACTCTATTTGGTGACAAACTATACTCAGTGGGTGGTTACGATGGCAATTTGTATCTGAGGAACGTAGAAGCTTACGATCCCATCACCAACGAGTGGACGGTATTGGCTCCGTTGAAAACCGGTCGCGCTGGCGCATGTGCTATTGCCGTGTCCAATCAGGTGTTTGAGCGTGGTGAATGACGACGCGCTGAAAGCCGATGTGTAAACTTTCACGACCTGTAAAACAGGTTTATAACGCCAACAGAATTAACATATCAGAATATGTGACAATCAAGGAGTATGTTAATTTTGTTGCTGTTAGTCTCTTTGCGCTGGTGCTGGAGATACTTGGATATTGCAATAAATGTGGTAATTCTCAATGTATTTAACGGATTATAAGTCTTGACAAAACGTTCTGACCTAAGACTGATCACAACGCATTTAATCATTTGTTTGTTCAATTTATCTGAAGACTGAATATGCCAATTTAATTTAACTCCCCCATCATATTCCAGTGTGTAGTCGAACAAACTAAATGTCTATAAACAGTATTAAAAGTGATTGGTGATCTATTAAATTTTTTTTTTATTTTTAATGTCTACAAACGACTACAAAATGATACGGTTTTTGGTCACTGATTAATTAAACTTCTTATTCGAAATATCGCAAAATTGTTCTGTGATAATATTAATGTGGTGT
The DNA here is from genome assembly GCF_016097725.1 of Ips typographus. Classification (NCBI taxonomy): domain Eukaryota; kingdom Metazoa; phylum Arthropoda; class Insecta; order Coleoptera; family Curculionidae; genus Ips; species Ips typographus. The sequence continues at coordinate 8,672,693 of NC_138424.1, forward strand.
AACTATTATGATACTCTAGTTTTCCGTAGGTTTTTTCTTTATTATTTACTTACTAGTAGTTGCGTAAGCATGTAGTTTTAACTTAAGTTTTTTTAATAATAAATGATATCTAACTATTTGATTTATTTTTATGAAAAATTTAATTTATAATGCTTGCGACAGGGTGTCTAGGATGTGGGCGCGTGAGGGTGAAGACTCCAGCCCAAGTTTCTTTCTCTATGGTGAACAATAGCAATTTTTTACAAATGTCAGTTATGTCCTATTAATCACATGATCAGATTAGTCGCAGTCTATAGCTGCATCACGTGCTAAAGTGACCCTTATTAACGCCATACCCCTCCCATTCTATTTTTGAGGTTATGTCATTGTTGTTGTGTTTTGATGTTTTTATTTATTTCAAATTTAACAAGTAAATTCAAAATTACTGCAAATAGTATTATTTAAAAGGTGTTTGTTAAAAGAACAATGCCCGACCAGATCGAAGTATGTTGTATTTGTCTGCAGAACTCAACCGACGTACACATATTAAAGGAAATTACCTCAACTAGTGATGTTAAACTTATTGATAAGCTCAAGTTTTGCTTTCCCAGTCAGGTAATATTCCTCTCTATGTTCTTAAAAGCTTAATTTGTGTGTTCTGTAACTTTTAGCACTGGCATAATGACTTTCATGGCTGTAGTCAATGTGTGGAAAAAGTTGAGCCTTTATACAATTTTGCTTTGCTTTGCAAGACAAGCGAGCAATACAGAAAGGAACAGTTTAACAATAAAGAGACTAAACCCAACCTTGAGGAGTCGGAAACAAGCGGCAGCTTTATTTGCCTTGATTGTGATAAGTCATTCAGGTACCAACATTGTAAAACCCTCCAAAATCATGTATTTTGTATAACAACATATTAATCAACAGGTTAAAACAAACTTTGAGGCTCCACATAACTCGAATGCACATCAACCCTAGAAGGACTTTGAAATCACAAGAGCCAGCCAAACAGGAAAATGTGGAATGCAAAACTGAGATTGAAGTTACAGAGCAACAAGTTGAATTCAACATAAGCACCAAGAATGAGATGCCGGATGTTGCTTCTGAACTTTTTGATGACCAGAAAGATATTAAAACTGATAGTAATGATAGTGATTTTGAGGTTGACAATTTCAGGTATGTAAACTGTGCTAACTGACAATCTAATTGTGCTAAACACTTTTGCTTGTGCAGTCAAAGTGATACAGAAATATTCAAAGAGAAAAAGCCTTACAAAGGTAAAAAACGCGGCCCTAAACTGAAATCACCCCAGAAATGTGCCTATTGTGAATTAGAGTTTAATAGAACAGACAGGTATGTCCACCATGTGAGGTCAAAACATACCTTTGAGAAGCCTTTTAAGTGTGATATTTGCAACGCAAAGTAAGGTTTATTAAATCGATTATAAAGCAACCTTATAAGAGTTGTTTTAAGGTATTTTAGCCAACACAACTTAAACATACATTTGAGAAAACATCGAAATGAGAAGCCTTTTATGTGTTCAACCTGTGCAAAGTGTTTTACTTCTTCTAATGATTTGTGGCAACATAATAAAATACACAACCAAGTGAGGGAGTATGCCTGCACGGAATGCAACAAATGCTTTAAAACTCATAGTAATCTTCGGTAAGTAAGATGTTTTTTTGTTCCCTACTAGAGAACACCCTTCATTTGTTTTAACTGAGGGGTAAACTGCTGAATATGCCAATAATGTCCACTAATTCTTTGTAATGCCCACTAATTCCTAAAAATTCCCAATAACTAACCTAACCTAACAATACCCACTAATTTTCTGACCTACCAGGACTGGAGTCTAAAAAAATAATTAAAAAAAAAGTAAAAATAAGAAAATATGCGTGCAACGATTTAACCGGAAGTAGATATCAACTGTTGTTTAGTTTAAATGGGACACCTTGTATAGTATAGCAGTTTTTGATTCTACATCAAATTCTAGACATATTTCGTGTATTAATGTCATACACTTTTTCATTTATGCATATCAGGAAACGTTTTTTTTCTTTTTTTTTTTGTGTTTTGTCCTGTTAGACAAGGTTTTTTCTAAGAGTGGGTGAAGAAAAAAGATAAAATATATTATACAGGATGGTCAAAAAAGAGCTCAAGACATCAGTTCTAAAAAAAAGACATTTTTTAAATTAAACACTCCTTTTCTCTGTTCAAAATTAAGGTAAGTTTGTATTAGGTCACTTATTTGAAAAATTTATTCTTTAAATTGGTACATTGAACCACCCTGGAACTGTCAAAATAATCGAGTTATTGTAGTAGCTGTCAAATTCAGTCCAAACTGTCTTTTTTGTCAAACGTTTATTTGCAACACTTTGTATAGACTTTTAAATGTCAATGGATAGAAAATATAATATGCTTTCCAAAAATATGGCCGTCTGTGATGATAGGGTGCTTCGTTTGGCCGCCAGGGGGCTCCAAAGCTAAATAAACGTTTTTCTTGACTGTAACCCGAGCTGTAACCACTTTAACTTCTTTGAGGCATTTTTTTTAAATCGGTCAGGTACGGCCCTGATATTTGGCACAAACCTAGCACAGTGAGTGTCAATTTTAGAGCCGTAGCAAAACTGTAGAAATAAAATCATTCAAGTCGATTTTCGCTTGCACTAAGTGGCCAACATAATGCAAAACCCATTGGAATGTGGGTGGCTGTTCAGGCAAATTTGACCCTTACGAAAATTGTCATTTGCAAAATCGGTTTTTCAAGAAATTGATATGCGTTACATGGTAGTAGACCTAGTAGCTCATGTAACCGTGCTTTCTTAATTTTCCTGGGTCAAATTATCCCTAACCAGTCAAAAAGTGTTTCTGGATCACCTTGTCTGTAAACCGTAAATAACACGCGTATTTGTAACACTTTGTATATATTTTGATATGTCGATGGAAAGCCAATGAAATGACCTTTCCATTGACGTAAAAAGTCGGTTGGTTAGTGGTACCGTTTGGCCACTAGAGGGCGTCTAGTATACGTCAATAAAGACCCAATGGAATGACCTTTCTAAAAATTTTCTAACCCGGGTTGATAGGTTAAGGCGGATTCACGTTCACACTTGAGACTTCTCTGTTGTAAAAAGTCGTATAACACTATAACATAGATATGCGTAGAAATTATTAAAGCAACAAATGGAGTTTCTCTTGGTACGCGGAACGTCTGTCGCACAAGTCATGAAATGTGCCAAGTAAAATTTTTTTAAACAATGAACACTGCCCTTCACTATACATATAAACATAACATTCATTTCAAAAAACAATAAAACAATTTAGGTTTAATTGCGACAGATTTCCGGCCGACGCCGCTAAATTTTTATTCATTACCACTTGTCAGTCGATTGTCAACTTCAATCAAGAGTAAAAACGTACCGATTTCTACATCAAAAGTTGAAATCGTACATACTTTTACGTCACGTAGAAGTACGCCGTATTACGAACTTCTATGTTGCGCCGTTCCACGCACTACTGAAAACTGCCTCATATAACTACATGCAATTTAACTTTTTACGTGTGCGACTTTTTACGACAATGACTTTGTAAGTACGAACGTGAATCCGCCTTTAGACGGTTTGGCCGCTAGAAAACGTCAAAGTTTACTATTTTTTTAATGATCTTTTTCGTGCATCCTTTTGTTTAATCTTCAATAACTCGTTTATTTGCACCATTTTTAGTAGTGTTTCATACGTCAATGGATAGCCAATGCAATGAGCTTTCTAACAGTCTCCCAATTCGAATAATTTTTTCATGACTTTTTTGGTGCATTCTTTTGTTCAATCGTCAATAACTAGCTTATTTGCCACACTTTGTATAAACTTTTATATGTCAATGTATAGCGAATAAAATAAGCTTTCTATTGACGTATAAAAGTTGATGGGTTAGTGGTACGGTTTTGTCGGTAGAGAACGTGAAAATTTTTAAAAGCAAAATTACAAAATTCATAATTTTTTTTTGTATTCCAACGGAATTCATTGAAATTACCAAACTTTATTTATGTTTAAATTTGAATGGTAGATGTATAGAATTTTATAATATAATTTTGACGTTCCCAATTCTATTAATAGTTTTCAAGATACTAATGTTCTCCAGTAATGCCCCTTTCCTTCCTAAAAATTCCTAAAATTTGTACACCATAATACCACAGCGGTAATAACTTTATACTTGGAGGCTGGTGTTGGTATCTCAACTATTTGGAACGTTTTATAGATATTTTTTCTAGCCTCTATCATCTAAAAACTACAAAATATATTTTTGTCCTTTGCTTTATGCATTGTTAGTTTATTACAAATGGGATAAAATGACTTAATGTTCTAGCTGCTGTAGGTAAAATAATGCTTTTTAACAAACAATATATTTGTTTGGTTTAGTATCTTCAGGAATTTTTGGGTGTTTCCTAATTAATGCTGGATTTATTCAATATAACAGAGGTTTTGTGAGGACTTATATATAAGTACAGGGTTGGTCCATATATTTAGACAGTTTGTGGCAACTTGCAAACAGAAAAAACTGTTAATACAAAAGTAAAAACTTTTGGCTTGTTCTAAATCACCAAAAAATCTTATTAAAAACAATAATAGAACATGACAAAGGTAAAAAACTTTTTCACTAACAACTAATTGATTAATTCAAACTGAAATAAAGATCGTAATTTTCATGCAGCACTCATAAATTGCAAATGCACCAGGATCCCAGCTTATGGAAATTCATTTGTACAGTGTGCGGCAAAAAATTCCCATTGAATAACAATCTCGTGAAGCACATGCGCAGACATGAAGGTACGTTAAACTGTACCATAAACTGTTGATTTCCTACAGAAATTTTTAGGTATAAAAGACTTTCATTGTCACTTGTGCGAAAAAAAGTTTGTGGAAAAAATCGACTTGCAATCGCACTTACTCAGCCATTCCAACGAGAGGAACTTCAGTTGTCACATCTGTTTCATTGAGTACAAAAAGCGTGAGACGTTGAGGCGTCACTTGAAAACCGAACACGATTTGGGTAATTTTGTAGTGAAAAAACCTGAAAAAAAGTTGACTTGTCCTATGTGTCCTAAGATTTTCGCTTTTAATAATAAATTGCAACGACATATTTTGACTCATACCGGGGAGAAACCGTACAAGTGTGGTTTTTGCGAGAAAAGTTTTAGGGATAGTTATGACAGGAACTGTCATATTAGGCATACTCACAACGTTGAACCTAGCAATAACGTAACGCAGACTTAATAGACTTTTTAGTTTTACAACTTTACAACATTAGAGTGTAAGTTTTATATCAGGATAAAAGCAATATGTTTATAGAGAGATTGAAGAAGTTATTAGTGTATAATAAATTATTATTTTTGTAGACTTAATTAATGACAATTACTATTTTTATAAATCTATTTATTTTAAACGATATTGTTTATTTTAACCATAAATGTAAGTGTTTTGGACTGACATGTTTGGTCCTTTTTCTAGGTTGATTTGATTTGATATTTGAAGGTTAAGTAGTTTCAACTTGACTCTCAAGTTTACTTTCATCATCATTTAAAACCACTCTCTTTAATGAGGTATTAGAAAAAGAAATGTTTTTTCAAATGTCAGATTATCTCTCCTAAATAAATAGAATAAGGATTGATATAATTTTAGTTGATCTCATTCAATGTTGTCGGTAAAAAACCTCTTTTAGAGTTGCCATCAGATTAGGGGATTTTCCTAAAAAAATAGGGGATTTTTTTCTTTTATCATCATCAGTGATGATGTTTTTGGGTCATTTTTAAAACTACGCCATTCTGAAACGAATCAACAGATTTTAATGCGGTTTGGACCGTTATTGAGCTTGGTTTATTGGCTCTTTACTGATGTAAAAAACTTTTGCTTTAATGCACTCTAACTGCCTTATACAAGGTGTAACTTTTTTTTGTTTTAACATTAGAAAGTGTTATTTAGGTCAATATCTTGGGACGTTTTTGGGTGTTTTCCAATTAACGTCCCATGTCCCAAGAAATATTGATTTATCCAAAAAAGACGACATTATAGTGCTCAAGCTCGAATTAAGTTATGGCAACAGCTTTTTATGTGTTTTATGTAGTTGGGTGTAGATCCAATATTATCTTTTACTATTATACTACTTTATAATTTTTGAAGCAACCCCATGACCAATAAGACCATACAAGGTGGCTAAAGACAATCAAAGTGGGACAAGAACAAATTACAGCCACTTTACTAGTAAATAATTTTATTTTTTTTCTTACATAGCAACTTGTTGTCTAGGGTATTACCTCGGGACGTTTTTGGGCGTTTCTGAATTAACGTGTCCGAAGAAATATCGATTTTTCCGGAAAATTGATAAAACAGTGTTACCTTACAGGGTGTCCAGCGACAGTGAGTGAAACTTGAAATTGTTTGCACAAATTGTTCTTCCACTTTAACTGTCTCTAAACACCCTGTATGGTTGTATCGGTTAAAAGAGTTGACTTAAAATTATGCAACACATAATATGGGACCTACACGTGACTTAAAATGACAGTTCAAAGCTACTGCTCTAATTTGAAATTGAGCCCTGCTATGTCGCATTTTTTGGATACATCGCTATTTCTTGAGTCATAGGATGCTAATTGGAAAACGGCCAAAAATGTCCCGAGATATTGACCTAAACAACACTTTCTTAAAACAAACCCAAAACAAATTTTATTGATCAATTGGGGACTACTTGAAAATTTCACTTTTTTGCACGCACTTCTTTTCCATCCTGTATAGTACAGTGGCGGTGCATTTAAATCAGAGTTTTTTCCATCAACCAAAATCCCATAAATTAAGCTCAATGATAGTCCAAACTGCATCAAAATCTGTTGTTTCGGTTAGAAATGGCAAGGTTTTAAAAACTATTGTATTTCATGTCAAATATCTCAGTTATTTGTAATTTTTGAAAGAAACTTGAATTCAGGTAAAACAAAGTTAAAATCACGTGCTACATTGTCACGTTTGAACCTCCTAACTGTCACAGGGACCAAGTTAAATTATGATATCTTCAAATAAACTTGTTTATTTGCGCTGCTCTATTTTCGGTCAATATCTCGGTTATTTGTAATTTTTGGAAGAAAATTGCGTTTAGTTAAAAGAAAGTCAAAATTTCGAGCTACATTTCGACGTTTGAAAAAACCTTCTAGCTGTCATAGTGAACAATTGAGCACGTGTCAAATAAGGATACCTGTCATCTTAAAAGAAACAGAATAAAAGTGATAGTTTGGGGATTTTTTTTATTTCGACTGGGCAAATCGAGTTAACCCCATGATGTGGCAACCCTGGTATTTTTAATGCAAAACTAGTATATTTTCCGTACTGTTTGAGTAACATTTGTTAGAGCAGAATACAACTTGTATTACGTAAGATATTAAGCAATAGTTTATCATAGAATTAAGAATAATAAAATGTAAATATTTTATTTTCATAAGCTGATGATTAAACAAAAAAATCATATAAACCACATTTTAAAATTTTATTTCCTTAAGCAAGGTTGTAATTTAAAATCAAATACATATTATTTACCAAATATTTACAAAATTATTATGCATTTAATTAGATCCACCTCACACCAGTTTATCGTTAACCATCGCTCTGTCAATGTTTGCTTTGCAATTCACTTTTTTTTACAAAAAAGATTCAAAAATTCAATTATAATCACTATTATATAAGTTATAATTATGTACAAAAGGGAAAAGATCACCAGAAAGCTTAAAATGTTGGCAAGTTTAATCACGTGACGTTTATCTCTTCGTCGCTGTCGTTAGAGCTGTCATAGTCCATGGCATCATAGTTGGTACCTTGGTACCCTTGGCCTAGTAGATGACCGTGAGTCGGTTCTGGTACACTGTTTAGTTCTTGGTTCTGGAGGTGACGTTCGCTTGACGGGGAATTTGCCGGCGAAATATCCTGAAAAGATAATGTTTACCTTTATAATATTTCAATGAGTTTAAAGTGTATTTAAGGGGTGTTTTAATCATCATCAGGGATTAAATAGTTGATTTTGCTTCTTATACTAAAACAGCTCTAGCCATGAAATTGCGTTACAATTTCACTTCAAGACATTGATAATTAACTTGAAATTGGCCTATCAAGTGAATTTTTGTACCTTTACTTTAATTACATATTTCTAGTGTTAAAATTGATTTGCAATTTACCTGAATGATTGATGACAAATTTCACTAACATAGAGCATATCTTAATTCAAACATTTCTACCTTTGTTGAATTTGTCTTCAAAGTTACTATTTTACTTTGGGATATTAAAATTTGACTTGAAGGCTCAAAAATTGGACTATCAAGTACATTTGCATGCTTGTTGTTTTCTTAAAATTGACTTACGTTAACTAAAACAGTTGTATCTGGGAAAATAGATTTAAATAAACGTTACACTTTAGTTTTAAATATTGAAAAGGCTTTTTCAAGACTTCAGACACTCTTAAGTTAAAATTGACTGTGATTGAAGACCAAGACAATTTATTTATGTTTTGTTTTACTTTTATAATGATGAGTGATAATAGTAGTATTAAACAGTTTAGTGATTTTTAATGATTTACTGTACTTATTTTTAGTATACAAGATCTTGCAACATTGCATTCTATTTGAAATCAAGCTTTGTGGTAAACTAATGCTTACCTGTACGTCAGACAAATCTAATTTTGGCCTGTCACCGTCAGCGTCACTAAGGTCCGGATGGGGGTTGTTTTTGTTGGGGAGGGTTTGTTCCCTCGAGCCCCCCGCAGCCAGCAATTCCCTTTCCTTGGAATTTCGCCACTTCATTCTCCGGTTTTGAAACCAAATCTTCACCTATAAATTAATGGTTTCTATTAATTAACTCGGTAAAATGATGGGAATTTATCAAGCCACCCTATATAGACAACCGCAATAAAATTAACGCATCAACATTCCGTTAACTTTAGGTTTTTCAACCCTCTGCCGCGCCAACCCTTGATGGGAGGGTGGAGGGGCAAACGGCGGCTCGCGATTGGTCCGTGAGCTTTCTTACATTGTCTTAAACCCCGCCTCGCGGACCGTGGTGGGGAGAGGGTGATATCGGATCGCAACCCCCGTTGAGCTCCTTAAATACTCGTTTAAATAGGCGCCTTTGCGATTAAAATCTAATTTAATAGTAGTTTAGCCAGATTGCAACTGAGTTGATTGTTTAATACGATATTTAGAGAAGGGAGGGAAAAAGGGAAGTTTAGAACGGGGAATAATATGACGTTGATTATGCTCTCCTTATGTCTGGTATAGTTGTTTTGTTTACTTTTGAATAGTGTGATTGCTACTAAACTACACATTTTCAGAAAACTTCTGCACTTTATCGATCTACAATTTAAGGACCCAACGACGATTTCCCTTTAAGGGCGCATAATAATTTCTATTGGGTGCACGTGTCTCTTTGAAGTGTCTCCTTTGTGTGTGGAGTTGTGCTACTGACAGTAAATTCGGTTTTAAGTTATATTACACGTCTGTGATCCTACGATTACACTATACAAACAGTTATTCGGGGGCTGTTAAGAGCACCAAATACCGATTTCTTCTGATTTCATTTAAGAAAAGGAGTGTGAAACAATACAGAGTGTATCGTATTTCGAAAATGGGAGGAGAGGAGGCTGATCGATTGCGCTTCAGCAACTGATGGGGGGGCTTTCCCCGAAAGTCTCCACCGTTATTATCCAGTGCGTTAGATCGGCAACATATGTTTTTGATAGGCACTAACGAGGGTGTGGGTTTTCCGTCTCTCGCTTTTGGTCTCTATCTCTTCCCGTAGAAAGTACTTCGTATATTAACTCGCCGGAAATTGGAAAGGCCTATTATATCTGGACGCTGAGTGATGATAGAGCAAACACACGTTAGAATGCAATTTTAAAATTATAGTTTGTTGGAACTTTTGTTGGTTTCTGATAAAGAAATTGAAGAAAAACTAAAAACAGTTTTCAATTGGTCTTCCAAAAGTGCAATAACCGACTAGCTCTGCTAGTTTCCGAGATCCTTTCACTAGACATCGAAAAACCCTGTACTATTTGAGGAATAACGTCACATTATGATGGTTTTGACCAAAACCACTGTCCCACAATAAATATAAATTCATTTACTTGAACTGCTTATAAGTTGTGGTATTAATTGAGAGTTTCAAAGATTATCAGAATAAAGGCGTTCCACCCTGTATATAATAATAAAGAATCAACTTTTCTACGGTTTTTTGCTGAACACATTTCAAAAAATGGTCTATATCGTATGTCAATCAGAAAATTTTGATTAAAATCTCGGAAACGGTAAGAGTTAGGTATAGAAGAATGTTAAACAAACATTATTACAAGGTTTCAAAAATATACACAGTGTTCAATGGTAAAAATAAAGATGGTATTACCTAAACGGGGATTGCAAAAAGCGCTTCATAAATGACGTGTGCAATGTGACAAAATTCGATTATTGTCAAAATTTGAACTGTCAGAAACACAGTCAGGGACAAAATCGCCTGTAAAATCCACTTGAAGTAAGAAAATGACAGTTTTAAGCACATTTTTGGAATCCTCATTAAATTTCCTATCCAATAACCTAGAAAAGCACTACAAAATTTGGTACAGTTAGGGAGAAAAACGGTGTCAAAATTTGAACTATCAGAAACACAGTTTGAAAGGATAGTCAGGGACAAAATCTCCTGTAAAACCCACTTGGAGTAAGAAAGTTACTGTTTTAAGAGCATTTTTGGAATGCCCATTAAATTTCCTATCCAATAACCTAGAAAAGCACTACAAAATTTGGTACTGTTAGGGAGAAAAACGATGTCAAAATTGGAACTGTCAGAAACACAGTTTGAAAAGACAGTCAGGGACAAAATCGCCTGTAAAACCCACTTGGAGTGAGAAAATTACAGTTTTAAACACACTTTTGGAATCCTCATTAAATTTCCTATCCAATAATCTAGAAAAGCACTACAAAATTTGGTACAGTTAAGGAGAAAAACAGTGTCAAAATGGGAACTGTCAGAAACACAGTTTGAAAAGATAGTCAGGGACAAAATCGCCTGTAAAACCCACTTGGAGTGAGAAAATTACAGTTTTAAACACACTTTTGGAATCCTCATTAAATTTCCTATCCAATAATCTAGAAAAGCACTACAAAATTTGGTACAGTTAAGGAGAAAAACAGTGTCAAAATTGGAACTGTCAGAAACACAGTTTGAAAAGATAGTCAGGGACAAAATTGCCTGTAAAACCCACTTGGAGTGGGAAAATTACAGTTTTAAACACATTTTTGGAATTCTCATTAAATTTCCTATCCAATAATCTAGAAAAGCACTACAAAATTTGGTACAGTTAAGGAGAAAAACAGTGTCAAAATTGGAACTGTCAGAAACACAGTTTGAAAAGATAGTCAGGGACAAAATTGCCTGTAAAACCCACTTGGAGTGGGAAAATTACAGTTTTAAACACATTTTTGGAATTCTCATTAAATTTCCTATCCAATAATCTAGAAAAGCACTACAAAATTTGGTACAGTTAAGGAGAAAAACGGTGTCAAAATTTGAACTGTCAGAAACACAGTTTGAAAGGATAGTCAGGGACAAAATCGCCGGTAAAACCCACTTGGAGTAAGAAAATTACTGTTTTAAGCAAATTTTTTAAATCCTCATTAAATTTCCTATTCTATAATCTGAAAAAACACTACAAAATTTGGTACAATCAGTGAGAAAAATGGTGTCAAAGATTGAACTGTCAGAAACACAGTTTGAAAGGACAGTCAGGGACAAAATCGCCTGTAAAATCCACTTGAAGTAAGGAAATGACAGTTTTAAACAGATTTTTAAAATCCTTATTAAATTTCCTATCCAATAACCTAGAAAGCACTACAAAATTTGGTACTGTTAGGGAGAAAAACGGTGTCAAAATTTGAACTGTCAGAAACACAGTTTGAAAGGACAGTCAGGGACAAAATCGCCCGTAAAATCCACTTAGAGTAAGAAAATTATTGTTTCAAGCAAATTTTTGGAATCCTCATTAAATTTCCTATTCTATAATCTGGAAAAACACTACAAAATTTGGTACAATCAGTGAGAAAAATGGTGTCACAGATTAAACTGTCAGAAACACCGTTTTAAAGGACAGTCAGGGACAAAATCGCCTGTAAAACCCACTTGAAGTAAGGAAATGACAGTTTTAAGCACATTTTTGGAATCCTCATTAGATTTCCTATCCAATAACCTAGAAAAGCACTACAAAATTTGGTACTGTTAGGGAGAAAAACGGTGTCATTATTTGAACTCTCAGAAACACAGTTTGAAAAGACAGTCAGGGACAAAATCGCCTGTGAAACCCACTTGGAGTAAGAAAATGACAGTTTTTAACACATTTTTGGAATTCTCATTAAATTTTCTGTTCAACAACTTGAAAAAACACTACAAAATTTGATACAGTCAGGGCAGAAAACGGTGTCAAAGTTTGTCAGAAACCCAGTTTGAAAGGTCAGGCTCAAAATTGCCTGTAAAACCCACTTGGAGTAAGAAAATGACTATTTTAGGGACATTTTTGAAATCCTTAGTAAATTTTCTATCCAATACTTGAAAAAATTCTACAAAATTTGGTACAGACAGGGTGAAAAGCGGTCTCAAAGTTTAACTGTTTAATGCACATTTTTGGAATCCTTATTTAATTTCTATGTGTAGTAAATGGATAATTTTGTTAAAAAAACTATGTTCTTGTCACATTTAAAACTTTTACGTTATTTTCTCAGAATAGCAAATGTGTGTGTTCATTGAAGAAAACAATTATTTTTAAATTATCTTGTATTTGATTACATTTAAATCTGTCACATGCCAGTTTTTTAGTTTATGACAATCAAATAATAAAACCACTATTCAAAATTACTAAAAGTAAAGAAATCACAAAATACAACGACGATAAAAACACTCAATTACTTGTACTTTTAAAAAAGAAAAATTTATTCAAAGCCATAAATAACCGAATGTATCCGACATTGTGAGCATAGTAGGCCCAATATCCGGGCCCCCTCGTAGCTAAACGGCTCAAGATATATTACTTTGTGTTTAGTATACAAATCACAAACACACTTGTAAATTGCCGTAAAATCGCGGAGCCGATTATATTGTAGGGAATAAAAGAAACGTCAGCGCCAGAAGTCGCCGATTTCGGTCACATAAATTATATTATCTGCCCCAGAAGGGGGAAAAAGGCAGACGATGTTTTTCTTATTTATTTCACTTGCTTTTTCATTCAGCTTTAATAACAATGCAAAAGCACACCCCATAAATTAAAGTTACCAAATTGAGTGGATACTGACCTGACTGTCTTTCAATCCAAGTTTTTCAGCTAATTTCTTTCGGTCAGGTTTACTGATGTATTTTTGGATTTGGAACCTTCTTTCCAAACCTTTGCGTTGTAGGTCGCTGAATACGGCCCTTCTCATCATACCCCTGCGAGGTTTTCCCCGACCACTGTGCGCCCATGGAAAGGTTCCAGGTAATGGAAATACTGCCGACTGGGATCCTAAAAATTCAATTTAAATTAGGATCTCAATTGTATATACTGAAAATCAAACAAAAGTAGGATGACGTCATAAACTAAAAGTCATCTAGTCTTTAAAAGATGACGATGTCTTTATTTTCCAGCTCTACTTTCTAAGATCACTGGATATTATTCAACATTCACAAAAATATCTACTTGGGTTAATGTATTTTTTACTTTAAAATGGTTTAAAGGGATTAAAATCTGGTCATCTGTGAGGTTTACGAGTTAATTTTTGACACTGAAAATAGTAAAAAAATACATTACTTTTGGACTAATTTTTACTGGGGTTCAATCAATTTTTTAGCTACTATAGGTAGTGTAAAACTGATCCAGACTTGTGAGAGTCCAAATTTGTACTGAATAGTCTAAAAATTAGTTTTTTCAGACTGCAATTTATTGTCGGTTGTCTGAAACTGGATTTCAAGCACATAAAACTCATTTTTTACTACTAGAAGTCACTTCACTAAGAGTAAAGGGATTCAAGTTCCAGTTTCACCACTGAGGAGTCTGAAACTGAACTTTTACTATTATACAGAGTTTTAAACTCGATTTTTCAGTCTTAAAGCACTAAAAACTTCTTATTATTCTTAGAAATGCTTCAATTTTTTGCACCTATGTGACATTTTCAAGAAATGACATTTTCAAGACAATGGATAGTGTACAATAAACTGGGCTCTCACTGCTTTCAGGCCTGATAAGTCAAAAACTTTATGAAGATCCTGAAGAGCTTTAAAAGTCGATTTTTCAGACTGAAAACAACATTAAAGCATTAAAAACAGTCTAGATGTTTATGAAATGCTCGAATTTTTAACACTGAAGTGTCTAGAAGTTAACTTAATAGTAACAAAGCTGGAAATGGCATTTTTAAGCCTATGGAAAATGTAAAAATTATCTTTTAAGTCTGCTATGTCAAGCAAAGTAGTTTTCAAGTAAATTTTTATGAATCTAATGTCAATGTATTTAAGACTATTTTCAAGAGTAAAATATTGAAATGTGTTTTCAATTTATTCAAACTTATTTCTAAGGCAATAATGCAAATTTTAAGCTTCTGATGTGACTTTTCATTGGTTCAGAGTCACTTTTTGGTGTCCAAATCAATTTTCAGGTTTAAATGTGTGAGTTTGTAGTCAAAAATTCGAGAGAAAGTAGTCTTTCGTGTCTACAAGTCAATTTTCAATACTAGTGACGTTAAGACACTTTTTAACTTGACTGTGACGTCACAACTGTCAAACGCCCGTCCGTAAATCTGTAAAGTTCATTTTGTCTTTGATACTCTAAGAGAAATTAAAAACCTTCACTATTTATAGCTTCACGTCCCCGATTGAGACTAACTTTGACCAGTTGTGACGTGATTGACAGATGTCACGTGATGTTAAGACACTTTTTAATCGGATTGTAACTTCACAACTGTCAAACATTAGCCCGTGAAGCTTTAAAGTCAATTTAATGCAACAAGCTTTTAAATGTTTCCTGAACTTCCAGAAGTCTGTAAATGCATTCACAACCTTCCAAATACTTTCCAGAACGGTCCAGAAGGTTCTTGAACCTTTCGGAACATTCCAGATGGTACTAGAAGCCTTCAGAACTAGAATAATCCAGAAACATTTAAATGTTCCCTGAACTTCTATAGTTACTCTCCCAAAAACGAAAAAAAAGTCTCTTTCAAGCTTGTAATTGACCATCTAGGGTCACGTGACTGTTTTGTTTATATTTTTAGCGTAACTTTTACCTGTCAGATCCTTTTCAAGTTTGTAACTGATCTACAGAGGTCACGTGAGTGTTGTTTGTCCTGTAACAGTTGAGAAAAATGACGGTTGGAGGACAGCTTTGAATTATCATTTTTGCTGATATTTGAACGTTTCAAATTTTTTCGAGACTTTTGAGAGCTTTTTCAAGCTTGTAATTGGTCTAAAGAGGTCACGTGACTGTTGTGCATGCTCATGCACGTTTGTTTCTCCCCCAGGAGTTGAGAAAAATGGCGACTGGAGGACAGCTTTGAATCATCGTTTTTGCTGATATTTTTTCGTTTCAACTTTTTTTCGAGACTTTTGAGAGTTTTTCAAGCTTGTAATTGGTCTAAAGAGGTCACGGGACTATTGTGCATTCTCATGTAGGTTTGTTTCTCCACCAGGAGTTGAGAAAAATGGCGACTGGAGGACAGCTTTGAATCATCGTTTTTGCTGATATTTAAACGTTTAAATTTTTTTTTTCGAGACTTTTGAGAGTTTTTCAAGCTTGTAATTGGTCTAAAGAGGTCAAGTGACTATTGTGCATACTCATGCAGGTTTTGTTTCTCCTCTAGGAGTTGAGAAAAATGGCGACTGGAGGACAGCTTTGAATCATCGTTTTTACTGATATTTGAACGTTTCAATTTTTTCAACTTATCTGAAAACTAACGACTGATTACAAAGACAGTTTTTAAGCCTCTCAAGTCAATTTTCAAGAAAAGTAAATTTCTTTCAGTTTGTCTGGAAACTATGAAAACTGGCTACAAAGACATTTTTTAAGCTTCTTTTAAGTCAATTTTCACTGTTTCAAAGAGAATTTTTAAGTTGGGTCTGAAAGTTATGACAAGAAACCGATTTTTTAAATTGAACTTTTAAGGACTGTATTTTCCTTAGAAAGCATTTTTCAGAGAAATGACATAATGCATGTCAACTTATTTTTTGATGGGCTATCGAATGGTGAATATATTGGCATTTAAAACTGGACCACCCCCTGTATAATTGAGACAAATACTTGAACTCCACAAAATGTACATCACTTACCAGTTAGATAGGGCTGTGGCCTACAATGGGCTAATAACAGATGAGGATTGAATTGAGGTGGCCTACTAGGCACTGGTTTGGCAATGGATGGTGAATGTCCTGGTGCACCACCATTTCCTAGATACGACTGCAATCCTAGCAGGTTGGGGTGGGTCACGTGGATCAGGTTTTCTAGAAGAAAATTCAGTTCTTTAGTTAACTAAGTTGCCAGGAAGGCTTATAAGCTGTTTTATATTTTGTATTGATCTTTCGGCCGTTCGCCGACTAACCCCAGTTTGCCAGTCCTCCCTAACGGAATTTGGGGGTGGCGTCAGCTGTCCCGCCACTTAGCTTTAACAGACGTTTTCTTAATTCTTGATGTGTTTATCTTTAAACTGTCGGTTTAGAGATCTTTGATTTATATTGTCTTTAAGTAAGTTTCAAATATGATTTTTTACAAACTGTTTTTCTTTGCCTTAAGGATGTTATGAGCCAACGTGTTTAATAGCAGCTCAAGTTGAACAAAAGCAACAATGATGAACTAAATTGCATACTGACATCCATTTTGGTGGTTAAAACTGGAAAAATCAATTCTATTTAAGGGACAATTTAAGAAGTTAATTGTAGTTAACTTTTACAGCAATAATCTTAACTGAATTAAATCAATGTTTTTATGTCTAAAAGTTCACTTAAAAATCATGTCGTTAAGGTAGAAAATTGCCTGAACTAAATTAGTTTACGAATAGGATTTACCTAGTTATAACCTACAGTACATAAACTAAATTGAGCCTTATAAACATTACATTAATTTGTTTGTGTTTTGTAATGTTTCTCGCCTTAAAGGTAGTTTTATACAGATCAATTAAACTTGTGTTTAAACTTGCTCAAAATTATGCAAAAATCATGTTAATAAGGACGAATTTACTATGAAACAATGTCTTAACAGAATTTACTACTGTAACAAACAATGATGAGGAATTAAACCTTATTGACATGTATTTATTAAAACTGAAGGAGTTATTATTTTGTCTAAAGTGAATTTACATAGTCAAATCTCGACTTGTAGTTAACTCTTTAAACTGCGTTTAGACTTAATTGTGTCAAACCTTGAAACTAGTCTGGTACAACTTCTGTTTAGCTGAAACGTGTAAAAGTAACCTTTAACACGTTTGTAATGTAATTTACGCCCAAAAGCTAGTTTTACACAGTTCAGTTAAACGAGGCTTTACTAAAACACAGTTTAATTCTACAAAATGTATGTTAATAGTGACGAAGTCACGAGAAAAAAACTAAAGAAAGCATTAATCTGTGAAATGTCAATTTACATTTATTCTGTAGTTAACTCTGTTAAGGATCCAGTTTAATTTTTAACTGGAACGCTATACAACCGTATTTCTGTACCAAACAATTTATTTAAAAATTATGTCGATAAAGTTGAAACTTGTTTGAAACATACCCATGAGTTAATGAGATGAAAAGCTCAGTGGTGAAAAGCTAAGCATTATTAAAAGTTAAAAATTCATGTCATTTTTGACTTAAACGCCAGTTTTATAGAGTTCAGTTAAACTTGTGGTTAACTAAACATGATTTTGCACCAATTTTGATGGACTGCACTTGCAAATACCTCGAAAGTAAAAAATACCCTGTATACTTAATATTAGACATTATAAACGAGTTGAATAACTAGAAGATTCTTAGTTAATAAAAGAAGTTTACTCTTTTGATGTTGATAGTTATGGCAAATGCATCAATTCTGACGGAACCCAGTTCAAGAAACATTGCTCTAATAGAAAATAATTGAACATTAACCACTTTAGGTGTCTTTGGTTTACACGAAACAATAAAGCATAAACAATTCTATAAAAAATCAAGAATAAAACAGGGAGTTCTAAAACTTTAAACACAAATTCTAATTTAAGTGTTTGTAACAAAGTTTAAGCAATGAATTTTTGAAGATTTATGGATTTATTATGTATTTAACTTCTTTAATGTTACTGAAGGTTGAGAAGTTTGGAAAAAATTCAATAATCTCCGTTATCGTATTCAAATGATTGTACTGTGCATTATTGCAAAACTCTCATTCCTGATCGATCTGAATAATGCAGGATTGTCTTAAACTATACAATTATTGTGGTTTAAAAAATAACCTATTACTTGGATATTTTTTGAGTTTTTGTGACAATTTTATAATCTTTAATTTATTATGTATTTATCTTCTTTAATGTTACTGAAGGTTGAGAAGTTTGGAAAAAATTCAATAATCTCCGTTATTGCATTCAAATGATTGTACTGTGCATTATTGCAAAACTCTTATTCCGGATCGATCTGAATAATGCAGGATTGTCTTAAACTATACAATTATTGCGGTTTAAAAAATAACCTATTACTTGGATATTTTTTGAGTTTTTGTGACAATTTTATAATCTTTAATTTATTATGTATTTATCTTCTTTAATGTTACTGAAGGTTGAGAAGTTTGGAAAAAATTCAATAATCTCCGTTATTGCATTCAAATGATTGTACTGTGCATTATTGCAAAACTCTCATTCCTGATCGATCTGAATAATGCAGGATTGTCTTAAACTATACAATTATTGTGGTTTAAAAAATAACCTATTACTTGGATATTTTTTGAGTTTTTGTGACAATTTTATAATCTTTAATTTATTATGTATTTATCTTCTTTAATGTTACTGAAGGTTGAGAAGTTTGGAAAAAATTCAATAATCTCCGTTAACGCATTCAAATGATTGTACTGTGCATTATTGCAAAACTCTTATTCCTGATCGATCTGAATAATGCAGGATTGTCTTAAACTATACAATTATTGCGGTTTAAAAAATAACCTATTACTTGGATATTTTTTGAGTTTTTGTGACAATTTTATAATCTTTAATTTTTTCAAGATCATTTAATTTCACGGTTGAGTTTATATGAGAAAAACTGGTCTAGTAAAAGTTAAAAAAAAGCAAATTGAAAATTGATTTAAAAACTACACGACGATAAAACCTATAAATTTGCATTGAAAATAATTTCCAAATGGAAAAAGTTCGAGCTGGTGCTCTCTACACGTCACGGGCAGGCGTTGCGCTCAGAACCTTAGAAATAATTCGCATTAATTCAAATCGGATGGCGTTCAGTATGCTAAAGCTTGGAAAACAACGAACGAATTGACATTCGCGGGGGAGAATAAAACCCGCCCGGATATTTCCATTTTATTTTCTTCCCGGTTCCCATTTTCGACCGATTTCCATACGTATAATATAAGAGCGGAAATTGCGGAAATTTTCACTTTATCGCCGAGGGATTGAGACGATACGATTATTATTCGCCCTTTTGGCATTCCCTTTTATCTTTCCACGACTATAGTATTTCGTGAAAGGCTGGGAGGTTAAGTGCAAACTGTAAATGTGTAAGTTTTACTGCTCGGGGGGTCGTTGAGGAATTTGAAAAAAAAAAAGAAAACGGAGGCGGGAAAACGGGATAGAGGGAGAGGCGGAAAACAGCCGAAAGCGAAACCGAGGCGTCGCAGCACACTTGACGGAGGTGTTGAAGTGTGTGACGTCATTTCCTCCTTGGGTGACGCCAGAGGGAACGCTCCAACACTTGCGGATAAGCGTGAAAATACGACAAATTCAGGGAGGTGACAGAATCCAAGACCTCATTTAATTCTAACGAGAGTTGAACAGAAATTACTTTTATGGTAACTGATTTACAGTAGGAATTGACATTTGTTAATTGCTTAATGTCAGTGAGACCAATATAGTAAACCACAAAAGTTGACTGTTACGTCATCGTGTCTGACGCCATATTGTAGTTTACTCATGTCGAGGACTATTTCCTTTTTTTGTGCAGACATAATGCTTTGTCCATTTCATTGACTGTCCATCGACGTCTAAAAGTTTATACTATAACCGCATTCGTTTTTAAGGCTCCATGGAGCGACCAGAGCCTTTTTGACGTCACGATGACGTAATTTGGTAAAACTATAATTTGACCAATTGTCAGATTACGTCATTGTGACGTCAAAAAATGTTACAGTTTTTATAAAAATTGATTTTTTATACTTTCTGCAATAAAACATTTCTTTATTCACATTTATCTTTATGTATATAGTGTGTCCTAAATTGGTTTCACATGAACTGAGTCGGTTAATTGGGGAAAGTTTTAGAGAATTTTGTATTAAAGTACTTATTCCCGGTTTCCAAATTGTTGTTGTATTTTTCTTTGTTTTGCGGAAAATTGGAAAAACGTCATTTTAAACAACTTTTTTTACCTAGACCACGATGCCGCAATAGAAAAAATCTATTATCTCGATCTATAAAATGCAGAAAAACATTTTTTTACATTTTTGTCATAAATGGCGTTGGAAAATAACGGCGGCAACATTTTCCAAGGCTTATGTGACAAAAATTTAAAACTCGTTTTTCTCTATTTTGGAAACTTAACAATATCACCAACAAGTGAAACATTGAAAAGTGGCAACTAATAAATATTTTTAATATTTAGATTAAGTTAGGTTATGTTAGGTTAGGTTAGGTTAGGTTAAGTTAGGTTAGGTTATACTTCGAATTCGATGCAGAATCCAAAAATGAAATAAAAAATAGAGGTTTCCATTTGAAAAAACAAAGTGGACAGTCGTAACTTGTTTTTGGGTCACCCTGTATAGATGAATTTATTATCAAAAAAATCGCAATAAAAAATAAATATTGACGTGTCCGAGCGTTTTCCCAGAAAACAAATCCCTGATTTTTAATAAAATGTATGCGCGACTTTACGGACACACTGTATGTAATAAGTGTTACTTTAGCCGTTTTTGTAATATTGGCATTTAAAGATTGTGATTTTACTGTGTTTTATAATCCCAGTTGTCATGGATTTGGATAATTCTAAGGTTAAAGTCGACATTTTCCGGGTAACATAACTGTTGTTGACAGCTGCCACAATCACGTGACGTGCTTTTACAATTTCGGCTTTCCCAACTGTTTGAATGTAATTTACAGACTTTCCAATATTAAATATGACATTTTCCTGGTCACGTGACTGTTGTTGACAAGCTTCAATTTATCTTTACAGTGTTGCCTGCTACAAATTTAAATTGTCACTATCACGTGACGTGCTTTTACAATATTAGCTTTTCGAACTGTTTAAATGTAATTTACAAACTTTTCAAGGATAAAGGCGACATTTTTTGGGTCACATGACTGTTGTTGACAGGTGTCAATTTAACTTTACAGTGTTGCCAGCTGCGAATTTAACTTGTTACCATCACACGAGACGTGCTTTTACAATTTCAGCTTTCCCAACTGTTAAAATGTAATTTACAGACTTTCCAAGATTAAATATGACATTTTCCTGGTCACGTGACTGTTGTTGACAAGCTTCAATTTATCTTTACAGTGTTGCCTGCTGTAAATTTAAATTGTCACTATCACGTGACGTGCTTTTACAGTTATAGTTTTTCGAACTGTTTAAATGTAATTTACACACTTTTCAAGGATAAAGGCGACATTTTTTTGGTCACATGACTGTTGTTGACAGGTGTCAATTTAACTTTACAGTGTTGCCAGCTGCGAATTTAAATTGTTACCATCACACGAGACGTGCTTTTACAATTTCAGCTTTCCCAACTGTTAAAATGTAATTTACAGACTTTCCAAGATTACATATGACATTTTCTTGGTCACGTGACTGTTGTTGACAAGTTTCAATTTATCTTTACAGTGTTGCCTGCTGCAAATTCAAATTGCCACTATCATGTGACGTGCTTTTACAATATTAGCTTTTCGAACTGTTTAAATGTAATTTACAACCTTTTCAAGGATAAATGCGACATTTTTCGGGTCATATGACTGTTTTTGACAGGTGTCAATTTAACTTTACTGCGAATTTAAATTGTCACAATCACACGAGACGTGCTTTTACAATTTCAGCTTTCCCAACTGTTTAAATGTAATTTGCAGACTTTCCAAGATTAAATATGACATTTTCCTGGTCACGTAAATGTTGTTGACAAGCTTCAATTTATCTTTACAGTGTTGCCTGCGGCAAATTTAAATTGCCACGATCACGTGACGTGCTTTTATAATTTCGGCTTTTCCAACAGATTTTCCAAAGTTAAAGTTGACATTTTCCGTCATTATGAGACCGAACATAACGATGACGTAATTTGACAGTTGGTCAATAGACTGTTTTGTTAAACTACGTCATCGTCACGTAAATTTTCCTCTGCACACTGGATGGAGCATCAACTCAAATATTGATGACGTTTATAGTCTCTTTTGATTATGACACCAACCTTTAACGGTTAAATCAAATATCAACTCATTATATATTTTTGGAATCAGAAGGAAAAAATCTATCCATTAATCAGAAAATATACAGGGTGTTCCATTAAAAATGTATCAAATTTGTACTTTTTTTTCATTTCAAATTGCAAACATTAAGTCTCTACAAGCTGTCTAAATATATGTACTAACCCTGTACATCTAACACATATGATTCTGACAACCAACTTTATGTCACTGTCCAATGTTGCCAAATTTTATATGTTTTTCGCTGTCGCTTAAACCAGAAACCTCTGCCATTCACCTAATGTTTAATGCTTGTACAGGGTGTTTCCACATAACAATAAAGATAGTGTCAAAACACTTGTTTGTACAAAAAAACAAATATACTTTTAGATATAGAAGCAAAACTATAGCAAAATTATTGCACACACAGTATTCATGTTTTTTCACCATTTCCATTGAGTAAAATTTGATTGACAACATTCTGACAGTTCATAAAACCGTATTATTTTTAGACTTTATATAATTCAATAGGGAATTAATAAGGCCCTTTTTAATGTATCGAATTAATCCGGCCAATGGTAGCCCGCCCTGTACTAAACCCCCCCCCGTTCATAACACCTTATAAAAACATCCCATTATGTATCTATCTATTAACAATGCGTTACAAACCACCAAGCACAGAAGGGCAAACAAAGGGCTTTTTTAAGGCTAATCCCTGGCAAGTATTTACAGTGCGGCTTAAGAAACCCCTGCGTTCGATACTGTTAAATGGGCGTGTTATTTTTATAGCCTAACCGTGTATTTTCTTTATTAAAGGGATTGCGCTTTTCGAAGCCCTTCTATTCATAATACAAAAAAAAAACGGGACCAGGTCTGGCCGGATGGGCGTCCATAAAAAAAAATTGCAATCGGTGAGAATGTTGTCATTAATATTATTTTATTTACAACTGTTACAGAATAACTATGATTTTACATATCTAATGTTTAAAATTAGTTTCTGCACTAGTGCAGTTTTTTAGTTTTTTGCTATCCTCAGTATCTACGATAAGTTGAAATTATGGTTATTTTAGTTTTTATGTGCATTTGTCCTTTAGACGACTATTTAAAAGAAAATTGCCCTCTTTCAGATTATTACAAATTTTTGCCTTTTTTTGGATATCTCTACTTACAAAGGTAATACGATCAGTTGAATTTGAAACTATACTGTCCTTATGAGTTTCTTAGGACTTTTTGGCAAATATCTCCTTTAGGAAACAATTTAGAGCTTGTATTGCTCTTATTAGTGACGTTTTTGGTTTGGTTAGGAATTATCTACATTTCATTGGTAAAAAAACTGAAACCTTATCTTTAACAGATTTTTTCAAAATTTTTAATTTGAAGTTTACTTACCACTACACCCATTCCGTTGGCCCTCTCTCTTCTCATCCCCCAATATTGCACTAACACTAAATTTCAATACGGGCTTGTTGTCTTTTATCAAACTGTCACTGTTCAGCCTACATTGTAAATAGTTACAGTCTAATCGACCGCAATTTGAGCATATCCGATTCCTCAAACAATTAAACCGACTGAAAAAGTCCCCCTGAGTCGTTGGGGATAATCGTTCTTCGTTATGGTCGCTGAGCTCGTCCTCTTGTTTAGTGGAGTTGGGACTGTAACTGTTCCTCTTAAAGTCCGTTTCGGTTAGGTCTTCGACGCGGTTGGGGTCACATTCTAAGTCAATCTCGGGAGAGATTTTCCCGTTGGACAGGAGATTGTCCATGGAGAAAGGGTTTTGGTTGTTGTTTAGGCTTTTCAGCATTTTCGTCCGGTGAGCGACCAGCTGGAGAGTGTTTTGAAACATCTGCAAAAATATAGTGATATTCAGCAAACTGTTTAATCAAATTAATTAAATTAAGGTGATTTATTGAACTGGTGTCTGTAAAATATATAACAATAAATCCATTGTTATTAGTTGTTGTAATAAGAATAATTAATGTTAGTATTTTACTTAAGTGTTACCGGGTGGCCAAAATGTATTAAAGCTTAAAAACTGCTTTTATTAACTTTGAACTTGTAATCAATTTTATTGGGTCACTGGAAACCAGATTATTTATCACTTTAAAACAATAGAATAATACTAATTGTATATTCATAATCTATAGTGTTAAATGCCTTATTGACCCTATTATTCAAATTAGATTCGTTTTTTTTTATTATACTAGTTTGGTGATATTTTATGAGTGCTTAACTAAATTTGCATTAAATTGGGTAGAAAAAATAGTAACATTTATTGTTCGTGTTTGATGGTCATGGGTAGGAATAATAATCAGTTCAAACGTCAACTGGTAGTTAATGCTATATAAAGATATCAAAAACTAAATATATAAAGTAATTTTTTGACTACATAAACGAAAAAACGCTTTGACTCACCTAGGAATTACCTAATACACAGTGTGTAAAAAATGACAAAATATTCTGGAATTATATTCTAAGTTATTTTCTTTTAATATACTTTTCTTAACCACAAAAATAATACAATTGTTTTGAAAAAATTCTGCTTTTTTTTGTCTTTAATTCAACTTTCAAACTCTAACTTGGGTTTCAAATTCTTACTTTTCTGACATTGTTGTTCTTTGTACTTAAGTGCAAAATGTAAATCTAATAATTTCAGTTAAGGCTATTGTCAGATTTCTCATCTGAAAACACTGTTGCCAAATTTGGTTGAATTTCGAAAATATTTTTTTCGATAAACATGAATTATTATTTTGATGGTTGAATGCTGTTTTCATTATCAAATTTTTTTATCATTAAAACGATTTAATTTTGCAAAATTTGACAACGTCGCCCAATATCAAACAATTTGGCTTTCCACCCACACTTTAGCAAAATTATTGTCCACTTGTGTTGTAAAATCTAAAAAAAATAGCGTTACCCACGTTCCTTTAAGGAAATTTTTTTATTCATCTTGAAAAAGAAAAAATTCGAAATTCCATTTTCCCAACGAACCTTTTTTGTGTGATGAGACAGAAGACCCAATTAGCAAAGAAAAAATCAATAATTTGTCTCAACAAACATATAGGACATATCTTCATATTTCCTGGAAAACTAACATTTTGGCAACGTAGCACTATTTTAATTCACTGTTTTACCGCGGTTACGTAAGCGTTTTTGCAGCCAAATATTACGAATTTACTGTCCAAGTTTGGCATTTTTCTATTATGTCAAGTTTCAAAACTAAAATTGCAATTTTTGCATATTTTTAGTTTTGACCTGGTAAACTTTGAAAAATTCAAACGGCGTTTTCACGGATTTTTTGAAAAGTGGTAAAACTATCTGAGAAGGTTAGGAATTGTCTTTAGAACGAAAAAATAACGAATTACTCCATAATATTATGTTAACTTTTTAGTGTTGACTTAGTTAGTTTTTAGGTAAATTGAAAGTTTGGCAACGCTGGATTAAAATATCAACACCTTTCTCTTGACGCTTTCAAGCTAAATTCTATAAGCTTAGTGTTCAAATTTACTTTTTTTTTTATTTCAAAGATTTTCTAAATAATATTGGAATATCCGTCCACTTTGACGTTAGTTGAAAAGTTACGTCCAATGAGTAATTAGGTTGATGGATAGTCCAGATTCTGGAGAAAGATACCCGTTTGTGCTTGTAGCTTTTACCGTTGGGCCACTATAGAGGGCGCTAAACTTCCGGATAATTTTTTACAGTTTTTTTGTCAAAATTCCAAAACAGAGTTAATCATATAAAAGTTTAAAAACTAACAAAATATAGAGAAGTATTTGGTGAAAAGAAGTAGTCCATTTGGGCTTATGGACAAAAAAACTATTATTTCGACAGCGAAAACGAATTGGCAACAATGTCTTCAACGTATCATAAAATTTGCCTATTGGAACCTGAACCACTTTGTATAACTGATATTGATGATCATCAGCCAAGAAAGAGTGTGGCTCACTGCAGTATGTCAAAGTAAATAAGAGTATACAGGGTGTGTCAGGTTAACATAAAGTTAACCTGCATATTCTACGTCTAAAAATAACTATAGTATGATATACAGTGTGGTAAAACTAAAACTGGTTATAGGAAAACTGTGTAACTGACAGAGAAACATAGATAGTTATATGCGTGAGACGAAGACAGAAAAACCGATCAAAATAACAGTTCAGGGCAACGTTGCCAGAAGTTTTTATGAATTTACCCACTGGATTAGTTACATAATTTTGTTACTGACCTATTGGCACTAATTTTTTAAATGTACTCTTATTGCAAATACCTACATTATCAAAATAAATGGATATGGAGGAATATTCTAATCATAAAATTAATTTGGCAAGTAATCTAATCGGCGAATTCAGAGAGACGTTTGACAACATCGCAACAAAATTCTCGCCTACTTTTTACTGTTTTTAGTTTTTTTGCCTTTGTCTTACCCATGGAAGTATCAGTGTTTCTTTGTTATTAAAAATTTACAGGTTGTTTGGTGTTTGGACTCTCTCCTTTTCAAACATTTATTCAGTTTAATTTATGAACTTTTTTGTCTTTTTAGTTATTTCTGTACCTAGCCTAGTTTTTTGAAAAAATCAATTTGTTTGAGTACGGTTACAGAGAAATACAAATTTTTCAGAATTTCAAGAAAAAAACATCACCTGCAAAGCAGACAAGTTTGATGAGGTAATAACACAAGTTAAAAATTAAAACGTGAACACTTTGTATTTGTAACAAAGCATTTTGGAGTATAGTTTATATAGCAAACTATAGTAATGTTTAGACGTAGAATACGCGGTTTAAGTTTGCATATTAAAACCTAAAACACCCTGTATACAAACACTCTCAAAGCAGTTTCTCAAAAGAAAACCTCGAAATTGTTTTAACAAAATTGTGCTGAAAGTATATTAAGTAAAACAGTTTTATTTAAAAAAAGCTAAAATTTATCACAAGAAATGGTCAGATTAATACTTTTTAGCAATTATGCTCAAAATAATGCTCAGCATATTGAGCAACTACTTTAGGTATATAAAAAATCAAACTCATTTAAATAGGGTGATCTTAGTGGATACGATCAATAGATTTAAGTGTCTAAAAATGTTATCATCCTCCTTCTTCAATAATAATTTTTAAGTGCGAATATATCATTCAATACAAAATTTAAAAATGATATCCAAAAACTAGCTTGTTTAGGGCCAGTTTTATAGGTTTAATTTAACTGTACTCTAAAGTTTAAACTCTAAAATTAGCATTGAAATTTAACAGTTTAACATCAGAAAAACTGTAACCTATAAATCAAGCCTTTAGATAATTATCAAAATGTTAACTTGATAATTACTTATTTTTGCGCTATACTGTACAGGGTGTCCCTCGACGAAAGACATCGATTGATATTGGAAAAAGTATAAATAGGAGAGTTTTGAAAATTTGGCAAGATACTAATGTCGGCATGCCCAATCTATCTAAAATATTTTCAAGACGGTTGCACTTCTGTTTATACCGGAAGTCGATCACAACTTTCTTATTTTAAATAGAACACCCTATATATTATTACATATTTGGATTCCTCACAAAATTCTGACCAACTTTTGTGTACAATACCCTATGCCTATCTCTAGCCGTTTTCGAAATATTTAATGTTTTTCCAAAAAAGTGACAGTTGCAACGCTCAACATATTTTTGTACTCTGTCAAACCCGTATTTCATTTTGCAATGAAACTTTGGGTTATTGTAAATAAAGGATCGTTTTATTAACCTGAGGGTGCGTAATGACCCATTTGTATACAGGGTCGTCAAAAAAAAATCATAAACTTGCCACTAAAAAAATGAAAAATTTCAAGTTTTTTAAATAGAAACCCACATTTTTTGTGACGTAATCATTTTGAGCATTAAAAATTACTATACGTTTCAATTTACTTGCCTATACCTAAATCCAACCCATTTTGTTTTATTTGAGAATAAACATTTTTTTATTAGGCTGCATGGTTGGGATTAGCTGGTACTCTAGTTGGTCATGCTTTTGACACACGGTGATATTGGAGACCTGCAGAGCATGTTAATAACACTAGTGACTTGAGTGTTTTGACAACTGCAAATATACTGTAGCGGTTACGTTATTCAAACCAAGATTACTTAAATCTATTAATTATTTGCGGAGAATGTGATAAAGTTGTGAGGTATTTTCCGCTCGTTATCCAGAAAAACCAAAGCCATCACCAAAAGCTGTAAAGCAAATAATTGAAAATTTTAAGAATACGGGATCTGTGAAGAGAAAAGCTATTAAAACAAAACCAATCCTTAATAATACAAATGTAGAAATTGCAATTTTGGGCTATTTTGTTGCAAATCCAACTTCGCCAATAAGACAAGTTTCCGTAGAATCAGGCATATCCTAAAGCTCAATTCAAAGGATCCTGAAGAAACATAAATTTCACCCTTTTTCATTTAAATTAGTGCAACACTTAAAAGAGGTTGACTTTCCGAAGAGAGTGGTTTTTAGTGAGTTTTTGCTGACTAGTCACTATGGAGAAGAATTGTTTTTGAATAATATTATTTAGAGCGACGAGGCCAAATTCACTAAAAATGGAATGTTCAATAGACATAATTCACACTACTGGTGTGACATAAATCCACACGTAATTAGAGAGAGAAATTTTCAAGAGTTTTATGAATAAAAAATGAAATGGGTTGGATTTAGGTATAGGCAAGTAAATTGAAACGTATAGTAATTTTTAATGCTCAAAATGATTCCGTCATAAAAAATGTGGGTTTCTTTTTAAAAAACTTGAAATTTTTCATTTTTTTTAGTGGCAGGTTTATGATTTTTTTTTGACGACCCTGTATACAAATGAGTCATTACGCACCCTCAGTTTAATAAAACGATCCTTTATTTACAATAACCCAAAGTTTCATTGCCAAATGAAATACGGTTTTGGCAGAGTACAAAAATATGTTGAGCGTTGTAACTTTTTTGGAAAAACATCAAATATTTCAAAAACGGCTAGAGATAGGCCTACGGCATTGTACACAAAAGCTGGTCAGAATTTTGTGAGGAATCCAAATATGTAATAATATATAGGCTGTTCTATTTAAAATAAGAAAGTTGTGATTGACTTCCGGTATAAACGGAAGTGCAACCGTCTTGAAAATATTTTAGTTAGATTGGGCATGCACACATCAGTATCCTGCCAAATTTTCAAAACTCTCCTATTTATACTTTTTCAAATATCAATCGATGTCTTTCGTCGTGGGACACCCTGTATATGTCAGAAAAATTGCAACCAATTTCAAATTTACCCCATATCTACTTAAAGTACCCAAGCAAACCTTTATCGTCAGTATAGAAAAAACGGTTTTTAGTCCATAACCATTATTCTTCTAGTGTTTTCAAAGTTTGTGACCAATCACAAGTCATCCTGGAAGCGTCCACAAACTACGTGAATGTTGCAGAAAAATCACAATCAACACGAGACCACCTGTAACGTGGATGCGTCCCTCTGAAGCGTCGCGACGCGCCCGTAACTCGCGCCGATCACTCTGTCACAACTGATATATTTGCCGGCTGTTCTAAACCACCCTTAACGTTTAAAAAGGGGCTGGCCCAGCGCTATTTTCGAGGGGTGGAGTTTTCTTCTTTATCTTTCCCGTTGCGGGCTCCCCCGAAAACGCGCTGACTCCCTTTTCGTACGAGATTTTTTTGTTTTATTGCCTTCTATGAGATGATGATGGGGGTTAGGATTTGAATGTAACGTGTACCAATTATTATTATTGCCATAGTCGTGGAGGGGGGTTTTCTTATATACAGGGTGAACCTAAAAGTGTCTTGTTCAGCTCTGAGAGGCACAGCAAGAAAATTGCGGTTTTCAGACCGGAAAATTTAAGGGTTGAAATGGTTTATTTACTATACACCATCGTAAACTACTCGGGTTCGCTATCATTCTTCTGGCGCCCGGCCTGCTGCGGTAGCAGGGGCAATAAAACTCGAATAAAAGACGAAATAAAAACATAAGAGGCATATTTACAAAGGCGGGCCCGTTCGTGATGCATCGCCATTGGCCGGCCGTCGGCGGGTTCCCCCTGCCACCCCCTGCAACTGCCAAGTCTTGCACTAAATCAATGATTTTTTATAATGCCCCGGAATGAATTTCATTTTTGCCCGGGATTACGGCCAACGCTGAATTGCCCCGGTAGTTTTCTATTGTGCTTTATTTGCTCTAACCGCCACCGTTTCGGGCGGAAACGGTTCAATCGAAAAGAAACGAAGACTAACAAAAACAAAACTACACATCAAACCGAATTTATTGTTTAGTAAAGTCAAAAAAGCTCAGTAGAGTTTAGTAATATTTTTTTAGTTTACAATCTTCACACTGTCATTTTACTATGTTGCCCGATCAACTCCAAAGAAGTACCAACTTTCAATTTTCAACTGAACCTCCATGTATACAGGGTTTTTCAATGAAAAGTAGCCACCCTGAATATCTTCCAAAATAATTTCTCTGTTAAAAAATGCTAAGACACGTCAACAAAGATTGCAAGGGGGACATCTTTTTACGTAGGATTTGAATTTCTGCCATCAGCCCCTTTGCCGCCATAGCCACCCCCACTAAGTTTTCAAATAGCACCATACCCTGTGTGGCACATCGTTAGAAAGGGTATTTCATAAGGAATTAATTGCACTATTTTGACCAAAAAAAAATACGTTTTGTGTTTATTTTTTGTTAACTGCAGAAATAATAGCAAATAGCGGTTATCATTTAATTAATGGCTCAAAATAACCTCCGTTAACTTCCATACAATAATACAAGCGACTTTGGAAGAGTTCGCGAACATTTGTGAGGACTTGCGGTGTCAGTTGTCGGCATTCATGTATTATTCTCTGCCTAAGGTCTGCAATATTGGCCGGCTGTGTTGCATAGACTTTAGATTTTAAATGCCCCCATAGAAAAAAGTCCAACGGAGTGAGGTCGGGTGATCTCGCAGGCCATTCCATGGGACCACGTCTACCAATCCATCTTCCAGGAAATCGATTGTTCAGATATTCTCGAACGGGAAGTGAATAGTGTGGAGGTGCACCGTCTTGTTGGAAAATTAGTTGATTTTCAAATAAATTTTCATCATTTTCTAGTAGCTCTGTTATGGTCGGATCAACAGTGGTGTCAAGAAGCTCAAGATAAGTAGCGCCATTCAAATTACCGTCAATAAAAAACGGACTAACGATGTGGTCTCCTAAGATACCTGCCCAAACATTAAGTTTTTCTGGATATTGGGTATGGGTTTCCCTAAACCAATGTGGTTTCGTGTCTGACCAATACCTACAGTTATGCCTGTTCACTTCTCCATTCAAAAAAAACATACACTCATCACTGAAGCAAATATTGTACAACAAGTTCACGCTGTTTGTCAGATTAGTAGATATAATTTCACAAAATTGTAGTCTTCTATCATAGTCATCTTCGTTTAATTCCTGAACCAATTTTTCCTTGTATGGATGAAAATTGTGTTTTTTTTTAAATTCTCCATACACTGCTTGTCGAAACACCCGATGCATGGGAAATTTGATTTAAAGACTGATTATTCAATCAGTTTCCATGAATTTTTGCATCAACTGTAAGACATACTGATGACCAATTAATTTATCTGGATGAAAAATGTACAATTTCTATTCTTTCGGCAGTCGTGTAAACCATATTGACAATGTTCCTTCAAAACGAACTTACAAGTTGACCGACTGAGGCAAAAACATGGAATGGAAAACAGATATTCGGTAGTGTTATCAGCAGTTTGACCAAAATAACAAAAAAATGTTTTTATTTTTTTTGGTCTCAATTCAAAGCAAATGTACAAATAAAATAGTGCAATTAATTCCTTATAAAATACCCTTTCCAACGATGTGCCACACAGGGTATGGTGCCATTTGAAAACTTAGTGGGGGTGGCTATGGCGGCAAAGGGGCTGATGGCAGAAATTCAAATCCTACGTAAAAATATGTCCCCCTTGCAATCTTTGTTGACGTGTCTTAGCATTTTTTAACAGAGAAATTATTTTGGAAAATATTCAGGGTGGCTACTTTTCATTGAAAAACCCTGTATAGAAACATTTTTAAATTTCTTGCAGACCGCTTAATAATACTTCTGCAAGCACCGTTTCTCAGATATTTAATAAAAATTGTGTTTTGTTTTTTCAGCAAAACTCTAATCTAAATAATAAAATTCTTAAAGTCCTGAAAGGTTTGCTATTACTGCCTAAAAAGCCCATGGGCTGAAGGTAGAAAAATTTTACAGAGTGGTCCATATTTATGTTTATGGTTTAGAACAAAAGAACACTCAAGTCTAAACATTTTTTTTTTAGGCTAAATTTTTAAGAAAATACACTTTTTTGCTATTTTTTGTTACGTTACTGGAAGCTTACCAAAATGATGATGATAAAATACTTCTAATTGCTGTCTTTCTGTATATCTTAATGGCTTTCCTATTTACAAGTAAGATGATTGACACAGTCAAAAATTGAGAAAGACACAGAATCGTTTATTTTGCTGATTTTTTTTTGACCAAGCATACTATTTTAGTAACTACTATCGTAGCAACTTTACACCGCACTTTTAGGGAACATCTTGTATGTACAGTATGATTCTCAAAAATTAACAGTTACGTGTCAAAGGCAATTTCTACGAATAAAGACACATACGTATCGTGGTACTAGAACTATTTGACAACACCACAACAACCAAACAAAATGGTCAAAATTGTTATAAACGATACAAATGATAAGTATGAATAATCAATTAAGATTCATGACTATCTATGGCAAATACTAAAGTAAAATTGAATGACGTAACAATGTAATAAAATGAAGTGTTGAATGTGACAAATGATCAAAACGACTACCTTTTTATTACAATGTAATGTCAATTTACTTTGATTTCACCATATTGTCACGTTAGGGGTTGGTTGAGGGGGAAGAATACGCAGGATTCCACAGGTAACCCACTTTATTTAATTAAGTTGTGCCTTATTGTCTAGATAGTTATCTTACCCCCAGATGGTCAAGATGGCTGGGAGCATGATGTGAACTGGCTAGGCTGAAGATACACGGAGGGCAGCGCTTTAGCGGTGGTGAATGAACCCTAGACTTAGGTCCGAGGGCATTCACCGAGCCGGCAAAGACGTGAAGAACCTAACAAAGGGAGGTAAGCTGGAACGGCAACTTAAGCTGCGCGCCCACACTATTTCCTTTGCTAGGGCTGATCTAGGGTGTGGCACTTGGTCACCTACTGCTCCACGTTAAGTTGCACAATAGGCATACCCAGACTAACCCAGAGATCAGTCAGTGACCTCCCTCTGGGGAGACCCCAGAGTTCGGTAATCTGTACGTGCTTTTGGTGCAGTATTTATACCCACATCATGACCCCAATTCGCTAATCTTGCTGACACAAACATTGTACTGGGGGAGACCGGGGCAACTTAGGGTAACGGCACCTAGTGTAATCTTTATGTTACAATATATAGGGTTATGGTAATTGTCAAACAACAGCTACGTGCAATCTTGTCATATCGACTATTTTCAAAAAAAAAAAAACGAACACAAATCATATTTTTACAGTGTTGTCAAACTGACAATTTTTCAAATAATGTATCAATTAACAGTAGTAATGTGAGTGTGTAATACAGATCTACTCCTATTATACGGTATGTATTAAACCTCTGGTTTTGAATATTTTTTGAACATCTTTTTTTTTGTCATTTGAACTTTTTGACAGTTTGACAAAGTTGGGCGCTGTCAGGTGTCAAATGTCAATAAACAGTTATTAATATGGACACGTTTGATTCCAAAGCCAGTATGTCGTTAAAGATTGTTGTCATCTGTAACTTATTCTTGCATTACAAATCGAAAATAAAAATCCCCCATTCTTTCAATTTTTTTGAAAACTGAAAAATTGTTTTTTTGTACTTATTTCACCTAATTTAAAGTCTTCTGGGATAAATAAGTCCTTTGCTGTGCATTGGAACCCTCCTGGAGTAAAATAAAAAAATTGCTAAAATTTAACTTTTTGCAAAAATGGCATTTTTTTAATTTTTGAACGATTGTATTGACTTTATTTGAACTCTTATAGATTTCACTAAAACGCCATTAGAAAGAGGATAAAAAATACTACAAAATGAGCCAAAACTGATCTCTCTAGCTCTTCATGTTACCGAGATATTGAATTTCAAAAAGTAGTAAAAAAGATCCTGATACTCCCACATTCTTTATATTTTTTTTAAAAATTAAAAATTTTAAAGTGTTTTTTTTTGTACTTATTTCACCTAATTTAAGGTCCTTTGGTATAAATATGCCCTGTGCTGTGCATTGGAACCCTCCGGGAGTAAAATAAAAAAATTGCCAAAATTGCACTTTTTGCAAAAATGGCATTTTTTCAATTTTTGAATGATTTTAACTTTTTTATTTGAACTCTTATAGATTTCACTAAAACACCATTAGAAAAAGGATAAAAATACTACAAAATGAGCGAAAACTGGCCTCTCTAGCTCTTCATGTTACCGAAAAATTCACATTCAAAAAGTAGTAAAAAAAGACGCCTAAACATTCGCCATTTCGTTCATTATCATATAAAGACCAAGAAATTAGCACAATAATTGCTACACAAATTTACAAAGCAATCTGAAGCTTGACTAGAGACATTGTGTCAAACACAATTGAGAAAACTCTGTACAAAATTTCAAGTATACAAATTTCAAAATTTGTTATAGGAAATCATTTTTACGTTTAACATCATTCTGAACCAACTGTCACTGCCTGACAATGCGCTCTAATAACAACATTTACGATTTGTCCTAATCAAATTTGAGTTGTGGGGGAGTTGATAAACATCCGCGCATTATTTTAACTCGGTTATTTTGCCCTTTTTTTCCGTTCAATCTATGTAAGCAAATCGAAAATTAGTCAACCGTTATAATGTTCGGAAAGCGCGAGCCCGCCTGCGTTTGATTTAATTTTGTAATCATAAAGAGGAACTAGTTTTCCGGTTCTTTTTGGCTCTCGAATTAATTTTTTTTACCGCTTCCAGAAACACCCGAAAGCTTTACTAATAATTTTGCGTTTCAGTGTTTTTCACGGTTAACTTAGCCGGGAGGATAATGACAAATGCGCGTTTTAAAAATGTAGAAAAAGACTACAAAACAAACAATTTGTCAAACAAAAACGATGAAAAGAGCTAATCGCTCTTGACGCCCCTTTAAAAAACCTTTTCAATCCGTGCGAGCCCAGAGGGTTAAAATTAGACCACCCTGGGTTTGATGGTCTGTATTATATTGGGGCACATTATTACCGTCTGCACCTAGGATGTTGAGGTGCTCGAGCCCGTCAGAATGTACCTTTTTGAGGCCGTTTAGTGTCATTAAAAAAAAACGGAGTGGTTGAAAACACGCATTCAAGTTTGATTAATCGGTTTCTTTATAGGGGCTTGCAGTTAGTGTAACTGCGAGAAGTATTAAGGCAAACATTAGAAAACCTTTTTTTTAATTTTTGTTTTTCATGTTTTTCTTAGTCACTTTTTTTTCACTTTTATGCTTTATACAGTGCGTTTTTTTTTAACGCGCAACATAGGATTTCACGTGTTAAATTTTTAAGCCCATGTTAGACCATGTTATTTTGGAACTACAAGTATAAAACTTGAAGGGTGGCTGTTTCGTACCCTGAAGCTTAAGTAAGTTTACCAATTCGGCCTAAAAAGTGTTAAAAAGCTTGCAAAAAATCATCTTTTTTCGAAAAAGTTTTATCGTTTCATACTCCCTGTATGCATTGTTGTTCTTTGTTGTTTTTGATACTGGCACGGCAGGTAGCAGGTAAAATTTGGCGTAGAAAGTAAAACAGGGTGATCATTAACTTTATATCAAGAAAGTTAAGAACAAAAGAAGTATTTTTATAAGTGAATTGTTCAAAGTGACCTCCGTTTGAAGCCAAACAGTATTCCAAACAATCATAAAATGCCCTTTTGATGTTCAAAAGATGTCGGGTCGTGATGCAGTCAAAATATGTCACTTTACCTGCTACCTGCCCTCTCAGTATAAAAACAACAAGGAACAACAATGCATACAGGGAGTATGGAACGATAAAATCTTTTTGAAAAAAAATGATTTTTTTCCAGTTTTTAATCACTTTTTAGACCAAATTGGTAGACTTACTTAAGCTTCAGGGTACTAAAGACACACCCGTCAAGTTATAGACTTGCAGTTCCAAAATAAAATGGTCTAACATGGGCTTAAAAATTTAACACGAAAAATCCTATGTTACGCGTTAAAAAAAACGCACTGTATGTATAATTTTTGTACAGGTTCTCCACCAAACAGGGTACAACTATACTGAAAATCAAATACAAAGTAACATGACGTCACTGCAAAAGTTTATGGCAACATAACTAATTTGAATGATAATCGTTCCTAAATCTTTATCGAGAAAAGATTTTGAAGCAATTTTTTGAAACTGTGTCGTCGGTGAGTTGATTTTATTTAATCTCTTTAAATACAATTTTTTTTACACTGATTATGATGTTTTACAAAATTTTTTCTGAACTAGAATTCTTGTATGCTGGAAATTAAATGGCACAGTAAAATAAAAATCTATTGAAATTTTATTTCACTTAAGAAACTTTGGTCACACGTGCTTTGATATACTGTCTAAGTATTGTGAAAAAAATTACTGTTAAATTTGTGCTTCACAGTGAAAAAAGTTGGCCAAATTGCAGAAAAAAATTTAAATTTATTCAAGAAAGTTTCAGGACCGTCCAAAAGGTCTAAAAAAATATTTTTTTATAAATCAAAAATATCTTTAAATTGTTAAAAGCCTTTCAGGAGGTTCTAAACTAAACCTTTCTTACAATAGAGACTTTTAGAATTATTTGGAAAATGTCAATTCCTACTTTGAGCAACATTTTTGTGCACTTATCCAGAAAATTGTGAATAACTCGCTTATTCGAACCATCCTGTATATACGAGCCATATAACAAAAGAAAGCTAATGGTGCTCTCACGTGAAGTTGAGCGAACATGGCTAAGTTTCCCGGTTTAGCCGCTAGAGGGCTTCAAAGTTAACCTTGCTTTTTTGTAGTTTTTGCTAAATATCTCAGGAACGCTTGAAGTTAGAGGTCTGAAATTTTTACCACAAACGTACCTTGAGGGAATGCAAACTTTTACCTTCAATGCTATTTTTTGGTACCAGGCACAATTTGTCTTTGAAAAATTAACAGAAAAATTGCCAAAAATATTAAAGGGTACCTTTGAATTTATTTAGAGAAAAGCTTTAAATTTTTAAAATAAACTTCCACTGCCTAAATTCCTTCAGGTTAATGATACAAAAATGACGTGAATGAAGTGAATGAAGTGTCATTTGTAAAAATGTCATTTTTTAAGGGTGCCACGCACTGAAAATTGTCAAAATTGATATAACTCAAAATTGTCAAAAAGCTTGACTTTGGCGCTCTCTAGCGGTCAAACTATCACACTAATGACTTTTTTGAATACACCGTTGAAAAGCCTTTGGTCTGGACTATATTTTACCTTCAGTAACCTTTTATATGCTTTTATATGCTATGCTTTTGTATGCTTTTTGCTTCGTTTTGCGCTTATTTTAGTTTTTTGTGCTCATTTACTGCTATTTTTGTATGGTTTAACTAGTTTTTCACAAAACAAGCTTTTCTAAATACCACTGAAATCCTACAAACTTTTCACAAATTTTTAAAAACAGTTAACAACTCCACTGAAAAGCTTTTAGAGACTGTTAGAGGTGCTTTAATTTTCCAATAGGTTTTTTTAAATTGCCAAATACCTCTAAATACAACCTTCCAAAAGTCTGTCTCTAGAGTTAGTTTAGAAATACCAGAAGCCTCTGTGACCTAAACATTTTAATATCTGTTTTAATTGCCAGAAGACTCTAAATACAACTTAAAACCTGTCAAAAATTGCCAGCAGTCTCTAGATTTATTTTAAAAATGCTAAAAGCTTTTTAATACCACTAAAACCCAACAAAGATTGCCAAAAGCCCCTACATATGCCCTAAATTTTTCATAAATTTTTTAAAACTGTCTCTTTAGATTCATTAAGTAACCCAGTTTTTTGATATAATAATATATACGATATTAACAAATAGTCCATGCTGAATGCTGTCATAACCTATAAGATAATGTTGTGGTCTAATTTTAATTTATTTTTAAAAAGCGATAAACAGGAGATTTTCATTTTGTCCTGAGGATCACCCAAATAAAGGGGTCGAAACGTTGACAACAGTAAAAAAATGCTGTGTTTTATTTGGCCGTAACACAACAACAAAAAATGTTTGATACAATAACCAAAAATTCTGTAACTACATTTTTTTTAAATAAAAATTAATAAAAAAAACTTCTATTGCTCAACAATGACTCTGAACCGTTTGAATTCATAAAACAAAACTGTTTATCGTATTTCGTTACATTTTAAATAACCTGATTGCCTAGAAGCTCAGATGTTTTGAATGTCACAAATCTGATAAATCATGTTATTTTTGTTTAATTTTTCACAAATCGCTGGTTGTCCAAAATAGTGACATATTGTCGAAAAAGTAACTTTTCAAGAGAGCAAAATAAAGATTTGTCTTACAATATTCTTGGAATAGCAACAGATTTTGCAAGGGCTTTAAAACCTATTGTTGCTTTAATTTAAGTAGTCGTAGGTCCTGATGATGTAGATGGATTTTCTGATTAATTTTTTAGAATATGTTACTACTTGATTTACAGATTTTGGCCTCATCCTGTATATGCTGCTCCATCAACCGCACACACAGTATCCACAAATGAAACAAAACCGTGAGAAAACTACCCTCTAGCATGATACATTATCGACCTCCGGATTGTTTGCCGACATATGTTTCGCAAAGACTGAAGGATTCGCAAATATTTGGATACACTTTTGCACGTCTCCAATTACAAATGGACTCGCAATAATAGATTAGAGCCTCTTGGATTTCCGCAATTATTTGTTTGTAACTTCGTTAATGCCATTTTAGTAGCAAACTTGTCATGTGCAGTTGGATCCCAAATGAACAGGCGTCAGTATTTAAATGAATATCCGAATCTACTCCGAATGGAAATCAAAATAATACAAAGCCGACCGATATGTAAAGGGTAAATATTAGTACAAGGACTGAAGGGTCACGTGCCCTATTCCACAATTTGCATATTCGAATATCGCCCAGAAATATGTAACAAAAGCCATCGGGTTTTAAAGTAAACAAAATTTTTGTCCTACTGATGGGGTGGTTTTAATTTGAATTACAATTTCATATGTCAAACCAAGAACGGTCAATAAACTACACACGGTGTTTAGTTACATTAGAGGAAGTTAAATTTCGGAAATATCCGGGCAGGGGTTGGGAAAAACGTGCACAATATGTCCCCGAACCTAGAAATTCGTCTCACTTTTTTGCAGCAGTTTGAAAATTTTCAATCAATCATGTTAATCGAAACTGATTTGTCATCATCGAACATTGTCGCATTGTGCCCCCCGTTTTACGACAAAAGACGCAACAATACGCATTCGGACTGGCAGAATGCAACGATCGAATGGGGTCCTATCGATCATTTCGCCTTTTTATTGCCGATAATGATACGGTTGTTAAAAGTGTATCAATTCATATCTGTTTTTGAATTTGTTCAATGGGGAAACGTAACGTAACGTTAGAGAAGGTCTTATTTACAAGTTTTAACCGATCGTGTTAACACACTGTTTTGTTGCACTATGTTAAAACTTGCATTAATATTCGTAACACAATTTAACAAGATACTTTATTTTGAATGCTAATTTGAATTAATATAATGACATTTTTACAAATAGCAACTTTTACGGGTACATTTCATATTATTTTTCAATTCAATTTTCAAACGATGATAATGGAATTCTTGTAAACGGTGAACTGCTGAATAATATCCGATATGCAGATGATACCGTCATATTTGCTTGATAGTATAGAAGGTCTGCAACAGCTAATGAACAAAGTAAATGAATGGGCTAAAAATGAACATCAACAAAACGAAATTCATGGTCATAAGTAAAGAAAAATTGCCAACTATTTATTAAAAATATACCAATAGAATGGGTATCCAAACTTGTCTACCTGGAAACCTTAATAAACGAACAGTGGGACCACTCACCAGAAAATCAGATGTAGAATAGAAAAAGCAAGAGATGCCTTCATCAAAATGTCTTCAAAAGCCATAACATCAAATTAGATATCAAAGTAAAACTCCTGCGCTGCTATGAGTTCTCCATATTGTACTATGGCATGGAATCCTGGACATTGACCGAAGCTACACGAAAGAAGCTCGAGATGTGGCTATACAGAAGGATCCTTAGAAATGATGGGTAGATAGAGTGACCACAAAACAATACTGGAAAGAATGGGGAAGAAAAAAGAGGTGATGAAAACGATTAGGAGAAGGAAACTGGAATATCTCGGACAACGGAACTCTTAAAATCCATCCTCCAAGGAAAAGAGTTTAGAAAGAGAGGGCCCGAAGAAGGATATCATGGCTCAAGAATCTAAGGACATATTATTCAAAAACAACCACAGAACTGTTTAAATCAGCAGTCAATAAGGTCATCATAGCCAGGATGGTCGCCAATATTCGAAACGAATAGGCACTAGAAGAAGAAGAATTTAAAACTATAATGGTGTTCCAAGAATGCTTTATTAGCTTGTTGACATGTTGAATGTAGTTCTTCCAATGTCCTGCTTGAATTTCTTTTAAAACCCTTTCCCAAGTTCACAATACTTCTACTGCTGTCCCTTGTAAACTTATCATAATTATGTTTATCATATTTTTCTTGCATTCAGACCAGACTAACTCTATAGGATTGTATTGGCAATTATATGGTGGTAATCTTAAAATTTTGTGGCCAAAAGACTTTACATATTCATCCAGGTAATATTTTTTTTAGGAAATCAATTTTGAACCAACTAAAGTCCAAATTTCATCTTTCATTTTCTTGAAAATCGTAATTTTGTTTCCTTAAACAGATAAATAATTTTTGTTTTGTCCAAGATTTCTGATGAATTTCTCCTAAAAGTCCAGAATGGTAACTCGCATAAATTTGGGATAAGTTGATTTTTAAACCAATTTTCACCAAGTTTTTTCGATTCATGTTGTCATGAGAAACTAAACTCTGACCATTAATGAAGCCATTTTCATTTGCTGCGTGAAGTAACTAGTTACATAACGAGTTATATTCCACTCATCATAACATATTTACTTATGCTTCAATAATCCATATATGGTCATTGTAAATATTTTTCAAAGTTAGAAAAAAATTAATTATTCTAATGTTAGTTTCGCTGTTATTTATTTATATTAATTTCATTTTCTTTATCTGTCTGGAAGTTCCATCAAATTATTGGCGTAACAAGTCCTTTTCCATTTAAAGCAATGCACACACCAACTTCAAGTTTAATGTTTAATAAATTATCCAAAAAATTATAGTTTTACAATAAAATCAAAATACATTTTGTGAAATGTAATAAATTTGCCATGGTTATGTAAATTTACACAGATATGTAAGCACTAATTGTCCGTGCTTCCTTCCTTCCTAAATACTTTTAATGTAGCATCACCCTGTAAATGGATTTATTGGTAACTTTAGTATAACAATTGTATAGTGTTTCCGGTCGTCAATCAACATGTTCCTTATTAACCAAAAAAAAACGCCCAATTATTACTAATTCCAAAAGAAAGTATGTTTGCAACTAATATTTTATTAA
Source organism: Ips typographus (assembly GCF_016097725.1). Lineage (NCBI taxonomy): Eukaryota > Metazoa > Arthropoda > Insecta > Coleoptera > Curculionidae > Ips > Ips typographus. The sequence goes on from NC_138424.1 coordinate 8,715,044, forward strand.
CGAAAAATGACTATATACGGTACGAATTTAATAACAATAATATAATACAAATACCTTTTCTCCGCTCGCAAATGAATACATTTTAATGAAACTGTATTCTGCCGCAATAAAATGATTATTTATATACCGAAAATCAACAATTAAAATGGTTCATTAATGGAATGATTGACGGGCGGGGGAATATGGAAAATGCATCCCCGTTTTAATTCGAAACGCGGAATTTGAATTTATGAGGTTATGTCAGCGGCGTCTCTTTTCAATTTGTAATTAATATTATGTTGTTTATTAATATGCCATTTTGGTTAAAAATAAGTGTTGGCCGGGCGTAAAATTATTATTAATATAAATTATTATACCTATAGGATTTTTTGAGTCATTAATTAACATGAAACGAACTAAATTTGTTTGGCTAAAATGCCAGTAAAATAACAAAGGGAAGTAAAGTTTTACAAATTACAGTACTTTGAGTACTTTTGGAAAAGTATTTCAATATCATTTGCTTTAATATAGAGTTGGAGTCTTCTGTTATTGTCCCATCATTAACATATTTTATCCATTCTTCCAAATCACGTATTAAAAAAGCAAATTTGATAAATGTTTGAATTTAGGGGGGCTTTTAAAATGTAAATGTTTGAAATTAATTTATGAGTCAATCAATTTACAAATTTGGCAAATTTGAAAAAGCAAATTTTGCAAATGAAAAGAAAAAACTTAAGCATGTTTTACTGTTTATTTGTAGTTCTTTCAGTTATCGAGACAATTCATTAAGTTTTGGAATTTAAACAGAATTTTTGTGTTTCATTTTTTCAACATGTAAATAGAGTATAATGTAGAATTGTATTTAGATTGATTGTATTATACCAAATGATCGAGGAGAATATAAATAACAAAAATTAAAAACCGTACAAAATCAATTAATAAAAAATGAAATTTTTATCAATATAATAATAATAAACAATCTTTATTTCATTACGAAATGGGCTATCGACCGAAATGGTCTTTCTGCCCTTGTTTGTGTACATTTGTTGGTTTAGGCTTACTTTAAGTTGGTATAATATAATAATCTAAAATAAAGTATTGCAAACATTTTTTATCTTAACCTAAAATTACATTTTGTAACATTTATTATTGTCTTAGTTGTGTTATGTTTGTAAGTGTTCGAGTAGAGTCGTCGATGGAAAAAGAAAACGGGATTGTCTTGTCTGTCTTGTGAGGCAAAGAGGATTTAGTATGGTCCAGTTCTGTTGGTTGTTTTTCCATTTGGATTGAATTTGTAGTAGTCTTTCTGTTATTCTAGTTAAGTTTGTGCGCTGGTACAGTAGCTCATTTGGGGGATTGTGGAGTGAGTTTTGGGGATGTCTTATCCGTGTTATCAGTCTTAGGGCGATTTGTTCGGTTGTTTGTATATGTCGTTTAGTTCTTTCTGAGGCATTTGCCATAAGTACGTTGCCATAGTCAAGTAGTGGTCTACAAATTGCTTTGTATATTTTTGTAGCAGTCTTTGTGCTAATTCCTTTGTTCTTGTAGGTCAGTGATCGAAAATGTTTTGTTCTTTTAGTCATTTCTGTTCTGATGTTTTGTACATGTTTTGTGAATTTAAGTTTATGGTCTATTGTAATGCCTAGGTATTTTGCGTAAGGTTTTGGTTCAGTTATGTGGCCGTCTGCTGTTATTGTAGGAGAGTTTATGTTGATTCTGTGATTGGAAAGCAACAGCTGATTTTTTGTCGCGTTAGGTATTAGTCTCCATTTATAAAACCATGTCAGTGTATTGTTTGTGAGTGACTGGAGTTTGTTTACTGCTTTTTCAGTAGTTTTTTCATGAACAATGAGTGCGGTATCGTCAGCGTATTGCAATATGTAGGCTGTTTTGTCTATTTGCATTTTGTCCTGTAGGTTGTGATTGTATATGTCGTGGCAGTATATATTATAGAGGAATGGGGAGAGTGGTGAACCTTGAGGTAGTCCTTGTTCTGGGGAGAAAGGAAAGGAAAGGGTGTTGTCAATTCGTACTTCCAATTGTCTATTTTCTAACAAGTCTTTGATAATGTAAAGTAAGTATTTAGGAGTTTGAAGTTCGTATAGTTTGTACAGTAAACCCTTATGCCAGACACTATCAAACGCTTTGTTGATGTCCATAAATAAACATGCTGATTTACCGTCGTTTAGGTGAGTAGTTTGGATGTTGTTTGTTAAGACAAAGAGAGGATGTATAGTAGAATGATTCCAGTCCCCAAAGCAATAATTTTAATTTTTCAGTGAGTTGAGAAAAATATCAAAAAGAATGATACGGGGTGGTCAAAAATTGATATTTAAAAGTCAGTTCTAAAAAGGGCATAAAAGTCAAGTTTGTCAAATCGAACACCAGGACAGTACACATGAAATATATCTTTAATTTGACGTGGAATCCAAAAAGGCAAAAATGTACAGGCTGTCCCTGTTAATATTTTTTCTTAATTCCAAAATTTCAAATTTTTGTAAATATCTGATCTAATAAACTTTTATTCCTCTACATAAATTGTGTATAAAAGAGAAATACAAAAATATAAATATTCTACTTTTGTTAGTATTTTGGAAAGGTGTTAATGTTGTTTTTGATTAAAAAATTATTGTTATTAACCAATTATGCTTCATGATATGCTTTAAAGTAAATGTGGAGAAGTTTTAGAGAAATTTTCTTATATCATTAAAATAATTAATAAAACAAAATACAACTTACAAGCTGTTGTGGAGAATTTTTGATTTAAGGGCATCGGTAAAGCAAAACGTCTTATGGGAGATTCAATGCATTTTATGACAATCTTTTAACCCAAATAAAAAAAAAAACTAGGCTAGATATTGCTGTTTTTTAAACGAATATGAAAGAAGACACTTGCTAGAATGTGAAAGTCAATATAATTTTAATAGTACGTCAATTAAAATATTTAGAAGCATTTTAACAAAATGCTAAAATTACCATAATTTTCAAGTCACTATTTTTCCTACCTGCAAAACTTTTTTGGTGACAAAATAACTTTCGCACATTCTCTAAACCTTTGGCTATTTAATAAAAAAAAATCACGCAAATAAGTTAAAAATTAAAGTCGTAATTTGGGTTAAAAAATTAATTTCTACTAACAGTCTTGATGACAAAACCACGTCAGCTTTTTTGTTCAGTTACAGTCTGCTAGAGGTGTATAAAATTAAAAAAAAATTCTCTGTATTTTAGAATGTTGTTAATAAGGTTTTTACGACAAAATTCAGCTTGAAGAAAGGTTGGGGTATCAATGTATTAACGGTGTAAATGTACTTATGACGTGGTTTTGAATAATTTAGAATACTCAATTAGACGTTAATTTAAAATAAGATTCCCATTGCGACATATTTTTTGTTCGTTTCTGTTGTATTATATTTTTTTCCACGCCTATGGTTGACGAGCAAAATCAAATTCATTCCTAAAACAATTTATTGTGTAACAATAAAAACGCATTCCAACGCAACCAAAGTCAACTGTCAGCTGCATGTTCAGTGGAAAAAGTCGTGTTTTCCAATAAAAAAATGGATGGAGTATTTTTTCCACAATTTTATATCGGACACACATCTATAAATTTAATAATAAACAGATAAAAGTGCGATAATTAGCCGTAGAAAGAAATAACAAAAAGCGATTGGAGTCGGCGACGCCAAAATGAAATCATAATAAGGTCCCGGATGGTCGTCCGCGCTTTTTGCCGTCTGCGCCATGTGCCTTTATAATCTTATATTAATAATTCAATGTTCCCTCCATTATAGTAATAAAGTAATATGTCATAAAGAAGCCCCGAACTCAGAAAGACCAGATGTCGGAGATTTAATATCACCGATGGGCCCACTATGCCTGTAACCAGGCCGAAGAATTTACCCCTGCAATAAAACCACTATTTTTAGTACAAAATTTGTAAATTACTTCAGCAAAATTAGTTTTTTTAATTAAACAACTTGGCAATGTATAATGACACTAATGACAGATACATGGAGTATAGTAGGTTTTTTTGAAGGTCCATTTAGGCAGTGATGATCGGCTTTCGTCGCTAACCTTCGGTCGCATCCGCTGCCCCCAGGCAATAATACTTGACAAAGATAATGGGGAATTTATTAAAATCCCCCCCGTTCGAAGATTGTAACTCCATTTCCGGGATCTGAAAGGATTTATTTCCCGAAGAAAAACCCGGAACTGATTGCGAGATTGGCGCGGCGGCCCGAGAGAAAGGAGAATTTTAATTAAATCCGGATTTGAATTTAAAAACCCCCGACAGTGGAAAAAGAAGACCGGCTTGAATAAAATTACGTCAAGTACTTTTGAAAAGGGCGGAAAGGGGGTGTGAGGGGGATGGAAAGCGATCGGTTTCTGATTGGGGTAAGTGTGGTTTGCTTCGTGGTTCGGTTATCGATAGGAAATTAATTGAACTTGATGGCTGGGAGAATTCTCTTAATTTATGGAGATGTTCGATGTTAATTAGCATTTTTCTTGGAGATGCGCACGTGCGAAAAAAAGGGGGACAATGTCTGCTATTATGACGAGTTTTTGCTTAATTAGTGCCGAAGGAAAAAATATTAAACGATTAATTGATTTAATTAGAATAATTATTTACGTTAGATTTTGAATTCGATAGTACCAATATTGCGAAGGGAAAAAAGTAACAATAAATAAATGTTTATTTCATTTAATTATTTTTTAAATTAACTGAAGGAAATATTAAAGTCAGACAAGACAAATGTCGTAAACTGTCACTAAAGGTTGGATCTATCAAGCTTAGAGATCTATGAAGCTGTAAATATCACTTAATCTGAAACTCATCAAAATTATACACTGGTATGATAATTTATAGGTTCATGGAACTTTTAAGCTAATTTTGACAGCTCTGACAGCTGTGACGTTATATAAATAACGTACTAAACTAAATTAAAAAAAATCAAATCAGTTCAACTTGGCAAGCCAAGGTTGTAAATCACCGCCCTCTGTACAAGAAAGCCAAGAAGGTGCATGCCAAAAATTCCAATATGGCCGAAATAGTGGTTGACACTTTGCATTTGTTTGTAATGTGGAAATTTAGTTTTTCGATGATTAAATTAATTTTTAAGGTTTAAAGTCAAGACTTGGGATTACTTGCCAAAGAAATTTTTGTTTGCTATTATATATTGTTGTTTATATGTTTATTGTTCTAGTGAAAGTGTAGTTTGTGTTCATTTTATTGTGTTATCACTATTGTTATTGTTCCTTCATTGTTCTATAATTTGTGGTTGGTTTTTTAACTTAAATTCTATTGCCTCTACAATATGCCGTCCACTGGTTGTTTGCCAAATTATAAAAGCAATTTGGTGAAAGGCCCAAAAGTGTCAGTAAAAGACATTCCAAAAGATCCTGCTGGAACCCAACAGTAGTTGAAAGCTTTAAACTGGAATGATTTTACTCCAACACAATACTCAGTGGTAAGTACAATATGCTTTCTCATTCAGTAAACTTATTGCCTCTTACATACATAGGTATGTGAGTTAAATTTTGAGGCTGCATTTTGAGAGCAACAAAGGTTTACTCTGAAGAAACAGGACAGCTTTTAGAAGTTCCATTGGCACATTTACATTTTAAAAGGTACATTTAAAAGGTTACATTTTTCTTGGTAATAATATAAAACCCATTTACCAGTTTTGCTTACCTAGCTTCAAGGATTTCCAAATTTTCTTTGATTGAGCAGTTTTCACATTAGTTTGTTGTACTTTCCAGGACAAAGGAAAACTTGCTTTGGCTGGACTTTATTGGGTATAAAAAGCCATATCTATACATATCTGGATCAGGAATAAAGCGTTCTTTGATTTTTCACTCACAACTTCTAATCAACTACACGAAAAAATAAAAAAAAACATATTTTCTACTGCATCTGCATAGGTTTGTGTACAAAACGAAAACCGCTAACGCCGCCATTAAAAGTGACATTCTAGGCTGTCTTGTACAGAGGGCGGTGTGTAAATGCAACATGTAGGTACTGTAATTTACCAAGTTGACACACTAGTTTGGTGTTTTATTGGTTATGGCTGGGTGCGAAGTACATTTTGACAGTTATGACAGCTGTCACGTGATTGATATGTCATTAAACGTTGCATCTCTCAAACTTAGATCCATGCAACTGTAAATACAACTCGAACTGTACCTCACTAAAATGTAAACCACCTCTCATGGCATTTTCAGGTAAATTTGAACAGTTTTGACAGCTGTCAGGTGACAAAAAACTATGTCACCAAACAGTGCAACTGTCAAACTAAGATCCATACAACTATAAGTACAACTTGTGCTGTAATTTGCCACAAAATACACTCTTTTGGTATGTTATAGCTTTATGGCAGATCCAAGTCAATTTTGACCGTTGTGTCCACTGTCACGTGACTGTAAATAAATGTCACATCTGTCAAATTAGATACCATAAAGGTGTAAATTTAACTTGTATTGTAATTTAGCAAAAAGATACACTAATCATGAATTTAAATTTGCAATTCGTGGCGTTGGATTAAACTAGATCATTGTTGGAAATCAGACTAGAAAAACGCACATTTTTATTCAAAAATTGCATCTCCGATCATCAATCAACAATTAAATTAGTTTGCTTGTGGATTATACTCAGAAAAGAGGATATTACCTCAAAAAAAAATCAGAATTAAAATACAGGGTGTATTTAAAACTGAACAATAAACTTGGCTTGCATTATCATAGTGCAAGTTTACTACCACCCACACAGCAAAATTATATGCCTGGCAGTTACTTTCAGACAGGAATATATTCTCTTATATTATTATTGGAATTATATGTCAAATATGTGCCCAGTATATGAAAGTATATTCCCAATACGTGCCTGGCATATTACTTTGTCCCTTTTGTTTATATGCCAGGCATGTTTCTCAAGAATCTAAAAATAACATTGATGTAGGCGGAAATTTTAAAATTGTATTTTTTTTTGTAATTTCAGTAATTTTTGTTTGGTTTACGCGTTGTAATCTTCTTGTGCTTGAATTACCTCAACGGCTGAATGAAAATGTACGGTTTTAAAATAAGACATATTCATATTTTGCTTTTCTTATATCCATTTATAGTTTCTCATATATTTTCATTATTCTCATTTAATCATTCAGTTTGAAATAGTGTGTTATATCTTGTAATAATTTTACTAAACTGTTTTCAATTTATAACAAACTATACTATAGAGACCAGTTTTCACTTCTCAGACCCCTGGCATATACTTATTGGAATATTTAAAAAGTTAAATTTGTACAGCAGCCGGGTATATGCCAGGCAAATATCTCAAATGTTTTTCCACATGAATATACTTTATTTGTTATGTGGGCACATAAATTAAATCGGTCAAAATATTGGAAATTCAACCCTACCAAAGAACAGCTTAAGCATTCAAAACGTAACAGCGTATCAAACAAGCTTATATTAATAAAATATAGAGGGCGACAATGACACGTGCCCGCCAACCACGTGTCATTGAACGTTTTCGTAATTTAATATCCACGTTATCTGTGCCTTTATCCGATTTTTTCCGGTGGCAGGGCATCCCTTTATTTTACACCCCTTTCCGCTAATTCGATTCGTATTTAACGTTTCGATAAAAAAAAACTGATTGGTTACGGGCGAAAAACAATTCGCCTCGGCCCTGGGCTTTAAACATTTCAAAGGGATGTTGTTCATCGTGGGGGATGTTACCGTTTATAATTGCCAGATGTTGCCTTGTGCCTGTTATTTTTTTGTTGGTTATCTGTTTTGGAAGAAATCGTTTCCAGTTAATGTCACTTACAGCTAATCAAGTCAAGAAATCCACAAAAAAATTGCTTAAAACCAATGATGACCAGAGAAGATATTTTGTGTGCAAATTTTGTGTATAATCACAAACTTAAAACAAATCATCCATATTTTGTCATCATCATCACATCATATACAGTGTGACCCATTTAGAATGGAAACACCCCTATAAAATTTTAGGTTATTAACCGATTTCAATGATTTTTTTTTTGAAATAATTAGGAATGAAATGTCATATTACGATACTTTTTCTTGATAGAAAATGGAGAATTTTTATTAGCGATTTTTTTATTGAAAAAATTACTACGCCACTGGATCTATAGTGCTTTCAAATAGCTGTGAAATTCTAACAAACAAAAATATTTTATGTCATTTTGAGTCTGAATTTACGGGTTATATTTTGACGTTTAAACGAATCTTCTGACTTTCATAGTAACCCAGTTATAACGTGTCAAATAAAGACACCTATCATTTAAACGAAACAGTTAAAAAATTAAATTATATAGTATTTTAAATTTAGACAGTGGTAAAATTGTGACAACTACGTCACGTGACTTGGATAATTCAATTTTTGAGCTTGCAACACTGTAAAGACCAGTTGACATTGTCAAAAACAGTCACGTGACCTTCAAAACGCAATTAAAACTTTGGAAAATTGATAAATAAAATTTGGAGAGTTGTAAAAATTTAAATTTCAAAATACACGTCACGTGACTCGGATAATTCAATTTTTGAGCTTGCAACACTGTAAAGACCACTTGACATTGTCAAAAACAGTCACGTGACCTTCAAAACGCAATTAAAACTTTGGAAAATTGATAAATAAAATTTGGAGAGTTGTAAAAATTTAAATTTCAAAATACACGTCACGTGACTCGGATAATTCAATTTTTGGAGCTTGCAACACTGTAAAGACCACTTGACATTGTCAAAAACAGTCACGTGACCTTCAAAACGCAATTTAAACCTTGGAAAATTGATAAATAAAATTTGGACAGTTGTAAACACTTAAATTGCAAAATACACATCACTTGACTTGGATAATTCAATTTTTGAGCTTGCAACACTGTAAAGTCCACTTGACATTGTCAAAAACAGTCACGTGACCTTCAGAACGCAATTTAAACTTTGTAAAATTAATAAATAAAATCTGGACAGTTGGAAAAACTTAAATTGCAAAGTACACGTCACTTGACGTTGGTAATGCAATTCTGAGCTTGCACCACTATAAAGGCCAGTTGATATCTGTCAAAATTAATCACGTGACCGTTAAAATGTGATTTAAACTGTAAAAACTTGGTAAATTAAATTTAGACTATTTTAGACAATTGTAAGAGCTGAAATTGTAAGAGACACATCACGTGACGTTAATAATACAATTTTGAGCTTGCAACACTGTAAAGTCCAGTTGACACCTGTCAAAAACAGTCACGTGACCTTAAAAATGTAGTTTGAATGTTTAAAAATTGGTAAACTATTATAATAATTTGTAATGAATATTGTTTCAACTTACTACCATGTAACAAAGATTTTACCATAATAATTACATGTTCGGTCAATTTTGTTATATTGATAAGCTATATTGTCTACTACAATGTATTCTTTAAAATATCGCAAAACATTTTGAAACATACAGTCAATGCCTCAAAATTCTATGAAATACCTTAAAAATACTTCAAAATGCCTCGTAATACCTTGTAATGCCTTGTAATACTTCAGAATGCTTCGTAATACTGGCAAAGTGCCTCATAATACCTGGAATTACCTCGAGTGTGTACACCAAAATACTTTGGCAATCTACCCTTCGGGATGGTGACATAGGTACTGCGACCTGATTTAGATCCCATTCTCTTCTGCTATCTTAAAGTTTCATTGTTCATAGCAGCCCCTCAAGATTCAGTTCCTTCAGGAATGTCAGGATTTTGAGGGAATCTATTCAAGGTACTTTTTCTACAGTCAGCTAGAATGATCCCAATGTGTTCAATCTTCTGTGGTGTATAACCTTCCAGCAGAATGACATGGGGTGTCTCTGGATCTTCCCCCACAGAATCTGCAGATGCTGTCCTCTTGCCCTGTCAGAAATCCCGTTATTGCTTTGACACTAATTTTACTGAGGTTAATGAGTGTCTTCGAATGTGAATCAGTAAAAATTGGCGTAAAGAACCCGAAAGTCTTTGTTAGTTTTAATTAGTTCATCCTGGACGTATGCGTTTCCTCGGCAGCAGAATGGATCAGTGTCGTTGATGCTCCTTTTTGTGCCAGAGTATCTGCTTGTTCATTCCCCTCTACTCCGACGTGCTCCGGAACCCAGAGGAGGGTTACCTGCTTATTGTTCTTTCCTAGATCATTGAGCTTTCCTAGGCATTCCAACGAGACGGGCTCAATGCTTTGATAGCTAGCAACTTCCTTGTTCCAGTATTTTCTGACAAGGTAGTGAGTGGAAATAAGTATAAAAAAAATTTTACACAAAATATTAACAATATTGTCTTCCGTTAATTGTCTATGCTTGAAACCAAATTAAACCATTAATTAAAAATCTGCCGCCCATCTTTTGAATAATCTATTTAAAAAAAAGCAATTAACCAAAGACGAAGGATTTAAAAATTAGAACTGCAATCACTCAGGACCGTACTTGAATTAAAATTAAATCACGCCAGCGGTAACTAAAAACGGTGAGTTGGAGTCTGGAATTAAAAAAAAACCCCTCTCGATTGACCCAAGAAGAAGCAGGGCAAAAAGAAAAAAAGATTAATTTAGTAAATGAGGAATAATTAAACACAGCCCTATACAATTTTTTACTTGTCAAATGCAACCGATTCGCTCGCTCCCGGACTCTTGATGAGGAAATACGGGGAAACACAAATGATCTCCCGCTTAATGGAGAAAAGAAAATGGCCGACGAGATTACGAAAAAGTTTTACTAATGGACTCTGTATTTAGAGTTTAAATCTGGGGTTTTTTCATTATTATCATTTTAAGGTGATGTAGTTTTTTAAAATAATCCTCAAAATTTTAAAGTTATCTCAGGTAAGGAAGAAAAATGAGTGATAACTACACCATTTACACATGTAGTTTAGAAAATATCACTTGGATTTTAAAAATATAAGTTGCATTTCAGAATCTATAACTTGTATTTCATTATCGTAAATTTGGTTTTAGAAAACGTAAGTTGTATTTCAGATTCGTCACTTGTATCTCAGAAAAGGTCACTTCTATTTTAGAACGCGTTATTTCAATTTCAGATTTTTTTGTGTTTCTATGTAGTTATTAGTTTATTGTTTTTTTTTAATATCACTTTAAGTAAAAAAATCCGCCCATCGGAAGTATTAATTTATATAAAATATACAGGGTGTCCCATAACTATATGACAATCTCTCGGGGGCATGCAGGGGAGGTCAAAATAATACGATTTGTTCATATAATTTTTTTTTAAAGTCACTCTTAAGGGAAATATTGAGCCCCAAACAACTGCCTTCCAATTAACGTTTTTGGCCGTAACTTTTGAAACACTTTGTATATTGTAATAATTATTGGGTTTGTTTTATCGAAAGAGACCTTCTATTTGACATGAAAACCAGGTATCTCGTCTTCGAAAGGCAGGAACTAACTGAACCTAAGACGCAATTTGCTTAAACTTTGACAGCTGTCATTATTTTCAGCTGCAAACGCCATTAATGGATACTCTTGACATTTTTATCGAAAAATTGTACTCTTCCTTTATTTCGATAAAATAAACGATTTTCGAGATAAATCGATTTTTCATTGAACTGCTTAAACCACAATGTTATTAAAAATATTCGTTAAACTATATACTTTTTTTACTTATTTACTTTTTTTTTACTTTTTTTGCTCAACTTTAATTTTCCAAATTACAAATGACCACGTCTAAAATCTAACTGCTCTTTTCAAATTGCAATTTCGAAAATCAAAGTTATTATTCTAAAATTGAAAGTACCTTTTCTGAAATACGTGATGTTTTTTAAATCCATCTTATGGTTTCTAAAATTCAACTGACGCTTTCTAAACTACATATGTAAATGGTGTAGTAATGTAAATAACTATTTTATTACTTATAAAATTTAACAAATCAGATTTTTTTTTTTCATTTATTGAACGATTTTTAAAGATGCTACTGCGATTACTTTGGTTGCAATTTTTGCAGGAGTGGATGATCCTGACTATTAATATGATTTCACAATTGAAAAGCTAATGATAATGCCACGAAGGACATTAATTTGATTTTTTTGATTTTCCGAGCATGTATAGCACAGTACTTTGACAAACTTTTAACTACCTTTCTCACACATCAAATAGCTGATTAAACGGAATATGATTGATCACAGATACAGACAAATTGAAAAATAAAACCCAAAAAACAAACTAATAACATTAAAAGAAAAAAAACTGGTTTGTAGCTGTTCGCGGGAGCCCCAAAAACAACAAAAAAAAAGGGCCGCAAACGATGGACCTAATCTTCCGTGAATCCCCCCGTGATTAATCTCGGGCCAGTCAAAAACAATACTCAATGCATTGCTTGCGGTAAAAATCAATCAAGACCCCGGCGTCCTGCAAAAACCCGACAACAAGCAGGAGGCGATAATCGTATTACTAATAGTCCGCCTGCGATAATATTATAAGGGATTGCAGGACCGCCAGCAGGTCGCGGAGCCCCTGCAAGTGACAGCCTTTGTAAGGGTGCCCCCCTGCTGCTGCCAACGTTCCAGCGGCGTTCGTTCTTCTCGGGGGGGCGCTGGATCGGAAAACTGGCCCTTTAGGCCACACGACCGAATTGTTTCACTTTTGATTTTTTTTTTTACTAAAAGATTTCGTCCAGTAGAGCCCCAAGCGCACTTTAAACGGTTGTTTAATAGCCCATTATGTAAGGAAAACAAGGTCATAATGAAATTCGATTTGTTTTATTGACCATTTTGTATAATTGTTATAGGAACTAAGGTTTGAACAAACAGACTTTAATACACTTTCTCAAAAAACTCCGATTTGGCATCAAACGTACTCTCACTGGGATTTTCAAAAACTGTACATATTTTTGATTTATTATTACTTAACATTCTCATTTTTCATTTTTCTTGTTAGTTGAGAAGATTTCTTTAATCATTTTCAGGGGTAATATCCCTAGTGCATTTAATTTTTCCGGAAAAATTCGGAAAAACGAGTTTCTAAGTAATTTGTTTTAACATTTTTAAAATTTTTAAAACCACTCTCGCTCATACTATTTGTTAAAACAAACTACTTAGAAACGAGTATTCCAATTTTTCCACTGGAAAAATTAGATGCACGAGGGATATTTGGTAAGATTATTTCCTGAGTTAAATGAACATTTTATTTTAATTAAAACAATAACAACAATAATTAATAAGAACAATAACTTTCAAGCTAGAAAGGGTAACACTATTCTTTATGTTGCTGTGAGGAGTGTGAAATTTTTTCGAATTTTTTTCCGGAAAAACTGCTGACAGCTAAGTTGACAGTTGTTAAGTGATTTTTCCACTTAAAATTTACATTTGTTATACTAATTCTTGATAGCGATTGGTCAAAATTGATAGGAAGGAAATAATCGCTTAAATTGTACTTGATTTTGGACTTTTTTATCGTTACTGTTAGTTTAATGGGGCAAAAAGGCATCAGTCTTGCAATAACAGTGTTACGAGTGCAACCGCTGATTTTAATAATAAATATAAGGGTGATATGCCTCGTTTAGAGCATTTAAATTTGCATACATTATTTTGCAGCGTTTAGGATCTGCATATAGTTTTGCAAGGGGGAGTGAGAGTAAAACCAACCCTTTTTAACATGACGTTTATTAAATTATGTCTGCAAGAAATTTCGTGCGAGAACCAAAAGTAAAACAAAATTAGGATGACCTCAATAGAAATTTTTTATTTTAGTGAAAATTTAGTTGATTTACTTCATTAATAAAATGGATTTTAATACCAACTTTATTATATCTAAAATAACTTTATCTTATTATATTTGAAAAGCCAGAAAAACAGAGATTAATATTTTTTTAAAATAACTATTTTTGGCAAAATTTCCTGTATTCTACCCGTTTCTGAGATATTCGACTTTTTTACTTTAGCTTTTTGGAAATTGCATTAAATTTGCATTACATATTGAACTGCTATTTTACCTCGTACTAACCGCAACACCAAAGAACATATACAAAGTGTTCAAAAAAACAAAAAGGAAAACAGTGAAATCTGAAACTAACGCTCTACTAGTTGGTTATTCTAAATATTATTGATATCTTTCAATATTTATTCAAATCTGCCACTTGTGACCGCGTTTACCTGGTTCGAAGAGGGTGGTAAACCTAGTTTTTTGAGGGATACTCACACTCGAGGTATTATGAGGCACTTTGCCAGTATTACCAGCATTTTGAGGTATTACAAGGTATTACGAGGCATTTTGAGGTATTTTTAAGGTATATAAGGCATTTCATAGAATTTTGAAGCAATAACTGTATATTTCAAAATGTTTTGCGATATTTTCATTGAAATTTTGATCGAAATAAAGCCTAAATAATGGAAATTTTGCGATATTTTAAGGAATACATTGTAGTAGACCAAGTAGTAGACAATATACTGTATCAATCCAACAAAATTGACCGCACATGTAATTATTATGATAAAAACTTTGTTACATGATATTAAGTTAAAACAATATTTATTACAAATTATTATAATAATTTCCCAATTTATCAGCATTTAAACTACATCTTTAAGATCACGTGACAACTTGACAGGTGTCAACTGAAATTTACAGTGTGTGTCTCTTACAATTTCAGATTTTACAACTGTCCATAGTCTAAATTTCATTTACCAAGTTTTTAAAGTTTAAACCACATTTTAACGGTCACGTGATTAATTTTGACAGATATCAACCGACCTTTATAGTGGTGCAAGCTCAGAATTGCATTATCAACGTCAAATGTGACGTGTACTTTGTAATTTAAGTTTTTCCAACTGCACAAATTTTATTTATCAATTTTCCAAAGTTTAAATTGCGTTTTGAAGGTCACGTGACTGTTTTTGACAATGTCAACTGGTCTTTACAGTGTTGCAAGCTCAAAAATTGAATTATCCAAGTCACGTGACGTAGTTCTTACAATTTTACCACTGTCTAAGTTTAAAATACTATATATTTAATTTTTCAACTGTGTCTTTTAAATGATAGGTGTCTTTATTTGACACGTGCTAACTTGGTTACTATGACAGATAGAAGATTCGTTTAAACGTCAAAATATAACCCGTAATTTCAGACTCATATGAATGAAAACAAATATCTTTGTTTGTTTGAAGAAGTGTTGAGAATTTGAAACAACAGTCACCTGACCTTAGGAAATCAATTTTAAGGTTACTGCATAAGGTCAAATCAAATGTCAAAAATTTGGAAAAACCTTTACGTTGTCACCTAACCTAACCTAAAAACTGTCACGTGACTTATAAGAAAATGAATTTTTAAGCTTTTGGGTGTTCAAAATTTGGAAAAACAATCAGGTAACCTGATGAAGTAATTTTTTTTCAATCATTAATCCTTGACATTTTGACAAGACAAAAAAAAAATTTAAGGGTGTATTTCATCAAGGTTTCTCCTAATACAAAGGGCCTTATAACTAAATTTAAGAGTGCCACAAATGTGTAAGTAAACATTTGAAGTCATTCTGAGGCAGATTAAATAATTTAAAGGCATTTCGAAGTATTTCAAAGTAATATAAGGCATTTTAGGAAGTTGTAAGGCAGTATTACTATGAGGAATTTTGAGCAATAATGAAGCATTGTGAGGTATTTTAAAGGCATTTCAAGGTATTTTTCAAAAAATTATCGGTGGTCTACCCCTCGTAGTTTTTAGCTGCAGAAAATCATTCTGAACATTTTTTGGTCTGTACAAAATTGCATCAAATTTTTGAAAATTTGGTATCGCCTCCATTTTTGGGGTTTCGGTGAGTGAAAAAAGCTCAAATTGTCATCATAAAACTGCCATTTTTGACCTCGTTTACCCCGTTCTAAGTGGGTGAAAACCTAGTTTACTGGGGTGCAAAAAGTCATTCGAAACATTTTTGATATTTTGCAAAATTTTAACTAACTCTAACCGTGTACGAGATATTCAGACTTTTCTAACTTTTTTTTTTGGAAATTACATAAAAACTTTAAAAACTTTGTATATCCGCCATTTTTGGGGTTTCTCGTGCTCGTGAAATCGCAACTCGAATGAACATATACAGGGTATCCAAAAACAAAAAAAAAAACAGTTCAATTATAAACCAAATTTCAATCGTATGGTCCTCAAAAGTTAGAAACTTTGAAATTTTCAACGTTTTAAGGCTTTTTTATCAGTGAATTCCAAAAAGTTCTTTTGATTAACAAACTCTGTTTTCTATGGGTAATTAAATTTTGAGAGTCACTGCGGTGAAATTTCCCTGCAACAATGCATTTTTCGGTGCAACTAAGCTAAATGCCGTCGAAAGCACCATTTAAAAAAGCAACAAAGAACCCGACAAGGCGGAAATAATCCAGTTCTGGAACTATAACCGGCGTATCCGAAAAGTGGAGGCGGTTCCGGCCGGAAAGGCCCGCGAGCAAAAAACTAAAACATACATCGGATTCGCTTCAATTTCTGTTCGTGGCATATTTGAACGTTAACTCTCTATATAATATGAATGCTTTAACTTTGCCCGCGCACTTTCCAGCCGCCCTGTTCGTTTCTTCTTTGGGCAGGCGAGCCCCGATTTGCCTGGATCCTCTGGACCGCATTATAATGCATATATAATGTTATATTGCAAAAAAGTTACGCGATGATGTCTTCTCTTTATAACAGCTGCGTTCGTCGATTACACAAATTATCCTGAAACTGTTCATTTACCCCAAAAATTAGCCAAAAAGTTGGAAAAGACATCCGAAGAAACAACACGAAACTAATTAGAAATGCTATAGAGACGAACGCAAATATGAGAGTTCTAAAATAAAAAATGTCCACGGGAAAACACATAATGACCAAAATAAAAGACCAAAAGGGTATTCTATTATCAGACAACAAGGGCATTGTTGATCATATCCATGCATTCTACACTCGTCTATATACTAAAGACTCAAGCACAGCAGCAGCATCAAATACTATCTGCAACGTTGGGTTAGATGACATCCCCGATATAACAAAGCAAGAGATACGTACAGTACTAAGACAAATGAGGAACAGGAAGAGCCCAGGGGAAGATGGAGTCACCTGTGAAATGCTGAAAATGAGTGGAAGCACTGTGGAGGAAACACTTCGGGTACTTCTCAATGAGAAAAGAATACCAGACGCGTGGCATAACGAAGAAGTAGTTCTACTTTTCAAAAAGGGCGATAACACCGACATAGAGAACTACTGACCAATCAGCCTTTTATCACACCTATATAAACTTCTTACCAAGATAATCACTAACAGACTCACCAACAAGCTACCAACTAGGAATTAGAAAAGGCGTGCTCCAGGGAGACACTATATCTCCCAAAGTGTTCCCCTTTTAGCGTTAGAGAACATATTCAAAACACTGTCTTGGGAGGCTAAAGGTATGAATGTGAACGGAACACCTCTAAACCACCTACGATTCGCCGACGATATCGTCCTCATAAGTAGCGACATCCACGAACTCAAAGATATGTTAAGCCAACTGAATGAAGCGTCGAGAAAAGTAGGCCTAAGAATGAACCTTTCTAAAACCAAGATAATAAGCGATACGGAAGGTATTGTAACAATCGACGGCACGACTTAAGAAAACGTCTACTTGAGGCATACTATCAAAACTGGCAAAGAGAACCAAACTGCCGAAATAAAACGAGGACTTTCATGGGCAGCTTTTGGCAAGTTGAGCTATCGACAGTCTTGGATACATGTATACTGCCGGTAGCAACTTACGGTTTAGAAACAGTGACAATGACGAAAAGAAGTACTGAACAGTTGAAAGTAATGCAAAGAGCAATGGAGCGGAACGCACCATGCTTGGAATCAGTCTAAGAGACAAAATTAGAAATGAGAAAATCCGACGAAGAACTAAAGTCCTGGACATCATGAAGCATATCTCGGAAAGCAAATGGCAATATGGCCAGACAGACCAAGACAGGCAGACCCCAGAAAAGGTGGCTAGACGATATCAAACCGATTGCGGGGAAAAGATGGTCTCAAGCAGCACAAGACAGAAGTGCATGGAAGCGGATGAAAGAGGTCTACGTTCAGGAGTGGACAAAGGAAGACTGAAGAAGAAGAACCAGAAAATAGACAATCATGTGTTGTATTGATTCTTCAAAGAAGAAGTCTAAATTCTGCACTTAAATTGACGTTCTTTCACATTCATCATCCTTCTTCCAATTATTTTGACAGAAAAATTACATATTCTGGTTCTCAGTCGTGTTCCACAGCAGTCAACCGATGTAAATTCTGGAACGTAGTCAATGAAAATCGGCGCTCCAGCTTTCCGCCTTAGTATGATATTAATCTTCCTACTTCTGCGGTTGATGTATATTATATTGGATATTATAACAGAGGAGAAAAACGGGCACCGGGATAAAGCCAGGCGCTCCGTTTTCGCTTCGTGCTTTTATTGTTCCTCCACGTTAATTAACAGCTTTGTAATTATTGAAGCGGTTCTATTATATCCTATTATTTCTCTTTAACGCTCTTCTTTGAGCTTGAGTTAGTGGAGCCTTGCGGAATTTATCTCCTTCGTGTGTATCGTTTGTGCCCTTTTTTGTCACCTCGAAAACGAGTTACAGTTAGAATCACAACAACCCTAAAAGTGAAATATCACTTACCTTCGACACCCCTCCGACCAGAAAAAACCCTAATGTTCTGGCAATTCTAAACGCATTATTAGGGGTAGATGGAATTATTCGGATTCACTCGCCCGAAAAATGGAATCGCTACGACAAAGGATTGCGTCAAAAAGGGCTTAAGTCAAGCGGCTAATTGTTGATTAATTGACGTGTTTATATGCAAAACGTTACCGGTTTGATGAAACACTACCAGACCAATTAAAGTGTCATCTTTCAATGGATCTGGTTGGTTTACGATGAGAAAGACCACCTGGATATTGGAGTGCAACACGGAAAACGTTCCGTTACGATGTAATTTACATTAAAACGGTGTCGAAAACGGAAGCGATGGTTAATATTAGAAGACCACCCCGGAAAGCTCATTATCGTGTCCATAACAGCTTTGGTCTGGGGTGTCCGTCGCACGCAGCCCATTACCCCAAGGCGTCGCGACGCGTTTAATGCCCCAGGAAGACGTGCCGTTGACATTTATGTCCGCGGTCGCCATTGCCACGTGGCTTTTAAATTAAAAACCTTATTTAGTGAAGGATTTGTTTTGCTTTCGTGTACTTTAGGGCATTAAACGGGTCTTCAAAGCGTACACGATCAGATTAGGGAGCGGAAATCATTTAACCAAATTCAAACAGGCTACCCTACGATTGTACGCTCTTTGATTGTCATCGAAACGTTTCTTATCGATTTGGCATCTTTTTGCAAATAGAGTGGTTTTGTAATAGCCCTTCATAAAAAAATTATTCTCATTTATAAATGTTTTTGATGGATGAAATTATACAGGGTGTTTGAGGTTTTATGATCAGGCTTGGTTAGAAAAGCACATTTTCAGGTGGGTTACTCTTATAAACATTTGTCTGCAAAACCTTCGTTTCCAATATAGAGGGTAATAAAGTTTAAAATAAAAATATTGTTTTTATTTTTTTCTAACTACACCTGAAGTCCTGATCATAAAACCTGAAACATCCTGTACATACAGGGTGGTCCAGTTTTAAGTGTCAATAATTCACCATTTGATAGCCAATCAAAAAATAAGTTGACTTGCATTGTGTCATTTTCCTGAAAAACGTTTCCTAAGGAAGATACAGTCCTCCAAATTTCAATTAAAAAAATCGTTTTATAGCTTAAAACTGAACATCCAAGACTTGTTAAAGTCCAAATTTGTACTGAATAGTCTAAAAACTTTTTTACTACTAGGAATGGTCTTATGATTCGTTTTCTCAGACTGCCATCCTGGTTGAGTGTCTGAAACTGGCATTCAAGAACTAAAAAAAGTCCGGAAATCAAGACAAAGATTGTATTGTGCATGAAACTCATTTTTTACTACTAAAAATAGTCTAAAAGTTGACTTTTAATGCTAGAACGGACCTTACTAGGACAAAAGAGAGTCCAAAAGTCTATTTTCAAGACTTTATTTGGTGTACAACTGAATTTTCTAGTCTAGAAGTAAATTAAATTTTCGGACTATTTTATTTCTAAAAATTAGTTCTCAAGACTATTATTGTAGCATTTGGTACCAACATTTTTTACTTTTAATACTGAAGAAACTTTACTTTTGGAAATAGTCTTAAACTCGATTTTTCAGTCTTAAAAAGCACTAAAAACAGTCTGAATATCTTAGAGATGCTACAATTTATTGCACCTATGAGTGTAGAAGTCAATTTAATAGTGAAAAAGCTTGAAATAACATTTTCAAGATTATGGTCAGTGGACAAACTGGCTTTTAGGCCTGATAAGTCAAAAACTTTGTAAAAGTCATGAAACTCGATTTGAGGCACTGAAAACAGCCTTAAAACACTAAAAACCAGTGTAGTTTATTAAGAAATACCCGAATTTTTAGCACTGAGGTGTCTAGAAGTCGATTTAATAGTGACAAAGCTTGGAATGCCATTTTAAGTCTATGAAGAATGTAAAAATTGTTTTTTAAGTTTGCTATGTCAATAACTTGGTGAAGATAGTCTTGAAACTCGATTTTCCAAGCTGAAAGCAGTTTTGAAGCACTAAAAATAGTCCAGAATTCGAAGAAAATGAAAAGCAAAGTAAAAAGCACGAAAAGTTCGTTTTCAAGACAATTTTCATGAATTTAATGTTAATGTCCTGCATCTATAACTATTTTCAAGACTAAAATATTGAAATTTGTCTTCAACGTATGAAAACTTACTTCAAATGCAAATTTTAAGCTTCTGATGTCACTTTTCATTAATTCAGTCACATTTTGGGGTTCAAGTCAATTTTTAAGGTTTAAATGTATGAATTTGTTGTAACAAATTCTTGAAAAAGTATTTTTTATGTCTACAAGTCAATTTTCAGTATTAAAGTCTCTCGATTTGCATGAAAATTGGTTACAAACACAATTTTTAAGCTTCTGAAATTTTTATCTTTTCTAATTCAATTTTCAAAACTAAAGTCTTTTAGTTTGTCTGGAAACTATGAAAACTGGCTACAATAATATTTTTTAAACTTCTTAAGTGAATTTTCCGTTTCCAAGACAATTTTTAAGTTGGGTTGGGTTAGTTTTGGGTCTTTGACCGTAATAACGTGTAATAAAGTGCTTGTTCCAAATTTGATCAATATTGCTCCAACGGTCTGACAGTTATGACAAAAAAAACGATTTTTTAAACAGAAATTTGAAGGACTGTATTTTCCTTAAGAAGCACTTTTCAGGAAAATGACATAATGAATGTCAACTTATTTTTTAATTGGCTATGGATTGGTGAATTATTGACATTTAAAACTTGACCACCCTGTATAATGACTAAAGCTTTTAAGATAATTAACTAAACAAGACAGTTAAACATAACAAAGCACTTGATTGTGATTTACAATACGTTATTCGTAAATTGCGTATTTGTTCTTTTTGATGAAGAGAATTTGAATTTTCACGTTTTTGCTGGCTTTACCATATTTAAACAAGATTTTGGCGCTACAGCAGATTTTTTTTTAGATTTTAGAAGAAACTTTAGCAAAAATGTTTATTTCTGGACAAAACACTTAGGCAGACACCACAAAAGGCAATAAGTCTTTTGTCAAGTTTGTAGTTTGCCCGAGTTAATGAATTTTGTATAACTTTCTAGTGTATTCTTTTTATGGTGTGTAAATGTTTCCAATTCCGTAAATTGTTTATCATTAAATTCCATATTTTTTGGTGATTTTGATCATAAAATGTCATTTCTATATATGAATATATATATTTTTCTTAAAAACAGTTGGATTTTGGAGAAATTACCAAAAGTAATTTTTGATGTAGAAAACTCCAATATTTTCAGTGGCGTAGAAGTCAGGGGCAAAACAAAACATTCTCAACCACAAAATCTTGCCACTGCTTTACGCAAAATCAATCGATTTATACTAAATGTCAAAAATGGGACACCCACTATCTGGACACTCTGTGTACTGTCATTCATTAATTTATCGTCGTGACTTCAAAGAACTGTTTCAAATGTAGAAATAACGTAAATGCAACGTTTCACACTGCAACTTTTACGTTTAAAGCAAAACTGTGATTTATAAGTACTGATTTCGTTACGGAAATGACAGATGCTCATAAATAATTATAAAAAAAAAAAATTAAGCAAGTTTTATGAAACTCGTTTAGAAAATAGTTACTAAACTCAGTTTATGTGATATGAGCGTCGTTCAATAAATATCTCAATACATAACTCAATTACAACCACACGTTTGGTAAAGAAGTATAATTTTAACGGTCTACAATATTTAAATCACTAGTGAAATAAAACCATCAGAGGGGTGCCAAAAAGCGTAAAAGCTGTGCCGGAATATAAACGTTTCGCGCCTTGACCAAGTTGGGGTTTGGGGCAAAATGGGGAGAGTGGGGCGTTCCGGACATGAAAGGGGGGCCCCCGGGTTTCCTTTGGTCACTTTTACACCCCCGTCAAAATATCAAAAAGTGAAAAATCGCACCGTCACCTGCACTCGCTACGCTTTCCCCGGTCTCCGATGGAAATCCATTTCTGCCGAATAGTCCAGTTTCCATTCCGCGAAACACGTTTTTACTTTTCTTTCGTTTTTATTTTATTGACGTGACGTCGACGTTCGTTTATCGCCGATTTAACTTTTATGCTCCGGTATGAAAACTCTTTACAGCTGAAAAATGGACCGATGCAACGGTTTGAATTCAACGAGTTACCCTCAGTTATGGATTTTCAAACCGCACTCTGGCTCTGATGATAATGATCAAAATGGTAGTTTGAAGAATTGACGATGAATGTTAGAGAATCATTTTGTAGATCATATTTTACACACTTTTCCGGAGTACTCAAAAATATAATAATATACTGGGTGTTCTATTTAAAAGAAAGTGGAACCAGCGGATGGTTGAGGTAAAACACAGAATTTGATAAAATAACGATAATCATTCAAATTATTCATGGTTACTAATAATATTAATAATAATAATGAAAACTTTGATTAAAACTCTTTAAAATCGACCATTTACGTCAGTTTGTTTATATTTTTAGTATTGTATTATATTATTAATGTAATACCATACAGTTTTTAGAAAATATCTCCCTGAGGAGGCCCTTTAAGGCCAAAGTGTCCTAAAGCATCTTTCCCCTTTTTTCATATTTTTTAAGAATTACCAAAAAAAAATTAGATTTTTATGTTCAACCCGGTTATGACTTTTAACCAGTTTTTTTTTAGATCACGTGACATTTCCGTTATTTTGACTGTCAAAATCACGTGACACACGCATTTTGACCGATTTTTTGGTGAAGGGTCACGTGACTTTTGGCGGCTATTTTGCTTTAAAGTAAAAAAATATACGTGACTTTTTTCATCATTACCCAACCAGTTTTTCCACGTGTTTTCTAGATCACGTAACACGTTTTTCCAAATTTACGTTTTTTATAACTGTTCATGCACTCTATCATTCAATCTTGAATACCTATCTTATTTGATACATAACGTATACCGTTTTATATGTCGATGGATGCCAATGAAATGCGCTTTCCATCGAATATACTACATTGCTTGACTAGGTGAACTGTTTTGCTGCTAAGGGCGTCGAAGTTAATTAATGTTTTCTGTTCAATTTTTATGCACTGTTTTGTTTGAACCTAAATAATTTCCTTATTTGACTGACATGGTAAGGACAATAATATTTCGACGGATAGCCAATAAAATGGGCTTTGTAAAAATATGACAACTTTGGTTAATTGGTTTGACGGTTTGGCCGCTAGAAGACGTCAGACTTGATTAACTTATTTTCTACTTTTTTAGTGGAGTGTTTCATTCGTAAATAAATGGTTTATTTGGTCCACATTATACAGGGTGGAAACTTTTAAGGTGATCCATCATTGGGATCTTGGAAATGGTAATAGTTACAGGGTTCGTTAAAAGTTGCGCCAGTTAGTGCCCGTTCAGAATGCGTCTTAAAATCCATGATATCTACAGGGGTTATCAAATTATTACCAAATTACTAAAACCTTTGATTTCTTTTTTTCTAGAACAAAATGTCAAATATCAAAAATGTTAGCTCATTGTTTGACATAACGTAGATAATTAGAAAAAACTGTGTCTAGGTTCTAGGGGGCGCCACTTTTGTTTTTCTTATGGGCGCATATGGTTTTTTCCTCTATTATAAAAGGGATTGGCATTCTAAATCTATAACTCCTAGAATAAAATCTCAACCTGTTTCCAAATTACAGTATATTTTTTTTACCTTGACCTCCGAGGTCTTTAAGTTTAAATGTACAATAAATTTTTACTATTTAACGTTTTGTTCTAATGCCAACGTTTAGTGACATATTTACAAAATAAAAGGAAATCAACGGTTTTAGTAATTTGGTAATACTTTGATAACCCCTGTAGATATCTTGGTTTTTAAGACACATTCTGAACGGGCTCTAAATGGCGCAACTTTTTCTCCATTTATTGCCATTTCCATGATGGGTTACCTTAAAAGTTCTATACGTCAATAGATAGCCAATGAAAAGGGCTTTCTAATGATATGACAACACTGGTTGGTTAGGTTAAACCGTTTAGCCGCTAATAGGCTTTAAACTTTTAAGTTCTAAGCAATTGAAAACAGTTTTCAAACTTCTGGTGACATTTTAAAAAATCGGAATTCATTAATGCCATTTTGTGAGTTTGGTGTTTCTGACCTGCAAAAACCGTTTGAGAACCTTTTGTAACATTTTCAAGACTCAGAAGACAGTTTGAAAGACACTACTGGTGACATTTTGGTGTTTCTGAGCTATACAGGGTGGTCCAGTTTTAAGTGTCAATAATTCACCATTTGATAGCTAATCAAAAAATAAGTTGACTTGCATTATAGTCATTTTTCTGAAAAAGGTTTCCTAAGGAAGATACAGTCCTTCAAATTTCAATTTAAAAAATCGTTTTATAGTTTAAAACTGAACATCCAAGACTTGTGAAAGTCCAAATTTGTACTGAATAGTCTAAAAACTTTTTTACTACTAGGAATGGTCTTATGATTCGCTTTCTCAGACTGCCATCCTGGTTGAGTGTCTGAAACTGGCGTTTAAGAACTAAAAAAAGTCCGAAAATCAAGACAAAAATGGTATTGTGCATAAAACTCATTTTTTAGTACTAAAAATAATATAAAAGTTGACTTTTAATGCTAGAACTGACTTTACTAGGACTAAAGAGAGTCCAAAAGTATATTTTCAAGACTTTAATCGGTGTACAACTCAATTTTCTGGACTGGACAACAAGTCTAGAAGTAAATTAAATGTTCGGACTATTTTATTTCTAAAAATTAGTTCTCAAGACTATTATTGTAGTATTTGGTACCAACATTTTTTACTTTTAATACTGAAGAAACTTGACTTTTGGAAATAGTCTTAAACTCGATTTTTCAGTCTTAAAAAGCACTAAAAACAGTCTGAATTTCTTAGAGATGCTACAATTTATTGCACCTATGAGTGTAGAAGTCAATTTAATAGTGAAGAAGCTTGAAATAATTTTTTCAAGATTATGGTCAGTGTACACACTGGCTTTTAGGCCTAATAAGTCAAAAACTTTGTAAAGATAGTCTTGAAACTCGACTTGAGGCACTGAAAACAGCCTTAAAACACTAAAAACAGTCTAGTTTATTAAGAAATACCCGAATTTTTTAGCACTGAGGTGTCTAGAAGTCGATTAAATAGTGACAAAGCTTGGAATGCTGTTTTAAGTCTATGAAGAATGTAAAAATTGTTTTTTAAGTTTGCTATGTCAATAACTTGGTGAAGATAGTCTTGAAACTCGATTTTCCAAGCTGAAAGCAGTTTTGAAGCACTAAAAATAATCCAGAATTCGAAGAAAATGAAAAGCAAAGTAAAAAGCACGAAAAGTTAGTTTTCAAGACAATTTTCATGAATCTAATGTCAATGTCCTGCATCTAAGACTATTTTCAAGACTAAAATATTGAAATTTGTCTTCAAATTATGAAAACTTACTTCAAATGCAAATTTTAAGCTTCTGTTGTCACTTTTCATTAGTTCAGTCACATTTTGGGGTTCAAGTCAATTTTTAAGGTTTAAATGCATGAATTTGTAGTAACAAATTCTTGAAAAAGTAGTTTTTATGTCTACAAGTCAATTTTTAGTATTAAAGTCTCTCGATTTGCATGAAACTGGTTACAAACACAATTTTTAAGCTTCTGAAATTTTTATCTTTTCTAATTCAATTTTCAAAACTAAAGTCTTTTAGTTTGGCTGGAAACTATGAGAACTGGCTACAATAATATTTTTTAAACTTCTTAAGTGAATTTTCCGTTTCCAAGACAATTTTTAAGTTGGGTTGGGTTAGTTTTGGGTCTTTGACCGTAATAACGTGTAATAAAGTGCTTGTTCCAAATTTGATCAATATTGCTCCAACGGCCTGACAGTTATAACAAAAAAAAAACGATTTTTTAAACAGAAATTTGAAGGACTGTATTTTCCTTAGGAAGCACTTTTCAGGAAAATGACATAATGAATGTCAACTTATTTTTTAATTAGCTATGGATTGGTGAATTATTGACATTTAAAACTGGACCACCCTGTATAAACAAGTTTCGAAGGTTTGAAAGTTTCTAGTGACTTGATTTAAGGATTAGAAGACAGTTTTGAAGTCATTTTGGTGTTTCTGAGCTGCAAAAAAAACGAACGCAATCTTTATATCATCCAAATAAAAAAAAAAACTTGACACCTAGGACAGATATAAACATGCGAAGATTTTAATTCCAAATTGTCATATTTTCAAAATCAACCTGGTAGCTCAGAAACGGGGGTAGCTGTGAACTGTGTACCATCGTTTGTTTCACAAAAATCGAGCACAGATTCGCGAAAACCGTATCGCTCTATCTGAGACATTTGTCCAGTTAGAAAAAGTGACATTTACTGGGCGTACCCCATTCCCAGCTATAGTCGCGTGTTTTATGGCATTTTGGGGTAAAAAAAAAACGAAATTTGCAACTAAAAAAACACACTAAAGACATAATCATTCAATTATTCCTCGGCCCATAGGGGTGGAATTGAATGAATGCGGGGCGTTCTAGGGGTTAAATTAGAGTCATTCATCATAGAGTCACGCCTTTCTCGCCAAGTTTACCCCGAAAGGGCAAAAAGTTTTTGTTACTCTAGGCCAGCTTAGTCATACCAGCGTGGGTTTATTAATGGTAGCAAAATAATAAAACACATTTTTCATTATACTTTAGAACTGTTTTTTTTTTGGGGTTGTTGTGGTTTTGGATAGAATCATGCAGGTTTTGTAAAACTAACTGTAAGTGCAGTTATGTTGGAAACAAGCCAGAAGATTGACGATTTGACGACAAAATTTTGAAGGGTCATAAGGTCGTACGACGACCCCCATTTGCCGTAAATCTAAAACGGTTTCAAGAAGCATCGAAGCAGCACACAACAAATAAATCAGGCCGAACACGAATCCAATATATATGGCGGTGCTTTTTTCGCATTATAAGGGCGGGCCATATTTCAAAAACGTAAGCAACATACACTTGTGAAAGGCCATACATCACTTCGCCGCTTTACAATTTTTTTGCCCACATAAATTTTAAACCCTTTCTTCCGATACTGAATCGGTTTGGTTCCCGATTCCGGCCCAATAAATACTGATTTACGCACTAATAGCCGGGTGGAAAAAGTGTTTTATTTTGCTATAACGCGTCACATAAATCCCGACACGACGAATTTAGGGACTGTCGAACGTATCTGTTGAATATTAAAACCAGTTTATTTTACGTTTTGCCTCCTCTCTGTTTGTTTCCCATTTTTGTAAATCTCTCTTTGGTTTAACTGATACTTGCAATTGGCACATTTTACCAAGTTGTATAATTTTACTAATAGTACATATGAGAAGTCATATAAACTGGTCCAAAGGACTAAGGATTACATATACAGGGTTTTTCAATAAAAAGTAGCCACCCTGAATATCTTCCAAAATAATTTCTCTGTTAAAAGATGGTAAGACACGTCAACAAAGATTGCAAGGGGAACATCTTTTTACGTAGGATTTGAATTTCTGCCATCAGCCCCTTTGCCGCCATAGCCACCCCCACTAAGTTTTCAAATGGCACCATACCCTGTGTGGCACATCGTTGGAAAGGGTATTTCATAAGGAATTAATTGCAATATTTTATTTGTACATTTGCTTTGAATTGAGACCAAAAAAAAAATAACTTTTTTTTGTTATTTTGGTCAAACTGCTGATAACACTACCGAATATCTGTTTTCCATTCCATGTTTTTGCCTCAGTCGGTCAACTTGTAAGTTCGTTTTGAAGGAACATTGTCAATATGGTTTACACGACTGCCGAAAGACTATAAATTGTACATTTTTCATCCAGATAAATTAATTGGTCATCAGTATGTCTTAAAGTTGATGCAAAAATTCATGGCAACTGGTTCAGTGACAAACAAAAAACATCAACCTGAAAGACAAATTATTAATGAACCAATTGAAGTTGCTGTTTTGGGACACGTTACAATGGATAATAATAAACAATCTTTAAATCAAATTTCCCATGCATCGGGTGTTTCGACAAGCAGTGTATGGAGAATTTTAAAAAAACACAATTTTTATCCATACAAGGTAAAATTGGTTCAGGAATTAAACGAAGATGACTATGATAGAAGACTACAATTTTGTGAAATTATATATATTAAGTTAATAACTATATAAGTTACAACGTGAACTTGTTGTACAATATTTGCTTCAGTGATGAGTGTATTTTTTTTTTGAATGGAGAAGTGAACAGGCATAACTGTAGGTATTGGTCAGACACGAATCCACATTGGTTTAGGGAAACCCGTACCCAATATCCAGAAAAACTTAATGTTTGGGCAGGTATTTTAGGAGACCACATCGTTGGTTCGTTTTTTATTGACGGTAATTAGATTGGCGCTACTTATCTTGAGCTTCTTGACACCACTGTTGATCCGACCATAACAGAGCTACTAGAAAATGATGAAAATTTATTTGAAAATCAACTAATTTTCCAACAAGACGGTGCACCTCCACACTATTCACTTCCCGTTTGAGAATATCTGAACAATCGATTTCCTGGAAGATGGATTGGTAGACGTGGTCCCATAAAATGGCCTGCGAGATCACCCGACCTCACTCCGTTGGACTTTTTTCTATGGGGGCAACACAGCCGGCCAATATTGCAGACCTTAGGCAGAGAATAATACATGAATGCCGACAACCTCACAAATGTTCGCGAACTCTTCCAAAGTCGCTTGTATTATTGTATGGAAGTTAACGGAGGTTATTTTGAGCCATTAATTAAATTATGAATGATGATGAACCGCTATTTGCTATTATTTCTGCAATTAACAAAAAATAAACACAAAACGTATTTTTTATTTTTTTTGGTCTCAATTCAAAGCAAATGTAAAAATAAAATAATGCAATTAATTCCTTATGAAATACCCTTTCCAACGATGTGCCACCCAAGGTATGGTGCCATTTGAAAACTTAGTGGGGGTGGCTATGGCGGCAAAGGGGCTGATGACAGAAATTCAAATCCTACGTAAAAAGATGTCCCCCTTGCAATCTTTGTTGACGTGTCTTAGCATTTTTTAACAGAGAATGTCGCGCACTTACAATAATAATTAACCTCAATTCGGAACGCACTCTGTTTGTAAAGTATAGTGTGTATCGGGCAAGACGTCATTATTGAAAGATCGACATTTGACAGTGCATGTGTGTAAACCAGACTGGTAGAGAACCTAAAAAAAATAATGTGTCTTTTTGGTGGAAAAAAGTAGAGGTTGCAGAAAATAAAGAATTTAGTAATTTTCCTCGTTAAATTTAAATAGTGGAGTTTTATTTGCCTCAAACCGGTGGTTTGTGTTCGCGAAGTCCACATTTGGCGACCGTGACAGGACGGGGAAAATTGACTATTGTGTTGGAGACTTCAGGTCCAAAGTTTAGGGAGATTTCATTTGTGTAAAGTTACAGTCTGTGGAAAGATGGATCTCGAAATCAAGAAAAAAGGCCGTAAAGTTCTTCGGGCATCCTTTACAAGGTGCTGTACAGAGTTAGAGACTGTATTAGCAGAGCCAACTGAAGACCAGTTACAGAAGGCACAAGTGTTGCAGGAGTTATTAACTGGGAAGTTAGCAGAACTGCAGGTGAAAGACGCCGAGATATTTGAAGCTATGTTAGTGTGTGATGTTGAAGAAGAGGACTTAATTAAAGAGAAAGACATGTGTGATACATACTTAAAACGTGCAAAAACCCTTGAATTGTGCTATTTGAAGCTACGTAAAGTGGACAGTCCTCAAATTGATGACTTAAATGAAAGTGCTAGTTCCGTTGCTGCTATTACAGGTAAGAGGAAGTTTAAATTGCCTGTAATACAATTTAAAAAGTTTGATGGAAACATAAAAGATTGGCTTTCCTTTTGGGCACAATTTAAGAAAATCCATGAAGATATTGAGATGGACCCTGCTGACAAGATCGAATATCTTATTCAGTCTACTGTGCCAGGTAGTAGGGCTAGGCGAGTTGTTGAAAGTTTTCCTGCTATAGGAGTAAATTATGTACAAATTGTAGATAGTTTAAGAAGTAGGTTTGGTAGGGAAGACCTACAAATTGAAGTATATGTCAGGGAACTATTGAAGTTAATTTTAAACAACGCCCTAGCCAAGACAAAAATTGAGTTGTTTAACCTTTATGATAGTCTCGAAACTCAGTTAAGGTCACTTCAAACTTTAGGAATTACAGCTGATAAGTATGCTGCCATTCTTTACCCATTAATTGAATCTTGTCTTCCTGAGGAATTACTAAGAGTATGGCAACGAAGCACTGTGGGACATTTGAAAGAAAATGAGGAATATGAAGAAAATTCTAATAGTGTACCAAGTGGTTGTAACAACAGCTTAGAAAGTCGACTTAAAGCTTTAATGACATTTTTGCAAAGTGAAGTACAAAATGAGCAACGAATCAGTCTTGCTGCTGAAGGTTTTGGACTATGTAGTGTAGGAAATCGCTCGGATACTCCAGGTGGCCATGTAGAACGGAGGAAAAAGGTGTCACTAGAATATCCATCAACTGCAGCTGACTTGCTTAATAATACTACAGTTGTTAAGTGTCTCTTTTGTGAAGGTGGTCATGAAACTGTAAATTGTTTCAAGGCAACAAAATTACCTTTAGAGAAAAAGAAGCAAATTGTTAATGATAAAAGAGCATGTTTCTCTTGTTTAAGGAAAGGACATCAAGCTAGAAAGTGTAGAGGTCATGTAAAATGTTTGGTGTGTGAAAAGAGTCATGTCACTTTGATGTGTCCTGAGATAAAATCAAATAGGAATACACCAACTGCCAGTGAACAACCTATTGAAGCTCAACACTCAATTCACCAGGAAGATTTGGTAGCAACTAACTGTGTTAGCCTTGGTATTGCTTCTCGAGTTTTTATGCAAACTTTACGCGTTGAGATGGCTGCCCCTAATGGTTCCTGTAGTGTTCGTGCTCTAATAGACACAGGATCGCAACGTTCTTATGTTTTGCAGTCTACTGTTCAAAAATTAAAGTTAGTTGAATTATCTCGACATAAAATACTGCACTGTTTATTTGGAGGTCGTTTAGTGGAACAGACCCACAGTCGTTTTGAGGTAGAACTAGTATACAAGGGTCATAGATGCAAATTAGAAGTTTTGAGCCAACCTACCATATGCAATGAAGTAATTCCTGTACCTCCAGGACTCTGGATTGATGAGTTGCATAGCCTAGGCATAGAGCTTGCAGATACTGCGGAAAATTCTGCCATTGAGGTAATGATAGGGGCAGATGCGGCAGGTTACTTAATTACTGGAAGGAAACATCTACTTGACTGTGGACTGGTGGCTGTAGAAACACTACTTGGGTGGACTTTGATGGGCAAATTGCAAAATGAGTATTGGAAGGACCATCTGGCTACTTCAACCATAAATTTGTATCTTAATGATCAAGTTATTGCCAATTTGTGGGAGTTGGATATATTAGGCATAACTGAACCCAGCAGAGACAAAAGTAGAAGGGAATTGGAAATTTCAGCAGAGATTTTTTTCAATGAGACAGTAAAAGTGGACAGTGAAGGCCGCTATGAAGTAAGACTACCATGGCTGGAGGGGCATCCTGTACTTCCCAGTAATCTGTTAGTTGCTCAGAAACGTTTGACATCCACTTTGAGAAAGCTGAACACAATGGATTTGTATGAACTATATAACGGCGTATTACTGGAATGGGAAGAAGCTGGAATTATTGAGCGAGTACCCAAGGGAAATGTAACAACATATAGTCACTACTTGCCCCACAGACCAGTTGTACGAGAAAGTTCAGCGACTACCAAGATCCGGCCAGTTTTTGACGCTGGTGCAAGACAAGGTCAGTGCCCTTCTTTAAATCAATGTTTGGAAAAGGGCCCCAATTTGATAGAGATTATACCTGATGTTTTGATTGGGTTCAGAAAGTACCGAATTGGAGTAATATCTGATATTAAAAAGGCGTTTCTTCAAATAGCAGTAAATGAAGCAGATCGGGATTTTCTCAGGTTTTTGTGGATCAACAGCAAAGAAGAGGAGATTATCTACCGACATCGACGGGTGGTGTTTGGCGTTAACTGCAGCCCGTTTCTTCTTGCGGCGACAATAAGACACCATCTTGAGCTAACCAAGGAAAAAATAGCTTCTTCAGAATGGCCTTATCAAATGAATACTTTGGATAAACTTAATGGTTGTTTCTATGTGGATAATTGCGTTACAAGTTTGCCAGATGAAGCATCAGTGGAGTCATTTGTTAAGGAATCTTTTGAAATCATGCTCAAGGGTAAGTTTGAACTTACAGGGTGGGAGAAATCTTGTAGTAAAAGTCCTAGGATGAACAAGAATCAGTTAGACATTAATGTTTTGGGTCTTACTTGGAACTTGAATCGAGACACTCTGTCCTTGAGGAACAGCTTGAAGGAGGTAGACATACCCGAGGATCTGACGATAACTAGAAGACTCATATTATCCCACACTCAACGGATTTTTGACCCTATTGGTTTGGTGAGTCCCACAACATTGTGTCCAAAGCTACCATTACAGCGAAGAGTGGTGCGGTTACAAACTCTGAGAGATGCTTTGCGAATGAGATTTCGAAGCGAATATCTGGGACAATTACGAGTGATATATAACAAACACCAATTGTCACGCCCTGTGAAGATCGGGGAGGTCGTCCTCATTGGCAGTGATGGTAGTAAACGACTAAATTGGCCGCTTGGACGGGTCACTGAATTGTTACCGGGAGGAGATGGTCGTGTTAGACTAGTCCGACTGGCGACTTCTGGAGGTCATGTTCTGCGTCCAATCCAGAGAGTGTTTCCTTTAGAAGTGGATGCTACAGATGAGTTCGAGAATACTCCGGCTGAAGGCGCTGCCGAAGATACCCAAGACTACTGTGAAAATAGTGAATCGGTGTTCGCGAAAAGCGGGAGTGATGTGAAAAGCAGAGTACCCGAAACGAAAACTTCGCGGAGTGGTAGGCTAATAAAGACGCCGTCTAGATTATTAGATTAGAATAAGGTTTATTTTTGTAGACTTGTTTTGTTGAAAAAAAAAAAAAAGGGGAAATTTTATAAGTTTGCTTTTATGTTGTGAGAAACTTTTATGTTGACAAAAGTTTCTCAGGTGGGAGAATGTCGCGCACTTACAATAATAATTAACCTCAATTCGGAACGCACTCTGTTTGTAAAGTATAGTGTGTATCGGGCAAGACGTCATTATTGAAAGATCGACATTTGACAGTGCATGTGTGTAAACCAGACTGGTAGAGAACCTAAAAAAAATAATGTGTCTTTTTGGTGGAAAAAAGTAGAGGTTGCAGAAAATAAAGAATTTAGTAATTTTCCTCGTTAAATTTAAATAGTGGAGTTTTATTTGCCTCAAACCGGTGGTTTGTGTTCGCGAAGTCCACAGAGAAATTATTTTGGACGATATTCAGGGTGGCTACTTTTCATTGAAAAACCCTGTATATTATATTTACATTCAACCACAATATGCGCATCATAATTTTCTTTACAATAACAATTTTTAAATAATAACTACATCTGCTAGCTGCAATTGTATTTTAAAAGTCAATAATTACTACCATCCAGGACAAAAACAACTAACAGTAATTTACAGCCGCGGATTTTTTTAAAACCGGTTGCACAGCTATAAATAATCGTTTTGTTAACGTTTAGCGCATTATTAAACTAACAACAATGAAGCTTGTAATCCTGTGTCTGGTATTATTGACCGTAGGTCTTGTGGTATTCAGTGCAGAAGCTGTTGAATGTCCACCTCCCATTCAGTGTCTTTGGTGTCCAAACAGGTGTCCTGAAGGACAAGTGTTAGTCGAAGATCCATGCACTTGCTGTAGAAACCATTGTGAGCCTGCTTAATTAAATTTTATGTTGTAAGGATTCAGTGATATATTATTTGAGTTAACCAGATTTGTTTGTTAATAAACATGAAAATGTATGTTTTTTTTACTTAAAGGTAGGAAAACTAGGCAGTTGTCCAATTTAACTTTCAAATTTTTTCTTCAAACCTAATGCGGAATATTTATCTAGGAAATCCCAATTATATTCCAACGTTTCTTGCAAAGTTGACGTGTCTTTCATTCAGGGTGGCTACTTTTCATTGAAAAACCCTGTAGGTAACTAAGACTATGGTGGATACAGATAACAAGTTGGGTAACTTAATCAAACCTAACCTACTTTTTGACCGTAGCGAAAAACAAACGTTTTAAGCTTCCTCTCATTACCTTCAACAGAAAACCTGCACCTTTTTGTCATTATACTCAAAAAATACACTACTTTGGATACTCTGTATGTTATTCAAAACTGCTTGT